>NC_089841.1:266114283-267534283 GCF_035609145.1 Eleutherodactylus coqui | reverse complement strand
TCCATTTCTATCTTTCTCCATTTCTATCTATCTATCCCCATATCTATCTATCTATCTCAATATCTATCTCCATATCTGTCTATCTCATATCCATCTATCTATCTCATATCTATCTATCTACCTATCTATCTATCTCATATTGATCTATCTCCATATCTATCTATCTATCTATCTCCATATCTATCTATATAACTCAATATCTATCTATCTCCCTATCTATCTATCTATCTCCATATCGATCTAATCTATCTATCTCCATATCTATCTCCATATCTATATACCTATCTATCTATCTATCTATCTCATATCTATCTATCTATCTCCATATCGATCTAATCTAATCTATCTTCATATCTATCTATCTATCTAACACCATATCTATCTATCTCATATCTATCTATCTATCTCCTTATTGATCTAATCTATCTATCTCCAAATCTATCTCCATATCTATCTATCTATCTCATATCTATCTCCATATCTATCTATCTATCTATCTATCTATCTATCTCCATATCTATCTATCTATCTCTATATCGATCTAATCTATCTATCTCCAAATCTATCTCCATATCTATCTATCTATCTATCTATCTATCTATCTCATATCTATCTATCTCCATATCTATCTATATAACTCAATATCTATCTATCTCCATATCTATCTATCTCCATATCTATCTACCTATCTATCTATCTCATATCTATCTATCTATCTATCTATCTATCTCCATATCGATCTAATCTATCTATCTCCATATCGATCTAATCTAATCTATCTCCATATCTATCTATCTCCATATCTATCTATCTCCATATCTATCTATCTATCTATCTAATTCCATATCTCCATATCTCCATATCTATCTCCATATCTATCTATCTATCTCTATCTATCTTTATATCTATCTATCTCCATATCTATCTCATATCTAATCTATCTCATATCTATATATCTATCTATCTCATATCTATATATCTACCTCCCTATCTATCTATCTCCATATCTATCTCATATCTATCTATCTATCTCATATCTATCTATCTATCTCATATCTATCTATCTATCTATCTCATATCTATCTATCTCATATCTATCTATCTCATATCTATCTATCTATCTCATATCTATCTATCTATCTCCATATTTATCTATCTCCATATCTATCTATCTCCATATCTATCTATCTATCTCCATATCTATCTATATCATATCTATCTAACTATCTCCATATCTATCTATCTATCTATCTATCTATCTATCTATCTATCTCCATATCTATCTATCTCAATATCTATCTATCTCAATATCTATCTATCTATCTCCGTATCGATCTAATCTATCTTCATATCTATCTATCTCATATCTATCTATCTATCTATCTCATATCTATCTATCTATCTATCTATCTCCATATCTATCTCATATCTATCTATCTATCTCCATATCTATCTCTCATATCTATCTATCTCCATATCTATCTATCTATCTCAATATCTATCTTCATATCTATCTATCTATCTATCTATGTCATATCTATCTATCTATCTCATATCTATCTCCATATCTATCTATCTTTCTCCATATCTATCTATCTCCATATCTATCTCCATATCGATCTAATCTATCTATCTCCATATCTATGTCCATATCTATCTATCTCATATCTATCTATCTCCATATCGATGTAATCTATCTATCTTCATATGCATCTGTCTATCACTTCCATAGATATGAGATAGATAGATAGATATGAGATAGATAGATATGAGATAGATAGATATGAGATAGATAGATAGATATGAGATAGATAGATAGATAGATATGAGATAGATATGGAGATAGATAGATAGGGAGGTAGATATATAGATATGAGATAGATAGATATATAGATATGAGATAGATTAGATATGAGATAGATATGGAGATAGATAGATATAAAGATAGATAGAGATAGATAGATAGATAGGTAGATAGATATGGAGATAGATAGATAGGGAGGTAGATATATAGATATGAGATAGATAGATATATAGATATGAGATAGATTAGATATGAGATAGATATGGAGATAGATAGATATAAAGATAGATAGAGATAGATAGATAGATAGGTAGATAGATATGGAGATAGATAGATATGGAGATAGATAGATATGGAGATAGATAGATAGATAGATATGGAGATAGATTTGGAGATAGATAGATTAGATCGATATAGAGATAGATAGATAGATATGGAGATAGATAGATATTGAGTTATATAGATAGATATGGAGATAGATAGATAGATAGATAGATAGATAGATAGATAGATAGATATGGAGATAGATATGGAGATAGATATGAGATAGATAGATAGATAGATAGATAGATAGATAGATAGATAGATATGGAGATAGATTTGGAGATAGATAGATTAGATCAATAAGGAGATAGATAGATAGATATGAGATAGATAGATATGGTGTTAGATAGATAGATAGATATGAAGATAGATTAGATTAGATCGATATGGAGATAGATAGATAGATATGAGATAGATAGATAGGTATATAGATATGGAGATAGATATGGAGATAGATAGATTAGATCGATATGGAGATAGATAGATAGATAGATAGATAGGGAGATAGATAGATATTGAGTTATATAGATAGATATGGAGATAGATAGATAGATATGGAGATAGATCAATATGAGATAGATAGATAGGTAGAGAGATAGATATGAGATAGATAGATAGATATGAGATAGACAGATATGGAGATAGATATTGAGATAGATAGATAGATATGGAGATAGATAGATAGAAATGGAGAAAGATAGAAATGTAGATAGATATATAGATAGATATGGAGATAGATAGATTTGGAGATAGATATATAGATAGATATTTAGATAGATATGGAGATAGATAGATAGATGGATATGAAGATAGATTAGATCGATATCGAGATACATAGATTAGATCGATATGGAGATAGATAGATTAGATCGATAGGGAGATAGATTAGATATGAGATAGATATGGAGATAGATAGATAGATAGATAGATAGATATAAAGATAGATATGGAGATAGATAGATAGATATGGAGATAGATAGATAGATATGGAGATAGATAGATAGATAGATAGATATGGAGATAGATAGCTATGGAGATAGATAGATATGGAGATAGATAGATAGTAGAGATGAGCGAGCACCAAAATGCTCGGGTGCTCGTTAGTCGGGACGAAATTATCGCAATGCTCGAGGGTTCGTTTCGAGTAACGAACCCCATTGAAGTCAATGGGCGACCCGAGCATTTTTGTATATCGTCGATGCTCGCTAAGGTTTTCATTTGTGAAAATCTGGGCAATTCAAGAAAGTGATGGGAACGACACAGCAACGGATAGGGCAGGCGAGGGGCTACAGTTGGGCTGCATCTCAAGTTCCCAGGTCCCACTATTAAGCCACAATAGCGGCAAGAGTGGGCCCCCCCCCTCCCAACAATTTTTACTTCTGAAAAGCCCTCATTAGCAATGCATACCTTAGCTAAGCACCACACTACCTCCAACAAAGCACAATCACTGCCTGCATGACACTCCGCTGCCACTTCTCCTGGGTTACATGCTGATCAACCACCCCCCCTCCCGCATGACCCAGTGTCCACAGCGCACACCAAACTGTCCCTGCCATGCCTTCAGCTGCCCTCATGCCACGCCACACTCATGTCTATTTATAAGTGCGTCTGCCATGAGGAGGAACTGCAGGCACACACTGCAGAGGGTTGGCACGGCTAGGCAGCGACCCTCTTTAAAAGGGGCGGGGCGATAGCCCACAATGCTGTACAGAAGCAATGAGAAATCCAATCCTGTGCCAACTCCATCTGGAGCTGCACACGTGGGCATAGCAATGGGGAACCTATGTGCCACACACTATTCATTCTGTTAAGGTGTCTGCATGCCCCAGTCAGACCGCGGTTTTTTATAAATAGTCACAGGCAGGTACAACTCCGCAATGGGAATTCCGTGTGCACCCACAGTATGGGTGGCTCCCTGGAACCCACCGGCGGTACATAAATATATCCCATTGCAGTGCCCATCACAGCTGAGGTAATGTCGTGCTTAATGCAGGTGGGCTTCGGCCCACACTGCATGCCCCAGTCAGACTGGGGTTCTTTAGAAGTGGACACATGCAGTTACAACTCCCTGTGGACCCACGGCATGGGTGGCGCCCTGGAACCCACCGGCGGTACATAAATATATCCCATTGCAGTGCCCATCACAGCTGAGGTAATGTCGTGCTTAATGCAGGTGGGCTTCGGCCCACACTGCATGCCCCAGTCAGACTGGGGTTCTTTAGAAGTGGACACATGCAGTTACAACTCTGTGTGGACCGACAGCATGGGTGGGTGCCAGGAAGCCACCGGTGGTACATAAATATATCCCATTGCAGTGCCCAACACAGCTGATGTAACGTCAGCTGTAATGCAGTTGGGCTAAAAATTAATTTGATTACACTGTAGGCGAGGGCCCCCAAAAATTCATGTACCAACAGTACTAATGTACCTCAGAAAAATTGCCCATGCCCAACCAAGAGGGCAGGTGAAACCCATTAATCCCTTTGGTTAATGTGGCTTAATTTGTAACTACGCCTGGAGGCAGCCCAGTTAAAATAAAAATTGGTTGAGGTGAAAGTTTCAACGCTTTAATGAGCATTGAAACGTATAAAAATTGTTTTCAAAAATTATATGACTGAGCCTTGTGGGCCTAAGAAAAATTGCCCGTTCGGCGTGATTATGTGAGGTTTGAGGAGGAGGAGCAGGAGGAGGAGGAGGCATATTATACACAGATTGATGAAGCAAAAAGGTCCCCGTTTTTGATGGTGATAGAGAACGATGCTTCCATCCGTGGGTGCAGCCTACGTATTGCTTAGGTATCGCTGCTGTCCGCTGGTGAAGAAGAGAAGTCTGGGGAAATCCAGGCTTTGTTCATCTTGATGAGTGTAAGCCTGTCGGCACTGTCGGTTGACAGGCGGGTACGCTTATCCGTGATGATTCCCCCAGCCGCACTAAACACCCTCTCCGACAAGACGCTAGCCGCAGGACAAGCAAGCACCTCCAGGGCATACAGCGCGAGTTCAGGCCACGTGTCCAGCTTCGACATCCAGTAGTTGTAGGGGGCAGAGGCGTCACCGAGGACGGTCGTGCGATCGGCTACGTACTCCCTCACCATCCTTTCACAGTGCTCCCGCCAACTCAGCCTTGACTGGGGAGCGGTGACACAGTCTTGCTGGGGAGCCAGAAAGCTGGAAAAGGCCTTGGATAATGGTCCCCTGCCTGCGCTGTACATGCTGCCTGATCTCTGCACCTCCCCTGCTACTTGGCCCTCGGAACTGCGCCTTTGGCCACTAGCGCTGTCGGATGGGAAGTTTACCATCAGTTTGTCCACCAGCGCCCTGTGGTATAGCATCATTCTGGAACCCCTTTCCTCTTCGGGAATGAGAGTGGAAAGGTTCTCCTTATACCGTGGGTCGAGCAGTGTGTACACCCAGTAATCCGTAGTGGCCAGAATGCGTGTAACGCGAGGGTCACGAGAAAGGCATCCTAACATGAAGTCAGCCATGTGTGCCAGGGTACCTGTACGCAACACATGGCTGTCCTCACTCGGAAGATCACTTTCAGGATCCTCCTCCTCCTCCTTTGGCCATACACGCTGAAAGGATGACAGGCAAGCAGCATGGGTACCCTCAGCAGTGGGCCAAGCTGTCTCTTCCCCCTCCTCCTCATGCTCCTCCTCCTCCTCAACGCGCTGAGATATAGACATGAGGGTGCTCTGACTATCCAGCGACATACTGTCTTCCTACGCCTCCGTTTCCGAGTGCAAAGCATCTGCCTTTATGCTTTGCAGGGAACTTCTCAAGAGGCATTTCAGAGGAATGGTGACGCTAATGATTGCAGCATCCCCGCTCACCATCTGGGTAGACTCCTCAAAGTTTCCAAGGACCTGGCAGATGTCTGCCAACCAGGCCCACTCTTCTGTAAAGAATTGAGGAGGCTGACTCCCACTACGCCGCCCATGTTGGATTTGGTATTCCACAATAGCTCTACGCTGCTCATAGAGCCTGGCCAACATGTGGAGCGTAGAGTTCCACCATGTGGGCACGTCGCACAGCAATCGGTGCACTGGCAGATTAAACCGATGTTGCAGGGTCCGCAGGGTGGCAGCGTCCGTCTTGGAGTTGCGGAAATGTGCGCTGACCCGGCGCACCTTTCCGAGCAGGTATGACAAGTGTGGGTAGCTTTTCAGAAATCGCTGAACCACCAAATTAAAGACATGGGCCAGGCATGGCACGTGCGTGAGGCTGCCGAGCTGCAGAGCCGCCACCAGGTTACGGCCGTTGTCACACATGACCATGCCCGGTTGGAGGCTCAGCGGCGCAAGCCAGCGGTCGGTCTGCTCTGTCAGACCCTGCAGCAGTTCGTGGGCCGTGTGCCTCTTCTCTCCTAAGCTGAGTAGTTTCAGCACGGCCTGCTGACGCTTGCCCACCGCTGTGCTGCCGTGCCGTGCGACACCGACTGCTGGCGACGTGCTGCTGCTGACACATCTTGATTGCGAGACAGAGGTTGCGTAGGAGGAGGAGGAGGGTGGTTTAGTTGAGGAAGCATAAACCGCCGCAGATACCACCACCGAGCTGGGGCCCGCAATTCTGGGGGTGGGTAGGACGTGAGCGGTCCCAGGCTCTGACTCTGTCCCAGCCTCCACTAAATTCACCCAATGTGCCGTCAGGGAGATATAGTGGCCCTGCCTGCCTGTGCTTGTCCACGTGTCTGTTGTTAAGTGGACCTTGGCAGTAACCGCGTTGGTGAGGGCGCGTACAATGTTGCGGGAGACGTGGTCGTGCAGGGCTGGGACGGCACATCGGGAAAAGTAGTGGCAACTGGGAACCGAGTAGCGCGGGGCCGCCGCCGCCATCATGCTTTTGAAAGCCTCCGTTTCCACAAGCCTATACGGCAGCATCTCCAGGCTGATCAATTTTGCAATGTGCACGTTTAACGCTTGAGCGTGCGGGTGCGTGGCGGCGTACTTGCGCTTGCGCTCAAACAGTGGCGCTAGCGACGTCTAGATGTCTGCTGTAACACTTAGCTGGCTGCGTATGAATTAGGAGGACAACTACACCCAGCACAGACACAGAACACTGAGGACAGTCACAGGCAGCCCAAATAGATTTTTTCCCCCAAATGTTTTTGCAAAGGCCCACTGCCTATATTCAATAAATATATGTCTTCTGTCCCTGCCTCACAATATATGTCTTCTGTCCCTTCCTCACCACCACTACTGCCCCTGGAGTATGTATAATTACTGCAGGGCGCAATGCTCTGCACGGCCGATATACAAAAAAAAAAATGTGCAACACTGCAAAAAGCAGCCTCCACACTACTGCACACGGTTAGATGTGGCCCAAGAAGGACCGTTGGGGTTCTTGAAGCCTAAAATACTCCTAACACTCTCCCTATAGCAGCTCCGGCAGCAACAGCACTTTCCCTCCTCTATGTCAGAACAAATCTGAGGCGAGCCGCGGGAGGGGCCGATTTTTATACTCGGGTGACACCTGATCTCCCCAGCCACTCACTGCAGGGGGGTGGTATAGGGCTTGAACATCGCAGGGGGGAGTTGTAATGCCTTCCCTGTCTTTCTATTGGCCAGAAAAGTGCGCTAACGTCTCAGAGATGAAAGTGAAAGTAACTCAAACATCGCGTGGTACTCGTCACGAGTAACGAGCATCTCGAACACGCTAATACTCGAACGAGTATCAAGCTCGGACGAGTACGTTCGCTCATCTCTATCGCTCATCTCTAGTGACTAAGTTAATAAACGGGACAAAGGGACTGGAATACCCAGAGAGGCATCAAAACTGGGATTATTCACCCTGGAAAAAAGACAACTAAGGGGTGATCAAATAACTATGTATAAATACATGAGGGGACAATACAAGGATCTCTCCCATGATCTGTTTATACCCAGGACTGCGACAGTAACAAGAGGGCATCTGCTACATCTAGAAGAAAGCAGATTTTATCACCAACACAGAAGGGGGTTCAGTGAGACTGTGGAACTCTCTGCCTGAAGACGTGATGATGGCAAAATCCATAGAGAAGTTTAAGAGGGACTAGATGTCTTTCTAGAGCGCTATGAGATTACAGGATATAAATCTTAGGTGACCAGAGGGTTGTTGATCTGGGTCTTACAGACAGGTAGTATCTAGGTTGATCCAGGGATTCGTCTGACTGCCATTAGGGAGTAGGGAAGAAATTTTTCCCCCGAAAGGGCTAATTGGCTTCTGCCCTTTTGGGGCTTTTGCCTTCCTCTGGATCAACAAGGAGGTTGAAACAGGCTGAACTACATGGACATTGTCTTCATTCACCCTAACATACTATGTTACCCATATTGTACTGGTAGTATTTTAAGTGCAAATTAATCACTCCATGTATGTGCTTTTCCATCCTGTTATGGCATTGATTTAAGTGCAATTAATCACACCAGATCTGTGCCTGATCATATGTAAGTATAAATGCATGTGTCTTGAAATCTAGTCCATAAGACTGAGGAAGATCCCTGCGTAGGTCTGAAAGCTCACAATAACATCATGTATTTTTGTTAGCCAATAAAAAGTATCATCTACCAATGTTCTAAATGGTTGCGAAAACCAGATAAGGACTTAAAAGGGCAAGGTAAAGAAGGCTCTTTTGCTAGAACATTGGTGAAGTGACTTTCAAGTAAGAAATTTATGTTGCAGGAACATACTCTACATGGATTTAAACCAGTGCTGACTTACTTGAGGAAGAAACTAGTCGAAGCCTGGAAATGTGTTGTACTGTCTCTGCTGCCTAGAATAAAAGCTTACTCCGCCCTCTCTCCGCCCCTCACCACTCTTTGCAATGTGAGGGGGCGGGGCGGGGTGAAACAGCAAACAGTGGCGGTGGCAGAGAGGGGGTGGGAGCTCAGAGCACTGCTCCCGGCCCAGCCCACCTCCTTCCCCTGCAGAAAGGGACACTGTATATTGGCCGGGCATGAAAACCCAGCTGATATATGGATGTCTGAATAAGCCCTGACAGACGGGAGGATTGGGCGTTTTTTTTTGGTTTTGCCAGAGTTTGCTTTATATAATCGGACTCTTGAATTAATCCGGTTCTTCTCCATTTTTCTGCAATTATGGTCTTCAGCTTTTTTTTTTTTAGCTTTTTTCTCTGATATATCTGAGGAGAATGACTTCTCATCTCATCATGCTACTGTGTGGAAAGAGGTCCAAAAGAACATTAAGCATTCAGTTTCAGGATATGAAAAAGCAGCTGATAGAAGGAGGTCAGCAAGTTCTAGTTTGAGGGCTTTTACCCAGTAGCGTTTTTTTTTTTTCTCTTCAAATTCGCTGCGGTTTTTTTCCAGATGTCAAAGGGACTTTCTAATGTTAAATTCACATTGCACAATAAACGCAAAAATGGCAACTTGCGTTTTTTGTGCGATGCGAATTTAACATTAGAAAGTCCCTTTGACATCTGGAAAAAAATGCAGCGAATTTGAAGCGAAAAAAAATGCTAGTGGGTAAAAGGCCTCACAGTAGGTGAAAAAAATCTTACAAACGGCAAAAGATTGATCTAGCAACACCACTGCTTCATCCAACAATGCGGAGGAGCTTCAGAAGTGCCAGCGTGCCTCTGGGTCCTGACTCCAAAAAGGATCCCAAACGTACATACTAGAGAAATACCCAGGCAGCACACGGGAAACTTTCCCGTGTGCTGCCTGCATATTTCTCTGCTTTGCCATTCTTACAAAAATAAAAGGCTTATAAAATTGATGAGATTACTATTCCTTAATTCTTCAGGTTGTAAATCTCACAAGCGGTAAAATCTTGGATGTTAAAGTGTGTGTTGAGTTTAACCTTCCATCAGACTGCAAATAACCTCATTTCTTATTAAAGGGCTTGTCCCGCGATGACAAGTGGGGTTAAACACTTCTGTATGGCCATATACATGCACTTTGTAATATACATCGTGCATTAAATATGTGCCATACAGAAGTTATATACTCACCTTCCCTGCGCTGGCGTCCCCGTCTCCATGGTGCCGTCTAATTTCAGCGTCTAATCGCCCGATTAGACGCGCTTGCGCAGAAGCGTCTTCTCCCTTCTGGTCGGTCCGGGCACGAGCGGCGTTCTGGCTCCGCCCCCTTCTACGCATCATCGCGTAGCGCCGTCCCGTCACGTGTGCCGATTCCAGCCAATCAGGAGGCTGGAATCGGCAATGGACCGCACAGAGCCTACGGTGCACCATGGGAGAAGACCCGCGGTGCATCGTGGGTGAAGATCCCGGCGGCCATCTTGGAGGAAAAGAAGGAAGAAGTTGCAGAGAGGGGATTCGGGTAAGTAAAATTTTTTTTTTACATTTCAACACATCCCTTGGGTTTGTCCTATGCTGAACGGGGGGCCTATGCAAAAAAAAAAATAAACGTTTCGGCGCGGGACAACCCCTTTAACTGTTATTATAGTCATTTTATGTGTAGCCCAGTCTAACAAATGTCTCTATTCTTCAAAAGCCGATTTTACGGCCAGCAGTTCTCTATCACTTTAACATGATTTTGTCTGTCGGAGAGAATTTTCTAGAGAAAAAAAAAAGCACATGATCACAATGTAGACAAGTTACTGGGATCCTGAGAACACAGCTCCTCCCCCAGTCTCCGAAACTTCAACCTTTGCTTGAAACATCTAAATTAAAGGGGTTGTCCCACGCCGAAACGGTTTTTTTTTTTTTTTAACCCCCCCCCCGTTCGGCGCGAGACAACCCCGATGCAGGGGTTAAAAAAACAACCCGCACAGCGCTTACCTGAATCCCGGCGGTCCAGCGTCTTCATACTTACCTGCTGAAGATGGCCGCCGGGATCCTCTGTCTCCGTGGACCGCAGGGCTTCTGTGCGGTCCATTGCCGATTCCAGCCTCCTGATTGGCTGGAATCGGCACGTGACGGGGCGGAGCTACACGGAGTCGGCATTCTACACGAGCGGCCCCATAGAAGACTGCAGAAGACCCGGACTGCGCAAGCGCGGCTAATTTGGCCATCGGAGGGCGAAAATTAGTCGGCTCCATGGGAACGAGGACGCCAGCAACGGAGCAGGTAAGTAAAAAACTTTTTATAACTTCTGTATGGCTCATAATTAATGCACAATGTACATTACAAAGTGCATTATTATGGCCATACAGAAGTGTATAGACCCACTTGCTGCCGCGGGACAACCCCTTTAACACTGGAGGGGAAGCAAATGCTTCTTTTAATAAACAATGTATTTTTAGCCATGGGAGACAACGTAGACAAATGAGCTCCCTCCTTGGTCATATCAATAAGGAGCTTAGCTATTTAAAAAAAAACACACAAATAAACTTTCTGTAAATAGACTTTCTGTTTCTTGAGAGCTTTCCGCAGAGTAACCACACTCCCAAAATCCATTAATGCAATAACCTTGTTGTCAACCAACAGTTCACATCAATGTCTCTCAGAAGCATTGGCATAAGCTACCTTACAGACCACGTGTGCGAACATAGTCGTGCATTCCTCCATAATGATGAAGTCACATTGCATAGGTTCTGACTTGATGGGACAGTTGACAACTCTTTGTACAATATCAGGTGTTGACAACTTTTCAGACTGTAGACATATTTTTGTCAGATGCATGAGATCATGTATTTGTGACCGTGGTCATTTGTACGACCAGTAGCTTCATTGGTAAACCCACTGTGCTCTAACCGCTACCGTCACCCCCAAATTAACCATGACCTTGGCTTTCAGGGTACCAAAGTTCTGAGCTCAGTCGACCTCCAGATCAAAATACACTTTTTGTGCTTCTCCAGTCAGGCCAAAAAAAAGACATACGTGCATCCAGTTCAGTGTATTACCCCCCTCCCCCCGAATGATCCAGGGGAAGGCAAAAAACCTCAATGAGGTAGAAGCCAATTTTCTTCATTTAGGCAAAAACATTCCTCCCTGACTCCAAGTCTGGCAATTGGAATAATCCCTTGACCAACAACCCTTCTGAAGACCAACAACCCTTCTGAAGACCAACAACCCTTCAGTGACTATAACGTGTAATATTGTAATACTTAAGAAAGGCATTCAGGCCCCTCTTGAACGATTTTATCATAGTTGCCATCACCACATCCTCAGGCAGAGAGTTCCATAGTTTCATTGCTCTTACAGTAAAGAATATCCTGAAAGAATATATGAAAGACTTACAGGCTGTGAACATGCAGACTGCCACTGCACACAAAACAGTGGTAAACAATAAGGAAAATAGACATCAGGGCAACACTGTCCCTATAAACCCTTGAACCAGGAAAAGGACCTGTCTATATGCAGATAACCCGCCCTAACAAGGGCGAACCTGACTATGTTCCTAGGCCACTACCGGACCCTACGTGGAAGAGGAGAAAACCACAGGGAACAGGATATCAATAATAGTGAGTCAGTACTTAGCTTTATGAAGAATCAGGAAAACAGGAGATCCAGCAGCAACCTCTAATTGTTACAGTCACAGTCCTGGGCATAATAGATGATGGGAGAGATCTCTGTACTGACCTCTGATATATCTATACATAGTTATTAGAGGCCCCCTTGTTACAGTCCTGGGTATAATAGATGATGGGAGAGATCTCTGTACCGACCTCTGATATATCTATACATAGTTATTAGAGCGCCCCCTTGTTACAGTCCTGGGTATAATAGATGATGGGAGAGATCTCTGTATTGTCCCCTGATATATTATAGATAGTTATTAGGTTGCCCCTCAGCTGTCTTTTTTCTAAACTAAACAACCCCAATTTTGATAACCCATGTGGGTATTGTAGTCTGCCCATCCCATTTATCACTTTAGTTGCCCACATTTCAACCTGCTAAAACTCTGATATGTTCTTCTTAAAGGGGTTGTCCCAATGTGTGAAGTGGGTGTGTGCACTTCTGTACGGCCATTACAATGCACTTTGTAATATACATTGTGCATTGTAAATTGGCCATACAGACGTTATGTACTCACCTACTGGCATGCTGTGCGTTTTATATTTATGCTTTAGAAGGACCTTCAATGACGTTACAGGGCGGAATTCAGAGACCATGTGACTGTGTTATGATGTCACCATCATGTGATCAGGGGGTGGAGCTAAGTGCAGGTGGCTGATTACATGACGGTGACATCAAAAGGCCTGTGAGCACACGGCTGCTGTCATGCTCTGCATGTTTAATGCTGTAGGACCTGCGATGATGTCACCAGTATGTGATCAGGGGAGGAACATGAGAAGCACTCACATACATACATACATACTAACGGACAAGTGGTCGTTAGTAGTTTGATTGAGACATACTGATTTTCTCCTAATCCTAACCCTTTTATTTCTTTATGAAGTGCTCACAGTAAGTATTTAAGATGCTTTAAAACATTTTCCATTTATTGTCTGTACTCTTATTTCTGAGGACTTTGTCCTAGTCAATAAGGTTAAAGACATCTGAGCTGTTACTATTTCCCCATTGTCCCCCCAACCTGCAACCCTCTTATTCTGTCAAGTCTGTTAATATTAAGTCCAAAATGGCCGTCCCTCTAGTTGGGTCCTGTACAAGTTGGGTAATTGACATCTATTTGCCTCAGTAATAGATTTTCTGTTATATTTGGCGGCCTATAGAAAACCTCTAAGGATTTTATTATTGTTTTTCCCTCCATGTATCTCTATCCATAGCCTACATCATAGTTCCCTGAAATCGTTTTTAAGGGCCCTTCACCTACCTCTAAGTTTTACATTGGTGCCAATGTGCACCACAACTGCTGGGTGCTCACCAGCTCCCCTCAGTAATTGTCAACCCGATCCACGATGTGTCAAACTGAACAATCCCGGTTTTGTGGCAGATTGCCCTGTCTGTCTCCCTAGTAATTGAGTCTCCCCCTACCAGGCCGTGTCTAGCCTGCCCTGTAATCCTATTCCCCTTCTTACTGGAGCAGGGATTCCCCCTAGCAGTCAGAGGGCATGTCGTGCTGCAGCAGTGCTCACCCTGTAATGGCATCCCAATCATCTGCCAACTTTGTAGACTTGTTGGGATGTTCCAGTTCAGGAGAGAAGAGAACTTCTCTCTACCCCTCCTCCTGTCACCCAGCTAGCTGCCTGCTCAGCCTGGACCACCAAACTATCATCCACCACCTCATCCACCCCAGAGAGTTCTCAGTGAGCAGCAAACTCCTTTCCATGGTGCCAATGGATCTCAGTGTTACAAGCTATGCATTTAGATCCAGGATCTGGGCTTCCAAATGTGCAACACGCTCACATCTCATACAGCAGTATGCTCCTCCTCTGTTCTACCATCTTATCATCTTGTAACAATATATATCTTCCATAGCCATAGAGATAGAGATAGATTCGGTCGCCGTCCGCGGATGGGTTCCTACTAGTTTTATATACTGTATGTTTGCAAAGAATTTGTTTATTCAGTGTCAGAATCGCCTAGATATACGCCGTTGTCAAGTCACTCTGAAGCAGCACACGCCATATTTCTAAGGCCGAGCTTCATTATGAACAGCTGAAATTGCTTACTCTAAACAGGTAATCAGTCATTCTCTGAGAAGCAAGTATACAGTATATAGGGTGCAATATTAAACTATGTAGGAATTATCACATAGATTTTCGTTGACAGGAGAACGTTAAATGATACTTCCTCTCTACAAACTCCTTCCTTAAATTTCCAAGCATGCAAAAAACTCACCGTCCTTACAACACAGCGTCTGGTGAAACTCTCCAACGAACATCTCCTAACCGTCTATAAAAGGTTCACTGTCAGCAATCCTATCCCATTAGACTCATAGTGGTATCATCAAACCATGAACTCTCTCATTTTGCTGACATCCCTGTGCCTGCTGCCCATCTCAGGTAACATCTTTGCTATTCTAAAATATTTCTCTTAAAGCAATAGTCCACTTGAACAGGAGTGTACAACATTGCCATTTTAAGGCTGTTTTCACACTAGCATTACTGTTAGTTCAGGTGAGGCCGCTCTCACACCGATGTTAGAGTTAGTTCAGGTGAGGCTGCTCTCACACCTGTGTTAGGGTCAGTTCAGGTGAGGCTGCTCTCACACCTGTGTTAGGGTCAGTTCAGGTGAGGCTGCTGTCACACCTGTGTTAGGGTCAGTTCAGGCGAGGCTGCGCTTACATTAGTGTTAGGGTCAGTTCAGGGGTGGTTGCTCTTACAACTGTGTTAGGGTCAATTCGAGCGAGGCTGCGCTTACACCAGTGTTATGGTCAGTTCAGGTGAGGCCACTCTCACACCAGTGTTAGGGTCAGTTCAGGGGAGGTTGCTCTTACACCTGTGTTAGGGTCAGTTCAGGTGAGGCTGCTCTCACACCAGTGTTAGGGTCTGTTCAGTGTTTCTGTCTCTCTGCACCATTTCTGCAGGAGAGAAACTGAAATAAAACTGAAAAAATCAATTTTTTTCCCTTTTTCAATGGGGGTTCAAATAAATAGAAACAAACATGTGGTTCAGCACCCTTACAAACTTAAGGTGGGTTCACAGGGCGATAAAATTGGGCGATTTTTGTGCGATGCGAGAGTCAGTAAAAAAAAGCAGATTTATGAGACCAATGATTTCCAATGCTTTCCTTCCCATTAGCGATGTTTTCACTGATGTGATGTTCAGATCACAAAAAATCGCGGCGTGCCCCATCTTATCTCCCACGTTCCCTTTCTCCTTTTTATTGCATCGCAACACAAAAACTTTTAAGATTAGAAAGTCCTATCGACTTTTGCGATAAAGAATCACGCGAGTTTATCGCAGACGGCAGCGATGAGAGAATATTCTAAAAGAAGATCCATCGCTGACGCTCAAAAGTCGTGAGAATAAAGATGCGATTTTGCTGCAGTTTTCTGTTTGTTACGGTGTTTCTTGCAGCCATGACATCTATTTGTTGGATCCGCAGACTTTTGTTTTCTATATCACATAAACGGACAGGCTTCTGTTTGCTTCCATTCCATCGAGTTTCTCTTTTTTGGAAGGAAAGATAAAGCTGCAGACTGCGCTATTTTTTCATCCAAAAACAGAAACCTGACAGAATGGAAGCAAACGGAAGCGTTTTTATTTGCATTCTACTTTTTGGGAACCCCATTGAAATGAATGGGGGAAAAATTGGCCCGTGTTTTTTTTTAGTTTAGTTTTAGTTTCTCTTCTCCAAAAATGGAGCAGAGAGACAGAAACCCTGAACTGACACCAATGCCGGCGTGAGAGCAGCCTCACCTGAACTGAACTCACCCTACCATGGGTATGAGAGTGGCCTCACATGAACTGACCCCAACGTCAGGGTGAGAGCAGCCTCACCTGAACTAATCCTACCGCAGGTGTGAGAGTGACTTCACCTGAACTGACCCTACTGCAGGTGTGAGAGCAGCCTCACCTGAACTGACCCCAATGCAGGTATGAGAGCAGCCTCACCTGAACTGAACTCACCCTACCATAGGTATGAGAGTGGCCTCACATGAACTGACTCCAACGTCAGTGTAAGAGCAGCCTCACCTGAACTAATCCTACCGCAGGTGTGAGAGTGACTTCACCTGAACTGACCCTACTGCAGGTGTGAGAGCAGCCTCACCTGAACTGACCCCAATGCAGGTATGAGAGCAGCCTCACCTGAACTGACTCCAATGCCAGTGTGAGAGCAGCCTCACCCGAACTGACCCCAATGCAGGTGTGAGAGCAGCTTCACCTGAACTGACCCCAACGCCGGTGTGAAAGTGGCCTCACCTGAACTGACCCCAACGCCGGTGTGAGAGCGGCCTAACATGTACATAAACCATTATGTAACTTTTTAAATCCTTTTCTTTAGATTTGCTATACTAATTTTTCTTACATGATGCTTCTTTTCACTGTTTAAAGCTAATTCAGAATTTTGCCATCATCTTCTGCAATCAGCATAGAGTTCACTGCAGGAGCTCAGATGGTAGTTCCCCATTACAGCTATGATAGCAGCAGTAGATCAAGGCTGCTTCAATGGCTCAACTTCATTATAATACTTCCCAGTATCTCCCATGGCATACCATCACATCTTCATTCATGCCCAGCCTCCAGGATCCCCACGTATTTTTGAGAATGAAGTTTCCACAGTGCTGGTTTAGTGATGCACGCCCTTACAGGGGAAGACATAGAGATAGACCAGAGCTGTGTCCTCATTATTCTCAAGAATGGTGGGGGTTCGACAGATTTGGACTTCCACCAAACATGAGGTGATGGTACATCCTATAGGCAGGCTATCACATTGAAGATGGGAATAATCCTTTAACCCCATAGGCTGGCTGTCCACAGGCGATCTGTCATAGCGTGATCAACGGTGATAAATCGCATGCGGAGCACGCATGACGCGCTTTCTATAGGATAACTATGGAAAGTGCACCCCAATGTACACGAGTGGAAAATGCTAGCATCTAAAAATCGTGGCATGCCTCGATTTACCCATCATTAAGATAGGTTCATTGTGGAAAATCGAGTGGAAAATCACAGTGACATTAGTGCTCCCCGGGGCGGAATATCACTGGCAATATTCCGTCCCGCCCATGGACACTCAGCCTTTTTGACCAACTCATAGTGTTTTACGTCCTAGCTTGCTGGGCTTAAATCCCGAGGGACGTAAAAACAAGCTCCCTGCGTGGATTTACTGAATGCCGGCTATCATATGAAAGTCAATGAAAAGTAAATAAAGGTTAAACATTCAGCTGCCATGATGAATCGGATCTATCAGGGCAGCTAAAAGTACTCACCCCCTCGATGTCCCACGGCGCCATGGCCTCCCGGCCCTGACAGCGCCTTCTGCGCATGCGCGCCAAATGTCATATGCCAGGCGCGTGCTCATTAAGTGTGTGAGGCCACGGAAATTCAACCCGTTGTTTGTGGTTCTTGGTCACATGATCGCTGCTATCCAATGGATAGCGATCAGGTAAAGTAAAAAAAAAAGTTTAAAAAAGAGAAAAAAAAGTTTAAATTTCATCTCCCTTCATGGATTATATCCTTGAGGGAAGATGAAATTACGTACCCAAGGCCCCTGGATTTATCCGCAGACCTCACCACGGCTTCTTTGCATGCGCCCGCCGCCATAATGGCAGACACATGTGTAAAAGCCGTGTATTGCCAGGGTAATTTAAAATCTTCTTGCTTCTGGCTACCAAGCGTACCACGGCCCCTAAAAGTAAAAAAAAAGTTGGTTTCACCTCCCTTCATGGATCTGATCCATAAGGGGAGGTGAAATTACTTACCTAAGGCCTCTGGTGATGTCCCCAGATGGGTTTTTTATCTGCGGACCTTCCCCAACTTCGGTGCATGCGCTCATCTGCAAAATGGCGTACGCAAGCGTGGAAGCTGTGGAGGGCCCGGGAAATGTAAAGTCTTCTTCCTCTTGGGTACTACAGGTAGCTGAGAGCCTGGAACACTGACTGAGGGCCACGGTGAGCGTTCCCTAGTCATGTGATGGCCGTTATCCAATGGATAATGGTGATTACGTAAAACTTAAAACACAGTTTAAGATTAATGCTCCTTTTGGTTTGAGCCCCCTTGTGCATACAGACATAATACTAGGGCCACAGTGGGTATGTTTCTGAACACGGGACAAACAGGGGGATCCATTTTGTGGTGCAAGTCTTCATTCATATGTGTGCCGTACAAAAAAAACTTTTTAAAATGACACAATTGCCCAAAAAATTGAAATCTTATTTTTTTTCCTCTGCTTTGCTTAGATTCATTCAAAAACTGTGGGGTCAAAATACGCAGTACACCCTTAGAAGAATTCATTAAGGGGTCTAGTTTTCAAAATGGGGTCATTTGTGGGGGTTCTCTATGGTTTTGGTGGCTCAAGGGCTCTACAAGTGTGCTATGGGGCCTAAAACACATTCAAGCAAAATGTCTGTTCGAAAGCCACAGGCTACTCCTTTCCGTTTGGGTCCCGTTGTGCATACATAAATAATATTAGGGCCACAATGGGTATGACTGAGCACAGGACAAACAGGGGTATCCATTTTGGGTGCAAATCCTCATTTTCATGAGCACTACAGAAAAAAATTCTGTCTTTTTAATGTTATATTTGCAAAAATATACAAATTTAAATATACAAATATATATAAATTTCACAAGGGAATTCCTGAAAGTCCCCTAAAACTGCCAAATCCCTATTGTAAAGGTAACAACTCTTGCTGTTTCTAACAGGGAGCACTCAGGTTCCGGCTACACAGCGCCGGTGGTCATACAGCATGAAGGTCACAGTGCCACACTGACATGGCATCTACTGGGGATGTGTTGCAGTCTACCACCTAATACAACCGTGACACAACAGTTACAAAAAAATCCCAAACTGCTGGATTTTTCGTTAAACGTTGCATATGACTTTGTCATCATAGACTGCAAAGCGAGTCGTGTGCAACTACAACGTGTCTGCAACCTGTCTGCTATTGGGCTGTTTTTTTTTTAAAGCCAAATAGCAGCTCTGAAACAATCGCATGGCAGTAAGGTGCAAACAAATCAAAGTTTTTGGTTGCATAACTTTTCTGAGACTTGATGTCATGTGACCAAAGTCCCCGTGTAGTCCTAGCCTAAGTTTCCTAGTTCTAGTTCTTCTGTCTTCTGGAGGCCGAAGACAGAAGAACTAGAACCCCCCCCCCCCCCCAGAAAGCGCTGGTCTCATCGGCTGAGTGCCAAGCAAATCACAGGCAGCGCTCTGCCATTGAATGACAGGTGAACACTGCCTGTGATTGGTCACAGCGCTCAGCCAATCACAGGCAGCGCTCAGCCATTCATTGGATTCAAAAATCATTGCTGCGACGGTTGCCCGCAACCCACTGCTTTTAATGGAGCTGCAGCAGTGCCAACCACATTGAAAGTAATGGAATAGAATCGTGGACCTCTGCCACAGCTGTGATAGCTGTGGCAGAGGATTCCTTCATCCTCGCGGTCCCCGTGGTGATGAAGGAATCCTCTGCTATAGCTGTCACAGCTGTGGCAGAAGTCCGCAATGTACTCCCTATGTTTTCAATGGGGCTGGCACCGCCCCAACAGTGCCTGCAGAAGCAATCCTGGCCGCTGCGATGAGCTTGCTGCATCCTGGCTACCTACACATTGTCAGTGGCCCAGTGAACAGCTGAAAGGCAAAGGGTTGACCCTCGGCGATCAACTAATGATAACCTATCCTAATGATAGATCATCAATAGTGAAGAGGAGAACAACCCGTGTAAAGACTTGGCAGAAAGCCCTGTTTGCCAACTGCCAGCAGCTCTTGTCTTCTGTATACCTAAACACTTTCTCTGACTTCTCTAACATCTGACTTTGTGTGAATAGGGGCCCACAGGATTGTCGGAGGTCGAGCGGCCAGAGCTCATTCCAGACCATACATGGTGTCTCTACAGATCAGGGGACAGAACTTCTGTGGAGGAGCTCTAATCCGTCCTAACTGGGTTCTCACTGCAGCGCATTGCATGGAAGACACGTAAGGGAGCTTACACTACATGCTGTAAATTCAGCGCTATATGGAGTGGCGACGTGCAGTACGTAATCCGTCTATCAGATGCTTAGCCAAGATATGGATCTGCTGTATTACACTACATTATTTGTTTCACTGATTCCACATGTGAAACTTTGGTAGTAATATATGGAAACCCCCTGCTGTGTCCGTGCACAGTGATGCATGATTTACACTCTGACATTGCCTTTAACAACATTTAACCCCTTTTGGGTGGGCCTATTTTGGGCCTTTCGGACTAAATATTTTAGTTTCATCAATTCACTCCAAGAGCCATAATCTTTTTATGTTTCCATTGACGAAGCAGTATGGCAACTTGGTTTTTGGGGTGGGTGAGTTGTAGTTTTTATTTGTATCATATTCAAGTACAATTTTACTAGTTAACTTTTATTAACTTTTTTGGGAGAAGGAAAAATTAAAATCAATTTCCCCTTACTACTTGGATTCTTTTTATATCATGAAGTGCATAGATACTGTGCTTTCCCAAAAATAAGACCCTGTATTATATTAATTTTTGCCCACAAAAAGGCGCAGGGTCTTATTTTTGGGGGGTGTTTTATACTCACATAGCAGGCGCACCTGGGTCCCTCCCGCTGGTTACTGGCGCTCAGACAGGCTTCTGTGTAGTCTCCAACACAGATAGAGCATCTTTTCTTTGTAATGAGGCTTGAATACCCCGCCTCTAGCAAGCAATTGCTCTGATTGGTTCACGATCACCGCCTTGGCCAATTAAAGCTGGTTTTGATTGGCTGAGACGGCGCTCCTGAACCAATCAGAGCAATTGCTTGCTGGAGGCGGGGTACTCAAGACCTGTTACCAGCAAGAGATGCTCCATTGGCATTGAGGAATGCATGTAAGCCTGCTGGAGGCCAGTGGGAGGGGCCCAGGTGGCACCTGCTAGGTGAGTATTGCTTTATTTTCATATAGTGTAGCTAGGGCTTATTTTCAGGCTAGGGCTTAAACCCCCCCCCCCCCTCCATTCCCGATCCTCTCCCAAAAATCAGGGTAGGGCTTGAATTATATCTTTTTTTCCCATTGACATAGCCATATGAGGCTTGTTTTTTGTGGGAAAGATTTTTTTTCTTGCACCACTTTGAGGTATTTTTGGAGCTTTTACAATTAATGGTGAACTGAGAAACAGCAGCAATTTATTCATTGTTTCTGTAGTTGTTTTTCTTGTCATATACAAGGAGGTTTAAGTAATGTATTATCCTTTCTCTGCAGTTACTGTGGCAGTAACAGATATCTATTCTTTTACATTATAAAAAAATTGTAATAAACATCATTTGTTATTTTATTGGGTTATTTTTGACATGTTTTTGGTTTTAGATTTACTTTATATATAAGCTTACATATTTTGGCCCACTCCAGGATTAGTAGCTGTAATGTTTTGATTGCTTCTACAATTATTAGCATTATTGCCAACAATGGAGGGTATTTTCACACATGCAGTTTTTTTTTTCATGTTTTTGATGCGGTTTTTGAAGCCAAAACCAGGGGAGCATCAGAAAAGGAGAGAAAGAATAGAAGATGGATAGAACGCCTCCTTGTTTTTTGGATCCACTTTTGGCTTTGGCTTCAAGAACTACATAAAAAACCCTGACCAGAACGTGCATGTGTGAGCGCACCCTAAAGCTGGCAGTACGGTAAATGTGTTAGGGATCGGCGATCTATTAGGGATCACTGCAGATATAATGGCCAGACTGCTCATCTGGCAATTCTGGACAATGTAGCCAACAAGGTCAGTTTTGCATTGAGTTTTCATACATGAAGCCGATTTTGGTGCTTATTATAGTGTGCAGTCTATAGAGATAATAAGTAATGGCAGATGAAGTACCTTATGGGCCCCGGGCTCTTCACACAGCATGGATCACCTGCTGTAACTATAGTGAGCAGCACCACTTTTATGTATCCAGCTCCGATGCCGCGGTCCTCTCTGGCATATATGGCATGAGAGTTTTGGAAGCATTGATAGGCTGCAGTAGTCATCACTTCGACCACGTAAACAAAGCCCGAAGGAAAGGATGGCAATGCCGAAGCAGCATGGGATTAAACATAGGAGTATAGCTTATTTTATAACATTTCAAACAGTCCATTTTTTTCCCCATAACTTGGCCAACCCCTTTAATGCTATTAATATTATATTGTCATTTACAACATTGAGGTCACTCAAATTATTTCAGATTTCCTGGATTTTTAAAAATGGCCCAAGGGGTAGAAATGGGGTAAATTATATCAAATAGTACAGTATTCACCTATTAGATGGCCAATTTTAGGCTGTGGGGGCAAACACAGCACTGGCCCATAAGTAGTAAGCTATCCGTAACCTGTTTACCTCTGCATTACATAAATGCAGAGCAACACTAATCTCAGTACATATTGTAACGCCACGGGGGTTAATGAATACGCCAAATGGTCACTTTTACTTCTCTGTTAGTTTATTCACTTAAAGTTCTAGCAGAACAGAAATGTCTGGGTCTCCAAAAAAAATTATAAAGTTTGCAAAAGTCCTGTCAATTTAATCCTCCGCAGTCCACAGGCGGAGCAATTAAATCCACAGCTGAGTGAAACAGTAATAAGACCTGTAGTTGTCCAGAGCGCAGCTGGTCTTTACATCGTAGTGTCTCCAGACCCGAGTCCTAGGGCCAGAGTTCCCCAGGTATCCTGCTGGACAATGTAGCTATTTGTCCACAGCGTCTCTCTGCTCACAACAGAAGTCAGGTTACAACTGAATCTGGTTCTCCCAGACACATACATCTCTCCTCTCTCTTCCACCTGTCTCTTTACATAGCTTGCTTGTTTAGGTGTAAGATCTGGCCTGGAGTAATATTGGACCGATCTACATCACAGAAGCTTACAACCTCTGTGACATATATCTTCCATTCCAGACCCCACCTCTCACCCTGTTACAATATATAAAACCTCAGAACCAAGCACATAACATAAAGACAGTCCCAAAACAAAGCTTATAGCATAATTACGGCACCAGAACCAAGCTTATAACCTTGATCTCTTGCTTCATTCCCTTACTGAAGTTTATGCTGCCTGCCCTAGCCTCGGCTAAGTCTGTTTTCATACCCTCAGGTACCGGCGCCTTGGGCTTGTGTAGTATTAGCTGCCACATAACAGACTACTTTTGCAAGCAATGGCCTGGTGAGCAAGACTAGGTCCTAATTGGAGGGGTAAAGAGTGAATACCAGGGTACCCCATGAGCTGCTTCTAGATTTAGCCCAAAACTAAATCAGAGTGTCGCAAAGTGAATCTGTATTAGTTCTTTAAACTCACAGTAGATCATGACTAGGGTATTCAGAGTCGTTGCCTACTGTGACCTACCTCCCTTTTCCCCAATACCTTAAAAAACAACGCAACACCAAAAGTTGGATTAAATTATGGCCACAGCAGCCACATTTATTTAAACATAACATAAACATAAATAACCGTTTTAACCAAAGATAACCCTGGGAGGGATCCCATGGAGCTCTACCACCTGACTGTCGCCTCACCAGAAAAACGGGAAATAGTTGTGCCTGTCACCCGTCGCATTTCGGACTCAGGCAACACTATTTCCCTACCAACTGCCCCCGCTGCGAGTCGACAGACTCGGGGGCCCGCCACTCACTCGCCTCAGGTCGCCTCATCCTGACCCCGAGGACGGCTAGCTATAACCTGGCTAACCCCTCCCATAACCACTGCAAGGCACCGCCCTGCGCCCCCCCCGAGGCGACAGTCCTAACCAAACAATTCATGGAGAGGGACGGGAAGCTATCCAGCTCCCTGCTACCCCCCCCCCTACTACCCCGTTTAGCTGACTCCAAGGGACCCCTCCACAGCCAGCACTGCTTGACCCCCTTAAGCCTGCGCAGCCCGCCACACCCACAACGCTCGCTCAATCCCTTCTTGAATCCCTTCCATCCATAAATCTATCCCTATTTCATTAAGATGGACCCCATCCGACCTCCAATAATTTCCCGTGCCCGCCTCCAAATCAACATGCCGCACGGCCAAACCCCCACGCTGTCCTACAAAACGAGAAACCTCCCTGTTCAACTTGATCCTTGCCTTATTCAGCCCTTTAAATGATCTCACACCTCTCCACACTTTCCTAGGGACTATCTCCGACCACACAATCTTTAATTCCGGGTATGACAACATCAACCTAAGGATGTCATACCGGATATCCCTCGACAAATCTCTAAACGGCCTCTGCCCCAAGTCGTTACCCCCAGCGTGCAAGACAAGTATGTCTGGCACTCTGTCCAATTCTATCCCTTTCTCAACTTCCTCTATCACCCTACCCCAAAGCATTCCCCTAATCCCAATCCATCTAACTAATGCCTCACTTCTGGCAAACCTCAACTGTCTCCCACTAGGCCTAACCCTTGCCCGCTCAGCCCCCAAAAAAACAAAAGAATGGCCTAAAATCCACACTAAAGCCTGACGACAACCTGAAAGAAAAACAGACAAAATAAATGAACAGAATATTTATTTATTTATTTTTTATATCTATATAAAATATATGTATATATGAATATATACAACCATACACCGATCCACAGATATATACATGTATATACCTATATACGTTAACCTACATATACCTACATGCATTTGTCTATAACAGTTGTGGCCGCACATACGACCTAAAACGAGCTGAACCCCAACGCCCTATCCTTCTCACCGCCTCTTCAGCCATACCCTGAACCGTGGCCTCGGTCGCCGCCCCCACCCTAAAGGAATGGGACCCAAACTGCGAGCTATCAAAACCCGCCGCCTCCAGCGTTCTCTTAAAAACCACCGTAAACTGGAAACGCGACAAAAAAAATGGATTATACCTACCTGATAATCAGGTTTCCAGGAGTCTCCACGACAGCACCAATTGAGATTGCCTCCTCCTGATAGGACAGGAACACACTGAGAGGTTAAAAGCTCCCCCCCTTCCCCACTTTCCTCAGTGGATTCTAACGAATTGCCGGGGTAGGAGCTCAACTTAAATTTTTTCCCTTAACCGGGGTTTTAATAAAATTATATTATATATATGTTTTTTTATATTATATTATATAGTTTCTTTTCTATCAATTTAGGGGGGGGAAGGTACGGGTGCTGTCGTGGAGACTCCTGGAAACCTGATTATCAGGTAGGTATAATCCATTTTTTCCCCAGTCGTCTCCACGACAGCACCAATTGAGACGTACCAACTAAAGTTTCCCTAGGGTGGGATTGCTGCCGAGAGGACTTTGCGGCCGAAGGCCATGTCCTCGTCCTGCTGCACTTTTACCCCATAGTGTTTAACAAACGTGTGGGGTTTCTTCCAGACTGCGGCTTTGCATATCTGCTCGACCGAAGCTGAGCTATGTTCGGCCCATGAGGATGCAACTGCCCTTGTAGAATGGGCTTTAAGAGCTAAACGGATTTCCTTCCTGAGGGCCTTATAGGACTCTATGATGGCCAGGCGGATCCACCTGGCTATGGAGTTTTTTGCCGCTTTGTTCCCTTTATTTGGGCCACTGAACTGGATGAACAAGTTGTCGTCCCGTCTCCAGTGGCTTGTCGCCTCTATGTAGCCTAGGACTGCTCTCCTAACGTCCAGGCAGCTTAGGGTTTTTTCTTCCTCGTTTTTAGGTTTACTAAAAATGAGGGGATTATTATCTCTTGGGACCTATGAAAATGTGGTACTACTTTTGGCATAAACGCCGGGTCCGTTTTAAATACTAATTTGGTGTCCGAGATTTTCAGGAACGGGTGGCGAATGGACAAGGCCTGCAGCTCGCTAACCCGTCTTGCGGAGGTGATGGCTACTAAGAAAATGGTCTTGATAGTAAGCATTTTTATGGGTAGTGCTTCGATCGGCTCGAATGGTATCATTGTCATGGCCCTTAGGGCCCAATTAAGGTTCCAGTCTGGAAAAAGATTTATGGGCCTAGGCCGTAATCTAGTTGCTGCTGCTAGGAACCTGTTGACCCATCTGTTGTCTGCGAACTTTGTGTCACATATGGCGCTAAGGGCTGCGACCTGGACCTTCAGGGTGCTTGGAGAGAGGCCCATCTCTAGGCCCTCCTGCAAGAACTCTAAGATTAGAGGGATGTCCGGGATAGAATCCCCCGCGATCCCTTCCCTGTCTCCATGAGGAAAACCTTCTCCAAACTTTCTGTTAGATAAGGTGGGTCGTCTTTTTTCTGCTGGACATTAACGTTTCTACTACTCTCTCTGAGAATCCCTTCTCTTTTAGTGAGGATTCCCCAAGAGCCATGCTGTTAAGTGGAGCTTGTCTAGGCTCGGATGGTTCAGTGGCCCCTGCGATAGAAGATCTGTCCAGGTAGGGAAGATGACTGGGTCCTGGACGCTCAATGTTGCTACAAGACCGAACCAGCTTCTTTTGGGCCAGAAAGGGGGTCACCAGGATTAGTGTGCACACCTAGGTTCTGAAATGTTGTAAGACTCTGGGGATCAACGGTATAGGAGGACAGGCGTTCACCAGCCCCTCTCGCAAGTCTTGGCCTAGGGCGTCTACTGCTGTCGGACGATCTCCTGGCCGGAGGGAGAAGAAATTGCTTACTTTGGCATTTTCCCTGGTTGCGAACAGGTCCAATTGTGGGGTCCCCCACTGGTTGATCAGGATTCTGAATGCTTTCAGGGAGGGAGACCATTCTCCTGGGTCTATTTGCCTCCTGCTGAGAAAGCCCGCTTTTTGGTTTAGCGTCCCCTTCAAATGGGTTGCCGTGATCAAGAGGATCCGGCCCTCTGCCCAGTGGAAAATTTTCTGCGCGAAGTTTTGCAGAGCGGGAGATCTTGTGCCCCCTTGGTGTCATATATGGGCGACCGCGGTGATATTGTCTGACAGTATCTTTATATGCTGGTCCCGTAGCGAGTTCCCTAACTGCTGCAGGACCCGCCATACGGCCTGTAGTTCCCTGTAATTTGAGGACTGTTCTTTTGTCCTTTGAGGCCATGGGCCCTGAAAGAACTGGTTCCCCACATGCACTCCCCATCCCCAGGCGCTTACATCCGTTGTGATGTGAGTGGCTGGGTTTTGTAGCCAATGAACCCCTCTCCGCAGGTTCTCTGGGGATGTCCACCAACGCAGGCATGCTTTCACCGCGCTTGGGATGTACATTCTTGTCCCTAGAGAGGACTGCCTTTTGTCCCACGTGGATAGGACTGAGGCTTGCAGGGCTCTGGTGTGAGCCTGGGCCCATGCCACTCCTGGAATGCATGACGTCAAGCTTCCCAGGAGAGACATGGTTTCCCGAATTGTGCATATTCGTCTCCGTAAAAAGGTTTTGATTTTTTGTATTTTCTCCTCGGGTAGGCAGGAGCATTGCGATTCTGAGTCGAGCGTTATACCCAGAAACGTTTTTTGCTTGTCAGGATCTAGGCTGGATTTTTCCCAGTTTATGATCCATCCTAAGGATTGGAGAAGTTCTAGCACTATCCTCAGGTGTTTCGTTAGGAGTTCTCTGGACTCTGCTATTATTAAAATATCGTCCAGGTAGGGTACTATTAGGACCGACTTCTTCCTCAGGTAGGCGGCTACCTCTGCCATAATTTTGGTGAAGATTCTGGGTGCTGAGGAGATCCCGAAGGGCAGGCATCTGAATTGATGGTGCTCTATTCCTTTGCCCATATCCACTGCGAACCTTAGGTATTTCTGGGACCCCTCGTGGATCGGTACGTGGACATAAGCATCCTTTAAATCGATGGATGCCATGTAGGCTCCTTTGGGAATCAACTTTATCGTTGAGTAGATGGATTCCATTTTGAATTTTCTGTATCTGATGCAGGTGTTCAGAGGTTTCAGGTTCACTATTATCTGCTGTTTCCCACAGGGTTTCCTTACTAGGAAGAGCCTGGAATAATGTCCCTGGGTTTCCTCGTACGGGGGATATTGCATTTAGTTGTTGCAGGTCCCCAACGCTTTGCCTTAGTAGGTGTAACTGTTGTTTGGAGCCTCCCGTGATAATGAATTTTCCTCTTGGGGAGGGACACCAGCTTTATCCGGTATCCCTGCTGTAAGATCTTTGGGATCCATGGGCCTTTGAAAATCGCGGCCCTTTGATCCACAAAGCTCCCCAGCCTTGCCCCTACGGGGATGGCGTCAGGGTCTCTGCTTTGGCTCCCCCTGGTGGGGGTTAAAGAGGATGTTCCTTCCTCTGCCCCACTTGGGGTAACTCCAGCGGCCTGTCTTGCCCTTGCCTTGGAAGGCCTCTGGCTGTTGCACTGGGGCCCGGAAGAAGGTCTTCCCTCTCTGTGGCTTTTCTTCCGGGAATCCCTTCTTTTTGTCGGCCGCCTTCTCTAGAATCTTGTCAAGGTCCGGTCCGAACAAAAACTGGCCGTAGAACGGGAGAATGCATAGCTTATTTTTTGAGGCTAGGTCGCCTGACCACGATTTCAGCCATAACACTCTTCTGGCTGAGTTAGACCGGGCTGTAGCTTTCGCTGCGAGTTTGACAGCTTCGGCCGCGGCGTCCGCTAGGAAATTTGTTGCCATACGCAGGATCGGAAGGGAATTTAGGATCTGTACCCTCGGCGTCTTATTGGTTAGGTGTAGCTCCAGCTGTTCTAGCCATACCCCCAGAGTTCGCGCCACACAAGTGGCTGCGATCCCTGGCCTGTTTGCCGCTGCCTCCCATGATTTCTTTAGAAGGCCCTCAGCTTTGCGATCCATGGGATCTTTTAACTGTGCGGCGTCCTCAAAGGGCAGGCTCGTTTTCCTGGCTACTTTGGCCACTGGGACGTCTACCTTAGGTACCTCCTCCCAGCTTGCGCAAACTTCCTCCTCGAATGGGTACCTTCTTTTTATCCCTCTAGTGGAGAAGGAGCCTGCGTCTGGTTTCCTCCACTCTTTTTGGATTATTTTGGTGATATTCTTGTGGACAGGGAAGGTATGCTTGCGCCTCTCCCCTAGTCCCCCAAATATCTCATCTTGTAGGGTACGTGGTTCTCTGGGCTCTTTCATTTTTAGTGTAGCCCTGACTGACTTAATCAATTCCATTAAGTCGTCCTGATGGAATAAGTATTTTTTGTAGTCCTCCTAATCTGAGGACTCCTCGGCCGCCTGTTCCTCTTGCTCCGACCCGATAGAACTCTCGGAGTCGGAAGGCTCGTCAGGAACATACGCCCTTTTCTGGCGTTTCGCTGGCGGCGCCAGCTGTGACGTTAGGGCTGATCTAACCTCTTCTTTCACCAGCTTCCTAACGTCCTCCCGATTCCTCTTTAACTAGCCTAGCTACGCATGCCTTGCATAGAGGCCTCTGGTACGTAGCTGGCAGTTTTATCCCGCATTCCACGCATTTTCTGAGTTTTGTTCTGGGGCGGGATGTCTTTTTTATCCCCCTGACAAACAAAGCATTTCTGCGGGTAAATATGCAATTTTTCCATACACAATACACTGGATTTTTGCATTGTATTTCTTGCCGCATTGGCTACTTACGGCCGCTGAGGCTGAGGTTTCAGCTGTCTCTGGGGCTGGAGCACTCATTACTATACCGGTGCTGCAGACACCTTGCGACCTGTAGTGCTGGTCTGTTCTGGCTTCTCTCAGGTTCCTATCTTTTTAAATTTTCGCGCTCCTGCGCTAAGCCTCGCCCCCTCCGCTCCTGATGCAGACGTGATGACGTCATCGCGCTGGACACGTGACGCGGCGCCCCGCCCCCCGCCGTCGAAGGGCTTCCTGGAGCACCGCGCTGTAACTTCTGCAGGGAGGACAAGGGGGACTGAGGCTCCCGCTTTGTACCCCCCATGGACCGCCGCGGGAGGAACCTGGCCCGGGGTTTATTACCCCATGTGGCGTCCCGGGAGTCGTCTGGCTTGGAAGGGAGGACAGGCTGACCCACTGCCCTCCGATCCGCCTGTAAGTAATCCTGGCTGGCTTCTCCACCAGCTCCTCTCAGAGATCCTGGCTCCTGGCAGGACAGGAAGACACTGAGGAAAGTGGGGAAGGGGGGGAGCTTTTAACCTCTCAGTGTGTTCCTGTCCTATCAGGAGGAGGCAATCTCAATTGGTGCTGTCGTGGAGACGACTGGGGAAATTGCCCGTCCCTATGTCGCAACAATTGGCCTCTCACCTCCCCTGAAACTTGACTATAGTTTCTAAAAGATCTAACTGGGCACATGACAGCCCCGGAGACCTTTCCCAAACGAACCAATTGACCCCTCCCCTCCTGATCCGCCTTCGACCGCCGCACAAAAATTTCTAGTCTCTCCTCCACCAACCTCACGTCCTCCATCTGCAATCCTCCCCCCGCTGTCCTGCTAGGTGAGACTAATTCTCCCAGCCTAAATGCCCTAAAAAACCCCGGAGAAAAAGACGCTTTAAACAATAAACGTTCAAAATTATCCCTGCAAACCATATCTATCGCCCCCCCCCCCCCCCCCCCAGCCTTTCTAGGATACCAAAAGACACTGGTCTTCTCGTATCCGCCCGCCCCTTACCTCTCCTTAAACCTTTTAATGCCTGCTTTACGAGAAATTTTTTGGTCACGTCAGCTACCCCTTTTAATTTACACCCAAACGCTACCCCGGCCATGAACCTATTGACCCGGCCAACTGACCAACCTTCCCTGGAACTCCTTCCTAACCAACTTAACAAAATCCCTACCCTATCATCTGTCGAGCTAGCCCCTCCACACTGGTCCACCCAATCCTCCCACTCCTTCCACACAGCGCCATACGCCGCTCTCGTCCCCCGAGCCAGTGACTGTGCAATCAGTTCCCCCACTGCTCGCTTACCACGCTCCAGAGCTGTTGAGGGCACTTCCTCCCCGTCTTCTCCGCTCCTGGCACCAGTGCCCGGAACTGCTCCCACTGAAAGCGAGAGAGAGCATCCGCAATTGAATTATGGACTCCTGGTACGTGTACGGCTATTACCCAGATGTTCAGGGCCAACGCTTCAAGTACCAAATGCCGCAACAAATTCACAACTGGGGGAGACGAAGCCGTCATGTTATTGATGACCTGCACCACCCCCAAATTGTCGCAGTGAAACCTCACCTTTCGATCCCGAAAGTGAGCACCCCAAAGCGCAACTGCTACGACTATTGGAAAGAGCTCCAATAGCACCAAATTCCGTACCAGACCCTTTCGCTTCCACTGCTCCGGCCATTCACCCACGCACCACCTGCCCTGAAAATAGGCCCCAAAACCTGGCCCCCCTGCCGCATCTGTGAATAGCTCCCAGTCCGCGTTCTCGCTGACCTCAGCCATCATCACGGACCTGCCGTTGTAACGCTTTAGGAAAGCGTTTCATACCGCCAGGTCAGCCTTGTGTCCCGCTCCCAACCTCACAAAGTGGTGGGGAGCGCGCACACCTGCCGTAGCTGCCGCCATTCGCCTGCAAAAAACCCTGCCCATTGGCATTATCCTGCAAGCAAAGTTCAGCTTGCCCAATAATGACTGCAAACGCCACAGTGTGATTTTCTTGGCCGTGCGCGCAAACCCCACCTCCTCCTGCAAATCCCGTAACTTGTTTTCCGGTAGTCGGCACTCCATTGCCTCTGTATCAATGGAGATGCCCAAAAAACTAAGGCAAGTAGTGGGCCCTTCAGTTTTTTCGGGAGCCAGCGGCACCCCAAACAGCTCCGTCACTCACTGCACCATGCCCAACAGGGTCGCGCAAAGCGGCGACCCCCCAGGACCAACGCACAAGAAGTCATCCAGATAATGGATGACCGACTGTACTACAGCGGTATCCCTCACCACCCATTCAAGAAACATACTAAAGGCCTCGAAGTATGCGCATGAGATGGAACATCCCATAGGCAAACAACGATCAGCGAAAAACTTTCCCTCCCAAAAACACCCAAGTAACCTGATGCTCTCAGGCGCCACTGGCAACAGGCGAAAAGCCGATTCGATATCGACCTTTGCCAACAACGCCCCCTTTCCGTATTTTTTAACCCACCGAACGGCAGCATCGAATGAAGTATAAACTACCGAACAAAGGTCAGGGTCAATACCATCATTTACCGACGCCCCCTTCGGGTAGGACAAGTGATGAATTAACCGAAATTTGTTCGGTTCTTTCTTCGGAACCACGCCGAGTGGTGACACCACTAAATCCGGCACCGGTGGTTCGGAGAAGGGGCCGGCCATACGTCCTAGACTAACTTCCTTCCTGAGTTTTTCAGACACCACTGAAGGGTACTCCCGCGCCGAACGTTAATTCCTAACCGAAAAGGGGACCCTGTGGGCCGGAGGCAGGATAACAAAACCTTCTTTAAAACCTTTTAACAATAAATCCGCCTTTTCCCTATCCGGATATTTATTTAGAAAGGGCGTCATCTCTGCCACCCTCACTGGGGTCATCCCTTTTTGGAACACCCCCTGTTCCTCTACCCCAAGCTTTTTTGAAGCATTTTGCTGCTCCATGCGATCCTGTGCTACAGTGGGAACATGCATGCTTAAATTTGCATGTCGCCCCGAATTTACATTGGCCTTCATTGAACTGCCAACAGAAACCGGGTCTATTCCCTCCTGCCTGCCCCCCTTGTCCCGTTCCAGAAGTGGAGGCCGAGCCTGAAGACCCGGCACCTCCCTGAAAGGGGTGCCCAAAACGTGAAGGGGCCATAACCCTCAGCCACAGGCCAATATCTTTTTGGTTCCACCGAATTGAGGGGCGAACCGCCTTCCGTTGCCTGAACTGCTCGTCATATCGCAGCCAGGTCTGTCCCCCATAGACCCGATAGGCTTCGCCGATCGAGTCTAAGTAACAAAAAAGGCCGGAACAATTTTCTGGCGCTTTCTCCCCAATCACGCTTGCCAGAATGGCAAACGCCTGGAGCCAGTTGGTAAACGTCTGCGGAATCAGACGCCACCTCCGTTTCTCCTCCTCCTCCTTCTTAAGCTCTGTTCTCTTCCCCTTGTCGAGATTAAACTTCTCCAAGGGGAGGAGGGAGAATATTTCGACATATTCATCCCTCCATATTTTTTCCCAGACTTCTTTCTCAGATGGGCCCCCAGGGGCCCCTCGAAGCAAACGTACACCTCCCCTCTCACCCTATCGTCCAATCTAACCCCATCCCCCTCCTTCTCTGTCTGCACCGCTACCGTCACTGCATGAGTGGCACCCGCACCCCCGCCTACGCCCTGTCTCCTTTCCCCCGCCTGCGACCCTACATCCGTGCTCCATGCTGAAACCACTGAAGGGGAGGGCTGCTCTATTGCTGCCCACGCCGCCTGTTCTACCCCAGTCCCTCCAGCCGAGCTCCCACTCGGGCTGCTCGCAATGCTGGATGACGCTCTGAACGGCGAAATATCCGCCACCACCGGCGGCACAGCCTGCCCTGCCCCCTCTCCCCCCTGACGCATAAGCAACCCGCACAACACACCAAGCAGCGCCCCCATATCGCCCCCGCCCGGAGCACCAACTATTGCTGCGCCACCGCCTGTCAGCGCCCCTGTGCTAACACCCCCGCACGCTACCTGGCTAAATGCATCTGACAAAACCGACATGGATCTCTCACCTGGCTGCGAGGGGGCTGTGTACCCACCAGCCGCTGCTCCAACGTCCTGCCGATCCCTTTCGCCGTCCTCTGCGTCGTCGCTCCTCTCTGCTGCTCATCCTCCTCCTGGTTGAAGCCACTCCTCCTGGGTCTCAGCCGCTCTTCTTGGCGCCGATACGCGCCTGGCCGCCTCCGTGGTGCTGGGGCACTGCCTGCTGCCCCCATCTTCAGCCTCTCTTCTGTCAGGCCTGTTGCTGCGCCGGGGGTGCGCCCCGACCGGTATATGTCCGGGTGCACATCCCCCCGCTCCCTGCCTGCTCTCAGTCGCCGCCGCCATTCTCCTCCCAGCCGCACTCTCCTGCAGCTGGTCCTCGGCTCCCGCACCGTAGCGCCGCCGAGCGGGCACCCCCCCCCCCCGGCCTCCTTTCCCTGCCAGTAGGGGTTGCCAGAGGAGCAGCGCGTGGTGGGGCGGGGGAGGGGCTCCACACGCGGCGCTGCCGGGCAGGAGCCTGCTCCGGGCTCTGTCTAGCTGGTGCTCGTGCCCTCCGCGGTCTTCTCCCTCCCTCCTTAGTCACAGGTGACGTCGCCGCTGCAGCCGGGGCTGCAACCGCGTCTTCAGGGGGGACTTTCATCTTTCTTATCAGCCAGGTCAGGCCCCTCTCCTCCGCCGCCGCCCGGATTCTTCCCAGTATGGCCTCCATCTTCTCTCCCGGTAAGTGGACTTCGGGAATGCGGTCTTCAGGCTCTTCTGATCTTCGCCCCGCTTCCCTGTCTCTTCTCCGCGCCGATTCTTCTCTTCACCTCTTCTGTCTTCTCTTGCTTCCTGCTTCTTGTACCGACTCCTGGTCTTCACTATATGCCTTTTCTTCCTGGTCTTCACTCTTGGTCTGGTCGCTGCGTGTCTTCCCGCTCCTCACACTTCCACGGCTGTGCTCCAACTGCTAATTTGCTTTGAAAACTGACTCCTCCCCCCACCTTCCTTGCCGCTCTTTTTACTCCCCCACTAACCCCCCCTTTCTCTACCCAGAGTTCTCTTCTTTCCTTAACCCTTTCACTCCCAGTTAACCCTGTCATGTCTGCCTCCCGCCTACAACTTTCAGTTTTCCGGCTCCGGCGAATCTTATGGAAGCTTGGGACTGAGGACAGTGACCACAAGCCAGGAGACAGACGTTTTGCATTTCTTCATTTTGGCCAAAGTTTAAGAAAAGGCCCATAACACTCAGGTGGAGGTGTAGTTCCCCAGAGTTGGGTACTACCACACTTCTGTAGTGCTCAAAGGATTTGAATTAGGTTTCTTGTCAGATGTTATAAATTTGGAGTTTTCATGTTATTGGGCTGTTTTGGGGTGTTGTTCCATGTTGCACTGTAGGATGTTAGCTGGCAATGTTCTCCAGCCCCGAGTGAATACAGGCTCAGAAAGGAAAAGAGGGATTGTGGTTTGTAGACTAGAATCCCCTTTACAGCTGGGGCTAGTGTGACAATATAAAAGGAGGAGTGAGCAGATCTTATTGAGTCTAGTCCAGTGCATCTAAAAACAGGAAAAACATCTAAAGTGTAAGTACTAAAGGGCAAGAACTGGATAGCTGGGAGCATCAGAGAAAAAAGGAGAACTAAATAGCAAAGAGAAGCTAAGAAGAGGAAGAAAACAGTCATAGGCACAGCCAGGGAGATGAGCTGGAAGGAAAAGCAAAGCATAGTTTCTTGTGAAATGTAGTTTCTTGTACCAATTCCCCTGAGGAAAATACAGAAGTGATTAATGCCTGGAAATGTAACTTCATTTCAAAGTCATCTTATGTGATCTGTATGAAGCACGTCAATCTGAACTCTAATCTGCTCTTGGGAAATAAATCTGCTTTTGGTTTATCTTACAACCTAGCTCCTGAAGTCCCTTTCCACCAACTTATTACTTGCACTGAGGTACCCCACTACGTACTCCAGGGTTACCCCTTTATATTAATTTCCTCACTTTTTGTAATTAATATTTTGTCTGGAACGGGTGCCTACCTGTATATGGACTGGCGTTGCGACAAAACAGGTTCCCCTACCCAACTTCACGGGAAGCGCCCATCATCCCACCCTGCCTGACTCCGCAGGGAGCACGAAATAAGAACAGCCAAATTTACCACTGTGTGCAACTGCACCAGACCGCATTTTACAATCAGAGAGGAGCAGCAGTGCCACCTTGACTACCACCTTCTTCCCTGCTGCTCCCCCTTCTTGGCCTGGTCTGGGTCGCTACAGAGGTACAACATAACAAGGAAGTAGTGAGAAAGACCAGGGGGCTAATGTGAATATAACGTTAGTATGCTCTGGAGGAGTAGGGTTTGCTCCATTGACTGAGGGGTGGGACCAGCAGGTGTGTTGGGGGCGGGATCGGCGGACTGGCTGCCTTACCTGCCATACTATATATCGCTGACATATATATACAATTACCCTTTGGTCTAATTCAGGGGTCTGCACAGATTCAGTGCGTGGAATTTAAATCAGCATAGGAGTCTGCGTCTTGCAGTCGTAAACAGGGCAGCATTACATCTGTCTACATGAGGCCTAAATCTGTGTTCTGTTTTGGCAGGCGTGTGGATGTGGTTCGGGTGGTACTTGGGGCTCATGACTTGAGCAACCCAGACAGCTTTGTGCAGGTGTTGACTATCCAAGAATCCTTCACACACCCTGAGTACAACCCCACAACCTTTCAGAATGATCTAAACCTCCTAAAGGTAAGACCTCTCTTTCCTTGACATGTTTTTATTTATTTCCGTACTTTTACTTTTTCCCTTCATATTTCCTTCTTTTAACCTCACAGCTAAACCGCTCGGCTAATATAACTCCCTCTGTAAGAAATATCCGCCTTCCTCGCAACGACTCAGATGTAAATCCTGGTTCTTCTTGCTCAGTGGCTGGCTGGGGTCAAGTGACTGATTTCGGAACCTTGCCCAGAGCTCTAATGGAAACAGATGCAAATGTGATCAGCCGTGAAGCTTGTAATCAGCTTTGGAGACCGAACTTCTTTGATAGCATGCTGTGTGCTGCGAGTCCGGGACCACGAAACAAAGGCTTCTGCTCTGTGAGTCGAGGAGTGCTAATCCTTTATTAATATTACCCAAAGTTAACCTATTTAAAGTAAAGCTGCTGCTGTAGAACCACTCTGTGGAATATCCATTAGCAGACTACAAGTTACTGTTAATGGAAGCCTGTGGTATATCAATGAGCCGCAGATGACTGCTAGCACAGATGAGCACGTGTTGGCCGACTACTGGTGATTGGTGTGCATATAAGTGTATACAGTCACCCCAAAACGTATCGCTCCAGGAACAATAGTCATTTACTGAATGTAGGCAGCGGCCGCCCGTCCGTTCACTTCTATTCACTGGCAGTCGTTCAAATAAGATCTTCTGCCTGTTTACAATGAGTAAGAAGTTGCTCACTAGTCGCTTTCAGGAAGCCGAAACAATGCGACTAGTGATAACTCAGGGATTTCTCTCTCAATACCCACAGCTATCGCTGAAAATTGCTTATTTGCAATTGCCTTGATGTAGTCGATGAAGCCCATGTAATTATTCTTTTGGTATTCTCAAGCTTTTTCCATTGTCGCAGGTTTGCAATATGGTCGCGGGTGCCGCGTCCTCACGGGAATCTTGCCTGCGCATAAGGGAATGCGGCTTCGACTACTCAATGCAAACTGTGTATTAGTTTGAATTACTAGTCTACAACACTACATGCGGTGCTGACTGGCCAGTACTGACCGATCACATCTGCATGTAGTCTCTTACGTTAATGATGCATCAGGTAGCAAAAAAGCTGTGCGGCTATCTTTGTTTTGTTCAGGACCACTTTATGGCTGCACACATGGAATATTTGCAATGCAAAGGTGAACCACCAAATTTTGCTGCAAAATCCACACAATTAGGGCAAAAACACGAGTGTGGTTCTCTCCCCTTATACGGCCGTTATACAGCTGTATAAGAGGAGAAAATGAAACCACTGATTTCAAAAGGAGTTCAGTGGTTTCGCTTTCACTGCTGGGATTCCTCAGCTGTGAATACTATGGTTGAGAAAAGATCAGACATGCCCCATCTGCAGCCTAGGAGACAGCAGGGTAGAATTTGGGCCTTGTCACGGGCTCTACTGTCTCCCACCTGGAGGGTAACCGGTGACACGTCCAAGGGGCCATGTGCAGGTTATTAAACAGGGGAACCCAACGATGGATTACCTTAGTCCTTTATGTCACGTGTGACGCCATCGTTCCATCCTCTGCGGTGAATCCAGTTGTTGGTAATAAAGAGTCCACACGGAGGGAGTTAACTTTCTGAGCCAAACTGGGAATGGTCGGTGAGACTCATTTACTTGTTACAACTTGCAAATACACGTCAGCGGGAAAATACAGTGCAAACTTCAAAATGGTTTGACAGGGAGGGTTCATGGGTGAACAGGAGAAACCACAGTCTTTATCTGTGTGTCCTGGTTCCAGCAACATGCTCTCTTCTCTTACACTCTTTACCAGTCAACACTCACATTTGGAAAAAGGGGTGCGCTGCATGGCGGCTCCTCATTCTCTCACTCTTAGCATTGAAGGGGTACAGTAAGCCCAGGGCAGACTGTGGACTTCCTTTGGCCGCTTCCATTCTGGGCCACACAGGCTGAAGGTGCCTGTGTGGTCCTCTTGCAGAACTCCTCAAAACAGACTCCTCTCTTGCAAGCCCAGAATGGAACCCCCTACTCATGCTCCTTGCATCCACATACATTTCACAAGGTCACATGACAAATAAGCAGATACATTTTCTAGACAGTCAGCTCACATACCAGATAGTTAGCTCTTTCAGTGCTGCAGCTATGCAATACACATCATTCATGCAACACAGAAGACTGGGGGGAACTTACCGTCTAAACCCGCTCCCCATTAAACAAAAGACCAATACAAGTATATGCTGGCTTGTTGTGGGTTGGCCACAGCCTTTATTTAACTGTATAAAATTTTAACCAGTAATCCTTTCTCTTCTCTCCTTCCATGCCAAATACTAAATGTCCAATTTTAACCGAAAATTAACTGTAAAAAACGAGGCGTAAGAAGGCCCATAACGGCCTGACAAGCCCTTCCATTCCTACCACCCATACCATGGCCTACCACCCATACTGTCCAATCCGATACTGCAAATAAAGTAAGAAAGAAAAACACCGGAACACAAATTGCAACATATTTACAACTTTTCATAAAACTCTCAGATCCGGTCGAACTTATGACCGGTACGCATCCGATCTCCAACAACCCACTTTTTTAACTCCCTCAATACCCATACCGCACGTAAAAGCCGACGTCGCTGCTCCGATCCTAAAAGAGTGAGACCCGAATTCCATTGGATTGAGGCCTAACTTGTTTAGGCTAGCACGCATAACTGCCGTAAATTGGAATTTCGTTAGAGGGAGGCCCGACGCGTGTCTCAAAAACGTGCCCGTCCCGCAATGCCGCACCAAAAATTCTTTTATAAGTGAAACCGGGCACCACTTTGTCCCCAATTTTTCTATCCTGATCCAGTCTCCCATCCCGTATACATCCGTTTTTGATCTTCTAATACAAATCTTAATACAGTCTCCGTCAGCTACCATGTCTGCGAAAAGAAGGCCGCCGGGTCTTGCTTTACACGCCGACACTAACTCCCCTATTTGCAATGCTGCGAAAAAGGCAAGTGAAAAGGCCACGCAGAAAAGCTTCGTTTCGGAGCCCTCCGTGCAGACTGTTTCTAGCACGTCGAGTATAGCATTTAATAATTCGAAAGTAATCGGTCGCCTGCTGTCCTTGGTCGCCTTATCCTTCTTCCACCCTTTGATAATTTGCCCGAAAACGAAATCCTTAGTCACGTCTCTTGAGCCGTGCAATCGTAACAAAAAGGCTATAGCCGACAGCTGTTTTTTCACCGCGTCTGCCGACGCCCCTTTTTTCCGCATCGCCGACAGGGTATCTAATGTTACCGCCCTCGCCCTCTCTTCCGCTGGAAAAGTTCCTCCCGCTGCCGCTAACCAGTCCCTCCATACGTTGCTATAACGTTTCCATGTGGCACTAGTTACTGACGCCTTTACGAGAGCTAAAAGCTCTCCTCTATCGTCTCCCACAAGAAAGCAGGGCAACATACCCCCTCGACATCCGCTGTTGGGTGCAGCTCCGTGAAATTCGACATCTGAAAATGAGAAAGAGCGCCAGCCGTAACATTCAAATATCCTGGGACATATCGCGCTTTAAACTTAACGTTGTGCTGTAAACATCGTAAGATCAAGTGGCGTAATGCTGCCAGCACCAACGTCGACGAAGACGATTGTTTGTTGACCGCCTGTACTACCGTTTGATTGTCAGACCAAAAACAAATATTACTGTTGGCCAGCATGGGACCCCATATTTCCATAGCCACCATTAATGGGAAAATCTCCAATAATGCCGTGTTCTTTATCCATTGTCTTTTTACCCATGTTCCAGGCCATGCGGCACAACACCACTGGTTACCAAAGATCACTCCAAATCCATATGAGCCAGCTGCGTCCGATACCAAACCGATCTCCTCATTTTGCCTTTCTTTATCCAGACATATAACCTGTCCGTTGAATGAACTAAGAAAAACTTTCCAGATGTGCAGGTCCAACCTCATCCCTTTCGTCACTCTGATGAAATGATGAGGTTCCCGTGCCCCTCTCGTCGCTAGTGACAACCGACGGGAAAACGCACGCCCCATACGGATGACCCTGCACGCGAAGTTAAGTAAACCTAACAAAACTTGTAGTTGATGCAGTGTGACCTTTCGCGAACTGTCGATCAACTCCACAACTTGCCGCAAACGCGCAACCTTGTCGTCAGGCAAGTGGAAAATCATTTCCTCTGTGTCAATTTCTATTCCTAAAAAACCTAACCGCGACGCGGGTCCCACCGTTTTTTCGTCCGATAGTGGAACCCCAGCTTTCTGCATTAGCGCTCGAAAAGACGAAAGTAGGAACTCACAGACCGTCGAATTCGCCTGTCCAACAAACAAAAAATCATCTAGATAGTGCAAAACCGATGAGATGCCCGTCTCAACTCTTAAGATCCACTCCAAAAAGGAGCTGAAAACTTCTAAATAAAAACACGAGATGGAGCAACCCATCGGTAGGCACATATCTACAAAAAACTGACCCTCGATGCTGCACCCCAGCAGATGAAAATACTGCGAATGCACTGGCAACAGCCGGAAAGCCGATTCGATATCGGCTTTCGCTAACCAAGCGCCTCTGCCCGCCTGTCTAACCAGTTCAACCGCGCAATCGAACGACGCGTATGACACCGCAGCTTGCTCTTTCGATATGCCGTCATTGACTGATTCACCCGACGGATAGGATAAGTGATGGATAAGCCTGAACTTGCCCGTTTCATTCTTCGGTACTAATCCCACAGCGGAAACCCGCAAGTTCCCAAATGGTGGCTCCTGGAAGGGGCCTGCCATTCGTCCCAATTCCACCTCCTTGAGCAACTTCTCCATCACTAACTCTTTATTATCTCGCTCGGATTTTAAATTGTGACAGAAAGACACCGAGGAAGACGGGGAATGTGGAATAAAGAAGCCTTCGGCCAAACCTGCTCTAAGCAGGTTTGCTTCCGGTCTCCGGGGGTACCTGTCGAGCCATGGCTCCAGGTACCGGACGTTCACTGGCGTTCGCTCCTGCGCAGGGAACCCCAGGTGTCGCCGATGCTAGTTGGCGCCGGAAACGCAGCGCTACGTGCGAGCCTCCGCAGATTGAACATTCGTGCCAAAATTTGCACGAGGCATAAAAATGCCAGTGGCCCTCGTTAAAGGCCCAGCATGAACCGGAGGGCTTTGGGGCCACAGGGGCCTGCTGTCCACTGGCGCCTGTGGCCGTCCCTTGAAAAAATGGTTTTGTCGGTTTCTGCGCCAATATCAGCTGGATCCACACGTCCGTCGCTTTCGACGCCCAGCTAATGTTTTTGGAACCCAAAATCCTGCGACGAAAATCCTCGTCGTATCTCCACCAGGCCGATCCACCATACAGTTTATATGCACTGTGGATCGTATTGATGTAAACGAGTAACTCCGGGCCCTTGTGCGGATGCTGTTTGCATACCACGTGTGCCAAAATCAGGAATGCCTGAAGCCAATTCCCGAAAGTTTTTGCTACCTTAGGTTTCTTATCGCCTCCACGCTCCGCGAAACGTTCCTTATCGACTGACACGTGCTCGACGGATAGTAGAGACCATACATCCACATAACATCCGCTTGTTATTTTACCCAACACCTCATCCTCCAGACCCGCGTCCAACGGGGCCACGCCACAAAACAGCGAGTCTGCTAGTTCCAGAGCCTCATTCGCTCCTGCCCCCGAAGGCAGGCACCTTTGTCCTTGTAGCGGACCACCAACCTCGAGCGAGCCCGAACTCCCCGGTTGAGTATAGGACACTAGTAGTCCTTTATCCTTATCATAACATGCTCCTGCCCCCGAAGGCAGGCACCTTTGTCCTTGTAGCGGACCACCAACCTCGGGCGAGCCCAAACTCCCCGGTTGAGTATAACCGTCCACCAGGGCTCTAAGAGCCGCCATAAGATCATCCTTCTGGCTAGCGCCGGGCATATTATCCCAAACTCTGTCATATTGCACAGACTCACCCGCCTCGTTGACCTCCGGCATAGCCAAGGGAAAATTGGGGGCGGGCAGTGACGATTGGCCGTAGACTCCTCATGCCGTGTGTCGTTCCGTGTGACCATCTTGGGTGACACCCCGGCATCTCGGACTCCTCGGTCTCGCAGCCCCGTAGGCTGAAACCACGGCATTAGGTCTGCTCCTACTGGCTCCTTCTCTAATATCTGCGGAAGAAGCCGGTGAATGTGAAAAGAGGTGCCTTGAAAACAGAGTCTCCGACCCTCGGCTGCTCTGCCTGGCACTACGCGACACCGCTTCTGCCCGACCGCTCGCTGCGAGGCCTCGCGGGACATTGCTCCTCCTACTCTCCCCTCTTGCCGCTGGGGATGATGAGCTGCTACGCTCCTCTCGCTGGCTATCAGTGTGCCTCCATTCCGCTGCTGCTTGCCGCCTAAACCTAGCCTGAGCATAATCTCTATGGCGTACATTGCGATCGCGCCGTGTGCTGAGGTGTGCTGCGCGATTATCTAGTGGGGCCCTCACTACACTGCTGCTAGCTGACTCACTGTCCTCCCTGCGCCTTGCAGTAGCCCCCCCCCCCGGGGTGCCTTGGGCCCCCCCGCGCTATGGCGCGAAAATTCGCTGCTCCGCCGCCCTGTCTGCATGGCCCCCCTTTTCACCCCTTGCCTGCTGCTGTCCCCGACTCCTTCGCCCTTTATTTTGACATAACTTGCTCGTTTCCCTCCCACCCCGCCCGCTGTCCCCCCCGCTGCTGTCTTCCCACGAGGAGGGAGATGCACATTGCGGCATCTCTCTCCTAACGGCCGCCGCAGATCCGCGGCCGGATCTACTTTCGCTGTGCATATCCCTACGCGCGCCTGCCGCTCCACGAGGGGAGCGCTCCGGGACCTCGCTCCTCGTTCTGCCGTCAGCTGCGGGAATACCTCCCCCCGCGTCGGACTTACCCGACCTGGACCCCGCTGGACCTCCACAGGTTGGTGCCGCACTCCCAGCTACCTCTGTCTCATCGACACACGTGCGACCTGCCGGCTCCGCTTCCTCCCTGCCGCGCTGCGACCGCGCGGCGCCGCTCCTCACTGGTCGTTCCGTCCTGGGACTGCCGGTATGTCCGCCTCTCTTCGCCACCGGGCTGGGGCTCAGACGTGCTGGTGGGTTCCTTCTCCGGGTCGGTCTTCCGCAGGGCTCTCCACTGCTGGGCAAATCTGGCTGGCTGCTACCTGCCCCGGCTTCCACCGCTGTCGTCCCTGATAGGTCTTCAGCCATCTTCACGAGCCAGCTAGTGCCGTGGGTGGCCACCACGTCCTTGATCTTCTGCATAAGCTCCTCCATTCTTCAATTCTTCTGGGTCCGTCTTCACTCTTCTTTTCCACGGTCCAGACTGATCCTCCTCTTCCTTCTTCTTCCCCTCACTTAATTAACCCCTCCCCTACCCCCTGGTCGCTTCCTCTCTTCTTAGCTCCTCCCCCCCCCCCAGTACTCAGCATCATCACTAGTACGTTTTGCTGCTATCTAGACATTGACATTACATAGACAAATGCATGGATACAGGCATGGAGGGCCCCATACCCATATCTTCCCCGCATGTACTGAATACATTGTCCGCAGAAGATCTGGCGGCACATGTCTTTTTCCAAACTCCTGCGCACTGGCACGGAGTTTGAACTGCTGGCGAGGTAGAAGAAATCTCCCTTGTTCAAGCACAGCTGCGCTTCGTGCTGCCGAGTGTAGTTGTGCCTGCAGCAGTGTATTTTCGCCCTCAGATGCGAATTTTTGCACCTGGAGATTATCTGTTGGTTCACTGCAGATTTAATATGAATATACATTAAAGGTTTTTTTTCAGTGAAATACTATTGATAACCTATCAGAATAGGTCATCAATAGTTGATCAGCCGGGGTCCGTCGCTCGGCACCCTGGGCGATCAGCTGAGCGGGTGCATGCTGTCAGCGCTGCAATAACACAGATGTCGGAGTGGAAGCCTCCACGCCTACCTCCTTATAGTGGCCGGCACTTGTAATTGCAGGCACGACCCCCATTGAAATCAATGAGAACTGTGCCTGTGGCCACTATATAGAGGTTAGCGCTGAGGCTTCCCCTCCAAATACACAGAGGTCGGCGCAGAGGCTTTTGCTCCAACCTCTGTGTATTTGCGGCGCTGACAGCATGCGCCAGCACAGCTAATCGGTGGGAGTCCCAAGCGACAGACCCCAGACAAGCAACTATTGACCTATCCTGAAGATCAGTCATCAATAGTATTTCACTGGAAAACCCCATTAAGGATATCTTCACATGGAAGATTTTGGCATCTATTTGATGTAGAATCCAGGTGGAATCTGCATTATTAAAGGGGTTGTCCCGCGAAACAAAGTGGGGTTATACACTTCCGTATGGCCATATTAATGCACTTTGTAATATACATCGTGCATTAAATATGAGCCATACAGAAGTTATTCACTTACCTGCTCCGTTGCTAGCGTCCTCGTCTCCATGGTTCCGTCTAAATTCGCCGGCAGCTTGCTTTTTTAGACGCGCTTGCGCAGTCCGGTCTTCTCCATTCAGCACGAGCCGCTTCAGTGTGCTCCCCGCTACAGCTCTTCTGCGCATGCGCAGACGAGCTGTCACTGCTCGGGAGCGCGCTGGAGCGGCCATTCTGTACCTTCCTCTGTTAGAGGAAGGTGCAGAGCTGCCGAGCTGCCGGAGAAGCCGCCCAGCTGTCCTGCCGTCCAGCTAAGTGATGGGCCGGGGGGGGCTGTCGCTGCGCCGGGGGGGGCTGCCGCTGCGATGGGGGGGCTGTCGCTGCGATGGGGGGGCTGTCGCTAGGCCGGGGGGGGCTGCCGCTGCGATGGGGGGGCTGTCGCTAGGCCGGGGGGGGGGGGGGCTGCCGCTGCGATGGGGGGGCTGCCGCCAGGCCGGGGGGGGGCTGCCGCCAGGCCGGGGGTGATGTTCACTGACAGGTGAAGGCCCCGGAGCCCAGCGCTGGGCTCCGGGGCCTTCACCTGGGCTGAGGGTCTAGCGCTGGGGAGCCGGGAGCGTAGCGATGGGGAGCCGGGGGCTAGCGCCGGTTACCTGCTGCCTGGCGGGGCGTCTGGTCGGCGGCTGCGAGGCGTCTGGTCGGCGGCTGCGGAGCGTCTGGTCGGCGGCTGCGGAGCGTCTGGTCGGCGGCTGCGGGGCGTCCGGTTGCCATGGAGACACAGCTGGCAGCATCTCGGGAGCGCGCACGTCGGGCTGCAGCGAGCGACGGGGAAAGAGCCGGCGGCCATCTTGGGGAAACTTTTATAAGTTACTGAAACGCTGGAACGGTAAGTACGAACCAGCTAGAAAAGTAATTTACAGGGGTAATTAGTAATGTATGTTTAATTAGGGGGACTGGGCAAAAAAAAAAAAATCACTGCTTCCTCGAGACATCTCCTTTAACTGTTTTATTCAAGTATGATTCTTTGTTCATACCCAAACCTCTCACCATTATATTCTAGTCTTGATGTGCTACATATGTGCTTGGCAGTAGAAGAGTGAAGTCTTACATCTAAGATATACTTTTTCTTCCCAGGGTGATTCTGGTGGCCCCCTTGTGTGCAGGATGCGAGTTGAAGGAGTCGTGTCATTTTCTGGGCTCTTCTGTGGAGACCCTAGAACCCCGGATGTGTACACTCGAGTGTCAGCCTTTCTGCCTTGGATTCAGAGTGTTATTAACACTCTGTGAAAGAAGTTGACGGCCTGTTTGTGTTTGTTTCTCATATAATTACTTTGGTATATGAGGCGTGTGGATTATAGTAGAACAAGAAAGTATTTGGCAGATTATCATAACCTGTTTGCCACACTGAATATGCTTTAGATCAGTCCTTTGTAACCGCTGTTCTGTCATATTACTTTAGCAATGCATTTTTGAAAACTACTTAAATAAAGGGGACTTCCAAAATAAATGTTTGTTAAGAATTGCACCCCACGGCTTAAAATAATAAATTAACTAATACCTCTCCCTGCTCTCTGCTGTCGGTATCTCCAGTTTCACTTATGACATGTTGCTTACAGGCTTCAGCAGCCTGCGTACAGAACGTCACAGGCTGCTGCAGCCAACCACAGAGCCCAGCACTTGTTCACTGAGCTCTGTCATTGGCTGCAGAAGCCTGTAAAAAAGAAGTCACAGGTGAGATCTGGAGCTGCCAATGGGGGACTTATTTTCTACCATGTGCGTCCTCTTTTTAACATAAAAATATATCTCAGACAACCTTTTAATATTAAGCGTATACACACCTTGATTAGGAATTTCCTTTCATGCTCATCTTATAAGACGCTAGACGCCTGTGTTGAAACTATTAATTCACTTATTAATAAAACATCATGCAGATGCAGAGTTAGATGGTCTCTTAAGGCTCTTTTACACGCAACGATTATCACTCAAAAGCCATCTTTTGAGCAATAATCGTTGCTTGTAAATGTGTGCCCATCGTGCACTTACCGTGTACTGTTCGTCCATCGCTGACTTCAGGTCAGCATGAAATCCATGGTCCCTGATAAGAGGGATGTGCAGCGCTGATAACATTCTTTAACAGCTGTCCCACTGGAGAACAATAGCGATGTATTTAGAGAACAGACCACCCGCTGTTCTCTAAATACATGCACATAAAGTACTAAAGAGCTGATTAACCCATTAGTACCTATGCAAAAAAAATTGCTCAAAACTGTCAGTTTCTGAGCGATCATCTGTGTGTGTAAATGCACCTTTAGACCCACCAGAGGAAATAATTCTACCATTGTAACGAATTGTAACAAAGTGTCTTAGTAGCGGTCCTGGCGCGACTAATTCACTATCTTTTTTTTGTGCCAGGGAGGGGGCATTCAAAGTTTTACAAGTACACAGCATTTTCCAAGTAGAGTACAAGTACATAAAGTACAGGTAAACTGTTGTACATTAATGGTTTTACAGCGATACATTAAACACTAAGGGCTCGTACCCACTGGCGATAGTTTTGTGCAATGCGAGAGTGAGTGAAAAGCTTGATTATAAAACCAATGATTTTCAATGGTTTTATTCAGATTTGCGATGTCTTCACTTAGGGCTCACAACGCTAAGAAAAATATGCGCTATCGCCCATTGTTTTCAAGGAATCCCCTGCCTAAGCTGTCACAGCTGTGGCAGAGGTCCGCGATGCTATTCCATTGCTCGCAATGGTGCCGGTGCTGCTGCCGTCCCAATGAAAGCAGTGGGTTGAAGGCATACCCTGCAGCAATGATTTTTTTTTTGGGGGGGGGGGGAGGGGAGGGCGGGGGTAGCTTGAATATCAAGGAATATCCCAAAATTAGTAACATTAAGTATGAGCACAGCCAAATATTCCTCTTATATGATGGTACACAATGTTATACGGAGTATAACTACGTAGTAAAATATTTTATACAGGGTATCAATAATGTGGGAATGCAGAACCAAATCTAACCTCTCCAAATATTTATGGATGTCATTGGTGTCCATCCATGAGTCAACACCACATAATAGGGGCACACAGAGGACGGTAACAGCATGATGATGTCTAAATATTTTTTATTAGAGCCTTATTACAAACAGAAATTAAGCTTTAATCATATGCAGTTGGATATGCTGCTAGAGGAGTTCAACCCACATTCGCTGGGCACAACATTCGTCCTAAAACAAAAACAGAAACACCATCAATAAAAGAGGAGAATAAAAACTATCAGTCCAGTAGTACATTACAGACGAGTCACAAGAAATGATAGTATACATTAAGACCTTTTGGGAGTCAACGTATCTAGGGTATATATCCATTGAAGTTTCTTCAATATTTTTTCTCGGTCACCTCCCCTCGTAGGTGGTGGAACATGGTCAATTATTTTGTATTTAAACTGGCTGATGGAAATGCTTCGGTATTGGTAAATCAACCTTTTTGGTTCTGATCGTACTCTTATGACTAATCATACGAGAGCAAGCCTGCATGGTCGTCTCGCCTACATATGCCAACCCACAGGGGCATATAATCAGATAGACGACGTAAGACGTGGTGCAGGTATATCTACCCCTGACGTGAAATATATTGCCCGTAAGGGGGTGTTTGAAAGTATTACCCTTAATTAGATTGCTGCAACACCAGCAATTCAAGCAGACAAAACTGCCACACTTAAGAGAGGAGAGAATGTTGTAATGCAATATCTGGAGGTGGATACAAAGGGCTGACCAATCCATCACGTATATTTGGACTTCTACAGAAGGATATAAGAGGATTGTTCTTAAATTCTATCATCTTAGGGTTACCATGAGCAAGAATCGGCCAATGTCACCTCAGTATACCACCAATTCTACCACTGAGGTGGCCGTATGTAGAGACAAATGGTACTCATTTTAGCTCTTTTTTTGTCACTTCTAGGTTTTAATAGGTCTTCACGTTTTCTTGACCTTACTAAGGTTTTAGCATTTTTAGTCAGAGTATCCGGATAACCCCTTTGCTCGAACTTCCTACACATTTGTGTAAGGTGTAAATCTACTTTATCTTCCTCCACTATCCTCCTAACTCTTAATAGTTGACTAACGGGTAATGATTCCACCGTTTTTCTAGGGTGATTGCTCGAGTACAGAAACAGGTTATTGCGATCTGTTGTTTTGACAAAGAGATCCGTGGCGAGTCTATTTGACTCTTTATGGACCATGACATCGAGGAACTGTATATGGTCCCTAGAACAAGTTAACGTAAATTGGAGATCTTTATCAATGTCATTTAAGTAGTTGGTAAATTCCAAGAGATCATCTTCAGAGCCATCCCACAGCACAAACACATCGTCTATGTATCTTATTCATGAGACGGTATGAGGAATGTCATGTCTATACTTCAAGATACTAAGGTAAAATTAAAACATGGTTGTGTTTGACGTAGGTAGGTGCCACATTGGATCCCATCGCGGTGCCCTGCCGCTGCCAGTAGTACACCCCCCCAAACACAAAATAGTTATTAATGAGGATGTACTCCAGCAGCGACAAGGCAAACGCGATGCATCCAGAGGACATATCAGAATGGGTTATATAGTGGTCCACAGCCTCCAAACCCAGGTTGTACCTAATGGATGTGTATAGTGCTACCACATCAAGCGTGACCAACATGGATTTGTTTACCTCTAACGTTGAAATGATGTTAAAAAAATAGCTTGTGTCACGGACGTAAGATGTAGCATTCGTCACATGTATGCGTAGAATTTTATCTAAAAAGATTGATGGATGGCTAAAGAGTGAATCACATCTGGAGACAATTGGTCAACCGGGCGGATTCATCAGGCTTTTGTGAATCTTTAGCAAGATATATATGGTTGGAATTTTTCGGAACTTCAATATTAAGATATCTGCGTTGATCTCCATAAATGATCCCATCAACCAATGCCTCATACAGCACGATTCTCAGACCAGTCTGTAACCTGGTCGTCGGATCAGAGGTGAGCCTCTCATACACATCTAGATTATTCAGTTGTCTCATTACCTCTGTATAATAAACATATACATCAAGGACCACGACTGCTCCCCCCTTATCAGCAGGTTTGATAACAATACTTCTATCCTCTGCTAGAGATTTCAGGGCCATCCTCTCATTTCTACTTAGGTTTTCATGCTTTGGGATCCTTTTGAACCGATATGCTGTTCTAAGTTTATATATATCTTTTTTAACAAAATTAATGTAGGTTTCCACACTATGATTCATAGCAGATGGTTGAGAGGTGCTCCAGTTACACAGTCCAACCCCCACCAAGGAGAAACCCTCACGGGGGTGGACTGCGCGCCGGAAGCATCCAATTTTTCAGAGAACATTGCCTTCAAACGGAGGTTTCTAAAGAACCTCTCCAAGTCAAGATCTTATTGAAACCAATCAGTCTCAATGGAGGGGCAAAAAGATAGTCCTTGGATAATATCAATGTTTCACTTGCAGACAAAGTTCTAGACAAAATGTTAACCACTAAATTCTTTTCTACCTCTATTTCCTCATGAACATCAATGGTACTTGCTTGTTGGTAGATCTGGTCTTCATCGGCATTCCTCCTCTTTTTCAGTTTTCTATCATGCTTGATACCTCCTCTTCTTCTCTTTGGCCACCGCTATCTCTGATAGGTGGTTTCATTGCAGCGGTCTGGCCTAAAAAAGAAAGACCACTGGCCGATTGTCCTTTAGAGGAATCATCTGTTGAAAGAGAACCATTAGATGAATAAAATGTCCGTTTGTCGCCTATTGCGTTGGTTTCTCTGGCGTCCTCTCCCTCTGGGACCTCCTGTGTGTTAATGGATACATTTCCAGAGGTTTGCCAATTAAATACTGAGCCCAGACTGTAATCATTCAAATCCCAATACCATTTGCTACGTTTCATAGTGTCCAAATCTTCACAGTACCTCTTTAAGGAAATTTCAGTCCGTGTACGAAAAGAGTCCCACTCTTCTTGTGGAGCCTTCTGCAGAATCTCACTTTCCAGTTTCTTTAGATAATCAGATTTAGACTGGATTTCAGACTGCAAAACCTCAATATTGAGAAGGATCATATCAAAACAAAATTTATTCGTGGTGTTCTCAAATATACTGCAAAATTTTGCATCATGTGCCATTACAGTAGGTCTCACATGGGGCCTAAGCCCTCTCGGTATATGTCTGACTTTATAATCTTCCTTAAGTGTTATTGAGTGCAGTTTCAATGAAATTAGATGTCTGCTGGCTGTTTCCCATTTCTTAAAGAAGAGCAGTCCGGCTCTTTTCTCCATCCCCGTCAGTCTTCATTTGTCTTCTGGTAGCCAGAGATTGAAAAATCCCCACCTCCAGAATGGGCTGCCTCTGATTGGCTGATTTCTGTGACTAATCAGAGGCAGCGCTCAGCCATTCATTAATTTCAATGAATGGCTGAGTGCTGCCTCTGATTGGCTGAGTGCTGTGACCAATCACAGGCAGCTCTCAGCTGTCATTCAATGGCGACTGAGCGCTGTCTCTGATTAGTCACAGTGCTAAGCCAATCAGAGACAGCACTTTCTGGAGGTGGGGATTTTTCATTCCCCGGCAACTAGAAGACAAGTAAAGACTGCTGGGGCTGGAGAGCAGAGCCGGACAGCACTTCTAGTTGAGGTAATTTTTTTTAATATCTCAAATATGTCCAAACATACTGTACAAATTTTTGATAAGATATATATTTCCATCTGTTTACTTTATTCTGAATGCACATTTGAAAAACTTTTGTGTTTTTTTAACCATTTAGATGACGTACAAATTTAACATTACTTTTCAGCATTTTGAGGAACACTTTGTTTTCCTGCACCAAGCCATGTTTGCAAAGGCTCATTAGTATCTGAATAATAGATACCCCAAAAATGACCCCATTTTAAAAACTACACCCCTTAATGTATTCACTGAGGGGTGTCATGAGTATTTTGACCCCACCGTTTTTTTTCAGGAATTAATTCAATTTAGAGGAGAAAAAATAAAATTTCATATTTTTGCAAATATGTCATTTTAAAGACATATTTTTTTCCTATAGTGCCCATGAAAATGAGGATTTACACGCCAAAATGGATACCCCCGTTTCTCCCGTGTTCAGAAAGATACGCATTGTGGCCCTAATCTTCTGTCCGTATGCACAACGGGACCCAAAATGAAAGGAGTAGTCGGTGTCTTTCAGAACATAAATTTAGCTTGAAGGCGTTTTAGGCCCCATAGCACTTTTGTAGAGCTCTTGAGCGTCCAAAACCAAAGAGAACCCCCACAAATGACCCCATTTTGAAAACTAGACCCCTTAACAAATTTATCTAGGGGTGTACTACCCATTTTGACCCCACAGTTTTTGAATGAATTCAAGCAAAGCAAAAGGAAAAATTGTGATTTTCGTTTTTTTGTCAATTCTGTCATTTTAAAAACAGCTTTTTTTGTACAGCACACACATGAATGAAGCCTTGCACCCCAAAATGGATACCCCTGTTTCTCCCGTGTTCAGAGACATACCCATTGTGGCCTAATCTTATGTCTGGATGCACAACGGGGCCCAAAACGAAAGTAGTCAGTGTCTTTCAGAAAATAAATTTTGCTTGAAGGCGTTTTAGGCCCCATAGCACATTTGTAGAGCGCTTGAGCGGCCAAAACCAAAGAGAACTGCCACAAGTGACCCCATTTTGAAAACTACACCCCTTAACGAAATTTATCTAGGGGTGTACTGACCATTTTGACCCCACAGTATTTGAATGAATTCAAGCAAAGCAAAAGGAAAAAAATGTGATTTTCATTTTTTTGGCAATTCTGTCATTTTAAAAAACTGCTTTTTTTGTACAGCACACATATGAATGAAGACTTGCACCCTAAAATAGATACCCCTGTTTCTCCCGTGTTCAGAGACATACCCATTGTGGCCCTAATCTTTTGTCTGGATGCACAACGGGGCCCAAAATGAAAGGAGTAGTCGGTGGCTTTCAGAACAGAAATTTAGCATGAAGGTGATTTAGGCCCCATTGCCCACTTGTAGAGCCCTTGAGCTGCCAAAACAACAGAGAACCCCCATAAATGACCCCATTTTGAAAACTAGATCCCCAAACTATTTTATCTAGGGGTGTACTGTGTATTTTTACACTACAATTTTTGAATAAATCTAAGCAAAGCAGTAGGAAAAAAATTACAATTTTCATTTTTTTGGCAGTTGTATCAATTTAAAAACAGTTTTTTTTGTACAGCACACATAGGGATGAAGACTTTCACCCCAAAATGGATACCCCTGTTTGTCCCGTGTTCAGAACCATACCACTTGTGGCCTTAATCTACTTACAGGACCCATGGCTAGGCCTATAATGGAAGGAGCACCCGTTGGTTTTTAGGGTACAACTGAATAAATTCCAGGCCCCATCGCCCACTTATAGAGCCATTGAGCGTCCAAAACGATAAAGAACCCCCACAAATGACCCCATTTTAAAAACTAGATCCCTTAACGAATTCATCTAGGGGTGTGCTGCATATTTTGACCCCACAGTATTTGAATAAATCTAAGCAAAGCAGAAGGAAAAAATTACGATTTTCATTTTTTTGGCAATTTTGTCAATTTAAAAACTGGTTTTTTTTGTACAGTGTACATAGGAATGAATACATTCACCCCAAAATGGGTACCCCCGTTTGTCCCGTGTTCAAAAACATACTCATTGTGACCCTAATCTACTTACAGGAAACATGGCAAGGCCTATAATGGAGGGAACACCCGTTGGATTGCAGGGTACAACTGAATAAATTCCAGGCCCCATTGCCCACTTGTACGGAATAAAAATTGACACCTTAAAAAACATCCCCTCCCCATTCTGCGCCCCTTTCGGCGTTCCCCAAATCTTAGATAAAAGTAATAATGTGAACTGTGTAGTATTTCCGAAGACAGAGGTAATTACGGAGGCTGGTTGGGATGGGTACATGGGTCAATAAAACAGTGTATCCCCCCTCCTCTCATGCTTTTTGGGGGTATTTCGTGACCTCAGTAGCGGGTATGGGGTGTAAAAAGTGGCGCTCTGTGAGTCTCCGTAAGCTTGATGAGGTGTGACGGTCTCACACAGAAGGCGCTCAACAAGCTGCTCCTGGAACTGCATGAAGGCGAATGTTCCCGGGGCTTCTTGTAAATTGCGTATTACAGGTAGCGGTCTGAATAACGCCGGGCTCACGCAGCCGTAGGCGGAATCCGCTTGCGGAGGCCCGCAGCGGATCCCATCTGTGAGCCCGGCTGTGACCCTGCGTACGGCCGCGTAATGTACTGCGCATAACTGCCTACTCACACAGGCCGTCATGCGCAGTATAATTTTTTTTATTTTGTTTGTATTTCCCACACCGTCACTTAGCGATGACACGTGTACCCGCAGCCCGTATACAACGTAGTTGCATATGGGCTGCGAGTATATCCATGACCATGGAGCACAATGGGCTCTATGTTGCGGATATCCGCGGTAAAATAGAACCTGCGAGTGGATTATGCAATTCCGACACGCTAATGTGAGTGGAATTGTGTAATCCAATGCGATTGATCTGCGTAATACCGAATCCCTAATTCCTATCCGGTCATGTGAGACCAACCTATGTTAGCTCACTACTTTTTATCACGTGACCGGGGACCACTCAACGAGGCCACCCGTCACTGCTCCAGGCTCTCAGCGACCGTTGGTTGCTGGGAGCAAGGAGATTTTAAATTTCCTGGGCTCCCCGACTCCTGCGCATGTGTCCGGTGTTTTGCCGGCGGTCGCATGCGCAGAATCCGGGAAAGTTCACGGAGGAAGATCACGTTGGGGTGCAAATACGGAGACCTCCAGTAAAAATCGCATCGGTGAGGGGAGATGAACCTTCACCTTTTTTTTACTTTTACGTGATCGCCATTATCCATTGGATAACGGCGAACACGTGATCAGGAACCGCTCACCGCGGCCCCCCGTAAAATCTCCAGGCTCTCGGCTAAGTTTTGTAGCCGGAGCAGGGAGATTTTAAATTATCACAGCTTTTGCGCATGCGCCTGCTATCGTGGCGACAGGCGCGTGCGCAGAAGCTGGGGTAAGGTCCACGGATAAATCCGCGGGCCTTAGGTACGTCATTTCATCCTCTCTCACAGATATGATCCGTGGGGGGAGATGAAACGCAAGCTTTTTTAACTTTTTTTTTTACTTTTTACACTTTACATGATCACTGTTATCCATTGGATGACAGTGATCCTGTCCCTGTTGACATCTCTCTGCTCCTGGCTACACATGGCAGCCAGGAGCAGAGGGATTTTAAATTTCCCAGGGCTCGAGACCCTCTGTGCACGCGCCCAATGATTGACATCGGGCACGGATGCGCAGACGGGGACTTCGGGTCCCGGGACATTGGGACATCGCAGGGGACCCGAAGTAAGTATTTTCACCTCCCCTCATGGATCCGATCCATGAGGGGAGGTGAAACTTTCCTTTTTTTTACTTTTTCGCGATCGCCGCTATCCAATGGTCCCCGGTAACAGCTCCTGGTTCCTGGCTACCTTCAGGAGCCGGGAGCCAGGAGATTTTAAATTTGTCAGGGGCTCCCGGGCTTCTGCGCATGCGCGTGATGTCATCACCTGGCGCGCATGCACAGAAGGCCGGCGGCGGGTCCGGGAGGACCAGATCTCCGGGGGACACCGCGGACAAGCCGGGTGAGTATTTTCAGCTGCCCTGATGGATCGGATCCATCAGGGCAGCTGAATATCTAACTTTTTTACTACTTTTATTTACTTTATTGCGATCGGCGCTATCCATTGGATAGCACCGATCGCAATGCCGGGGGTGACTGCCCGCATCCTAGGATGACAGCTCCATGCTGTCAGCTACCTGCGGGCACCGACAGCATGGAGCTGTCACGTCCTCAGGCAAGTGGGCATTAATCCAAAGAGGATGCATAAAACTACGTCCTCTAGGATTAAAGCCCACTTGCTGAGGACGTAGTTTCCCGATGGGGCAGTCGTTAAGGGGTTAAGATTTACTAAATCATATAAGCCCACGCCATTAATGGAACACAATTCATATCCCGAACCCCATAACTGTGTTATATATGTGCAATGTATATACCCAAAATTTACACAGAGTAAATCTCCCAATGGATATGCAGTGGAAAATCAACCATAGTGCATTCTAGTGTCACGGCTGTGTCAGGGGAGCGTGACATACTCCCTATGTTTTCAATGGGGCCAACGCTGCCAGCCACATTGAAAACAATGGGCGATAGTGCATTCTTCTTAGCGGTGCAAGCCTTGGGTGAAGACATTGCAAATGGGAATAAAATCATTGGTTTCATAATCATGTGTTTTCTCTCACTCTCGCATCACAGGAACGTCTATCGCCAGTGGATGTGAGCCCTTAAATAAAAGAAGGGACTGTAGAGTGAGCTGCCCACATATAGGTGGAGCTAGTCAGTAAGGTGGTGGTGGGGGGGGGGGGGGGGAGTTCTTGCCAGGATCTAAATGTACTCAACTCCATAGGTTACAAATAAACTAGAAGAAACAAGTAACATAAAAGAAATCCCCAACAAAAAGGAGGGGCAAACAAAATCAAAGGGTTCGATTACATGATGCCATGAAGCAAGGGTTGTCATTCAAGTGACTGGAGAGCAACACCTGCATCACTGCCCTGCAGAGTGTTCCCTCCTCCGGTAAAGGGGAGGCAAGAGAAAGAGAAAAGAGAGCCAGAGGAAGGGAAAAGGAGAGACACAGATCATAGGAAGAAAAGAGCCGGAGAACTAGCCCATGAAGTTCCTGCCAGGTCCAGTATTGGGCGACTCCCACAGAAATGAGTGCTTCTTGTGATTGCTATTTCCAACCCATGGGCACTAAATCTTGCAAAACTTTACCATTGCATCTGACAGTACGGCCGTCAGTTTTTCATTAGTCATGTACCAGGACATACATTGTTTGAGAAATCAAGTGCGAGTTTTCTCCAGGATGCAGATAGTTTGCTTCACAGCTAAGAAAACAAACGAAATTAAAACATAAGAATAACGGGACACAGAAGGGATTTTTTAATAGAGTAGAGCTTCCCATGGATTCTTAACTAAGTTATGACCCGTAAGGGTAAGGCCGCTGTTATGGATAGTGAAAGTGGACCCACTGTGCTAACCAACTAGCCTCGCTTTCCGACCAGACCTGGTGTGGCTGGCAGCTGACCCCAGTTGCAAGGCAATCTCAGATGGGGAATCTTGACCTTAGCTAATCAGGAAGATGGAAAGCCGCCTGCCTAAAAGCAGGTTAGGCATCCTGATAAGACTGGCCCCACATTGGAACCTCGGGGCTAACTATCCCTGACAGGACCCAGGGACGATGTACTGAACACGGGGCACACATAACACAGAACAGGGAATGATGCACAGACTGGGAGAAAATGGACAAGCGCACACAGACTAAAGCACAAGGCCAAGAACATACAGAATAGACACAGTGTCATGGTGTGCTGGCTTGGATCTGTTCTACATTGGTTTCCAGCAACACAGTCCCACAGGTGGGGGTTGATTGAGCTGGCTAGGTGTGGCTTTCTCCAGCTAGCCAATCCTCCTGGTCTGCTGCTCATAAAGACTAGCTCCTCTGCTAGAGGCTGTTGGTCTTTCCCCTGTTTGTGTTTAGATGTGAACAGTGTCATGTTCCTGCGTATCTGTGCAGGTGGATGAACTTGATACTTAAGCCAGCGAGACCACTTCAAGGATCCTCGTTCTCTCTTGCGCCCCTACTCAATTAGACAACTTCCACGTGAAACCTGCCTGCATGCGAGGCGATTGTTCCAACAGGGACAGCCCCATGCTGGATCCTAAGGAACTACCGAGGCCTAGATGACAAACAACACGGCAGGACTGAACGCAGCTCACACCAACACACTAGAGATTTGCATACAACACAGAACACCACGCACCCTAAACAGGACTGTGCACACCTTAAAGGGGTTGTCCCGCGCCGAAACGGGTTTTTTTTTTTTTTTTCAACCCCCCCCCCCCCCCCCCCCCCGTTCGGCGCGAGACAACCCCGATGCAGGGACCTAAAGAAAAATCCGCACAGCGCTTACCTGAATCCCCGCGCTCCGATGACTTCTTACTTACCGGCTGAAGATGGCCGCCGGCATCTTCTCCCTCCGTGGACCGCAGGGCTTCTGTGCGGTCCATTGCCGATTCCAGCCTCCTGATTGGCTGGAATCGGCATGTGACGGGGCGGAGCTACACGGGGCTACACGGAGCCCCATTGAGAACAGAAGAAGACCCGGACTGCGCAAGCGCGGCTAATTTGGCCATTAGACGGCGAAAATTAGACGGCTCCATGGGAACGAGGACGCCAGCAACGGAGCAGGTAAGTGAAAAACTTCTTATAACTTCTGTATGGCTCATAATTAATGCACAATGTACATTACAAAGTGCATTAATATGGCCATACAGAAGTGTATAGACCCACTTGCTGCCGCGGGACAACCCCTTTAAGTCCGTCTGTGGTGGCCCAGAGTTAGGGGCCCCCACAGCACTTTGTTAGCTACCTCAAGTGAAGTGTATTTGTATATGTCTGTTATACTGTGTCTGGTTATGTGTATTGGCCTAGACAGGTCACCAAAAGGTCAATGTCTGGCGTTTCTCTAGTTAACTTGTGTATGACTTTGCAGAATGTAACTTAATCTGCTCTGTGTCTTGCCGATCACCTCTAGCTAGCCCTGAAATTGGCTAGACAGAATTTTCTCTAGCCCAGGATTGGTTAGTGGGGAGTTAAAGGGGTTGTCTCGTAAAAGCAAGTGGGGTTAAGCACTTCTTGTATGGCCATATTAATGCACTTTGTAATATACAGAAGTTATTCACTTACCTTCCCTGCGCTGGCGTCCCCGTCTCCATGGCTCCGTCTAACTTCAGCGTCTAATCGCCCGATTAGACGCGCTTGCGCAGAAGGGTCTTCTGCCTTCGGCTCGGTCTGGCACGAGCTGCGTTCTGGCTCCGCCCCTTCTACGTGTCATCGCGTAGCTCCGCCCCGTCACGTGTGCCGATTCCAGCCAATCAGGAATCGACAATAATATGGCCATACAGTAGTGCTTAACCCCACTTGCTTTCGCGAGACAACCCCTTTAAAAAAGCTAGCACTTGGGTGTGGTTAGGCAGTGAGTCCTGGGGCTCAGCCATGGAGGAGGTCTAGTCTTGGAGATAGCTGAGAAAAGACACCCAGAGATAGAGACTGGGGAGTTACAAGGCAAACATCTACACAAAGTCTTCGAAGAAGTAGTCTAGTTCCGGAGCCTAGATATGGAGTTACAAGGAGAACATCTAAGTGTGAGTACCTATCAAGAAAAGTGGTGTTGGAACTAGATGTGCTGCATGTGTCAGAGTAACACGCAACAATACTGAGGGAAGGAAGAAGTACAGCAGCCTAGCTTAAATAGGAGAGTAATGCCTATTAACCCTGAAGATGGGCTGAGAGCAAATGAACTGGTTAATTTCCTCAGTGCTGAAAGAAAATAGAACAAACAAGTACATTTATACAGAAGGAGCAGGGTGATGCCCACATCTGCCCGGAATAGCAAGAGAGTGGCAGATACATATAGCAGATCTACAGCCTGACTCACACAAGCATACCGTATATACCGGCGTATAAGACGACTTTTGAACCCCGAAAAATCTGCTCTGCAGTCGGGGGTCGTCTTATGCGCCGGTAATACAAAAAAAAAAAGTGTAAAAAAAAAAAATTTTATTACTCACCTCCCACGGCGTTCTGTCGCGCTCCGACAGGATGTCGCTCGCTCCGGCAGGCTGTCGCTGGCTCCTCGTCCCCGCCGCAGCATAGCTTTCTGAATGCGGGGCTTGAAATCCCCGCTTCCAGAAAGCTAATACACACGCCGGCAGCCATGACAGCATTGAATGGCTGTGATTGGCTAAAGCACACGGGGCTTCAGCCAATCACACTATTCAATGACATCATTGAATGGCTGTGATTGGCTGAAGGCGCACGTGTTAGCAATCACACCCATTCAATGATGTCATTGAATAGTGTGATTGGCTGAAGCCACGTGTGCTTTAGCCAATCACAGCCATTCAATGATGTCATGGCTGCCGGCGTGTGTATTAGCTTTCTGGAAGCGGGGATTTCAAGCCCCGCATTCAGAAAGCTATGCTGCGGCGGGGACGAGGAGCGAGCGACAGCCTGCCGGAGCGAGCGACATCCTGCCGGAGCGCGACAGAACGCCGTGGGAGGTGAGTAATAAAATTTTTTTTTTTTCTCCACTGAATACCGGCGTATAAGGTGACAGTTGGGGGGTCGTCTTATACGCCCCGTCGCCTTATACGCCGGTATATACGGTAATTTCATTGCATTACTTAGCCCAAATAAAAGTTCATGGTGCTTGTATTTTTCTTGCTTCCAGCCATAAATAACGTAACACAAACAAACAGCAGCCACTGGCGGCCCTTAAGATTTAGGCCACCTGCAGACGGCCAGGTCGGATGCGGCAGCGAGAATTCTCGCCACGGGACCCGACCTGAGCGCCTGCAGAGAGCAGCGCGTACTCACCCGCGCCCCGCAGCTCCTGATCTTTCATATGCAGGCTGCCGGGCAGCCAGCGCATGCGCAGACCGGAGCCAGCGGCGGGTGAGTGACATTTCTGTGCCCCGCATAGAAAGAATGTGCTGTGGTTTGTTTGCCGCGCGAGATTTCGCGTGGACAAACCGCAGCCGTCTGCCTAGAATTGTGTTTGCTAACGCAATCCTATGGCAGCTTCCAAGAGCAGAAATTCCGCTGAAAATCCCACCACGGAATTTCCGCCCATCTGCAGGCAGCCGTAGGGAAAAACAGAACATAAAATACTCTGTAACTTGGCAAGGCGCCAGCCTCTCACCCAAGTCTGGCTTGCAACAAACATTGATAAAGAACCAATAGTAGTAGCTCCGACTTCCAGGTTCTGACCCAGACTGCATGTGTAGTGGCCCAGAACAGTGGAGCCCCTCCATAATTCATGAATGAAATTGTCTTGTGCCTACGTGTTGTCAGCGTCTTTTATGTTGTCTGAATATGATGTGTATTGCATAGCTGCAGCACTAAATGGGTTACCTGTCTGGGTTATGTCTGGAAATGTATCTTGTTTTGTCACATGTTTGTTATATAAGTGGGAGTGAGTGGAGTTTGGAGAGACCCAAGCAGACACCTTCAGTCCGTGGGGGAGCAGTTATGGAAAAGAGAGAGGTGACCCTAGCTTTTTCCTGGGCCCATTTACACCCAGGAGTTGCCAGTGGTTTTCTACCCACTGAGGTACTAAAGAAAGGGAAGACCGTGACCCAGCGTTGCAGAGTGGAGTGTGTGCTTAACATGAGTGCCGATCAGTGGAGAGTTGTTGAGAGAGAAGTTTTGCCAGGCCCGAGCCATACAGATTGTAGACTACTTTGTGTACCCGTGATTTTCCTCCTTGTTGCACCACTTTGTGAAGTTGTACTGAATATCCTACTAGCGTGGATTGTTTCTGGTTTGGACTGTAAATAATTTTATTCCAGTAAAGTGGCACTGCCGACCGTTGCCGGCTTTGCTAATTTAAAATACCTCGTGAGTGTGGACCGGTTTTTTTATCGCCCGGATTTACCGCAGAGGAAGGAACTGTGGTGTCACCCGTGACAACCTAAAGTCCAGGTAAAAGGTGCCGTGGCTTTCCTGTGTGTAGGCTGTCCCTCAGCTACTTGGACGGGTCCCGAGCTACCCTCAGGTAGGAGATGGTAGAGCCCAAGACCCAGACTCTACCCTGCTGTCTCCTAAGTAGAGGACCCGTTCCTTGGATGCTGTACATATCCTTGCAGTCTTTGTGTCCCAGTAATGTTGTCAGCTGAGCTCACTGAGACCCACAAGAAAGCTCCGTACTGGATCCCTAGAAACTTAGCCTGAGTGAGATATACACCCCGTCCAGCACCTTCCCATTTACCGGTCCACAGCACGCATAATACACAGTGAATGGGGTCAATGAAAGTGCATTTGATTTTCATTGATACATTAAGGGTGGACACCCACTGGCGCTTTTATTTCTTGTGCTGTAAGAGCGAGTGAAAACACTCACCTCACAGCGCAAAAAAACACTGCGATATCACCAGGGGACCACAGGGATGAAGTAATCCTCTGCCACAACTGTCACAGCAGAAGTCTAGGATGCTATCCCATTGCTTTCAATGGGGTTGGCGCTGCTGCCGGCCCCATTGAAAGCAGTGGTTCTTAGGCAACCCCCACAGCAGGATTTTTGGGGAAGGGCTTGAAATATAAGCCCTTCCCCGAAAATCATCCCTAGCTGATGAGAAAAAAACAAAGAAAAAACTTTACTGAACTCTTCATTAATGAGCAGCTAAGCGCTGGCTGTAACTGGCTGAGCGCTCAGCCAATCAGCACAGCCTTTTCAAGAGGCAGGGATTTTTAAATCCCCGCCTGCTGAAAGTGCTGGACAGCAGTGCAGGGGAGCCAGCTGGAGGACACATCTGAGGAGCAGAGAGGTGAGTAAAGTTTTTTTTTTTTCTCACCAGCTAGGGATGATTTTCAGGGAAGGGCTTATATTTCAAGCCCTTCCCCGAAAATCATGCTGTGGGGGTTGCCAAAAACCACTGCTTTCAATGAGGCCGGCAGCAGTGCTGACCCCATTGAAAGCAATGGGATAGCATCCTGGACAGATGTGGCAGAAGTCCGCGGTATACTCCCCATGTTTTCAATAAGGCTAGTGCTGCTGCTATTGGCCCCATTGATAACACTGAGCGATATTGCAAATTTCTTCCCTGCCATGCGAAGCTCTACTGAAACATCGCAAATGAGTATGAAGCCATCGAAAATTATTGGTTTCATAATCATCACTGTCTCATTGCAGGGGGGGGGGGGGGAAGGAAAAAAAAAAAAAAAAATCGCAAGAGGGTGTGAGCCCTAACACTAGAGTATATTCATTGTGCATAACATGTACATGAAAAAGAAAGGAGCATGTTCTGTTCTATTGCGAATAATGCATGGTAGAGCCCTATTGCTCTCCATGCGCGCGTAATAAATGCTGTACATACACAATCACATTGCATATGTGCGGCATTTATACGCGAGGTCGCTAAGTCACAGAGCGAAACAAGGAAACAAGGAAGACTCAGCATGACAGCGTGTGGGCAATACTAACAGCATGCGGGAGAAACTGACGGCGTGCGCAGTCATAAATCGCTGCCATGTGCAATGTTATGGCGGCTCACGCAGCGGTAAAATGCTGCATTATATATGGATGAGTAAATACCCATGTATCAGAATCCGATGCACTTTAGGACAACGCCAACAGGTATGATACGTATGCCCGGGCACTGGCCATGAGGACCTCTAATTCACTATCTTGATAAGGTAAGGAAGTTAGGGAGGGCGCCAAACACTTTTCAAAAAGTAGTTGGTGACTTATATTAACTCACCTGGTGCTAGACATGACACCCTAGGGTGAGCATGTCAGCACCTAGTATCCAGGCAGGCATATAGCATTTTTCTTTCTTATTGTCACAAACGAATCCACCGAATTGTCCTCCAATGGAGAGCTGCAGGTGTCACCCAGAGAAATCCGTACCTCATAAGAGGTCGGATCACAAAGATAGGAAAAACAGAAAAAATGGTGTTCCTGCGCTACTTTGCACGAAAAACAAAGACCGGTTCTTTTTTTCTTGTCAAAGAATTGCAACGGTCAGTAATGATTCATATTAAGGACATTTATTTGAACATAACAAATTAAGGTCAAAAGCCTTATATAAAATAAGTATAATAAATAAATATACTTGCAGCATAAAAAAATCCAATGCGACGCGTTTCGACATTCTAGACGTCTTTCTCAAGCATAAAACACTGCAGGACAAGCCAGGTATAAATAGTAACAAAATACAATAATGATTAATTACATACCTTCCCTTGAAAAGGTCACCTGTATTGTGCATCGTTCCGGTATGTGGCGCCATTTTGGGCCAGGAATGATGACGTTCTCATAGCTAAATCATGTGACTAGTCTCTGGGAGCTGGCGTGCGGTGTCACGTCACATATCTCCCAGTCCGGAGCTACGTTGTGTGGATGGCACGCAGCGCTGCGTTCCACACGTCGTCAAGATGCCAATAGTTACGGCTGATTGCCATGCCCCGTCACATGACTCCCTAGGGAGGGGGGGGGGGGGGCCGCGCCGTATAGGTGAGGCGCAGCGCTGCGTTCCAAATGGGGGAAAAAACAAGCCGCAGGCGGCACAGCGGAGCCGCGTCACATGACAGCTCTACCCTGGATTAAAGCCCGGTCATGTGACTGACTTTAAAAGTATCCGAAAAGGTTTACAATCACTATATATCACAAAAAAGGGTGCTTTCAAAACACCCATATATTGCAAATACTATTAAAAATATGTAACAGATGTCAAATATGCTTAAGTCCATATGTTACATATACATAGCTATCCATTGTCAACTCTATCATTAAATCAATAAGTTAAGGCTATGTTAGACATAATAAAAATTTTTTTTTAAAGGAAAAAACCATAATGGGATGGGGTGGGAAGGGGAAGAGAAAAAAAAAAAAAAAAAAAAAAAATTTTTTAATATACACACAATCAGAATAACTCATAGACAATTTTAACGCTATAAAAATATACATACTTATCAATATAAAAATTATTATATATAAAATTCATTTGCCTGACCCTAAATAAACAGACTATGTATTCATATTTACCCTGTATATACAAAAACTCCTCTAAAACTGTTCAATGTTCAGACAAGAAGACTATGTCTTTCACAGACGAAACCAAATTACCTTGTGCTCAAAAAATCTTTTCCAAAGATTCATTCAAACCTCTTGGATAAAGGGTATCCATACGGAATATCCAAAACATTTCCCTCGTTTTAAGACGGGAAAATGACCTGGAGGTGATACATTCTACCGGAGTGACTCTTAATAGTGAAGCATCCTTATGATGCTTCTCTAAAAAGTGTCGTGACACGCTATGTTTTTGAAAGCCCTTCACAATATTATACCTATGTTGGTTTATTCGAGTTCTAAGGGTTTTCGTAGTGCGTCCAATGTATTGGAGGCCGCACGGGCATTCCAAAAGATAGATGAGGAAAGATGAACTACAGTTCAAAAATTGGTCCAATACTAACCGTTTTTTCTCCCGATTCAAAAATATATCCTTTTTGCCCTGTGTTATTACTGGGCAACACTTACAACGGGCCTTAAGACATTTGTATATGCCGACTCCTATATTGGTTTATCGACGATTAAAAGGAATCGACGATTAAAAGGAATTGCTCTACGGTAGGTGACTATGAACATCAATCAAAAGTTCTCATGACTAGGTTTCAGGAAAAAGGCTATCCCTCCGAACTAATTCGCTCTGCGTATGAAAAAAATCTACAGGATGTACCTTTGGATGATATTTCTAGGAAGAATAGAATACACACAACTAATTCAGAAAATAGTTTGGATAGTAAAAAACCATTGTTTATCACCAAATACAACGTTCAATATAAAAAAATTAGAAATATTATAGCAAAATATTGGACGATCCTAAAACAAGATCCATTCCTACAAGATAATATTCCTAGCCAACCAAAAATTGTTTACCGAAAAAATAGGACCTTGCAAAATATATTGGCCCCTTCCAACCCGGACAAACACCATTTGAAAGAAGGTAATTCTGTACTTGCCAATATAGGAGTCGGCATATACAAATGTCTTAAGGCCCGTTGTAAGTGTTGCCCAGTAATAACACAGGGCAAAAAGGATATATTTTTGAATCGGGAGAAAAAACGGTTAGTATTGGACCAATTTTTGAACTGTAGTTCATCTTTCCTCATCTATCTTTTGGAATGCCCGTGCGGCCTCCAATACATTGGACGCACTACGAAAACCCTTAGAACTCGAATAAACCAACATAGGTATAATATTGTGAAGGGCTTTCAAAAACATAGCGTGTCACGACACTTTTTAGAGAAGCATCATAAGGATGCTTCACTATTAAGAGTCACTCCGGTAGAATGTATCACCTCCAGGTCATTTTCCCGTCTTAAAACGAGGGAAATGTTTTGGATATTCCGTATGGATACCCTTTATCCAAGAGGTTTGAATGAATCTTTGGAAAAGATTTTTTGAGCACAAGGTAATTTGGTTTCGTCTGTGAAAGACATAGTCTTCTTGTCTGAACATTGAACAGTTTTAGAGGAGTTTTTGTATATACAGGGTAAATATGAATACATAGTCTGTTTATTTAGGGTCAGGCAAATGAATTTTATATATAATAATTTTTATATTGATAAGTATGTATATTTTTATAGCGTTAAAATTGTCTATGAGTTATTCTGATTGTGTGTATATTAAAAATTTTTTTTTTTTTTTTTTTTTTTTTTTTTTTTTTTTCTCTTCCCCTTCCCACCCCATCCCATTATGGTTTTTTCCTTTAAAAAAAATTTTTTATTATGTCTAACATAGCCTTAACTTATTGATTTAATGATAGAGTTGACAATGGATAGCTATGTATATGTAACATATGGACTTAAGCATATTTGACATCTGTTACATATTTTTAATAGTATTTGCAATATATGGGTGTTTTGAAAGCACCCTTTTTTGTGATATATAGTGATTGTAAACCTTTTCGGATACTTTTAAAGTCAGTCACATGACCGGGCTTTAATCCAGGGTAGAGCTGTCATGTGACGCGGCTCCGCTGTGCCGCCTGCGGCTTGTTTTTTCCCCCATTTGGAACGCAGCGCTGCGCCTCACCTATACGGCGCGGCCCCCCCCCCCCCCCCCTCCCTAGGGAGTCATGTGACGGGGCATGGCAATCAGCCGTAACTATTGGCATCTTGACGACGTGTGGAACGCAGCGCTGCGTGCCATCCACACAACGTAGCTCCGGACTGGGAGATATGTGACGTGACACCGCACGCCAGCTCCCAGAGACTAGTCACATGATTTAGCTATGAGAACGTCATCATTCCTGGCCCAAAATGGCGCCACATACCGGAACGATGCACAATACAGGTGACCTTTTCAAGGGAAGGTATGTAATTAATCATTATTGTATTTTGTTACTATTTATACCTGGCTTGTCCTGCAGTGTTTTATGCTTGAGAAAGACGTCTAGAACGTCGAAACGCGTCGCATTGGATTTTTTTATGCTGCAAGTATATTTATTTATTATACTTATTTTATATAAGGCTTTTGACCTTAATTTGTTATGTTCAAATAAATGTCCTTAATATGAATCATTACTGACCGTTGCAATTCTTTGACAAGAAAAAAAGAACCGGTCTTTGTTTTTCGTGCAAAGTAGCGCAGGAACACCATTTTTTCTGTTTTTCCTATCTTGATAAGGTAAAATATATGACATTTGGATTCAACAGGGATGTAAAGAAACTACAATAAATTCCATCAGACGCTGTGGTGAGGTGGGCTCTATACATGTACAATCGCTGCGTGCACTAACCAGTGGGGAGGGGGCTGGGAGGGACTTCAACTTTAAGCTCTTTGATTGCTGTGGTCAATCATAGCTGTGACATAAATCAAAAGGAAAGAATCTCTGGGCTACCATCATCCTGTCATGAAGGGTATGGTTTAGAGATGAGCGAGCAGGCTCGGATAAGTCCGTTACTCGAGCGAGCCTCGCTCTTCTTGAGTAACTGCATTCTTGTCCGAGCGTGCTCGGGGGGGGGGGGAGTAGTGGGGGACAGAGAGAGATCTCTCACTCTCTCCCCTGCCCCCCGAGCACGCTCGGACAAGAATGCAGTTACTCGAGAAGAGCGAGGCTCGCTCGAGTAACTGACCTATCCGAGCGTGCTCGCTCATCTCTAGTATAGCTCCAAAGAAAAAGCTATTTTTCTTCCACTTACAGGGTACACAATTTGTATTCGCAAGTTTTATGAAAAATCTAAACTACATGCCATTCAATGCCTGCGTTTTGCCGCGGATCTCCCATATGGACAGCGATCGCGGATTCTGCAATTAGAATCCGTTCGTGTGAGACCCCCCTTAGAATAACCCCCCCCCCCCCCCCGACACCCCGTCAACTGAACAATCAAAGAAGCAGAAGTTGTTTTTCAATTTTAACTCATTTCTGCTTTTTTGGAAATGGATTGTAAACCGCCTATACACCTTCAGTAAAGCCTTAAACTTCCTACAGAAGTGTCATAATCATCCAGATAATGATAGAAGGTCTAGTGACCAAAAATAGTGCAAAGGTTGTACATTTCACAACTGTATGTGATTAATGTAAATTGACAGTTATCATAGACACAAAATGGCACACTTTAACACAAAACAATTACTGATGTGTATTGCAGGTTGTCAGATCTGGGCCAAGCTTTATGCTTTCCTCCTTTTACCTTCTCACTCAGTCTATTCTTCCCTCCACTATTACTGCCTCTCCGATTCTCATCCAAATCATTCTCCAATGAATCTGTAAGACCTAGTAGTGTTCTCTGGCCTCCGTCTGCCTCCTTTCTCTCTTTGGCTACCAGCCTCTGCCACCTTCCTTTTATGCACTACTCCTTTCCATAGTGCTTCTTATCAGATTGTTCTCACTCCTACTACAAATGCAGTTGGGCACTGTGGATGGAATGAGATGGCTACTGGAGGCACTTTTTTTCATGGGCTGAAAATCTGTCAACCAGGCAGTCTCCTGGTTGGCCAAGCTGTAGTGGGCCACCGGTTCTCACCCATCATTGCTGTCAACAGTATTGGTGTCCACTAGAAGGGACAATAAGTCTGCGCTTTCCCAGAGAAGCTGTGATAGGCTACCCCGGTGAGGTCAATAACTCTCCAAAGTCTGTAGTCAGCCATACTATATGGGGGCGAGAGCTGTCAATCAAGCAAAGCTGGAGAGGAGTGGACACTTCTCCCCAAGCTTGGCTCATTTTACAAAATAGTTCTTTGTAATGTTGGGAGACTTAGTAGTTCATGCTACTGATGATTAGGGCAGCATGAATTTACTGACAGATTCCCTTTAAAGTTTTTACCAATGCAAACCAAGAACAGTGCTATGACCATTACGCAACCGCGAATAATAGATGATCTGCTTGTGCGCCTGTAGACGAACTTATGGCGCTACTGTGAAACTTTACAGCACTGTGTGGATTCATCATTCACAACAGAGGAGATGAGGGGGTGCGTTTTTGGACAAAACATGTAGCTAGTGCAGCGTCCCGTAGGGGGACCCCGAACACATGGCATATGCTGAGGAGCTGGGAGGGCAAGATGTTGGCTTGTCACGGCGGCATTTACCACGCTCTCTCCAAGAGGGACACACGCAGTCAAGGCCAGGGCAGCACTGGGCCTCTTCCAACATCCCCTAGGATAGGGATGCCCAATAGATGGTAGAACAGGGAAAGAGTTTATCACAGGTGACGCCACCATTCCGGTATCCACCGGCATGAAAATCGGTGGAGAATAAATGAGCCACAGACAGGAATAGAGTACCTCAGGTCCCCGGCTACAGTCAGGGCCTGGAATAACTTTACTGGATAACAACTCAAACAATACAAGGCAAGAGTAGACAAAGTGCAGGTAGTGTTACAGAGATTATATATATATATATATATATATATATATATATATATATATATATATATATAGACAGACTTGAAGATGAGTACCTCCACACAGCGATCCCAGACTTCAGGACGCTTGGGCATGAGCAGCTGAAGACAGAAAGTACCTCTGCACTGGCCCTTGAGCAAGAAAAACTTAGGACTGGCTTACACTCTGTCTGGGGTGGGCTCACTTACTGCTCATGCTGATCCCTGTACTCGTAAAATCTCTCCTCCTCTTCTATCTTCAACACATGAGGGCTGAAAGTGCCCTCAGGTGCCTTTGCGCTTTACTTTCTCTCAGCTCCAGAAGATGGAAGACCCACTTTCCTGTTCTCAGTCACTCGCATTTATAGCTTCTCTCACACCACGTGACAGGACATCAATTTTTCAGAGAGTCTCCAGGCTTTGCCAACACTTAACCTCTCACTTGCATGTATGACATTCTGAAGGGGGCCAGAAAAGCATGTACTGGGCCACTACACTAGCGGAGGCAGTCCGGCCCACCTTGCCTCATTTACATGTGACACGGGAAGATTAAACTGTGATTATTCAGGGATCCTTTTATCTACAGTTGTACAAAAATAACTGTGGGAAAGAGAGGACCATCATAATTGTAGAAGCAATCTTGGCTTACATCGGTGAATACTGATAGGTTCCCTTTAAACTCCCACCCAACTTCTAGCTGACTAAATACTCTTAGTATTCCCACCAGCTCTTGTGCTTTTTATATTCGTGACTAAGGCCACTCTCACCTATGCATTCACAAAACGCTGCGTTCACGGTTTTCTACTGCGATTTCGAGCTGCGTTTTTAACGCAGAGTTTCATAGAGTTTTTTAACGCATCCCATCATTGTGATGGGTGATGAGGTGCATTAAAAACGTGAAAACGCACAAAACTAGAACGTTTGAAAATCATTATGCCTCGCTAGTTGCGGTAAAAAGTGTCGAGTGTTAGAGCCGCCTAAAGCATAATGTTCTGCTTACAAACATCTCCATTCTCTCAGCTTACGTTATGTTGGTAATTTTTCCACATGATACCTGAAATCATGACTGTATCCTTTGTAGCTCCCCCATGTTATACTGAACCCAGGGGCATAACTAAAGGCTCAGGGGCCTGGGTGCAAAAGTTTAGCTTGGGCCCCCTATCCCTCTGTACAGGTACCCATACCTAAACAGTGCTGCCTACAGCTGTAAAACAAATTCACATACATGATCTGCCTCTTGGCATAAGCGTTCCAAACATGACACGTTTCCTGGAATACATGAAAATTTGCTTGTAGCCCCTTAGGATAACTTCACACGGATGAGTTCGATATGGGGGCGTTAATCACAACCAGATATCACACTCGCCAGCCTGACATTTTGCCGCAAATCCAAGGCATTTTTGTATCAAAGATGTCTCGCAGCACTCCGGGGAAGTAGCCATCCTCCGCTGTGGCTGGCAATGGGGAACACTTGCATCATATCACATGTACCTAGAACATGGTGCGTTGCTGCTGCCAGCCCTATTGAGGACAATGGGAGATGCAATGCGAGAGCACACAGAAAGATATAAGTTGATATAAGTTGTACAGCTGATATAAGTTATACATCTCCTGTATATTTTCCAGCGCGATAATGCTTGGCTGCACACATAGGGGGGGGGGGGTCGCAGGAAGCCCCCACAACATTGTCAGACTTCTGTGGCTGCCCGATCACTAGATTTATGACCAATAGAATATGTATAGGACCATCTGGAACACCAACTTCCACTGCCTACACGTTTACACGATCTAAAGGCTCAGTAACAGCAAATGTGGAGCGATATGCTGCAGGATACCATACAGAACCTGTATTCCTCTATGTCCCCGTATCACACCTTGTATGCAAGCCAGAGGTGGTACAACAGGGTACTAGAGCCTCCATACCTGCCCGTATCACATCTTGCATCCAAGCTAGAGGCAGTACAACAGGGTACTAGAGCCTCCATGCCCCTCCGTATCACACCTTGTATCCAAGCTAGAGGTGGTACAACAGGGTACTAGAGCCTCCATGCCTGCCCGTATTACATCTTGTATCCAAGCTAGAGGTGGTACAACAGGGTACCAAAGCCTCCATGTATGCCCTTATCACATCATGTATCCAAGCTAGAGGTGGTAAAATAGGGTACTGGAGCCTCCATGTTCACCCATATCACATCTTGTATCCAAGCTATAGGCGGTACAACAGGGTATTAGAGCCTCCATGTCCACCCATATCTCATCTTGTATCCAAGCTATAGGTGGTACAACAGGGTACTAGAGCCTCCATGCCCACCCATATCACATCTTGTATCCAAGCTAGAGGTGGTACAGCAGGATACAAAAGCCTCCATGTATGCCCTTATCACATCATGTATCCAAGCTAGAGGTGGTACAACTGGGTACTAGAGCCTCTATGCCCACCCGTATCACGTCTTGTACACAAGCTAGAGGCGGTACAACAGGATACTAAAGCCTCTATGCCCACCCGTATCACATCTTGTGTGGTGGCCCAGCAGGTCCTACAAAACACTAGCAGCAAACTTGTCCTATCACACCTGTCTGCATGCCGTCCATGGATGTAAAGGTGATGTCTGTGGGAGAAACCCTGTGTCTCTCCTTCTTCCTTACGCCTAGAGCTTAGCACTGATGTCAGCTAGTCTCTCATTGGCTGACAGTCAGGTTTAATTTCACTGGTGCAGAGCCCCAACAGCGGGAAACATACAAGTCCGTATGCAAGAGTGGATGGAGTCCAGAAGTGCGGAAAGAAAGAGGTGATAAAAAACAAACAAACAGTGAGCAGTTAGGCAGACTCAGCCAGGCATGAGAAAGGAGAGGTTGCAGTTCAGTTGTCAAAGAGGAGGAGTCACTTACAGCACGTTTGTCACCCAAGGTGGAGTGAGGTGAAAACCCACGCCCTTGGCATCACAGCGGAGGAAAAAGAGGTCCATCTTCCACAAACAGTGAGTTATAGCTACCCAGTGAAGTCAAAGCCAGGATTAGCCCTACAGCCACTCGTCCCTCTGCTTCATGAATCCTTCATTCAAATGTAACTCAATTATTCATCTAAATCCACTAGTGGGGAAATTGTCTAGTAAATCAGTCTCCAGGAAAGGAAGTGAGAGAGCGTTGAAGTCAGAGTATGTTCAATTCAATGCTGCTGTACCTTCTTGTTGTACGCAAATTGCCTGTTTAGTGCTGCATTTTGGTGTACTTTCTGCAAATACGTTTACAGAGAACTGTGTATTATAGTTGTTACTGCAAGTTTTAAAGTTAGTAAATCTGCACACTCTCAGAATACTAAACTATATTGGACTTGACTCCACTATTTCTGCGGCATATCACCTCTAGTGTCCAGTTAGAGTGTTGGCGTCGCGTGACAAGGACTAGGCCTCCAGACACTCACAATAGTAAGCTCATTGGGATGTTATACTTGTATCCAAGCTAGAGGTGGTACAAGAAGATACTAGAGCCTCCATGCCCACCCGTATACATGTTGTATCCAAGCTGGTGGCGGTCCAACAGGGAATTAGAGCCTCCATGTATGCCCATATCATATCGTACATCCTCTCTTCAACTGTTCAGTTTTACACAATAAATTACCCTTTTGCTCTGATATTGCAATCTCTTACTTATATCAGCGTTACAATCACAGAGAAAGTTTCTTTCTTCCCACTTCTAGGGAAGAGATTTTTTTTACAATGTGAGTTTATACAAAGTGTTTTTGGTCACTTCTCAGCTGCCTCATTTTTTTCTGAAGTTAAAAAAAATGCAATATTGATGACCCCTCTGGGTTTTGTAGTCCATCATTCCATTTATTCCTTTAGTTGCCTGCCATTGTATGGGCTCAAGCTCTGATATATCCTTCTTGAGTACCGGTGCCCCAAACTGTCCACCATATCCCCTGTATGGTCTGTGTGGGCCTCTGCTATGGATTACGTTGGCGTGATTTACAGCATGCTCAGAGACTGAACCGCCATCCACATCTCTGGGGCCGATCTTTGATGAGGATTTGCAGCAGAGGATGAAACGAGCTGTAGATCTGTGGCAAAAATGCAGCCAACACTCCGGGTCTTCAAGTACGCTCACAACAAAATCTGCTGTGTGAGAAGGCACCGAAGGCTGCTTCAGACAGCTATTCGCACATCTACACCGCCGCTGCGGCGCATCGTTACACATGAACTGTTTTTTTTCCTTCTCAGGCCATAGCACAGGAGTTTGAAAAAAAAAACGCGGGAAGATAGGGCAAGTCCTGTCTTCCTCAGACATAGTATTCACAAGCTACTGAAAAGAAAACCATTGAAATAATTGTTTTTGCTTTCTCCATTATTAATTATCATGGCTGCATAATAGGAGTAAAACACGCCCATGTGTTTAACCCTTTAATGCTATAGGACGTAGTTAGGTCCTGCAGCTTCAGGGTATGAATGAAGGATGATCGCGGGGTCGATCTCGCTCCATATAACGTGGCTGCAGACTTTTTCTTACAGCCGGCACCCACCTGCATCAGCTCAGATAAGCTACGGGGCTCATCGGAGTTGTTAACCCTTTAAATGCCGCAGTCAATTCTGAAAGGCCCCAGGGCCGTCATAGGAGAATGACTATTAAGCCATGTCTGTGGCGTGCCTTGATAGAATGCCTGTCAGACCGCAGTATAATGTAATGCATTACATCATACTGCAGGAGCGATTAAAGCATTGCATGTTCTTGTTCCCTCTGGGGACCAAAAAAAAAAAGAGGTAAAAATAAGTTTTAAAAAGTTTTACTAATTGTAAAAAAAAATTTAAAGTAATAAAAGTGTTAAAACACCCCCTTGCCATATTTATAATAAAATAATCTAAATAGTAAATAAAAATACATGTTTAGTGTTGCTGGCTCCATTATTTACCCCGCACAGAGAACGTCATCAGAAAAAAAAATAAAGAACGCCAGAATTGTGCTTTTTTTGGTCACCCCTGTCTCTAAGAAAAAAATGTAATAAAAAAAATGCAATGAAAGTCCTATGCGCTCTAGAATGGTACCAACGAAAACGACAGGATGTCCTGCACAAAACGAGCCTCGCACAACTATGTGGACACAAAAATAAAAAAGTTACTGCGGTCAGAAGTTGGCGGCGGAAAGTAATTTTAAAAAATGTAATATTTTTGAAAAAAAAAAGTAGTACAGAAAAAAAAAGAAACGATACAAGTTTGGTATCGTAGTCAACGTACATAGAATAACGTTATCGGGTCATTTTTGTTGCAGTTTGTGCGCTGTAAAAACAAGACGCAGCGAAAGATGGCGGAATTTAGATTTTACTACACTTTTTATTAAATAGCACCATTGAAAAATACAACTCGTCCCACAAAAAAACAACAAGCCCTCATACAGCGACAGCGATGGATAAATAAAAGGGTTATGATTTTATTAAAAGGGGGGAAGAAAAACTAGAAACGGAAAAAAAAAGGCCTGTGTCCTTAAGGGGTTAAAAATGCTGTTTTTTTCAACAGGTATTTTTGAGTGTAAAAGAAGTGTGTGCGAAAGATGTCTCGGCCGCTCTCACAGCGGCGCATGAAAAAAAAAAACCCTACTTTTTTAACCACCGCATTTACCGCGTTATCCTGCATTTTGACAGCGTTTTCAGCGCAGTTATAAACGCCGTCAAGCGAGCTGATAACGCCGAACTGAAAAATGACAGTAAAAAATGCTGCTGAAAACGCGGTTACCACAATCTACAGCATCTTTAGCAGCGCTGAAAATGCACCCCATTCATTTCAAGGAGCGAAGCATTGGGTTTTAAAACGCAGAAATGCATGAAAATAGAACAAACAGCGCTTGAAAAACGCAGCGTTGTCTGAGAAGCATCATTGAAATCAATGGTCGTGATTGACAGCATTTAGTGGCGAGCTGAAAACGCGGCGTTAAACGCAGAAAGAAGTAATGGCAGTGTGAGAGTGGCCTAAGGGTCCCCTCACACGTGAACGTCGCAAAGCGCTTTGCCGTGATTTTAGGTAGTCAGATTAGGACGGCTCCTGGGAACACCACCATACCTTGCTTGAATCACAGTTGTGAACCCTCGGACCACCTCTTCTCTGTGCTCTCCCAGCACGCAGACGTCGTACAGAAGCAGCAGCATGATGACATCATCACCGGCTCCACGCTGCTGCGTGCCGTGCGCCAGCCTCTTACCCTCCTCCAGGTTTCATCTCCTCACACTGCTGGCCACAACAATCATGGGGTCAGCAGTGCGACCGACCGGCAATACCTATGATGCAATTTGTATATGGCGGGCGGTGGGCCTCCGGTACGTCTATGACACAACCAATCTTTGCATCATGTTCACTATTTTATAATATCAACTTAACAAGCTATGCAAATAATGAAAATCTGACTGATAGAAAATACCATATGCAGATAACTAAAGTAAAAGGATATCGTACTGGGGAGATAAAAGATTTGGAAGATGAATTAGAATTCTTTAATTATAATTTAATTAAAATGTAATTATTTTACTGAAGTGCTTTCTTAGAAAGCATCACTAGATGACAGCAGAGGACCATTATCTGTACCACTAACACTGATAAATGTGCGGTTCTGCACATGGGCAGGAAATCCATGTCACCATTACACACTAAATTGGGAAACCACTGGGAACACTGACATGGGGAAGGACTTGGGGGTTTTAGTTACCTGTAAGCTTAACTGTAGCAACCAATGTCAGGCAGCTGCTGCCAAGGCAAATAGGATCATAGGGTGCATCAAGAGGTCTAGGGGCGCATGGCGAGAACATTGTTCTTCCTCTTAACAAAACACTGTACACATGGAATGGGCAGAGCACAATACCCAGAGGGGTTATCAAAATTCGGGTTATTTAGTTTAGAAAGAGGATGGCTGAGGAGCAACCAAATCACTATGGATAGATATATCAGGGGACAATACAGAGATCTCTCCCATCATCTATTACACCCAGAACTGTAACAAGGGGGCGCTCTAATAACTATTGTAGCCATGCAGGGGGAAATACACCAGGCCACGACCAAATGCTGAGCGTCTTGTCTTTAGTCAGACTTGATGAACATAACATAAAGTACTGGCATTCTCCAGATAACATAAGATACAAGGAAAGTCCTTTTAAATCATCAGTCCAGCAATAGTAACCCAAAAGCCTCTTGGTTACAATAAGGGATAGCCACAGCAAACCTTCCCTGCAGTGTGATGTGGTGTCTCCAGCTCAGGGCTCTCACCCTCAGCCTCTGCTGCCCACACAGGGCATCTTCACCTGAACATGTCAGCTGCATCAGTTTATGTCCACCACCTGTTCTGCTCAGCTGGAATCCCTAGGCCTAGTTGCGGTGCCTCCCAGAGACTAGAGACGGAGCCACAACTCTATCAGTTAAGTGTAAACCGCCATTCGCTGGAGGCGCTGTTGGACTCGGGGAGCCTGGTCACCTTAGTGCATGCTAGCCTGGTAGCAGAGGGCTTCCTACCAGGTAAGCACATCAGTGTGGTGTGTATACAAGGTGACACAAGGGCATATCCTGAGGCACGCTGTACCTTTGAAACCCTTATCGGAACTATGACCTACGATGTAGATGTGGTCAAAGGGTTAATGAACAGTGTGATTTTGGGACGTGATTTTCCTGTGTTCTGGGAGTTGTGGGGGAAAATGACAACCCCGCCTAGAAAGGCTGGCGCAGACCCAGCTGATCTTACACTCCTTCAGAGAGCGGCGTAAATGTGGACATTGAACCAGGAAATGTAACTTTTCCTTTACAGGTCTTAGCTGTAGATGATGCTGAAGAGGAAGTCTACCCCTCGGCTCAGGATGTGTCCGATCTGGAGAATGCGCCTAAGGACTTTGGGACAGCCCAGTGAAGGGACCCCACTCTTGTTAATGCAAAAGTGAATGTTGTGATGATAAATGGTGTGTTACAGGAACCAGATTTTGACCAACGGTTCACCCATTTTGCCATGAATTAATAACTTGTTGTATAGAGTAACAAAAATAGGCGAGAAAGTGGTGGAACAGTTGCTCGTGCCGAAGCGGTACAGGCGCAAGGTGCTAGACTTGGCACATAATCATGTATTAGGGAGACATTTAGGAACTGATAAAACGCAGGATAGAGTTCTTCAAAGGTTCTTCTGGCGAGGGGTATACAAGGACATAAAGGAATATTGTAAGTCATGCCCCACCTGTCAGATAACAGCTCCTGTGTTGCACTTCCGCAGTCCCTTAGTATCTCTCCTGATTATAGAGGTTCCCATTGAGAGAATTGGAATGGATTTAGTGGGTCCTATAGTCAAGTCAGCTAGAGGACATCAATACATTTTGGTTGTGTTAGATTATGCCAATTCCTTTGAGAAGCCCTACTGCCAAAACATTGCACGAGAATTGTCCCTTATGTTCTCCAGAGTAGGACTTCTCAAGGAAATCCTCATGAACCAGGGGACCCTGTTCATGTCCAAAGTAACAAAAGAATGGTGCCACCTCTTTAACATTGATCACATACGAACCTCAGTATACCACCCTCAGACGGATGGGTTGGTGGAGAGGTTCAATAAGACCTTGAAGCAAATGCTAAAGTGGGTCATGGAGAAAGATGGTCGGGACTGGGACCATCTGTTACCTTATCTCATGTTCGCCATACGGGAAGTACCACAGGCTTATCTCCATTTGAGTTGCTATATGGTCGGCACCCCAGAGGGTTGTTGGATATAGCCAGAGAAACCTGGGAGACCGAGTCTACTCCCTATATAAGTGTCATAGAGCACGTGGCTCAGATGCAGAACCGCATTAATACTATAATGCCCATTGTCAGGGAACACTTGCAGAGGGTCCAGGAGGCCCAAAGCAGAGTGTACAATCATTCTGGCAGGGTGAGAACTTTTAGTCCTGGAGACTGAGTTCTCATCTTGGTACCTACTGTAGAAAGTAAATTCCTCGCTAGGTGGCAGGGTCCCTATGAAATAGTTGAGAAGGTAGGCAACGTGAACTATAGAGTGCACCAGCCAGGGAAAAGGAAGCCATATCAAGTGTACCATGTTAATTTAATAACTTTGGAAGGATAGAGAAGCTTTGGCTACCTCAAGCATTAGGAGGGGTAGGCCGAAGCCTTCCCTGCCCGATGTTAGGGTAGGGGAGGCCCTCTCGTTATGCCAATGGCAGGAGACAAAAGAGTTCCTGCAGAGAAACAGAGACAAATTCTCTGACAGGCCCGATATTGTAACTGAGCCCGGGAAGAAGGTAAACTTAAAACCGTATAGGATTCCAGAAGCCTGTAGGAAAGCCGTTTCTGTCGAGGTTAAGCGCATGCTGGAACTAGGGGTGATAGAGGAATCTAAAAGCGAGTGGTCAAGCCCCATTGTGTTTGTTCCCAAACCAGACGGCACTTGGAGGTTTTGTAATGATTTCAGGAAGGTAAACGAAATCTCCAACTTTGATGCATATCCCATGCCCAGGGATGATGAATTAATTGAGAGATTGGGTAATGCCAGATATATCACCACACTTGACCTTACCAAAGGGTACTGGCAAATACCTCTGACTGACAAGGCCAAAGAGAAAACGGCCTTCTCAACCCCAGAGGGCCTGTTTCAGTACAAGGACATGCCGTTTGGGTTACATGGCGCACCTGCTACCTCCCAAAGGTTAATGGATCAGATTTTGAGGCCTCACCGTAACTATTCGGCCGCTTACCTAGACGATGTTGTAATCCATAGTAGGGATTTGGAGAGTCACCCTGGGAAGGTACAGGCAGTCATGGATGCCATAAAAGGGACAGGTTTAACCTTAAACCCTGGGAAATGTGCAGTAGCCCTGGAAGAAGCCAAGTACCTTGGCTATGTTATTGGCCATGGTGTCATTAAACCCCAGGTCAACAAGGTAGAGGCCATACAGGTGTGGCCTAGACCTTTAATAAAAAAACAGGTCAGAGCTTTTTTAGGAATGACTGGGTACTACCATAAGTTTGTGCCTAACTTTGCCTCCATTGCAACACCACTTACGGACTTGACGAAAGGGGGCAAGTCGGTAATGGTGGCATAGACAGCCGAGGCTGAGAAGGCCTTTCAAAATTTAAAGTTGGCCCTTTGCCAACAGCCAGTGTTGATAACGGCCAACTTCTAAATAGAGTTTATTGTGCAGACGGATGCTTCTAATGTAGTGTTGGATGCAGTGTTTTCCCAGTCCATAAATGGGGAAGAACATCCAGTACTGTATTTAAGCCGGAAGCTATTTCCTGCGGAGAAGAATTATGACATTGACATGAATGTTTAGCGGTAAAATGGGTACTAGAAACGTTAAAGTACTATCTCTTGGGGAGAGAATTCAAGTTGGTGGCAGACCATGCCCCCTTGACCTGGATGAAGCAAAGTGGGGAAACGAATGCGAGGGTGACGCGGTGGTTTCTTTCACTTCAGAACTTCAAGTTCGCCCTCGAGCATAGGCCAGGCAAGTCACAAGGTAACGCTGATGCCCTGTCTAGGGTGCATTGTCTAATCACCAAGAAGACCGAGCCCTCCGGTCTGGAGAAGAGGGAGGGGGGTATATAGGCATTTAAATGGTGAAGTTGTGGATAGAGTATACCTTCCTCCCAGGCTTTTAGTCTGAACAGGGTGGCGCACCAGTCTACAACTTCACCCTCGTTCTCAGGAAGTGCAGCTTCTAAAGCACTGTAGCTCCAGGAAGTCAGGGTCTGACAGCCTAAGGAGAAACCCCCTGTGCACTTAGTGCAAAACTGCATTTGTGTGGTTCATGGGACTTGAGGACCCTGCGCGGTACCTCTGCTACTTTAAAGGACACTTTCTTGTTTGCTGTGTTTTGAAAATAGACTACCATGAGTTTTGACCTACTGTTTGGGAGTCCAGTGTGTCGCTGCCTCCCCTCCCCTGGAGGACATTACCACAATACCCAGGACTGTAACAAGGGGGCGCTGTAATAACTATGTATGGATATATCAGGGGTCAGTACAGAGATCTCTCCCATCAACTATTATACCCAGGACTGTAACAAGGGGGCGCTCTAATAACTATGTATAGATATATCAGGGGTCAGTACAGAGATCTCTCCCATCATCTATTATACCCAGGACTGTAACAAGGGGGCGCTCTAATAACCATGTATAGATATATCAGGGGTCAGTACAGAGATCTCTCCCATCAACTATTTAGGTTTCAAAAAGTTTTTATTGAAATATTATAATCTGGTACAAATATCTTTTAGGCTTTAATGTCACCATATTGTTGATTGCTAAAACAGGTACACATATTTATGCATTTCTAATGTAAGATATCTCCAAATTTTCTCAGAAAATTTAAATTTTAAAGTGAAATATATGCTAAACATTGTAATATTAAACCACAGCCATCTTGTTCTTAATTAGCTAAGTATTTTAACAAGTGTAAAGCCCCATTTACATGGGACGACTGTTAGGCAAACAATGCCCAACACTTGTCCCCGCATGTACTCCCTGCGGTGCTGCTGAACAGGAGTGAGTATCTTTGGCTCGCAGAGGGGCAGCGGCAGGAGATTTCATTCCTCCCTTTCCCCCACCCCTCTCGATTCACTTAAAGGGGTTGTCCCGCGAAAGCAAGTGGGTCTATACACTTCTGTATGGCCATATTAATGCACTTTGTAATGTACATCGTGCATTAATTATGAGCCATACAGAAGTTATCAGAAGTTATTCACTTACCTGTTCCATTGCTGGCGTCCTCGTCTCCATGGTGCCGTCTAATTTTCAGCGTCTAATCGCCGGATTAGACGCGCTTGCGCAGTCCGGTCTTCTTCTTTTCTGAATGGGGCCGCTCGTGCCGGAGAGCGGCTCCTGGTAGCTCCGCCCCGTCACGTGTGCCGATTCCAGCCAATCAGGAGGCTGGAATCGGCAATGGACCGCACAGAAGCCCTGCGGTCCACCGAGGGAGAAGATCCCGGCGGCCATCTTCACCAGGTAAGTAAGAAGTCACCGGAGCGCGGGGATTCAGGTAAGCACTGTCCGGTTTTCTTTTTTAACCCCTGCATCGGGTTTGTCTCGCGCCGAACTGGGGGGCTGTTGAAAAAAAACCAAAACGTTTCGGCGCGGGACAAACCCTTTAACACAGCGACCATTCAGTACTGACCGGCTGCTGTTTACACTGAACGCTCATTGTTCAGCTCATCTTTCATCGTTTAGGCTGCATAAAATCCTGAACGATGAGTGTAAACAGCAGCATTCAGTACTGAATGGCCGCTGTGTTAAGTAAATGGAGAGAGGCGGGGGAGAATGAGGAGAGAAATCTCCTGTAGCCGACCCGCTGTGAAGAAACGATACTAGATCCTGTATAACAAATACACAGGGAGTATGTGCAGGGATGAGTGTCGGCCATCGTTTGCCCTACATTCGTCCCATGTAAATGGGCCTTAAAGGGGTTGTCCCGCGTCGAAACGTTTTTTTTTTTTTTTCAATAGCCCCCCCGTTCGGCGCGAGACAAACCCGATGCAGGGGTTAAAAAAGAAAACCGGACAGTGCTTACCTGAATCCCCGCGCTCCGGTGACTTCTTACTTACCTTGTGAAGATGGCCGCCGGGATCTTCACCCTCGGTGGACCGCAGGGCTTCTGTGCGGTCCATTGCCGATTCCAGCCTCCTGATTGGCTGGAATCGGCACGTGACGGGGCGGAGCTACGAGGAGCCGCTCTCCGGCACGAGCGGCCCCATTCAGAAAAGAAGAAGACCGGACTGCGCAAGCGCGTCTAATCCGGCGATTAGACGCTGAAAATTAGACAGCACCATGGAAACGAGGACGCCAGCAAAGGAACAGGTAAGTGAATAACTTCTGTATGGCTCATAATTAATGCACAATGTACATTACAAAGTGCATTAATATGGCCATACAGAAGTGTATAACCCCACTTGCTTTCGCGGGACAACCCCTTTAAGGCAGAATTTATCAATACTTAGCCCACCAGGCCATTCTGGGTTGAAGGGAGAGTATGCCAGATTCCCCGGATATCCACCAGCTCTTGGACCCCATACCAGCTCATATCTTTCTAACGTATCTGACTTCATAGCATGTAGCCCTTCGTATAGAGTGATCTGTGAGGTCCTATTTAGCACATCTTGAAAGGATAGGTGAGGCTGTTTCCTTCTGGCTGCAATATACACTATAGTGGCCATATAAATAATCTGAATTAGTTTATGTGCCTGGCACTTAACCTTTGGTAGGTGATCTCCCAGGAGAAACACTGAAAGACATTTTTGGAATGGGCCTACAAAAAGAATATGAAGTAGCCTATGTACCCGAGACCAGAGCCGAGCCGTCTCAGGACAGGTCCACCAAATATGTAGCTGGGTCCCCTTCTCTGGGCACCCCCTGAAATACTGAAGTGATGAAGTTGGGAAGAAATTGTTTAGTCTGACAGGTACGAAGATTTTAATGGACGTTTCCATCAAGGTGACCTCATGGCTGCCTTTAGAGATTGTTTCACAACAGTGGGACCATCTTTATTCCGACAGACTACTTCCCAACTCTGTTTCCCATTTCAGCATACATGGATGTTTGCCCTCTCCTTTAGGGTGCCTTTCCACTAGCCTTTTTTTATCGCTGCGTTTTTTTTTCACGTGATTGTCAATGGGACTTTCTAATGTTAAAAACGCAACACAATGCAATTGCGTTTTTGGTGCATTGCGTTGCGTTTTTAGCATTAGAAAGTCCCATTGACAATCGCGTTAAAAAAACGCAGCTATAAAAAAAAGGCTAGTGGAAAGGAGCCCTTAGGGTTGTTTAGTATACTATAAATCAAAGACAGGGTTTCTTTCATCATGGGGTTTCACATACAAATTCTTTCAAACATAGTCATGTCTGGGAGAACATGAGGTAGCTTCAGTGAATGTAGGAAATGAAAGACTTGATTGACTTGGTAATTCTCTAAAGCAGGAGGATTAAATTTTGTTTGGAATTGTTCTTTCATCATGCAGCATCCCATAGGGTGACCCCGGACACCTGACATACATGAAGAGTTGGGAGGGTATAGTGCTGCCATGGTGGCACTTGCCAAACTCCATCCCAGAGGGACACACGCAGCCAAGGCCAGAGTATCACTGCAGGCCACCTGGGACACCCCGAGGATAGGGAATGCCCAATAAACAGGACAACAGGAGTTGTAGGTGTTACAGGTGACGCCACCATTCCTTTACACACCAGTATGACCCTCGACAGAGAATAAATGCAGCCACAATCAGTTCTTGAGTACCACTGGTCTCTAGGAAAGTTAGAGCCCGGCATAAACTTTACTTAAAAACTTGAAACAGATTACACAGATCTATGACTAAAAAGCTGTTTGATTATTTTCAACTAATTTCTATGCATTTTGGTGTGCTGAAAACGAAAAAAAATTGAAAAAATCCTAGATGTCAGGATTTACCACAAATGCTAAATTCTCTTCAAATTTAGCAAATTTTTCTTAATTTTTTTTTCATCTTAGGGTTTTCAATAGAGATGAGCGAACGTACTCGTCCGAGCTTGATACTCATTCGAGTATTAGCGTGTTCGAGATGCTCGTTACTAGAGCCGAGCACCACGCGATGTTCGGGTTACTTTCACTTTCATCTCTGAGACGTTAGCGCGCTTTTCTGGCCAATAGAAAGACAGGGAAGGCATTACAACTTCCCCCTGCGACGTTCAAGCCCTATACCACCCCCCTGCAGTGAGTGGCTGGCGAGATCAGGTGTCACCCGAGTATAAAAATCGGCCCCTCCCGCGGCTCGCCACAGATGCATTCTGACATAGAGGAGGGAAAGTGCTATCTTGGTGGAGCTGCTATAGGGAGAGTGTTAGGAGTATTTTAGGCTTCAAGAACCCCAATGGTCCTTCTTAGGGCCACATCTAACCGTGTGCAGTACTGTGGAGGCTGCTTTTTGCAGTGTTGCACTTTTTTTTTTTTGGTATATCGGCCGTGCAGAGCATTGCGCCCTGCAGTAATACTCCAGGGCCAGTAGTGGTGAGGCAGGGACAGAAGACATATATTGTGAGGCAGGGACAGAAGACATATTGATTGAATATAGGCAGTGGGCCTTTGCAAAAACATTTGGGGAAAAAAATCTATTTGGGCTGCCTGTGACTGTCCTCAGTGTTCTGGGTCTGTGCTGGGTGTAGTAGTTCTCCAAATTCATACGCAGCCAGCTAAGTGTTACAGCAGGCTTGCGCAAAATTATTTCCTGGCGTTCCGTAAGCGAAGTCAGCCTCCAACCACAGGCCAGTAAGCGGCACATTTAATTACAGCGTTCTGTTTCTGCACTACTGGTAATACACCATGCTGAGGGGTAGGGGTAGGCCTAGAGTACGTGGACGCGGGCGAGGACGCAGAGGCCCAAGTCAGGGTGTGGGCACAGGCCGAGCCAGTGCGGTGGCCAGGGGTAGAGGCAGGGCCAGACCGAATAATCCACCAACTGTTTCCCAAAGCGCCCCCTCGCGCCATGCCACCCTGCAGAGGTCAAGGTGCTCTACGGTGTGGCAGTTTTTCACAGAGACGCCTGACGACCGACGAACAGTGGTGTGCAACCTTTGTCGCGCCAAGATCAGCTGGGGAGGCACCACCACCAGCATGCGCAGGCATATGATGGCCAAGCACCCCACAAGGTGGGACAAAGGCCGTTCACCGCCTCCGGTTTGCACCACTGCATCTCCCCCTGTGCCCCAACCTGCCACTGAGATCCAACCCCCCTCTGAGGACACAGGCACTACCGTCTCCTGGCCTGCACCACACCCTCACCTCCGCTGTCCTCGGCCCCATCCAGCAATGTCTCTCAGCGCAGCGTCCAGACGTCGCTTGCGCCACTGTTTGAGCGCGAGCGCAAGTACGCCGCCACGCACCCGCAAGCTCAAGCGTTAAACGTGCACATTGCCAAATTGATCAGCCTGGAGATGCTGCCGTATAGGCTTGTGGAAACGGAGGCTTTCAAAAGCATGATGGCGGCGGCGGCCCCGCGCTACTCGGTTCCCAGTCGCCACTACTTTTCCTGATGTGCCGTCCCAGCCCTGCACGACCACGTCTCCCGCAACATTGTACGCGCCCTCACCAACGCGGTTACTGCCAAGGTCCACTTAACAACAGACACGTGGACAAGCACAGGCGGGCAGGGCCGCTATATCTCCCTGACGGCACATTGGGTGAATTTAGTGGAGGCTGGGACAGAGTCAGAGCCTGGGACCGCTCACGTCCTACCCACCCCCCGAATTGCGTGCCCCAGCTCGGTGGTGGTATCTGCGGCGGTGTATGCTTCCTCCACTAAACCACCCTCCTCCTCCTACGCAACCTCTGTCTCGCAATCAAGATGTGTCAGCAGCAGCACGTCGCCAGCAGTCGGTGTCGCGCGGCATGGCAGCACAGCGGTGGGCAAGCGTCAGCAGGCCGTGCTGAAACTACTCAGCTTAGGAGAGAAGAGGCACACGGCCCACGAACTGCTGCAGGGTCTGACAGAGCAGACCGACCGCTGGCTTGCGCCGCTGAGCCTCCAACCGGGCATGGTCGTGTGTGACAACGGCCGTAACCTTGTGGCGGCTCTGCAGCTCGGCAGCCTCACGCACGTGCCATGCCTGGCCCATGTCTTTAATTTGGTGGTTCAGCGCTTTCTGAAAAGCTACCCACACTTGTCATACCTGCTTGGAAAGGTGCGCCGGGTCAGCGCACATTTCCGCAACTCCAAGACGGACGCTGCCACCCTGCGGACCCTGCAACATCGGTTTCATCTGCCAGTGCACCGATTGCTGTGCGACGTGCCCACACAGTGGAACTCTACGCTCCACATGTTGGCCAGGCTCTACGAGCAGCGTAGAGCTATTGCGGAATACCAACTCCAACATGGGCGGCGTAGTGGGAGTCAGCCTCCTCAATTATTTACAGAAGAGTGGGCCTGGTTGGCAGCCATCTGCCAGGTCCTTGGAAACTTTGAGGAGTCTACCCAGATGATGAGCGGGGATGCTGCAATCATTAGCGTCACCATTCCTCTGCTATGCCTCTTGAGAAGTTCCCTGCAAAGCATAAAGGCAGACGCTTTGCACTCGGAAACGGAGGCGGGGGAAGACAGTATGTCGCTGGATAGTCAGAGCACCCTCATGTCTATATCTCAGCGTGTTGAGGAGGAGGAGGAGGGGGAGAAGCATGAGGAGGAGGGGGAAGAGACAGCTTGGCCCACTGCTGAGGGTACACATGCTGCTTGCCTGTCATCCTTTCAGCGTGTATGGCCAGAGAAGGAGGAGGAGGGGGAGGAGCATGAGGAGGAGGGGGAAGAGACAGCTTGGCCCACTGCTGAGGGTACACATGCTGCTTGCCTGTCATCCTTTCAGCGTGTATGGCCAGAGGAGGAGGAGGAGGATCCTGAAAGTGATCTTCCCAGTGAGGACAGCCATGTGTTGCGTACAGGTACCCTGGCACACATGGCTGACTTCATGTTAGGATGCCTTTCTCGTGACCCTCGCGTTACACGCATTCTGGCCACTACGGATTACTGGGTGTACACACTGCTCGACCCACGGTATAAGGAGAACCTTTCCACTCTCATTCCCGAAGAGGAAAGGGGTTCCAGAATGATGCTATACCACAGGGCGCTGGTAGACAAACTGATGGTAAACTTCCATCCGACAGCGCTAGTGGCCGAAGGCGCAGTTCCGAGGGCCAGGTAGCAGGGGAGGCGCGGAGATCAGGCAGCATGTACAGCGCAGGCAGGGGAACATTCCCCAAGGCCTTTGCCAGATTTATGGCTCCCCAGCAACACTGTGTCACCGGTCCCCAGTCAAGGCTGAGTTGGCGGGAGCACTGTAAAAGGATGGTGAGGGAGTACGTAGCCGATCGCACGACCGTCCTCGGTGACGCCTCTGCCCCCTACAACTACTGGGTGTCGAAGCTGGACACGTGGCCTGAACTCGTGCTGTATGCCCTGGAGGTGCTTGCTTGTCCTGCGGCTAGCGTCTTGTCAGAGTGTGTTTAGTGTGGCTGGGGGAATCATCACGGATAAGCGTACCCACCTGTCAACCGACAGTGCCGACAGGCTTACACTCATCAAGATGAACAAAGCCTGGATTTCCCCAGACTTCTCTTCTTCACCAGCGGACAGCAGCGATACCTAAGCAATACGTAGGCTGCACCCGCGGATGGAAGCATCGTTCTCTATCACCATCAAAAACGGGGACCTTTTTGCTTCATCAATCTGTGTATAATATTCCTCCTCCTCCGCCTGCTCCTCCTCCTGAAACCTCACGTAATCACGCCGAACGGGCAATTTTTCTTAGGCCCACAAGGCTCAGTCATAATTTTTCTAAACAATGTTTATACGTTTCAATGCTCATTAAAGCGTTGAAACTTTCACCTCAACCAATTTTTATTTTTACTGGGCTGCCTCCAGGCCTAGTTAGCAATTAAGCCACATTAACCAAAGCGATTAATGGGTTTCACCTGCCCTCTTGGTTGGGCATGGGCAATTTTTCTCAGGTACATTAGTACTGTTGGTACACCAATTTTTGGGGGCCCTCGCCTACAGTGTAATCAAATGAATTTTTTGCCCACCTGCATTACAGCTGACGTTACATCAGCTGTGTTGGGCACTGCAATGGGATATATTTATGTACCGCCGGTGGGTTCCAGGGAGCCACCCATGCTGTGGGTCCACACGGAGTTGTAACTGCATGTGTCTACTTCTAAAGAACCCCAGTCTGACTGGGGCATGCAGTGTGGGCCGAAGCCCACCTGCATTAAGCACGACATTACCTCAGCTGTGCTGGGCAATGCAATGGGATATATTTATGTACCGCCGGTGGCTTCCTGGCACCCACCCATGCTGTCGGTCCACAGGGACTTCACAATAGGGAGTTGTACCTGCCTGTGTCTATGAATTAAAAACCCCGGTCAGGTTGGGGCATGCAGTGTGGGCCGAAGCCCACCTGCATTAAGCACTACATTACCTCAGCTGTGATGGGCACTGCAATGGGATATATTTATGTACAGCCGGTGGGTTCCAGGGAGCCACCCATGCTGTGGGTGCACACGGAATTCCCATTGCGGAGTTGTACCTGCCTGTGACTATTTATAAAAAAACGCGGTCTGACTGGGGCATGCAGACACCTTGACAGAATGAATAGTGTGTGGCACATAGGTTCCCCATTGCTATGCCCACGTGTGCAGCTCCAGATGGAGGTGGCACAGGATTGGATTTCTCATTGCTTCTGTACAGCATTGTGGACTATCGCCCCGCCCCTTTTAAAGATAGTCGCTGCCTAGCCGTGCCAACCCTCTGCAGTGTGTGCCTGCTTTTCCTCTGGCAGACGCACTTATAAATAGACATGAGGGTGGCGTGGCATGAGGGCAGCTGAAGGCTGGGCAGGGACAGTTTGGTGTGCGCTGTGGACACTGGGTGGTGGGGGGGGGGGGGGTTGGGCAGCATGTAACCCAGGAGAAGTGGCAGCGGAGTGTCATGCAGGCAGTGATTGTGCTTTGTTGGAGGTAGTGTAGTGCTTAGCTAAGGTATGCATTGCTAATGAGGGCTTTTCAGAAGTAAAAGTTGTTGGGAGGGGGGGGGGGGCCCAATCTTGCCGCTATTGTGGCTTAATAGTGGGACCTGGGAACTTGAGATGCAGCCCAACATGTAGCCCCTCGCCTTCCCTATCCGTTTCTGTGTCGTTCCCATCACTTTCTTGAATTGCCCAGATTTTCACAAATGAAAACCTTAGCGAGCATCGGCGATATACAAAAATGCTCGGGTCGCCCATTGACTTCAATGGGGTTCGTTACTCGAAACGAATCCTCGAGCATCGCGATAATTTCGTCCCGAGTAACGAGCACCCGAGCATTTTGGTGCTCGCTCATCTCTAGTTTTCAACTAAATTTAAACTCAAAATTACTATTAATTAATTCACATCAGTGCATTTAAGATACACAATGCCAAAAAATATAACTTTCAAAGAAAAGAACTTCCAGAGTGAGGTAATGGAAAGCAGCATCAACATGTTGCCAGCTGACCGCGCCGGCTCTGACATGCACAAGCTTGATTCAATTTTTTTTCTTGGTTCTTGCCTGTGGTACTATTGTATCTTGACGCCACTGGATGTATGGGTGGAGACAAGATACAGGGTGCTTGACAGGGCGGTGACGCCCCCAGGAGCTAATTGGCTCCCATGAATAAGTTCCTAGCACGCTGGAGCAATCACTCTCCCCAGAGCAGCCATCCCTCTTCCTTCTCCCCATACCGAACCGCTAGGCGGCACCTGTGCTGAAAGTGTGATATTGCAGCTGCTCTAGGAATCCCCCTGCTGTTAGGCTGTGCCCTCCCATCTCCCCTGGTGAAGCCCTTGTGCTTTGACTTACGAAGCCGCAGAGCATCTCACCTGGCCATCTGCTGCCCCACAGCTCCCTCTGCAGACGTGTCTGAGCCGCTGTGCCGCCTCTCAGCTCTATCCCAGACGCCGGCTCTCTGCTGCTGTGGCTGCTGAGAACTCACTCACACCCCTCAGTGTCTGTCGCCACTGCCAGTGACGCCGGCTCTCTGCTGCTATGGCCGCTGACAAACTGAAAGAGAGGGAGTAATTCCCGCAATCTCTTCATGTTAGCTCGTCATTCTTAAATCGTGTTTCCCCAAGTTAGCGTTATGGCTCCGTGGAAGTGTATTAATTCACCTGACAGTGTGATACTGCAGCCGGTCTAGGAATTGCCCTGCTGTGGGGCTTTGCCCTCCCATCTCCCCTGACGAAGCCCTTGCGCTTTGACATAAGAAGCCGCACAGCATCTTCCCTGGCCATCTGCTCCCGCACAGCTTGCAGGATAAATGTTAAATTTGAGTTTAGGAATTCTTGGGGTGGGACATCTCCCTTCTTCAAGGTCTCCAACATATTTTATAGAGGCTGAATCAATATGTCCTTACATTTTTATAATAAATAGCTGTAGAGCCGTCTAGGCCCAGTGCCTTTTCTCATTTCAAATTATCTATGGCCTCGGCAATCTCCTCCGATGTGAAATCTGTATTCAGGGCTTCCCTTTGGGCTTAAGAAATGGTGGGCAGCGGGAAGGACTCCATGAACTTATGCCCCATAGTCTCCACACCCCTTATGTTCTTTGTATAATGATGTGTAGTATTTAGCAAAAGTATTATAAATCTTATCTGGCTTGGTGGTGGTGGCATTATGAGGGGTGTATAGCCTAAAAACCAAGTTCAACCTTTGTCCATCTCTCAGTTTTCTAGCTAATAACCTCTCTGGTTTATTTTCATATTTGTAATACTTATATCTAGTCCACTCGAATGCCCGCTCCACCATATCTGACAGAAAGACGTTGAGCTGCAGCTTAAGATCTCTGATCTCTTTGGTTATTGGCCTCGAGGGAAGGCCTTGGTTATAATTTTCCAACAAAAATAGCCTTCTTTCCAAAGCTAGAAAGGCTTGAAACTTTTCCTTTTGAGAAGACAAGCGAATAAGTTGTCCACTGATATATGCCTTATGAGATAACCATACCCACTGAGACTGTGTATTAGTATTAGTATTGAGACCAAAGAAATCAGCGATCTGACTGGAAATTTGCCCCGAAGTGGTAGGGTGTCGAATAAGAGTTTTGTTCAATCGCTATCTGAATATAGTCCTAGGAGTCTCCTTGTAATTAATCTCTGAGAGTACGAGGCCGTGATCCAACCAAACACAAGTGTATTGTTACCATGCGGCGGGCCTCCCGGGGTGGCGGTGTGCGGGGTCCCGCGGTCAGGGCGTGTCCTCCCGGCTTGTTGTCCGGCTGCCGGGGGCACAGGTGCCCGGCCAGCATGGTGCTGGTTGCTTTGAGTGCAGCTGCCGTGCATGAGCTCCCTTTTATTATGTTCTGTTGGGAGTTGGCTTCTCCCTCTCTCCATCCCTGGGCGGAGGCTTTTGTTTAAAGGTTGGGCAGAGACTTGCAATCACTGCCAGTTATTGGTTTCCCTCAGTGTGCTAGCTAGTCTGCCTCTGTTGGTCTCCTGCTTCTCTCATCTTGTCTGCTATACTTTGTTATCGTCCGCCAGGTTTTTCCATCTGCCTCAGTTTTGCTTAGTATTGCTCGTGTTGGTTATTTACATCTGCCTTTTCTGTCGGTATTCTACCCTTTCCATCGAGATACGCCAGCGTCCCTTTTCGGTCCCTAGTGAGGGTAGGGACCGCCACCCAGTTGCCCGCTTGGGGTTAGTCAGGAGTGGAGGCAAGCAAGCAGGAACAGTGGTTGTTGGTGAGCTCTAGGGCACCCGGGCTGGCGTATCAAGGGTAGTATACCTTAACAATTGTCTTGTAGTTATGAGGTGGGGTAGGAGGGATGTCAATAATAATATATAGTCAAGTCTCGAGTATGTTTGACTAACTGGCGAAAAGAAAGTGTATCCACTCTCATTTCCGTGAATCTCTCTCCAGCTATCTGCTAATAACAGCAGATATATTATTTATTCTCCCAATTCTGTTGTGACACAGAGAATCTGTCTGGGTTAATACTTGATCTGTCCAGGGTTAGGTTGAAGGAGAAATTAAAATCTCCTCCCCATAACAACTTATATTGTGAGTACGTTTGACATTTTTAGCTATCGACCTCATGGTGGGCCATGGGTTCTCCGAGGCGGCATACATATTAATTATGGTCATTGATTGATCGTTTAGTTTACCCAAAATAATACAGAATCTCCCTTCCTGATCACTTTCTGTCTGTTCGACCTGCAAGGGGTACTTCTTTCTGAAGTATGTTATCTTTCCATTTCGGTTTGCCACCCTTTCTCCTTATGAGCGCTGGATCTTTTTTTCTTACACTCACACATTTGTGCTCTTGGGACTTGTAGTTCTGGGGGTTTCCAGGAGGAGACTGCTGCAGGTGTCATTGATTTGGCTACCAAGGGCCTCATGCCCAAGGCCGGGACAGATTCCGACTGCAAAATCTTGCAGTGGAATCAGACCCGGTGCCCCCCAGAGACTGTATACTCACCTGCCCGGATGCGCATACACAGTGCATGACGCACTGGGGTATGATGCAGATTCCCATGATACTTCTGCAATGCTCACTGCGGAAGTATGGCGGGATGGATGGCTTTCATTGACTGCAATGGAAGCCGTCCGTGCAATTTTCTGCACAGGATAGAACATGTTGCGATTCTCCCCTATGAGCGGAAAATCACAATTGATTTCCGCTCGTGGACAGGGGAGAAACTTTTAACCTAGCATGTCAATGGACGGACATTGCTGCAGAATTCACAGCGGGTGTCTGGCCGTGAATTCCGCAGTGAAAATTCGTCTGTGGTCATTCGCCTTATGGTGTGGATTTCTCCAGTCAGTCAATCACCATCAGTCTTGTGCACATACATATCAGCCCTTCTTAATAGAGGGTGCTAGTCATTTATCCATCTCCATCTCAGAACTCTGGTGCTTTAGGTCATGCGTGTTCTGTATCGGTGTAAGTTGCATGCATGAGGTTCTGGGTGGGATTTCCTTGAACAGTGATGTGTTCAGTGTCTGTTTACAGGTGTTCAGATAATAGGTGTGAACAGTGTTTTATTCTGTGTGGTGATATCTGTGTCAGTAGGTGAGCAGACGTCTGTTGTGCTATTTCCCTTGTCTGGTGTTCCGCCCTGTTACCATCTATGGAGAGCCAGCTCCCCAGGTTCCAGCCTAGGGCCTTCCCTATTGGGATGATCAGCCCCTCGTAGGCAGGACTCCATTGTTGTGGTTGTGTTTTATTAGAGCAGGGACATGCAAGATGACGAGGACCCTTGACGAGGGCTTGTGAGCTTATGTATTCTGCCCAAAATACAAACCAATACCTCGTATGTACGTCTTATAGATAATCCCACCTGTTTGGTACTTTTGGTAAGTATTTTAGCATCCGTTTTCTTGTGGTGGTGTTTGCATGTTCTGTTTATGTATGTTGGTGACTGAGTGCTATTCTTCCTGTTTTTCATCTAGCCTTCTATTTAAGTTGCATTCATGTAGTTAGTTGTTCTCACAGCCAGCTTGGACGTAACATGTGCCTTTTTTCGGCCTAACATACTATGTATGTTACTAGAGAGAACAGTGAGATAGTATGTGGACCAGTGCACTAGAAGTGTACTTCATAAAAGCAGTATACAGTAAAAGACAAGCTGATTTCAAGGTCTGTTATGTATGAATGAGCTGTATTTTGGCCAAACTTATGGTATGTTCATACAGATGAAGCCTATCTATCAGAAAAGAAGCGTTGTCAGAGGCATTCCAAGTTGGTCCACACCGTGGGGAAGAGATCAACCGAGGTGCTAGCTCCCTGCTATAGGACTTTAGACCCTTCAGTCCTCCATATTCAATTCAAACACACGAAAAGGTGTTGCACTCAGGAACTCACTCCAGCAGAATACTTGTAGGTAAAAGTTGTACTTTATTTTTCCTCCATAATATGCATGAAATGTTTCGAAACAACAGCTGTCTTTATCAAGCATACAGATATAGTCAAATCACCAAATATGAATACAAACGAATAAACCACAAACCAATCACAAACACCAAACCTTTTGACCTTCTTACCCATCTCATTGGTGCTGCGATTTCCATGGCAGGTGTACCCACTTCGAGATGAGGATAACATGTGTCTTTCAAGTATTGATCAACAAAACTACCTGGCATTCAGCTTCATTAGACACACATGCGTCCACTTATAGCATCTAGTGTCCCGATGTCACCCACCATGGACACAGACCATAAGGGCACATGCACCATAGTGACGCCACGTCATCCACCGTGGACACGAACGCCCCAGCACATGCGCAATAGGGCCACCACATCACCAATGTAATGTGACTAGCCAATGTATCTGCGCCGGATGTCTCCCATCATTTACGCATGCGCGAGTGTGTGGCAACATCGTGAGATTGACCATATAACAGATTCTACTGCACAGATGTCGTTACCAGGAACTCATCGCCAATGATCTCACTGAATGGCTGTGACTGGTTAATCGAGTGCCAGCTCTCATTGGCTGACATGGTGCTTGATTAACTAATCAGTGCATTAGCGTCCTGAAGGTGGGGTATTCAAGCCCTGCTTCCAGGAAAAACTGCTTTGTTGGCTTGAAGGAGGATGCGGCAGCCTGCAGCAGCGATGGAGGCCAACTTGAGGACCAAAATGCCGGAGGTAGGTGAGTATTATTAGACACCCCCCGAAAATAAGACACCGTGCCTCTTTTGAGGCAAAAATTAATATAAGACAGACTTATTTTGGGGGAAACATGGTATACAGGTAGCTAGACGCAGGAGCAGACAGAAACAAGAGGTAGCGATCAGAGCAGAGCACTGTGAACCCCTCCGACAGAACCCACCTCGCAGCGGAGCACCCGTCCTGAAGGGGACAACCCCACTACTTCCACGAGGACAGGTCCAAGATTAGAGGGGAACCAGAATACAGTAAACCAGGGACAAGAACACAGAATGCAAGACAAACAAACACATGGGACAAAACAGGAGACAGACAGGAGAACTGAGCAAGCTTACTTATTCAAGAACACTGAAAAATAACTGGTAAATCCCAGCCAGGAAGAGCTGGATTATATAGGTAGTGGGAAGAAACTGATTGGCTGATGGAGCTGTCAATCACCAGCCACTACCTAAGCTAACAGCTGCAGGACTAATTAGCCTGAACTAGTTGTTGCGGCGGTTCTGAAATTGCCGCCTTGCTGAGAAGTGTGGTGCTGGTTTTGGAGAGGTTTTTACATCTTCTGAGTGGGTATGGTATTTGGTGCGATGTGCTGTGGGTAATTACTAAGGCTATTTTACCTAGGCTGATACTGAGCTCAACTGCGGTTGATTTTCAGTCTCTGTCTGGCAGAGCTAGCATTCAGAGGTTTGGTCCTAGATTGTTCAGTTACCTTCTGCATCTCAAGCTAAGTTCTGTGCTTGTTTTCATTTCTAGTTTTAATTTTTGTTCTGTTACTTCTTTTTCCCACATAGGGTCAATTAGGGGCCGAGGCATGTGGTCAGGGCCGTCTTTATTGGGGCGATCACCTTGCGTTCAGGCAGGGCCCCTTCCCTGTGTTAGGTTATATAGAGACAGTGTTTCCCATATTTTGGTTTTATCCCTGTTTTGTTACGCATTTATTTGCATTTGTAGGAGATCTGCAAGTGACAGATCCAGCGTGTCCTGGTTGGATATAACATAATCAACCACCACATTTACTCGGTGGGATATTTTCACCTTCCGATATGAACCCCATTGAGGTTGTGTCAAACCAACTGAGGGCACTGGCAATTAAAGTTGCTGAAGTGAAACCGCAGCAACTGACCCTGGGGGCTTCAGGTAAGAAGCCTAAACTCGAGCTGCCTGACCTTTTTTCTGGAGATAGACAGAGATTTGTTTGTTTTAGAGAGTCATGCAAGCTGTATTTCAGGTTATGCCCTGTGTCTTCTGGTGACGAGCTACAGAGGGTTGGCACAGTCATTTCCAGGCTGCAGGGGGCTCCACAGGCATGGAATTTTCTTTGTCTTCCTCCTCTGAAGCTTTGTCCTCTGTGGATCGTTTCTTCAACACCCTAAATCCCGATAGGGTGTTGCTGGCAGAGGGAAAGCTTAGAGATTTACATCGGGGAGACTCTTCTACTGAGGATTTCTGCGCTAAATTCCGCCGTTGGGCGACTGAGACTCAATGGAATGACCCTGCTTTGCAAAGCCAATTCTGTGGTCTCACTGATAAAATTAAAGACGTATCGGTGGTTTATCCAGTTTCCCAAAGTCTTGATGAGGCAATGTCTTTAACCATCAGAGTAGGTAGAAGGATTACAGAAAGGCATAATGACCTTTCCTCTAGTTCTGTTTTCTTGCCTTCTGAGGGGGAGGAAACCATGCAACTGGGTCCATCAACTGGCAAGGTCAATAGAGAGAACAGGAGTCTGGTCAGAGGATGGTGCTTTCTCTGCTGTCGGACAGGACATTTTATGCAGAATTGTCCTCGCAGCCGGTCACAGACGGAAAACTAGGTGGCCTGGAGGTTAGAGGAAACGTTCCTCTAGGCCCACAGATTGCCTGGATGTCGTCCTCCAGGCTGGTTCTTCCCGCTGAGATATTCTTTGGGGTGATAGTGGTACAATCACAATCTTTTAGGACTATAGAACTGGTGTCAATCTTATTCATCAGGAGACGGTAAAAGGTTTGTGGTTAAAGGTAAAAACCTCTCGATTCACACATTTCAGTTTCTGCCATCGATGCCTCTAAGTTCTGTGCTTCGGATCTTTGTTTCAAGATCTTTGTCCCAATGCAAGTGGTCTTGGGGTTGCCTTTTTTGCGGTTGCATAATCCTGTGGTGGATTGGGAGGGGAGACATTTCTAAATGGAGCCCTTTCTGTAAAAATTGTTACATATCTGTAAAGGTGTGTTCCATGCAAGGGGATGATTTACCTGATTATTTATCGGACTTCTCTGATGTCTTTGGCAGGAGAGATTAGACAAATTACTGCTTCACAGGGGCAGGGATTGCTCTATTGAACTCATCCCAGACTGTAAACTGCCTAAAAGCCGCATGTACAACCTGACTGCTCCTGAGAGACAGGCTCTAGAGGTTTATATCCGGGACAGTTTAAGAAAGAAACACATACACCCCTCAAATTCTCCTCTGTCCACTGGTTTTTTTTCGTTAGGAAAAAGGATGGGGGTTTGCGGCCCTGTCTTGATTTCAGGGAGCTAAACAAGATCACCAAGCGCAATCCGTACCCGTTGTCTCTCATTCCACATCTGTTTGCACAGTTGAATGGTGCCAACTGGTTTTCAAAATTAGATCTACGAGGGGTGGATAATTTGATTCAGATTGAGGGGGACAAATGAAAAACTACGTTTAACACCCTTGAAGGGCATTTCAAGAACTTGGTGATGCCGTTTGGTTTAACAAACGTTCCTGCAGTTTTTCGATCCTTTATTAATGAGGTATTCTATGAACTTATTACCCGCTTCATTCTGGTATATTTTGTCGATATTCTTATCTTTTCATCAGATTTCGAATCACACATTTCTCATGTTCATCAGGCCCTCCAAGTTTTGTGAAAAAATAGTTTGAGAAAAAGGAAAAGTGTGTTTTTTCTGTTTAAGAGATCACATTTCTGGGACACATTATTACTCAGAGAGGTTTCAAGATGGATTCGGAGAAGGTACAGGTGGTGAAGGACTGGGTGTTACCAGAGAATGTGAAGGCGCTTCAGAGGTTTCTGGGGTTTGCAAATTATTATCAGAAGTTTATCAGAGGATTTTCGGCAGTGGTCAAACCAGTAACGGATATGACAAGGAAGGGTTGTTTCCCTTCTAAATGGTCACCAAGGGCATTACAATCTTTTCCTGCCTTGAAGAGATGTTTTGTGACGGCCCCGATTCTAGTGAAACCAGACTCATCCAGACCTTTCATGGTGGAGGTTGATGCCTCAGAAGTTGGAGGTGGGGCGGTGCTATCCTAGAGAACAAGTACAGTGAAAGATCTTCGTCCTTGTGCTTTTTTTTTCACGTAAATTTTCTACTGCTGAGCAGAATTATGACATTGGTGATTGAGAGCTGTTGGCGATTAAATGGGCATTTGAGGAGTGGCAGCACCTTCTAGAAGGGCTCAGCATAAGGTGAAGGTTTTTACGACCACAAAAATCTGATTTACCTAGAGTCAGCCAAAAGACAACCCGAGACAGGTGCATTGTTCACAATTTTTTTTCGTGTTTTGACTTCCTGGTTGCAGTAGAAATGTTAAGGCCGATGCTCTTTCCAGGAGTTTTGTTCCGGTGATTTTGGATGAACTCCCTGTGCCCACTGATTTGGAGGTGGTTTTGGTGTCCGTGGTTTCACTAGAGTGGAGGAGCAGGTCCAGAAAGCACAGGATTTAGCCCCGGAAATTCTTCCTATAGGAAAGTTGTTTGTCCCTGTTCATTTGAGGTTCAAGCGCTCCTTGAAGTACATAGGTCATCCAGGGATTAAAAATACCCGTAAATTACTCAAAAAATTTTTTGGTGTCCGTTTTTGCGACAAGATGTTTTGTCTTGTCCTGTGAGGTTTGTGCGAGGACTAAATCGCCTCGTAATTCCCTTGCCAGGAGGTTGATGCCTTTGCCAATACCTGTGAAACCCTGGACTCATTTGTCTATGGACTTCATTACGGCTTTGCCGCTTTTTAGAGGGTAATACTGTTATCTGGGTTGTGGTTGATCTTTTTAGCAAAATGTGTCATTTTGTGGCTCTTCCCAATGTTAAAACTGCCCAGATTGTTCATTACTCATATTGTGAGATTGCACGGGTTACTAGCAAATATCATCTCCGATCACGGGTCCAGTTTGTTTCCTGATTCTGGCGCTTTGTTTACTCTCGGTTGGGTATTAAGCTCTCGTTTTCCTCGGCCTATCATCCAGAGACTAATGGACAAACTGAGAGATGTAACTAGAGTCTGGAACAATACTTGCGGTGTTATGTCTAAGAGAATCAGAAGGATTGGTTGGGGTTTTTGCCTCTATCTAAATTCGCACTTAACAATAGATTGTTGTAATCTACAGGGACATTGACCCTTCTTTAGTAATTATGAGTTCCAGCCATGTTTTGGTCCCTTTTCTAAGAAAGTGTCGGAGGTACCTGAGAAGAATGAGTTCTCCTCTAGCATTGAGGCGGTGTGGGAAGATATTCAGAAGAATCTTCAAAGGATGGCTAAAAATTTCAAGCGAGTGGCGGATAATAGATGTTCTGAGGGGATGAATTTCTTGGTGGGAGACTTGGTGTGGTTGTCAACTAAGAACATAAAGCTCAAACAACAGTCTTTTAAGTTAGATACACGTTTTATCGGCCCTTTCAAAATTATGGGAAAAAATTGTTATTCTCATAGAACTCAGAATCTCCAAATGGAAAGACACAGGATTAATGTGGTTCATAAGTCTTTGTTAAAAAATTGTTGATTCAGGAAACCTTGACACGGTTAGTGAGCTGATGTATCTTGGCCCATAATCCAACTAATGCCTTGCATTTATTTATCTATTATTCACATGCAGTGCGGCTTTTAAACGCCAGGGGGAGCCCAGGGTGGCAGTACCAATGTGGTTCTCTTTTTTAAGGTGCAGGGCAACCCTCCGAATTATTATAGCGTCATTAATAGGTTGCTGGTCTGCAAGGTGCGCAGACCTTGGTCACCACTTACTTGTTTCTGTTTATCTCATGGTTCCCCAGGCGTATATACACAAGGCTTTTTTCACCATAAAGTGCTTTTATTGATGCACAGCAAGCCGAGGTAGTGCCTCAGATACCTGAGGAAGGGAGACGTTCCCAAAACATTGCTGCTATTGCTGATGTGCCTCCATTCTCTATGTCTGCAATGAATTGAAGCACTTCATGGTCTAAAAGCACTTTCTGGTTAAAAAAAAAAAAAAAGCCATGTGTGTGTACGCCTGGGGAACCATGAGATAAAACAGCAACAAGTAAGTGAAGAATTATGGTGTCTGTGATTTATTACATGCATATATGTGATGGCAGGATCCGCTGCACATGACGCCTATAAGCAAGCCCGAGTAACACACACTCTGGAGTTTGATTATGTTTGGCATGTGACAAATAGTTGATTAACAGGCTGAGATCAGCTGATTGGCCAGGTCCTGAGCGGCAGACCCCCATCAATAGTGCAAGGGGTAGAAGTCCCAGGATACCCGTATGAGGTTATGTTCCCACGTAGTGGAGCGGACATTCCACACGATTCACGCAGGAACATACAGTAACTGTAAGGCCTCATGTCCACGGAGAAAATCAGGCCCGCTACGGATTCTCCATGGAGAATCCGTAGTGGGTCCCTCCTGCCCCGCGGACATGAGGGCTGAAAATAAGAATTACTCACCTCTCCGCATGCTCCGGATCTTCCCTTCTCGCGGCCTGATCTCTCCGTCGCGGCCAGATCTTCTTTCTTCGGCCCGGCGGATGTGCTCGGCACGCCGGCTGCGTGCCGCGCGCATACGCCGGGCACATCCACCGGGCCGAAGAAAGAAGGGAAGACCGGTACCGTCCAGAGCAGGTGAGCTAAATTCTGGTGCGGGTCTCCGGCAGATCTGGACGGCTTCCATAGGCTTCAATAGAAGCCTGTGGGAGCCGGCTCTGCGGGAGACCCGCACCTAAATGGAGTATGTCCGGATTTTTTTCTGCATGCGGGACCCGCGGCTGCAGGGAAAAATGACATCCGCAGGTATTTAACTACCTGCGGGTGTCTAATGCATCCCTATGGGGCGCGGATCCGCATGCAGGAAAAACGCTCCGGATTTTAATTCATAATTTGCCCGTGGACATGAGGCCTAAGTGTGGCCAAGCCGCATCTTCATGCGTACCTGCCACTACTGCCGGCTGCTCAGATGTCACAGGTTATGACTCTAAAGAAAGAAGTCGTAAGCTGAAGTTTAGTAATATTACTTTAGACAATGTGATTCTGGGTGGAGGGAAGGCTGAATATCAAAATAACATGAAATGAGACAAATTTATTCATTTTTTTAATTTTTTTATGGATAGAAAAACAGTAAAGACACAAAGATAGAAAAATAGAAAAACAGCACTGCGGTCCCCGACCGTCCAAGAAGGAGGCAGATTACCCCTGACACTGAGCAGCTGATACTGATTCGCAGTCTGACGAGGCTTCCCTCACATCAGGGCTTTGTGGGGCTTTTCTATAACGGCTTGGAAAAACTCCCAGGAATTTCATGTTTTTGGGTTTTTTTAATTACAGACAAAATTTTCCGGGTATTTTTTTCTTTTAGAGAGAACTATTGCAAAATGAAAACAGTAAGTGTCCGTCTCCTCGAGCATGCTGCAGCTTGAAGGAAACCACCCAAAGGGTTTTTCCAGAAGTATTTGAGAATCGGTTAAACCTACATCCAAAGTTGCAAAGGGAAGAACTGCAAGTGGTTTTGGTGCAGAACTTGATGTGATTGCAGTTTTTACCACAACTGCATTAAAAACTGTAGAAAAATCCCTGTGAAACAGCAAGTGGTTTTTAACCTCAGCCGCTCAATCTGAGTAAGACCTCAGTGTGGTTTCATGCTTTTAGGAAAAACTGTGTTTTTCCAGCATTTTCCTAATGTCTTTTCCAGCATTTTTTTTTACATTTCTGCTAGATATTTGCTGGAAGGCAATCGTGAAATAGTTAAAGCCCTACAACACTGATTTTTTGTTTGGGGGTGATCTATTGAATTTGGTACGTTTTTTGAACCCATGCATTTTCTCCAGTTACAGAGCGCTCTCGGTGCTGTGAATTGTTTTTCAGGCATTTTCCCATAAGCTTCTCTGTAGGCCTGAAACCCCCTCCCTAAAACAATGCATGTTAGAACGTGTTTGTATCACGTCTTACTCACAAAAGCATATGTAGGATGCATATTACTCAGTCCTAAAGGCCCATTACATTTTATTGGGCGTCTCAGACCTGCATTTTTTTTATTACCTGCGTAAGAAAAGAAAAACGCAGCATGTCCTATTTTGGCATTTATCACACATGTAATATAACCATTATAGGCTATGGGGGTTTAAAATACGCATGCTACATTCATGTTTGCTGTGCGTAAGCAATACACACATAATACACAGCCAAAAGACGGCCGTGAGAGTGAACGCCAAGTCTAGGGCTGCTCAGTGACCAAAGTCAGCTGGCACGAGTAGCCGTGACATTTGCCCATAAAGCACAAGAAATTCAACTTTGCTGGACGTCTTGCAATTTGAAACATGCAATGACCTCTATTAAATTAGGAGATACATTGCGATCTGTGATCACACAACCCGTTACAGCCAAAGCCACCATGTCGCCCTAACCTAAACAAAATACTTGTAAAGAACATGAAAGCCATGGGGGTAAATTTACGAAGACCGAGTGCTTATTCACAGGAGTGTACATCGGCCGCTGTTTTCACGCTCGGTTGATATACGGTACCATCTGAGCTGTCTGCCCCTCCCCTTGCTGGCTCTCTGCCTCTCTCCTCCCCTCGTCTGTTTGCAATAGGAGGGGGTGGGACAGGAGCTAAGCTCCTGCCCCCTTGTCCACAGCCAGCAATGAGGGGGCCGAGCTAAGCTTCATCCCCATCCTGGCCCCTCCCATTGCAAACAGCCAGAGGGGAGGAGAGAGGCAGAGAGCCAGTGAGGGGAGGGGATAGACAGCTCAGATGGTAGCGTATATCGGACTCTTTATATATCAGTCACATCCCTTGCGCCAGCTAGGAGCAGGCAGAGAATTCTGGAAAAGTTGCAGAAAAGTTACAAAACTTCTGTGTGTGCAGGACTGCTCCCAATGTTCACCTTTTCTATGCCCGAATTCCGGTGGAGTTTGTAAATGTCCCTAATGTTTTTCACAAGCCAAAAAAAGGTACAAAACTGCCTGTGTGCGCAGCCCTGCGGCTGCCATGTGCCTGCGTGCGTCGGGCTGGCAGTATATGCCGACATATCTGTATATTTTCAAAAGGAGAAGTGCAGAGAAAACATTATGCTTTGTCCTACAAACCCAAGGACGAGCTCCGTTTTTCTGCTTATTAATGTGTGGTTTGGCATTCCAGTAGTGTGCCAACCTCATAGCTTCCTTCTATCTGTGCCACTTCTGGAACGGCCTTCATGTCACATGCTTAGTTGTTTAGTGTCAATAAGTGCCCATTGTACCCCTGTGCCACCATGCCACCCTGTAACAGATGAGAAGACTTCATTTGCTGCCTGAGGAACACATCAATATGCCAACAGATTCACCAAGTGGTACTACAAGACATAACATTTCTTACAAGATATCACCTTAAATATGGCGGAGTTTAGACCCCGCTAGTATACTCTTGGGTAAAAGAGCCTGGATACATATAAATAACACGGCCAGTCAATAAATATGCCTCACTGTATGTACAATATACACATGGAGCGCCCGTCTGCCCGTCCCGAAACTTCGCTGGCATCATGGGGATTTCACACAAAGTTCTTAACTGCATCATCAAAATCCATGGAAAATTCGGTGTGCGCTGCAAGCAAAGAGAAGTCTTATGAGTCGCTCCGTTCTGTATACTGATAGTTATAACACAGATGTCCTCGGCACACACTAATAAATATGGGTACAGAACCTTATATAGAGGGCAGTAAACTATGTGCGAAGTAACCACCAATAGGCCTCATTACGGCAGTCACTATGGGCTTACTCGGTTACCCGCTGATGGCCAGGCTCCAGCTCTAACAGTCTTTATCACATCTATCATTGCAGCATTTTTAATGCACCCCATCATAAATAATGCTGCCGCGCACAACGATAAAACAGACAGCATGTCCTCTTCTGGTCCGTATCATGGCCGAGCAGCGGATAAGTAGTATGTATTGGGCAGCAGGTGGCAGTCGTGTGCTGTCCCATGCAACTGGCACCTGAGATTCTTGGGCGCAGCTCACAATACGGCCACTTGAATGAGACCTTTGATTGGCATCACACGCTCACAAGCACATTTGCTCAAGCATTTACGCGATGGGCGTTGTGTTTTTGCGAGCACATGTGCGTGGTGTACTGTATGTATTTGTGCACACACGTTGAGCACATTTGCACACAAGCATGCCTTTATCGATTTCAAAGGGCAATTACTGATTTTAAGGGGTTTCAAAGGAGACCCCGCTTGTCTTCTGCATCCTCTGCTCAGAGCGCCTGGCTGTATAACAGCTGAGCGCTACGAGCGGGGAACAGCTGGATGCAGAAGACAAGCTGGGCCCACCCGGCTTGTCTTCTGCATTCTCTGCTCCAACCGCTCGGCTGTATAAAGGCCGGGCGCTCAGAGCAGGGAACAGCTGGGACACCCCGCTTGTCTTCTGCATCCTCCGCTCGGAGCGCAAGGTGATCACTCAACGTTTGAGCGATCATCTTTTGCTGTGAATGACACAACGATTATCGCTCAAAAGACATCTTACTCGTTATGTCTTAACGGGCTTATACTCTGCAAGCAAAGTATTTCCACTTGCAAATCCCCATCATCTGCACTAAAGAAGTGAGTCTGCAGCTTATACAGAGGTCCTGCAAGTAATCTGTACAACAAGGAGGAATTGGTCATCTACCAGGCTAAACTCAGCACTTCTGCAGCAGTCTCCTATACATTCCTCTGTTCATCATTAAAGGGGTTGTCCCGCGCCGAAATGTTTTTTTTTTTTTTTTCAACCCCCCCCCCCCCCCCCGTTCGGCGCGAGACAACCCCGATGCAGGGGTTAAAAAAGAACACCGCACAGCGCTTACCTGAATCCCCGCGCTCCGGTGACTTCTTACTTACCTGCTGAAGATGGCCGCCGGGATCTTCACCCTCGGTGGACCGCAGGGCTTCTGTGCGGTCCATTGCCGATTCCAGCCTCCTGATTGGCTGGAATCGGCACGTGACGGGGCGGAGCTACACGGAACCGGCATCCTGCACGAGCGGCCCCATTGAGAAAAGAAGAAGACCCGGACTGCGCAAGCGCGTCTAATTTGGCCATTAGACGCCGAAAATTAGATGGGCTCCATGGAAACGAGGACGCCAGCAACGGAGCAGGTAAGTGAAAAACTTCTTATAACTTCTGTATGGCTCATAATTAATGCACAATGTACATTACAAAGTGCATTAATATGGCCATACAGAAGTGTATAGACCCACTTGCTGCCGCGGGACAACCCCTTTAACTCGTACCTAGGCTGTAACACCACCTAGTGATGGAAAGCAATACAACAACCTACAAGCTCTGCAAAGGCATTAAACTAGAAGATCAATACCAATGTTATAAATGTGAAAGCACCTCTGTCTGTCTGTTACCTTTTCACTGCTGAAGTCATTTGGATGAAGTTTGGCAGGGAGATAGCTTGCATCCTGAGGGTGACTACCCACTACAGTTTTTTTTCGCTGCGAATTTCGCAGTGAAAAAAAACTGTAGTGGGTAGTCACCCCAATGGAGGACATAGCCTACATAATATCCCAAAAATGTATAGCGTTCTCTAGGGAGCGCGACAAGACAGATTTGTTCAATGTTGTGCAGACGCGGCAGAGCGGAGGGTGAAGGGGGTGCACATCAAAAGCTAGGCCTCCCCAGGGAGGCAGACACCTGAGAGCAGACATCGTTCCTGCATGTATGTGATTATTAACCCTTTACAATCCATTTATTTTTTCTCACCCATTCTCCCCAGCTCCAAATAAATTGGAGCTGGGGAAATGGGTGAGAAAAAATACATTTTCCCTGCACCCTCCTGAACTGACAGAGTTCAGGAGGGTGCAGGTGCTTACTGCACCGTGGAGGGACCTGCTTACCTGTCAGGCGTCTTCCGCATTCTCCTTCTGCCTCCCGGCTCGGCGATCATGTGACCGCTGGGGTCAGGTGGCACATGGCGGTCACATGATCGCCGGGCCGGGAGACAGAAGGAGAATGCGCAAGACGCCGGTCAGGTAAGCAGACCCCCCACGGTGCAGGCTCCCGGCTCGGAGTTCAAGTGACCGCCGGGGGTCAGGTAACACCGGCGGTCACATGATCGCCGGCCGGCCGGAATCTCTATGCATTGCATAGCGCTAATTGAGCGCTATGTAGTGTGTAAAGGAGAAGGCAGAAAGGGTTAAAAACCCTTTCTGCCTTCTCCTCGGGGGTCCTCGATGAGGACCAGTGCAGGAGTGTATCTGCACCCGATGTGTCTGACGATCGGGTGCAGATGCACTCCTGCACTGCAGTGTCGGGCCTGCCCCGACATCGGAGCTGTGGAGGAAAATGATGATGTCGGGGCAGGCCCGACATTGGATTGGAAAGGGTTAAGTGCGGCAGAGAGGAGGGGAAGGGGGTGCACATTATAAGCTAGGCCTCCCCAGGCAGGCAGACACCTGAGAGCAGACGTCGTTGCCGCATGTATGTGAATTTTAAGCTGGCAGGGATACCCCACGTTGCCCTGGATTAAAACTTGAACGAAAGACACATTAATATGGATTGAGATTTTCTGTGAAAATCTGTATTGCCCATAGCAACCAATCACGTATCCTAGCAAAAGATGACAAGGCCAGAACCGTAGAGAACAGCGCTGACAGCGGATCGCAGCTACTTCCTTTCACCACTTCAATTTTTTACGTTTCAATAAACAGCAAAACACAAAAAATACAAATTCCACGCAGACAAAGTGGCAGGTAACCCAAAGACCCCGCAGGACACCAGAGACCCAAAGACCCCGCAGGACACCAGAGACTCAAAGACCCCGCAGGACACCAGAAACCCAAAGACCCCGCAGGACACCAGAGACCCAAAGACCCCGCAGGACACCAGACACCCAAAGACCCCGCAGGACACCAGACACCCAAAGACCCCGCAGGACACCAGAGACCCAAAGACCCCGCAGGACACCAGGGACCCAAAGACCCCGCAGGACACCAGAGACCCAAAGACCCCGCAGGACACCAGAGACCCAAAGACCCCGCAGGACACCAGGGACCCAAAGACCCCGCAGGACACCAGAGACTCAAAGACCCCGCAGGACACCAGGGACCCAAAGACCCCGCAGGACACCAGAGACTCAAAGACCCCGCAGGACACCAGGGACCCCGCAGGACACCAGAGACCCAAAGACCCCGCAGGACACCAGAGACCCAAAGACCCCGCAGGACACCAGAGACCCAAAGACCCCGCAGGACACCAGGGACCCAAAGACCCCGCAGGACACCAGGGACCCAAAGACCCCGCAGGACACCAGAGACCCAAAGACACGGCAGGACACCAGAGACCCAAAGACCCCAAGATCCCGCAGGACACCAGGGACCCAAAGACCCCTCAGGACACCAGGGACCCAAAGACCCCGCAGGACACCAGGGACCCAAAGACCCCGCAGGACACCAGAGACCCAAAGACCCCGCAGGACACCAGAGACCCAAAGACCCCGCAGGACACCAGGGACCCAAAGACCCCGCAGGACACCAGAGACCCAAAGACCCCGCAGGACACCAGAGACCCAAAGACCCCGCAGGACACCAGAGACCCAAAGACCCCGCAGGACACCAGAGACCCAAAGACCCCGCAGGACACCACGGACCCAAAGACCCCGCAGGACACCAGGGACCCAAAGACCCCGCAGGACACCAGGGACCCAAAGACCCCGCAGGACACCAGGGACCCAAAGACCCCGCAGGACACCACGGACCCAAAGACCCCGCAGGACACCACGGACCCAAAGACCCCGCAGGACACCACGGACCCAAAGACCCCGCAGGACACCACGGACCCAAAGACCCCGCAGGACACCACGGACCCAAAGACCCCGCAGGACACCAGAGACCCAAAGACCCCGCAGGACACCACGGACCCGAAGACCCCGCAGGACACCACGGACCCAAAGACCCCGCAAGACACCACGGACCCAAAGACCCAGCAAGACACCACGGACCCAAAGACCCCGCAAGACACCACGGACCCAAAGACCCAGCAAGACACCACGGACCCAAAGACCCCGCAAGACACCACGGACCCAAAGACCCCGCAGGACCGTGAAAACATCTGGAAAATCCTCTCTTGATGCTCTCCAAATTATCAAAACCAAGCAGACGCTATTTGAAGAAGATAATAGCCCCCTTCCCCCCCTTCTCTGGGCTCCGAAAGTGAATCTGAAGAGAATTCACTAATAACCTCGGACTAATACATCGAAGCTCTGCCAACCAGAGACTCTAAAGTCTGTTTTGTAGCTTAATGACCTGACACTTTTTAGCAATTTCACCCATGTGGTGGTTTACCTGCCCTATTTTTTTTTCTTTCCGCTACCAAAATAATTTTTTCTGTGTTTTTTTCCCATGACATATAGAGCTATTTTTTAAATATCGTTTTCACTGACTTTCCCCCCCCATTTTTTAGTTTTATTGGTGGTAAATCGCTAAAAAATTTTTTTTTTCTAACATTCATATTAATTTTTTTAATGAGTATATTTACGCAAAAATAAAGTATGGGAATGGGTTCCTCATTGTGTTTTGGAAGGTTTGCTATATAATAAGTATGGTTTTGGATCACAGGGTGCTTACAGCGACGGTTTTGGTTGGCATCAGCTATGGGTTCTCTTTTTTCCGTATATATTTTAATTTTATTCTGTAATTTTGTTTTACTTATTTATGCAATTTTTTTTACTATGTCCCCAATAACATCATATAAGACCTCCGGGGGACATTCACATGGTCTTTTTTTTTCTTCTTAAAGGGGTTGTCTCACGAAAGCAAGTGGGGTTATACACTTCTGTATGGCCATATTAATGCACTTTGTAATGTACATCGTGCATTAAATATGAGCCATACAGAAGTTATTCACTTACCTGCTCCGTTGCTAGCGTCCCCGTCGCCATGGATCCGTCTAATTTCGCTTTCTTCTGGCGTTTTTAGACGCGCTTGCGCTGTGCGGTCTTCTTCCTGGTGAATGGGGCCGCTCGTGCCGGAGAGCTGGTCATCGTAGCTCCGCCCCGTCACGTGTGCCGATTCCAGTCAATCAGGAGGCTGGAATCGGCAATGGAACGCACAGAGCCCACGGTGCACCATGGGAAAGGACCCGCGGTGCATTGTGGGTGAAGATCCTGGTGGCCATCTTGGTGAAGGAAGAAGTAGGAAGAAGGAAGACGTCGCAGAGCGGGGATTCGGGTAAGTAATATGTTTTTTTTTTTTTTTTTTAACACATCCATTGGGGTTGTCCTGCGCCGAACGGGGGTCCTATGGAAAAAAAAAAAAAACCTGTTTCAGCGCGAGACACCCCCTTTAAATTTGACCTTTTTATCACTGTAACTGAGGCATCAATAGGAGCCCCAATTACAGGAGAAAACATTCCCCTGTAGTGACAATAGTCACTGGCAGAGCTGATCAGCGTCTTCTAAGACCCTGTAGCTCTGCTGTGTCGGGTATCCTGGTGGTCACATGATTGCCGGCTCATGCAGTAGAAGAAACACTTCTACTTTCACTCTTTAGTACATAGCGCTCATTAAGCGCTGTGTACTAAAGAAAGAAGAAGGCAGAAGTGGTTAAAAATCACTCTTGCCTTCTCCTCCGGGTTATCAGCTGTGACTAACAGCTGACAACCCAACCTGCTTCTGATTGATTGCAGAACAGGGGATTTAATCCCGTGCTGTATTTTTACTATCAGCTGGGATAAAAGCCGAGGACTAAGTGCCATAAATTTACTGTGCTTGGTCCTTAATGGGTTAAAGAATTCACCCAAAACAGTCAAGAAAGAAATCTAAGACCGAAGGAAAGATGTAAAAGACATACATACCAGAATCTACACCCTCGAGGATTAATGCGCCAAAATGATTAGCCATGCAGAAAAAGTCAAGGATATTCTCATCGATAATCACAAATCCCTTTACCTCCATAGACAATCTGGAGAGCTGGTCCAAACGTAGTAATCTACGTATACGTGCAATCCCAGAAAACATTCCTGTCAAAAGATTTTAACCACTCTTTCCCAAATCTTCAACGGTCTCATAGAGAGAGACGAAAACACAGATCTTGGTGTGCAAAGGGCTCATAGGGCTTTCAGATATAGATCTGCGGAATCTGATAGACCACGAGACATCGTTTGCTGTGTAGAAAGCTTGAAAATGAAACAGGAAACCCTATACAAAGTCAGACTTGGCACAAAAATAGAATATGACGATAAACAAATTAAAATTTTCCAAGATCTTTCCAAACTCACATTAGACCTAAGAAGACAACTCCGACCCCTTACAAGTATACTGAGGGAAAAAGAAATGCCCTATAAATGGCTTTTCCCATTTGTTCTGGCCATGTCAAGTCCAAACAGAACATGGATCATCAAGATACTAGAAGACTTCCCTCTGGTCTTGCACAAACTAGACCTTTCACACATCCAGATTCCAGGCTGGACATCCGCAGAGGACTCACTAGATCTTCCTTCTCTTCCCAAAATCGATACTTTGACTCAAGTGACTCCAAACAAGCCAAGAAAGGTGAGAAGAGTGGACTCGGATCACACCATATCTCCTGAAAGAGGACCCCCAGTAGGCACCTCCTGATGGGACATCATGCAACTTCTCAACAATCCGCTCCCTTCTCTAGTGTTAAAGGGGTTGTCCCGCGGCAGCAAGTGGGTCTATACACTTCTGTATGGCCATATTAATGCACTTTGTAATGTACATTGTGCATTATTATGAGCCATACAGAAGTTATCAAAAGTTTTATACTTACCTGCTCCGTTGCTGGCGTCCTCGTCTCCATGGTGCCGACTAATTTTCGGCCTCTAATGGCCAAATTAGCCGCGCTTGCGCAGTCCGGGTCTTCTGCTGTCTTCAATGGGGCCGCTCGTGCAGAATGCCGGCTCCGTGTAGCTCCACCCTGTCACGTGCCGATTCCAGCCAATCAGGAGGCTGGAATCGGCAATGGACCGCACAGAAGCCCTGCGGTCCACAGAGAGAGAGGATCCCGGCGGCCATCTTCAGCAGGTGAGTATGAAGACGCCGGACCGCCGGGATTCGGGTAAGTGCTACCCGGTTTGTTTTTTTAACCCCTGCATCGGGGTTGTTCTGTATGATGATGCTATGTCTGTACTACAGAGAGAAGATATCCTGCTTTTCTCTGTGCACCATATATACAACACAGCATAGAGGGTAGATTCCTCCCACGAACTCAAAGAAAAATGAAAATTACAGATATATTCCCTGCAGGGGAAAGTGCAGGATACAAGTCACAGAATGGCCAACAACACAGCTATCCCTTATTTCCACGGGGCAGCTTATTCTGAAGAGTCATCTGAAAATGCAAGTATGCTTTAAGTTCATCTTACCCTTTTATTGTCCCAATTCTTATACTTCCACCTTCTCTAAATGGCAGCCTAGGAATAGTTAATTTTAGGGAAAAAATGGTCATCTAGCTAAATTCTCAATTCTTTAATTTCCTGCCTTTGCAATGCAATGCGTCTTCCTTCTTTGGAGGATCGTAGTTAATTCTCATTGTGATGCCATATAGCTATTATGATAAACCCTAATAGCCACCTATCCATGTAAAACACGTCTGATGAAGCTTCTCCGAACCCAAGTAGGTTTGAGTTCCACAGGGTTTAGGCCTCATGCCCACGGGCCTGCATGGTTTCCCCGTGCAGGATCCTACAGCAGATTCCACCCGGCCCGCAGACATGAGGCCAGAAAATCCATTATACTCACCTGTCCGGACGCTGCGGGGCTGTCCTCCATGCAGGCCAGATCTTCTTTCCTTCACAAAATGACGATCTCAAGCTGCCACCAGGAACTTAACTATAAGCTATTAACGAGGTGGTACCGAACACCAGTGCGGCTGGCTAAGTACGGCGGGGGGGGGGGGGGGGGGGGGGTGTCTGACCTGTGTTGGCGATGCCTAAGGGAGGCTGGCACACTGTCACACATATGGTGGTCATGCCCCCAGGTTAGGACATTCTGGAGGGAAATAGAAGCACTGTACAATGCGCTGAACAAGGGATCCTATGCGTGGACCCTTGAGATGGCCCTCTTATCGATCCTCCCGGGGTCACTAAAAAGCAACAGGAAAAGCTCACTTAGGTTCTACCTCCTAGCGATGCGTACGGTGATACCCAGACTGTGGAGATCCCAGGACCCCCCTACCAAAGTGCAGTGGGTGACCGTCCTAGATGAAATAGGCCGCATGGAAGAACTGAAAGCACGAGAAGACACGAAATATTCAGCATACCACGCCACATGGGAACCGTGGCTAACATTTCGTAGCTCCCCAAGATTTGACCAATGGTTGGTAAGTTAGAACCAAACCTGAAAGGGTGCGAAACAGTCCCGGAGCCAAGAATACCCCCCCCCCCTCCACTGTCTTACACCCATCTCTCTTACCACTTCATAGACCCTTACGCAACACGCGCATACAACCAGGCGCGGTCCACAACTGCCACCCTCCGCGCCCCTGTCACCCCCCCCATTAGGGGTCCAGGGGATGTCGAGGCAAGGCTGGGGACCAACCCCTACCCCATGTCTCAAACACTCTCCCCCCACCCCTATTTCTAACCCACCTTAGACCCCTCCTACCCCTTCTTCCTTCTATACTGTTACAAAGTTTTAGAATAAGATGATCATAAAAGTTTACTAGAAGCAATTATAAGCGTAACTAGCAGGGACGGGCGGGATGTAAAGTTTTATTAGTACAAGCAAGAAGTTTAATGAGCAAGAAAGTAATAGATGCTGTTGAAATGCCTTTGAAATTGATTGTACAACTGAGTATTGAAAATGAATAAAAACACTTTTAAACAGATCTTCTTTCTTCTGCATGGTGGATGCACCCAGGACGCCGGCGTTGTGTTGTGCAAATGCGCTGTGCCTTTTTCTTTTAACTCCTGCTTTCCTGCGGTGTGCGGCACGGACGCAGTGACAGCTGCAGATGTGTCGCGCATCCAAACAGCTTCTGCTGGCTTCAATGGAAGCTGCAGGAGCCTTCCGTGCAGGAAAACTGCATAAAAATGGAGCACGCTGCTGTTGTTTTCCCACGCAAGCGATCCGCACCGGGGGAAAGTGACATCTGCAGGTATTTAATTACCTGCGTGTGCCCAATGATTCCCTATGGGCGCGGGAGACCCGCGCTGTATTTTGAAAAACCATTAATGCCGTGGACATGAGGCCTTAGTGAGCTCAAAGCTTGTGAGGGACCTTTTACATAAGAGGGAACACGCACTTCTGTGGAAAGTTCAGCTGCAAAATCCGCACTGCCGATGTGCAGACTTTGGTGCAGAATTGAAAAGAGCAGCAACCTGCCGGTAATTCCACATCCACAGCCAGCAGTGCGCATTTTGGTGTGGACAGGGACAGCGTATTCTACAACAGCAATGTGGAATATTCAGTCCTGTGTGGAAGGTCCCTGAGACGTGTTAGAGCGAGGGCACCTCTCTAATCCACTGGAATGTTTGCTGTTAACATAGTATTTCCAGATAAAACCCATCCCCGCTTCTTGGTTTATTTCTAGAGACTGGAGCATGATACATTTCTGTGCGGGGAACACATGGTTAAAGGGGTTGTCCCGCGAAAGCAAGTGGGTCTATACACTTCTGTATGGCCATATTAATGCACTTTGTAACGTACATTGTGCATTAATTATGAGCCATACAGAAGTTATCAGAAGTTTTTCACTTACCTGTTCCGTTGCTAGCGTCCTCGTTTCCATGGAGCCGTCTAATTTGCAGCGTCTAATCGCCGGATTAGACGCGCTTGCACAGTCCGGTCTTCTTGTTTTCTGAATGGGGCCGCTCGTGCCGGAGACCGGCTCCTGGTAGCTCCGCCCCGTCACGTGCCGATTCCAGCCAATCAGGAGGCTGGAATCGGCAATGGACCGCACAGAAGCCCTGCGGTCCACCGAGGGAGAAGATCCCGGCGGCCATCTTCAGCAGGTAAGTAAGAAGTCACCGGAGCGCGGGGATTCAGGTAAGCACTCTCCGGTGTTCTTTTTTAACCCCTGCATCGGGTTTGTCTCGCGCCGAACGGGGGGGGGGGTTGAAAAAAAGACAAAAAACGTTTCGGCGCGGGACAACCCCTTTAATACAGGAGGACCACCTTGTAAGTGTTTTATCAAGTTGTTTCATCTAATATGTGACTTCAAGCGTACATCCAAATATATAAAAGTTACCATACTTTGCATCACTTACTTTTTGCATCCACCTTTCCGTATATTTCATAGACAGAACAGTACGGGTTGCCCATGAGAAGAGACAGATCTAAAGGGGCACCACAGAGCGTATACACTGCCTGAGACACGAGCATGGTGCCCCAGTTCCCCGTGGCGAGGTACTATCACGTCAGCCATGCGCCGGTGTGTCCCACACACAGATGTGTCATCCTTTGTCATACTATTTATATCATTTAAAGGAGATGTCTCGAGGAAGCAGTTAAATTTTTTTTTTGCCCAGTCCCCCCCATTAAGTACACATTACTAAGCCCCCCTGTAAATGACATTTCTAGCTGGTTTGTACTTACCGTTCCAGCGTTTCAGCAACTTATAAAAGTTTTCTCAAGATGGCCGCCGGCTCTTTCCCCATCGCTCGCTGCAGCCCGACGTGCGCGCTCCCGAGACGCTGCCAGCTGTGTCTCCATGGCAACCGGACGCATCGCAGCCGCCGACCAGACGCCCCGCAGCCGCCGGCCAGACGCCCACCGCCAGGCAGCAGGTAACCGGCGCTAGCCCCCGGCTCCCCAGCGCTAGACCCTCAGCCCAGGTGAAGGCCCCGGAGCCCAGCGCTAGTTCCCCCGGCCTAGCGGCAGCCCCCCCCGGCCTAGCGACAGCCCCCCCGGCCTAGCGGCAGCCCCCCCCGGCCTAGCGACAGTCCCCCCGGCCTAGCGGCAGCCCCCCCCGGCCTAGCGGCAGCCCCCCCCGGCCTAGCGACAGCCCCCCCGGCCTAGCGCTAGTTCCCCCATCACAGCGGCAGCCCCCCCGGCCTAGCGACAGCCCCCCCATCGCAGCGGCAGCCCCCCCCATCGCAGCGACAGCCCCCCCGGCCTAGCGCTAGTTCCCCCATCACAGCGGCAGCCCCCCCCCGGCGCAGCCCGGCGCAGCGGCAGCCCCCCCATCGCAGCGACAGCCCCCCCCCCCGGCGCAGCGCTAGTTCCCCCCCGACCCATCACTTACCTGGGACGCTTCTCGGGGCGGGGCTGGGCTGGGCTGGGCTTCTCCGCTGGGCAGCTCCAGTTTCTGCACCTTCCTCTAACAGAGGAAGGTGCAGAATGGCCGCTGCAGCGCGCTCCCGAGCAGTGACAGCTCGTCTGCGCATGCGCAGAAGAGCTGTAGCGGGGAGCACACTGAAGCGGCTCGTGCTGAAAGGAGAAGACCGGACTGCGCAAGCGCGTCTAAAAAAGCAAGCTGCCAGCGAATTTAGACGGAACCATGGAGACGAGGACGCTAGCAACGGAGCAGGTAAGTGGAATAACTTCTGTATGGCTCATATTTAATGCACAATGTACATTACAAAGTGCATTAATATGGCCATACAGAAGTGTATAACCCCACTTGGTTTCGCGAGACCACCCCTTTAAGTTTTAACTTTCACTGTCTTATGAAAAAGGTAGTCCATGCGAAACACATGTGAAGCGGTGTGTCTGTCCTCTGAAGTAATGTATGTGGACCCTCATGACCTACCTAGTAAGGCCCACATTTATTACATATGGGTATGTTTGCATATTCTCACTCTACAGCTAGATATCTCACATCCTTATATGTGCTCAAGTATTGTTTTGCCAATACACCTTGTGTGTGGTTTGGACTGGCATCAAAGAGGTGTTAGCTAGGCTTTAACATGTAGATCATCGGACTGAAGGGGTGCTGAACAGCTTCCCAGATTTCATCGGAGCATAGAATGCCATCTGTTTAATAGCAGCCGTTCTGAGTAGAACAGGCTTGTCCTATTGGAATGAATGTCACAAGGCTGTAGTACTCAGAACGGCCACTATATGGTGTCCGGAGCGCTGACAGGGTTGTGCACTGATGTAAACACTGAAGAGGTTGCAGCACTTGGACAAGCGCTGTGCCCCCTTCTATCAGCCGATCGGCAGGGGTCCTGGGCGGTGGAGCACCCATCAGATATTAAGACTCTATCCTGAGGATCGACAATCAATTTCTAAAGCCCGGATGACCTTGAACTGTTTTTGAGGTATTTGGGCTGCCATCTTGGTTTCTTTCCCTCCTATTTTCCATTTGCTCGTGTAATAAGATATTGTAGCCATAATGGCAAACTGTTTATTTGGGATACTTTGATTTGGGTAACTGACCTTTTTCACTTTTAGGCTGACCGAGTCAAGTGCTGCATCTGCTGAGCTTTCGTATGCGACAGCAGCTTTGTGGTTGGGATCCAAGCTCATGTATAACAAATTGTAGCATTAAATAACCTTAGCATCATTTGCTTGAATAAAATATACAAATAATGCTTTAACCCTTTGCAATCCAATTTTGGATTCAGGGTTTTTCCTAGGGGGCTTTCTCTTTCTGCCATTATACAACGGCGCCATCTGCTGGCTAGAGTCAGTACTGTGGTATGTGATATGCTGGAGAGGCCCCGGACAAAAGAGCGGCCAGTAAGAATACCCTGCTGGACGTCTTCCGACATCAGAGCTGTACAGCCTTCAGTGAGAATGTCTTTAGACGTCAGACAGTGGATTGGAAAGGGTTAATATACATTTTTCTTTAGATGAGATCTTAAATCGTCTCTTTTCGAGTAGTGAAATAATGCAGAAATGTAAGCTAATGAAATGTATACAAGAAGAATCCCGGTTCTAGACAATTATTGCCTAGGTGTGCGTATAAATATATATATTACAAATGCAACTACAGACAACAGATACAATGTAACAAAAAGTACTTTATGAGATAATGCTGAAGAACAAGTGGGCAATACTGTATACAATGAATGTAACACGGATGGAGGATGAGCTGGATGGTCTTTAGGACACAATAAAACAATATTCTATGTAAATAGGTACCTGGGGGCAAAACTGCCAACACTCTGCCTAACCTGTATTTTTTCAGTTGGCCAGCTGCTTGCAACAATAGTCGCCCATGAGTTGCGCATAAGACATAAGAAGAACAAAAAAGTTCAATGCAGAATAATAAAGGGCAGACATTCTATGCACAACAACACTACGACACTAATATATATGATCTATAACTAGCATGAGAGCGGACATGACAACTAGATGCTTTACCTGCGCAGCCGCCTGCATGGCGGACTCCTATGGATCGTCCCAGGAAGCACGTGGCTCTTCGGAGGTGACAGGCTGAGGGATAGGTGACATTATTGTTCCCGCACAGCATGTAGTCAGAGGCAAGAGGCGCTGGACACTGAGAGGTGCGACACATGACACAATGGGCACTGCCAGTCTGGTCCACAACACACGAATGAGTCCCCGGGCAAACCACGTTAGAACACGACTCTGGAGGTGCAGAACAGTGACAAATAGACAAGACATTAATTGTAAACCATGACTTGGTATAAACAGCATCCAAGTCAATCATGTCATCTGGTGTGCAGATCAGTTACTGAAGCTCATGGAACGGTTAGCTCGTTTTTGATCTAAGGGGCTAAAGGGGTAACATTATAAATGACATAGGGTAGGTACTAGTACCGAATGTTGCCAGTCTTGATTGGCCGGGCAATTACATTGAATCAGGTAATTCCAACCAGGTTTTTAGCAAAATTCATGGGAAAACCGAATTTCCCATAATGCCTGGCAGGGAGGTTAGCCTTGACGATGTCACTAAATGTATCCTCAATCTTGTGTATGGGCAGCAGTTTCATTGGACGCCTGCATCACATGACCTAGCCATATAGCACAGGCATAGTGTAACCAGCGACGAGTGTACAGCCGAGCATACGAGAGGGAAGCAGCATCACATATATAAAACTTGTCTGTTAGGGACAGATATTCTGCAGAGGGGATATTACCGCTGGTGTGAGAGCTTGTATACCAGCAGAGCACTCAAAGAAGGTGGGAATGGAGGAACCAGAGGAAGAAGCAGCATCAAGTTAATATGCCTATACGATACGTGGTTGTACATTGTGAGATCTCTGCTGCTGTCACTGTGTGTATCAGCAAATCACACAGACAAACTCCACCTTGGTGTGGGGAATATTACAGCTCAGTGTTTGTGGCCTCAGATGTCATTCAAAGTCCCAAGTCCAGCCACTACAAATTATTTGCAGGCCTTACGCAACTAGCAGTGCGGTGAGGGGAATTCATTGTTTAATGCTTCATATATCCATTTAGTGTATTGCTTTACAGTGTACTATATATATATAGTTTTTGACACTTCTTATTGGTCTTGTACTTATTTAAGCTATTTTGTGTATCTACGCTTTGTGCGTTCTATTTTATATGTTAACTTCTTATATTCATCCCACCCTAATTCATTTATTTTTTTGCTGTGTTCTTTCTCGTTTTACTTTGCCTTCCCGGCCTCTTATATATGTATACAGATGTGTGTGTGTATATGTATATATATATTCCCCCCCCCCTCCCCCATCCCTACATATTTTGGTTACTGCCATGCACCCTATATTCATTGTGTGATAGGCATGTTTTGTCCGCTTGCATACTCTATATACTTGTTGTTATCACCATCACCTTATAGTGCTTTAACCCAACCAAGGGGGATGTGGAAACGGAGGTGCCAGCTCCCAATGCTCACAGCAAAATAGAGTCCAATCAGGAGGAGAAGGAAGAGGATGACCTAACATGGTAAGGTAGGTAGCATCATCATAGCAGCTCGCAGTGAGAGGCGACAGCACTCTGCCAAGGCAGCAAGTAGGGTGTAGCAGAAACACACAAGGGCGATGCCGCTAGTCACAGCAGCAACATCCGGCCCACAGGTGCTTAAAAAATGCAGCAAGAACGTAAACCGCTCGACAAGACAGTAAAGGGGGCAATAAACGAAAAAAGAAAGCGTTTAAACTATTAAAGCAAGAAGGCAGCGAAGAAGCGTTAAAATCATACACGGAAAAAAAATATGCAAAGAAAAGATCAAAATTGCTAAAGAGGAGGCTGAAAGCCTGATCGCCAAAGAGAGCAAAAACAACCCGAAACTATTCTTCAATTATTTTAACAGCGAAAGGATTTGCACTGAGAGTGCTGGCCCTTTAACAAATAATGCAGGAGAATTCATTGAAGATGATGGAGGGACGGCAAATCTAGTAAATGTTTTTTTTTTAATTCACGAACGAAAAGGAAATGCCACATGTGATGCATAAAATAAACCCCTTGCAAAATATTAGATACCTAACACAGGAGAAAGTGCGGAACAGGTTAAAGAAGATTAAAATCGTTAAATCACTGGGTCCAGATGGAATACACCCAAGGGTTCTAAGGGAACTAAGTAAGTGATGTGATAGCTAGACCACTATGTCTAATATTTGTGGATACTATCAAGACCGGGGTTGTACCACTGGATAGGCGCATTGCCAATGTAGTTCTAATGTACAAAACGGGGTCCAAAAGAGAGCCTGGTAACTACAGGCCGGTAAGTCTCACTTCAGTAACTGGAAAAATATTCAAGGGGTTTCTGAGAGACGCCATCGAAGAATACCTCAAGGAGAACAATGGTATAACTCCTCACCAGCATGGGTTCATGAGGGTCGATCATGTCAGACCAACCTGATCAGCTTCTACAATGAAGTAAGTACTAGATTGGACCTAGGAGAGTCTATTGATCTCGTATATCTGGACTTCTCTAAAACATTAGACACTGTGCCGCATAATAGGCTGATATATAAAATGAGACAGCTCAGACTGGGCGAAAACATGTGGATCTGGGAAAGGAACTGGCTCACAGATAGAAAGCAGAGGGTAGTAATAAACGGTTCATACTCTGATTGGGGCACCATTGTTAGTGGGGGCCACAGGGTTCAGTATTGGGCCCCATTCTGTTCAATATATTTATCAACAACCTGATAGAGGGGGCTGCACAGTAAAATATCAATATTTGCAGATGATACAAAACTATATAAGACAATGTGCGGCTACAAAAGGACATAGATAAGCTGGGGGCTTGGGCAGAAAAATGGCAAATGAAGTTCAGTGTGGATAAATGTAAGGTTCTGCACATGGGCAGGAGGAACGGATGTCACCAATATACACTAAATGGGGTACTGCTAGGAAAAAGTGATATGGAAAAAGACCTGGGAGTACTAGTGGATTGTAGATTTAACTGGAGCAACCAATGCCAGTCAGCTGCTGCAAAAGCTAATAAAGTCTTGGGGTACATTAAAAGAGGTATAGGGGCGAGGGACGAGAACATTATTCTCCCGCTATATAAGGCACTAGATATGAGCGAACCTACTCGTCCACGTCCCTTTTTCGTCCGAGCGCCGCGATTCTCGAGTACTTCCGTACTTGGGTGAAAAGATTCGGGGGGCGTCGTGGGTGAGTGGGGGGTTGCAGCGGGGAGTGGGGGGGGAGAGAGCTCCCCCCTGTTCCCCGCTGCTACCCCCGCTCCGCCACGCCTCCCCCCGCCCCCCCCCCCCCGAATCTTTTCACCCAAGTACGGAAGTACTCGAAAATCGCGGTGCTCGATCCAGTAATTACTCGAAACGAGTATATTCGCTCATCTCTATGAGGCACTTGTCAGGCCCCACAGGGAATACTGCGTACAGTACTGGACACCGGTGCTCAGGAAAGATGTCACAGTGCTTGAGGGGGTTCAAAGAAGGGCAACTAAACTAATACATGGAATGAGAGGACTGGAAAACCCGGAGGGGTAATCCAAATTGGGATTATTTACCCTTGAAAAAAGACCATAATAATCCAAATTGGGATTATTTACCCTTGAAAAAAGACGGCTAAGGGGCGACGAAATAACTATGTATAAATACATGAGGGGACGATACAAGGATCTCTCCCAGGATCTGTTTATACCCAGGACTGCAACAAGAGAGCATCCTCTACATCTAGAAGAAAACAGGTTTCATCGCCAACACAGAAAAGGGTTCTTTACTGTAAGAGCAGTGAGACTGTGGAACTCTCTGCCTGAGGATGTGGTGATGGCAAAATCCATAGAGGAGTTTAAGAGGGACTAGATGTCTTTCTAGAGCGGAAGGATATTACAGGATATACATTTTAGGCGACCAGCAGGTTGTTGATCCAGGTCTACAGACAGGTAGGATCTATTAGAGGTTGATCCAGGGATTAGTCTGACTGCAATTAGGGAGTCGGGAAGGAATTTTCCCCCGAAGGGGCTAATTGGCTTCTGCCTCTTGGCGTTTTTTGCCTTCCTCTGGATCAACAAGGTTAAATAGGCTGGACTAGATGGACATTGTCTTCATTCGGCCTTACATACTATGTTACTTCAATCCAACGTGTGAAGAGCCACATGAATTCACACCTACTGGCTTTGAGAGCCCACCTGGGCTAGAGGGCAGTCAGCCTGATCTTGCTTCCACTTGCACAGCTGTCTCTTCCTCCATCTCTCTCCCTATTCACAGTGTAACCTCTGAGCACAGAGTGGCAGTTTTGTGTAGGGACAGTAGCGCGCTTACTTCAAGCCTCCCCTCTGCAATTGATGACTGGGCTGCAGCCTTCAGAGCCAAAAGTGGGAAATGGAGAGCGGAAGTTGAGCTTGATATCAACCCCATATTCCAGAATGTTCTAGGTCAGCAGACCTACATCCCCCAGCTAGTGGGACGTAAAAAAAATTCCACCACAACAATCCATGAGCACGGATCCTGAACGCAAGCATTGCCCTTAAGGCTTGCAAACACAGACAACTTCTGAAACACGATGCTCTATGCCAGTGGTGGCGAACCTGTGGCACGCGTGCCAGAGGCGGCACGCAGAGCCCTCCCTGCTGGCACGCGCCGCCATCTGCCGCTCACCACCTTAGTGAATGCCTGCAGGGGCCGCGGCTCCCCTGCTGACATTCACTCAGCGCTGCTTTCTGTGCTGATCCCGGCGCACACTGAGTCAGTGTGCAGCTAGGATCCTTCTCCCCCGTCCCCCGACGTCTCCTACTTTGGTTCCGCAAGAGCAGGAGGAGAAGGCATCCAACAGCAGCACACTGCCTTCAGTATGCACCTGGGATCAGGCAGGAGAAGAGCGGCGCTCCCGCGAGGAGGAGGGGTAAGTATGTGGGGCAGGGGGCGGGCATTCTGACAGCTGGGAGAATCGCTGGGGGGGGGGGAGGCATTCTGACTGCTGGGAGAATCGCTGGGGGGGGGGGAGGGGGCATTCTGACTGCTGGGAGAATCGCTGGGGGGGGAGGGGGCATTCTGACTGCTGGGAAATTCGCTGGGGGGGGGCATTCTGACTGCTGGGAAAATCGCTGGGGGGGGAATTCTGACTGCTGGGAAAATCGCTGGGGGGGGGGGAAGCATTATGACTGCTGGGAGAATCGCTGGGGGGGGAGGGGAAGCATTATGACTGTTGGGAGAATCGCTGGGGGGGAGGGGAAGCATTCTGACTGCTGGGAAAATCGCTGGGGGGGAGGGGGGCATTCTGACTGCTGGGAGAATCGCTGGGGGGGGGGAGCATTATGACTGCTGGGAGAATCGCGGGGGGGGGGGGAGGGGAAGCATTATGACTGTTGGGAGAATCGCTGGGGGGGAGGGGAAGCATTATGACTGTTGGGAGAATCGCTGGGGGGGAGGGGAAGCATGACTGCTGGGAGAATCGCTGGGGGGGGGGGAGGGGAAGCATTATGACTGCTGGGAGAATCGCTGGGGGGGGAGGGGAGGCATGACTGCTGGGAGAATCGCTGGGGGGGGAGGGGAGGTATTATGACTGCTGGGAGAATCGCTGGGGGGGAGGGGAAGCATTATGACTGCTGGGAGAATCGCTGGGGGGGAGGGGAAGCATTATGACTGCTGGGAGAATCGCTGGGGGGGGAGGGGAGGCATGACTGCTGGGAGAATCGCTGGGGGGGGAGGGGAGGTATTATGACTGCTGGGAGAATCGCTAGCGGGGGAGGGGAGGCATGACTGCTGGGAGAATCGCTGGGGTGGGGGAGGCATTAGGACTGCTGGGGGACCACTGGGGGGGGTAATATGACTGCTGTGGGAACCGCTGGGGGGGAAGCGGGCATTATTACTGCTGGGGGACCGCTGGGGTATGTCACTATTACCACTGGGGGGGGTCACTATTATCGCTAGGAGGGCCACTATTACCACTGGGGTATGTTTACATGCGGCAGAAACTGGCAGGGCTGTTTCAAAATAGACAGGGTGCAGATTTTGACAACTTTTTGGATGCGGAAATGCTGCAGAATTTTCCACATCCAAAAAGCAGTCAGAATCTGCACCCTGTCTATTTTGAAGCAGCCCTGCCCATTTTAGAACGACGGGGGTAAAATCATGTCGTGATAAGCCCCGCCCCCTGACGTGTTGGCACTTTGCGATACATAAGTTGGTTTTGGGTTGCAGTTTGGGCACTCGGTCTCTAAAAGGTTCGCCATCACTGCTCTATGCTAACCCACTGTAACGACTTTGGAACCACTGTATCAACCTACTGGTTAAGTGATGATCCAATCCAGAACGCCTGACAGCCGAATTGAAATTATTAATGATTATAACATATAATATTGTAATACATATTATATAATTGTAACAATATATTGTAATACATATAATTATAATACATATAATAACTAGAGATGAGCGAGCATACTCACAAAGGCAAATTACTCGAGTGAGTAGTGCCTTATGCGAGTACCTGCCCGCTCGTCTCTAAAGATTCGGGTGCCGTCGGGGGAGAGCGGTGAGTTGCAGGAGTGAGAGAGAGATCCCCCCCGTTCCTCCCCGCTCTCCCCGCCCCCCGCCGGCACCCAAATCTTTAGAGACAAGCGGGCAGGTACTCGCATAAGGCACACTAATAATAACGCTTAAGAAAGACATCCAGAACCCTCTTGAACTCTTCTAAACTGTCATCACCGCGTCCTCAGGCAGAGAATTCCATAGTTTCACTGCTCTTACAGTAAAGAACCCCCTTCTATGTCGGTGTAGAAACCTTCTTTCCTGTAGACACAAGGATGATTTACACGCATTGATTATTGCTCAAAATTCATCCAAACAACGACTTTTGAGCGATAGCCGTTGCGTGCAAATGTGTTGCAATCGTGCACTTATTCTTCGTTCATCGCCCAGTTCAGCTCAGCCCAAAATCTGTCGTCCCTGATAAAAGGGATGGCAAGGGTGTTCTGCATGGGCAGCGCTGATAACATTCTTTCAACTGCTGACCCACTGGTGAACAATACCAATGTATTTAGAGAACAGACCACTCGCTGTTCTCTAAATACATACAAATGAAGCTGGTTCCCTACTAATGGGCTGATTAGCCTATTAGTATCTAATGCATAATGATCGCTCAAAACTGTCAGATTCTGACGAATTTTGAGTGATCATCTGTGTCTCTAAATGGGTCTGTAGACTGTTACAGTACTAGGTATAAATAGATGATGGGCGAGATCTCCGTATTGTCCCCTGATATATTTATACATAGTTATTCGGTCGCCCCTCAGCGATCTTTTACTGCACAATCCTTCTAGCAGGTCCTTAATAAATATATGAAAAAGAACAGGGCCAAAAACCGACCCCTGCAGTATCCCACTAGTAACGGTAACCCCTCCAATACTGCCCCCTGTGGTACCCCACTAGTAACAGTGACCCCACCAATACTGCTCCCTGTGGTATACCACTAGTAACGGTGACCCCTCCAATACTGACCCCTGTGATACCCCACTAGTAACAGTGACCCCTCCAATACTGCTCCCTGTGGTACCCCACTAGTAACGGTGACCCCTCCAATACTGACCCCTGTAGTACCCCACTAGTAACGGTGACCCCCTCCAATACTGACCCCTGTGGTACCCCACTAGTAACGGTGACCCCTCCAATACTGCGCCCTGTGGTACCCCACTAGTGACGGTGACCCCTCTAATACTGCTCCCTGTGGTACCCCACTAGTAACAATGACCCCACTAATACTGCTCCCTGTAGTACCCCACTAGTAACGGTAACCCAATCAGAGTATATACCATTTATAACCCCCCTCTGCTTTCTATCACTGACCTGTTACTTACCCACTTACACACATTCTCGCCCAGACCAAGCATTCTTATTTTATATGCCAACCTTTTATGTGGCACAACAGCAAATGCTTTGGAAAATCCAAATGACTCTCCCCGGTCCAATCTAGAACTTACCTTCTCATAGAAACTGATTAGGTTGGTTTGACAGGAGCGATCTCTCAGACCAAAGACAGAGGAAGAAGTCTCCAGATTGCTTTCCTCTGCTCGCCCCACCACCTGCGCTAGCGACCCTCTTTCCTCACACCTCATCCAGTACCTCTCCCCAGTGGTCATCTCCCACTTCACCACTATATTCAACCTCTCCCTATCCTCTGGCATTTTCCCCTCCTCATTCAAACATACTATCATATCCCCACCGCTAAAGAAACCAACTCTTGACTCGAATGATGCTGCCAACTACCGACTCATCTCAAATTTCCTCTTCATCTCCAAACTATTAGAACGCCTGGTTTACTCCCACCTTATAAGCTATCTCTCAGAAAACTCTCTTCTTGACCCTCTACAGTCCGGCTTCAACACACGACAGAAACCGCCCTGACTAAAGTGTCGAATGACCTCCTGAAGGCTAAATCAGGGGGTGATTACTCCCTACTTATCCTCCTGTCAGCTGTCAGCAGCTTGAGCAGAGCATTTCACTATGACTGTGGGGATGCATTCACAATGGACTGCATCTCTGCGGCTCATGGTGGAATTCGCCAACAAGGTGTGTGCCTGCCCCACTGCCAGTATGCCATTAGAAAGGGCGGTCAAAACAGCTAGTGGCATTATAACTGACAGATGCATCCGCCTGTCCACAGACAATGTAGATTGCCTGACGTTTATAAAAACGAAGCAGCCGTGGATTTCACCTGCCTTCTGTACCCCCATGGTAGATTCCACTGATTAGTGAGCGTGCTGGCAATTTTTAATCGCACATGACTGAGCATGGACTTCTATTAAAAGACCAAACTGTGCCCTCAAGGTGTTGTTGCCATTGGTGGTGCTCTGCCTCTCCAGCTTCCACCATATTTTCTCCTTTTCCTTCTCCAAATGCAAAACATGTCAATACAGAAACGTTTTCACAAGCACACCCTGCGCTCGAGGTGCTGGTGGTAGAACTGCTGCTCTCCTTCTCCTGCGTCTGCCATGTTTCCTTCTCATTCTGCACAAGAAACACCTGCAGCTCTACGGCTTTACCTTGGAGAAGGCCCGTGCTCGGCTGTTTTGTTCACCGGTTGAATTTGCCCTTTGCAAAATTTATAATACTGCTTTTAAAACAAGCATCACGCCTTCTGTCTACTTAGTGTCATTTTTGTTAACTCTAGCGCTTTTCCTTGGAGAAGCAGGAGGACTAGGAGGCCCGTGCTTGGGTGGTAGAAACTATCCTTGTAAAATGTATGACATTGCATGTAAAACAAGCAGCACACCGTCTTCTTCCTTGGCACAATTTTTGATCTAAAATACCCTATATGGGTCTTCTGTTTTCAGTAACACCTCTATACTACAATTGACCCTCACACCACTGTACACTATGTTGACCAGTTCAGTGTTCCCCAGATGTGTGGCTTTATTGCCATGAACTTTGGGGGGTTCTGTCTGCATTTGGTCTGGGGCCCTTCTAGATGGCAAATTAGTGAGTGACTCTATTGGGAGTAGGAATGGCCATGTCATTTCACAATGATTTTGATGAAATTGGCCCAATCCCGACACAAATAGATTCTTCCACTAATCACTACTTGTAACAACCCTTGTGATTATGGTAGTGAAGAGTTCATATAAATATTTCTAGTGTTTAACGGTAGTGAATAGATTAAAAGCTACATGAACGTTTACGCGTTTCTTTTTTTTCAATGCTTGTTATTCTATTTTGCATCATTTTGCTTTTACGCTTGCAGAGTATCTCTACACAACGAGCCAGAAGACTTGTTTTCTTCCAAAATCCATCAGTCAAAATTGAGTTTTTTCTCTATTCACTCCCCGCTGCTACCAAGAGATCAGGAGTCTGCGGAGTAAAGAGAAGTGGCACAGCCAAAAAAAAAAGCAAAGTTTCTCTAATGGGACCCAACTTGCATTGCTCACAGGAGCCCTGAATCAAAAACACTACATTACTCATATAATTGATGCTAGCTGTACATCTCCAAACCTCTTCCTCCCTTACCTGGCTAAAAACTTCTTATGTGTTCCCCCCTTCTTCCTACTATAAACCCAAAGTTATGACAATTTCACTTGCTGCAGAACCCATTAGCCATTCTGACTCACAGAGCCACGAGTCTTCCAGCAAAATGCAACAAGTTTGGTCCCAACTTTTGTGGTGATTCAATTCAAAATATATTGTTGCAAGGGTTAAAGCCCTATTTTAATTTTGCAAAGCTCAAAATCCCTTGTATGGCTAAAGAGTTAAAAGGGTTGTCCATTTTAGATAATCACTTTCAGGATCCCCTGACTATGAGTTGATTACAGAAAGTTATACTGATGGGACCATAAGGGATCCACTGTAATCTCCATGAAATCTGGTGGCAACTGTTCTAATTCTCCTGCAGTGCACAGAGCAAGAAAAGTATTACATGTTGCCCACTGAAATGAATGGCTTTCCATGTAATATGCAGATATGCTTGTTCTCCCAGAGTGAGACATTCTTTGTAACCACTCTCCACACTTGCTAATGTATCAAGGTCTAATAAAAGGAGTACAGTATTCAAATCTCAGCCAATCATGACTGAGATAGCAATAGCCCTCTATGCGTGGTGGCCAGGAGTACGGGAACAGCTAAGCGGGCTGGGCACAAATATTTTTGTTATACCCATAAATGTGTATGAGTGTCAGGACAGGGGCCGGGATAATGGAAGTCCCTGAGAAACCCACAACCCCTGTCCATGCCTACTTGCCCCCCTGGGCTAACCCCCAGGGCGACAACTGGGCGGCGGTCCCTACACTAAACTAGAGAAGCAGGAAACGGGAACGACAAAAAGACACTGGAGACAAACAAACAGTAGAATGGGCAGACTATCCGGGTCGGCAACAGGAGGGTACGCGGTACAAAGGGGTCGGGCAAAAATGAAGTCAAGTCCAAAAGCAGAAGTCAGAAAGCCAGGGTCACAACAGGAGTCAAAACAATACGCGGGTGCAGCTGGAAGACCAAACTAACACTGGCAATGCTGGAAGGAAACAGACACATTTAAATGCTGTCAGAACTCCCGCCCGGCTGCTGATTCGGGCGGGGAGCCTGACAGCAGCAGGACCCAATCAAGGAGACGCTGGGAACACCGCCCCCAGCCTTGCTGAACAGACGGATGCCAAGGAAGCACGCCCGGTAGTCAGGGAAATGGGTACGCGCCGTGGGGCGGCATCAGCTGCGTCCCTTAGCACCCCGGCTGCTACCAGAGTTACGGCAGCCAGGGGAGATCACTAGAACCAGGGCTCCCCTGCGCCGCACTCCTGCAACCCGGGTGGTAGGACCGGCAGTGCGGGCACAGAGGCCCCGAGAGTTGCCGTTTCTTACAGTAGAGGAACAGCAGAGAGCTACGCTGTCTCTGAAACCTGGGATCCATAGAAGCATCGGAGCTCACTGTGATGCTTTGTCTCCATAACTCCCATTCACTTCTATTGGAGTTACGGAAACGTTTCCATTCTCCCGTCTACTCCAGGCCGTCACATGCAGATGATATAGCCTGAGGATATGTCATAAAAGTCCAAAATGAAAATATCCCTTTAAAGGCAGAATTGGTATGAATTCCCCAGCAGGTAGAAAGACAGTTTCCTTAACCAGACAACCTTTTTGAATGAAATCATTCAGGCCACCTACAGTCACCATTTGAGGGGGTTTACTAAAAACAGACTTTTCCAGCTCCCATTGAGCTCCAAAATAAATGTGCATGCCGTAAATACAGGAATTCTGTAAGATAAAAACTAGACTAAGTTCTTTTGCTTCCCTCGCCCCTCTGCTCACGCTCCTTCCGGACCCACTTGTCTCTTGGCAGCTGGTTACTTGCTAATTGGATCGATCCCTTATTGATTCTTTTTGTTGTCCTGACGAACTACAATAACAAACCCGCCCCAGTCTATGAGGAGGAGATGTTTAGACTGTATGACCAATTAGCAATAAGTCCCTAGGTTTATTTACTTGCCGACTTCTTGAGCCTCCCAGCCTAACCGTGGAGGTGGAGCTCGTTGCACAACTCCATGCTACAGCCATATTAAATAACTCTGCAATAGTTTCCCTTTGTTGCGAATGAATGCTATCAGTGTGTTTCTTTAAGCCGGAAGAGTTAGGAAGATGTAAGACATGTGTTTGAGCGGACGGACTGTTCCTTCTCCTGCTGCCAAGTGTTTACACGGATTTCTGCTGCTTTTCTTAAGAATACAAAATGTGTTTCTTTCTTTTCACTTTCCAAGAAAACGCAAAAGGAAAAGAAAAAAACCTAAAAAAATAAAACCCTTCCTCTTGATGGAGTGGAGCGAGGGAAACATTTCTGGCAATTATGGATTCTATCAAGTTAACATAGCTGAAGACTTTGCCTGAAGACAAGAACGTGTTTTTCCTTCTACAATACAAGCCAGCTGGTTAATCTCTCGAAAATCTTGTAAATAACTTATTTTTTTGTGTTTCCTGAAATCTATTTCCCAACATTCATCTCTACAAATGCGAACTTCTCTATAAAACGTCCTGAGTGTTGGCCACATTCTGGGTTCCACCGCTCACAGGCCCTGGAGAATGTCATTCCTACGAAATACAGAAAACAATCCACAATAAAAACTTTGTTCCAGCTCTCTTACTTTTATGTTCATTCAAGTCTTTTGCCTTTGATGACAACAAGGATGGCGGCAGCTCATAATAAGGCTTTCGCTGTCTACAGTGACATATAATGAAAGACACTTGCGGATGCCCATGTTCTTATTTTGTATTCGGTCGGTGTTTTGTGGACCGCATTAAGGAATTAATGTATATCCATAAAAAAAAAACTAAGAATCAATCACCTAGAAGTTGCCTGCAGTTCCATCTCAGTCTGAAATACAAATGATGAGAGTTGTGGTGATTAGATGGACGGTCTTGTCACTGGAAGTCCTATAAGTGGTTCCCCCCTTGGCCTATAAGAGGCTCTCAGAGGGTCCTTGGTGTAGTGACCTCTTCTTCCACTTGTGTAGAGCTTGTTGACCACTAGACGACTCTACGACACAGACAAGAGACCCCGTTACCAGAGTCTGAGAGGGGCGCATTATTGGGATGTGAGAAGCTGGATGGTCACAGCAACATATTGCCCATCACCTGGGCCGTTCTGACCAGACTGGTAGGAGATGTTGGGTCCAGTGAATGGGGGCACACAAGGTGACCGGGCTCAGGACCCCCCGACAGACCACCAGTAGAGAGGAGCGTCTGACTGGACTGTTAGGTGTTGGGACCAGTGGATGGGGGCTAACAAGGTGACCCGGCTTAGGACGCCTTTGAAAGACCACCAGTAGAGAGGAGCGTCTGATCATCTAACAAGCATGAGCAGCTCTAAAGGTTGTCTGCCAACCAGACACAGGTGGTACCTTCGTTACACCCATGTGTCGGTCGAAACCATTTTCAGTTGCTTGGCAGAAGGAGATTTGGTCTCATGGCATCCTATTATGTATAGTGCCTTTGACACCCACTATCGCCGCTGTTTCCAGTGATGTCGTGAATGACGAAACTAGACTGCTATGGATTGGAACCGGGTTCTCTTCAGTGATAATACAAGGTTTAGTTTGAGCACTGACGGAGACCTAAGGATGAGCGCCTGAATCCTGCCTTTGCTGTGGAGCGGCACACTGCCTCACCTGGTGGTGTGATGGTCTGGGGGGCCATCGCATACAACAGTCGTCCACCCCTAACCCCTAGTAGTGGTACGAGGGACAATGATAGCTCAGCAATATGTTCAGGATATCCTGTAGTCACATGTGTTCTTCTTATGGTGGCTTCTAAGAGGCAGCAGGATAATGTTCAGCTGCACACACAAGGGCATCACAGGAACATCTCCATTACATTGCCACACTTCAATGGCCTGCCTGGTCACCAGATCAATTGCCAATAGAACATGTAAGGGACCATCTGGGATGCCAACTTCGACAGCCTAAGAGTTTGCAGGATCTAGAGGCTCAGTTACAGCAAATGTGGAGCAATATGCTGCATGATACCATACGGAACCTGTATACCTCCATAACCGGTGTACTAGAGCCTCCAAGACCTCCGTATTACATGTTGTATCCAAGCTAGAGGCGGTACAACAGGGTACTAGAGCTCTAATGTCTAGTTTTCCGCAATCGCAATTAACTATCCTTTTGCTCAGATATTGTAATCACTTACTTATATCAGAAAATTTCTTTCGCTTCTGACTACTCCTTCCAGCTGCTTCAGGATTTTTGACAATAAGTGTATTTACATAACGCAACATGTGTTACTTCTCAGTTTTTATCCGCACATTTGCATTGATTGGGATTATTTCTTTGAGCCAAAATGGATTCACAATTGGCCAATCCAAAATAAAATCAATGACCCCAAATACGGATGATCTAGTGCTGACATCCAGCTGCAGCGTCCCCTATAGCACAGATGTGTCAACATGTGTCGGTGTGATACCGGCCTGAGGACACAAAACACCAAAATTTTCCTGGATGTTTTTGGGAGCCAAAGTCAGAAGCCGATCCAGCAGAAGTACCAGGCTGGGCCACACGGGGCAGACATTCCACCGGCAATCTAAGGCATGAGCCTACGCAGCAAAGTGGGTGCGATCTTCAAAAACCACACGCTGCGGACAGTCTGTTGCAGCCAAGGCGCGGCATGTCAATTGTACTGCCATTTCCGCTGCGGACTCTCTCCTCTTTATAGGGAGAGATGGCCGCAGCGGAATATAGGTGGACAAGCCTGTCGAACAGTGCAGGTTTTGAAGCTGCCTGTTTGCCGTGGAAATCTTGCAAATGTCTGTGCGGTCCGGCTTAGAACATTTCGCGAGATTTCAGCCCCGCGTGACCGCAGCCTTAGGGACCATTTCCGTAGCTGAATTTCCTGGCTGTGTGCTGTCCTTACATTCCGTGGACAGCAAACCGCCCCATAATAGCCCATGAGGCTTCTCACCGAGCGACGGGCCATGTGAATGATCACCGCGTGTTCTCTGATCCGTCGTTATCTGCACAAGTCGAGCACAAGCTGTATACGCCCCGTATACCTGAGTCAGTAAGCTTTTTTACAATACTCCCCGCTGACGTCTGCTTCTCGACTCCTGAGGTTCCAAAAACAAATTTACAATTGGAAATCTACAAAAGCATTGAAAATGTTACATTTAGTTTCCACTTTGCTTTAATTCGCGTGAAACAAGTAAGCGCGCCAGAATATTTCATAACGCACAATAAAATATTTCACCAGGGAATATAAGGCTGAAGGCATACGGGCGGAAAGACCACGGCGGGATTTCCCTCAGAATTTCCGCCGTTGCACGCTGCCATAGGATTGCATTAGTTTATGCAGACAGATGCGATTTGACGGCGTGAAAACTCGCGCGGTAACAAAATCGCGGCATGTCCTATTTCAGTACGAGCTTCTGCCGCATCATCGCAGAGCAGAGGGACAAGATGCCGGACGAGTAAGCGAGAGGTCAATGCCGGGACACAGGGTCGCTGTGAGAATCCGACCTGGCCGTCCGCATTCACCCTAACATGTCTGACCTGCGGATTTCGACATGAGCTTGTGGTGGTATTTAGACGCTTACAGAGCCACATCAAATTCCGCATGTCAGACATACAGATTTTTCTACATAGCAGAATATGCAACTGAATGTTAAAAAAAATGTCAAAAATGCGAATTATTCCAAATTTTCTGTCATTTTTAAAAAATAAATACATAAATGTACCGAACAAAATTAACCACTAATATGAAAATATGTGTCAGAAAAAGCTAAACAAATCTCAGCATCACTTGGGTAAGGCCGCCTGCAGACGAGCGGGTCGGATCCGGCAGCGAGAATTCTCGCCGCGCGATCCGACCCGAGCGCCTGCAGGGACGAGCGCGTACTCACCCGCGCCTGGCGGCCCCGGCTCTTTCATGTGCCGGCTGCCGCGCAGGCGGCGCATGCGCAGACCGGAGCCGGCAGCCGGGTGAGTGCGTGCCCCGCAGAAAATTAGAACATGCCGCGGTTTGTTTGCCGCGCAAGATTTCACGCGGCCAAACCGCGGCCGTCTGCATAGGAGTGCGTATTGTAATGCACTCCTATGCAGACTTTCAGCGGCGGAAATCCCGCGTCGGGATTTCCGCTCGTGTGCAGGCGGCCTAAGGCTGGACTCAGGTGAGGCCCGCAGCGGATTCGTCTGTGAGCCGCTTGGTCACCTGCGTACCTGTTTCCACTCTTTTGTGAATGTGCAGTACTGGGAGGGGGGTTTTGTTTGCTTGTTCTTATTTCACGCCCCGTCACTCACGCGGGTCCCCGCAGTCCACATGCGATGTCGGATGGCCTCCACTGACATTAGTAGAAGCTGTTTGCACGGATTCTGCGGCAGAATACAACATGCTGAGATTTTTCTTCTGCTCATGGAACCTACAATTCGTATCTGTGAGTGTGAATGAAACACCCAAAATGTATGGCTTTCAATGGCTGCATTTTACTGTGGATCGCCCACGCGGACGGCGATCGTAGAATCCGCAATCCAAATCCACCCTTGTGTGATCGGCTTAAAGGGGTTGTCCTGCAGCAGCAAGTGGGTCTATACACTTCTGTATGGCCATATTAATGCACTTTGTAATGTACATTGTGCATTAATTATGAGCCATACAGAAGTTATAAGAAGTTTTTCACTTACCTGTTCCGTTGCTAGCGTCCTCGTTTCCATGGAGCCGTCTAATTTTCGGCGTCTAATGGCCAAATTAGACGCGCTTGCGCAGTCCGGGTCTTCTTCTTTTCTCAATGGGGCCGCTCGTGCAGGATGCCGGCTCCGTGTAGCTCCGCCCCGTCACGTGCCGATTCCAGCCAATCAGGAGGCTGGAATCGGCAATGGACCGCACAGAAGCCCTGCGGTCCACCGAGGGAGAAGATCCTGGCGGCCATCTTCAGCCGGTAAGTAAGAAGTCACCGGAGCGCGGGGATTCAGGTAAGCGCTGTGCGGATTTTTCTTTAGGTCCCTGCATCGGGGTTGTCTCGCGCCGAACGGGGGGGGGGGGGGGGGGGGGGGGGGGTTGAAAAAAAAAACAACCCGTTTCGGCGCGGGACAACCCCTTTAAGGAACAGCGCCTCAAAGTTATGGCCACTTTACAGGTCAGGCTTGAAAATTAGAAAAGTACTAATCAAATGCCACCCCAAAACGGTGACATCCATAATTGCCGTGCTACATAAAGTTATTGCTTATAGACTTCTGTGACAAATGTTCTGCATCCGTCAGGCTTTGTCGGCTACAGACGTGATGTGCGGTTACACATATGAGCCCTTCTTCAGAAGCAGAATGCGCCTCAGCTCCCTGCCGTATAGACTGTGGTGCCGATGCTCACTAAAATGAATGAGAGGCTTTGCTGCATGAATTTGATCCATAATAGGCAGCTAAATCCGCCGTGTGAACAGAACCCAAGGATTAACTATGAGATGAAGTAACAGAGACCTGATATGTATCGCTGGGAGAGCGCACAAACGCTGTGATATAGAAGAGATAAGTTGCCTGCAATTAGTAGCTGCCCTGTCTGGAACAATATACGGTCACTTGGAGCATTGTTTTCTTTAATTAAAGCACTGCAATTACTTAAATGAGCCTCGTGCGGCGCAGAGTGTTCAGGCAGCAGAAGTGCAGTCCTAAGCTCTCGCTCACGACCTGAAGGTTGGTCCAGGTAGCCGGGCTCAAGGTTGACTCAGCCTTCCAAGGTCAGTAAAATGAGATCCCAGCTTGGTGGGGGGTAAAGATAACTGGGGAAGCCAATGGCAAACCACAAAAACAGTCTGCCAAGAAAACATCACCGGAGGAGTCAGCCGGACTCGGGGCTCGCACCGGGGGACTTTACCGAGCTGCCAACTACCATGATATACGTAAACTACAGCAATTTATTTTACTAATTAGTAGATTTGTGTTTTCCTGCTAAATACAAAATATAATTATTCGCTGATGATGTTCTAGTGTTTTGTTGGGTAGCTGCAATGTTCTGTCTGCATCTGATGTTCCTCACACAAAGAGCATTTATGCACCTGCCCAACAACATACTTTCTGAAATTGTTTTTACATGTTGGCAAGAATGCTTTGACAAACCGTGCTGCCAACTTAATCTGTATATATCAGCGTCTGTTTGGCAGCGTGATGTACTGTGTTCAATACACTGCTGAGGGAAGTGGAACCTTCCCTAATAGCGGGCCTGAGGGGCACTTGCAATGCACAAACCTATAGTCTTCCTCGCCTCTTCGCTCCCCACCAGTCTCTGCTTACTGCTGGGCAGTTGGTCCGGTACCATCTAAGCTTGTGACCGCTGAGGCCAATGAGTGCTTGAATGCTGCTCTGGGGAAGGGGAAGTGTCAACCACGTGGTATGGACCATAGTCCACAGCTCATCTTCATACAAATAGGCAAGTAGAAGGCTCGGAGCAATTCCGACACAGACGTAATTGTAATGGCTAGACAAGGTCATGTTGGGTGTTCCCGGTATGCAGTGGCCATTCCCTAGAAAGAGTGGGCCAAGGAAGATAACCAGTAAATCGCTGACAGGGTCACGAACACCTGACCTTCATTGCTATATGTGGAGAATGACGATTATCCAGTCCGGTCCAATCCCACAGAAAAAAAAAGTTAGCCCTGGATCTGCGTGGTAGGCAGCCAAGTATGGATCTGCATAGACGCAATCACAGCGCAGCTTTCATTCTCAAGACTAAAATACAAAATGAAAGCTGCACTGTGATTGGTCGCTATGGGCAAGAAAGTTTTGCTTTATGACAGTTGTCATAAATCTGCCGTATAACTGCAGGACACAGAACTTTGTCAGAGTGCTGGTCATGTGACCTGTAGGCTGAAAGAAAAGTGCAGAATACACAGCCTGGAGGGGACAAACTACAGAACTGCATTCTTCACAGCAGCCGTCACTGACAGTGATGAACACCCCCCACTCCCCCCAAAAAAGAGAAAATAATGATGTTTAATGCGTTCATCCTTTGTGATGTACATGTATGTCATAGAGGTGCAGGATGTGTATAAAGTGCAGTTGGGAACCTAGCCCACTGGATACCCAGCGAGTGCCAGTTGTTTGAAATAGCTGATACCTGCTGCCAACAGACGCCATCAAAAGCTAGCTCCAATCGCAGTTGTTTGACTACTTACATGTGCCGGCAATCTTGCCTAGTGGCCGAGCCATCGCGTCATTCAATCTTCTCCTCACTGTGGGGTACACAGTAAGCCCACAGCGAGGACGACGGAAGAAACGGGACCCCTGTTCTTGGGATCGGAGGGGATCTCAGCAGTGAGAAATGGATAGGTGATAAAAGTTAATTCTGGTACCAACCATTTAACCCTTTAACACTGATAGTAAATTTACATCAGGCGGTCATGAAGGGGCTATTGACAGCTTTGGAAGTAGAGTCAGTTTCACATTCATAGGCGATCAGCTTTTTCTGACCACCACTGGTAACTGCCACGTTCATAGTTAGCTCTGAACGTGGCCAATAACTGTTTAGATGCGCAGAAGCTTTGACCGTGGCATCTAAACAGTCAGCAGGAGGGGGGGGGACCCCTTCTTGCACCCCATTGATACCCCCAAACCACTGCAAGGCTGGTGAGTCTACATGTCAGCCCACAGCATACAGAACGCTCCCAGAGCTTTCACGCATGAATGCCATGGCAGAGCTTGATAGGCAAAATCTCAATCTCAATCTCAAAATCTCAAGACCACCATATTTATCTGACATCTGTAAAGGGGATGGGGAAACTAGAGAAATATAGAGGAAAATAGTGAAGACTGTGACCTGGAACTGAGTAATGAGAATGGGGGTGAAGGGATAGGAAGGGTTAGAACTGGCAACTCTTTAGGGGAAGTAATATGCTGAACTGGATGGACATACGCTGAAAAGAGACCAGATATACTATGTAGTCTGTTTTTACCAAGCTGTTAGGAGGTGTTCGGAGAAGTGGTTACTTGAGGGCATGCACACAAGACGATTGGGCTCCGGATAGCCCAGACAGATCCCCAGTAGAGAGGATCATTTGATCCACCGACGAGCACGAGCAGATCCAACAGTTTTGTTGTCCACCATCCAGACACGGGGCACCATCATTACTGAACCCTGCCTCTACCCAGACATTTTTGCAGGCACTTAGCTTAAGGGAATCTGGTGCCACGGCATCCATTGTGCGCACGGTCTAACACCCCAACACCGTCGCCTTAGTTTGCAGTGGTGTCATGAACAAGAAACCTGGACTGCTAAGGAATGGAGCCGTATCGTCTTTAGCGACAAATCCAGTTTTTGCTTGAGAGCTGACGATGGTCATGCTTGAATATGAAGACCTCGTGGTAAGCGCTTCAATCCTACCTTTGCTGTGGAAGAACACACTGTCCCAACTGCTGGTGTGATCATCTGGGAGACCTTGCATGTGACAGTCGTTTACCTTTAGGGCTGGGTTTCCACACGGTGAAGTCCTGCCGGAAATCTCGTGGTTTGGCAGCAGCAAAAAAACGCAAGATTTCTGCCGGGAAAGCGCTGCTTCAAAACCCGCAGCGCGGGTTTTGGAGTTGCTTGGTTGCATGCGTTTCCATTACGGCCCGTGCGCCCATAGAGGAGAGCGTGGCCGCAACGTTAAAAAAAATTTGACATGCTGCAGCCGGAGAATCCGCTCCGCAACGCCGGCTTTGACGCAATGGATTCGCCGCCCCATGTGGACGAGAGTTTTGACAAATCCACCCTGTGTGAACCCAGCCCAGTAGTGATAACAAGGACACTAACAGGACCCCTTGAGAAAGCCAGTGGTGACACTCGCGTCGGGGTGCAGGAACGCACTACTGGTATATCTGTAGTCCTCCTTATTTTCTTTCTGCATATTGGGATTGAGTTATTACATATGCAAGGACTACTTGTGTATTGGCTTGTCTCAATGTAATATTACCAGATGTGTGAACTGTTTATATGGACACTGAATACTATGTTTTTAAGCAATCTTGAGTTCTAATAAAATTCTATTTCTTATGTATCTCCTGTATCTTTGGTGTTGGACTTGGTGGCTTGGTGGAGCTCAGCGATATGTGCGGCCATCATGGCAGGGCTTCCAACAGCAGGATAATGCTTGCCCATGCCCAGCAAGGGTTTCCTTGGAATGCCTCCATCGGGTTGCCACACTTTCTAAGTCTGCCCTCTCGGCAGATTTCTCGCCAATCAAGCTCTTATGGGACGAGCCAGGACCCCAAGCTCCGGCAGCCTCCCAGTATGCAGGATCTAGAGGCCCAGTTGCAACATTTGTGGACATAGGATAACATAAGGAGCCTCTATGCCTCCCTGGCCGACCCGATCTCATCATGTATTTAGGCTGGAGGTGGTCCAACAGGGAACCAGAGATTCCTTTGAATTGTACAGTTTTCCCCAATAACCTTCTCCTAATCACATCCATCATTACATTCCCACTTCCATCCCAACAACCCCTCTGTGTGCATTACTTGTATGGATTGTATTCTATATATTTGTATTACACATATAACCAGACACGTCTGATGAATGTGGGATGACGGTGTGATCTTGGTGTACGGGGATGATGTCCCTGCTCGGAGGGGCTGCTGCTGCTTCCATCTGACTTCCCAGAAATGATGAAGAGTGTAAATGTTAACAATCTCTAAAACTAAACAGAAGAGCTGAAGTGACGTCGTGTTCAATGTATCTGCTGGCATCGGAGGAGGAGCCGCATACCACACCGCCTACTGCAGAAATACCGGCATACCAGACATCCGCCGAGACAATAGTCAGAAACACTAAATGGGAAAACACCTTCAGGATTTGTTGGCCAGCAGTGTCTCCCGAGAACGACGTCCAGCAGACACGTTGCTACATACTGACCTTTCTGCACGCAGCAGACACATTCACTCATCTGTCTGTGTCACCAGGACTCTGGGGGGGATCTGAAAGCTGGCAATAACATCATGGATTTTTGTTAGCCATTACTTACTCCTACAAGCGTATTTGTTTATGTACATAATCCACAGTGCTGAAGCCCCGCCGGCTCAGAGCGGAAGTCAAACATGTATTTCTCACACAAGCATTTTACGTGAAAATAAAAAAATTAAAAATCGCAGAATGTCCTATTTTGGTCTCTATTATAAAAGTCTATGGGAGCTTTAACAAGGCTGGAGAAAACCTCTGGTACTTCAAGTTTTTTTTTTTTTTTCTGCGTCTTTAAAAACGTGCGCAAAAAAAAAAAAGCAATAAAGACCCAAAATACTCAGCAAATACAGGCAGTTTTTGATCCGCGTATGGCACGAAACTAATTGTGTGAAACATGGAACGAGAATCGTGAGTCTAAACAGGCGAGCTGCTCATGGCGTCACCAGCTCGTTCGCTCGAGCAAACGGAAGTCGTGAGATTCTCCTCCGTCTAAAAGGGCCATAAATCCTTACTTATCCCACAGATAGGGATGTGAGCGTTTTAGAGTATCTAGACTGATTTTAGTACCCCCACTATCTCTTCACCAGACCTGTCAGACAGCTCTCCCTAAAGACCCTTTTACACGCAACAATTATCGCTCAAAATTCACTCAAAAGCCGTATTTTGAGCGAGAATCGTTGCGTGTAAATGTGCGCCCGTCATGTACTTAGCGTGCACTTTTCGTCCATTGCTGAGTTCAGCTCAGCTTAAAATCCATCAGGACTGATAAAATGGACCGCACGCTCAGTTCTCCGCGGGAAGCCTTGATAACATTCTTTCAGCTGCTGTCCCACTGGAGAACAATAGTGATGTATTTAGAGAACAGACCACCTGCTGTTCTCTAAATACATGGAAATGAAGCTAGTTAGCTACTAATGGGTTGATTAGCCTCTGTCCACACACTGCAGAGAAGCCATTGCAGCCAAGCCGTGCTGAAACTGACATGCCGCGCGGAAATCAAAGCCGTGGCATGTCAATTTTAGCGCCGTCTCCGCTGCGGCCATCTTTCCTCTCCATGGGGAGAGATGGCCACAGCAGACTACGGGTAGCAAAGCCACTTCAAAACCTGTGCCTAACCTGCGCCTAACCCTCCCATAAAACCCTGAGAGTTCTGCAGATCTGTTTCAGAGGATTTTTCACATCTATATCCCCCATGATGTCATACAAGACCTCTGGGGGTCATTCACATTGCCTTTTTTTTTTATTTCAAACTTTTACATAGGAGCCCATAGAAACCCTAGCTACAGGGGAAAAAAAAACATCTTCCTGCAGTGACAGTAGTCACTAACAGAGCTGATCTGGGTCTGCAGGGACCCTACAACTCTGCCTTGGCAGGGGGCGTCCGGCGGTCACATGATCACCGGGTCAAATAGCGGAAGTAACACTTCTGCTTTCTCTCTTTACTACATAGCGCTCTTTGAGTGCTATTAAATCAGTAAAAGGAGAAGGCAGAAGCGGGTAAAAACCGCTGCTGCCGACTCCTCCAGCCCATGGCTGTGACTAACAGGCGAGGAACAGACCCGTTCCTGCTAGACTGCAGGGGCAAGAGCTTTAATTGTATAGGATTATAGGCCAGGATCAAGTGCCGTAAATTTACAGAGCTTGGTCCTTAAGGGGTTAATTGCATTCAATTCAATGCTGCCGTGCTGTTGTATCCAGATTTAACAGTTTCACCTCAATGGAGTCAAGAACCTGCCCAAAAGTTGTAAGTCCGTGCCAACAGTCTGCCGTCCGAGCGTTCTGGCTAACGATAAGCTTAGAAGCAACAAACATCTTACAAGTCATTTAGCAAACAGCCGAACTGAACTATATTCAAATTTAGAGCCAAATCATCGCCCTGCTATTTTCCTGATGCGGGTTGACAGTGAAAGTCAGGTGACCGCTGCCGGCCAATCAGAGGAAGCAAAGTCACCGCTGGTTCTCCTAGCCTCTGCGCCCACATCCTGGGCACCAGGATGCCAGGAGTGGCCTCTAACTCCTTTAAAGCCTTTACTGAGCGCTATATTAAGCTACTTTTACGGGCTGACTATTTGATATATTATTATATATCCCGCAATCCAGCGAGAATATGAACGAAATGCCGCAGCGACAGGACGAGATGTCTTTCACTTTTCTGCCGTTCACCAAAAGGTATAAATGACATAACATTTATTTGCTGGATGGTGCAATTATGGTACCAGAAAAATACATTTTCCTAGAGGTTTTTCTTCTTTTGCACAATAACCCCCCTTTTTTGGAAATGTATTCATTTCTGGCATCGCTGCGTTGAAAAATCTATAACTTGTATATTTTCCATCAAAGTAGCTGAAGGATGGTTTTTACATCATGAATTGTAGAGCTTATTGGGATTATTTTGGGGGTAAATGTTTTTTGCAAAACTAACAATAGGAAGTGACCTCATTCCGGTTATCACCTTTGAATTTGGTAGGGGGCCATTCAGGTGACAAAGCAGCCCCCCTTTCCTCTGTTGGGCCATTTAATGATGACAGCGACATCAATAAGGTTAATTATCTCCAATTGTGGCCTTCATGGCTAAATATCAGCCATCAAAGACGATCACCACCCCCCATGTAAGGAGCGGCCTCGACTGCTGGGCAGCTCCATAGATTCTCCGCCGCCAGAGGGTGAACATGTACACCCTGTTGTGGGAAGGGGTTAAAAAAATATTACCATAAATCTGATCACACATATTGTGGCATGGAAAGTCCAAACTGGACTCGTTTGGTGGAATACAACATTTGCTTTGTTTTCTTTGACATCTTAGAACTAGAATCATTGTTATATTACTATTACTGAAAGTGAGGATGAGATCTCACGCCACACAATTAAGGAGAGAAAGACAGGATTACCTGCGGCCGAGCACTTCCCCAATCACGGACACAACATAGAATACATGAAAGTTATTATACTGAAAGGCAATTTCAAATCACAAAGCCATAGAAGAATTTGGGAGTACAAATTTATAACAACTTTTGACACTTTCAACAAAGGGTTAAATTCTTCAAGAGGATTCATGTGTGACTGGGAAGTTATCTATAGCACAGATAACACTATGGCCTGGTGACCCCCTAACACTAATTCAGGGACCAAAAAAACCTTCACATCTTTATCAGTGACTATTTAAGTATTTCTTTATCCACTCATCCTGTTGTGGATTCTTTAAAGTGCAAATTAATCACATCCGTGTCTGTGCCTTGTCAGAAGTATGTGTGCATATATATATGCATGCCTCTTCGGATTTATTTCATTATGACCGAGGAAGAACCCTAAGTAGGTTTGAAAGCTCGCGGTAGCATCATGTATTTTTGTTAGCCATTAAAAGGTAGCATATCTGCAAGATGACTTGGTTTCTCTTGCTGGGGACAATCTCATGGGAGGATTCATTTAAATGAAGTCTCTTCCTCTTTAGTGTCCCGTTTTCAAGGAATGTTGTTTCTGGGTCTAAGGCTGCTTTCACACGGGCAACAAAATTGCACAATTTTCCGTCAATGTGACAGCGCTACAGATTGCATGTGGGGCCATACTCTCCAATGGGTTCCTTCACATCCACAATGTTTTCTCTATTGTGATGTTTGGAGATGAGCGAGCATACTCGATAAGGCAAACTACTCGAGCGAGTAGTGCCTTATTCGAGTACCTGCCCGCTCGTCTCTAAAGATTCGGCTGCCGGCGGGGGGCGGGGAGCAGCGGGGGAGATCGGGGAGGAACGGAGGGGAGATCTCTCTCTCCCTCTCTCCCCCCCGCTCCCCCCTGCAACTCGCCACTCTCCCGCGCCGGCAGCCGAATCTTCAGAGACGAGCAGGCAGGTACTCGAATAAGGTACTACTCGCTCGAGTACTTTGCCTTAGCAAGTACGCTCGCTCATCTCTAGTGATGTTGCGAGGAAAAAAAATGGCGACATGCTCTTAACAGATGCGATTCGCAATTTTTTTTTTTGTAGCCATTATTTTTTTATGGAGCTTTCGTTTGTGTTGCATCGCATGAAGTCGCAGCTCTCATGTGATGTGACTTTAACATTAGGAGGCTCTACCTTAATTTTTTGATGTGTTTTGGGGGGAATTTGAAATATAATCTACCCTGAAAATAACCCTTATCTGCATTACATAAAAAAAAAATAAAAAAAACAATACATCACCTAACAGGCGCGGTCTGGGTCCTCCCGCAGGTCTCCTTCGCTCCGGCACACTTTTCTTTCAGTACTCAGGAAATCGCTTCCTAGTTAAGGGGTTCATAAACCTAAATGGTTCTCAAGCGCCGCGGCACGGCCAATCAATGCTCGATGAACCAATCCGGGGTTTATGAACTCCAACTATTAGGTAATGTATTGTTTTTTTAATGTAATGCAGCTAGGAGTTATTTTTGGGGTAGGATTTATATTTTAGGCCCCCTCCCCTCAACCAACCCTCCGAAAATGCTGAAAAATGTAGGGTAGGTCTTATCTTAGGGATATGTCTTATTTTAAGGGAAAATAGGACCTATCCCAAAATCGCGCCAAAATTGTAAGATAGAGTCGAGCAGGAAATCGCGTTATCGCCGTAAGAAAATGCAGCGATATCTCACAAAAAACGCGGGAACATAGTTGCGATATTGCTGCAAATTTCTTGCGGGGATATCGCTGTCGCCCGTGTAAAAGAGGCCTTAAGGCTAGAGCTTCGGAGATGACTTTGACCGAACACCTCTAGGCTACATTCACACAGACGAGACTCTCCTGCGAGAAAAATGCACACTGGCGAGCGCGATATCTCGGCCCGATGCGCTCGGCCGTGTGAATCCGACCCTTACGCAGAGGGTAGAAAATCTATATAGGGGTGCTTTCACGTGGGCAGAAGCTATATGCATCACAATCCGCAGGTCTAACATTTGGGATTTTTATGCAAATTTGCAGTGATGTTGCAAATACAAATCCACAAAACTGCATCAAAATCCACAGTAGATGTACAGATTTTGGCGCAGGCGACCTCATACAGCTTCCACAGCAAGGAGAAGGCCTCTAGCTCCGTACTGTGGAGCCGCAGGGACTTCATGCCTCAGTTATCTGCAAGATGCTTTCCGTTTAAAGACATTTCCAAGATGGCTCCTATACATGTAGTGAACATACAGAAGAGGCGGTAACCTACTCTTGCATCGCCCGTAGTACATGACTTCCAGGTCCGGCTGGCCACGACATTTGTTTGTGATGAGCTCACATTCATCCGGATAGGTGTTTCCATCTGAGCCACATACGGGAATATCGCTGTTCAGACCCGAACAGTCCGGCGCACATTCACACTGCGGGCGGCCATCTTTCAGAAGACAGGTCTTACCAGATGGGCATTGCACGCCATCACAGCTGTCTGTAGAAGAAAAGGGACTGTTAGACACATATGAATCACAGGTCGCCATAGTGAGTGCAGCACAAGGGCCCGGCGGGCAGAGGGGGCCGCTGGGTCAGCAGGGAAGCCAAGCACTCCTCAGTGTTATCAATGAAAGCAGTGGAGTCAAATAAAAAGATCTCCTTTGTTCCCCTCCTGGACGCTGCAGTCTTCGTACTGCGATCCTCCACCAACTGTCAATTGACAAGCACACGATTGCTGTAGCCAACCTCCAACCTCAGCATTTGTGAGGCCGAGGATTGGCCGCAGTGATCAGAATCATTTTGCTGATGCTAGGCTACAACTAAGGATGCCAGACTGGCATTGGAAGTGATTCAGCATAAGTGATTTTGTCGTGGGTTACTGTGAAAAGGACTTTTATTTTTAATTAATAAAGTGAAGTTTTTCCATTTTGATTCACTGCACTGTCCTCTTGTATCTCTATGAAGTTCATACATATATTTAGTCAGGCGCGGTCCATGCTGTATCCTTTCAGTGTGGATCTGACTGGTGAGCTAGTGAGTGTCTGCTTACGTAGCATTACTACTAGCTGGGGCACTATAGATGAAGAGATTTTTGTTTAGATGTGGAAAGAAGAAGTCACGTTGCTAGAAAATTGAGCAGCCAAAGATGTCTTTCTCAAATTCTGCAGAGACAAGTTGTGGCCGGGAGAAGTGGTCATGGCGGTCTGGGCAGGATGGAGAAGAAAATGGAAAACGACCGCAGTCTGCAAAGTGTCTGTGTAGAAATGGTATCATACCACTAAGTGGTTAATGTATTCTGGCAATAGTGGTCTTTCCGTGGTGTTTTTTTTCAGTGAAGTATGATATTATTCCATCATTATGTTGTGGTAATACATGTTCATGGTCTGGGGGTATTATTTGTCCCTTTCATGGTGTTTTTATTAGTAATGCTGTTCTTGGTATAAGGGGTTTTGTTCAGTAACATGGGGTCACAAAATGTTCATGCAGTATGCTCAAGGGGGCAGCACATTCAAATTCTTGATATGGGGCCCAACCTTTTTTTGGTGAGCCAACCAGCTGTTGATCCCCTATTCTTACAATAGGACATCAGTTAAGGCCACTCTCACACAGGCGGTTTTTGCCAGCATTTATCGGGTGTTTAGACCACTGCACTGAGCCTCCAGATGAACGCTTTTTGAACACTGTTCTATTTTAGTGCATTTCAGCGATTTTTAATGCCCCACATCACCCACTGAAATGACGGGGAGCGTTGAGGATGCCGTTGAACGTGTTTTACTGATGCCCGTGTGAGACTGGCCTTAGGTCAAGGGATTGCAATGCTCATATAACCAACGGCACAGCCGAGCAGTACACAGAACCACCCAAACTGCACAGCTGAAGACAAAGAACAGACATCTCGGGAGGTAAGTTGTCCCATCTGGACTCCCTTTGGAGGTCAAGGATGGTTTTGCTCAGCAATAACTTGCCGCTCTTCAGACCCTTATGGCTAATCACATCCAACTTGTCGGAGATTCATCTTCTTGCGTCACTCACCTCTGCAAGGTTGACAATTCACCAGTCCCAGAAAGCCCAAGAGGCTCATTTTATTCATGGGGTCGGTGTAGTTAGACCAGGCCGTGTCGAGGTGTCCGTCTCTGCAGCATTCATCCCACGTCACCGCAGTGAACAGCATTAAGCTGCATGTCGAAGTAGAACCCTGTAGAAGCCAGCAAGTGCCCCCTATAGGATGGAAGTAGGAAATATCATTTATAATAGTGAAAGCGTTATCGTAACCCCTTAATTACTAGGCCTGTTTGGGGCTTAGAACTGCTGCGTGTACATGAAGAATAACGCTATATCTGGCGGTTGTATGACTTGTGTCCTGTATTTTTCACCTCTACAGTCTATCTAAAAGTTTCTGCTTTCTCTGTGCTAGTAGCTGGAGATTAGCTTCGATGATGTCTTCTATATAACTGCATATGGAGAAAACAGCAGATTCTGCTCCCCAACTTTCTGCAGCACACAGAGAAATAGCAGTATAATGGAGGACATGACGAGCAGCGCTGAACAGTGTAGATGCGATTTCGGTAGCTGTAAATCACTTACTATTAGCTGTGGCAGCCACATCGGTGTGAGACTACTATGAGCAGTATGTGTCATCACCCTCCTTCACTTCCTGTGTTCTGTCTATATGTCTCTGTTGCTAGAGACCAACTTGAAAACTAGCTGTGGGCAACAAATTAGAAGTAAAGGAGCCCTCTAGTGGCCGGCGCTTTATAGTAAACGGTATTTTAGGTAAATAGAGCGATTTGCACTTGTATGAAGACATAGGAAAAAGGAAGAAGCAGCCGACCTCATAGACCAGCGGAGTGCGGGGAGCGAAGTTCCGGGCACGGAGTGCGCGGGTGTGGAGCTATGGCGTCCACATAGATAGAAGGGGATAAACAGCAGGTTCCCCAACTGGCCGAGCTGCCGCCGTATATTACAGTATTGACCATCAGAACCAGTCAATCTGCTGATTTTTTTTTTCGTTTTTGGTACTTGTTGGTTCTGTCACCATTTTTAAAAATTAATTTCACAAATGTTTCATCAATATATGTGCCCCCACACACACACACACACCCTCCCCCATACACACACACACACCCTCCCCCCCCCACACACACACCCTCCCCCATACACACACACACACCCTCCCCCCCCACACACACACACCCTCCCCCCACACACACACCCTCCCCCATACACACACACACACACACACACCCTCCCCCCCCCCCCCCACACACACACACCCTCCCCCCCCCCCCACACACACACCCTCCCCCACACACACACTATTTATTTCCTAAACTCTTATTTCTCCAAAACATAAATATTGGTATTATTAGGCTGGGTCCACACAGGGCCTATTCCCGCCGGAAATCCCGCGGTTTGGCCGCAGCAAAAACAGCGAGATTTCCGCCGGGAGAAGCGCCGCTCCAAACCCGCGGCCCGGCCGCTTGCTTTTCCGTTGCGGCCGGCGCTCCCACAGAGGAGAGCGCGGCCACGACGGAAGTAAACAATAAATAGACATGCTGCATCTTTTGAAACCGCGGCTGCGGCGGCCGGACTTACCGCAGCGGATTGGCCGTCCCGTGTGGACGAGATTTCTCAGAAATCTCGTCCACATGGCTGGCTAATCCCGAGATTAGCGGCCATGGGCGGATTTGCCGCGGCGAAATTCCGCGCGGCAAATCCGCCCTGTGTGAACCCAGCCTTATTCAGGTGGTATAAACACAGCAATAGCCTGCAGGATAGCCCGTTTTTAGATAGCATAACCTGTTGAATGAAGGGCCAGCTCACAGGAGCGTATGCGTGAAGTGCTGTGTGTATGCCGCTGTGTGAGCTGGAGTATCACCGCCTAGAGCAGCGTACGAGGGGCCGCTGATAAGTCTTTGTCTTCTTTTTTTGTTTCCATGGTAACGGATGTTACATCACATGAAAGCCTTATGTGTCTAATATATGTGTTTGTAGCTTACAGCAACAGTGATCTCGGCACGCGGGAAACCAAAATGGCGGAGTCTAAGGCGATATTCACAGCCAATGAGAGCAGAGGAGTGATAACGTCCGCGGCGGATATTCATGATGATATGTGGCAGACATTGGGGGATCAATGCTCTTCATATTCTACAGTTAAGAACTGGGTTGCCAAATTTAAAACGGGCCCCTTGAGCAAAAATGATGAGGAACGTCCTGGAAGACCGAGAGAATCTTGATCCTGCAAGACAACGCCTATATTCCTGAGGTGCAGATGGCATGTTCAGGTCATGCGGGCATGCTGTCTGGGGTTTATGATGGTGCCAGACACTGGAATGGAGATGTTGGGGGGAGGTTGGCTGGTTGGGAAAAAGGGAGGACATGGTGTAAGAGACAGCGGACAGACAGTCGGCGATGTTTTGGAGGAATGGTACTGAGATGTCGCAGGAAGAGGTGTACAGTTGGGTGTCGTCAGCGTAGAGATGGTATTGGAGGCCAAATCTGCGGATGGTTTGTCCGATTAGAGCTGTGTAGATGGAGAAGAAGAGGGGGCCGAGGACCAATCCCTTGGAGACCCCAACAGCCAGGGGGAGCGGAGAGGAGATAGAGCCAGTGAAGGAGACGCTGAAAGAGCGGTCAGAGAGGTAGGAAGAGAACCAGGAGAGAGCAGCGTACTTTACTTTAATGGAGCAAAGCAAACTGAGGAGGTTATGGTCGACAATGTCAAATGCAGCAGAGAGGTCAAGGACGATTAGTAACGAGTAGTCGCCTCTCGATTTGGCCATCATTAGATCGACTGATACTTTTGTGAGGGCAGTTTCGATCAAATGTAGGGGGCGAAAGCCAGACTGGAGGGGAACAAAGCGAGAGTTGTCAGAGAGGAAGTGTGTGAGGCAGGAGGAGACCAGGCGTTAAAGTAGTTTGGAGATGAAGGGGAGATTTGAGATGGGTTAATCGTTGGCGGCGTCGGTCGGGTCGAGGGTCGGTTTCTTTAGCAGAGGGGATATGATGAAGTCTTTGAATCAGGAGGGGAAAATGCCAGAGATCAGGGAGAGGTTGAAGATGGTGGCGAGGTGGGTAATGATAGCCGGAGAAAAAGTGAGGCTAGGGCAGGTGGTGGGGCGAGCAGCGGAAAGCAGTCTGGAGACTTCCTGTGTCGTTTGTTCTTGTATACATAGTGAGTGATGTATGCAGTGCTTTAGAGACTGGTATCGGGGTAGCCGGACATTGCTTGGAGATTTCTTTGAGAATGTTTTCAAAATTTTTTATTTTTTTTGAAATGGGCGGCTAGCTCTCCAGCACTGAGATCCGTCATGGGGACCTGTTCTTTAGGACTGAGGAGGGAGTGGAAGGTATTGAAGAGTTGTTTGGGGTTGTGGGATAGTGAGGAGATGAGGGAGGTGAAATAAAATTGTTTGGCATGGTGGAGGGCGAGGTTGTATGTTTTGAGCATAAATTTGAAGTGGATGAAGTCTACGCACTGTTCGGATTTGCACCACAGACGTTCAGCACACCTAGACCACCGCCGGATGAAGTGCGTTTGGGGTGTGAGCCAAGGTTGTCATGGTCTGCGGTGGACTAGTTGGGTCACAGGGGGGCGCTGCTTCAGCCAGGACACGTCTGAGGGTGGTGGAGTAATGCTCAGCAGCCAGGCTGGGGCATGAGAGGAGAGAGATGGGGGACAGTCCGGAGGTTCCTAGAGGTGCAATAGGTGAGAGCTCCAGTATCCTCTGTGAGATTATTATACAGGCTTCTGCTAGGGGAAGATCATTTTCACTCAGCCGAGAAAACCGCGCAAGATTTGTGTGTTGCGAGATGCACGAGTATGAACCACATTCTTTTTGAATAGGGTCATATACATGTGCAATTTCTTTCCCCCATCGCATTGCGGGGCAGGAAAAAATCGTGGCACGTCTTATCTTTGGGCATTCCCTTGGAATGCATCGCCGGCAAAAGTATCATTAGATGTGCAAGATGTTGCTGAGGTCCCAGTGCGTCTGTCAGCCGCACCCCAGGATCGCTACTTCTCTGAAGTTATGGGAGGCATTTTTGACACAAAAACGCCTCCCATCCGTGGGGAAATCACACCTTCCTGAGCGCGACATCGGACTGCCTAAGGGCTTATTCTCACTGCCATAGGCATATCTACACACAGCGGCAGGGAGTGTAGTGGCGCCTGAATGAGGGGAATCCCTTCCCCTTCGCTGGCTCTTTAAACTCCGCGCCAGAGTGCAGAAGTTTGAAACAAGAGGCGTGAAGATAGGGGCCGCGCAATCTTCCTCGCACGTAGTATTCACTAGGACAGGTCCTAGCTTTTCTCACTGGTACAATTAACAGGCGTGAATCCCGCTAATGAAACCACTGAAATCCATTGATATGAGTGGTTTGGGATTATCACCACTGTATGAGGGGACAGAACCACGCTCATCGGGAACCACCCTTACTCTTCTTCTGCTCTAGCAGCCGCTTACGGAACAGACAGCTGTGGGGTCATTTCCAGATCTCTAGTTTGTAACAGCTCCTTCTTAGGCTCATACAAACGGAAGTACAAATGAAAAAACGTGGCAGCATCCACGGATGTGAAGAATTTACAAGAAGTGCTTTATTCTCCCATAGCATCAACAGAAAGAGGCGCCGTTATGGCCCCCAATTGGGAGCCGAGACATCGCCTCTTTCTGTTGGTGCTATGGGAGAATAGAGCACATCCACGGATGCTGCCACGGTTCGGTTCCTGGTGGCTGCAGCATCATTTAAAGGTCCCACCATAATTGTGGTTCATTATATGTGCTGCTGGTAATTTTTTCTGAACAGACGTAAGTCCAGTGATTTCGTTGATCCATTCGCACTGGTGTACATTCATCGCGTATAATATGGGCATGTTCTATTTTACCGCGTATTACACACAACAGAGAACTATTGTTCTCTATGGATGCATTAGGGAGTTCGGTACAGAAGAGCGTGCTTGAGATACATAGTCATAAATGCGCAGGCATACGCGATGACATATGCAGTGATCCGCAGATCCGCATGACGCTACGACACTGTGGTGTTTACCGGGCGCTCCAGTGAGCCCGACCTTGAAGTGGGAGCCGCACTGCCCACCGGCCAGAGACAGTGGATGCTCGTTAACGAACTAAGACTCATGACAGTACTTAAAGGAGATGTCTCGAGGCAGGAGTGAATTTTTTTTTTGCCCAGTCCCCCTAATTAAGCATACATTACTAAGCCCCCCTGTAAATGACTTTTCTAGCTGGTTTGTACTTACCGTTCCAGCGTTTCAGCAACTTCTAAAAATTTTCCCAAGATGGCCACCAGCTCTTTTCCCTTCGCTTGCTGTAGCCCGACGTGCGCGCTCCCGAGACGCTACCAGCTGTATCTCCCTGACAACCAGACGCCACGCAGCCGCCGACGGGACCCCTGGAGTGAACACGGCCAACCAGTCACCCACCGCCAGGCAGCAGGTAACAGGCGCAGCCCCCCCCCCCCCCCCCGACACAGCGGCAGCCCCCCCATCGCAGCGGCAGCCCCCCCCATCGCAGCGACAGTCCCCCCCCATCGCAACGACAGCCCCCCCGGCACAGCGACGACAGCCCCCCCCGGCGCAACGGCAGCCCCCCCCGGCCCATCACTTACCAGGACGGCAGGACGGCGGGACAGCTGGGCGGCTTCTCCGGACAGCTGGGCGGCTCTGCACCTTCCTCTAACAGAGGATGGTACAGAATGGCCGCTCCAGTGCGCTCCCGAGCAGTGACAGCTCGTCTGCGCATGCGCAGAAGAGCTGTAGCGGGGAGCACACTGAAGCGGCTCGTGCTGAAAGGAGAAGACCGGACTGCGCAAGCGCGTCTAAAAAAGCAAGCTGCCAGCGAATTTAGACGGAACCATGGAGACGAGGACGCCAGCAACGGAGCAGGTAAGTGAATAACTTCTGTATGGCTCATAATTAATGCACAATGTACATTACAAAGTGCATTAATATGGCCATACGGAAGTGTATAGACCCACTTGCTGCCGCGGGACAACCCCTTTAAGTGGATGGGAATGTTGGAATCCCAACCAATTAGCCGTGTGATGTTAGATACTATTGTGTAAGATTCAAATATAGAGAGAAAAGTATCATAGAAGTGACACCCTTTATTGGCCGACCTGGAAGGTTCGGGGTGCAGAGACTCTCATCAGACAGGTTCCTGACGGGCGGCCGTGCGCTGACAGCTGGCAGGTAGACTGTTTCTGGTAATTCTAGAGGTTCTTCTATAACACTGCTCTATCTTTGTGCACGACAGTACGCAGCCTCACGCACACTTGTTTGACTAATGGCTGGCTGTAATGATAAAACGCACTGGAAGAAAGGATCCATCTCCAAAGAGGAAATGACTTCAACGTGACGCAAGTGTTCCATAAAACTATCTCTGCGGGTCACCAAATCCTAATGTGAGAAGAGTTTACGGGCCAACATATAAAACGCTGCGGCCCTGTCATTATCCCAAAGCCGTTGGCACGCTAATTCCCCACGGACCCGCGCTGCTTTAGCGCCTTCAACGTTTTCAAACATCATTTATCACAAGTGTCTTGGGGCGTTCACGCAAGCATTTAGGCGCATCCGAAAACACAACCATGCGGAGCATCGGATTTCAATGGCTTCATTCGGACGAACGCTTCTTTCCCACATAACATATCCTCGCGTGACCATACACGCCCATTGTATACAGCACATGGACACATATGTCTTGCCCTATCTTTGACGTGATACGCAGCAAGCTCCCATAGACTTCTACGGAAACTGAAAAAAAAGGAGGGGGAGGGAGTTACCCTGCGTGGGAATAGGAGACAGCTCGCCGTAATTAGGCATTTTATTGGCATTCGAAGGATTTCTGCCGATTGTCGCTTACCATCGCTTCTGCATATTGTTTCTACAATGGTGTGTCAATGGCTTTGAATACGCTAATTAGGATCAGGGGGCAAAAAGTCATTCCAGCGATTCTACAATGCGAACATAAAAGCATACGGTCGTGTGAGGAGGCCTAAGGATGTGTCACATCTAACAGATTTACTGCAGATCTGCAGCAGGTTTCACTCTTCCAATTTGAATTTAACTGAAATCTGCTGGGGATCTGCTCCAAAATCTGTAGCAAAGTGTGAGAGAAAACTGACCATGTAGCCCAGAACAACTAATCAGAGCCCAGCTTATATTTGTCGCGACAGCTACGAAATGCCTTAGAGATTTTATGGTGCAAAGCAAAAAAAAAAATGCTCACACAGAGGCGCAATAATCTTGATGGTTGCAGTCACTTTCAGTTGTATACGATACTTAGTGCTTAGGGCTTGGTTTTAGCACAGTAGAGGTACGTCCAAAAATCGCGGCTAAAGTACACTAAAAATCTTGTGAATAGGCAATTTTTCACACACAGAGGACCCGAGCATCATCGTGTGTGAAAAATCGCTCATTCACTGAAATAGCGTGTTACTTTAAAAAAAACGCAGCTGCTCCGGGAGGAGAGAGAGATGAAGCCCTGCAGGGCTTCTGGATTTCCCCATAGCAGGGAGAGAGTAAGGGCGGGGCTACAGGGGATTTCCCCATAGCAGGGAGAGAGTGTGTGGCAATGGGGATCCCCAAGAGATAACCCCATAGTGCAAAGAGAGAGGAGGTGGGGGCTACAGGGGATCCCCGAAGAAAATCCCCATAACACAGAGAAAGGGGGTGGGGCTAGAGGGCTTCTCACAGGGATTTCCCAGAGTAAGTAGAGAGGGGCATGGCTAAAGGGTGGATCCCTCGAGCTCCACCCTCTCCCACATATTCTCAGGGAAGCCTTCTAACCCCGCCCCCTGCCTTATCCCGCTATAGGGAAATCCTTTGGGCAACCCACTGCTGGGGAGAGAGGTGGATGGAGTCCCCTACTGCCCCCGCCACTGGGAAATTGTCCAACAATGGGGCTGGAGGAATTCCCAGCTACCTACAGCGGGACATTTTAAACTGTCTGCCCAGAAGCACATTTTAACCCCTCGGTGACCAGCCTATCGTGTTTTTACGTCCTGCCATTGCAGGACATGCATGGATGGAGATTGTGCTGTAAGAAACAGCTGACACCCGTGGGCAGCAGCCCTAACAAGCCGCACGCATGGCCAATCAGGGCTGTTAACCCTTTAAATGCCCCTGTCAAATCTGACAGCGACATTTAAATTCCCCTAACGATGTTCAATGTCCCGTACACCCCCCTCCCCCCCCCCCCTCGCAATGAGTTTGGGAGAGCTGTGCGGGTTTCTTGGCAGCCGGGGACCTTCTGAAAGACCCCAGGGCTGTCATGACAGAATGCCTATCAAGCCATCCACGAGGGCTGGCTTGATAAGACTGCCTGTCAGATAGCAATATGATGTAATGCTATGGCATTACATCATACTGCAGGAGCGATCAAAGCACCGATTCCCCCTGGGGACTAAAAGAAAATGTGAAAATAAGAACAATAAAGTTTTATTAATTATTTTTTTTTAAAAAGTTATAAAAAACATATTTACAATAAAAAAATAAATATCTTAAAAAAATAAAAGTAGTGCAGCAAAAAAAAAAAAAAAACGACATATGTTTGGTACGGTAGTAATCGTACTGCCCCACAGAATAAAGTTATCATGTCGTTTTTGTTGCAATTTGTGTGGTGTAGAAACAAGACGCCATGAAAGATGCCGGAATGTCATTTTTATTCAATTTCTCTCCACTTAGAATTTTTTAAAAGTTTTTCAGTACACTAAGTAGCACCATTGAAAAATACAGCTCCTCCCGGAAAAAACAACAAGCCCTCCTACAGCGACGTCGATGGATAAATGAAGGAGTTATGATTTTTTAAAGGTGGGGAGGAAAAAGCAAAAATGGAAAAAAGCAAAAAAGCTCCGTCACTAAGGCCTCATGTCCACGGGGAAAATCAGGCCCGCTACGGATTCTCCATGGAGAATCTGCAGCGGGTCCCTCCTGCCCCGCGGACATGAGCGCTGAAAATCAGAATAAATAAGAATAAACTCACCTCTCGCCCGCTCCGGATCCTTCCTTCGCCGCAGTGTCATTTTCTCTGCGTCGCGGCCGGATCTTCTTACTTCGGCCCGGCGGATGCGCAGGATGACGTCGGTGACGTACCCCGCGCATGCGCCGGCCCGAAGAAAAAAGATCCGGCCGCGACGGAGAGAAGATGGAGCCTCGGCGAAGAGAAGAACCGGAGCGAGTGAGTAAATTCCTATTTTAGGTCTCCCGCGGATCCGGACGGCTTCCATAGGCTTCAATAGAAGCCCGCGGGAGCCGTCCCCGCGGGAGACCCGCACGAAAATGGAGCATGGCCCAGATTTTTTCATGCTCCATTTTTTTTTTTAAATCACTTTTATTGACCCTCCGCGGGTATTTTTCTACCCGCGGGTGGTCAATGCATCCCTATGGGGTGCGGATCCGCAGGCAGGCAGAAGAGTTAAAATCCGCTGCGGATTCACGGGGTCTTGGTAAGCACTAGACTACTTCCTTAGGAGTTCACCCTGACTACCCGCGTATGTGAGAGCACGCTCCATCAATACTTGCATTACAGCCTGTGAGCGGCCCCCGACTAAATCATCCCTACAACTCCAGTCTACGCATCACTTACACAAGAGCGCTCTATCCTCACGCCTACTGCTCCGTGCCACTTGCAGGAGGAGGTTTACTGCAGACCGGCTGGCGTTGGAGTCCCACTAGTACTAGTAGATGCATTCCCAGCTTACGGTGCCCCGACCCGCCGTGGATGATCTGCAGAGAATCACTGATTGCCAGGCAGATTCTGGACTTGTTGGTGTCTCAGTTGCCGAGGTAAGCAGGTAACGCAGATGGTACGCAGAGCGTACAGACACCCGTAGGCCTCATTCCCACCAGCGTGTGCGTTCTTACTAGGGATGAGCGAGTATACTCGCTAAGGCACTCCCCGCTCGAGTAATGTGCCTTAGCCGAGTATCTCCCTGCTCGTCCCTAAAGATTCGGGGGCCGCCGCAGCTGACAGGTGAGTTGCGGCGGGGAGCGGGGGAGAGCGGGCGGGAGAGAGGGATCTCCCCTTCGTTCCTCCCTGCTCTCCCCCGCAGCTCCCCGCCCCGCGGCAGCACCCGAATCTTTCGGGACGAGCGGGGAGATACTCGGCTAAGGCACATTACTCGAGCGGGGAGTGCCTTAGTGAGTATACTCGCTCATCCCTAGTTCTTACGCTGGCTGCATGCAGCCGAAAGTAGCATCAATGAAAAATAGTCGCAATCGAGTCCTAATATGAATTACCGTTTGCTCGCCCGTTTACATCATGTGAAAACTTTGCTGCAGTGTGAAGTTCCGGCAGTCCGCAGAAATCCTTCTAATAGCTTAAATATTAATAGCTTTTCCGAGTGCCGGCCGCAGGTAAACTCCCTCCCCTCCCCTTTTATTCAGCTCTCATAGGAGTCTATGGGAGCCGCCTACGTTTTTCATCCAAAGATAGGTCACTAAATTCGGCAATTTGACGGTGCAATTTTCGGACGACTTAATAGCCACATAAAAGGGTTTGTGTGAATAAGGTCTTAGGCTGCCTTCACACTGGCGTGCAAGACGCACAAACATGGACGCCATTCTTTTGAATGCGGTCATACACATGAGCGATGTGTTCCTGCATGGCCCCACGATGTGTGGAGACAAAGCGCGGCATGTTCTGTCTCCCTGCGTGATCTCGCATCGCAGCCCTATTGGTGTCAGTGCGGCTGTCGGCAGCAGTGCGAGGTCTTCCGTTGAAAGCAATGAAAGAAATCCCGCGATCCTCCTGCTGTGGCTGACAGCCGCGCCGCAGGACTGCTTCTTCCCCGAAGTAATGCCAGGCTGTTTGGGCATGAAAATGCCTCGCATCCTTGGAGTATTCACATGGTGGAGAGCGCAATATGAGGGAAGGATTCACATGTTGGGGAGCGTGATATAAGGGTGGGATTCACATGGTGGGGAGCGCAATATAAGGGCAGGATTCACATGTTGGGAAGCGTGATATAAGGGTGGGATTCACATGGCAGAGAGCGCAATATGAGGGCAGGATTCACATGTTGGGGAGCACGATATAAGGGCGGGATTCACATGGCGGGCAGCGCGATATGGGGGCGGGATTCACATGGTGGGGAGCATGATATGGGGGTGGGATCCACATGGTAGGGAGTGCTATATAAGGGCGGTATTCACATGGTGGGGAGCGCGATATGGGGGCGGTATTCACATGGTGGGGAGCATGATATGGGGGCGGGATTCACATGGTGGGGAGTGCGATATGGGGGCGGAATTCACATGGTGGGGAGCGTGATATGAGGGTGGGATTCACATGGTGGGGAGCATGATATGGGGGCGGGATTCACATGGTAGGGAGTGCGATATAAGGGCGGGATTCACATGGTGGGGAGCACGATATGGGAGCCGGATTCACATAGTGGGGAGCGCGATATGGGGCGGGATTCACATCGTGGGGAGCGCGATATGGGAGCCGGATTCACATAGTAGGGAGTGCGATATTGGGGCGAGATTCACATGGTGGGGAGCACAATATGAGCTGTGAGTCACATTTGCCATAACAAGCGTAACCTTCTGACTTGCAACTCTTTCCTTTACAATGTCTGCGTATATTATTTGCGCCAGTGATTATTCGGGCAGTTACCATCGGGGGCACGGAGTCCAATGCATTCATTCAGATGACCAACTGTTAGCCGCGGAAAAGATAGAACATCGGTGATCGAATACCGCGGCCGATTTTATAGGTCTTGCCCTATCCTTCGGCCGATATACGCTGGCAGCTCCCATAGGCTTCTATGGGAGCAGCTGAAAAAGGGAGGGGGAGGGAGTTCAGCAGCGGCCAATGCTGGGAAAAGCTTACAGGGGCCTCCATTTAATTATTAGAAGTAATTCCAATTGAGGGTTTTTTCGAGTGAATGGAATGATGAAATTAGATTGATTGCTGCACTTTTAGGGCTTATTCTGACATGCGTATATATATATATATGCTGTCCCTCTCTGCAACTAGTGGCGAGGGGCGGAGAGGGGGTGGGAGCACAGGCCGCTCTCACAGGCGTTTGTAAAAACGCTGCATTTTTCTGCGTTAGAACGGTGTTTTTGACAGCGTTTTTAAAGCACCCCATCATTGCAAGGGTTGATGTAGTGCGCCAAAAACGCGCTGAACGCATGAAGATAGAACATACAGCGTTCATTTTAGTGTGCGCTCAGGGTTCCCTCACACCGGGGGCTGCGCAGTCCTGAAATCCCATTGATTTGCATTGGAGCATTCAGACACGCCATTTTTTTCACACGTGCGTAAGAACCACACTGTGCCCTCTGTTAGTGCGTAATAAGCACATTATACACCATCGGGGGTTAAAATATGCAGTAAATATGCGTGTTACATGAGCATATAACTGCGCACTGTGTATTAGGGCTTATTCACACGGGCGTATATGGGCCGAGTTTTCACGCCGCCCCAGTAATGCATCAGTGCACGGGGCCGTATCTCCGCAGCGTGAAAGCGCTCGCCCGGCGCTTGTATGTCGGTGGCGGCAGCTGCAGGAGAAGGGAGGTGGGAGGCGTGACTGCTAAACTCTGTACCTTCTCTTTAATGGGGCGAGGGGGTGGAGCACACTAGCTCCCGTCCTGGCTCCTCCCCTTGCAGAGAGCCGGCGAGGGGAGGGATGGGCTGTCTCCCAGTTTTCATGGCCGGCTGATATACACTCATGTGAATAAGCCCCTATAAACATGAAAAATACGTGTAAGAGCTTCTTCAAACAAGCGAATGCTCAAAAACACTTCAACAGAGCGCCGTATTGGCGCATGAACGCGGTTGGATGAGGTCCATTTGCACGCGTGACGCTCCCCTTCCGTGGATTAAATGGCTATTTAGCCTAATGAGGTCCAGATGTGTTATTTTTTCCCGTGTTTTCGCAGTGTTTCCCGCTTCCCCTTGCGCACCTCCTATAGACTTCTATGGGGGTCTTTGCTGCATAAAATGTGAAAAGTAGAGCAGATCCCACTGAATTCCATGTGTGAGAACGAACCGAGCGAAGAAGTCATTGGGTTCTATTCTTTGTGTTTTGTAAACGCAAATACCTGCACAACACGGTGGTCTGAGCACGCCCCGATGTGCAGCCTCCCGATGCGCGGCCCCCTGATACGCAGCCCCCTGATGCGCGGCCCCCCGATACGCAGCCCCCTGATGCGCGGCCCCCCGATGCGCCTCCTTAGGGACCTTTCACACAGAATGGAATTGTTCCGAATTCGCCACTGCAGAAATCTGCACCAAAATCTGCAGCTCTCCGGGCTCCGCCCACGGACGTATGCACAGTGCATGTCACAGTGAATGAGACAACTTTTGCGCATGCATTGGCGCATTTTACTACACTTTTTACACTCGCCGAGCCTGCTCACATGGGCGCAGGACAGCGCTGCTGTGGTCTACATGGCCAATAAGATGCGTTTTTTGCATGGGATTGGCGTATTGCGCATACATTTGTAAGTCCCTGTGGGGACTTTTGTTGCACAAATGCATGCTACAGTTTTTGTTACATGCTGCCAAAAGGGAGGGTGAGAATGAATACATCGAAATCAAGGCGCTCTCGTCTCTGTATATTACGTGCGCAAATACGTCCGTCTAAAGGGGCCAGAACTGCAGATTTTGAGGTGGAATCACCAGCAGAATTCTGCTTTTTCAATTCTGCATCACATTCCGCATCCCATCCCACGTCACATTCCGCGTCACATTCCGCGTCAATCCCGCATCACATCCCGCGTCACATTCCATGTCACATCCCGCGTCACATTCCGCATCACATGCCGCATCACATTCCGCGTCAATCCCGCGTCACACTTCGCGTCAATCCCGCATCACATCCCACGTCACATTCCGCATCACATCCCGCGTCACATTCCGCATCACATCCCACGTCACATCCCGCGTCACATTCCACATCACATCCCGCGTCACATTCCGCATCACATCCCGCGTCACATTCCGCGTCACATTCCGCGTCACATTCCACGTCAATCCCGCGTCACATTCCGCATCACATTCCGCGTCAATCCCGCGTCACATCCCGCGTCACACTTCGCGTCAATCCCGCATCACATTCCGCGTCAATCCCGCATCACATTCCGCATCACATTCCGCGTCAATCCCGCGTCACATCCCGCATCACATTCCGCGTCAATCCCGCGTCACATCCCGCGTCACATTCCGCATCACACTTAGCGTCAATCCCGCATCACATCCCGCGTCACATTCCGCATCACATCCCACGTCACATCCCGCGTCACATTCCGCATCACATCCCGCGTCACATTCCGCATCACATCCCGCGTCACATCCCGCGTCACATTCCGCGTCACATCCCGCGTCACATTCCGCATCACATCCCACGTCACATTCCGCGTCACATTCCACGTCAATCCCGCGTCACATTCCGCATCACATTCCGCGTCAATCCCGCGTCACATCCCGCGTCAATCCCGCATCACATCCCGCGTCACATTCCGCATCACATCCCGCGTCAATCCCGCATCACATTCCGCATCACATCCCGCATCACATTCCGCATCACATTCCGCGTCAATCCCGCGTCACATCCCGCGTCACATTCCGCATCACATCCCGCATCACATTCCGCGTCACATTCCGCATCACATTCCGCGTCAATCCCGCGTCACATTCCGCGTCACACTTAGCGTCAATCCCGCATCACATCCCGCGTCACATTCCGCATCACATCCCGCGTCACATTCCACGTCACATTCCAGGTCACATCCCGCGTCACATCCTGCGTCACATTCCGCATCACATCCCGCATCACATTCCGCGTCACATTCCAGGTCACATCCCGCGTCACATCCTGCGTCACAACCCGCGTCACATTCCGCATCACATCCCGCGTCACATCCCGCATCACATCCCGCATCACATTCCACGTCACATTCCGCATCACATCCCGCATCACATCCCGCATCACATTCCGCATCACATCCCGCATCACATCCCGCATCACATTCCACATCACATCCCACGTCACATCCCGCATCACACTCCGCATCACATCCTGTGTCACATTCCATGTCACATCCCGCATCACATCCCGCATCACATTCCGCGTCACATTCCGCATCACATCCCGCATCACATCCCGCATCACATTCCGCGTCAATCCCGCGTCACATCCCGCGTCACATCCCGCGTCACATCCCGCATCACATCCCGCATCACATTCCACGTCACATTCCGCATCACATCCCGCATCACATCCCGCATCACATCCCGCATCACATCCCGCGTCACATCCCGCATCACATTCCACATCACATCCCGCGTCACATCCCGCATCACATCCCGCGTCACATTCCGCATCACATCCCGCATCACATCCCGCATCACATTCCACATCACATCCCGCGTCACATCCCGCATCACACTCCGCATCACATCCTGTGTCACATTCCATGTCACATCCCGCATCACATTCCGCGTCACATTCCGCATCACATTCCGCGTCAATCCCGCGTCACATTCCACGTCACATTCCGCATCACATCCCGCATCACATCCCGCATCACATCCTGCGTCACATCCCGCGTCAATCCCGCATCACATTCCGCATCACATTCCGCATCACATTCCGCGTCAATCCCGCATCACATCCCGCGTCACATCCCGCGTCACATTCCACGTCACATTCCGCATCACATCCCGCATCACATTCCGCATCACTTCCCGCGTCACATTCCGCATCACTTCCCGCGTCACATTCCGCATCACATTCCGCATCACATCCCGCATCACATCCCGCATCACATCCCGCATCACATCCCGCATCACATTCCGCATCACATCCCGCATCACATCCCGCATCACATCCCGCATCACATCCCGCATCACATCCCGCATCACATCCCGCATCACATCCCGCATCACATTCCGCATCACATCCCGCGTCACATTCCGCGCGGGATGGAAAATTATCGTCAGGACAGCAGATCCTGCTGCGCCCCGCAGAGCGTTCTCTCTTTGCGAAGGTCCCTGAGGACACCTGCCGGCACGGGGGGCTCTCCGCGGAGTCTCGGGCTGCACCTGCTGGTAGAGCGGAGGTCCACCAGTGCTTGTGTGTCGGCAGGCACAACGACGCACCCGCAGTGAAAGCAAGGGCTCCAGGTTTTGAAAATGATATTTTTGACATGCAGGACAGACAGACGAATGTAACACTTCAGTTAGAGGAGGAACAGCGATGGATATGGGTTATTGTGGCTAGGAGGGTCTCACTCATATATGGGTTATTGTGGCTAGGAGGGTCTCACTCTGGGGGCTACGGGGCTCCGAAAGTCATGTCTGTGCAATAAGATAGCTGGAGAGGCAGAGATAGATAGTATATATATAGAGATGGGTAATATATATATATACACACACAGAAGTGGATAGCATATATATATGCTGATATACATAGTATACACACAGATGTATATAGATATATATATATTTAAAATTACACACAATGTATAGGATATATATATACATATAAACACACAGAGATGGATAGTATATAGAGAGAGATGGGTAGTATATATATATACCGAGATACATAGCATACACACAGATGGATGGTATATATAGAGATGGGTTATATATATATATATATATATATATATATATATATATATATATATATATATATATACACACACACACACACACAGAAGTGGATAGCATATATATATATATATATATATATATATATACTGAGATTCATAGTATACACGCAAATGTATATAGATAGATAGTGTATATATATATATATATATATATATATATATATATAAAATTACACACAATGTATAGCATATATATATATATATATATATAAACACACAAAGATAGATAGTATATATAGAGATGGGTAGTGTATATATATATATATACTGAGATACACAGCATACACACAGATGGGTAGTACACACACATGTATATAGATACATAGTATACACACACATGACACATGTATATAGAGAGATGTAGCTGCCATGTCCCAGCCGGGCTCCCCACATGCTTGCAGGGTTCAGCCTGGCAGTTGGGGCTTCTGCTCGGACTTACCCGGCTGCAGGGTGTCCCCTCCCGGGATGGGGTGGCATCGGGTGGCCGTCCAGAGCAGGAGGGGCAGCAGCAGTGATTGCAGCATGGTGCAGGAACTTGCCGAGTCCGAGGAGTGTCTGGCCGCTGTCTACCTGGCTGTGGCCGCCGTCTGTCGCTGGGGGAAGTGTTCCCGCGATCCCCGCTGTCTGCCGGCCACTTCTCGCCTGCGTCTCCCCTTATCTGTGCCCCTATGTCTGTCCTGTGTCTCAGCGCTGTCCAATGTCTGCCCCCTCCGGGTCTCCCCTCCTCTCCCCGGGTCTCCCCTCCTCTCCCCGGGTCTCCCCTCCTCTGCCGTCCCCCACGCTGGCTGCTCTCCTCACTTTGTTGTAGTATTGCTTCACCTGCCTGTGCGGCTGTCTGCCGATGTCTGGCGGCGGCGGCGGCGGGGAGGGCTGCCTGCTCGACCGTGTCACCTGGGACAACATTTGTGGAACTTTCTCAGTGGTGTGCGGCCGGCGGCCGTCCTGCCTGCGGGGCTGCAGACCGAGTGTGCGGCGTCCTCGGGGGAATGCCCCCCCCCCATTCCTGTCAGGCTTTAGCTTTACCTCATAGTTAGTGCTGAGGTGTCAGAGGAGCCGGAGAAGAGCCCCCGGCTGCCATCCTTCAGCCAGTCCTTCAGATATTCTCTTGTAGACATGGCTGTGGGGGGCGCTCCTGAGGGTCTCCTCACATCAGCATAAGCAAGGGGGCAACGTCAGCTTGTCCGATATTACAGTGATCTAAGAGGGCGCTGCGCGTGTCCTGGCGGGACGGAACGAGCGGAAAGCCTCAATCAAGCTATGTTAGAACCAATGACAGAGGTAGACGTCTCCAGACTACTCTCCACTGCTTGCCCCACCACCTGCGCTAGCGACCCTCTTGCCTCTCACCTCCTCCGGTCCCTCTTTCTTCCCACCTCCTCTCATCACTCTTCCCTCTCACCGCCTCCGATCCCTCTCACCTTCTCCGGTCCCTCTCCCCTCATACCTCCTCTGGTCCCTCTCACCTCCGGCCCCTCTCACCTTCTCCGGTCCCTCTTACCTCATACATCCTCTGGTCCCTCTTCCCTCTCACCTCCTCCGATCCCTCTTCCCTTTCACCTCCTCCGATCCCTCTCACCTCTACCGGTCCCTCTCACCTCCTCCAGTCCCTCTCACCTTCACCGGTCCCTCTTCTCTTTCACCTCCTCCCATCCCTCTTACCTCCACCGGTCCCTCTCACTTTCCCGGTCCCTTTTCCCTTTCACCTCCTCCGATCCCTCTCACCTCTTCCGGTCCCTCTCACCTCCTCTGATTCCTCTCACCTCCTTCGATCCCTCTCACCTCCTCTGGTCCCTCTCACCTTCTCTGGTCCCTCTTACCTCCTCCGCTCCCTCTCACCTTCTCCGGTCCCTCTTTCCTCATACTTCCTCTGGTCCCTCTTCCCTCTCACCTCCTCCGGTCCCTCTTCCCTTTCACCTCCTCCGATCCCTCTCACCTCTACCGGTCCCTCTCACCTCCTCCAGTCCCTCTCACCTTCTCCGGTCCCTCTTCTCTTTCACCTCCTCCCATCCCTCTTACCTCCACCGGTCCCTCTCACTTTCCCGGTCCCTTTTCCCTTTCACCTCCTCCGATCCCTCTCACCTCTTCCGGTCCCTCTCACCTCCTCTGATTCCTCTCACCTCCTTCGATCCCTCTCACCTCCTCTGGTCCCTCTCACCTTCTCTGGTCCCTCTTACCTCCTCCGCTCCCTCTCACCTTCTCCGGTCCCTCTTTCCTCATACTTCCTCTGGTCCCTCTTCCCTCTCACCTTCTCCGGTCCCTCATACCTCCTCTGGTCCCTCTTCCCTCTCACCTCCTCCGGTCCCTCTTCACTTTCACCTCCTCTGGTCCCTCTCACCTTCTCCGGTCCCTCATACCTTCTCTGGTCCCTCTTACCTCCTCCGGTCCCTCTCACCTTCTCCCGTCCCTCTTCCCTCATACCTCCTCTGGTCCCTCTTCCCTCTCACCTCCTCTGGTCCCTCTCACCTTCTCCGGTCCCTCTTACCTCCTCTGGTCCCTCTTCCCTCTCACCTCCTCCGATCCCTCTCACCTCCTCCGGTCCCTCTCACCTCCTCCAGTCCCTCTCACCTCCTCCGGTCCCTCTTACCTCCACCATTCCCTCTCACCTCCACCGGTCCCTCTTCCCTCTCACCTCCTCTGGTCCCTCTCACCTCCTCCGGTCCCTCTCACCTTTTCCAGTCCCTCTCCCCAGCTGTCATTACCCACCTCACCACCATCTTCAACCTCTCTCTGGCATCTTCCCCTCCTCATTCAAACACTCCATCATATCCCCTATACTAAAGCAAGCGACCCTCGACCCAACAGACGCCGCCAACTACGGACCCATCTCAAACGTCCCTTCATCTCCAAATCATTAGAACGCCTGGTCTCCTCCCACCTTACACTTTCTCTCTGACAACTCTCTCCTCGTTCCCCACCAGTCTGGTTTCTACCCTCTACACTTGACCGAAACCGCCCTCACAAAAGTATCAAATGACCTGATGACGGTGAAGTCAAAGGAGCGATTACTTTCTACTAATCCTCCTTGACCTCGCCACTGCATTTGACACTATCGACCATGACCTCCTCCTTGTTATGTCTGAAGGAGGCTGCTCTCTCCTGATTCTCCTCCTATCTCTCTGACTGCTCTTTCAGTGTCTCTTTCACTGACTCTATCTCCTCTTCGCTCCCCCTCGCAGTTGGGGTCCCCCAGGGCTCGGTCTTTGGCCCCCTCTTCTCCACTTCCTCTCCCTGTCGGGGTCTCTCAGGGCTCGGTCCTCGGCCCCCTCTTCTCTATCTATACAGCCCCAACTGTACAAACCATCCACAAATTTGGCCTCTAATACCATCTCTATGATGACGACACCCAACTATACACCTCTTCCCGTGACATCTCGGCAGCATTCCTCCAAGACATCACTGACTGTCCGCTGTCTCTTACACCATGTCCTCCCTTTTTCTTATCCAGCTGACCTCCACCCAATATCTCTATATCAGTATCTGGCACCATCATAACCCCCAGACAGCGCGTCCGCTGCCTTGGGGGTCACACTGGACTCTGACCTCTTCTTTACCCCTCACATCCAATCTCTAGCACGAACATGCCATCTGCACCTCAGAAATATTGCCGTTCCTCAGCACAGACACGCTAAAGACTTGCTGTTGCCCTCATCCATTCGACTTCTACAGCTCTCTATTCATTGGCCTTCCCAGCACCAGACTCTCCACTCTCCAATCCATGCTAAATGTGGCAGCCAGGCTCATATTCCTATCCAGCCGCTTCTCAGATGCCTGTGCACTATGCCATTCATTCCATTGGCTGCCCATCCATTGCAGAACTCTATTTCACAGAGTAGGCAGAGCAAAAAGTCTCCAAATTTAACTTGAGTAGCCCTTTCACAGTGGTGACTTGAATTAAAAAATATAATTTTTATTTTGAACTTTTTAAAATGCACATATAGGGGCACAACACATAAAACAACAAAAACAAAAAAAGATAAGTAAGGGGCGTGGTAAATACCATCCAACCACACCGTCACTAAAGATGGGCATCCAATTGTACTGTGTGTGTGGGTGTTTGTGTGATCTGGTCACCGGCGACCACAAAGTTTTTTTGTCCTGCTTAAAGCCGGTAATGTATGAGGCAGGGGTATATTGGTACTTGGGGTTTGTGAGATTATCCCCAGTTGTTTTGGTCTTTTTTATTTATAAAGCCCACACACCGTAGATGGATGCAATTTTTAGTGATTTGAACGTTCGTTTCTTTACAATTCTTTTTTACCCCCCCCCCCCCCTTTTTTTTCAAAGGAGGGTAGAGGTACCTGACCAATTCCTAAATGGATAGTCGGAATTGGCCTTGGCCGTAGGGATCATCTCCCGAGGTTGCTAGATATATATGATGCCAACCTCCAGAGAGAGTCTCCCGGTTAATATAGGACGGCCTCGCCTCTATAGATAAGGGTCGTAGTATAAATACTTGACCCAAGCGTATTCGAATTTCCCTTTTTAGTATGCTGATTCTCGTATTTAATTGCTCGACGCGTTTCACCACTTCAATTCTCGTGGATCATCAGGAGCATTATAAATCGGGATTGAGTAGAGACAGTATAGATGATATGAGGTCACCAATAGACCAATTGGTAAAGAAACGAATATCTTAGTTTTTGGAGGGCCTGTTCTTGCAGCAGGTTTCTCGAAGGATCGGATCTAGCCTGGGTAGAAAGTTTGATACTCAAATTGCAGAACTCAATTCAAACTCCTCACCCACAAAGCTCTTGTAGTGGCTCAGAACGGTATTAGTGTATCTTGACGCTACCAGGAAGTACTGCTGGAGACCACAGTGACAGCCTGGTGACGACCCCTGTACCTGATTGGCTGCTGAGAAAGCTCCCTGGCAGGTCCTGTCAGCCCACTGGAATTCTCCCGTCCCTGCTCCCTCCGCACAGTTCTCCTCTCCGCTGCAGCTGTCACTTTTCCAGGGCCCCGGGCTCACCGCTGCAGCTGCAAGTGTAGGAGCTCCTGACAGGCCAGTATACTTCTGCCGTCCCTGCTCCTGGGGTACAGTTGTCCTCCCCGCTGCTGCTCTCACTGTGCCATGTCTCCCCGTGGCAGCCGAGATTTACGCTCCGCTGTGCTGCTGCTGTAAGTATAGCAGCCTCCCCGGGGGTAAGGCTTGCTGACCTGTGCTAATGTGTGTTTCCCGGCCATTCACCACTGCTCCGTGCTGTGCGTCTCCCGAGCGCCGTCGGCATCACGTGCAGTGTATGGAGCCGCAGTGGTGGAAGGACAGTGTAGTCCAGCGCTTTTCCGCTGCTGCTCATACGCGCTGTACATCTCCCTTCTGTCTGCAGCGAGTGCTTGCCCTGGGGGCCTTGGAAGGGGGGCGGCAGCTACAGTGATGGATTGCTGCAGCTGCTGTACACATATTTGCCTGCCCTGGAGGGTTATGTAAGCCTACATGCACAGTAATCTGTAACCCTAACCCTACAGCCCTGGCTACAATCTCTACACAGCGTGCTCCTAGGACCTTACAGAAATGACCCTATCGGGAGCTAGGTGTGTGACAGGGGCATTGCTCCTGTAAAATTCCTAGCTACTGGTGGCGTCAAGATACACTAATACCACTCAGAACACCATCCTGGTCCCTTCCATAAATGTCATACATGTTCGTCCTATGTGGATGCACTGTGCAAAGCTTGTCTTGTCATATCCAGTGTGTGTGTTGCACAGCTGCGGCGCTTGAGACGTTAAAGGGGTTGTCCCGCGAAACAAAGTGGGGGTATACACTTCTGTATGGCCATATTAATGCACTTTGTAATATACATCGTGCATTAATTATGAGCCATACAGAAGTTATTCACTTACCTGTTCCGTTGCTAGCGTCCTCGTCTCCATGGAGCCGTCTAATCTTCAGCGTCTAATCGCCCGATTAGACGTGCTTGCGCAGTCCGGTCTTCTCCTTTGCTGAATGGGGCCGCTCGTGCCGGAGAGCGGCTCCTCGTAGCTCCGCCCCGTCACGTGTGCCGATTCCAGCCAATCAGGAGGCTGGAATCGGCAATGGACCGCACAGAAGCCCTGCGGTCCATCGAGGGTGAAGATCCCGGCGGCCATCTTCAGCAGGTAAGTAAGAAGTTACCGGAGCGTGGGGATTCAGGTAAGCACTCTCCGGTGTTCTTTTTTAACCCCTGCATCGGGGTTGTCTCGCGCCGAACGGGGGGGTTGAAAAAAAAAAACCCGTTTCAGCGCGGGACAACCCCTTTAAGAACGGATTATTATTTGGCAAGGTCTGCAGGATAAACTACATTGTCCGTGTATCAACTTCCGCCTGAGCGTACCCCTTGAGCTGTTCGCGGCCATGGTTCGGTCTTCCACGTTTTGATTCGCTGAAGCACAACCGCGCCGCTAGACTTAACATTGGAATTGTCACCCGGCCTGACAGTGACTCCAAACTTTAATTTTATGACTTTTCGGCGGTGGTGAGGAAGCCACAAATCTAATGACACCAAAATCATCCACCAAAGGACACACAAAGGGGGCAAAGAGTGGTGCAAGAAAAGCCTGTAGGCCCTTTTATATTAGATATGCCATACTCCTTGAGCCTAATGCATTTTCCAGCAGTGCCTGCACAGATACTGGCGGGGGGGGGGGGCGATTTCTACAGCTCATACCTGAATATATCCCCACTAAAGGGTTATTTCTGAGCAAACATAACGATAATTGGTCAGTGTTAACAAATGAGGAACTCAATGATATAATGTTAGCGTTCAGCATTGATTTTAATGCTTTAAACATAATTATCGGTGGTACAATTGATGGCGCTCGTAGCATTGCTGCATATCATTGGCAGATACAAATTGTCAGGGCGCCAACCGTACCATGACTTCCTGATTTGACCTGGGTCCGGAATGACGTCCACACGGCAGGCAGATCACACGATACGCCAGGCCACACATACTCACTGTAATTCAGTGCGGGACACCGAGGCAGTAAGATCTCCCTTTGATACCAGCATTGCTAGGCTGGCGGGAATGTCTTTTACCGTAGTTGGCCTGCCAGTTGTTACTTTATCTATATATATAAAATTGAATGTATGCGTGTCTGTCTGTCTGTGTGTCTGCGTGTCTGTCTGTCTGTGTGTTTGTCCTTTATGCGCTACTACACCATTCATCCGATCGCCATGAAACTTTGGGAAGTTGTTGAGTACACTCCTGGGAAGATTATAGGCATAGTACAACTATCCTACGATAAATGGCGCGCGTGCGAGCGTCGTCGACAGTTACGCCCCCCTCCCCCCACGTAGATCGTTCGATTTCCATCACTGCCACTAATTCTCTCACTTCCCAATGTCGTAGAAACATGAAATTTGGCACGAGCATTGATTATGTCATAAATAGGAAAAGCTAATGGGTCCCAACTCGATTATTCTATTCTAAGCGCCAAAGAATTAGCGTCCAAATTTTACGTACGGAATGTAATTTTCTCACATAGAAGCTTGAAATTTGGCACGAGCATTGAATATGTCATAAATAGGAAAAGCTAATGGGTCCCAACTCGATTATTCAATTCTATGCGCCAAAGAATTAGCGTCCAAATTTTACGTACGGAATCTAATTTTCTCGCTTCCCAATGTCATAGAAACTCGAAATTTGGCATGAGCATTGAATATGTCACAAATAGGAAATGCTAATGGGTCCCAACTCGATTATTCAATTCTATGCGCCAAAGAATTAGCGTCCAAATTTTACGTACGGAATCTAATTTTCTCGCTTCCCAATGTCATAGAAACTCGAAATTTGGCACGAGCATTGAATATGTCATAAATAGGAAAAGCTAATTGGTCCCAACTCGATTATTCAATTCTATGCGCAAAAGAATTAGCGTCTAAATTTTACGTACGGAATCGAATTTTCTCACTTCCCAATGTAATAGAAACTCGAAATTTGACACGAGCATTGAATATGTCATACATAGGAAAAGTTAATGGGAAGTTGTTGAGTACACTCCTGGGTAGATTACTGGTATAGTACAACTATCCTACGATAGGTGGCGCGCGTGTGAGCGTCGTCGACAGTTATGCCCCCCCCAGACAAAGATCGTTTGATTTCCATCTCAAGCACAAAAGCAAAAGGCATTACGAGTAACGGGATACGTGTTCAACTACAAAATGATGCATCCACCGAACGTTTCGCAAGACAATTGCTGGATATTGAGAATGCTGAGGTAAAATAAAAGCTGCGCTGTGATTGGTTGCTATTTCTTATACTGCTGAGGCAACATGAAAGCTGCGCTGTGATTGGTTGCTATATATTATACCGCTGAGGTAAAATGAATGCTGCGCTGTGATTCGTTGCTATTTTTTATATTGCTGAGGCAGAATAAAAGTTGCGCTGTGATTGGTTGTTATTTCTCTTACTGCTGACGTAACATGAAAGCTGCGCTGTGATTGGTTGTTATATATTATACCGCTGACGTAACATGAAAGCTGCACTGTGATTGGTTGTTATATTTTATACTGCTGAGGTAACCTATAAGCTGTCCTGTGATTGGGTGTTATATATTATAAAGCTTAGATAACATGAAAGCTGCGCTGTGATTGGTTGTTATATATTATACCACTGAGGTAACCTAAAAAAGCTGCGCTGTGATTGGTTGTTATCTAGATATATAAAAACGAATGTATGTCTGTCTGTCTTCGCAGCAACGCGCGACGGGTAAGCTAGTCATTTATAAACCGGCCCCTTAGTACTAAAGGCGATGGTTATACTGCTTGTGTACTGCCTAGGCTCTTCCTGAATCTTTTACAGTCTTCTGTCACTCTAGTTTCAGCTACCGAGTTTCAGTCATCTTAGCACTTGGTCTTGTGTTTTATTTAGTAGTCCCTAGGAACTGACTGGTTTCCGGTCTCTCTCCTGCAGTCTGGTAGCCCTTTTCAGGCCTGTGCTCTGCTTGAGGGATAGTCCAGACGGTTTGGGTAAATTTGTTTGTATAGTCATCTACACCTTGCAATACTCTACCAGTCAGTCCAAAAATATCCATATAACCTGTCGCTAGTTTAGCTCCGTCTTCGGATCTGAAATTTATCACCTCTGGTTGAGCAAGCTAGTTGTACCTGACGTGACACTCCGGTGGACTGTGATTTACAAGAGTTAGGGCTCAGCCCACGAGCGTGATTTCACCGCGTATTATACAGCGAATGAAGTCCATGAAAGTACACTGATTTTCATTGATCCATTCACATTTGCGTAAATACATTACATGTAACACACGCGTATTCTATTTCATCAGCCCTATTTTTGTCTATGGGTTATGCATTCAATGCTGTGCATACACAATACTATAGAGCAGGGGTGTCAAACTCATTTTCACCGAGGGCCACATCAGGCTTATGGTGACCTTCAAAGGGCCGACTGTAAGGCAGTATAGTGAGGGCTCATTCACACAAGCGTATTTGCGCGCATAATATGCAGTGAGTAGAAGCCATTGATTTCAGTGAGTTCATTCACATGACGGATATTTTCATACTGCATGACCTATTTTGTTGCGTACTACACACCCCAATAGGCCATTAAAGTGAATGGGCTGCGCAAATACGTGGTGAATGTACAGGAAACCTGTGTATTCACTGCATATTTGCGCGCCATTTCAGTGGGCCCATCTGTGATCTTTTTTGCGTGACCAAATATGCAGGCATAAGTGATTTTCGATTGCGCAAATACGCAGCGCATTTGTGCGACTGAAATATGATTATGCCCGTGTAAACGACCTCTAATAATGACCCCTATAGTGGTCGCAGTAGTAATAGTGTCCCCTATAGTGGTTGCAGTAGTAATAGTGACTCTCTCCCGCGATCTGTTTACACCCAGGACCACGACGGTAACAAGAGGACATCCGCTACGATTAGAGGAAAGTAGGTTTCATCACCAACATAGAAGGGGGTTCTTTACTGTAAGAGCAGTGAGACTGTGGAACTCTCTACCGGAGGAAGTGGTGATGGCAAAATCCATAGAGGAGTTTAAAAGGGGACTTGATGTCTTTCTGGAGAAGAAGGATATTACAGGATATAAATATTAGGTTAAGTGTCAATCCTGGTATATAGGCAGGTAGGAACTATTAGGGGTTGATCCAGGGAACAGTCTGATTGCCATTAGGGAGTCGGGAAGGAATTTTTCCCCCAAAAGGGCTAATTGGCTTCTGGCCTTGGGGTTTTTTGCCTTCCTCTGGATCAACACAGTAGGATAGACAGGCTGGACTAGATGGACATTGTCTTCATTCGGCCTAACGAACTATGTTACTATGTTACTATGACTCTTGCAGTGGCCCCAGTAAAAATATTAACCCCCACAGTGGCCCCAGTAGTAATAGCGCCCCCCCCACAGTGGCCCCAGTAGTAATAGCGCCCCCCCCCCCCACAGTGGCACTAGTAGTAAAAGTGACCCCCCCCCACAGTGGCCCCTGTAGTAATAGCGACCCCCCCACAGTGGCCCCTGTAGTAATAGCGACCCCTCCACAGTGGCCCCAGTAGTAATACCGACCCCCCCCCCACAGTGGCCCTAGTAGTAATAGCAAGCCCCACAGTGGCCCCAGTAGTAATAGCGAGCCCCAAAGTGGCCCCAGTAGTAACAGGGTACCCCACAGTGGCCCCAGTAGTAATAGCGACCCCCACCATGGCCCCAGTAGTAATAATGACCCCCACAGTAATATATACCCCCTTACTATTAATAACCCCTCAGCAATATTATCATCCCCAGCAGCAATATTAACCCCCCCCCCCAGCAGCAGCAATATTAACCGCCCCCAGCAGCAGCAATATTAACCCTCCCAGCAGCAATATTAACTACAGCCAGCAGCAATATTAACCCCCCCCCCCCCGCAACAGGAGCAATGTTAACCCCCGCAGCAACGATAACCCCCCCAGCAGCAATATTAACCCAGCCCACACATGGCAATATTAACCCCCTCACACACACACACAGCAATATTAACCTCCCCCCACACAGCAATATTAACCCCCCACCCAGGAGCAATATTAACCCCCCCCCCCACACACACACACACACAGCAATAGTAACCCCCCCCCCCCCGCAGCAATATTAAGCCCCCCAGCAGCAATATTAACCCCCCCCCAACCCATATACTTACCTTCTCCTTGCAGTCAGCGCCGCTGGCACTCTGCTCGCGCTGAGCCTGGGTGCACACTGATGTCAGTGTGTAGCCCGGGACATTTCCTCTCTGAGTCTTCTCCTGCGGAACTGAAGAGCAGGGGACTCAGGGGAGGAAGATCCTGGCTGCACACTGGCGTCAGTGTGCGCCGGGATCAGCGGTAATAGCGCGATTAACAGTGGGGAGCTGCAGCACCCCAGCTGGTAATCTCTTCAGTGGTTAGCGGCTGTCGGCATCCCGCGGGCCACATAACATGAGGCGGCGGTCCGGATTCGGGCCTTGTGTTTGACACATGTGCTATAGAGACTCCGCATGTCAGCGTACGTAAGATCCGCTGTTATGCGTAGTGCACTAATCGCTGCCATATGCAGCAATAGCTGGTCTTATGTGCACTTACGGATATAAAAGGCACACTGTGCGGTACCATAGTCTGCAATCTGTTCACATAGATTAGTCTTGCCCCTAAATAATAATAATAAATACACTGACTAGATAATACCACCAAGATACTGAGTGGATAATTCAGCCATACAGGGACTGGATAAAGCTGCTTTCACATTAGCGGCATGGATTCTGTTTTCTTGTTCCGTTCGGGGAGCAGGGAAGGGGAATGCCCTGGCCAAATGGGTCCATCTTATGACGGAACCGAACAACGCCGATCGGACCCCATGTATTATAATGCTTTCAAAAGAAATAGCAAAAAAGTCTCTTCGCTCTTTGTACAGGCAGCCACAATTACTAAATAGCAATATTTTTTATTTCCATTCCAAGAAGTATAAAAAAGTAATCTGCGACACGTTTCAAGGCTTGTTAGCGACTTTTTCAAGCATGAATACAATAATGCTTAACATACATTTATATTAAATCCTAATGACTTATGTGTCAGGAAATGCACAGGTCGCCGGGCTCTTGCTGTGACGTCATCTTCCAGGGTCACCTGTGGAGCGATGGCAGCGTCGGCACGTACAGCGTGCCTCTGGGCACATAGTGCGCTACATAGTGTATCAAACTGAATGATGGATGGAACACAATGTGGTGACATCACTGCAAGGTCCCGGCCCTGTTACGAAGTAAAAAAACTTTATTCATTTATAGCAATGAGCATGACTGAAATCAATACGAGATGTTTACTTATGTACACATGTTGGCATACATAACATTAATGTGTATATTCTATATGCAGCCCTATCTGTTCTAAAAATATAATGTATATACAGTAAACCCTTGAGTAGCATTGCTCTTAAGTAAAGCTGTTTTCAACTAAAGTCGATGTGTCAGGGCAGCGGCGGTCTCTCAAATAAAGTTGTATTCCTAAGATAAGGGCGCCGACCGCTCCATTACCCTGGGCGTGCTCAATGAGCCGATGCGCAGCTGATGCCCGTCACTTCCTGCTTCTCCTACATCAGCGCGCATCTACTCCTCTCCACAGTGCCGACTGAACGTTGCTGTGTCTGCCTGCCTCCTGACACAGTACAGCAGCTGAATCCCCAAAGTGCCGGCTGAACGCTGCCTGCCTCCTGAATCCCCACTGTACTGCAAAATGTAAGTACTGTACAGATGAGTACAGTAAGTAGAGAAACATTTGCAAATAAATACTGCAGTCCTATGTCAAAGCACAGATAACACAGTGATACGTACTGCTCTAATGATGTCCCTGCAGTCCTATGTCAAAGCAAAGATAACACAGTGATACATGGTGTGTTTTTTGGAACGTCTAGAACCAATTAATTGGATTTACATTAATTCCTATGGAAATAATGTCCTCAACTAACATTGATTTCTACTAAAGTCCATTGCTTCCGGTCAAAATTAATGACGTTAGTTGAGGTTCTACTGTATATATATATATATATATATATATATATATAGCGGAACCAAACAACGCCGAACGGCCCCATGGACTAATTGGGTTCGTTCGGTTTCCACTCAGGCTACTTGCACACAGACAATATTTCCGTCTGATTTTCAGACAGACAAATCAGTCCAAAAATTGGAGCGAAATGGCCCCCATTCATTTGAATAGGTGTTCCCCATGGGCTTTTTGGGGGGCTCAAACGGATATTCTGATTTTAAAAAGATGCAGCCTGTCCTATTCTTGTCTGATTCTCGGATGAAAACAGCACATATACATGTATGGGGTCCCGTACATCAGCCAGCACACGGATGGAATGTCCAATTCATGCACATGCTCCCAGCCGAGTTCTTAAATGCCACCACACCTCAAGTAATATGTTCGTCTCTCAGTCACCTATGATCCCTTGGGGTATCAGGCATCTTTTCTCTGTGAAGTATGCCTGAGTATTGTAGTCATTTTGGTCTGCAAATACTCCAGCAAAAACAAAAGGTCCCTTTAAAACTTTATTCTTAGTAACAAATTTTCATAAGTGAAGATGCAGAGTCCAAGGAGCGTGCGCCAGCCTAGGAGACAGCAGGGGTAGAGTAGTTCACTTGTCACTGTGGGTCTACCGTCTCCTACCTGGAGGGTAACCAGGAACACGTCCAAGGGCGCGGGCAGACTATATTAAATAGGGAAACCCAGGAGGGGATTACCTGAGTCCTTCTTGAAAAGAAAATGGGTGGATAATAGGACATCCAGTTATTTCACTAGGCACAGCCCGGCCACAGGTGCACGATCCAAAAAGGGGATCCGGACCCAGGGATCCACAGAAATAGGTCCACAACTGAAGAAGAGATGGATCAGCGCTCTTGGGTTTTCTTTAACACAAAGGCATCTTTATTCCTCAGTAAAACATTGCGACGTTTCGATCTAATCCTGGATCTTTATCGCAATGTTTTACTAAGGAATAAAGATACCTTAGTCCTTCTTGTCACTCATGACGCCACCGTTCCTTCCTCCGCGATGATCTCTCCGGGGAATAAATAAGGCTAGGGTCACACAGGGCGGATTTGCCGCGATTTGCTGTTGCATATCCTCACTGCGGCAAAACCGCTGCGTTTGCAGTGCAATGCAGCACAAATGAGTTTTGCCAAAAAGCTGTTCTCACAGTGCAGATTTTTTCCGCACAGTTGCAGTGCGGAGATGCAACTGCGGCACGGTTTTCAAAGATGCAGCATGTTCATTCATCTGTCTTTACCGCAGCGTTTTTTTGTCCATAGACCTCTATGGACGCAGCAAAATACGTACCAAAATACGTGGCAAAAAGTAAAAAAGCGCTGCGGAAAAAAACGCTTGTGGATTTTTCCGCAAGAAAATCTGCAGGAAAATCCGCAAGCCAAAATTAACCTTTGAAGCGGTTTTGCCACAGAAGCATTTCTTCTGCGGCAAAACCGCAACGGAAAAAACGTGGCAAAACTGCAGCAAATCCGCCCTGTGTGAACCCAGGCTAAGAGTCCACACATGAGGTAGAATTCAACAGGCCAAACCTGGAACGGTCGGTGAAGCCATTTACTGAGTAACTTGAAATAACAATTGACAACAGTAATCTTTACATCCAGCGGCACAAATAGTGGGGGTTCAGAACACGTGAAGCGACAGGGAGGAAACACAGGAGAAACAGGGGGACTTACACAGGCCTAGCTAACTGTGGTTCCCTTGTCCCAGACATCGACTCTTGAGAAACTCCACCAACACTCCACCAGTCCACTCTCATAGATCTTTGCAACCCTTTCACCTCACACCGCACGGCGGGTCAACTCCACTAGTACTCCATCAAAAGAGGGGGAAGAAGAAGAAGGGGTTTGCGGCATTAATGGGCTATCCGCTCAGCCTCTTCCATCTCTTCTCGTACTCAGATTGAAGGTATCTGAGTATGGGCCAGGCTCTCTTTCTCTGTCCAAGGAAACAGCCAATAATCAAAGAAAAGCCAGACCTCTCTCACACACCTTGCACCCACATATATATATACCGAGGTCACCTGATATGCAAATAGATACTTTCCCAGACAGTAACCCATTCAGTGCTGCAAAGGTGCAATACACATCATATTCATACACATAGAAGACAGTGGAAAAACAAAGAAACACAAAATACATAGACCATCCAGAAACTTCCAGAACACATGTGCACATCAACTTCTGTACACTATGGAGAAATAATCAAAAACACCAAATATGTCAAAAAGTTGAAATAACCAGAGTCAGGTACCACAGAGAATAAATTTCAATAACAAGTTCTTGTTCTTATCATGAGATATGAGGTGGAGGGGCTGGAGGGGGAGGAGGAGCGGACCAGGTCTCACGAACTATGGGGACCATGGATTACTATGAGAGCTTTAGCCTCCTTTAAAAATTGGCTGGAAACAGGTAGACTGGACTCTTAAGGGTTCTTAGAATTAAGTGAGCAGGGTTTCCTCTTTCCCCCTCCCCTTTTTCCCTTGATTTCCCCTTTCCCCCTTTTTCTAACCCCCATCCCTCTTACCCTCCCCAGTGAGGCAATGCTGCTATGACTTGACTGAAGAGTCGTGGCAGATTAATCTTGTGCACTGTTGTTGTTGAGAAGAAGTTACAGAAGTAATAATTTACATATTCCCAAATCCATAGGATCAGGCTACACGAGCTAGAGCAGATGTGAAGTAACCAGTATACATTCAGGAGGTGCATGGGACCAGGGGCGTACCTAAAGGCTCAGGGGCCCGGGTGCAAAAGTTCAGCTCGGGCCCCCCCCCCCCCAGCCCCTTTTCCCCCCTCGCCCCGTACCTATGCCTGAGGGCCAATGTCCACGTGCGGATTTTATATATAAAATCCGCGCGTGGCCCCCACACGAGAGATCCGTGCGTCTTGCTGCCCATAGGGATGCATTAGCATCAGTAGGGCAGCTAAAAGCATGCAGATGGGATTCCCTTCCGGCGTGCGGGTCACACGCACAGGAAGAAATCGCAGCATGCTCCATTTTCTTGCAGCCTATGGAAGCCGTTCGTATCCGCGGCACAGCTGCAGCTGTTTTTGTGCTGCGCCGCAGATACGAGGGAGAACAGGAGTTTTTTTTAAATATTGGTGCGCATGCACGCGGCACGCTGCCGGTGTGCCGAGCACGTCCGCCGACCGGAAGAAAGAAGATCCCGCCTGCACAGAGGGGAGCCCCGCAGCGTCCAGAGAGGTGAGTATAATGTATTTTCCCTCTCCATGTCTGCGGGCATGTACGGATTTCACTGCGGAATTCAGCAAGTGGGCATGAGGACTAAGAGAGAGAGATAAATAGATACATAGATGGATAGATACATAGATATGAGAGAGATTCATAGATAGATAGATAGATTAGATATGATAGAGATAGATAGATAGATATGAGACCAGGCATGATAGATGGACAGACACATAGAAAGACATACAGACAGGCAGACAAGCAGATGGATAGATAGATACATATCCCAGTGGCCGGACTACTTCTCTGGTGAGGAGAGCAGCTGTGTCAGCAGGAGGGAAGCAGCAGGGAGATGACATCATCATCCCTGGTCCACTAGATGCTGTGCCGGTGAGTCTGTATCTCTGTCCTCTCTGCTTCTTCCCCCATCCCTCCTCCTCTTGCTCTGTCGTCTCTCCAAGTCCTTCCTCCTCCTTTCTCCTACTGTCGTCTCTAGATCTTGCACTAAGCACGCGGCTGCCGACAGTGCAGTGCGAAGTGAAAGTGTATGGTGAAGGGTGGCCTCTGGGCCCCTCAAGCGCAGGGGCCGGGTCGCTGTTGCTTCCCGGCACCCCCTGCCGGTAAGCCTATGCATGAGACTCTGACAAGTTAAACGCTCCCTAATTACCATATTATTCGCTTTATGAGACACACATTTTTCCCTGCAAAGTGTTTGTGAGGGGGATGGGGGGATTCCCCACAAGTCCTAGGCTTCCTTCCGGGTAACACTTAAACACGTCAATTTATCTAGTGGCCAACATTCATGTCTATTAAGGCAATAAACTGTGGAAGAGGTTAGGAAAACGTGAAAGTATTTGCTGCTACTGTTAATTGATTGATGTTGGTTATACTATTATTTACTCATTATTGGTTATTTGGTGCATGCATGGGGAGTGGGATGGCATGCAAACTGTTATCTGACACTGGGAGTTATAGAGAGGAGTGCAGAGACAGAGGGTGGAGAATGGTTTCAGAGAAAGCCTGTTGATTGAAGTAACAGGTCAATGGCCATGTGTTGTTAACCTGGATAATGAAAGAAAGTGCAAGCAGAGAGTTGGTGTGAAGCCCTTGTAAATAGAGGGAGGAAGAAGTGTGCGGCAGTGGAGTACATCAGAGTTTTCGGAAAACGATGGTCATATGCAAGTGCACTGCCCCATTCCCGAACGGGAAATTGTGACTAACTGTGGTCAATATTAGTTACAATCGTTCCCCCTCAAGTAGGATTAGTAAATAGCAGAGAGGTCAGCGACCACATGCCATCTCCATATACTGACTACTGTACCTCTTCTGACACGGTGAATTCCCCTTGTAACCAGTGACAATGAAGATGTTATTAGTTGGGATTGGGTGTTCGGTGTGATTATTTGTAGATGAGAGGAATGACCAACAACAATGTCTGCATGTTGTTTACTCAAGCATGAATCCACGGGATGTAGAAGGATTTTCTTACTGAGTTTAAGACTTTGTCTCGAGCTGTGACAGTGATGCCATCATTCAGTGATGAGTGGCACCACCACTGGTTAGGAGTTTGCACTACGGGGGGCGGGGGGCACATAGGCAATGGAAAGGGTAGCCGCTTGCTCAGTATCTTCCCTCTATTAGCCAAAGTAGAGCCACTGCAGACTGCGCAAATTGCTCTGTTTAAAAGACAGAAACCAGATGGAACTTATGTAAGGAGAAACCTTTCCATTTTTTTAAAAACCCATTAAAAGCAATCGGCAAAAAACCTGAAACGTTTAATTCCATTTTAGTTCCATTTCTCTGCTCCAAACTCAGAACAGAGAAATAGAAATCTTTAACAAAGGTGAAATGCTGATGTGAACAACAGTCATTGGCGATTGGTGGAATAATCGGTTTATGTGCCGATGGGGCCGCTTCCACCAAAATCATCGTGAATTGAGGGGTCGATTTTGACTGCTATTAAAGTCAATGGGAGTAAAAATCCGGTTCACTAATTTGCCCTCCAGAAGATCTCCAATGCAGCTAAAGCCCCCTAAAGTGCATGGAAAAATCACCACACGCCTGGGTTACACTGTACAGCCGCAAATTGGTCATTTGTGTCACATGGGTCTCACTGAAAACAAAAGAGGTCCCACTTAGGACTCCTAGGCTCACCACGGAGAATTGCGGCATGTCGCGATTTAGATCCCTCAAGTGGAGAATTGCTATGACTCTCCGCTCGTGGATGCCGCGGCTGCGCTTTCCATAGCAACGCTATGGAAAGCTTCACACAGCGTGATCCGCCATCGATAAATCATCACCAGTGGACATGCAGCCTTACTCTTTCTCCTCCAATGAAAAACAGTAAAGTTACCAAAAATTGTGCCAAGCTTGATGCTCGTTCGAGCATTAGCATACTCGAAGGTACTCGAGCGAGCACCACACAGTGTTCGAGAAAATTTCTCCCTCTCCTCCCCACATGTTTAGCGGCTTTTTTAGCCAATGAACATGCAGGGAAAGCTTTGGTACCTCCTGCAGTGACGTGCCAACCCTGTGCACGTCTATAGCAGTGAATGGCTGGCCAGATCAGGTGACCTAGGATCATAAAAACTCAGGTCACCTGATGCTCGCCTCACACGGAGGCTGGATTAGCTGAGGGACAGAGCTGCTGTGAATGAGGGAGAGCATGACCCGGGTATGTTAGACTCACTCCCCCATTGTTACCCACTCTCTTCCTTACTTATCTACAATAAACCACTGAGACCAAATTCTTTGGATTTTTTTGGCCACAGCAGCCAAGTTTATTAAACAAAACACATACAATTATTCATTAACCTTTTCAATACGAGGGGAGGCCCTGGAGACAAACCAAAAAATACCAAAGGGGCCTGGTGTTAAATAAATTAAAACCGTACCTTGCCTCCAGCCGTCACTCGCCTCAGAGACACCACTAGCCCCCTCCCACTGGGATGCTAGAAAAACAAAATATCTTAAGGCCACCCGGGATCCCTTCCCTGGCCTTCTCCCACACACCAGCCCCAACACCATAACACCAGGGTGATAATACCGGTGAGGCCGTCCCCACCAATACTTCCTTTCACCCAACATACCAACTCAGCCTCCAAGGACCCCCCCATCCGCCAACGGCTGCCACGACATGTTATACATATCCTTTTGCGCCACTTCATCGTTGCACCTGAAAATGTTGAATTACTGTAATTAATTCTATATACAAACCATATCAAGGGAGGGAGGGTGGGACTCAGTTCATACCAGTTCTAAAATGGCGCTCCCGCCCAAACTTCCCTTTTTATGGGTTCCTTAACCCCTCCCTTTACTTAACTCCTGACCAATCCAATTGAATGTAAATAGCCCACTGACCTATGTCCTCCCCCCCTCCTTCTAGCTTACTTTACTATTTATTAACCCTATCCTGCCCGTTCCATTCCCTAACAACCCTGTCATGCAGGGCCTTCTCTTATGGGCCCCTGCAGGGCCCGATCCGGCCTCGAGCTTGACCCGGGTGTGCTGGATCATATTTTCCTCCAGCAGGCTTCAGGGTATTCTGTAGCTTCCAAATTGTATAGTGTGCACACATCATCGACCAGATCAGACACAAGTGCTGGTCTAAAACTGGGAGAGTCTCTACCTAAATGTGTAGAGTCTCAGGCTTTTATTATAACACATGATAACCGCCCTTTAATGGGCGTGCAACAGACTACATCAGTAACATATAAGATTCTCATTTGTCGGATCATATAGAACCCCCGCCTCCCTCTCCCCACACCTCTCTCAAGTCCAATGTAGCTTGGACTTTGTCCTAGCTGAAGGAATTTCGGTGTTCGTGACAAGTCATTGTTTGAGAGGTCTCTGTGTTATTTAAGAAGTTTCTGTGTGGGGGCAGGGCTGGGGAAACATCCAAGATGAACACAAGCAATAACATATAACACTGTGATTTAACTCTTTCCTTATGCAGCAGAGTTCCACATTAGGCTGAAGTCATTACAATAGCATAATACATTTGGTTTATACAAATCAATAGACATTTTACACTGACTAATCATCATGCCTATCACAATCCCCCCTTAAAATGTCTATCCTCTAACTCTTCCCGTCAAATTTTCACAGTTCTCTGCGTGTGAGCCTATAATCGGAGCGCGTTGAAGGTTCGTTTTAGAGTCTTCAAGGGGGTGTAGGACTTGTCCACTACTTCTGGGGATGCATCCAGCGAACTCATTGTGGGAGTAGCTTTTCTAGCATCAGTTTCACAGGTCTCTCTGACACAGGGTATAACACAGCAAACTAGAACAGAAAAGGTAATCATCAGTTCACATACAACAGTGACGCCCGTCTGTGCCAGGATCCTTTACCACCCGCTCATCCATGGCGAGTGCTGGTCCCAAAGGTTAGCTCTTTTTAGTTAGTGCGGTCAGCTTCTTAATGGCAGCTGCGTCTTTACCTGCGGCTCACGTGTCGTCTGGGATGTAGGTACAACAAGTCTCTCCTATCATCTTACAGACACTCCCCTTTTTAGCCAAAATCATATCTAAGGCCATTCTATTTTGAAAAGTCATAGTCGAGGTAGGTCCTATTGGTCGACTAGTCCCTATAAGGCATCTCTAGTATAATTTATAAACCGCTGCTAATTATAATAAACATAATTAATCCAGTCAACGTTTATTTACCATAATGATCAGGAAAATTGACTCGAATCTAGTTTTAACTTGGTCTCTAATTTTTAAAACTCATCAGGTACCCCCCTTGGCTATCCTATGACGTGAATGTACACGTGTAGATCAAAACTACCACCAGGAGTCTCTCTTCTCGCTCTAGTATAATGTTACAATACTAGTAGTGTGCAGAGGTACGCACGGCGTGGGACTCCCTAATCTTCACCCACACCAATGTCCCTCCTGGAGATAGCCCAGGTGGTGGACACGTCCAGGCCGCCTGCACTCATAAAGATGAACAAAGCCTAGATTTCCCCAGACTTCTCTTCTCCACCAGCGGACAGCAGCGCTACCTAAAGACCTTTGTCAATCTGTGTATGATATTCGTCCTCCTCCTCCTCCGGCTCATCATCCTGAAACCTCACGTAATCACCGCGAATGGGTAATTTTTCTGTGGACCAAAAGGCTCCTATAACTTTTCTAAATAATATTTATCTGTTTCAATTGTCATTAAAGCATTGAAACTTCCAACTGAACCAATTTTTATTTTGACTGGGCTGCCTCCAGGCCTAGTTAAAAATTAAGCCACAGTACGCTAAGCGATTAGTCGGTTTCACCTGCCCTCTGGGTATGGCATGGGCAATTTTTGGTGGGGTACATTTGTACTGTCGGTACACCAATTTTTTGGGCCCTCGCCTACAATGTAATCAAAGTAATTTTTATGGGCTTCGCCTGCACTCATGCTACACCACTGTGTCTGGGGTTGGCCTACACTTTTGCTACAGAAATGTAACTCTGTTCTGCCTACCTATACTTCTGCCACAGTAATGCTACAGGGGTCTGACTATACTTCAGGAACAGAAATGTAACTTCGGTCTGCCGATACTTCTGCTCCTGAAATGTTACCTTGGTTGGTGTATACTGCTACTACTGTACGTTTACTAATATTGGGCTCTGCCCATACTGCTTCAACAGAAATGTTAGTGGGGCATGTCTCTACTGTTATAACAGAAATGTAACTAATAATGGGCTCTGCCCATACTGCTTCTACGTAAATGTTACTGGGGCCTGTCTATACTGCTACTACTGAAATGTTACAAATACTAAGCTCTCCCTACACTGCTGCCAGGGAAATGTTTTTCTGCTGCTTTGCCCATACTGCTTCTACGTAAATGTTACTGGGGCCTGTCTATACTGCTACTACTGAAATGTTACAAATGCTGTACTCTCCCTACACTGCTGCCAGGGAAATGTTTTTCTGCTGCTTTGCCCATACTGCTTCTACGTTAATGTTACTGGGGCCTGTCTATACTGCTACTACTGAAGTGTTACAAATGCTGTACTCTCCCTACACTGCTGCAAGGGAATTGTGAATCTGCTTCTTTGTCCATACTGCTTCTACGTTAATGTTACTGGGGTCTGACTATACTGCTACTACTGAAATGTTAAAGAAATATATGCTCTCCGTACACTGATGCCAGGGAAATGTGAATCTACAGCTTTGCCCATACTGTTTCAACGTAAATGTTACTGGGGTCTGTCTATACTGTTACTACAACTGAAAAGTTACTGCACTCTGTCAATACTGCTGCAAATGAAATGTTACTGGCCTCAGCCTACACTGCTGCAGCGGAAATGTTAAAGGGGTGTGTCTATACTGTTACTACTAATGAAATGTTACTGGGGTCTGTCCGTACTGCTGGAACTGAAATGTTACTGGGGCCTGTCCCTGATGATACTACTGAAATGTTACTGGGGTCTGTTAATACTGCTGTAAATGAAATGTTACTATGGTCTGTCTATACTGTTGCAACTGAAATGTTACTGGGGCCTGTCCCTAATGATACTACTCAAATGTTACAGGGGTCTGACTGCACTGCTGGAACTGAAATGTTACTGGGGTCTGTCTGCACTGCTGGAACTGAAATGTTATTGGGGCATGTCGCAACTGATACTACTGAAATGTTACTGGGGTTGTCTACACTGCTGGAACTGAACTGTTACTGGGGTCTGTCTGCACTGCTGGAACTGAAATGTTACTGGGGCATGTCACAACTGATACTACTGAAATGTTACTGGGGCTGTCTACACTGCTGGAACTGAAATGTTACTGGGGTCTGTCTAGACTTATACTACTGAACTGTTACTGGGGTCTGTCTAGACTTATACTACTGAACTGTTACTGGGGTCTGTCTATACTGCTGCAAATGAAATGTTAGTGGGGTCTGTCTCTACTGCTGCCAATGAAATGTTACAGGGCTCTGTCCATACTGTTACCACTGAAATGTTACTAATTCTCAGCTCTGCCTATACTGCTGCTACTGCTATGTTACAGGGTTGTGGAAACGGAGGCTTGCCAAAGACATGATGGTGGCGGGGCCGCGCTATTAGGTCCCCAGGCGTGACAATTTTTCAGCGACGCGGTTACTGGTAAGGTGCATATAACCACGGACACGTGGACAGGACACGTACTGCCTCAAAGACTTCCCCCTCCTCCTCCTCCAACAATGAAAACATTCTTGGCAAATGCTTTCGCAGTGGTCCGTCTGGCGGCAGTCCAAGAATTTCACCTTAAACGATACAATAAGAGAGCCAACCCACCACGGCCCACTTAATCCTGGCCACATTCCAAAAACCAACTAAATAAAACCGCGCTTAAAGGTCCACAGTCGCGACCACTTTCCCACCAACGCGGTTACTGGTAAGGTGCATATAACCACGGACACGGGGACAGGACACGTACTGCTTCAAAGACATCCCCCTCCTCCAACAATGAAAATATTCTTGGCAAATGCTTTTGATGTGGTCCGTCTGGCGGCAGTCCAAGAATTTCACCTTAAACGACACAATAAGAATGCCCCCCCACCACGGCCCACTTAATCCTGGCCACATCCTGAAAACCAACTAAATACAACCACGGTAGTATTCCGTTATCCCTAGCTGAAACTTTCAGCCGACTGGTAGAGCATTGCTGGCTTAAAACTTGTTGGTACTGCTAAGTCCATAGATTAGCGTACAGCTGAGGTCGGAATACAGGTGACTATAGAACACACCATCCCTGCAGGGCAAGAGACTGAGTGGCAGCAGGTACCGACCCTAAATGGAAGCAGGCCAGCTGAGAACCACATACTCCCTGAATGATTTTGGACTGACTGATGATGAGGCCTTTACTTGTGATCATCTTTGGTAATTCCTAAGAAAGATCCGTGGTAGTAGCCGGAAACTTGGATTGCTATTTGCTAACACTTTGAAAAGGACAACGGAAACCATAGGAATGAAGCCTTTCCATTTTCCAGCTTGAGATGAGAAGGAGTGCAGACTTTCAGTACCTTGAGTATCCTTTTCATTGCAATCAAATGCCCCTCTCTTGCCTTAGAAAATACTAGCTTTTCCAAATAGCTGTTGTCTATCTGTCTATACTGTTACTACTGAAATCCCACTAATACTGGGCTATGCCTATCCTGCTGCTACGGAAATGTTACAGGGGTGTGTCGATACCGTTACTACTGAAATGTAACTGATACTGTGCTCTGCCTATACTGCAGCTACGGAAATGATACAGGGGTCCGTCTATACTGTAACTACAGAAGTGTTAATAGGGTCTCCCTAGACTTCTGCAACATGCCCCACATTTTCATTGTTGGAGGAGGAGGAGGAGGAGGGGGATGTCTTTGAAGCAGTACGTGTCCTGTCCCCGTGTCCGTGGTTATATGCACCTTACCAGTAACCGCGTTGGTGGGAAAGTGGTCGCGACTGTGGACCTTTAAGCGCGGTTTTATTTAGTTGGTTATTGGAATATGGCCAGGATTAAGTGGGCCGTGGTGGGTTGGCTCTCTTATTGTATCGTTTAAGGTGAAATTCTTGGACTGCCGCCAGACGGACCACTGCGAAAGCATTTGCCAAGAATGTTTTCATTGTTGGAGGAGGAGGAGGGGGATGTCTTTGAGGCAGTACGTGTCCTGTCCACGTGTCCGTGGTTATATGCACCTTACCAGTAACCGCGTCGCTGAAAAATTGTCACGCCTGGGGACCTAATAGCGCGGCCCCGCCACCATCATGTCTTTGGCAAGCCTCCGTTTCCACAACCCTGTAACATAGCAGTAGCAGCAGTATAGGCAGAGCTGAGAATTAGTAACATTTCAGTGGTAACAGTATGGACAGACCCCTGTAACATTTCATTGGCAGCAGTAGAGACAGACCCCACTAACATTTCATTTGCAGCAGTATAGACAGACCCCAGTAACAGTTCAGTAGTATAAGTCTAGACAGACCCCAGTAACAGTTCAGTAGTATAAGTCTAGACAGACCCCAGTAACATTTCAGTTCCAGCAGTGTAGACAACCCCAGTAACATTTCAGTAGTATCAGTTGTGACATGCCCCAGTAACATTTCAGTTCCAGCAGTGCAGACAGACCCCAGTAACAGTTCAGTTCCAGCAGTGTAGACAACACCAGTAACATTTCAGTAGTATCAGTTGCGACATGCCCCAATAACATTTCAGTTCCAGCAGTGCGGACAGACCCCAGTAACAGTTCAGTTCCAGCAGTGCAGACAGACCCCTGTAACATTTCAGTAGTATCATTAGGGACAGACCCCAGTAACATTTCAGTTGCAACAGTATAGACAGACCATAGTAACATTTCATTTACAGCAGTATTAACAGACCCCAGTAACATTTCAGTAGTATCATCAGGGACAGGCCCCAGTAACATTTCAGTTCCAGCAGTACGGACAGACAGCAGTAACATTTCATTAGTCGTAACAGTATAGACACACCCCTTTAACATTTCCGCTGCAGCAGTGTAGGCTGAGGCCAGTAACATTTCATTTGCAGCAGTATTGACAGAGTGCAGTAACTTTTCAGTTGTAGTAGCAGTATAGTCAGACCCCAGTAACATTAACGTAGAAGCAGTATGGACAAAGAAGCAGATTCACAATTCCCTTGCAGCAGTGCAGGGAGAGTACAGCATTTGTAACACTTCAGTAGTAGCAGTATAGACAGGCCCCAGTAACATTAACGTAGAAGCAGTATGGGCAAAGCAGCAGAAAAACATTTCCCTGGCAGCAGTGTAGGGAGAGTAAAGTATTTGTAACATTTCAGTAGTAGCGGTATAGACAGGCCCCAGTAACATTTACGTAGAAGCAGTTTGGGCAGAGCCCACTATTAGTTACATTTCTGTTATAACAGTAGAGACATGCCCCACTAACATTTCTGTTGAAGCAGTATGGGCAGAGCCCAATATTAGTAAAATTACAGTAGTAGCAGTATACACCAACCAAGGTAACATTTCAGGAGCAGAAGTATCGGCAGACCGAAGTTACATTTCTGTTCCTGAAGTATAGTCAGACCCCTGTAGCATTACTGTGGCAGAAGTATAGGTAGGCAGAACAGAGTTACATTTCTGTAGCAAAAGTGTAGGCCAACCCCAGACACAGTGGTGTACCATGAGTGCAGGCGAAGCCCATAAAAGTTACTTTGATTACATTGTAGGCGAGGGCCCAAAAAATTGGTGTACCGACAGTACAAATGTACCCCACAAAAAAATTGCCCATGCCATACCCAGAGGGCAGGTGAAACCGACTAATCGCTTAGCGTACTGTGGCTTAATTTTTAACTAGGCCTGGAGGCAGCCCAGTCAAAATAAAAATTGGTTCAGTTGGAAGTTTCAATGCTTTAATGACAATTGAAACAGATAAATATTATTTAGAAAAGTTATAGGAGCCTTTTGGTCCACAGAAAAATTACCCATTCGCGGTGATTACGTGAGGTTTCAGGAGGAGGAGGACGAATATCATACACAGATTGACAAAGGTCTTTAGGTAGCGCTGCTGTCCGCTGGTGGAGAAGAGAAGTCTGGGGAAATCTAGGCTTTGTTCATCTTTATGAGTGTAAGCCTGTCGGCACTGTCAGTTGAATGGCGGGTACGCTTGTCCGTGATGATTCCCCTAGCTGCACTAAACACCCTCTTTGAAAAGACACTAGCCGCAGGGCAAGCCAACACCTCCAGGGAATACAGCTCGAGTTCGGGCCACGTGTCCAGCTTTGACACCCAGTAGTTGTACGGAGCAGAGGCGTCACGGAGGACAGTGGTACGATCGGCTACCTACTCCTCACCATCTTCTTACAGTGCTCCCTCCGACTCAGCCTGGACTGAGGAGGTGTGACACAGTCTTGCTGGGGAGCCATAAAGCTGGCAAAGGCCTTGGAGAGTGTTCCCCGGCCTGCGCTGAACATGCTGCCTGATCTCCGCGCCTCCCCTTCTACTTGGCCCTCGGAACTGCGCCTTCTGCCACTAGCGCTGTCAGATGGGAAGTTTACCATCAGTTTGTCCACCAGGGCCCTGTGGTATTGCATCACTCTCAAACCCCGTTCCTCTTCGGGAATGAGAGTGGAAAGGTACCCCTTATACCGTGGATCAAGCAGTGTGTACACCCAGTAATCCGTAGTGGCCAGAATGCGTCTAACACGAGGGTCACGAGAAAGGCATGCTAACATAAAGTGAGCCATGTGTGCCAGGGTACCTGTACGCAACATATGGCTGTCCTCAGTAGGAAGATCACTTTCAGGATCCTCCTCCTCAGGCCATACACGCTGAAAGGATGAGAGGCAAGCAGCATGGGTACCCTCTGCAGTGGGCCAAGCTGTCTCTTCCTCCTCAGGCTCCTCCCCCTCCTCCTCCTCCTGCTCAACGTGCTGAGATATAGACATGAGGGTGCTCTGACTATCCAGCGACATACTGTCTTCCCCCGCCTCCGTTTCCGACCGCAAAGCGTCACCCTTTATGCTTTGCAGGGAACCTCTCAACAGGCATAGCAGGGGAATGGTGACGCTAATGATTGCAGCATCGCCACTCACCATCAGGGTAGACTCCTCAAAGTTTCCAAGGACCTGGCAGATGTCTGCCATCCAGGCCCACTCCTCTGTAAAGAATTGAGGAGGCTGACTCCCACTACGTCGCCCATGTTGGAGTTGGTATTCCACTATAGCTCTACGCTGCACGTACAGCTTGGACAACATATGGAGCGTAAAGTTCCACCATGTGGGCACATCGCAAAGCAGTCGGTGCACTGGCAGATTAAACCGATGTTGCAGGGTCCACAGGGTGGCAGCGTCCGTGTTGGACTTGCGGAAATGTGCGCTGACCCAGCGCACCTTGCCAAGGAGGTCTGACAAGTGTGGGTAGCCTTTCAGAAACCGCTGAACCACCAAGTTAAAGACGTGGGCCAGGCATGGCACGTGCGTGAGGCTGCTGAGCTGCAGAGCCACCATCAGGTTACGGCCGTTGTCACACACGACCATGCCCAGTTGCAGGCTCAGTGGCGAAAGCCAGCGGTCGGTCTGCTCTGTCAGACTGTGCAACAGTTCGTGGGCCTTGTGCCTCTTCTCTCCTAAGCTGAGTAGTTTCAGCACGGTCTGCTGACGCTTACCCCCCGCTGTGCTGCCGCGCGACACCGACTGCTGGCGACGTGCTGCTGCTGACACGTCTTAATTGCGAGGTAGAGGTTGCATTGGGGGAGGAGGAGGAGGGTGGTTTAGTGGAGGTGGCATACACCGCCGCAGAAACCAGCACCGATCTGGGGCCCGCAATTCTGGGAGTGAGTAGGACATGAGCGGTCCCAGGCTCTGACTCGGTCCCAGCCTCCACTAAATTCACCCAATGTGCTGTCAGGGAGATATAGTGGCCCTGCCCGCCTGTGCTTGTCCACGTGTCCGTTGTTAAGTGGACCTTGCCAGTAACCGAGTTAGTGAGGGCGCGTAGTGTTGCGTGAGACGTGGTCGTGCAGGGCTGGGATGGCACACCGTGAAAAATAGTGGTGACTGGGGACAGAGTAGTGCGGGGCTGCCGCCACCATCATGTTTTTGGAAGCCTCAGTTTCCACAAGCCTGTAGAGGAGCATCTCCAGGCTGATCAATTTGGCTATGTGGACATTTAAAGCTTGATCGTGCGGGGCGGCGTATTTGCGCTTTCGCTCCAACTATTCTCTTAGCGACAGCTGGACGCTGCGCTGAGAGACATTGCTGGATGGGGCCGAGGAGAGTGGAGGTGAGGGTGTGGGTCCAGGCCAGGAGACGCTCGTGCCTGTGTCGTGAGAGGTGGGTTGGATCCCAGTGGCAGCTTGGGGCCCAGGGGGAGAGGCAGTGGCACAAGCCGGAGGCGGTGAACGTCCTTCGTCCCACCTTGTGGGGTGCTTGGCCATCATATGCCTGCTCATGCTGGTGGTGGTGAGGCTGTTGGTGGTGGCTCCCCGGCTGATCTTGGCGCGACAAAGGTTGCACACCACTGTTCTCCGGTCGTCCGCGGTCTCAGTGAAAAACTGCCACACCTTATAGCACCTTGGCCTCTGCACGGTGGCTTGGCGCGAGGGGGTGCTTTGGGAAACAGCTGGTGGATTATTCGCTCTGGCCCTGCCTCTACCCCTGGCCACCCCACTGCCTCTTCCAACCTGTCCTGCGACTGCAATTGCCTCTCCCTCTGAAGACGTGTCCTCAGTTGGCTTATCACACCAGGTGGGGTCAGTCACCTCATCGTCCAGCGGCCCTTCCTCCGAATCCTCTTTGCGCTCCTCTCTCGGACTCACCGCCCTTACTACTACCTCACTGATAGACAACTGTGTCTCATCGTCATCGTCCTCCTCACCTACTGAAAGCTCTTGAGACAGTTGCCGGAAGTCCCCAGCCTCATCCCCCGGACCCCGGGAACTTTCCAAAGGTTGGGCATCGGTCACGACAAACTCCTCCGGTGGGAGAGGAACCATAGTTGCCCAATCTGGGCAGGGGCCCGAGAACAGTTCCTAGGAGTCTGCCTGCTCCTCAGAATGTGTCATTTTCATGGAGTGAGGAGGCTGGGAGGAAGGAGGAGCAGCAGCCAGAGGATTCAGAGTTGCAGCAGTGGACGGCATAGAAGACAGGGTGGTCGATAGATTGCTGGATGCACTTTCTGCCATCCACGACAGGACCTGCTCACACTGCTCGGTTTTTAATAAAGGTCTACCGCGTGGACCCAAAAATTGTGATATGAAGCTGGGGACCCCAGAAACTGTCCTCTCTCCTACTCCCGCAGCAGCCAGCTGTGATTCGCCTGGACCAGGAACTCGGCCTATACCCACATCCTCACTTGGAACTCCGCGTCCTTGCCCGCATCCACGTCCTCTACCCCTATCCCTACCCCTCAGCATGGTGGATTAAGAATCGAGCAGAGACAGAGCGGTGTAAAAATGTTTGTGAATTATTGCCGTGCAGTTTGTGGCTGCCAGCGGTAATATAACGCAAAATGAGGCCAGAGATAAATTATAAGGAAGGCTGCATGCAGGCCTTGCTGTGCACTGTGCAGTTTGGATGGCTGTGAAGTCCCACAGGCCACACCGGCAAATGCACTGGGTCACCGTCAGCCGTAAAAAGGATTTCTTTTTTAAATTTCCTTTTTTTTTATGCAATGCAGGCTGAGGCAATGCAGTGTGTATTGCACTTTCAATCTATGGGTGTCAGACACACCGTGCACTTGTGAGACAGCTGGCATATAACACAGGGCGGTGTAAAGAATTGGTGGTTTCTTGGCGTAGACTTGGAGGCAGACATTGCTGACGTTACACTAACTGCGAACAGAAAAATATTTACATGAAGGCTGCACGCAGGCTCTGCTGTGCAATACTGAGGTACTACAACTCCCAGCAACCACGGAGTTTAATGCACACGGTCACAGGTAGCCCTAAGAAGGACCGTTGGGGTTCTTGTAGACAGGATTCTACACTACCACAGTCCCTGCCTGACCAATACTGCCCCTATACTCAAGTACAGACTGCAGCTTGAGAACGCTATAGCCTGCACGCCCAATATACATAAAAAAAAAAAAAAATTGTGCAAAACTGCTCACAGCAGCCACAACAGTAATGCACTAGGTGAGCTGTGGCCCTAAGAAGGACCGTTGTGGTTCTTGAAGATGCTAACACTGTTCCTATAGCAGCAGCAGCACTTTTCCTGATCTCTCTTATAGTGTGTCTGCGGCGAGCTGTGGGCGGGCTGATTTAAATACTTGGGGGTCACTTGATCTCGCCAGCCACTCACTGCAAGGGGGTGGGATAGAGCTGGAACGTCACAGGATGAAGTTGTAATGCCTTCCCTGTGTTTCTATTGGCCAGAAAAGGGCGCAAATTTCTCAGGGAAGGAAATGTAATTGAGTTGAGTGCCGCGTGGTGCTCGTCTCAAGTAACGAGCGTCTCGAACACACTAATACTCGAACGAGCATCAAGCTCGGACGAGTGCGCTCGCTCATCTCAAATATCTATACATAATTATTAGAGTGCCCCCTTGTTACAGTCCTGGGTATAATAGCGGATGGAAGAGATCTCTGGACTGACCCCTGATATATCTATACACAGTATTAATATAGAAAAGGCAGCATCAAATAAAGCGCAAATAAATAAGGAAAAACACCTTTATTCAGCCCATGGTGCAAGCATTATCTGGTGCTTCCTTTTCTATATTATTCTCTGAATTTCCATTGGGGACTTTGGATCCAGTCCCTTAGAGGCGAGCACCGTATCATTTTTCTGCTTCACTATAGTTTTTGGTAAAGGGGTGAGTGCTGCTGTTTCCTCCTTTGTTTCCTGGATTATACACAGTTTTTAGATCGCCCCTAGAGATGAGCGAGCACACTCGTCCGAGCTTGATCCTCGTTCGAATATTAGGCTACTGGAGTCAAGCAACATGTGGTACTCAAGTAAATTTCATCTCCCCTCCCCGCATGTTTAGCGCCATTTTTTAGTTACTAAACATGCAGGGAAGGCATTACCACTTCCTGCTGTGACGTGCCAACCCTGTGTACGTCACAGCAGTGAGTGGCTGGTGGGATCAGGTGACAGCCGAGTACTTAAATTGGTGCCGCCCGCGGTTTGCCTCAGACGCATGCTGGCAGAGGTTAGGGAAAGTGCTGCTGCTGAGATAGGGAAAGTGTTAGAGTAGGATCCTGTCTTCAAGAACCCAACAGTGCTTCTTAGGGCTACTCCTCATTGTGTGCATTACTTTTTTTGGCTGGCTGGGAGCAGTAGTGCACCAATTTTTTTTCTTCATGCATCTAGGCCTATGCAGAGCATCTCACATCTCCCATTTGCTGTGTGTGGTGAATTAGCCGTAATTCTCATCGCTAAACAGTGGGTTAATTTTTTCTGGGGCTGTGCAGAGCATCTCACATCTCTCATTTGCTGTGTGCAGTGAATTTGCCGTAGTTCTGACCGCTAAATAGTCGGTTATTTTTCTGGGGCTGTGCAGAGCATCTCACATCTCCCATTCGCTGTGTGGGGTGCAGTAGCCGCAGTTATCAGCACTGTCCACCGGGTTAATTATTTGTGCCCCTGTGCAGAGTATCTCACATCTACCATTCTCTGTGTGGGGTGAAGTAGCCGCAGTTGTCAGCACTATTCACCGGGTTAATTTTTCCTGCCCCTGTGCAGAGCATCGCAAACCAATTTTACCGGCCTTCATCCAAACTCATAGCAAACCAATTTCTAGGGGCTTCGCCTATACTCTTAGTAAGTAAATTTTTCAGGTGTTCGTTTATACTCTTGGTACAACACTTTTTCAGGGGTTCACTTATACTCTTGGTACACCAATTTTTTAGGGGTTCACCTATACTCTTGGTACACCACTTTTTCCGGGAGTCGCCTATACTCTTGCTACAGAAAGGTTTCAGGGGTTCGCCTATACACTAGCTACAGAAAGGTTTGAGGGTGTTCACCTATACTATAGCTACAGAAAGGTTTGAGGGGTTCGCCTATACTCTTGCTGTAGAAATGTTTCAGGAATTCACCTATACTCTTGCTATAGAAAGTTTTTAGGGGTTTGCCTATACTCTTGCTACAGAAAGGTTTCAGCGGTTCGCCTATACTATAGCTACAAAAAGGTTTGAGGGGTTCGCCTATACTCTTGCTGCAGAAATGTTTCAGGAGTTCGCCTATACTCTTGCTATAGAAAGTTTTCAGGGGTTCGCGTATACTCTTGCTATAGAAAGATTTCGGCGGTTAGCCTATACTCAAGATACAGAAAGGTTTGAGGGGTTCGCCTATACTCATGCTACAGAACGGTTTCAGCGGTTCGCCTATACTCTTGGTACAGAAATTTTTCAGGAGCTCGCCTACATGCTTGCTACAGAAAGGTTTGAGGGGTTCACCTATACTCTTGCTACAGAAATGTTTCAGGGGTTCGCCTATACACTTGCTACAGAAATGTTTAAGGGGTTGGCCTATACACTAGCTACAGAAATGTTTCAGGGGTTCGCCTATACACTTGCTACAGAAAGGTTTGAGGGGTTCACCTATACTCTTGCTACAGAAATGTTTCAGGGGTCTGCCTATACACTAGCTACAGAAATGTTTCAGGGGTTCGCCTATACACTTGCTACAAAAAGGTTTGAGGGGTTCACCTATACTCTTGCTACAGAAATGTTTCAGGGGTTCGCCTATACTCTTGCTACAGAAGTGTTGCACGGGTTCGCCTATACACTTGCTACAGAAGGACTTCAGGGTTTCGCCTATTCTCTTGCAACAGAAATGTTTCGGGGGTTCGCCTATACTGTGGGTGCACAAAGGTTTCCCATTGCATTGTTCAGCTATCTGACACATACACAGAATGAATTGGGAAGAAGTGTGGGCAGAGGAAGAAGTCCTGGGCGGGGTGAAACTCTGCAATGTTTGGGTACTCTAATTTTTTCATGTTTAAAGGAGATGTCCCGAGGCAGCAAGTGGGTCTATACACTTCTGTATGGCCATAATAATGCACTTTGTAATGTACATTGTGCATTAATTATGAGCCATACAGAAGTTATAAAAAGTTTTTTACTTACCTGCTCCGTTGCTAGCGTCCTCGTCTCCATGGTGCCGACTAATTTTTGGCCTCCGATGGCCAAATTAGCCGCGCTTGCGCAGTCCGGGTCTTCAGCAGTCTTCTATGGAGCCGCTCGTGCCAGAGAGCGGCTCCGTGTAGCTCCGCCCCGTCACGTGCCGATTCCAGCCAATCAGGAGGCTGGAATCGGCAGTGGACCGCACAGAAGAGCTGCGGTCCACGAAGACGGAGGATCCCGGCGGCCATCTTCAGCAGGTGAGTATGAAGACGCCGGACCGCCGGGATTCAGGTAAGCGCTGTGCGGGTGGTTTTTTTAACCCCTGCATCGGGGTTGTCTCGCGCCGAACGGGGGGGGGGGGTTAAAAAAAAAAAAACCCGTTTCGGCGCGGGACATCTCCTTTAATACTGTCAGTGGCTTTCATGGGTTCGCCTATGCTGTGGGTGCACAAAGGTTTCCCATAGCGGTGTTCAGCTATCTGACACAAATACACTGAATGACTTGGGTAGGGTACAGAAGGCTTTCCCATTGCAGTGTTCGGCTATCTGACACATACACAGAATGAAATGTGTGGGTACACATGGGTTTCCCATAGCTATGTAACCGACGGCACATTGGGTCACACAAGGCGCAGGCTGGGACCGAGTCTGACCCTGGGCCCGCTCCCATGCTTCCTACACAGAGTATTGCAGGTCCTACCTTGGTCACAGTTTCTCAGACTTATTATGCCACCTCCTCCTTGGGGTCTTTTGGGTCAGCGCTGGTCAGCATGTATTTGCTGTCATGTTACCACAGTTATTTGAGACACTGGTTTGGACCAATCAAAAGAAGCGAAAATGATTTAATGAGACGTTCACAACAGTACTAGCATCCGAGTCCGCTTTATGCCCACAATTGCTGAGGGTGTGTGCAGAGGCCGAAGTCTTGGGGGGAGGGAGTGCAACTGTGCCAGGTTTGGCCTGTGGTACTTCTTCGTGGTTCATCCAGTCTTTGGAGCGATGAAAGGAACCGTAACTGACTTCACATTGGGTCAACCAGGTGGAGGCTGGGACCGAGTCTGACCCTGGGTCCACTCGCGTGCTTCACACACAGAGTATTGCAGGTTCTACCTCGGTCACGGTTTCTCAGGCTTATTATGCTACCTCCTCCTTGGGGTCTGGGGATCAGCGCTGGTCGGCATGTATTATCTCTCATGTTACAACTTACCACAGTTATCTGAGATACTAGATGGGAGTGTTCACAGGAAGCGTAACTGATTTAATGAGACTATCACAGGGTCACTGTATACCTGTGGTGGCAACTTTTGCGACACCTCCTGCTTCAAACCAATCTTTGAACTGTTCTCTCTCCTACTCCCGCAGCAGCCGGCTGTGATTCGCCTGGACCAGGAACTCGGCCTATACCCACATCCTCACTTGGAACTCCGCGTCCTCGCCTGCATCAGCGTCCTCTACCCCTATCCCTACCCCTCAGCATGGTGGATTAAGAATCGAGCAGAGACAGAGCGGTGTAAAAATGTTTGTGAATTATTGCCGCGCAGTTGGTGGCTGCCAGCGGTAATATAACGCAAAATGAAGCCAGAGATAAATTATAAGGAAGGCTGCACTTAGGCCTTGCTGTGCACTATGCAGTTTGGATGGACGTGAAGTCCCACAGGCCACACAGGCAAATGCACTGGGTCACCGTCAGCCGTAAAAAGGATTTCTTTTTTAAATTTCCTTTTTTTTATGCAATGCAGGCTGAGGCAATGCAGTGTGTATTGCACTTTCAATCTATGGGTGTCAGACACACCGTGCACTTGTGAGACAGCTGGCGTATAACACAGGGCGGTGTAAAACATTTGTGGTTTCTTGGCATAGACTTGGAGGCAGACATCCCTGACGTTACACTAACTGCGAACAGAAAAATATTTACATGAAGGCTGCACGCAGGCTCTGCTGTGCAATACTGAGGTACTACAACTCCCAGCAACCACGGAGTTCAATGCACACGGTCACAGGTAGCCCTAAGAAGGACCGTTGGGGTTCTTGTAGACAGGATTCTACACTACCACTGTCCCTGCCTGACCAATACTGCCCCTATACTCAAGTACAGACTGCAGCTTGAGAACGCTATAGCCTGCACCCCCGATATACATAAAAAAAATAAAATAGTGCAAAACTGCTCACAGCAGCCACAACAGTAATGCACTAGGTGAGCTGTGGCCCTAAGAAGGACCGTTGTGGTTCTTGAAGACGCTAACGCTGTTCCTATAGAAGCAGCAGCAGCACTTTCCCTGATCTCTCTTAGCGTGTGTCTGTGGCAAGCCGCGGGTGGGCTGATTTAAATACTTGGGGGGGTCACTTGATCTCGCCAGCCACTCACTGCAAGGGGGTGGAATAGGGGTTGGAACGTCACAGGATGAAGTTGTAATGCCTTCCCTGTGTTTCTATTGGCCAGAAAAGGGCGCAAATTTCTCAGGGAAGGAAATGTAATTGACTCGAGTGCCGCGTGGTGCTCGTCTCGAGTAACGAGCGTCTCGAACACACTAATACTCGAACAAGCATCAAGCTCGGACGAGTGCGCTCGCTCATCTCAAATATCTATACATAATTATTAGAGTGCCCCCTTGTTACAGTCCTGGGTATAATAGCGGATGGAAGAGATCTCTGGAATGACCCCTGATATATCTATACACAGTATTAATATAGAAAAGGCAGCATCAAATAAAGCACAAATAAATAAGGAAAAACACCTTTATTCAGCCCATGGTGCAAGCATTATCTGGTGCTGCCTTTTCTATATTATTCTCTGAATTTCCATTGGGGACTTTGGATCCAGTCCCTTAGAGGCGAGCACCGTATCATTTTTCTGCTTCACTATAGTTTTTGGTAAAGGGGTGAGTGCTGCTGATTCCTCCTTTGTTTCCTGGATTTCCTGCCCCTTTGCAGAGCATCGCAAACCAATTTTACCGGCCTTCATCCAAACTCATAGCAAACCAATTTCTAGGGGCTTCGCCTATACTCTTAGTAAGTAAATTTTTCAGGTGTTCGTTTATACTCTTGGTACAACACTTTTTCAGGGGTTCACCTATACTCTTGGTACACCAATTTTTTAGCAGTTCACCTATAGTCTTGGTACACCACTTTTTCCGGGAGTCGCCTATACTCTTGCTACAGAAAGGTTTTAGGGGTTCGCCTATACTCTTGCTACAGAAAGGTTTTAGGGGTTCGCCTATACACTAGCTACAGAAAGGTTTGAGGGTGTTCGCCTATACTATAGCTACAGAAAGTTTTGAGGGGTTCGCCTATACTCTTGCTGCAGAAATGTTTCAGGAGTTCGCCTATACTCTTGCTATAGAAAGTTTTCAGGGGTTCGTCTATACTCATGCTACAGAACGGTTTCAGGGGTTCGCCTATACTCTTGGTACAGACATGTTTCAGGGGTTCACCTATACTCTTGCTACAGAAGTATTTCAGGTGTTCACCTAAACACGGGCTACAGAAATGTTTCAGGGGTTGGCCTATACACTAGCTACAGAAATGTTTCAGGGGTTCGCCTATACACTTGCTACAGAAAGGTTTGAGGGGTTCACCTATACACTAGCTACAGAAATGTTTCAGGGGTCTGCCTATACACTAGCTACAGAAATGTTTCAGGGGTTCGCCTATACACTTTCTACAGAAAGGTTTGAGGGGTTCACCTATACTCTTGCTACAGAAATGTTTCAGGGGTTCGCCTATACTCTTGCTACAGAAGTGTTGCACGGGTTCGCCTATACACTTGCTACAGAAAGACTTCAGGGTTTCGCCTATTCTCTTGCAACAGAAATGTTTCGGGGGTTCGCCTATACTGTGGGTGCACAAAGGTTTCCCATTGCATTGTTCAGCTATCTGAAACATACACAGAATGAATTGGGAAGAAGTGTGGGCAGAGGAAGAAGTCCTGGGCGGGGTGAAGCTCTGCCATGTTTGGGCACTCTAATTTTTTCATGTTTAATACTGTCAGTGGGTTTCATGGGTTCGCCTATGCTGTGGGTGCACAAAGGTTTCCCATAGCGGTGTTCAGCTATCTGACACAAATACACTGAATGACTTGGGTAGGGTACAGAAGGCTTTCCCATTGCAGTGTTCAGCTATCTGACACATACACAGAATGAAATGTGTGGGTACACATGGGTTTCCCATAGCTATGTAACTGATGGCACATTGGGTCACACAAGGCACCGGCTGGGACCGAGTCTGACCCTGGGCCCGCTCCTATGCTTCCTACACAGAGTATTGCAGGTCCTACCTTGGTCACAGTTTCTCAGACTTATTATGCCACCTCCTCCTTGGGGTCTTTTGGGTCAGCGCTGGTCAGCATGTATTTGCTGTCGTGTTACCACAGTTATTTGAGACACTGGTTTGGACCAATCAAAAGAAGCGGAAATGATTTAATGTGACGTTCACAACAGTACTAGCATCCGAGTCCGCTTTATGCCCACAATTGCTGAGGGTGTGTGCAGAGGCCGAAGTCTTGGGGGGAGGGAGTGCAACTGTGCCAGGTTTGGCCTGTGGTACTTCTTCGTGGTTCATCCAGTCTTTGGAGCGATGAAAGGAACCGTAACTGACTTCACATTGGGTCAACCAGGTGGAGGCTGGGACCGAGTCTGACCCTGGGTCCGCTCGCGTGCTTCACACACAGAGTATTGCAGGTTCTACCTCGGTCACGGTTTCTCAGGCTTATTATGCTACCTCCTCCTTGGGGTCTGGGGATCAGCGCTGGTCGGCATGTATTATCTCTCATGTTACAACTTACCACAGTTATCTGAGATACTAGATTGGAGTGTTCACAGGAAGCGTAACTGATTTAATGAGACTATCACAGGGTCACTGTATACCTGTGGTGTCAACTTTTGCGACACCTCCTGCTTCAAACCAATCTTTGGTGTTAGTATGCGCTGCTGCATTGTGGAGATGTGTAGAAGTAGTGGCATCTGAGTCCCCTTTATGCCCACGTTTGCGGCTCCTGACAATTTTGTGACGGAGGTGGCACGGGATTGAAATTATGATTGTATGTTAATTTATCATCAATTCTTATCAGCATTGTGGGCTATCCCCCACACTTTCAAAGAGGGTCGCTGCCAGGCCCTGCCAACCCTTTGCAGTGTGTGTCTCCACTTCCTCCTCATCCAATACGCACTTATGAATAGACATGAGGGTGGTGTGGCTACGAAGCGAGCGTGTGGCATGAGGGCAGATGAACCCTGCGTAGGGAAACATTTGAGTATGCTGTGGACGTAGGCTCGTCCGGGGGATTGGACTGCAATGCCAGCATGTAAAACAGGAGTAGAAGCAGTGGTGTCACCCGCAGGCAGTTATTGGCCTTGGTTCCACCTAGTGTGTTGCTTAGCTAAGATGTGCCAGCGCATGTGCCGTGCTGCTTATGGCCTGTCCCAAGTAAATTGTTAGGGGGGTGACCACCAGGCTCTTGCCCACAATTTGGCTTAATAGTGCACCCATGCATGCTGCCCCTGCTGTTCCCTATCCGTTTCTGTGGTGTTTCCATCACTTTCTGATGTTTTTAGGTGATTCACACAACCCCCCATGCGGAGCATGGGTCACCTTGAAAAATGCTCGAGTCTCCCACTGACTTCAATGGGGTGCATTACTCGAAATGAGCTCTCGATCATTACGAAAAGTTCAACTCGAGTAGCGAGTACCCGAGCATTTTGGTACTCGCTCATCTTTAATCGCCTCATTTTTACAGTCCTGGGTATAAGTAGATGATGGGAGAGATCTCTGTACCGATCCCAGATATATTATACATAGTTATTAGAGCGTCCCCTTGTTACAGTTTTGGGTATAAATATATGATGGGAGAGATCTCTACATTGTCCCCTGATATATCTATACATATTGTGAGGGATTAGCATCAGGATAAGGTAGCAGCCGGGGCATCCACGGCCAGAGACAGTGACACCAGGCAATAAAGTTCTTTAGTCCAGGCTTTGCCTGGGTTTATTGCAGCAAACATAAAGTAAAAACAGAAATAAACACCTGCTCGTCTGAGCACTCACTACACATAGCTCGGTCCTGACTACTCACTTGTCAGAATACTTCTTGCTGCGCACAGCCAGTCTGGTCCTCAGACCTGCAGAGGTCTCACCACACACCTCTCCTAGGTGTGGAGGTTAGGGGCATCTCCCTGTAAACCTCTGGCCTTTTCAGCCACAAACCCTGGGCTGTCTCCCTGGCTCTCTCAGCCAACACACCCTCTCAAGACCTGCAGGCCCAGGTTTTTATGAGGCCTGTTACCAGCCTCACCTGGTACGTGGGAATGGCTATCCCACCCTTCTCTTTGACCACTCCAGGAAAAGTCGGCCCGGACTATGCGGCTTGGAGCCACTTACAAACTACAACGTGTCTGTTACTGACACACAAATGCTGGCTTCCTCCACCGAGCCCAGGCCGCTCGGTGGCACGTATCTGCCCTCCATCACTTTGTCAGTCACTGTCTCACATACCCTCCCCCTCTGTTCGAGCCCGTGGGATCGGATACTTTTAGCTGTCCTGCAATGCGTCCTTGACAAGGCCTGGGTGTTGGGCTTTGGTCCCACGCTCCAAGTCTCTCTGTCTACAGTGGGCTCCACGATAAACTTTTGCAAAACAGTTGTCAGAAAGAGAAAGCGCTCCATGCGAGCCAGGCCTTCTCCCATACACACACGTTTGCCTTTTCTTCTTGGCCCTCCGGCGTCAAAGCTCCAGGCTCGGGGGTCTCCTTCTAGTTTTACTTGTCTGACAAGTTCTCTCTTTTTGTCTTCACACGACTCATCACAACTTTGCAGAGTTTTGTCAGACCGTGCTCTCACAGCTTGCAAGTTGACTTCCAAGTGCAACTTCGTATCCTCTGTGGCCTGTAACTTATAGTCAAGTCTCTCTACCTGACCTTTCATTTCTCCTATTTGCTGTTCCAAGGCTTTAGTAGACTTTTCTAGTTTAGGTACAGTCTTTTCACCATCATCCTTGGAGCTAACACAGTCCTCTATTTCAGTGCAGGACGGCTTGTGGAGACTTTCTAACTGAGCCTCCATTTTGAAGGTTTCTTCTAGCTCAAGAACCTTGTTTCTGTATTCTTCCAGTTCCTCTTGTAGCCCATGCTCCAGCATGGCCTTGCTATGGATCACAGCCTCCACTTCATTTTTCAGTTTACTCAGGTTTATAATTATCATCTTTTTCTCACTTTGTAACAATTCTATTTCTTCTCTTAGTACAATGTTGTCATAGTTTAGAACCAATAGCATTCTTCGAAGTTCCTTTACCTCCGACTCTGACTTTTGCTTGGTAGTATTCAGTTCACTAATGAGTTGGTCCTTGGAGCCAGTATCCTTGTGATAGGCTTCTACCTCTTGGACAAACTGTTTCTTCACTTTCTGGGTTTGCTTTTTTACGTCATTATTCTTTTGCTGCAGTTCTTCCAAGACTTCTGCGGCCACTTGTGAGACCTTCTGAGCTTCAGTAGTCTCCCTTTGTAAACATAATTTGGCATTCTTTACTACTTGTAACTCTTTCAGATTCTTTAACAAGATCACCTTTTTTCTTTTCTGTCTGAACTGGGTTTTAGACATCTCTGGTCTCTGAACCCTTCTTTCAGCTGCTTGACAACTTGATTTCCAGCCTTTCATCTTCATGCACAGCTTCTCTGAGAACTGCTGAAGCTCTGCTCTTTCTTCTGACACTACTTTCAGGGGGCGCTTCAGTCTCTTTCTTAATATTCTCCAACAAGGACTCCATTCCTTCTACCGATTGTTGGAACACACCTTTTAGCTTTTCCCGTATCAGGGTTTTCTTTTCAGCATCTGTCTTGGCGCTAATCCAGTCTTGCATTTCAGTGCGCACCCGCTTGTTATGCCTTTCTTTTGCAACTTTAGGAAACACTGACTTCCCCTCAGTAAGCCAATGTTCACACATCTTTTGTTTCTTCTCCCAGTTGGACGCCATCTGACATTGGTAACCAAGCTCCAGACTAATGTCTTCTACTTCCTGCTGAAGACTCACTGTAAACTTCTCAAGTTCATTATAGACATCAGTTTGAAGACAAAACAGCTGATCTAGCGCTTCCACTTCTTCTAGGATTTCACTGTCTTGCTCTTCAACCGTGACCCCACATGCCGGGTTCTCATACAGTTTCTCTTCCATCTCTGATATCATTTTCAGGGTGTGTGTTAAAGCTAACACTTCGGTCCCTTTCATACAGACCTTTTCTTCAGCACGTTCACATTCAGTGAATTCTCTTTGTATTTCTCTTTTCTGCTCTTCCACAGAATCCAAACACAAAGCACTCTTCTACAGTCTACATAACTGTTAGTGGGGTGTGCGTATACCTTAGCTACAGGAGTATTACAGGGGTCGGTGCATACTATGGGTGCACTAAGTTTTCCCATCGTGGTGTTCCAAGTGCATGGCCCCCCCCCCAAAATTACCCAGTCTGACTAGGGCATGCAGTGTGGGCTGAAGCCCACCTGTATTTTATCTGATGTTAGCTCTGCTGTCCAGGGCACTGCAATGGGATATATTTATGTACCGCTGGTGGCTTCCTGGGACCCACCCATGCTGTCTGTCCACACGGACTTCACATTAGGGAGTGGTACCTGCCTGTGTTGACTTATAAAAAACCCCAGTCTGACTGGGGCATGCAGTGTGGGTCGAAGCCCACCTGTATTTAATCTGACGTTACCTCAGCTGTGCAGGGCAATGCAATGGGATTTATTTATGTACCACCGGTGGCTTCCTGGGACCCACCCATGCTGTCGGTCCACACGGAGTTGTACCTGCCTGTGTCTACTTATAATAACTGGGGCATGCAGTGTGGCCTACTATCCGGGGCACTGCATTGGGACAAACTACAGGAGCAATACAGCGCTAATGAGACGTGCACAGCTACCCTAGCATTGGAGTCCGCTGTAGGCCCGTGATTGCTAAGGGTTTGTGCAGAGGCCTATGTCCTGGGTGCAGTGAAAGTCCGCTTCCTGCCTAGCATTGCTGAAGCTGTGGTCCGAGGCCTATGTCGTGGGCGCGGTGCAAGTCTGCCATATTTGGCCGCTCAGATCTATTTTTTGTTCAAGTCTTGGGTTTCCTAGGACCCACCTATGCTGTTGGTGCACACTTAGTTCCCATCGCGGTGTTTGACCTGTCTGGCATAAAGACTGACTTGGGTAGGGGGCAGAGTGCATATGGCTTTCCCCTTGCAGTGTGGATTGAGCTATGCGACACCTTGACAGAATGAATATTGTGTGGCACATGGATTCCCCATTGCTATGCCCACGTTTGCAGCTCCTGACGGAGGTGGCACAGGATTGGATTTCTCATTGCTTCTGTACAGCATTGTGGGCTATCGCCCCGCCCCTTTTAAAGAGGGTCGCTGCCTGGCCCTGCCAACCCTCTGCAGTGTGTGCCTCCGGTTCCTCCTGATCGCAGACACACGCAGACACTTTGGTGTGCGCTGTGGATGCTGGGTCGTGCGGGGGGGGTCGTGCAGCATGTAACCCAGGAGAAGAGGCAGCGGTGTGTCCCGCAGGCAGTGATTGTGCTTAGTTGGAGGTAGTGTGGTGCTTAGTAAGGTGTGCCTTGCTAATGAGGGTTTGTCCGAAGTAAAAATTGTTAGGGGGGGGGGGGCACTCTTGCTGCTTTGTGGCTTAATAGTGGGACCTGGGAACCTGAAATGCAGCCCAGCATGTTGCCCCTTGCCTGCCCTATCTGTTTCTGTGTCGTTTCCATCACTATCTTGGGTTTTGCAGATTTTCACCAATGAAAACCTTAGCGGAGCATGGGTGATATACAAAAATGCTTGAGTAGCCCATTGACTTCAATGGGGTTTGTTACTCGAAATGAACCCTCGAGCATCGCGGAAAGTTCGACTCGAGCAACGAGCACCCGAGCATTTTGGTGCTCGCTCATCTCTAATAGATAAATCAGGGGTCAGTACAGAGATCTCTCCCATCATCTATTATACCCAGGACTGTAACAAGGGGGCGCTCTAATAACTATATATAATATATCAGGGGTCGGTACAGAGATCTCTCATCATCTATTATACCCAGGACTGTAACAAGGGGGCGCTGTAATAACTATTTATAAATCTATCAGGGGTCAGTACAGAAATCTCTCCCATGATCTATTATAGCCAGGACTGTAACAAGGGGGCGCACTAATAACTATGTATAATATATCAGAGGTCAGTACAGAGATCTCACCCATCATCTATTATACCCAGGACTGCAACAAGGGGCACTCTAATAACTATGTATAATATAACATGATTACAATATAATGTGATGTCAGTTTGGATTGGCTGATCCCACGCCACTTTCATGACAGGGGTCACTCCACCAGTCAGTTGAAATTTCGCGTAATTGATGGAATGCCCCAGACATCAGAGGTGATAGGGTTCGGGCCTTAAAAGTAAAGAGCTTCGCTGGATTTTTCCACTTGACACCTTAAGTCCAAGAGGGTTAAATTGTGAATACAATGTTTCTCAATCCTTGTAATCGTCTGTATCTGATGTATTACTGTACGCATTCTTTCTATACTATTTTATGAATTGTATGTTTTATTACAGATTGGATCTGTGTTACGATCGTGTGGGCAGGCAAAGCACGGGACCCACAGGATCGTGACCAAAGAGGAGTGGATGCACACACACCGGTTGCAGTCAACTGACCCTGTGCTACAAGGAGGAATGAGAGTGGCCCTACCTGAGCGGGGACATTGCCCCAATAAGGGCAGCCCAGCGGTCTTCGGATCTGGGCCCTAGCTGATCCTAGGAGCCACGCACCAGAACAGGATGCATTCACATGCCACATGACAGACCCAGAATAAACTGCATACAACATGCAACCACTAGTAACAGATTGGAAGCTGAATATAAATACCAGGTATTGGTTGATATTTTGTACAAGATGTTGAAAGCTAGCAGGCCACTTCACAGCTCCTGGTTATACTGCTAGCCCCTACACTAACCAGGAGTCCAGCAGAACCGGACACCGTTCACACCGCACGCTGCAACAGGACACAACACAGATTGCAGGACACACAGCAAGCTAACACAAAACTGACAGAATTTAAACGTACAAACGGACATAAACCAGATCACACTGCAAACTTCACCAGACAAGCATTCATGACTGCTCACCTCAGTGGCCATGCAGTGACTGACCAGGGGCTGGGTTTATATGTGAGCACAGATCCAGGGGATTGGCTAGCAGAAAGTACCACACCCAGCCAGCTCAATCATTAACCCTGAGAGTGCTGTGCTGCTGGAATCACAATAGTATAATATGTCTCAGCAGCACACGTAACAGTACCTCCCCTTTAAAAAAGGGGACTCTGGACCCTTTAAGCATAACCAAAAAAATGGATTATACCTACCTGATAATCAGGTTTCCAGGAGTCTCCACGACAGCACCAATTGAGATTGCCTCCTCCTGATAGGACAGGAACACACTGAGAGGTTAAAAGCTCCCCCCCTTCCCTCAGTGGATTCTAACGAGTTGCCGGGGTAGGAGCTCAACTTAAATTTCTTCCCTTAACCGGGGTTTTTTGTTGATTATAAAATTATATTATATATTTATTTTTTATATTATATTCTATAGTTTCTTTTCTATCCATTTAGGGAGGGGGGAGGTACGAGTGCTGTCGTGGAGACTCCTGGAAACCTGATTATCAGGTAGGTATAATCCATTTTTTCCCCCAGTCGTTTCCACGACAGCACCAATTGAGACGTACCAACTAAAGTTTATTAGGGTGGGATTGCTGCCGAGAGGACTTTGCGGCTGAAGGCCATGTCCTCGTCCTGCTGCACTTTTACCCTATAATGTTTAATGAACGTGTGGGTTTTTTTCCAGACTGCGGCCCTGCATATCTGCTCGACCGAAGCTGAGCTATGTTCGGACCATGAGGATGCTACTGCCCTTGTAGAATGGGTTTTAAGAGCTAAGGGGATTTCCTTCCCGAGGGCCTTATAGGACTCTATAATGGCCAGGCGGATCCACCTGGCTATGGAGTTTTTTGCCGCTTTGTTCCTTTTATTTGGGCCACTGAACTGGACGAACAGGTTATCGTCCCATCTCCAGTGGCTTGTCGCATCTATGTAGCCTAGGACTGCTCTCCTGACGTCCAGGCAGCTTAGGAATTTTTCTTCCTCGTTTTTAGGTTTGCTAAAAAATGAGGGAATTATTACATCCTGGGACCTATGAAAATGTGATACCACCTTTGGCATGAAGGCAGGGTCCGTTTTAAATACTAATTTGGAGTCCGAGAGTTTTAGAAATGGGTGGCGAATGGACAAAGCCTGAAGCTCGCTAACCCTCCTCGCAGACGTGATGGCTACTAGAAAAACGGGCTTGATCGTAAGCATTTTTATCGGTAGTGCTTCGATCGGCTCGAATGGTTCCGCTGACATGGCCCTTAGAACCCAATTAAGGTTCCAGTCTGGAACAAGTTTTATGGGTCTAGGTCGTAGTCTAGCTGCTACTGTCAGGAACCTGTTGACTCATCTATTGTCCACGAACTTTGTGTCGCATATGGCGCTAAGGGCTGCGACCTGGACCTTCAGGGTACTTGGAGAGAGGCCCATCTGTAGGCCCTCCTGCAAGAATTCTAAGATCAAAGGGATGCTCGGGATAGAATCCCCGCAATCCCTTCCCTGTCTCCATGAGGAGAACCTTCTCCAAACCTTCTGGTAGATAAGGTGGGTCGTCTTTTTTCTGCTGGACATTAACGTTTCTACCACTCTTTGTGAGAATCCCTTCCCCCTTAGTGAGGATTCCTCAAGAGCCATGCTGTTAAGTGGAGTCTGTCTAAGCCCGGGCGGTTCAGTGGCCCCTGTGATAGCAGATCTGTCCAGGTCGGAAAGGTGACTGGGTCCTGGACACTCAATGTTGTCAGAAGACCGAACCAACTTCTCTTGGGCCAGAAGGGGGGGGGGGGGTCACCAGGATTAGCGTGCATACCTGTGTTCTGAAATGTTGTAAGACCCTGGGGATCAGCGGTATTGGAGGAAACGCGTAGGATAGCCCCTTTCCCCAGTCCTGGCCTAGGGCGTCTATTGCTGTAGGATGATCTCCTGGCCGGAGGGAGAAGAAATTGCCTACTTTGGCGTTCTCCCTGGTTGCAAATAGGTCCAATTGTGGGGACCCCCACCGGTTGGTCAGGATTCTGAATGCCTCCAGGGAGAGAGACCATTCTCCTGGGTCTATCTGCCTCCTGCTGAGGAAGTCCGCTTTTTGGTTTAGCGTCCCTTTTAAGTGTGTTGCTGTGATCGAAAGGATCCGGCCCTCTGCCCAGTGGAAGATTTTCTGCGAAATGTTTTGCAGGGCAGGAGACCTTGTGCCCCCCTGGTGCCGAATATGGGCGACCGTGGTGGTATTGTCCGACCGTATCTTTATATGCTGGTTCCGTAGCGAGTTTCCTAACTGCTGTAGGACCCGCCATACGGCCTGTAGCTCTCTGTAATTGGAGGATTGTTCTTTTATCCTTTGGGACCATGGGCCCTGAAAGAACTGGTTCCCCACATGCGCTCCCCATCCCCAGGCGCTTGCGTCCCTTGTGATGTGCGTGGCTGGGTTTTGTAGCCAATAAACCCCTTCCTGCAGGTTCGCTGGGGATGTCCACCAACGCAGGGATGTTTTCACTGTGTTTGGGATATACATTTTTGTCCCTAGCGAGGACTGCTTTTTGTCCCATGTGGATAGGACGGAGGCCTGTAGAGCTCTGGTGTGAGCCTGGGCCCATGCTACTCCGGGAATGCATGACGTTAGGCTTCCAAGGAGAGACATGGCTTCCCGAATTTTGCATGATCGTTTCTGTAGGAAGGATCTGACCAGCCTTTGGATTTTTTTGATTTTTTCCTCGGGCAGGCAGGAGCATTGTAATTCTGAGTTGAGCGTTATGCCCAAAAACGTCTTCTTCCTGTTGGGGTCTAAGCTGGATTTTTCCCAGTTTATGATCCATCCTAGAGACTGGAGGAGTTCTAGCACTATCTCTAGGTGCTTCGTTAGTAGTTTCCTGGACTCTGCTATTATTAAAATATCATCCAGGTAGGGTATTATTAGGATCGACTTTTTCCTCAGGTAGACAGCTACCTCTGCCATAATTTTGGTAAAAATTCTGGGTGCTGAGGAGATCCCAAAAGGCAGGCATCTGAATTGGTGGTGCTCTATTCCTTTGCCCATATCCACTGCGAACCTTAGGTATCTTTGGGACCCCTCGTGGATCGGTACGTGGAAATAAGCGTCCTTCAGATCGATGGATGCCATGTAGGCCCCTTTGGGAATCAACTTTATCGTTGAAGAGATGGACTCCATTTTGAATTTTCTGTACTTAACACAGGTGTTCAAAGGCTTCAGACTCACTATCATCCGCTGTTTCCCGCAGGGTTTTCTTACTAGGAAGAGCCTGGAATAATGGCCCTGAGTTTCCTCGTTTTGCGGTACGGGGGATATTGCGTTTAGATGTTGCAGGTCCCGAACGCTCTGCCTTAGTAAGTGTAACTGTTGTCCTGAGCCTCCTGTGATAATGAATTTCCTTCTGGGGAGGGACACCAGTTCTATCCGGTATCCCTGCTGTAGGATCTTTGGGATCCATGGGCCTTCGCAAATTGCGGCCCATTGGTCCACAAAGTTCCCCCGCCTTGCCCCTATGGAGCTGGCGTCAGGGTCTCTGCTTGGGCTCCCCCTGGTGGGGATTAAAGAGGATATTTCTCCCTCTGCCCCCCTTGGGGTAACTCCAGCGGCCTGTCTTGCCCTTGCCTCGATAGGCCTCGGGCTGTTGCCCTGGGGTTCGGAAGAAGGTCTTCCCTCTCTGCGACTTTTCTTCCGGGAATCCCTTCTTTTTGTCGGCCGCCTTCTCCAGGATTTTGTCGAGGTCTGGTCCGAACAAAAACTGACCGTAGAACGGGAGGGCGCATAGTTTATTTTTTGAGGCTAGGTCGCCTGACCATGATTTCAGCCATAGTACTCTTCTGGCTGAGTTAGATCGGGCTGTAGCTTTTGCCGAGAGTTTAACCGTTTCGGCCGCGGCATCCGCTAGGAAATTTGTTGCCATATGCAGGATAGGTAGGGAATTTAGGATCTGTTCCCTCGGCGTCTTATTGGTTAGGTGTAGCTCCAGCTGCTCTAGCCATACCCCCAGAGTGCGCGCCACGCAAGTGGCTGCGATCCCTGGCCTAAGTATGTTTGCCGCTGCCACCTATGATTTTTTTAGAAGGCCTTCGGCTTTGCGATCCATGGGATCTTTTAATTGTGCGGCGTCCTCAAAGGGCAGGCTCGTCCTCCTAGGTACTTTGGCCACTGGGACGTCTACCTTGGGTATCTCTTCCCAGCTTGCGCAAACTTCCTCCTCGAATGGGTACCTTCTTTTTACCCCTCTAGCGGAGAAGGAACCTGCGTCTGGTTTCTTCCACTCCTTTTGGATAATTTTAATGATGTTTTTGTGGACAGGGAAGGTATGTTTACGCCTCTCCCCTAGTCCCACGAATATCTCATCTTGCAGGGTGCGTGGTTCTCTGGGCTCTTTCATTTTTAATGTAGCCCTGACTGACTTAATCAATTCTGTTAAGTCGTCCTGATGGAAAAGGTATCTTTTGTAGTCCTCATCGTCTAAGGACTCCTCGGCCGCCTGTTCCTCTTGCTCCGATCCGATAGAACTCTCGGAGTCGGAAGGCTCGTCGGGAACATACACCTTTTTCTGGCGTTTCTCTGGCGGCGCCAGCTGTGACGTTAGGGCTGATCGAACCTCCTCCTTCACCAGCTTCCTAACGTCATCCATGAATCCCCCCCGATTCCTCTTTGACTAGCCTAGCTACGCATGCCTTGCATAGAGGCCTCTGGTACGTAGCTGGCAGTCTCGTCCCACACTCCACGCATTTTTTGGGTTTTGTTCTGGGGGGGGATTTTGCGGGTAAATATACAATTTTTCCCATACAATACATTGGATTTTGCATTTTGTATTTTTTGCCGCACTGGCTACTTACGGCCGCTGAGGCTTCAGCTATCTCTGGGGCTTGAGCACTCATTACTGTACCGGTGCTGCAGACACCCTGCGACCTGTAGTGCTGGTCCACCTTCTGGCTTCTCTCAGGTTCCTTATTTTGAATTTTCGCGCTCCTGCGCTAAGCCCCGCCCCCTCCGTGCGGCTCCTGATTCGAGCGTGATGACGTCACCACGCTGGACACGTGACGCGACGCCCTGCCCCCCCGCCGTCAAAGGGCTTCCTGGAGCGCCGCGCTGTGACTATACAAGGAGGAGGAGGGGGACTGAGGCTCCCGCTTTGTACCCCCCATGGGCCGCCGCGGGAGGAACCTGGCCCGGGGGTTACCACCCCATGTGGCGTCCCGGGAGTCGTCTGGCTGGGAAGGGAGGACAGGCTGACCCACTGCCCTCCGATCCGCCCGTGAGTATACTTTGGCTGGCTTCTCCACCAGCCCCTCTCAGAGATCCTGCCTCCTGGCAGGACAGGAAGACACTGAGGAAAGTGGGGAAGGGGGGGGAGCTTTTAACCTCTCAGTGTGTTCCTGTCCTATCAGGAGGAGGCAATCTCAATTGGTGCTGTCGTGGAGACGACTGGGGGAAAGAAAATTATGCAACTCCTTCAAACCGCGCACGTGTACAGGATTTATCTAAAAAGGACCTGACACCAAGGCAAAGATGACAAAATGGGAGAGAGTAAGGGAATAACTAAGCAGGACCACTGCGCCTTATACCAAAAGGCCACCGAACAGTAGCCTACATAGAATATGCACAATCCAGAGGGAAAGATGGCTACCCCCCCTACTGACATAGCGTGAACAGAACTTATCACTACAGCCTGATGCGGACGCCAGCCTGTCAGCAGGAGAAGGAAGTACACCCTGGTACCTCCCGCACAGGGGTCTACAACAAATTACGTCCGCATGGCGCACCTCGCCACAAAACGGACACTGGAACAGGAATACAGGCTGAGATGGAACTCAGACACAACATGCATGCCACCAAAGTTGTATGGAGCCACCACAGCCACCGTACAAGGGGAAGGACTGCCAGCACACTTATCTGGCCCATAAGGAAAATCGTGGCCGGCGTCACCAGCTCGCACCACGCACACAAAATCAGATGTTCGGAGGCCGCACCTGCCAAGGGAAAGGAGAAACCTGCGAGTGGCTACACTTGCACGGTCACCGTACCGCACCAACTGAGTGCACCACCCCAGAACGCCAGGAAGGGAAGGAACAGCAAGTGTCTAAACCATCTGCGGGGAAGTACGGGGAAACTTGCTCCAACAACTGCATGCAACAGACACTACAACACAATGTGTCTAACATACATATGAACACCAACATACTCAGAACATGACTATCCACACCTGATGTCTGGCCACCTGCACATACACTGGACTAGTCACTGTTCACACACAACATATAATAACATACCAATCAACATAGCTAACATAACATAACATACATAACATAGATGTTGAACAACATATAACACATAATGCATACCAACATAATCCACACCTGAACATAAGGCATGCACCCACCTTTTGTAAGTGGGGGGGCATTATGTTACGATCGTGTGGGCAGGCAAAGCACGGGACCCACATGATCGTGACCAAAGAGGAGTGGATGCACACACACCGGTTGCAGTCAACTGACCCTGTACTACAAGGAGGAATGAGAGTGGCCCTACCTGAGCGGGGACATTGCCCCAATAAGGGCAGCCCAGCGGTCTTCGGATCTGGGCCCTAGCTGATCCTAGGAGCCACGCACCAGAACAGGATAAATTCACATGCCACATGACAGACCCAGAATACACTACATACAACATGCAACCACTAGTAACAGATTGGAAGCTGAATATAAATACCAGGTATTGGTTGATATTTTGTACAAGATGTTGAAAGCTAGCAGGCCACTTCACAGCTCCTGGTTATACTGCTAGCCCCTACACTAACCAGGAGTCCAGCAGAACCGGACACCGTTCACACCGCACGCTGCAACAGGACAGGACACAGATTGCAGGACACACAGCAAACTAACACAAAACTGACAGAATTTAAACGTACAAACGGACATAAACCAGATCACACTGCAAACTTCACCAGACAAGCATTCATGACTGCTCACCTTAGTGGCCATGCAGTGACTGACCAGGGGCTGGGTTTATATGTGAGCACAGATCCAGGGGATTGGCTAGCAGAAAGTACCACACCCAGCAAGCTCAATCATTAACCCTGAGAGTGCTGTGCTGCTGGAATCACAAAAGTACAATATGTCTCAGCAGCACACGTAACAATCTGGTCTTGTCGTGTCGGTGGTCTCGTCTCTCTCTTTATTTACCCCCTTATGATGTGTATTGATTGCATTATTTTTGTAAAACCCAATAAAACACGGTTGTCAGCATTACTAACAGTGGAATACTCCATTACTGGGGCAATAATACAATGTAAGGGCTATAGCAATATTGCATTAACATGGGATACTGATCTGTAATTATGCGGATGAAGTTGTATCTACATCGATAGTTGTAAGTGATGGCAAGTTCAGCAGCCCCATTTGGGGAGAATCTTTGGCTCTGCGCATGCGCAGTATTCCAATGGAGAGCTTATATTGGCTGTCGCTTTGAAGTGGAACGCATCGTGCACCGCATTCTTCTACGCATACGCAGGCGGGGATCTTAGTCGTTACATTGCAGTATCTCATATAGGACGACTCGCTAGCGTAATGCATTGTGGGATGACGCGCGTGCGCACTAGCGATGTATGGACGCTGTGATGGTGCTGACGGACGCCATGACAATTCCTGATCCAGGTGGCTCTCACTATGGAAGGTGCGGACACCTTGTTTACATACTGCATTGTGATTTGTTATCTCTGATTGTTCTATAAGGTGTCTATGTGTGCCATGATTTTATACTTGGAAAAAGACTCACTTGAGTCGAAACGTTGTAAGTTTTTTTTTACGTTTGGAGGAATAAAGGAAGTATTTTACCAGCACCCTGCATGCTGTCACCTCTGCTCTATTGCTCCACTCATACTAGTCTTATACTTCTTGATCTAAACAGAAAGCTTTGCAGCGGTCATCTTACTGACATCACATTATATTGTAATCATGTTATATTATACATAGTTATTACAGCGCCCCCTTGTTACAGTCCTGGGTATACACAGATCATGGGAGAAATTTCAAGCTGTCACCTCTACTCTATTGTTCTATGTGATGAAGTGGGTCTTTTTTTGGATCAGACCTGTTAACCCCTTAATGACACGGCCTATTTTGGCGTTGAGGACCAAGCGCTTTTTTTGGTATTTTTCCATCTCCATTTTTCAAAAGCCATAACTTTTTTATTTTTCCGTCAATGCGGCCGTATAAGGGCTTGTTTTTTGCGTGGCGATCTGTAGTTTTTATCGGTGCCACTTTTGGGTACATAGACAATATCGTAAAAGTTTTTAATTTTTTTTTTATGATAACAGGGAGAGAAAACGCATCAATTCTGCCATAGATTTCTTTTTCTTTTTTTTTACAGCGTTAATCATGCAGCGTAAATGACGCACTAAATTTTTTCTGCGGGTCGGTACGGTAACAACGATACCAAAATTGTTATATTTTTTTTTAGGTTTTTACACTTTTTTGAGATAAAACCCCCTTTTTTTTTTAAATCTTTTTTTTCCTCTATAGCTGCATTCAAAGTCCTGTAACTTTTTTATTTTTCCATGGACAGAGCTCTATGAGGGCTTATTTTTTACGAGACGAGCTGTAGTTTTTATTGGTACCATTTTGGGGAATGTACGGCTTTTTTGATCACTTTTATTGCATTTTTTGGGAGTTTTTTAGCGTTGTTTTTTACGCTTTTTATCGTACAAAATAAAAAGTGTGTTCAACTGTTTGTACACTTCGTTACGGACGCGTCAATACCAAATATGTGGGGGTTTTAATTTTTTTCCCTTTTTTATGCTAATATTAGAAAAAGCATAAAAAAAGGGTTTTTTTTACATTTTTTTTAAACATTTTTCTTTTTTTTACACTTTTCTTTTCTTTTTTTTTACACTATTTGAGTCCCTCTGAGGGACTTGCAGCACTATGCCTATGATCGTTGTTATAAGGCATGGCAGAGCTACTGCTCTGCTATGCCTTATCGCTTATACAGCGATTATGGGCACAGGCAATACAGGACGCCAGTGTCTGGCGTCCTGTTGCCATGGCGACAGGCCGGGCTCTCGCGATGACATCGCGAGTTCCGGCCGGAGACACAGAGGGAGCGCGATCCCTCTGTGAACTCTTTCCCTGCTGCGATCTACTTAGATCGCGGCAGGGAAGGGGTTAACAGCTGGCAGCGCATCTCCGATGCCCCCCCGCTGTTGCAGCGGGACAGCGCTGGATCTTATGTGATCCCGCGCTATCTCCAGGACGTAATGGTACGCCCTGTTGCGGGAAGTACCAGGCTGCCAGGACGTACCGGTACGCCCTGGAGCGGGAAGGGGTTAAGGGGGCTTTGCATTCTTCACCTGTCCAGCCATATTTTGGCAACAAGTTGTGCTGTTGGCATCCCCTTGCATTTTCCTAGTATTAGGATTAGTGATCAGTGTGCAGGGAGGAGGAGGAGGAGAGCTGTGACTATAATGAATGGTGGGTCCTGTGTTATCTACATATAGGCGTCACCTCTCAGTGTAATCCCGCCTGTGATATTAGTGAGATGACTACTGCAAGGTTTTCTCTTCAGATCAGGTAGTATCAGACTATCCATTAACCGCACCCTCATACCCCACACAAGCAAAATTCTTTTAAAGATCATACAAAAACGCATTGCGACAATTGTTGGATGGGAACTGCCGGACCTACAAGCTGGCTTCTGCAGAGGACGTGGCACCAGAGACCAGATCGCGAACCTGTGCTGGATCATGGAGAAGACCCGACAGTATCATCAGGACGTCTACATGTGTTTCATTAACAGGGTTGTCCCGCGCCGAAACGGGTTTTTTTTTTTTTCAACAGCCCCCCCGTTCGGCGCGAGACAAACCCGATGCAGGGGTTAAAAAAGAACACTGCACAGCGCTTACCTGAATCCCCGCGCTCCGGTGACTTCTTACTTACCTGCTGAAGATGGCCGCCGGGATCTTCTCCCTCGGTGGACCGCAGGGCTTCTGTGCGGTCCATTGCCGATTCCAGCCTCCTGATTGGCTGGAATCGGCACGTGACGGGGCGGAGCTACCAGGAGCCGGTCTCCGGCACGAGCGGCCCCATTCAGAAAACAAGAAGACCAGACTGTGCAAGCGCGTCTAATCCGGCGATTAGATGCTGAAAATTAGACGGCTCCATGGAAACGGGGACGCCAGCAACGGAACAGGTAAGTGAAAAACTTCTGTATGGCTCATATTTAATGCACAATGTACATTACAAAGTGCATTAATATGGCCATACAGAAGTGTATAGACCCACTTGCTGCCGCGGGACAACCCCTTTAAATCTTGGACCGACTTGACTTCTTCTTTGTTACTTTTTATGGCGCGGGACAACCCCTTTAATCTTCCTTGGATCCAAAATCGATTGCAATGAGCAATCTGGACCCGAGATCAAAAGGCGGATTACACTGGTGGGAATGCAATGCAAGGAATGGAAAGATCTGGAAAAGCAAGGATATTAGTATTGCAAAAAAAACCAGACTGGTTAATGGATCGTCTTTCCATAAATACTTATTATGGTTGTGGAAGTTGGACGATCAGAAAAACAGACAGAAGGAAAATTGATGCGTTTGAACTCTGGGGCCGGAGGAGAATGCTGCGGATACCTCGGACCGCCATGACAACGAACAAGGTGGTGTTAGATCGCACCAAACTAAAATATCACTAGAGGCCAAAATCATCAAACAGCGGCTCTCTGCTTTTGGACAAGTGATGCGCGAACTCACTGGAAACAGGACTGATGCTCGGCAAAGTCAGTGGGAAGAGAAGATCGAGACGACAAAGAACCAGATGGCGAGATACAATCAGGGCCACCAACATGTCAATCATAGAACTGAAAGAAGCCGTGAGAGACAGGAATGCCTGGAGAACATTGATCCATGGAGTGATTGAAGGTTGGATGCGACTGAACAAATAATCAATCAATCAGTGCTAGTGGTCAGTGTGCAGGGAGGGGGGAGGAGGTGAGCTGTGACTATTGTGAATGGTGGATTCTGTGATATCTACATATAGGTGTCACCTTATAAGTGTAATCCTGCCTGTGATGTCAGTGAGATGATGGCTGCAAAGCTTTCTCTACATATCAGGAAGATGTGTAGTACAGACGGGCGACATGTAGTACAGACGGGCGACGTGTAGTACAGACGGGCGACGTGTAGTACAGACGGGCGACGTGTAGTACAGACGGGCGACGTGTAGTACAGACGGGCGATGTGTAGCAGAGACGGATGTCATGTAGTAGAGATGGGTTGAGTGCAGTACTGATGGGCGACGAGTAGTACAGATGGGTCACAGGTAGTAGAGACAGGTGAGGTGTAGTACAGACTGGTGACAGGTAGTACAGAAGGGTGAGGTGCAGTATAGAGGGGTGGCGGGCAGTACAGATGAGTGAGGTGCAGTATAGAGGGGTGACGGGCAGTGTGGACGGCTGACAGGTAGTACAGAAGGGTGAGGTGCAGTATGGACGTGTGGCGGGCAGTACAGATGAGTGAGGTGCAGTATAGAGGGGTGACGGGCAGTATGGACGGCTGACAGGTAGTACAGAGGGGTGAGGTGCAGTATAGAGGGGTGACGGGCAGTAGGGACGAGTGAGGTGCAGTATATAGGGGGGGTGACAGGTAGTACAGATGGGTGAGGTGCAATATAGAGGGGTGACGGGCAGTACGGACGGGTGAGGTGCAATATAGAGGGGTGACAGGCAGTACGGACGGGTGAGGTGCAATATAGAGGGGTGACAGGCAGTACGGACGGGTGAGGTGCAATATAGAGGGGTGACGGGCAGTATGGACGGCTGACAGGTAGTACAGAGGGGTGAGGTGCAGTATAGAGGGGTGACGGGCAGTATGGACGGGTGAGGTGCAATATAGAGGGGTGACAGGCAGTACGGACGGGTGAGGTGCAGTATAGAGGGGTGACAGGCAGTACGGACGGGTGAGGTGCAATATAGAGGGGTGACGGGCAGTATGGACGGCTGACAGGTAGTACAGAGGGGTGAGGTGCAGTATAGAGGGGTGACGGGCAGTATGGACGGGTGAGGTGCAATATAGAGGGGTGACAGGCAGTACGGACGGGTGAGGTGCAGTATATAGAGGGGTGACAGGCTGTACGGACGGGTGAGGTGCAGTATATAGAGGGGTGACAGGCAGTACGGACGGGTGAGGTGCAATATATAGAGGGGTGACAGGCAGTACGGACGAGTGAGGTGCAGTATATAGGGGGGGTGACAGGTAGTACAGATGGGTGAGGTGCAGTATATAGAGGGGTGACAGGCAGTACGGACGGGTGAGGTGCAGTATATAGGGGGGGGTGACGGGTAGTACAGAGGGGTGAGGTGCAATATAGAGGGGTGACAGGCAGTACGGACGAGTGAGGTGCAGTATATAGGGGGGGTGACGGGTAGTACAGAGGGGTGAGGTGCAGTATATAGAGGGGTGACAGGCAGTACGGACGGGTGAGGTGCAGTATATAGGGGGGGTGACGGGTAGTACAGATGGGTGAGGTACAATATAGAGGGGTGACAGGCAGTACGGACGGGTGAGGTGCAATATATAGGGGGGTGACAGGCAGTACGGACGAGTGAGGTGCAGTATATAGAGGGGTGACAGGCAGTACGGACGGGTGAGGTGCAGTATATAGAGGGGTGACAGGCAGTACGGACGAGTGAGGTGCAGTATATAGAGGGGTGACGGGCAGTACAGACAGGTGACGGTTAGTACAGAGGGGTGAGGTGTAGTATAGAGGGGTGACGGGCACTACAGAAGGGTGGGGTGCAGTATAGAGGGGTGAGGTGCAGTATAGAGGGGTGACGGGCAGTACAGAGGGGTGAGGTGTAGTATAGAGGGGTGACGGGCAGTATAGAGGGGTCACGGCAGTACGGACGAGTGAGGGGCAGTATAGCCGGGTGAGGTGCAGTATAGAGGGGTGAGGTGCAGTATAGCCGAGTGAGGTCACGTGATGCCGCGGCGGCCCTCAGCCTGACTGCACTGTGGAGTCAGCTGACTGGCGTCCTCACACGTCACCAGCCTCGGCCACACCCAGCCCTGGGCGGGACTACAGCGGCGCCTTACATCTAACCCCGCCCTCTCAGTCACGTGGGTCGGGCCTAGAATCAGCTGAGCTGCCGCCATTTTGTGTGTCCGATGACAGGAGAGTCCGGCGGGCAGAACAGCGGCGGACATGGCGCTCCGGATGGTGAAGGGTAGCATTGACCGCATCTTCGACAAGAACCTGCAGGACCTCGTGAGGGGCATCCGGAACCACAAGGAGGATGAGGTGACCGGCGGTGCGGGGGACCCCGTGATGTGGCGGCGGGGTTAGTGACCAGCAGGGGCCCCAGGGATGCCTCAGGGACCCCCGGCCACTTGGAGGAGTAGCTGCTCTCTACAGACGGCCCCCGCGGACTGCCAGCCTGCGTCCCTGTAGTAGAGCGCCCCCTGTGCCGTGCGGCCGTCACTACAAGCTCTGCTGCTCCCACTGATGAGGGCGGCTTGGAGGAGAGACTCCTCTGGGGGGCGGTGAGCTGTCAGCATTGGGGGTCCCGTCCCCCCCTCTCCCCCGGCGGAGTACAGGCCTCTAACATGGGGTAGATCAGCATGAACTACTGATGGTCCGTCTGTCCTCAGGATGGTCATGATCGGCGGGGTATTGCCCCCGGGGACCCCCACCTGTAAGCAGACAGCGCCCTTCCCAGTGCAGTGGCCAGCTTTGATATTGCAGCCAATGTTCGCACTGAAGCAAATGAGATCTTTGTAGTACCAAGCCTGTCCACTGCAGAGGGAACGGCGCTGTGTGCTGCCTGCAGAAATCAGCTCAGTACCAGCCAGCTTGGAAAGGATGATCTGCCGTGGAGCCCCACCCATCCTGAGGGCGGACCATGTATAGTTCAAATCTGGACCAACACTTTAAGGGCCGACGCCGCTTCACACGAAGATATTTATGCCCACTGTGTTTTTGTCCTGGATGCCCGCATGACTCATCGGGGCTGTTAACCCTTTAAATGCCACTGTCAATTCTGACCGGCATTTAAATCCCCCCCCGACCAATGTTTGGGGGTCCCATACGGCCCCCCGTGATGAGATTGCAGGGTGTCATGGCAGCCGGGGGCCTTCTGAAAAAAACCTGATCCAATCTGCATATGCAATTTGTATAACCCTTAATAAAGGGCTTTAGCCCCGCAGCGAGGGCCCGGTGCCGACCTCCGATGTCTGCGGGGGCCCGTAGTGGAGTCGGACGGAAGGCTGGGAGCCACTGCTTGGAGGGGAGAAGTAGAAGGCCCTGAGCCTGGAGAGGGGGTAGAAGCTGTGACTTGTGAGCAGTGAACCGTAAGTGAGGCCGGCCTCTGAAAAGACTTTAGGTGTGCACATCATTAGGGGTAGCGATCGCCTGCTGTGACGTACACGGACTACTCAGGAGGCTCAGCGCTGTTTGGCGTCCTTCAGCGCGTTGTACAGCGTTTACCAAACCTCCTCATTGCAACGGGTGATGCGGTGCGGCGAAACGCATGAAGATGGCGCTCCTAAATCACAATGTTAGAAATGTTGCTTTTGATCGCTAGTCTGCGAAGCCCCATGGAATGCAGGCGCTTTGTACAGCTTTTGCGCGGTGTTGGCCGCTGTAGGGAGCAGGGAGTCGGGCCGCCTCCACACCGAGGGTCCGCACCAGGGAGATAGAACCAGCTGTAGAGATGAGTGAGGCTGGGCGCGGATTCTGGAAGTGGAATCTGTTGGTGAGAGACGGCACAAAGTGGTACCCCCAGATGGAAGGGTGCGAGGCACCACCTGCAGTAACATCAGAAGTAGGCATATACTCTCCTCCCTGCTGCGTATCTACAGCTCCAGCCCGGTTTATGGGACATCGGAGGGGCTGCAGCCAATAACAGAGCTCGGTGAGAGGCGGGTATGTGACTACTGTTGAGCCGCCTGCCGACAGCCGGGTCGGATACTCGCAGCGGGACCCAACCCGAGCGTCTGCAGAGAGCAGTGGGTCACTCACCTGCTCCGGCTCTTTCATGTGCCGGCGGCCGGGGAGTGACGTTTCTGTGCTGGGCTCTGTAAGCCCCACACAGAAATGGAGCATGTCGCGATTTGTTTGCCGCGCAAGATTTTGCGAGGTCAAATCATGGCCGTTTGCTAACGCAAACCTATGGCAGCTTCCAAAGGCGGAAATTCCGCGAGAAATCCCGCCTGTCTGCAGGTGGCCGTACTGCGTGGGGCTTTGTACCCACATGATACAACTAATCCCGTTTAGGCCGGTTTCATGCGTTGAGAATCTCGCGCTTGTTTTGTGAGACCCGCATATATTGCACTAATATGGAGTCCTCTCTATACGCGAGCGGTGCGGTGTCCAGGGATGCGGTGTCCAGGGATGCGGTGTCCAGGGATGCGGCGTGTCCCATCTCTTTGTGTTCCTCGCGCATCGCCCTGTGTGCCGCGGGCGTCATGCCTCCTAGCTGTAAACAAAGGGAAATGCTTGCCGATCCTCTAATGCCCCTGAAAACCGCGCCAAGTGATCGCTCCTTCACAGAAGTGATGGGGGGCAGGATTGCGCGTGAAAACACATGTTGGTGAGTGCGGTATCGGGCGGCAGGTCGCACCTTCAGTGTGTAGGCAGCCGGAATAGGCATTGTTGCTGGACTGTTCTGTATCAGAGTATTGCGGGTATCGCTGAGAAGCCGTTACTGTGCTGATGGCCGGAACTCAAATCATCGCTCCCACGCCACTTTTATTTCTGCCTTCTTAAATGTTGCAGATGTGAGTTATTCCATGTGCCGTATGGCCTCTGGGTGGTCCTTACATACCCCGGCGGGTCCTCCGGGAGTTGGACAGTGTGCAGGGTCTGTCCTGTCGATGTGAGTTATTCCATGTGCCGTATGGCCTTTGGGTGGTCCTTACATACCCCGGCGGGCCCTCCGGGAGCCGGAGGACAGTGTGTAGGGTCTGTCCTGTTGATCTGAGTTATTCCATGTGCCGTATGGCCTCTGGGGGGTCCTTACATAACCCGGCGGACCCTCCTGGAGCCGGAGGACAGTTTGTAGGGTCTGTCCTGTGGATGTGAGTTATCCCATGTGCCGTATGGCCTCTGGGGGGTCCTTACCCCGGCGGACTCTCCGGGAGCCTGAGGACAGTGTGCAGGGACCATCCTGTGGATGTGAGTTATTCCATGTGCCGTATGGCCTCTGGGGGGTCCTTACATACCGCGGCGGACCCTCCTGGAGTTGGACAGTGTGCAGGGACCATCCTGTGGATGTGAGTTATTCCATGTGCCGTATGGCCTCTGGGGGGTCCTTACATACCGCGGCGGACCCTCCTGTAGTTGAAGGACAGTGTGCAGGGACCATCCTGTAGACTAGTGGTGTTCTTGGACCCATCGCTTACTTCGTGGTTTCGTGTCGGCCTCTAATTATGTCCCCTCTACTCTCAGACTGGACACGGTGACACATAGAAGCCCTTTGTTTTAGAGACGTGATGTCATTGTAGGTCTTGGCCATGTCTGGCTATGAGCCGGTTACAGCCGCCGACCAGTAAGCTGGGTGCTCGCTCTATAGCTGATGGAGACTATATGGGGGACACAACCATATGTGCCATTATTTCTGCCATCTACACTGTGTGCCTCCATATTCTACATGGTATCCTGCCAAAACATACCGTCTCGGTTGCTGGTGGGCGCCGCCGGTGCCTTCAGGAATACCCACCATGCTTGGAGACATCTGTGGTGACTGCGCTGCGAGTTGTAGATCTACGGCAGGGGAATGCTTGCTGCGGATTGTGAGCGCTGGCTTCAGTCCTCAGCGCCGCGGATGAGATCTGCAGCAGTTGGTTTCCGCACCCTCAGGCTCTTCTCACACAGCCGATGAAATCACATGAGACTTGAGATGCATGAATATGAATGGGGCCCTATATATGTGATGTCACCCCGCCATTGCAACGGGGCCAGCGGCAGCACCACATACTAGGTGCAATGGGGGAAACTCTGCAGTCCTCTGCTGCGGCTGTTCACTAGTCCCCCCAAAGTGATATAAATCCGCCTCCCATATTGCATGTTGGCGAGCGCAATATCGGTCCGCCTGAAGTTAGCCTTAGGACACGTGCTGCAAACAAGCCCGCATACACTGAGCCATGCGCCATTATCGGACGCTCCTGCGCCGCACTGCCTCCCTGTGACTGGGCCCTCGGGGGTTTGTTTACACGGAGTGGAAAACTCCAAAATGGAGTCACAGTCCACTTGGAATCGGCTGCACTTCTGGAGTTTGACTTTGTTTTGCATGCAGAAATCCCCATTGACTTCTATGGGGACTACAGGTGTGCAAATGGAAAATGGGACCCGCTGCAATGTATTGTACACATGAAGACTGTCATGTACAGACGGAATACGTGCAGAGAGTACGCTTGTGTGCGTGAGCCCTTAGTCTCCTTGCTGTATACTGGTGAGTATACACAGAGTGACACAATAATGCCTTGGGCCACATCTTGTGGCAGTCGTGGTTGTCAGACTTTGGGAAACGCCTTCCATAATTAAGTCGCCCCGTGCCCGCTGCTGCAGCTCCGCCCACTGGGGCACATTTTACGGATAAGTGGCAGCAGATCCTGTTCGGTGGGGTTACAGTCTGGGCAGCGTGGAGAAGCTCGGTGACGGACTGTCATCCTTTAGGAGAGGAAGACCTCCTGAAGATATGGGTGCCCACCATCGGCCAACAGGTAGTATTGACCGTTCAAGAATTGTGGCCTACTGACCAACAGTGCCCGGCCATGCCAGGATACTGCCACCCATAGCATACAGCTTCATGCTGTTATTTCCAGGCACGGCCATTTGTACGACTCGGCAGGGAATGGTACTTGTCACTCCAGATGTCCCCTTGTCATTTGTCCAAGGCCTACTGACATCTATCTTGTGCCCATGCTATAGAGCCCTAATTGGCACAAGGTATGCCAAGTGGTCATTGTGGCAATGTGTCTAACGTCCCCGCTGTTGTGCTAGTGCACAGGTGTCAAACACAAGGCCCGCGGGCCGAATCCGGCCCGCTGCCTCATTTTCTGTGGCCCGCCGGCTGTGCAGTAAGTTCCCTCACTCCTCCGTGCTGCTGTCGTAGGCAGTCTGCTCTCGGCTTGTTCTGTCTAGTGCAGACAGTAATAGAGGAGTGCCGATAGCAGACTGACACGACCGCGGAGGAGGGAAGAAGACTGCAGAGAGCGACGCTGAGGAGGAGCAGCTGCAGGGTGGGATCCTTGTGTGTCTGTATGTGTAATGTATGCGCAGAATGGCGGGCGCGTGTATGCGCAGAATGGCGGGCGCCCCCTTGTACGCGTCATCGCGTAGCTCCGCCCCATGACGTGTGCCGGTTCCAGCCTCCTGATTGGCTGGAATCGGCATGTGACGGGGCGGAGCTACGCGATGACACGTACAAGGGGGCGGAGCCAAAACGCAGATGCTGCCGAGCAGAGCCGAAGGGAGAAGACCCATCTGCGCAGGCGCGTCTAAAAAAGCAAGAAGACACCGAAATTAGACGGAACCATGGCGACGGGGACGCCAGCAACGGAACAGGTAAGTGAATAACTTCTGTATGGCTCATAATTAATGCACAATGTACATTACAAAGTGCATTAATATGGCCATACAGAAGTGCATAGACCCACTTGGTTTCGCGGGACAACCCCTTTAAGGATGCGCCTACCGTAGTTTGGCCTTTAGTTTGTGGCTTTTTGTTTGTCTTTGGACAAGTTTTCATCTCCGCTTCTCACGAGACCTAACTGTAATCTTCCGACCTCGCGGCCCGATGAGGGATTGTTTTTTGCGCGGCAGGCTGTAGTTTTTATTGGTTCCATCTTTTTAGGTACATATAACGCATTGTAAAAAGTTTAATCTTTGTTTTAGAGAGCAGAGAGAATGCATCAATTCTGCCATTTGTTTTTTGCACTGTTAGGCCCCTAGCGCATGCATAATCCGGCCCTTGCAGCAGCGGCGCCAGCCTCTTGATTTCTCGTCATCTGTACTGCGGATGGTGCGCACGGCTCGCCGTCAGACTTGCGCAGTACAGATTATTTTTCTTTAAATGCCTGCTGTTCCTGTATCGCCACCTAGGATGACGTGGAATCCGCAAACTATCCTACAATGTTAATTGCGAAAGGGCCGCGGGTCGAATGGCTTCCACTGACTTCAACGGAAGTCGTCCATGCGGACTCCATCCAAAAAAAGAGTATGCTGCAAATCTCCCCAACCCCCCCCCCCCCCCCGCCCTCCACGAACGAAAACCGCAGTTGGTTTCCGCTTGTGTGCCGCCCGAATTCCACAGTGCAAATCCGCCTTAATAATGCAGCATCGGTTATGTCTGTTTTTTTTTTCAACCTGTGGGATGATTACGAATATTTTTATTTTCCATTTTTGTAAAGTAAAAATTTGGAAATTATACATTTTTGCGCTGCTGCGTTCAGAGTCCCGTGACCTTTTTTATTTTTCCATCGACGGATGTCTTTGCCGGCATGTTTTTTGCATAGCGAGCTGTAGGTTTTATTGGGGTACATGCAACTTTTTTTAAAATCACTTTTATTGCAACTTTTAGCAGGCAAAATAAACAAATTAAAGGGGTTGTCCCGCGCCGAAACGGTTTTTTTTTTTTTTCCAATAGCCCCCCCGTTTGGCGCGAGACAAACCCGATGCAGGGGTTAAAAAAGAAAACCGGATAGTGCTTCCCTGAATCCCCGCGCTCCGGTGACTTCTTACTTACCCGGTGAAGATGGCCGCCGGGATCTTCTCCCTCGGTGGACCGCAGGTCTTCTGTGCGGTCCATTGCCGATTCCAGCCTCCTGATTGGCTGGAATCGGCACGGGGCGGAGCTACGAGGAGCCGTTCTCCGGCACGAGCGGCCCCATTGAGAAAAGAAGACGACCGGACTGCGCAAGTGCGTCTAATCCGGCGATTAGACGCTGAAAATTAGACGGCACCATGGAGACGGGGACGCCAGCAACGGAGCAGGTAAGTGAATAACTTCTGTATGGCTCATAATTAATGCACAATGTACATTACAAAGTGCATTAATATGGCCATACAGAAGTGTATAGACCCACTTGCTTTCGCGGGACAACCCCTTTAAGTTTTCTGGCTGCTTCCCCCCCCCCCCCCCCCCACCTTGGCGTCCATGAGCCCTCCAGGATTCACAGGAGAGCGCTGATGTCCTAGAGGGCGCTTGCTCCTCTGTGAGCCCATCTACTTCTATGGCAGGGATCTGTGCTTTCCACAATCCCCGCTGTTGCAGCGGCTCCCTTGCCAGCCAGCCCCATCCGCAGGAGGTAAGTTCAGGTGTAAGATGTTTGCTTATGTCCAGCGGCGTTAAGGATGTTTTAATGTTTCTCCAGAGTTCTCGTCTGAATTTCTTAAGATTCCGTTCTGGAAAACCTCTTCAATAGAGCCGTACCTGCCCCGAAAATTTGTGATCATCGCATTGACGCTGCTAAAGGGGTGTGCCATGATTGAAAGTCGTTCCGCATCTGCAGGAGAACCTTCAGAATGGAGGGGGATCTGACTGCCAAGACCCCCACCAATCCCGAGAGCTCTGAAGTAAGGGGGGGCGGCGGTGTTCGCATACAAGCACCTCGTGATAGTGGGGTCTAAAGCATGCTGTGGTTTGTCAGCCCCATGGAAACGAATGGCATGGTGGCCCTGTATACACGGGTAGCGTACGTTACAGCAATTGGGAGGAGCAACCCTGCAGTGCGAAGTGGGAGCACGGGTGCCTCGGTCGGACCCCTAGGGGTCTACTAGTTTTCACTTGCCCAGTAGATGGGTGAAAACTTTCTTAAAGTTATCTTTAGATGGTGGCAGCCCCCCAGGGGCAGTACGGCTTGTAGTAGCGACTGGCCACCCGCAGCTTACACCGGCGTCCTAATAAGTTCTGCTCCTCTGGGGGACGTTCAGAAGGGAGCGCACCCAATACCTGCGTAACTGTGCAAGTCACTGTGGGAAATTGAACACATCAGGTACTTATAGGGCTGCATGCCCCGACAGCGGATGAAGTACCGTAAAATGCGCACAAGACTCATTCATGCATACTCTTGTGAGTCCGCCCTTAACGGGGCGCTTGTCACCTTGAAGACTGTACAAACTGCAGGCATGATGTATGAAAGCGTCAGGAACCGACGAGACTGATGGTGGTTGACAGCTGTATATAACTGTATATACAGCGATGGCTCCGCCCACTGGAGTCTATATTACCCAGGTGACAGCTGCAGATAGGCTGGGTGACATCACTGGCCAAATGGTGGGGCAGTCGGGCGCCATTGTGAGGAGATTACATATATATTTATCAGGAAAGTTTTATCCCACAAATCAAACTATGAAAAAAACATAATAAAGTATTGAAACAAATCTACATAAGCGGAGTCCGTGCGGCAGGACGGCGCAGGACAAGAGCGGTCCGATAAGCCAACAGAAGTCCGTGGTATGGACACACGAAATGTCAACCCTAAAAGAAGCAGATCCTCAGCAGCACGCGCCGACCAACGGCTGGTAGCGATAGATGGCCTAGGAGTGTACCCTGTTCTCCTGGTGGTCCCCATAAGGAGTACCTGAAAAGGAATAGGGGCGCGCTGACCAGGACTAGCACTTCAGGTTGTTTGCAGGAACCACACAGCATAGTATATATCCAGCACGCTACAATGAAGCTCTTTTATAGGGCGGAGAGATTTTGCTACTTATCCATTGTACAATGCAAGGTGACGCCCCTCATCCAGCGCCCCCCCCCCCACCCCCCACACACACTGCAGAGCTGGGTTCTACATGCAGAATTGGCCTCGCAGCGGCGTCTGCACTGCGGATAGATGCCGTCGCATGTGCGCAGTACAGATTCTTTTTTCATATTCATTTTGTTTCTCCCCCACGCTGTTGCAGAATTCGCGACCACTCCACAATGTTCATTGCCGTCTGTGCAAAATCAGCGGAAAAATGGAGCATGTTGCCATTCCTCCCCCCTTCCTCACCTCCGCTCGCATAAACTGTAATTGGTTTCCGCAAGTGTGGAGGAAGAATTGATTTTCCATATCATGGTATGGGCGGATAGTTGCTGTGGACCTGCGGGGCGGGTGCCCGCTGTCCATACCGCAGCAAATATCCGCCCATAGGCAGGAGCCCTAGGACACATGAACGCTGTCAGTTGTTAGGGCTCCTTCATGGCGCAGTATCGCCCTCACAATTTTACCAGAGAGACCATAAACTAAAGGGGATCTACTCCCTACTGGAGTTGCATCTGATGCCGGACGGCCCATCTTTCTGTGCTCACACGAGTATATTCGATTCCTTAGCCAGTCCTTGAGTTGGCCATCCTCACCCTGGGGCCATCTATAAAAAAAAAACAACTCAAAATATGCATTGTTAACGGGGGCTTCAGTCAAAGTGCGCAGTTCCGCTTCCTGTGCTGACACATGTGGGGGCAGTGGCTGACTTACCAGTACCTCATTCAGTGTGACTACTTCAAAACCTTTTACAAACCTTCCTTCGTCATTTAGGTATCTGGATCCATCCACAAACATTTCAAACTGGGGGTTCTGCAGGGGCTTGTCTGTGACATGCGCAAACCCAGCCATTTCCTGGGCCATGAGGGCCACACAGTCATGCTGGCTTTCGGTGTCAAATGCCTCCTGCTCGTCAGTCAGGGAGTTGTAAAACAACTGGTCCCCTGTACTTACTACCCCCACGTCACCTAATGGAAGTAAGGTGGCTGGATTCAAGGTGGTGCACCTTTGGCTTGAGATGTTCGAGGAGGAATGCACTGCGAGTTCCATTGTATCTGTCTGGCAAGAGACAGATGTCTACGGCTTACCGGAGTCAGGATACCATGTATGTAATGTGGGGTGTAGATCACCATGGTGTGATCTAGGACAACGGCAGAACTTTTGTCCAGTAGTGCCTGGACTGCTAGAACCGCTCGGACGCATGATGGAGACCCTCTAGCCACAGCGTCAAGATGGGCACTGTAGTATGCTACTCAAGTCAAAAAGTTGTATCGGCAGCACAAACAGACTATGACCCTGTAAGGGGGAGGCAGGGTCTGCACAGCCACTCGGAGGATAAACTCCAAATCTCCAATCTTAAAGCACGTGCAAGATAAGTGTGGATGGCAGCAGATCCGCTTCAGTGCAGCTGCCGATCGTGTTTTAAAGATGGAATTAAACATTATTTTTATGCACCGAAGCTGTTCTGCTGCCATCCATGCTTATCTTGATGTTTTAGGCAATCCATAACCCCAGGTGTGTTGGTTGGGGGTGCTGGACCGGGCGTGGGTGCGACTTGGACTCCATCTTGAGTGCAGGATTCGGAGAGATGCCCCTGGGTACCCTACATTGCAGGCCGATGACCGTCAGACCTGGTAACCCCGTATCGTGTGACGGGTCTCTGCTGGTTGATGATCCTCCCCAAATCTCGCAGAAGTGGCAATTAAAGGGGTTGTCCCGCGAAACAAAGTGGGTCTATACACTTCTGTATGGCCATATTAATGCACTTTGTAATGTACATTGTGCATTAATTATGAGCCATACAGAAGTTTTTCACTTACCTGCTCCGTTGCTAGCGTCCTCGTTTCCATGGAGCCGCCTAATTTTCAGCGTCTAATCGCCAAATTAGACGCGCTTGCGCAGTCCGGGTCGTCTTCTTTTCTCAATGGGGCTCTGTGTAGCTCCGCCCCGTCACATGCCGATTCCAGCCAATCAGGAGGCTGGAATCGGCAATGGACCGCACAGAAGCCCTGCGGTCCACCGAGGGAGAAGATCCCGGCGGCCATCTTCACCGGGTAAGTAAGAAGTCACCGGAGCGCGGGGATTCAGGTAAGCGCTGTCTGGTTTTCTTGTTTAACCCCTGCATCGGGGTTGTCTCGCGCCGAACGGGGGGGCTGTTGAAAAAAAAAAAAACCCGTTTCAGCGCGGGACAACCCCTTTAACTGGCTCCAACATCCTGCCCCGAGGGGAGCTGGGAAATAAGGTCCGCTGTGTCTGTTCTGTTCATCCCCACAGGGGTTACATAATTAATATTTTTAGGTTCATTGGCTTGAGTTTCATGAAACCCCTTTAAAAGCCATCCTCCTATGTAATAATTACATGGAAGGGCATGCAGGGTCCTAAACTGGTGCCTGGAGTGTAAAGGCACACGCAGCTGTTGCTTCCCGCAGTACTTGGGCTCATGATGGCGTTTCTTTATATTTAATGTGTGGAAAAGTCAACAAAGGGGTGAGAGGATAACTGAAGTGTACCTGGAGGCGCTGCCATCACTGAGCAGGTGGGGGCTAGTAAAGCCCCAGGTATCTATGTTAGTCAATGTGTGAAATGATCTGAAAACAGTGGCTTAGAAGGTCGGCGAGGGACATAAATGACGAAGTGAAAACAAATGCTGAAGGTATTAAGTTCCCTAATATAACCTTTATTGGATATACATTCACTTGTTAAAGGTTAACGGTCCAGATTGCAGGCTGAGACAATCAGTAGAGGAATCTGCTTGAAAAGGGGGGAAACTCAACAGATGATGCACCGATAAGCAGGTGGAAAACTGCTCCAAGATCCTGTGAACCGGATGGAAGACAAAACTCCCTCCTCGGTATCAGGGGGATCTTAAAACAAGCACTCGTGGCAGGGGGCAAAACCCAGCCAAGCAAACTGCTGTCCGCCTGCCAACATAATCCGCCAGCCTCTGCTGCCCTCGGGGGATACCAAGGCTAATGAGGCGCTTGTCGGCTCATTCATCACACCCTGGGTCACCCGGCCAATGACTGGCTGGAAGTCCGCTACTCCGTCATACATCCTGATGAGCAATCCAGTGAGAGGAAGGACCCGGCTTGCATCAGAGCTGGGACTCCTAGTATACAGACCAGCATGCTCCGTAACGGAGGAGACACTTGTACCCCATTTACACAACTCTACGACTATGACCGGGTGATGTCCCCGCTAGTTGGCGCTTGTGCTATGTGTTTCTAGCCATTGTGGTAGTGTTTGGGCTTTCCTTATGCATTGTTGCTACACGTCATTCATGAATGTCAATCTGCAATGTTAGATCTGGGACATCCGTCAAGCATGTGCGAATCTGTCAGCGTGTTACCTGCGGCACTTGTTACCGCTGCGCACAGTGAGGGACACGGGCTTAAATATTTCATGACTGCTTGCCGTTGTTCAGGGAACCAATGCTATCCAGTATCACCCAGGCAGATCTTATTTCCTCCGGCTCGCACACCGCATTAACTGGGTTTGTATGTAACCACATGGGGAGATCGGAGAGCCGGCCAAGGTCCGGTGTCGTTCCATGTCAAGTGCTCCAAAACAAGAAATATCTCAGATTTTGTGTAACATTTGTGTATTACACGCCTGTGGTAGCAAAAGGATTTTCCCAAAGTTTTAGGTTCCTACAACTAATGGTTCCTAAGTTCAACTCCCACCCCCCTTCCCGTTTAGGGGGGTGTTTGCAAGTGCGCGAACAACCATGAATAAAATGGCATTTTTTTTAGCTATTAAATTTTGAACTACGTGATCATAAAAGCTGAACATTTGAGGTCCTGCACAACTTTATGCTAAGTTTAATGGCAGCAATCTAATTCTCTAACTTCCCTGTGTTGTAAAAACATGAAATTTGTCAGGAGCATTCTTTAGGTCCTAAATAGGAAAAGTAAAGGGGTCACAACTTGATTATTCAATGCTAAGTGTAAAAGTAAGTGCACCCTATATAACTTCAGTGTCGTACAAGCGTGAAATTTGGCACAAGCATTCTTTAGGTCCTAAGTGAGGAGGGTGGCACATTCTGCAGAGGGACATCAGTACATGCAGCCTGAGGAGAATCTAACACTTCTGTGTTTACATATTTTGTCCTAATATCTAGGAGACTAGACATGACTACACAGGACACCCTTGGTACTTCTCCTAATATATAGGGACCAGACATGACTACACAGGGCACCCTTCGTACGTGCCCTAATATATAGGGGACCCAGACATGACTACACAGGGCACCCTTAGAACTTGTACTAATATATAGGGACTAGACATGACTACACAGGGCACCCTTAGAACTTGTACTAATATATAGGGACTAGACATGACTACACAGGGCACCCTTAGTACTTGTCCTAATATATAGGGGACCCGGACATGACTACACAGGACACCCTTGGCACCCTTAGTACTTGTCCTAATATATAGGGGACCCGGACATGACTACACAGGGCACCCTTAGTACTTGTCCTAATATATAGGGACTAGACATGACTACACAGGACACCCTTAGTACTTGTCCTAATATATAGGGGACCCGGACATGACTACACAGGGCACCCTTAGTACTTGTCCTAATATATAGAGACTAGACATGACTACACAGGGCACCCTTAGTACTTGTCCTAATATATAGGGGACCCAGACATGACTACACAGGGCACCCTTAGTACTTGTCCTAATATATAGGAGATCATACATGACTACACAGGGCACCCTTAGTACTTGTCCTAATATATAGGGACTAGACATGACTACACAGGGCACCCTTAGTACTTGTCCTAATATATAGGGACTAGACATGACTACACAGGGCACCCTTAGTACTTGTCCTAATATATAGGGGACCCGGACATGACTACACAGGACACCCTTAGTACTTGTCCTAATATATATAGGGGACCCGGACATGACTACACAGGACACCCTTAGTACTTGTCCTAATATATATAGGGGACCCAGACATGACTACACAGGGCACCCTTAGTACTTGTCCTAATATATAGGGACTAGACATGACTACACAGGGCACCCTTAGTACTTGTCCTAATATATAGGGACTAGACATGACTACACAGGGCACCCTTAGTACTTGTCCTAATATATAGGGGACCCAGACATGACTACACAGGGCACCCTTAGTACTTGTCCTAATATATAGGGACTAGACATGACTACACAGGGCACCCTTAGTACTTGTCCTAATATATAGGGACTAGACATGACTACACAGGGCACCCTTAGTACTTGTCCTAATATATAGGGGACCCGGACATGACTACACAGGGCACCCTTAGTACATGCCTGTTCCTGTTGTCCTGCTATGTGTCCTCTTCACCCTGACATGGAAGCTGCATGTGAGCCGCCGCACACGGATGTCTATCCAGATGAGTGGGCCACGAGGATATAATGCTGTTTACTTGTTGGTTCCTCTTTCGTTGCTTCATGTTGTCTTTCCTCCCGGCAGGCGAAGTACATCTCTCACTGCATCGATGAGATCAAGCAAGAGTTGAAGCAGGACAACATTGCTGTGAAGGCCAACGCCGTCTGCAAGCTGACCTATGTGAGTGACCCTCCCGATCATTGGGCCGTTTGTGTTCTGGGATTTGGTTTTAATTATTTCTCTATGATGTAATCTATTCTGTCAGCTTTGTTCATCGCCCGCCCTGCAGTGGCCGCATAGCGAGGGTTTTCCTACTAGGATTTTGTAAAAAAAAAAATAGAAAAAACTGCAGCCCATGTTTAACAAGGAGAGAGTCCGTCATTGGCCAACTCTGGGCCGTTCGCACACGACCAGATAGGAATTGCGGGTTCCACGAGTGTTTAATCAGCTTGTAATATCCAGATTAATGAGATGCATTGGATTACACAATTCCGCTCACCTTAGCGGGTTGAATTGCGTAATCTGCTCCTGGAAAATACAACGCAGCAGGTTCTATTTTGCCGTGGAGTCCCCAACGTAGAACCCATCGTGCTCTGTGGTCGCGGATATACCCGCAGCCCGTACGCAATTACATCATGTATGGGCTGCAGGTCCCTGTGTCATCGCTAAGCGGCTGTATGGGAAATACAGACAATCAAAAGAAAAATTGTGTGCTGCGCATGACTGACTGCGGGAGTGTGTGTGGTCGTACGCAGGGCCGCAGCTGGAATCCGCGGTTTTATCACACGGCCGTATGTGGCAAAAATGGCAGGTGTTTTGTCACAATCTTTCCCAGATTTGCGATACCGTTATTGACCGTGTGATCTTTACAGGTCTGTTTGTAGTAGACCCCATGCTGTAAGCTGCTGTTACTGCCTCCTAGAGGCAAGGACTATTGGTTAGAAAATGGTTCAAATGCGCAAAACTGATCTGCATACGTTCAGCTGGCATAAAAATCATCGCCATTTAAACACGGATCGTTCAGGTTTTCGCATACGAATGTGGAACGCTGAACAATAGTTGCAGGAATCAACAAGAATCGTTTAGTCTAAACAAACTGCGCGAACGAGCTGCCGATGACGTCACCAGAGCGCCCGCTCATGCTGAGAACTGGGCGCTTGTCCTTATGTGCAGAAGGAGCCGTAGCCACAGATTCAGTATGAACCCCTTGTCTGATGGAGACAAAAACAATCTTGCTTCCAAGAAGGAATTTCTGACCTACTATTGCCACAAAGTCTGAAGCCCTGGCACTGGCCATCGTAAACTGTAGCGGCGGCGCAGTTGAGCAGCGTCTGTTCTCACCGCTGTTTGTTAACCGCAGTTAAAGGGGTTGTCCCGCGAAACAAAGTGAGTCTATACACTTCTGTATGGCCATATTAATGCACTTTGTAATGTACATCGTGCATTAATTATGAGCCATACAGAAGTTATCAGAAGTTTTTCACTTACCTGTTCCGTTGCTAGCGTCCTCGTTTCCATGGAGCCGTCTAATTTTCAGCGTCTAATCGCCAAATTAGACGCGCTTGCGCAGTCCGGGTCTTCTTCTTTTCTCAATGGGGCTCCGTGTAGCTCCGCCCCGTCACGTGCCGATTCCAGCCAATCAGGAGGCTGGAATCGGCAATGGACCGCACAGAAGCCCTGCGGTCCACCGAGGGAGAAGATCCCGGCGGCCATCTTCAGCAGGTAAGTAAGAAGTCACCGGAGCGCGGGGATTCAGGTAAGCGCTGTCCGGTGTTCTTGTTTAACCCCTGCATCGGGGTTGTCTCGCGCCGAACGGGGGGGGCTGTTGAAAAAAAAAAAACCCCGTTTCGGCGCGGGACAACCCCTTTAACAAATCGCGTTTCCTGATGTGCGATAACCTATGAAAGCCGCCTGCTAGCAGCATCTCGGACAGAAGTAGAACCGTTCCGAAAGAGATTTGGTCACGAGACTCCTAATTATAACTTGTGCTCGTTAGCAGCAATCACTTGCAGAAGAGATCTGATCACGAGTTATGGCTGCGGCTTGTAATATAAAGTCTCATCTCCTACTGACACTCCTTCACATCAGTGGCCCTGAGGGTAGGAATGAGTCTCCCAATGTACTTAAAGGGGTTAAATGCACAGAATACCCTTTTAACCCCTTAAGCATGCAGTCCTTTTTATTCACTTTCGTCTCCCCCCCCCCCCCCCCCCCCCCCCAAACAAAATAACATTTTATTCTATGGAAACGTACGATTACTAAGATACCAAATTTATATAATCTTTTTCCCCCTGTACTACTTTTATATTTGCCAGTGGGCTGTCCTATAGTTTTTATTGGTTCCTTTTTGAAGTACATAAGACTTTTTGGTTGCTTTTTATTACATTTTTTTTTCTTAGACGCAATTCTGGCGTTTTTGTGTTCTTTTTTTTTTTCCTGATGTTTACAGTTCAGGGTAAATGTGTTAGGCCTCCTTCCCACGAGCGTGACGGGCTCCGCAGCGTAATATTACGCAGTGAAGCCCGTCACGGCGCCCCCCAGAGCCCCTATACTTACCTGCGGGAGATAGCGTGAAATCGCTTCCCCGCCCACCGCCGCGCGTCACCGCCCACCACCGCCGCGTCACCGAGCGTGTCACGTGACGCGGCCGGCCGCGTCACGTGACGCGGCCGGCCGCGTCATTTGGCGTCAGATGACGCGCGGCGGTGGGCGGGAAAGCGTTTTTTCACGCTATCTCCCGCTGGTTACAGCGGGAGATAGCGTGAACGGACGGCTTCCATTGACTGCAATGGAAGCCGTCAGTGCGTACAGCCCGTCCTCACCCGCAGAAAATAGAGCATGCTGCGGGTGAGGACGGGAGAAATCGCGGTGCGTAATTCCGCGGTGGAATTACGCATCGTGAGCATTGTGCTATTAGGTTCAATAGAACCTAATAGCTGCGGGCAACGCAGCGGATTTTCGCCGCGAATTACGCGGCGGAAATCCGTTCGTGGGAAGGAGGCCTTAATTTGATATATTGGACTGTTACGGGAGCAGCAATACCAAATGTTGTTTTTGTTTATTTTTTATTTAGATTCATTTATTGTGTTTTACCTTTTTTTACTTTTAATTAAAACTTTTAAAGTAATTTTTACAGCGTTTTCTTTTCCTGGCTACCATGGCAAACAGTCTTATCACAGAAATCAGTGCGTAACCCCCGAACATCGATTATTTAAATGCCGCTGTCAATTTGCAGAATTTAAAGTGTTAATTCCTCTGATGAGCAACGCGGCTTATTAGCGCTGTTGCGAGTGGATGTTGGCTGTAAGAAAGACGGCGCCTGGATTGTCTGGAGTGGGATGACTATGATCTCCCTCCATACACACCCCAAATCTGCGGACATAACTGTACGTTCTAGAGCGTTAAAGGGTTAATCTATGAGTGCTCTGTACCTATCCTTAGCTAGTAATAAGGAGTTTGTGGCTTCTTGCTGTTTTACCACTGCCTATGCTCTATGTCCGCCATACCCGTATACTACTTAGGTGATTGCTGCTCTTCTCACTTGCCTATATACGAGGGCCCCATAACACAACGGTCAGTCAAGGCTGAGCTGCTGTTCTTCTGGCAGCTTAGTAGGAAAGGCAGAGTCTGGGGGAAATGTAGGTACTTAAAGAAACCCCGTCATGTCCCTTTGGATGTGTTCACACCTAACAGGAAATGCTGTTTTTGTTTTTTTTTTTCCCTGCAGTTGAAAAACCTGCATTTCTGCATCAAGGATTGCACCCCGGACTGCCAATTGGTGGAATTCACTTACAGATCCGCTAGTGACTTCAGCCTGCATATAATGTTCCTCTCACCTCCGAGTACTGAGCCCTGCTTGCCACCGGAGAAAGAGGACCTTGGTCAATACCGCGTGCCTGGTAATGGTGTGAGTTGGCGGCCTTATGTGTGGGCTTAAACCAGCTGCCGATCTGCCACTGAATTGGGTCAAAATCCAGACCAATAATGCAGATTTTGATGCTGAAATGCTGTGGATTTTGCAGCGGGTTTCCTGCTGTGGAAAATCTGCAGCATTTGTACTTCATGGGAACGTACCCTTATGGGCTCAGCATTGTAGGAAAACATGTCAGGCTGTTATTGTTTTACCAGCATTTACAAGGATAGAGTCCCCAACGGATGGACTGCAGTCAGCTGCCCTAGAGGCGGCCACTGGGACGAGCTCGTAACTCCATACCGCTGCTTCACAGCATGTGTATTGCAACAGGATATGGGCAATATGATCACTTTCTTAGCGATCTGCGTAGCGTGAATCGGACCCAGTCTTCAAGAAAAAAAACACAAATGACCAAAAAAATCGTATGTAACCTTTAGTGGTGCCAACAAAGACCACAGGTCATCCTGCAAAAAACAAGCCTTCACACAGCTGCGCTACCAGAAAAATAAGGTATGTCCTACCATCCTAGGACGACGGCAGAAAATGAAGTTTTCCCCAGTCGTCTCCACGACAGCACCAATTGAGATTGCCTCCTCCTGATAGGACAGGAACACACTGAGAGGTTAAAAGCTCCCCCCCCCCTTCCCCACTTTCCTCAGTGTCTTCCTGTCCTGCCAGGAGGCAGGATCTCTGAGAGGAGCTGGTGGAGAAGCCAGCCAGGATTACTTACAGGCGGATCGGAGGGCAGTGGGTCAGCCTGTCCTCCCTTCCAAGTCAGACGGCTCCCGGGACGCCACATGGGGTGGTAACCCCCGGGCCAGGTTCCTCCCGCGGCGGCCCATGGGGGGTACAAAGCGGGAGCCTCAGTTCCCCTCGTCCTCCCTGACGTCATCGCGCCTGCATCAGGAGTGGAGGGGGTGGGGCTTAGCGCAGGAGCGCGAAAATTAAAAAAAAAAAAATAGGAACCTGAGAGAAGCCAGAACAAACCAGCACTACAGGTCACAGGGTGTCTGCAGCACCGGTATAGTAATGAGTGCTCCAGGCCCAGAGACAGCTGAAACCTCAGCCTCAGCGGCCGTAAGTAGCCAGTGCGGCAAAAAATACAATGCAAATATCCAGTGTATTGTGTATGGAAAAATTGCATATTTACCCGCAGAAATGCTTTGTTTGTCAGGGGGATAAAAAAGACATCCCGCCCCAGAACAAAACTCAGAAAATGCGTGGAATGCGGGATAAAACTGCCAGCTACGTACCAGAGGCCTCTATGCAAGGCATGCTTAGCTAGGCTAGTTAAAGAGGAATCGGGAGGACGTTAGGAAGCTGGTGAAAGAAGAGGTAGATCAGCCCTAACGTCACAGCTGGCGCCGCCAGCGAAACGCCAGAAAAGGGCGTATGTTCCCGACGAGCCTTCCGACTCCGAGAGTTCTATCGGGTCGGAACAAGAACAACAGGCGGCCGAGGAGTCCTCAGATGAGGAGGACTACAAAAAATACTTTATTCCATCAGGGCGACTTAACGGAATTGATTAAGTCAGTCAGGGCTACACTAAAAATGGAAGAGCCCAGTGAACCACGTACCCTACAAGATGAGATATTTGGTGGACTAGGGGAGAGGCGCAAGCATACCTTCCCTGTCCACAAGAATATCACCAAAATAATCCAGAAAGAGTGGAGGAAACCAGACGCAAGCTCCTTCTCCACTAGAGGGGTAAAAAGAAGGTACCCATTCGAGGAGGAAGTTTGCGCAAGCTGGGAGGAGGTACCTAAGGTAGACGTCCCAGTGGCCAAAGTAGCCAAGAAAACGACCCTGCCCTTTGAGGACGCCGCACAGTTAAAAGATCCCATGGATCGCAAAGCTGAGGGCCTTCTAAAGAAATCATGGGAGGCAGCGGCAAACATACTTATGCCAGGGATCGCAGCCACTTGTGTGGCGCGAACTTTGGGGGTATGGCTAGAACAGCTGGAGCTACACCTAACCAATAAGACGCCGAGGGAACAGATCCTAAATTCCCTTCCGATCCTGCGTATGGCAACAAATTTCCTAGCAGACGCCGCGGCCGAAACTGTCAAACTCTCGGCGAAAGCTACAGCCCGGTCTAACTCAGCCAGAAGAGTGTTATGGCTGAAATCGTGGTCAGGCGACCTAGCCTCAAAAAATAAACTATGCGCCCTCCCGTTCTACGGCCAGTTTTTGTTCGGACCGGACCTTGACAAGATTCTAGAGAAGGCGGCCGACAAAAAGGGATTCCCGGAAGAAAAGCCACAGAGGGAAGACCTTCTTCCGGGCCCCAGTGCAACAGCCAGAGGCCTACCGAGTCAAGGGCAAGACAGGCCGCTGGAGTTACCCCAAGGGGGGCAGAGGAAGGAACATCCTCTTTAACCCCCACCAGGGGGAGCCAAAGCAGAGACCCTGACGCCATCCCCGTAGGGGCAAGGCTGGGGAGCTTTGTGGATCAATGGGCCGCGATTTCCGAAAGCGCATGGATCCCAAAGATCTTACAGCAGGGATACCGGATAGAGCTGGTGTCCCTCCTCAGAAGAAAATTCATTATCACGGGAGGCTCCAAACAACAGTTACACCTACTAAGGCAAAGCGTTCGGAACCTGCAACAACTAAATGCAATATCCCCCGTACCGCAAAACGAGGAAACCCAGGGCCATTATTCCAGGATCTTCCTAGTAAGGAAACCCTGTGGGAAACAGCGGATGATAGTGAACCTGAAACCTCTGAACACCTGCATCAGATACAGAAAATTCAAAATGGAGTCCATCTCCTCAACGATAAAGTTGATTCCCAAAGGAGCCTACATGGCATTCATCGATTTAAAGGATGCTTATTTCCATGTACCGATCCACGAGGGGTCCCGGAAATACCTAAGGTTCGCAGTGGATATGGGCAAAGGAATAGAGCACCATCAATTCAGATGCCTGCCCTTCGGGATCTCCTCAGCACCCAGAATCTTCACCAAAATTATGGCAGAGGTAGCCGCCTACCTGAGGAAGAAGTCGGTCCTAATAGTACCCTACCTGGACGATATTTTAATAATAGCAGAGTCCAGAGAACTCCTAACGAAACACCTGAGGATAGTGCTAGAACCTCTCCAATCCTTAGGATGGATCATAAACTGGGAAAAATCCAGCCTAGATCCCGACAAGCAGAAAACGTTTCTGGGTACAACGCTCGACTCAGAATCACAATGGTCCTGCCTACCCGAGGAGAAAATACAAAAAATCCGACGGCTAGTCAAAACCTTTTTACGGAGATGATTATGCACAATTCGGGAAGCCATGTCTCTCCTGGGAAGCTTGACGTCATGCATTCCAGGAGTGGCATGGGCCCAGGCTCACACCAGAGCCCTGCAAGCCTCAGTCCTATCCACGTGGCACAAAAGGCAGTCCTCTCTAGGGACAAGAAGGTACATCCCAAGTGCGGTGAAAACATGGCTGCGTTGGTGCACATCCCCGGAGAACCTGCAGGAAGGGGTTCATTGGCTACAAAACCCAGCCACTCACATCACAACGGATGCAAGAGCCTGGGGATGGGGAGCGCATGTGGGGAACCAGTTCTTTCAGGGCCCATGGTCTCAAAGGACAAAAGAACAGTCCTCAAATTACAGGGAACTACAGGCCGTACGGCAGGTCCTACAGCAGTTAGGGAACTCGCTACGGGACCAGCATATAAAGATACTGTCAGACAATATCATCGCGGTCGCCCATATACCACACCAAGGGGGCACAAGATCTCCCGCTCTGCAAAACCTCGCACAGAAAATTTTCCACTGGGCAGAGGGTCGGATCCTCTCGATCACGGCAACCCATTTGAAGGGGACGCTAAACCAAAAAGCGGGCTTTCTCAGCAGGAGGCAAATAGACCCAGGAGAATGGTCTCTCTCCCTGAAAGCATTCAGAATCCTGATCAACCAGTGGGGGACCCCACAATTGGACCTGTTCGCAACCAGGGAAAATGCCAAAGTATGCAATTTCTTCTCCCTCCGGCCAGGAGATCGTCCGACAGCAGTAGACGCCCTAGGCCAAGACTGGGGAGAGGGGCTGGTGTACGCCTTTCCTCCTATACCGTTGATCTCCAGAGTCTTACAACATTTCAGAACCCAGGTATGCACACTTATCCTGGTGACCCCCTTCTGGCCCAAAAGAAGCTGGTTCGGTCTTCTAGCAACATTGAGCGTCCAGGAACCAGTCACCTTCCCTACCTGGACAGATCTTCTATCGCAGGGGTAGAAGATCCGAGAACCATCCGAGCCTAGACAAGCTCCACTTAACAGCATGGCTCTTGAGGAATCCTCACTAAAAGAGAAGGGATTCTCAGAGAGAGTAGTAGAAACGTTAATGTCCAGCAGAAAAAAGACTACCCACCTTATCTACCAGAAAGTTGGAGAAGGTTTTCCTCATGGAGACAGGGAAGGGATCGCGGGGATTCTATCCCGGACATCCCTCTAATCTTAGAGTTCTTGCAGCAGGGCCTAGAGATGGGCCTCTCTCCAAGCACCCTGAAGGTCCAGGTCGCAGCCCTTAGCGCCATATGTGACACAAAGTTCGCAGACAACAGATGGGTCAACAGGTTCCTAGCAGCAGCAACTAGATTACGCCCTAGGCCCATAAATCTTTTTCCAGACTGGAACCTTAATTGGGCCCTAAGGGCCATGACAACGGTACCATTCGAGCCGAATGAAGCACTACCGATAAAAATGCTTACTATCAAGACCATTTTCTTAGTAGCCATCACCTCCGCAAGACGGGTTAGCGAGCTGCAGGCCTTGTCCATTCGCCACCCGTTCCTGAAAATCTTGGACACCAAATTAGTATTTAAAACGGACCCGGCGTTTATGCCAAAAGTAGTATCACATTTTCATAGGTCCCAAGACATAATAATCCCCTAATTTTTTAGTAAACCTAAAAACAAGGAAGAATAAACCCTAAGCTGCCTGGACGTTAGGAGAGCAGTCCTAGGCTACATAGAGGCGACAAGCCACCTGGAGGCGGGACGACAACTTGTTCGTCCAGTTCAGTGGCCCAAATAAAGGGAACAAAGCAGCGAAAAGCTCCATAGCCAGGTGGATCCGCCTAGCCATCATAGAGGCCTCTAAGGCCCTCGGGAAGGAAATCCCTTGTGCTCTTAAAGCCCATTCTACAAGGGCACTAGCATCCTCATGGGCCGAACATAGCTCAGCTTCGGTCGAGCAGATATGCAAAGCCACAGTCTGGAAGAAACCCCACACGTTTGTTAAACACTATGGGGTAAAAGTGCAGCAGGACGAGGACATGGCCTTCGGCCGCAAAGTCCTCTCGGCAGCAATCCCACCCTAGGGAAACTTTAGTTGGTACGTCTCTATTGGTGCTGTCGTAGAGACGACTGGGGAAAAAATAGATTATACCTACCCGATAATCAGGTTTCCAGGAGTCTCCACAACAGCACCTGTACCTTCCCCCCCCTAAATTGATAGAAAAGAAACTATATAATATAAAAAAAAACATTTAATATAATATAATATAATTTAATATAATTTTATATAATTTTTATTAAAAAAAAAAAAAAAAAAACCCGGTTAAGGGAAAAAATTTAAGTTGAGCTCCTACCCCGGCAATTCGTTAGAATCCACTGAGGAAAGTGGGGAAGGGGGGGAGCTTTTAACCTCTGTGTGTTCCTGTCCTATCAGGAGGAGGCAATGTCAATTGGTGCTGTCGTGGAGACTCCTGGAAACCTGATTATCGGGTAGGTATAATCTATTTTTTTTTTTATTTTCTTCCCCCGTTAGATTTAAAAAAGACAGTAGATTTGGTGTCGCAGTATTACTGTCTCAGACTAGTTATGTCAATTTTGCTTCAGTATTAGGGATGAGCGAGCATACGCGTCCGAGCTTGATGCTCGTTCGAGTATTAGGGTGTTCGAGATGCTCGTTACTCGAGATGAGCATCACGCGATGTTCGAGTTACTTTCACTTTCATCTCTGAGACATTTGCGCGCTTTTCTGGCCAATAGAAAGACAGGGAAGGCATTACAACTTCCTCCTGTGACGTTCCAGCCCTACACCACACCCCTGCAGTGAGTGGCTGGGGAGATCAGATGACACCCGAGTATTTAAATCTGCCCTGCCCGCGGCTCGCCAGAGATACATGCTGACATAGATCATGGACAGCGCTGCTGATGCTGCTGCTGCTGCTATAGGGAGAGTGTTAGGTGTTATTTTAGTCTTCAAGAACCCCAACGGTCCTTCTTAAAGCCACATTGTGCAGACGACCGACCAACTGTGGTGTGCAAGGTTTGTCGCGCCAAGATCAGCCGGTGAGCCACCACCACCAGCCTCACCACCAGCAGCATGCGTAGGCATATGATGGCCAAGCACCCCACAAGGTGGGACGAAGGCCGTTCACCGCCTCCAGTTTGCACCACTGCCTCTCCCCCTGTGCTCCAACCTGCCACTGAGATCCAACCCCCCTCTCAGGACACAGGCACGACCGTCTCCCGGCCTGCACCCACACGCTCAAATCCGCTGTCCTCGGCCCCATCCAGCAATGTCTCTCAGCGCAGCGTCCAGCCGTCGCTAGCGCAACTGTTTGAGCGCAAGTACGCCGCGACGCACCCGCACGCTCAAGCGTTAAACGTGCACATAGCCAAATTGATCAGCCTGGAGATGCTGCCATATAGGCTTGTGGAAACGGAGGCTTTCAAAAAGATGATGGTGGCGGCGGCCCCGCGCTACTCTGTTCCCAGTCACCACTACTTTTCCCGATGTGCCGTCCCAACCCTGCACGACCACGTCTCGCGCAACATTGTACGCGCCCTCACCAACGCGGTTACTGCCAAGGTCCACTTAACAACGGACACGTGGACAAGCACAGGCGGGCAGAGCCACTATATCTCCCTGACGGCAGATTTAGTGCAGGCTGGGACCGAGTCAGAGCCTGGGACCGCTCACGTCCTACCCACCCCCAGAATTGCAGGCCCCAGCTCGGTGCTGGTATCTGCGGCGGTGTATGCTTCCTCCACTAAACCACCCTCCTCCTTCTTCTCCTCCTCCTTCTCCTCCTCCTTCTCCTCCTCCTTCTCCTCCTCCTTCTCCTCCTCCTTCTCCTACGCAACCTCTCTTGCAATCAAGATGTGTCAGCAGCAGCACGTCGCCACCAATCGGTGTCGCGCGGGGTGGCAGCACAGCGGTGGGCAAGCACCAGCAGACCGTGCTGAAACTACTTAGCTTAGGAGAGAAGAGGCACACGGCCCACGAACTGCTGCAGGGTCTGACAGAGCCGACCGACCGCTGGCTTTCGCCGCTGAGTCTCCAACCGGGCATGGTCGTGTGACAACGGCCGTAACCTGGTGGCAGCTCTGCAGCTCGGCAGCCTCACGCACGTGCCATGCCTGGCCCACATCTTTAATTTGGTGGTTCAGCGGTTTCTGAAAAGCTACCCACGCTTGTCAGACCTGCTCGGAAAGGTGCGCCGGCTCAGCGCACATTTCCGCAAGTCCAACACGGACGCTGCCACCCTGTGGACCCTGCAACATCGGTTTAATCTGCCAGTGCACCGACTGCTGTGCGACGTGCCCACACGGTGGAACTCTACGCTCCACATGTTGGCCAGGCTCTATGAGCAGCGTAGAGCTATAGTGGAATACCAACTCCAACATGGGCGGCGCAGTGGGAGTCAGCCTCCTCAATTCTTTACAGAAGAGTGGGCCTGGTTGGCAGACATCTGCCAGGTCCTTGGAAACTTTGAGGAGTCTACCCAGATGGTGAGCGGGGATGCTGCAATCATTAGCGTCACCATTCCTCTGCTATGCCTCTTGGGAAGTTCCCTGCAAAGCATAAAGGCAGACACTTTGCGCTCGAAAACGGAGGCGGGGGAAGACAGTATGTCGCTGGATAGTCAGAGCACCCTCCTGTCTATATCTCAGCGTGTTGAGGAGGGGGAAGAGACAGCTTGGCCCACTGCTGAGGGTACCCATGCTGCTTGCCTGTCATCCTTTCAGCGTGTATGGCCTGAGGAGGAGGAGGAGGATCCTGAAAGTGATCTTCCTAGTGAGGACAGCCATGTGTTGCGTACAGGTACCCTGGCACTCATGGCTGACTTCATGTTAGGATGCCTTTCTCGTGACCCTCGCGTTACACACATTCTGGCCACTACGGATTACTGGGTGTACACACTGCTCGACCCACGGTATAAGGAGAACCTTTCCACTCTCATACCCGAAGAGGAAAGGGGTTCGAGAGTGATGCTATACCACAGGACCCTGGTGGACAAACTGATGGTAAAATTCCCATCCGACAGTGCTAGTGGCAGAAGGCGCAGTTCCGAGGGCCAGGTAGCAGGGGAGACGCGGAGATCAGGCAGCATGTACAGCGCAGGCAGGGGAACACTCTCCAAGGCCTTTGCCAGCTTTATGGCTCCCCAGCAAGACTGTGTCACCGCTCCCCAGTCAAGGCTGAGTCGGCGGGAGCACTGTAAAAGGATGGTGAGGGAGTATGTAGCCGATCGCACGACCGTCCTCCGTGACGCCTCTGCCCCCTACAACTACTGGGTGTTGAAGCTGGACACGTGGCCTGAACTCGCGCTGTATGCCCTGGAGGTGCTTGCTTGCCCTGCGGCTAGCGTCTTGTCAGAGAGGGTGTTTAGTGCGGCTGGGGGAATCATCACGGATAAGCGTACCCACCTGTCAACTGACAGTGCCGACAGGCTTACACTCATAAAGATGAACAAAGCCTGGATTTCCCCAGCCTTCTCTTCTCCACCAGCGGACAGCAGCGATACGTAAGCAATACGTAGGCTGCACCCGCGGATGGAAGCATCGTTCTCTGTCACCATAAAAAACGGGGACCTTTTAGCTTCATCAATCTGTGTATTATATTCATCCTCCTTCTCCTGAAACCTCACGTGATCACGCCGAGCGGGCAATTTTTCTTAGGCCCACAAGGCTCAGTCATATGACTTTTGTAAACAATGTTTATACGTTTCAATTCTCATTAAAGCTTTGAAACTTGCACCTGAACCAATTTTTATTTTAACTGTGCTGCCTCCAGGCCTAGTTACAAATTAAGCCACAGTAACCAAAGCCATTAATGGGTTTCACATGCCCTCTTGGTTGGGCATGGGCAATTTTTCTGAGGTACATTAGTACTGTTGGTACACCAATTTTTTTGGGCCCTCGCCTACAGTGTATTCCTAGTCATTTTTATGGGCTTCGCCTGCACTCATGGTACAGCAAGGTGTGTGGGGTTGGCCTACACTTTTGCTACATAAATGTAACCGGGGCCTTGTCTATACTGCAACTACTGAAATTTGAAAGAGACTGTTATCTCCCTAAACTGCTGCAACGGAAATGTTACTGTGGCCTGTCTTGACTGCTACTACTACTGAAATGGAACTAATACTGTGCTCCCCCTATACTGCTGCTTCGGAATTGTTACTGTGGCCTGTCTTGACTGCTACTATTACTGAAATGGAACTAATACTGTGCTCCCCCTATAATGCTGCTAGTGATATGTTACTGGGGCCTGTCCCTAATGCTACCGCTGAAATGTTACTAATTCTGGGCTCTGCCTATACCGCTGCTAATGGTATGTCACTGGGGTGTGGAAACGGAGGCTTCCCAAAGACATGATGGTGGCGAGGCCATTTCCCACCAACGCGGTTACTGTTAAGGTGCATATAACCACGGACACGTGGAGAGGACACGTAGTGCCTCAAAAACATCCCCCTCCTCCTCCAACAATGAAAACATTCTTTGCAATTACCTTTGCATTGGTCCCTCTGGTGGCAGTCCAAGAATTTCACCTTTACCGACACAACAAGAGAGCCCCCCGCCTCGGCCCACTTAATCCTGGCCACATTCCGAAAACCAACTAAATAAAACCGCGCTACTAGGTCCGCAGTCGCCACCACATTCCCACCAACGCGGTTACTGTTAAGGTACATATTACCAGTCTGACTGGGGCATGCACTGTGGGCCGAAGCACACCTGTATTGTATGTGACGTTAGCTCTGCTGAGCAGGGCACTGCAATGGGATTTATTTATGTACCGCCGGTGGGTTCCAGGGAGCCACCCATGCTGTGGGTCCACAGGGACTTCACAGTAGGGATTTGTACCTGCCAGTGTCTATGTATTAAAAACCCTGGTCAGACTGGGGCATGCAGTGTGGGGCGAAGCCCACCTGCATTTAATCTGACGTTAGCTTTGCTGTCCAGGGCACTGCAATGGGATATATTTATGTACCGCCGGTGGCTTCCTGGGACCCACCTATGCTGTCGGTCCACACGGAGTTGTAACTGCATGTGTCTACTTATAAAGAACCCCAGTCTGACTGGGGCATGCAGTGTGGGCCGAAGCCCACCTGCATTTAATCTGACGTTACCTCAGCTGTGATGGGCACTGCAATGGGATATATTTATGTACCGCCGGTGGGTTCCAGGGAGCCACCCATGCTGTGGGTGCAAACGGAATTCCCATTGCGGAGTTGTACCTGCCTGTGACTATTTATAAAAAAATGCGGTCTGACTGGGGCATGCAGTGTGGGCCGAAGCCCACCTGTATTTAATCTGACGTTAGCTCTACAATCCGGGGCACTGCATTGGGACAAACTACAGGAGCAATACAGCGCTAATGAGACGTGCACAGCTACGCTAGCATTGGAGTCCGCTGAAGGCCCGCGAGTGCTGAGGGTTTGTGAAGAGGCCTATGTCCTTGGTGCAGTGAAAGTCTGCTTCCTGCCTAGGATGGCTGAAGCTGGGGGCTGAGGCCTATGTCATGGGCGCGGTGCAAGTCTGCCATGTTTGGCCTCTCAGATCAATTTTTTTGTTCATGTCTTTGGTTTCCTAGGACCCACCTATGCTGTTGGTGCAAACTTAGCTCCCATCGCGGTGTCTGACCTGTCTGGCACAAAGACACTGACTGACTTGGGTAGGGGGCAGAGCGCTGACAGCTTTCCCCTTGCAGTGTGGATTGAGCTATGCGACACCTTGACAGAATGAATACTGTGTGGCACATGGATTCCCCATTGCTATGCCCACATTTGCAGCTCCTGACAGAGGTGGCACGGGATTGGAGTGCTCATTGCTTCTGTACAGCATTGTGGCTATCGCCCTGCCCCTTTTAAAGAGGGTAGCTGCCTGGCCCTGCCAACCCTCTGCAGTGTGTGCCTGCGGTTCCTCCTCATGGCAGACACACTTATAAATAGACATAAGGGTGGTGTGGCTGTGAGGCCAGCGTGTGGCATGAGGGCAGCTGAAGGCTGCGCAGGGACACTTTGGTGTGCGCTGTGGACGCTGGGTTGTGTATGGGGGGGGGGGGGGGGGGTTGGGCAGCATGTAACCCAGGAGAAGAGGCAGGGGTGTGTCCCGCAGGCAGTGCTTGTGCTTTGTTGGAGGTAGTGTGGTGCTTAGCTAAGGTGTGCCTTGCTAATGAGGGTTTGTTCGGAGTAAAAATTGGTAGGGGGGGGGGGGGGGGCGGGCACTCTTGCCGCTATTGTGGCTGAATAGTGGGACCTGGGAACCTGAAATGCAGCCCAACATGTAGCCCCTCGCCTGCCCTATTCGTTTCTGTGTCGTTTCCAGCACTTTCTTGGGTCTTGCAGATTTTCACAATTGAAAACCTTAGCGAGCATCGACGATATCCAAAAATGCTTGGGTCGCCCATTGACGTCAATGGGGTTCGTTACTCAAAACGAACCCTCGAGCATCGCGAAAAGTTCGACTCGAGTAACGAGCACCCGAGCATTTTGGTGCTCGCGTGAGCTTCCAAAAAAGGCACAATTGCATTTTTCCATTTTCTTTGTTTTTTTTTGCGTTTTCAGTGACACCACTGAAAAATGCAACTAAATGCCTATTTACACGCAACGATTACAATTTAAAACTCATTCAAACGATGGCAAACAAACAATAATCCTTGCATGTAAATGCTACCATCATTCACTCTTTGGCTGAACGGTGATTTTAAAGTGCGCTTAAAATCCATCCTTCAGCCGGAGAGAGATACCTGGGATCGCGCACACTGTTCTCAACGGGAATCAGATTACATTGTATTCTGCGGACAGTCAGGGCGAGAACAAAGGAGCTGTGTGTAAGACCACATGCTTTGCTCTGCAAACAGTTCCTGGAGGTCTTTTTACATGCAAATGAAGCTGATAAAGTGTTAATGGACATTAGTGTCCATTAACACTTTATGCAAAACGATTGGACACTTATGAATTAGTTTTTCAGAAACTGCTGTTTTATTGACTTATGTTAAAGGGACAACTGATCATCATGTTCTGAGAAGCGAATTCTAAAGTGACAACACCCAACTTGTACCAAAAATAGGGGGAGAAGCAAGAATAAAACCTAATTACCAAAATGCAGGTGTTACTGTAACATCTGGTCAATCATGTAGAAGGGAATTTGACGTTTGGAGTTGAAATCCTCCATTAGCGGCATGTAATGTCTCCTGTAAAGACAGCAGCTGCCGCCAGGGCGGACGCTCGGAGTCGCCAGCATTACATCTCATCCAATGGACTTTGCTGTTAGATTTTATGTGCATCTTTCTGATTTTACCATCTCTTAACAGTTGCAAATGCTGGGCTATGACATCAGCTGGGCGGCGTTCAATATTATCGAGGTGATGAGCGCCTCAAAGTTTACTTTCAAGGTAAGACTTTGAACCACCATGACTCTGCATTCTTCTACGTGGCTGTTCTATGCATGCAAGGACTGTGGTTGTCTTCCTGTTTTTGTCCAGAGGATCGGATACCTGGCTGCGTCACAATGCTTTCATGAGGGCACCGATGTCATTATGCTGACCACAAATCAGATAAGGAAGGTAAGCGATACCATAGAGATGACCTAAGTGATACCATAGAGATGACCTAAGGACCTTCTACACAGGTTGGGGATTTCCACTACCCAGCGAGATTCTGAACCACTCGTTCAGTGTGAATGCACGCACCGACCGGACGACAATTCGTTTGCTCCTCGTCTGCAGAAAACGAAACAACCGAATGCTCTGTGTAATCGGGCGGTATCACTTATGAACGACTGCCAGCCTAGGCCTCATGTTCACGGGCGGATCTGATTCCACATGTGGGAGCCCGCAGCAGTATCCGACCTGCCCGTGCCCGAGGACAGTGCTTACCTGTCTGGGTCTTCAGTGCGGAAGTGCTGGCTGGCGCAGTAGATTTTTTTTTTTTTTTTTTCTCCCTTTTTAAAAAATCTGCTTTCCCGCGGAATCCATGACTTATCCGCAATTCAGTTGCGGACGGATCGGACTGCTTCCATTGACTTGAATGGAAGTTGTCCATGCGGGAACCACAACAAAATGGAGCATGCTGCAATTTGTTTTACAGCCCAAAATGTCCACAAAACAAATCTGCGTGCTTTAACCCCTTCCCGCCACAGAACGTAAATGTATGTCCTGGCAGGGGGGTACTTAATGCAACAGGAAGTGCACTTATGTCCCGTGGATAGCGCGAGATCAGACTGTCACTGATAGCCCGGCCTCCTACTGCAGCAGCGGGGGTGATTGGGACAGCAAACCCCACTGTTAACCCCTTCCCTTTCACGATCTATGTAGATCGCAGCATGTAAAGGATTCACAGAGGGAGTGCGCTCCCTCTGTAACGATATCCGACTCGCGCGATGAAATCGCGGAGAGCCTGGCGGGTTGTCATGGCAACAGGATGCAAGATATTACTATGATCGCCATAACAAGCGATAAGGCATTGTAGGACAGAAGTCTTGCAATGCCATATCATAGTGATCATAGGTGTGATTTGTACAAGTCCCCTACAGGGACATAAAGTGTTTAAAAAAAAAAAAAAAAAAACCTTTATTAGCATAAAAAAGCCCCACATATTTGGTATTATCGTATACGTAACGACGCGTACAATAAATTGAAAAGGCTTTTTAACCTGCACGGCAAAAAGACCCTAAAAAAACAAACTAAGGCAAAAGGCTTATTTTTTTTTTTCATTTAGCTTCCCAAAAAAACGCAATAAGTGATCAGAAGACTCGTATGTGCACCAAAATGGTACCAATAAAAACTACAGCTTGTCACACAAAAAAAAAAGCCCTCCCAGAGCTCCGTCCATGGAAAAATAAAAGTAATAGAACTTTGAATGCAGTGATTTTAGAGAAAAATAACACACTTTCCAAAAAAGGTTTTTTTTATTGTGGAAAAACCTAAAAAAAAATATAATTTTGTATCATTGTAATTATACTGACCCACATAAAAAATGTGTCATTTATGCTGCATGATTAGCGCTGTAAAAAAAAAAAAAAAAAAAAATCTATGGCAGAATTTGTGTCTTCTCTCCCTGCTACCATAAAAAAAATGAGTAAACGTCTTACAATATAGTCTATGTACCCAATAATGGCAACAATGAAAACTGCAGCTCCCAACGCAAAAAGAAGCCCTTCTACGTCTGCATCGATGGAAAAATAAAGGTTATGGCTTTTGAAAAATGGAGATGAAAATCCGCCAAAAATTGTTGCGCTCCGAAGCCCAAAATAGGCCGTGTCCTTAATCTGCGGACGCCTATTCAGCCGCGGATGCCCATGTCTTCCTAAGGACAGCTTGACCTGCAGATCGTCCACATGGGACTCCTGCATTCCACAATTCACATTTGCCCGTGGATATTGGGCCTTACTGTGAATGGAGGCAGGTGGGCGGCTACAATCCCCATCCCGTTCCAACTCCATTCACTGCTTGTTTATCACTGGGACGTTGTTCAATCGCTGTCCGTGTTTATATTGAACGATTATCATTCAAATTAGCACCATGCAATGTTTTTTTTTTTTTTTTTTATGATTTATTTAAAGAGGAGGGAACCGTTCTGAGAACATGTGACCAACTCCTGCTTTCTTTCCAGGATTTAAGCAGTCCCAATCAGTATGATACTGGCGTAGCCCTGACCGGGCTGTCTTGTTTCGTCACTCCAGACTTGGCCAGGGATTTGGCTAATGACATCATGACGCTGGTAAGCACAGTTAGAAATAAAAAATAAATCTGTTACTTTTAAGAGGTTACCTCTTAATGACATTCCCTGCCATTGTGTCCTTTTTGGGAATATGGATGACATGGTGGGTAGCATTCTGGTGTACTCGAACCCTCCTTGGAGTACATGGGCGGCCATTCATCGGAACAAGTGCCATGAGATGCTACATTACCCTTGCAGCTACTCCTTGAATGTGAAGGTATTGCAGTTCCTTGCACTCGGCTCTTTGCGGCTCCAGTGTGCAGAGAAAACAATGAAGGGAATGCAGTGCTGGCCCATTCACTCACTGGTTCAACGAGGGTCCCATAGGTCAAAGCTCCAGCAATCTTAAAGTGATTCCTTCATTGTAAAAGTAGAGAACATCCCCCTTTTAGGAAAAAAAAATGTCACCATCTTTTGACCGCTACTGTTGGTGGATGCTGATCAATTTACCAATTCTCATTAGCGTTTGACGAACAGCATGTGTGTGTGTGTAAATTGTGGCTGTTAAGACAGCCAACACCTACCACATATTCTTAATGCAGACCCGCATATGGAGAACATATATGAACATCCTTTGGGGTGAAAAGCTTTCTAATGTCTAATTTACCCCTTCGCATCGGACCCCCATGACAGCTCCAGGATGTCAGCTACCTCCGGTAACCGACAGCAGGGAGCGATCACGTCCAGAGCCTGCAGGGTTTTTAAGTTCCTTGGGATTCAAGCCCAGCAAAGCAGGATGTAAAATGGTATTGGGGTGGTCACTAAGGGCGTAAAAGGATTTTATGGTACATTAAAGGGGTTGTCCCGCGGCAGCAAGTGGGTCTATACACTTCTGTATGGCCATAATAATGCACTTTGTAATGTACATTGTGCATTAATTATGAGCCATACAGAAGTTATAAAAAGTTTTATACTTACCTGCTCCGTTGCTGGCGTCCTCGTCTCCATGGTGCCGACTAATTTTCGCCCTCCGATGGCCAAATTAGCCGCGCTTGCGCAGTCCGGGTCTTCTCCTCTTCTCTATGGGGCTCCGTGTAGCTCCGTGTAGCTCCGCCCCGTCACGTGCCGATTCCAGCCAATCAGGAGGCTGGAATCGGCAATGGACCGCACAGAAGCCCTGCGGTCCATGAAGACAGAGGATCCCGGCGGCCATCTTCAGCAGGTGAGTATGAAGACGCAACCGCCGGGATTCAGGTAAGCGCTGTGGGGGTTGTTTTTTTAACCCCTGCATCGGGGTTGTCTCGCGCCGAACGGGGGGGGGGGGGGGGGGTTTAAAAAAAAAAAAAACCCGTTTCGGCGCGGGACAACCCCTTTAATACCATAAAAAAATAGAACTCGTCCCGCAAAAGATAACCCCTAATTAAAAGTGTCCTTTTAAAGTGATTAGTTTTCCCTTTGTTCTTAGTTTTTGTCATTTTTGACATCTATTTAAGTTTTACTATTTAAAAAAAAAAAAAAAAAAAAAATCTTCTTATAAAATTAGCTATTTTTATTTCTGCTTCTGGATGGATGTCAGGATATACTCCCCTCCGCTGCTGGGGCTGAACAGGGCTTTAGGGGTGGAGGGGGGGAGACGTGGGGTGTATCCAGTGCTGTTGCTCGTATTCCTTATCTTAGACTATTTCCACTCCCAACTGTCTAATATCCTCTGTTCTTCGATACCCGACTGTTTAATCCTCCCTTGTAGAAGCGTGTGCAGTCAGAGGAGGAACGGATTAGAAAGGTCTTCAGTTCTGTCCTGTTGCAAGATGGACTTTTTTTTTTTCTTTAATTTGTGACCATGGCTATTTTAATTCCCCCAATGATTGACCCCTAGACAAAACGAGCAAGTAGGAATAATTGAAGATACGTAGGAATTTTATAGTACTGTGTGCAGTGTGTTTCTTCACCATTTCCTTGAGATCCCCTTTGAACAGTGAAGTCTCTGAAGGAACCTGCCCCTTCATGCGGTCTGAGCTCCACAAGACTTGAGCAGTTTGGCTTGGATTTATTCTGGCCAAGCCTGCAGCGACTAAAGGCCCATTTAGACACAACTATTATCGCTGAAAGTTCAAGATGGCTTCTGAGCGATAATCGTTGTCTAAATGCGCCGCCATCGTGCACTATTCGTTCATCGTTGACTTTTTTTAGCAAGTCAAACGTCAGCGATGAGCCCTATCATCGCCCTGCACGGAGTTCTCAGCGGTATACCAGCTGATGGCATTCTTTCAGTTGGTATCCCGCATGGAGCTCTCAGCAATGGCTCAGAGAACAAAGCAGCTTCTGCTGATCTCGACGCTATCAGCCCAGCGGGATACTAGCTGACAGCTCCGAGAAGAAAGCAGCTATTTGCATACACAAAGCAGCTGCTGTTTTCGGAGCTTTCAGCTGTGTCCCACTCCGCCTGTTTTTAACTTTGAGTAGCTACTTAAAAGTTTATGCAAAGATGGTCGTTCAAAACTGTCACGCAAACTGTCATTTGAGCGATTTTTTTTGAGCGATCATCTTTCAGGGCCTTTAGATATGAGCCAGGGTCTGCTTCACGCCCTCCATGGAAGAGATATGTAAGCAGCAGGGAGTGCTCATGAGTATACCGGACTCCTGACCCCCACAGGGTACAGCAACGAATACAATGTAACTGCAGCATATTCATACATCCAAGTCAGTGGGGCAAGTTTAACATTAAAAATTTGCAGTTGAAGCTTGTCTGCCCACTTTGCACATTAGTGTGAGACGGCTTTAGACACCTCCTTTCCTTCCTGCTATTGGACAAAAGGGATGTGGATTAATTGAAAATGAATGTTGTCTTAATTCACCTTGTGTGCCAAAAATTGCACAGAATTTGTCTAAATTTTGGCCCAGAATGTTACGTAAAGTAAGCCAACTATTAGGTGGTATAAAGTTGGACTAGACAGTCCAAAAATCCCTCCCTTATCCAGCAGCATGAGTGATTTTTTTAAATCTTGCTTATTTTAAGAAGTTTACACTGTAACAAGTAGACTGTATTAGTAAATCTGTGTGCCTGTCAGTACTGCATATCGCTATGAGGTGGCAGCATGAAGTAGATTCTGATGTGAACAGAGCCTCTAACTCCCCAGCAGTGTGAACAGAGCCTCTAACTCCCCAGCAGTGTGAACAGAGCCTCTAACTCCCCAGCAGTGTGAACAGAGCCTCTAACTCCCCAGCAGTGTGAACAGAGCCTCTAACTCCCCAGCAGTGTGAACAGAGCCTCTAACTCCCCAGCAGTGTGAACAGAGCCTCTAACTCCCCAGCAGTGTGAACAGAGCCTCTAACTCCCCAGCAGTGTGAACAGAGCCTCTAACTCCCCAGCAGTGTGAACAGAGCCTCTAACTCCCCAGCAGTGTGAACAGAGCCTCTAACTCCCCAGCAGTGTGAACAGAGCCTCTAACTCCCTAGCAGTGTGGCCGAGCCATGTAATGCAAGTAACATCCTTCACATTCCTTGTAGATGTCCCACACAAAGCCATACATAAGGAAGAAGGCCGTTCTGATTATGTATAAGGTGTTTCTCAAGTATCCGGAGTCTCTACGCCCAGCATTCCCAAGACTGAAGGAGAAGCTGGAGGACCCTGATCCAGGTAGGCACTTCCCAGTACTTCATTATCATCCAAGCTTATTGCTCCAACTGCCTGTAAGTGACCTGTTTGTTTCCACTCCCAGGGGTTCAGTCGGCGGCCGTCAATGTTATTTGTGAACTAGCTCGTAGAAACCCTAAAAACTACCTGTCATTGGCTCCGCTCTTCTTCAAGCTCATGACCTCTTCTACTAACAACTGGGTCCTAATTAAAATTATCAAATTGGTAAGCACATCGTGTGTCTTTCTCTTCCCATCTAATTAACAACTTCTTAAAACAGCATTAAAAACTTGCACCTCCTATCGAGAAAGGCAAGGAAGTGTTGGATGAAATCCTTGTGTGAGATTCACTTAGAGTTAACAGACTTAACGCTTGTTCCCAACTAGACACGTTTTCTTCTTAATCAGGCAAAGGCTTTACTTCACAATTGTTCGTAGACATCGTGAAAGATAAAGTGAAAACATGGAAGATCTTCAGGGGAAGCTGGAAGGTTTAGACTTACAGACACTGAATAACACTTTGTAAATGAAATGAACAGCCACAAACCTTGACAAACGAAGATATTTGTCAACTACCTGACCTACATTGTGCATTGGTATGCATCCGCAGTCTAAAGCCCCGTATACACGGCGCCGAGCTGTCAGGGAAACGATGCCTCACTCGTCCCAGTGACAGCACAGGAGCGAGCATCGCTGAGAGTGCGGCTGAGGAGCGTTCTCCTCCCGTCGCCTCCATGCACTGTAAGCAGACGTGGATAAGAACTGAACTGCTGTATACACTGAACGGCTAGTCCTTGGGGTTTCTGCATGCAGGGACTGAACAACTATCAATCAGCCGTTCAGTCTGTGCATGCATTTACACGGGGCGACTATCGTTCAAACTCCTGCAGGAACACGGGTATCTGAAAAACTCTGAATGATAATCGACCCGTGTAAATGGGCCTTTCCATCCCCATATCGCGCTCCCCACCATGTAAAATACCAAGGGACGCGAGGCATTTTCATGGCAAAACAGCCTCACATCATTTTGGCGATGCATGCGCCCGCTGCCGTGGCTGTCACAGCTGCGCCGGAGGATCACTGAGTTTCTCCCCATCGATTTTCATTCCGCCATCCCTATTGAAGTCAATGGGGCTGCGATGCGACTTCACGCAGCCAGGTAGAACATGCTGCGATTTGTTTCCCACATTGTATCGCTCTTGTGTAAGAATGGGGTTTGTGCATCTCTGCACAATTTTCTCAGCTGTGTGAAGTCGGCCTAAGACACTACATGCTGGAGTGATTGGCGAGCACTGCGCACTTGCTTAATCAAGACAGGTATATAGTGTCTCATGGTCCTTATACATGGGATGAGCTGTTGGGCAACTGCTCCCAGTGATGTTCACTCCTGTGGTGTTGCATAAGAGCGAGTACCGCTGGCATCGCTCACAGCACTGCCAAAATGGCGGTGGGGGGGACATTCTCAAAAGTGAGTGACTGCGGGTTACCCTGAATCGCACATCCTTCATTTCTCTGCATGCATTTACACGGGAGCGCAGGAATCTGAATGATCATATTGTGTCAGAGGACAATTAGACTATTGATGAATACTAATGCACATCAGGACATCAGGTAAGATGGTGTGGTAGTTTTTGTTTCTTTTCTAGGCCGCAGAGTGACTTTTTCTAAAGGGAACCTGTCACCTGACTAAAGCATCATAAGCTTGTGGTGCAATTAGGACAGGTGACGGGGAGCCAGGTGCTGGATTGTTCATGCTCGCCCCTCTTCCAGGGTTCCCACCTGTAAAGTCCGTGGGCCGGCTAAAAATCATCCGAGTGTGTAAATGGGAATCTGAAAAGTCATATTTTAGGCTGGCATTCGGACTTTACAGGCGGAAACCAGGAAACGAGTAAGCATGAAAAATACAGCACCTGGCTCCCTGTCACCTGCCCTAACGGCACCATACCTTTGTGTTGTAGGCAGGTGACGGGGTCCCTTCAAGCGTGTGTTACCGCACCAGTAGGAGCAGCTCAGTAAATTATGTTTGCACTATAGGTTGTCTCATGTATCCTTTTGCTTTTCTGCATAAACTACAGTTTGGGGCGCTCACTCCATTGGAACCAAGGTTGGGAAAAAAGCTGATTGAACCTCTGACAAACCTTATACACAGGTAGGATGATCCATGACTGTGTTGTCGTCGTTCTCCCACATTTTTTGCTTGGAAGACTTATATTTAGGCATCGCATATACTTTCATTAGGAGGCTTCATACGTGTGGGAACAAAAAAGTGAACATTAGGAATTCCGTGGATATCTGAATTACTCATAAAATGGGATTTAATGCACAAGTTTAGGCAGTTTGTAGCCTACGCTAATAGTTGTTTGGACTTTTTGAGCACATTGAGTAAATATCCACAATGCAGTGGGGAAAAGGGGAACTTTCTGCTGTAACTTAGAAGTCATTTGGGAAAGGTATTTAATTTAAGATGAGATTACAAGTATGGGATTTAAGCAGAGTTCACATTTTGCTGCCAAATCTGTACCCCTGTGTCAGTTGGAACCATTTACAGGTGCCTGGCTGAAGGACATTTGGTCTCTTGGCGCCCAGGAGTGGAGCCGGGTTGTCTTCAGCGACAAATTCAGATTTAGTTTGGGTACTGAGTGTGAGCGCCTCAATCCTGCCTTTGCTGTGGAGCGGCATACTGCCCCCTGCTGGTGTGATGGTCTGGGGGGCCACCGCATACGACAGTCGGTCCCCCAGTGCCATATCTTGTATCCAATCTAGAGAAGGTACTGCAGGATACCAGAGCCTCCATGCCCGCCTGTATCACATCTTGTATCCAAGCTAGAGGCGGTACTGAAGGGCACTAGAGCCTCCATGCCCGCCTATATTACATCTTGTAGCCAAGCTAGAGGCGGTACAACAGGGTACAAGAGCCTACATGCCCACCCGTATCGCATCTTGTATCCAAGCTAGAGGCGGTACTGAAGGGCACTAGAGCCTCCATGCCCGCCCATATCACATCTTGTAGCCAAGCGAGCGGCGGTACAACAGGGTACTAGAGCCTCCCTCAAGGGGTCAGTTCTCCACAGTAAGTGATCCTTTTGCTCTGATATTGTAATCACTTACTTATGTCAGCGCTACAATTAGTTTTATATGATTACGACAACTTCTAGGGGCGGCGATTCTGGTGTGGATTTGGCTGCAGAATGTCCTTCTCCTGGTTTAAATAAAGGCGCACACAACCTGCTTACAGAAATCTGCATCAGAATTCTCACCATTGTAGCTTTATGTTGCATGCATTGGCAATCTGCATTGTAGTTCATACTGGACATTTTTTTTGTGCAGATTTTGAAATTTGCCTCATGAAAAAAAACTTGATTTGTTAATTCTTGATGCAGAAACCAAATGGGGCAAATAGGCAGTGTGTGGACCTGCGCTCATCACAGCAAAACTCCAAAATGCAGCCTTAGATTTCTTTAGTGGATTACATGTCAGACCAACGTCTGAAAAATTAGATGTAGATCTGACTCTTAACTTTGTAAATGAGACGTATTAAACTGTTTAGGGGCTACAAAACTAGAGCTAAAGACTCGGGGGTTCATCAATCCAGCATTAGACAGCATTCCAAATGGGGAAACTCAGGGCTATTGCTACTCTCCCTAGGACTGTGTGTCCTATTAAGATGACTTAAAGAGTACAATGCTGAAAAGATGAAAGAACCCGAGAGTAAAGGCCCATTTAGACATGATTATCGCTCAAAAGCCGACTTTTGAGAGATGATCATTGTCTAAATGTGCCCGTCTTTCAGTTTTCTGCTGAATGACTGTTTTCAGTTCTGCCTAAAAACTATTGTTCAGCAGAACAGCTGATAAGCAGGACTGCACGCTGTGCTCTGCCTGGGGAGTGTTAATTGCAGTTGATAACATTGTATCAGCTGTTCTCAGCTGTCAGCCCCATGGGCAGATCAAAGGAATGTAATCAAGGAACATCGGGAGGTCTGTTCCCTGATTGCGGCTCACATGCTACTACTTGGTATTAATAGGCATTAGTACTAAGTAGTAGTTGATGTGAAATGATCGCTCAAAAGCCATCTCTTGAGCGATCATCTTTGTAGTGTAAATACACCTCAACAGTGAAAGGCCTACAGAAGATGCTACAAAATGCAAAAATCTCTACTCATGTGTCCTCTATTGGCAAAACGCTGAACAATGGTGATGATGGAAGGGTCCCATGAAGAAAGCTGCTGTCAACAAGTAAATCCACCAAAGAACGGTTAAGAAAGATTTGTATTTTGGAAGTTAGTCCTGACCTTCATACTAGACACATGCTGTGACCGGCCCTGCAGAAGTCTGTGCATGCAAGGCATCCCAGGAATATTGATGAACAAACACATTTGCAGATGGGAAATGGTCCAAAATTTCTCCAACATTGAGTAAATTCTGTTTGCAGCTACTGAACACGTTTGGTGGGATTGATAGATGCCCGTTTGCAGCAATCTGATAATACATCCAAGAAACTTTAGGGTATGTTCACATGAAGCCTAAATGCTGAGGATTTCCCACATGGAACATCTGCAGCATTTACAGTACAAGCCATGGGAGCTTGTGAGCAGAACAGAAGTACCGTGGAAAAACGCACGCCCGGCTTCTATTGTAGTCAATGGAAGCCGTCCGTCACGCAATACTTCCGCTGTGAGCCCAGTGGAAGTATCACATGATTACGTGTCACCACCCTCCGGCAGCTGCATCATTTGATCTCCAGAGGGTAGTGTGGGACTCCGCTAAGGGCTCCTGCCCACACACAGAGCGGGATACACCCGTGGTTTAAAGCTGCAGGAATCCCACGGAGATAACTAAAGTCCCTGCTAGAGATTGTGGAAAAACCCGTGTGTGTGTTCTGCGGTGTTCGGGAGGTCTCCTTTATTATTAATGGAGACCTCACGTGGCAGAAAAACGCTGTAAAATACATCATGCCGCAATTTTTTGTTTTGCAAGGTAAATGCGCTGCCGCATCATGCCACTGTGGGAATCGCTACAGAAATCCCGCCCCAAAGGGGACCAGCGGCAGTGTCCCATATGTGGGGTTCAGCTGAAATGTTTAATGTGCTTCATGAAAATAGGGGCGAAAAGAGTAAGAGGGTTTAAAAAAAAAAAGTTTAAAAATTGGCCATGACGCCCCAACGACAGAGGGAGCTCCCTCCCTCTGTGAAGCCTTTCTTGCTGCTATCTGCAGTTCCCTGAAGGCGTGTATAAAAGCAGCCAATCAGCAGCTAGCACAGAGCTCTGGGCACAGCAGAGAGGGGTTATATGTGGCTGCCAGTAAGAAGCTCTGGGCGTTCCCTTCACCCTAGCAGTCTCCACCCATCAGCCTGGTGGTGACAAGATACAAGAACACCCAAGCCATGTTGATGAGATTTAAGAAATCTTGTCCGCACGGTGCGGAGAAAAAACTTGAATGAAATAAGGTGGGAAAATGGCCTTAATCCTGCCCTGTGGATGCTGACTCAATGTAGCCAATAAGACAGGAACAGTTTTTGTGTAGCAAATTGTATTCGTCGGTAATTAAGACTTTAACCCCTTCATGACGCGGCCCCTTTTTCTTTTTCCATTTTCGTTTCCCCCCCCTTCAAAAAAATCGTAACTCCTTTATTTATCCATCGACGTCGCTGTATGAGGGCTTGTTTGCGGGGCGAGTTGTATTTTTCAATGGTGCTATTTAAAGTACCGTATAATGTACTAGAATAAATCTTTAAAGAAAATTCTAAGTGGAGTAAAATGACAAAAACAAAAACGACATTTCGCCATCTTTTAGTGCGTCTTGTTTCTACGGCGCACAAAGGGCAACAAACACGACATGATAGCTTTATTCTATAGGTCAGTACGATTACTACGATACCAAACTTGTATAGGTTTTTTCTTACTATACTACATTTAATTTTTTTCAATTTTCTGCGGTCATTTTGTGCGCACAACAACTATTTTTTATTTTTCCGTCAACGTAGTTGAGCAAGGGCTCATTTTTTGCGGGATGTCCTGTAGTTTCCGATAGTATAATTTGGAATACATACGACTTTTTGATCGCTTTTTATTGCGGTTTTTTCTGGGAGACAGGGTAACTAAAAAAGTGCATTTCTGGCGTTTTTTTTTTTTTTTTCGGACGACTTTCACCGTACGGGAAAAATAATGCGCTACTTTGATAGATTCGACTTTTACGGACGCGGCGATACCAAGTACATATTTTTATTTTATAATTTAGATTTTTTAAATAATAGATATGGCAAAAGGGGGGTGATTATAACTTTTATAACTCTTTTTTTTTTTTTTACTTTGAAGTCCCCTTGGGGGACTTTAACATGCGATGCTTTGATCGCTCCTGCAGTATGACGTACTGCTATAGCATTACGTCATACTGCAATTAAACAGGCAGTCTATCAAGCCACCCCACGGGATGGCTTGGTAGGCAGTCTGGTAAGGCAGCCCTGGGGCCTTTCATTAGGCCCCCGGCTGCCATGACACCTGCACGGCTCCCCCGATCTCACCGCGGGGGGACCGTGCGGCACCACCGAACATCGTTCAGGGATTTAAATGCCGCTGTCATAATTGACAGCGGCATTCAAATGGTTAATAGCCGCAATTGGCCGAATGGCCAATAGCGGGTATTGCCCGCGGGTGTCAGCTGTTATAAACAGCTGACGCCCGCACTGTATGAAGAGAGGTTGCCACGCAACCTCTCTTCATACCCCGCCGCAAGTGTACCCATAGCAATGACTGAGCTTATTTGGGGGTGAGGTGAATTGAATGAATGTGGACTTACAGAAATGCTTTGCACAGAGTATAAACCCTGTTTTGTTCACTTGTCACTTCTAATTGGTTCTTTGTCCTCCATACAGCACATCTGCAATGTCCCTCCTCTACGAATGTGTCAATACTGTAATAGCTGGTAAGTGGCATTTGAACCATCATTTGTACATTATAATTTAATAGTGCCCTTAATTTTGATTACTGGAGGCTGCACTACTGTCACACTTTCCCAAGAGTCGCCCTGCTGTCCCTGTAATCGGCGCTGTTACACGAGCATTGGTATTGAAGTAACACGTGGCATTGGAAACTTGGGTTCTATTGCTGCACATAAACGGTCAGAAAAACGCATGCTTTTTACCACAAAACACGGCAGTTTCACAATACTTTTTTGACAGTTTTTTGCACATCAAAATATGCTTAGAAAAATCCATACGAATGTGGTAAAACTGCCATTCAGATGCCACGAGGGAACCCGGTCTTCAACCTCAAGGATGCCAATCTGTCCGTTTAGGAAGCATAAGCAATTATGAATGACTTCTCCTATTTTGATCCAAATGTAACTGACAGCTGGTACCCCAAAAATGGTGTCTTACATGTGGTGGCCACAACTCTATTTCCTCCTCCTTCCTGATTTTCCCCTAGTTTTGTGTTGTGCTAGGGTCTGTGTCATTACTGGTAGCATTAAGCGGTACCTACAGCCCAGTCGGGTTGCACAGGTAGTCCTGCTCCTCCAGGATGCCACTGTCATATGTCCTGTCAAAGGTTTGTGGTGCCTTCCAGTACAGGCTCAAGAGCATGGAGCAGATATGAGGCAAGTTGTACAGGACCGGAGGTGGCCATAAACTCAGCATTTGGATGGCTATGTGTTCTTATGTGTAAGGAGGAACACTATAAGGCTGTATCCGCATGGGCTACAAAACATGGCTCATGTGAAAGAACCCATTGGAAGCCATGGGCTTCACATTGTAGTGAGATTTTGTAGCCCGTGCGGATACAGCCTCACAATCTCCTCCAGTGGTCTACTGGTCTGCACATTTCTGACCAAACGTGGGGGCATGAGAGCCTGACGTCTTGTGCTGGGACCTGTGCTCACATCCTAGCACTGTGCAACATGATTGGCATTTGCCAGAGCACACTAGAATTGCCCAGTCCACCATTAGCGCCCTGTTGTCTTCACAGATGAGAGCAAGTTCATGCTGAGCACATGTGATAGTTTGGAGATGCTGTGATGCACATGATGCTGCCTGCAACCTCATCCAGCGTGGGGTCAGTGATGGCCTGGGGAGGCATATTCTTGGAGGGTCCCATAACCTTCACGTGATAACCAATGGTACCAGGATGAGGTACTCGGTCATTATCAGACCGTATGTGGGTGCAATGGATCTTGGATTCCTACTAGTGCTGAACAATGCTCAGCCTCATGTGGCCAGTGTGTGCAGGCAATTCCTGTATGGTGAAGGCCTTGATGCTATTGTCTGACCCTCATCTTCTCCAGACCTGAATTCAGTTATGAACCTCTGAGACATTCCTTATTGGTGTTTCTGACTCTGCCAAGTAGCACCACAAACTGTTCAGTTTACTTGGTGTATCTGATCTTGGAGGAGCTTTCACTCCCACAAGGCCCTCTCTGCCATCTAGTCTTTAGCATGCTCAGACATTGTCGGGGGTGCATACTGACATGTGGACAGCCATACACAATACTGAGTCATATTATGAGTTACGCCTCATGTCCACAGGTGGATCTGATTCCACATGCAGTAGCCCACGGTGGAGTTCGACCCTGCCCATAGCAGAGGACACCGCGGGTCTTCTGTGTGCCTGTCCGGGTCTTCTATTTTCTTCACTGCGAATATGTGCAGAAGTGCTGGCTGGCGTGCCATTGCCCATGGGTAGTAGAGGTTTTTTGTCTTAAACTCCTGCTTCCTGTGGCATTCGCAGCCAGTCCGCAATTCAATTGCGGACAGGCCGCGGATTGGATGGCTTCCATTGACTTCAACTAAAAGGTCTGCGAAACAAATCCGCATGCTTTAATTCATGTGTGGATGGCCATGCTTCCCTATGGGCGGTTTGATTTGTGGTTCTTCACACGCAGATTCCACAATTCAGATCCGCCCGTGGATTTTGGGCCTTACTGTGATGAAAATCTTGCAAATTGATTTTCTAGGTGATTTGGAATCCAGCCCTCAGTTGGCTGTTGATTTTTGCCTTTCATTGTCTGTCTTTTTGTTCCCAACTTGTATCCATAAAGATTTTCAGTTTGAATCTTTCGTTCATCGGGATCCGATGTGTAATATTTTTGTGCCTCCTTAACTTTTTAGAAACAAATCTTACATGTAATTTTTTTACTATTGTTTTTCTGTCACCCGTCTCTTGTAAGCTCACCAATTGGATCTCTGTTGCTTCTGTCTATTCCAAGCACTGATGCCAAGTAATGTAGCGTACAATTGGTCAATAATGAGCAGCTGCTAAACTGTACATTGTAGGACTCTACAGAGGGTGAAATGGCTCTAAGCAATGAAGGAAGCTCTCCAGCCACATGGCGCACACGGGATCTTTCTGTTCTAGAATAACTTAAAATCTCTCGTCTACCCCGGTTTAGTTGATGTGCCATATTTTGGCTCCTTTTTACCCTCTGACACGGCTCAAATGCAGCACTGCAGCTACACATATTTGCAATTAAGCCTCTGGAAATGCAGCGTCCGGAAAGGGTAATCGCCCTGCGTTTCTGAGCCTAAAACTCGTTTTCTCTGTCCTTTTAGTGATCAAACCCACCTAACGCCCATTCTGAGTGTGTTTCTAGGAGATGCTGCTGCAGCCTGTCTCCCATGCTTCCTGCTTGTTTTTCACCGTTGGCTCTTACAGGCAGGAGGCAGGGAAAGCAGTGTGACGATGCATCGTAGAAATGTACTGGAGGGTCTGCACACAGCGGACTGTGTATACAGGCAGTAGAAGTCAGGCGAGTTCTGTAAATGTGGTGCTAATCCTTGTAGAGGCGCGTCCGCTAGATCGCTGCTGTCCTGCTACATTAGGTAGGGCAGAGATTGGGCTCAGCAGCACGGCATACATTCAGGGAGGGGTGTGCAGAGGTGTCTGAGAGTCCTGCAGTTCACATATGGGGGAATGACTCGCCTGCACAGGAGAGCAGCACTAGACTGGGGATCAGATGGTGCAAGGGTTTCTAGAAGAAACAAGTTACACAGAATGCTATGTGTCCATAATAACATTTGTCGGAGTGCTGCTTTAGGGCAGGTAGCCCATGCTTTCTCATATCCCTCCTGACAGTTATAAATGCTGAATGTTGTCTAACTTTTTTTTTTTTTTTTTGGGGGGTTAGCATTCGATAATGAAAGAAAGAGATGCCAATCAGTGGGTAATAGCAGTTTTGTGCAAGGGCACTTATTTATAAAGGCATCCTGGGGAAAGTTCTGTAGTAAACTTAAAGGGGTATTCCAGTTACGCAAAGCTGCTATCAAATGGATGATCAAAACTTGTAATGTAGTTCTGCTTTGGATTTTGTCTGTAGCTCTAAAACCCATCAGTCTCCTGGCACTTCCGAAGTGTTTGTTTACAGGTTGCCCTGGTTACGTCCTGCGGACATTCCGGCGCTGCAGGTCGGGCTTGCTCAGTAGGAACGACCAGAGATGGCTTTTTTTCCCTCTTCACGTCAGCTGTCGGGACCGGATTTCTGACCAATAACAGAGCAGTGCTTAGCGGGGATGTGCAGGGAATTGGTACAAAATGTAATTTCAAGTTGCAGATCAGGGATGTGGCGGCCACATTGGAAAATGGTGATGTGGGGAGGCAGAATTGAAGAACATAAGAAGGTAATGGCTGTGGGATTTATACCCATTACCAGCTGTGCATCAACATGGCGCTAACACCTTTTTTATTGCTGGATTTTTTTGACAATTTGCTTGACAACTGGAATGCCTCTTTAAGATCACATACAAATGGATCTCTTATTTTTTTATATTCTCGATCTATTATTGGTGAGGCTTTTCTGATACTGTCACTATTCTTGGCCAAACCGTTGTAACTGTCTTAGTTGCATGTAAGAATCCTATCTAGAAGTTGTCCTACCGGAGTCTCTGGCTACCATTATACAGCGAGTCTTAGATCTATTAAGCAGAATTAACTAAAAAAAAATTCTATCTCCCAATGAATTAAAGGTATTTGTAATTTGTTTCACAGTCTTAATATCGCTGTCATCAGGGATGCCCAACCACAGTGCAAGCATTCAGGTAAGTGAATTGTACACTTTCATATTGAACGCTCTACTTCTGCCCATGTGACGTGGGGGGTGGAGATGTTTCTGTGTGCTGCCCAGTAATGTAATCACCCCTGATGTATTTTGGATTCCTATATTTAAAGAGGTAACGGTCCTGCCTGACTTGTGTAGGATCAGCTACCACCTGACTGCTGCAGCCAATCGTAGGCTGCAGTGGTCACATGCCATTCGCCCGGCATCACCACTCAGATGCTGGGAGCTATGATGTCGGGTAGTAGCTACTCATGGCCCAGGAGCCTGTGGAGCTGCAGCGCTGGATTGCCCGAGCTTCTATTGTTTCACACACAGCAGCTGTACTCGGACAATTATTTATTTTTTGACAATTGGAAAAGCCCTTTAAAGGGGTATTCTTACAAGCCAATGAGAAACTTGGATGAAGCCTGCAGAGTTATGTGCAAAGCAATAGTGCAACATGACTATTAACTGCTAAACCTTTATTCCTATGTGCTGGGGGCAGCAAGAGTCGGTTTAGCTTCAGCAGCAGACTGCAGGTTCCATTTGGTCTGGCCTCTTGGTAACTGAAGAGCAGGTTGTGCAGCTGGTTTGTGCTTTGTCACTGCTGAACCTCTCATTAGTTTCCAGTTACTCCTGCCTAGGGTGCTGGGACTGAGCATTCTCGACCAGCAAAGTGAACTACAGCCTGCAACTTCCTGCTGTGAGCAGTGCATGATGGCAGGAAGAAGTGAAGTGCTGCGCTGTATTGCTCATGTGCAGTTAAGAGTGCTGAAGCTCCTGTCTGCCAGCTTCAGCAGGCTTTCTTTGGCGCTGCTGCCAGTAAGTGGGTGGAGCCAAAGCACTGGCCAGGAAGCAAACTTTTATGCATGCTACTGTGTTAGTGATGCATGCAAACACAGTGGCAGATCAGATAAAAAGGTACAGGTTTTTGCTACTTTGAAAAACCTGCACCTCCTAGATTTCAGCAGATTTCAATTTTGTGCCCGGAGACCCCTTAAGTGGGATTCTACCAAAAAGATTGAATTATTCTTTCTAGAGGAGTCAAGTTTTCAATACTTTAAGCAGCTCCTGTCAACAAAATTCTGTTTAGGATTTTCCAATATGATTGCATAAAATACTCATCTGTCTTGTACTGTCTTGGGGTGGTTTGCTGCACACACATTGTGATCCTCCTGAATCTTTCTGTGCTTATGGGCTTTCTGGAAGGCATAACTTAGCATCTTCCTATGCATGTGGATAGTCTGTCACGTGAACTGTCATTCACTGCTGAGCTACAGTGTGTAGAACTGCTCAAAGCTCTCACTGAAGTTCTAGATATGGGCAAGGAAAATTTACTAATAAAGGGTTAAAGGGGGTGTCCGAGTTGTGTGGCCTTTTTTTAATTTTTACGCTGCTGAAGTGTAAAAATAACAGATTGTGCACTCGCCTCTCCCGACTCCCCGCTGCGCCCAGCACCACAGCTTCTGGTCTCTCCTGCGATGTAAAGCTTACAGGCTGCAGCAGCCTATATACTGGAGGCTGCCGCAGTCTAATCAGAGCTCAGCAATTAAGTGTCTCCGCTGGCCTTAGCTTCCTCAAGCAGTCTTGTTACCACATTATCTCCTCTCCTGGCTCCTCCAGCCGTCCGGGGTTTTTTCCTGTGACGTAATATACATTTCCTGGTTCCCATTGCTGAATTCCGGTAGAGTATGAAATGTACAACACTGGGCTCCTTGTCTCCTGCCAGTACTATAAGTTAGTTTATGGTGACTTGGGCAGGTGACAGGTTCCCTTTAAAGCTGCACCTGAAAATGTGGACTAACAATAGTCCTCACTCGGAGCAGTCCCTGAAGACCTTTGCCAGTTAAATACATGCTGCTTCAACCAACTAAACAATCACAGCCCTTCATTGACTGTCTCAGCCAATCAGCGCCGGCAAGCTCTGATTGGCTGAGACAGTCAATGAAGGGTTGTGATTGGGCATCGAGCAAGTGCCGACAACCAATCACAGCACTCTATTGCTGGAGGCAGGGTTCTCAAACCTGGCCTACGGCAATAGACTTGAGTGCAGAGGAAGCCCAGACCAGTGGCCGCGACCCGGACTGCAGCGGCTCGCTGAGTATTGCTTTTTTTTTCTCTCTACCTAGCTGGGACTGATTTTCCGGGTGAGGGCTTCTTTTGCAAGCCCTCACCCCGAAAATCGGCGAGCGGTTAACGCTGCCAAAAACGCGGCACCAAGTGTTACAGTGCTAAAACCGCTGCCCATTCATTTTAATGGGCGACACAGGGCTGAAAACGCCCAAAAGTAGAACTTGCATCGCTGTCAAAGCGCAGCGTTGGAAGGCGCTGCGTTTTCAGCGCTGTGTGAGCAGACCCATTGAAATGAATGGGAGTGTTGTACAGCGTTTAGCGCTGGGCTGAAAAGGCAGCGCTAAACGCTGTACAAAACGCCCTGTGTGAGGGAGGCCTAGGTCTACTTGTGGCTCTGTCTGTAGTGCGGCTTCCCGGGTTGGTAATGCAGGCGCAGCCCTTGCTGAATGCTACAGGATCAGTGCCGGAATTGCCAATCTCAGCTGCTGCACTATGGGTATCTGTTTGCTTCTAGCTCTGTCTGCACCGACAGTGGAACCAGCAGACAAGCGATTAGCGGGGACCCCGCTGATCAACTATTTAATGACCTGTCCTGAGAACTACCCCTTTACAATGTCTCCATTTGGAGGGCCTGTCAGATTGGTCTATAGTCACACACAGTAGACTTAGTGCAGAACTTTGTTCCTGGCCCATTCCTCTGAGGCTTACAGAAACCCACCGACCTGCTGCCGTGCCGCCCCTTCTGATGTATGGACTAGATCGTCAGGCTCCCATTGCTGTAATCTGCCACGTGTGAACATAATCTTATGACTCTTCTGAAAGTCTTCCTGTATGTAGCGTGTGCGTTAACAAGATGGGCCAACAGCTCACATGGTAATCGTTGAGTCCAAGCAGATTAGAAGATGCATCCGTATATTATTGCTATGATGTGTGCCATCTCCATACTTGTATTCGGCATCTACATGTTTGTTACAGTACTAAACCTTTATTTCCTTTTGTAGCTGTGTGTTCAGAAACTAAGGATTCTTATTGAAGATTCGGACCAGAATTGTAAGTAGTGACCTGTTCAGGGCCAACTACTGTCCTTCTCTCATCCCCAGAGTATTGCTAATGATGCACTCTTTTTGGCAGTGAAGTATTTAGGATTGCTTGCGATGTCCAAGATCTTGAAGACTCATCCCAAGTCCGTCCAGTCCCACAAAGATCTGATCCTCCAGTGTCTGGATGACAGGGATGAGTCCATTAGACTGCGAGCGCTGGATCTTCTTTATGGAATGGTAAGGTAGCTCACGGGCCCTGAAATGTATTGACCGGCCAATAAGCTTGCATTAATAAGGTTGGTTTTCGACTGTCTTGTGTCTGTACAGGTGTCTAAGAAGAACTTGATGGAGATCGTCAAGAAGCTAATGATTCATGTTGACAAAGCAGAAGGAACTGCCTATAGGGATGAATTACTGACCAAAATAATTGATATATGTAGCCAGTCTAACTACCAGTACATCACCAACTTCGAGTGGTCAGTACTTGAGTGCATGCTTGAATTTTTCTTAATATTGCTTGCATGACTTGATGGTATTTAAGTGTGCTAAAAATTATCAACTTTTTTAATAACCTGGAAGCAGAGGATAAATAATGGGAATGTTCACAACCTCTCTTTACCCCTTAACGGCACTGGAAGTAAGGGTACATCATGGCAGTGTGGTACTTAATGCAACAGGATGTAACTTGTCCTGTGGATGGTGTGGGATGAGGAGTGACCTGGCTGTTACCAGTAGCTTGCCTACCGCTGCAACAGTGGGGGTTAATGAGGACCGTGATCCCTGCTGCTACCCCCATGCGTGCCTCAATATAGCTTTCAACATGTAAAGGCTTCGCAGAGGGAGAGTGCTGCCTCTGAGATGTCATCGGACCCCCGTGATGTAATCGTAGAGGGCTGACTGTATGCCATGGCAACAGGACGCCAGTTACAGGAGTCCTACTTTGCCATTGCCTATGATCGCTATTACAAGTGATAAGGCATTGCAAAACAGAAGTCTTGCAATGCTTTATCATAGCTGCTACGGTTCAGGTCCCCTACAGGGACATAAATAGTGTAAGGAGAAAAAAAGGTGATTTATCAACCACTTATTATGAATAATTGTTCTGGCTAAAAGCACACCAATCCTTCTAAAGGCCCATTTACACCAGCCGATTGCTAAAAAATCGCTCATCGGCTATCATTTTAGCGATCATCAGTGCATGTAAATGTGCGCCCATCTGTACTGCTAGCTGATCATTAAATTCAGTCCAACCTAAAAATTGTCATTCACTCTTATCAGAAGTTCTCCATGGGGAGTGCTGATAGCATTGTTTCCCCATGGAGAACAAAGGATCTGAGCACAGATAAGAGCCCTTGGGCTATTAACTGCATTCAGCTGAGGCTTCATTTGCACACCTAATTGTTACTTAAGTAGCTACTTAATAGTTTATGCAAAATGATCGCTCAAAGCTGTCAGTCAGACTGTTGACCTCATTTACTTGTATGTTGAGCAACTGAGGAAGGTATACACACATATAAGTCTTTTGTAACAGAAATTGCTTGAGGAGTTGGGTATTTAAAAGACTAATTTGCCGTTTAGTGCAAATTATTATTAAATAGCCAGCAATACTGGCTCTGACCTCTAGTGCTGCTTCGCTGCCGTTTTGCCCCCTTTACATCTTTGAGCCACATTGTTTTTCCCCTATTCCTAACCCTTCTATTCCTGTAAGGTATGAACCACTCACAAAGTATTTAGGATGTTTTTTAACAAAGAGCTGGGAATGCTAAACTTTATATATTATTCCAATAACTTTTTTGAAAAACTTCCACCGAAAATGTCAGATATGTTAAAATTTTCCAGTTGCAGTGGAAAAAATGCTGTCATTTTTCGACTTGCTCCTTTTTAGTAACTGATAAAACAAAAATAGCGGTACTTAACCGTTGTCCATGCTTAGAGCAGAATATTGAAGTTGCAGCCCCTTTAGGCTGGGTTCACACAGGGCGGCTTTGCCGCGGCAAATCCGCCCGCAGCCGCTAATCTGGGGATTAGCCAGCCATGTGGACGAGATTTCTCAGAAACCTCGTCCACACGGGACGGCCAATCCGCTGCGGTAAGTCCGGCTGAAACCGCGGCAGCATGTCTATTTACCTTTTTCCTTTTTTGTTTTGTGGCCGCGCTCTCCTCTATGGGAGCGCCGGCCACAACGGAAAAGCAAGCGGCCGGGCCGCTTAAACCGCGGCGGTTCTCCCGGCGGAGGTCTCGCGGTTTGTGCTGCGGCCAAACCGCGAGATTTCCGACGGGAATCCGCCCTGTGTGAACCCAGCCTGACTGTTCCTATTAGGACGTAAAGAATGGTCGTGGCAAATTTCATAGCGGTAGAGTAGTAGAGTAGCGGCCAGTTTTGTCCATATGAGGGGCCAGCCGTAGGACAATGGAAGCTAGGCTAGCTCTATAATTAAATCTATATATTTTATAGCTAGCCTAGCTTCCATTGTCCTACTGCTGGCCCCTCACATGGACAAACCTGCCGCTGCTTCGGCCGCCCTCCGCTCTCGTTAAAGCTGCTAAAACTGTAAATGGTTCTGAATACCTTTGTGTGAGATCAGCTGTAACTTGGTTTGGGTTGTATTTCTGCTTGTGCAGCATGTTAAAAACTTCTATGCAAGATATATATGTCAATCTTTTCCTTTTTTCCCCCCCTGTAGGTATATTAGTATTCTGGTAGAACTCACTCGTCTAGAAGGGACACGCCATGGCCATCTCATAGCTGCTCAGATGCTGGACGTTGCTATACGAGTGAAAGCTATTCGGAAGTTTGCGGTATCACAGATGGCCACATTACTGGACAATGCTCACCTGCTGGCCAGCAACACACAGCGCAACGGGATCTGTGAAGTCCTCTATGCAGCTGCTTGGATCTGTGGAGAGTTTTCAGAGTAAGGCCTTATGCACTATTCATTAGAGAGTTGGGTGACTGCTAGTATGGAATCTGTCATCAGTTCATTGTCACCAGCTGAAGTAATGTACTGTTTTAAATGAAGATGTCACTTCTACAAAGCAAATAAGCAATCCAAAGAGCAAGCCGTCACATCCATGCCCCCCCCCCCCCCCCCCCAAACCAGCTCTGCACACATATAGATGTGATAACTGTAAATTCATACCCTCACTATCCCTTCTAACGGCTAGATGCTATCATGGCTGCAGCCACGTTCTTGCACTCAGTATGAAGATCCACAAACTTGCCTGCAGCCAACATAGAACGACGGCTACAACTGTTTACAGTAGAACGAGCGCTCTTCGTCCAAAATTTGGATGTAATTTTCGCCGTCTAATGGCCAAATTAGACGCGCTTGCGCAGTCCGGGTCTTCTTATCTTCTCAATGAGGCTCCGTGTAGCTCCGCCCCGTCACGTGCCGATTCCAGCCAATCAGGAGGCTGGAATCGGCAATGTACCGCACAGAAGCCCTGCGGTCCACCGAGGGAGAAGATGCCGGCGGCCATCTTCAGCCGGTAAGTAAGAAGTCACCGGAGCGCGGGGATTCAGGTAAGCGCTGTGCGGATTTTTCTTTAGGTCCCTGCATCGGGGTTGTCCCGCGCCGAAACGTTTTTTTTTTTTTTTTCAACCCCCCCCCCCCCCCTCCGTTCGGCGCGAGACAACCCCGATGCAGGGACCTAAAGAAAAATCCGCACAGCGCTTACCTGAATCCCCGCGCTCCGGTGACTTCTTACTTACCGGCTGAAGATGGCCGCCGGCATCTTCTCCCTCGGTGGACCGCAGGGCTTCTGTGCGGTCCATTGCCGATTCCAGCCTCCTGATTGGCTGGAATCGGCACGTGACGGGGCGGAGCTACACGGAGCCTCATTGAGAAGATAAGAAGACCCGGACTGCGCAAGCGCGTCTAATTTGGCCATTAGACGGCGAAAATTAGACGACAACCATGGAGACGAGGACGCCAACAACGGAGCAGGTAAGTGAAAAACTTTTGATAACTTCTGTATGGCTCATAATTAATGCACAATGTACATTACAAAGTGCATTAATATGGCCATACAGAAGTGTATAGACCCACTTGCTGCCGCGGGACAACCCCTTTTAGCTTTGAGCGAGAAGAGCTCGGGGTGATCAGTAACCAGGGGTTGTTATAACTCCACAAATGAGGTTTTGTAGACTTGCATTTTTTTAGTGCACCCATTATTTATATTATTTAGTGCTTTTTGTAACTGTTTATTTTTTTTCCTATCTCTTAAGACACCTCCCAGAACCACAGCAAACATTGGAGGCGATGCTGAGGCCGAAGGTCACCACTCTGCCGGGGCACATCCAGGCGGTTTATGTGCAAAATGTGGTTAAATTATATTCTTGTATGCTGCAATGCAAAGAGCAGGAGGGCGAGCAGGAAGGGGCGCAGGGGATCACCCAGCTCATGATTGACAGACTCCCCCAATTCGTACAAAGTGCGGACTTGGAGGTTCAGGAGAGGGTAAGTAGCAGTTGGCTTCCGTGTAGCGGTAATAACGTTTCATTTTCCATCTTTTGATCATTTTGAACTTTTTTTTTTTTTTACTTTTCTGTTCTTGTATGAATAATGCAGGTACAACTGATGGCCTGCCCTGAATATTCACTTTAAAGGGCACCTGTAACCCATAAACTACATTACAGGGCTCAAAAGTGAGGCAATGGTGTCCAGATAGCAGCATTGCATAGTTGCTGGGCTCTCTGTTCCAGCGCTGTATCCCCAACAAAGTTGCGGTACACACGCAACGTGACTCCTTTCAGCCAGCTATGTGCGCATGCTCTTCATGGGGAGTGCGCATACACGGCCAGCCGCAGAGCCGCTCTGTGTGCGAATGGCCACACTGCGCTGGAGTATAGTGCCTGGTGAGTATGAGCACTGCTCCCCATAATGTAGTATTGGGCTCAAATGTGGTGACTGGTTCCCTTGTGAGAGGTTCGGGGGGTTAGCTACGTTTGCTCAGGCTCTTCAGTGTAGGTGGAGGCTCCTGATGTGCTCCTAGCTGTCTGCATGTAGAGGAAGCTGGTAATTGATGCACCCAAGAGGCCTGAACAGATGTGCATTTACTAATGATGAGGATTCCAGAGCTACCATATCCATGTCGGCACTATATGATGTTCATTTGCAATGCTTCCACAGAGGATCTGACCACTCGCTGTGATGCTCCTCCAGCAGGAGGCGACACACTGATCTGCTGCTTTTTTGAAGGACCTTTCTAAGAAAACGGGATGAACATATTTGCAAATATATGAAATTTTGTTTTTTCTCCCACCCACAAACCATCAGAATGTTGTGTTTGTTTGGATTGTTGCCTATCAGTTGGCATCGCTTTAAGTATTGTTTCTTTTCTTTGTAGGCTTCCTGTATATTACAGCTTGTGAAATATATACAGAAGCTGCAGGCAAAGAAGGTTCCTGTATCTGAGGAAGTCATGGCCTTGTTTGCTGGAGAATTAAACCCTGTTGCTCCAAAGGCTCAGAAGAAAGTTCCTGTTCCGGACGGGTATGTCGTGGACGTCTCTGCTCAGTAGACTTGCTGCTGGTTTTGTTTTTCTTCCCAGCATAGCAGAATTTCTTATTTTTCATTCCACATATATTCTGATTGGATTTCGGTTTTGTTTCAAAATCCAGCTGGTCTGATCTGTGGCATTCCGGTGTTTTTCTTTTTTTATTTTAAAGAAACCCTGTTCTGGTGTAAAGTCAGTAGTTGTGGCTGCTCTGCTCCTCCGCACCACCTCCGCTTGCCTGAATCTCCTTTAGATACTGCTCTCAGTAATGTCAATGTGCCATTCCAAACAGATAGCGAACAGAAGCGCTTCAGGTTAAATACTTTGTGCTAACGGGGTATATTGGTGGGTGATAATAAGCATTGTAACATTTAAAAACGCGCACAGTCGTCTTGTGGTTTGCAGTCTCCATTGATTTGATTAATTAGGGGCGGGGTGACTCAGCCAGGTTCTTATAAATTGCACCTATGAAACTGTCCACTCCAAACAGAGGAGGAACTTCAGAAGCACTTCAGGGAAGACTTGTAATCAACCCAAACCTAAGTGAGCCTATTAGCTGATTGAGTGTGTGTGCCTGACATAACTACTGTGTCATAAGGGGGACTTTGGATTCGTCATTTGTATTAAAATCCACCGCCGTGGGGATGTCTGCTCCAGAAAGAACAGGAATAGGTGCGCAGGGCAGGCTAGACAGGTCCTGGTGGGGGGGGGGGGGGAGGGACTCTATTAGGGGGACAGACAGGGCAATCCGCCACAAAGATCGGGATCGTTGAACAGCGCGTTGTCTTTCTGGTGTTCGAGTTCGACACAGTGCGGATCGGGTTGACAGGAGGGGCTGGTGAGGGCACAGTAGTCATGGTACACATTGGTACCAATGACTAAGTTAGAGGTAGGTGGAAAGTCCTTTAAAAATGATTTCAGGGTACTAGGATGTAAGCTTAGAGCAAGGACCTCCAAAGTAGTAGTTTCTGAAATACTACCTGTGCCACACCAGCAAGGCAGCTGGAGATTAGGGAGGTAAACAAGTGGCTCCAGAGTTGGTGTATGAAGGAGGGATTTGGGTCCCTGGAGAACTGGACTGACTTTGCTGTTGGCTATAGACTCTACCGTAGAGATGGGTTGCATCTCAATTGGGAGGGTGCCGATGTGCTGGGAGAAGAGGTCTGGATGGTTGGAAGAGTATTTGAACTAGGTACTGGGAGAAGCCTTCATCCATGCTATGCGTAAGACCTGTTTAATTGAAAAGCGTTATCCCAATTCCTCCCATTCTGTATGTGCTCTTTTCATTTTTTTTTCCCCCAGATGTAGGACTTTGCATTTCTCCTTGTTAAATACCATTCTGTTAGTCGCGGCCCACTGTTCAAGCTTATCTAGATCTTTTTGAATACTCTCTCTCTCTCTCTTCCCTAGTGTTAGCTATCCCTCCTAGCTTTGTGTCATCAGCGAATGTGATCAGTTTCCCATCAAATCTCTCCTCCAGATCATTTATAAAAATGTTGAACAACACTGGGCCCAGGACAGAGCCTTGTGGTCCCCACTTGATACATTCTTCCACTTGGATGTGCAGCCATTTATGACCACTCTTTGAGTACGATCACTCAGCCAGTTCTGCATCCACCTAACAGTTGCCTTGCCAATCCCATATTTGGTCATTTTTTTTAATAAGCATGGTATGAGATACTTTGTCGAATGCTTTACTAAGGTCAAGATAAACTATATCCACCGCATTTCCCTGATCAACCAAATCTTCTGGAACTTCTCCTGTTCTCCAGGAATTGGACCTTGAGACTTGAATTCATTTAAGTTGGCTAAGTGTTCCCTTACCATCCCTCTCCTTACAGATAGCCTGCATTCTTTTATTCCCCCCTGTAGCACAGGGAAGATCAGTTGATGTTCCATCGACTTTCTGAAAGAAAACAGATACAAAAGAGGAATTTAAAGTTCAGCCTTCTCAACATCATTCACCATTTTCCTCCTGTAAGTAAATGGTCAGTGATATAAAGCAGAGGGGGTTATAAATAGTACATACACTGATTTGGTGACAGTTACTAGTTGGGTACCACAGGGGGCAGTATTAGAGGGGTCATTTTCACTAGTGGGGGTACCACAGGGTTCGGTTTTGGATACTATGCTTAACATATTAATCACCTAGTAGAATTGTGCAGTAAAATTTCAACAATTGCAGATGATACAAAACTAAAGATATTGACATGAGAGGACACAAGGTGGTTTGGAGAGGATCTATATAAATTGGGGGCAGAAAAGTGGCAAATTAGGTTTACACTGATAAATGTAAGTTTCTGCACATGGGCAGGGAATAACTGTAAGCCTAACTGGAGCAACCAGTGTCAGGCAGCTGCTGCCAAGGCAAATAAAATCATTGGGGTGCATCAAAAGGTCTAGGGGCGCATGGCGAGAACATTGTTCTTCTTTACAAGTCACTGGCCAGATCACACACGTAATATTGTGGACCGTTTTAGGATATATCTGAGCTTGAGCGGGTACAAAGGTGAGCAATTAAACTAATTGAATGGGCGGACTACAATACCCAGAGTGACTATCAAAATTGTGATTATTTAGTTTAGAAAAGACTGCTGAGGGGCGATCTGTGTATGGATATATCTGGGAACAATACAGAGAACTCTCCCATCTATTATACTCGGGACTGTGACTATAACAAGAGGGCGCCCTCTATATCTAAAGGAAAGAAAGTTTCTACAACAACATAGAAGGGGGGTTCTTTACTGTAAGAGGTGAGACTATGGAACGCTCTCCTAAGGATGTGGTCATGACCAATTCAATAAGAGTACAAGAGGGGCCAGGACGTCTGTCTTGAGCGATACAATACTACATGTTATCAATAATTCCAAAAGGGTCGGTGATCCGGGGATTCTTCAGATTGCCAGATTGGAGGCGGGAAATAATTTTTTTTTTCCTTACATACTATGTTACTTTATGGGCAATATAGGACTTGACTGATGGTCCAGTGTCACCCTTTTGACAGTGTTATGGACTGCCCACTTGACACATTGAGAGCACCAAGAGCTGGACCTGAGTATGAAGAAAGGAAAAAACAAGCATAAAGTTAGCAAGGTTGTAGCTGCAGAGCTAACCCGCCAGTCCCATTAGCTTTACACCATTCCAATTCTGCTATAACGTTTAGACAGCATAATACAGCATTGTAAGCCTTTTGTGATTCCATGTCTGCTAAGGCTGCTTGACTAGAGTCTGTGTGGAATCACGTTTGCTCTGAAATGTCATCTGGAGGCCCCCAATTCTACCTCTTACTACTTTTAGTGTTTTTGAACTCTGCTGAGAAATTCCCAATTTCGATTGTGCCTATCACAGCTGAAGGATTAATACTTCCAACGTTTCTTTTCAGTTTAGACCTGGATGCCTGGATCAATGAGCCTCCATCAGATAGCGAATCAGAAGATGAAAAGCCTAAAGCGATCTTTCATGATGAAAAGCAGGTGCATGGGAAGTCCTCCCGTCCGGAGATGGATGAAGAAGAGATGGCAAGGGTTGGTATATCTTAGTAGATGTATTCCTATAACAGTTCTACATTACAATACAGTCTTATGAGTAAGTTACACCCAATGACATGATTAAATATAGAAACTTTAGTAACGTCCTCTACTGGAAACATTAGTAATTGATTTCTGATCACCTAATTAATCTACCTTGCTGCTTGTTTTATTCCACAGAGACTTGCTGCACGGAAAGAAGAACAAGCCAATAACCCATTCTACATTAAAAGTTCTCCTTCACCGCAGAAGGTATCTACAAATTGTTATCAGATTTATTGGGTGAAAGGATGGAAGCTTCTGGGGGTTTTGTTTGTTTTTTTTTGTTTTGGGAGTTGTGAGAGTTGCTCCACCAGTTTTAATTAACTTGAGTTAAGGCCCATTTACACACAGGACGAATGTTGGGCAAACAATGCCCAACACCCGTCCCCGCATGTTATACAGGAGCGAGTATCGCTGGCTCACTCACAGTGCGGCCGGCGGGGAGGCTGGAGGAGATTTCTCTCCTCACTCTCCCCCGCCCCTCTCCATTCACTTAACATAGCAGCTGTTCAGTACTGAACGGCTGCTATTTACACTGAATGTTCATCGTTCAGGATTTTAAGCTGCATAAATAATGAGCGATGAGCTTTCAGTACTGAACGGCTGCTGTGTTAATGGAATGGAGAGGGGCGGGGGAGAGCGAGAAGTGAAATCTCCAGCCGCCCTGGTGCGCCTTCTGAGCGAGTCAGCGATATGTGCGGGGATGAGTGTCAGGCATTGTTTGCCCGACATTCGTCCAGTGTAAATGGGGCTTTAGTTTCGAAGACTTTCATATTTATGTTGAAACTAATTAGACAAATGTGATGGAGGACACAAAGGAATTAGGGTCAGAATTTAAAGGGGTTGTCCCGCGAAAGCAAGTGGGTCTATACACTTCTGTATGGCCATATTAATGCACTTTGTAATGTACATCGTGCATTAATTATGAGCCATACAGAAGTTATTCACTTACCTGTTCCGTTGCTGGCGTCCTCGTCTCCATGGTGCCGTCTAATTTTCAGCGTCTAATCGCCGGATTAGACGCGCTTGCGCAGTCCGGTCTTCTTCTTTTCTGAATGGGGACGCTCGTGCCGGAGAGCGGCTCCTTGTAGCTCCGCCCCATCACGTGCCGATTCCAGCCAATCAGGAAGCTGGAATCGGCAATGGACCGCACAGAAGCCCTGCGGTCCACCGAGGGTGAAGATCCCGGCGGCCATCTTCACTAGGTAAGTAAGAAGTCACCGGAGCGCGGGGATTCAGGTAAGCACTCTCCGGTTTTCTTTTTTAACCCCTGCATCGGGTTTGTCTCGCGCCGAACGGGGGGGCTATTGAAAAAAAAAAAAAACCCCGTTTCGGCGCGGGACAACCCCTTTAAAGCCACTTTTGTGCAGTGCAAGGATTATAACATGTTAAAGGCCATTACTGCAGTGTGAAGGGTCCTCTGGTGGTTTATCTTCCAGGGAACAGAGGGATCACAAGGCATATTGAAATCTGGCGTGTTTATTTTTCTTTTCCCCGCCAGCGGAGAGTAGTGACAGACTCATGAGCATTAGATGGTTGGCGGAGATGTCTAATTATGGCCGCATTAAGACAGCTGTTCAATTTCATAAACACTTAGGTGTATTCTTTGATCTATAGCAAGCACTAATGGGCAAGGGTAGTACCTGAATGCTTGCAGAAATTGAAATGGCATTAGATTAAATTCTGCAGCATGCTGCCAAATTTCTTCAGACCTTCATACAGTGCTTTAAAAAAGTATTTGCCCATTCTTCAATTTCTTCTATTTTTGCATATTTATTACTCTTCAATGTTTCAGATCATCCAACTAATTTTAATATTGGACAAAGTTAACCCAAGTAAATACAACTTGCTGTTTGAGCCCTATTTGGCTTTAAGAGTGAAGGTAACAACCCCTTAGGTTGCTTTCTCACAGCCCAATTTTTTTTGAAACTCCGCACTAAACACTGTGAAACGCTCCTATGGGTTTCAATGGGGCCCCACAGACTAGCGTTTCGACTGCAGCAATTTCCTAGCTCTGCTCTATTTTCGTGCGTTTTTAGCGCTGCTTAATGCACCCCATCACCCATCATAATGATGGGATGCGTTATACGCGTTGTACGCTGTATGTGTTTGAAAACGCAGCTTGAAATCACGACAAAAGCTGCGATTTCATAACGCAGCTTTTTGCTAACGCATGTGACCGTGGCTTAGCTACCAAATTGAATTTTCATTGGGATTTAATTTCAATGAACCTGCCCAGGTGGGATTACTGTCGCATCTGTGGAGTCTTAACATCACTAAAATAGAGCTTGTCTGGCGATGTGAAACAGGCCAGAAGGTCTCAAAAAAGCAGCACATGATGCCACATTCTAAAGGGACTCAAATGCAGGTACGAAACGGTCATTGAAATCTGTCAAACTGGAAAGTGTCACAAAGCCATCGCTAAGGCTCTGGAACGCCAGAGAACCGCGGTGAGAGCCAGTATCCACCAAAGGAGAACTATTGGAGCAGTGTTACCTTCCCAGGCAAGGCTGATCTATCAGAAGTTCACGGAAGAGCATCAACGATTCATCCAAGAGGTCACAGAAGAAACTACGGTAGGAGAACCTCTACAGAACTGCAGGCCTCCTCTTCCTCAGTTAAGGTCCATGATTCCATAATAAGACTCTCGGCAAAAAAAGCATTCATGAGAGAGTTGAAGGGTGCAAACCACGGCTGACCAAAAATACACAGGCTTGTCTTGCATCTGCCAATACCATCTAGACGACACCAAGACTTTTGGGATAATTTGTGTAATGATGAGTCAAAGGTGGAACTTTTTGTAAGAGCCGGGTCCTGTTATAGCTGGAGTAAAGCTAACCTCACATTCCACAATAAGAACATCCTACCAACAGTCGGATGTGGTAGTAGTGTGATGGTTGGGGGTTGTTGTGCTTCTGCCGGACCGACATGTCTTGTCATAATTGATAGAGAGCAGAATCCATGGTTCTATCAAGAAAATGGAGAATATCTGCCTATTGGCTTGTAACCTAAACCTCATGCACACAAGCAAGTCAACCTCTGAATGGCTCAAACGGCATAAAATTAAGGTTTTGGAGTGGCGGTGTCAGTCCTCACTTGAATCCTATTTGAAATGTTGTTTCAAGACCTTGAAACGGGTATTTCATGCTCAAAACCCCTCCTATGTAGCCGAAACAATGCAAAGAGCTGGCCAAAATCCCTCAACACCAATGTAAGGGTCATGGCAAGATGGGCAAATGTTCAGTTGTGGTTACAGCCAGGGTTGGCGTAACCAGTTGTTAGGATTAGGTGGGCGGTTCCTCTTTCATATGGGTACGATGAAGACTCCTGAATAAATAAGTATCTTCGGTAAATGGAACAATAATATAAAAGCTGCGTTCTGTGTTCTTGTGTGGGGTTTATCTTGTACTTGAAACATTTAAAGGGAACCCGTCAGCTGGAACACGCAGGCAGTAGGGTATAGAGCGGGACGTGCTGAGCAGAGTGCTATATAGTCCTGAGGGAAAAGATGCAGAATAACCTGTATTTTATTCAGCTCTATCCTTGGAGAATGGATTGTGTTTTTATGTGACGGGTTTTGTAAGTGTGACAAATTGGCAAAACGAAATAAAACAAAACCGGTGAGGTGTGAAGAACCTGCCTTACCCCCCCCAATTGCTTTATCTGTCCACCTGGTATTGCATTTCAGCTCTGTTCACTTCCATGTATTTGTAGCTCTTGCCTTTGTGTTTTGTATGCTCCGACACACATTTCTCAGTATGTTTTCTTTCCACAGCTGTACCAGGACTCGCCTGGCGTTGACCATATACCTGTTGTGCAGATTGATCTTTCTGTTCCTCTCAAAGTTCCAGGTATTAATCACACTTTTTATTCTCCTTTTGCATGTGTAATAAAAATTTGGGCAGAAGATATGTTCAGTTTCATGACCTAACCTGATTTTGCCAGGGACCAGCCTCTTAAAGCGCTCTAGAAAACAAGTGATTCTGAGACTGAGCAGGTTTCTGACTTGAGACGATCTCCTCTTAAGTCCCATTTACACCAGCCGATGATCGCTAAAAAGTTGCTCATTGGTGATCGTTTTAGCGATAATGTGTGGCCATCGTGTACTTGTCGGGCACTGCTAGGTGATCGTTAAATTCAGTCCAACCTAAAAATCATCCTTCACTCTTATCAGTAGTTCTCCACGGGAATGCTGATAGCATTTTTTCCCCATGGAGAACAAGTGATCTGAGCGCAGATAATAGCCTTTTAACTATTAACTATTGGGCTATTAACTGCCTTCAGCTAAGGCTTCATTTGCACACTTAATTGCTATTGGGTAGCTGAGTAGCTATTCAATAGTTTATGCAAAATGATCGCTTAAAGCTGTAAACTGTTTGAGAGATCTTTGAGCGATCATTTGCTGGTGTAAATGGGCCTTTTACTCCTTTTTGATTTCATCATGTACTATGAATACTAACCATGGTCTTTGAGAGGAGCATGCCTAGCGTCTGAGCTTTAGGTGGTCTCAAAGATTTCCTTGTTACAAAAAAAAAAAAAGACTCTGCCAGGCACCTCTAACCTACATCAACAGATATATCTTAGCATAGGCTTTTCCCCACTGCTATGTATACTTGGTGGATTGAGGATAGATGGTTGTAGGCGTGAAGAACCTTTTTACAGGGCTCGAACTTCGGACTGTGTAAAAGTGTCTCCAGTCACCCAAAGAACCATCGGATGTTTGGGTGACTGCATCTTTTATACCTCCTTTTGGCAGTGCCTCTCTCTGTGAGCGGGGGATGTGCTGCCGACAAACCTCTTTTGTGGGATGAACGATCGTCAGGCTAACTAAAGCTTAGCTGACACTAGTGCCTATGTGCTTGCCATTTTCTCTCAATGTACATACACTTTCCGTCACGTCAGTACTCCCACCTTGCATGTGAATTTTGGCAAGAGATTTTTAATGCTTTACGGATATTCAAGCCAATCGCATTGTCTTTTTTTTTTAAATATTTCTGCTCTCATAGAAAGGAAATAATCTTGTAGATATCTCTTCATGGCTAATAATGATACAGCAAGCTTTCGAGACTACTTTGGTCTCCATCTAGCGTGATCTACTGCTAACACGATGCTGAACGTCTGTTTGACCTTTAACCCTTTCCAATCTAATTTGTAACCTAGTTTTCCTAGGGGGCTTACTCTTTTTCTGCTGTTATACAACTGCGCCATCTGCTGGCTAAAGCCAGTACTGCATGAGGTGACACATTGGATAGGCTCCAAAAGCGGAGAGTCTGGCCATATACAGTAAGAGAACCCCGGCGGACGTCTTCCAACATAGGAGCTGTACAGCCTTAAATCATAATGTCTTTAGATGTCAGACAGTGGACTGGAAAGGGTTAAGAAACTGATCTAAGTGATTCTTTGTAACTCTTCAGGTCTAAGTACTTGAACTACGACATATTTACTGTTTTCAATGTTTCTTTTTAACTTTTGTATAAATGATGTGTTTTTTGTTTTAATAAAAGGATTACCCAATTCTGACCAATACGTGAAGCTGGAGGAGGAACGAAGGACCAAACAGCGGCAGGAGAAGGATAAGAAGAGGAAGAAAGAAAAAGAGAAGAAAAGCGGGAGGACTCGCCGCCACAAATCTGTTCACACGGAGAGTGATGAGGACATTGCCCCTGCTCATCATGTGGACATCATTACTGAGGAGATGCCGGAGGTTGGTTAGTTTTATCAATCTGTACAAACCATGAGGAACGCTATGTAAAGGGATACTACAGCTGTACTTTACTACTGCTGTCCAAAAGTAGTATATCGTCGTGCTAACTGCAACCGGTTGCATCTGAAATCTATCAAACTTTACAGGAGACAAAAAAAACTTCTTATTTTTGTCCCCTAGCCTTTCTTGATTCGTCCTACAGAAAGAGAGGGAATTTGACAGTTTCTTATTGGTCTGTTGACATATGACACATTCAGAGTGTGTAGTTTACTGGATTGGCCACCAGGGTGCAATAAACCACAATTAGATTTTTTTTTTTCTTTTTCTTTGGCATGCGACCTATTGCAGTTACCATAACGATATACTGCCATCACATTGTGACTATTTTTTTACTAACTGTAAGAGCGCATGACCGTGGTTTCACTGCGTATCTCGCGTGCGTTGCACAGTCACGTGATACGCAGTGATTGGAGCCAGTGGACTTTCATTGATCCATGCAGATCGGCGTGTGGACACTGTGTACTTGCGCAGCGTGAGCCCTATGCACTTGTACGGGCTGCGTATGATACGCTGTCCATACACAATACATTGCATATGGGCAGCGTTTCCATACACAACCCTGCTCTGAAACAGAGCTAGGATTAAAAAAAAAAAAATAATTGCACTTCGTACGTGCATGTGATACGTGGGCATGTACAGTGCCGTACGCTGTCTCCGCTGGCTCTCTCCCGGCAGAGTGTTTTAGGCATACGGTCGTGGCCATGAGCCCTCGTGCTGAAAACTATTTTTAAGTTAGAGTTTTATCATTGGAACAAAATGTTCGTTAGACAAACCTTTGAAAGGCATTGTATCCAGTATAGACTTGTCATTTGTTAATTCTCAAAGTATCTTTGTTTTAGAATGCTCTTCCCAGTGACGATGACGACAAAGATCCAAATGATCCATATAGAGCACTGGATATAGATTTGGACAAGTATGTAGTCTTCTGACCTTTTTGTTTTTGCTTGTACTTAGTCAAAAGCTGTATTCCCAAATAAATATGACCAGGACCTAGGGGGGATGACACTTAAAGGGGTATTTGGTGGATCGAACTGAGTTATATGCTTCATAAGGCAGAACATGTACTGTAATAACTTTGGTTACAAAGCTGTGGAGCGATTCTGTTACCTCCAGTCTCGCCCTCCTGCTTAGTTCTCATTGTTATCCAGTGTCAATGACCCGTATGCTCCACTGTGTTACTAGTCAGACATGCCCGTACCTTCAGATTCTGTAGTGACCATGTAGTTTGTACAGTCGTGAGCACGCACTCGTCAGTCACTGGCACTGGGGCATTGTGCCGCCATTTGAAATAACAATGTGGAGATTTGAAGATGGCTAGAGAACAGCCGTGGCACACGTCAGCAAAAAACTTACTGAATTCAGCTGGATGATTTAGACAAATGTTTGGGATAATGGCAAAAAGTGGAAAAGTTAGGAAAATCTTGAATGGATTTAACAGCGATTCTGAAGGCTGGTAAATTCAAGCAGGCTTATCCTTGGAGTCCTGACGTGTTATACGACCAACATGCCGGTAATGGTGGCTTACTACAGATTGAGACTATTTCAGTTTAGATAATAAAACTGATATCTGTGCCAGTAATACAATGTTTTTTTTCTTTTAGACCTTTAGCAGACACAGAGAAACTTCCAGTTCAAAGACACCGAAATACAGAATTAAAATCTCCTGAAAACGATTCCTCCACATTGGATGAAAAAATTAAAAAGCCGAGCAAGAAGGAGAAGAAGCAGGCAGAATCTGAGAGGGTGAAGAAGAAAGAAAAGAAGGTAGTTAGCCATACCAACCTGCGTGCCCCTTCTCTCCTCATGCCCCATACATGTAGAGACTATGGGCTTATACAGCGTACATAGGAGGGGTATGTTAGGAGGATTGTGGCAATGGTTGGTATGTGGGAGGTTCCCGTATGGTCTGGGAATATCTTGTATGGCATAAATGGCAAGAAAGAACCATGAACATGGAGGTGTACCAGCACAATGTGCTGCTTGTACTACTTCCAGCAAGGCAACACACCTTGTCACAAATCAACGCGGTTTTCCATTGGTTTGCGAATATAATTCTTCTACGATTTGATTGGCTGCACAGAGTACCAACCTGAGCCCTATTCAACATCTTCGGCAAGAACTGCAATGTAGCACATTCCCAGAGCGCAAAAAGGCCCATATATTAAATCCTTAACCGGTAAAAATAAGCCTTATTGCAGAATTAGAATGAGAAACGCACTAGGCACCAACTGAGCAATCTTTTTACTTTTAATCCCTCTGGGTATTTGCTTTTTCTACATTTGATATTGGCCATGATTTTTCCTAGGATCATTTTGAAATTTTTGGTGTTTGAACTGGAGCGGTCAGGAAACCTAAACAGTGTCCATCTTTAAGAGAACTTGCCAGTTATTTGCAGGATGAGTTGTGGGAAATACTTCTGTGTCTTGCTTGGATTTTCAATTATTTTTGGTAGGATAGTGTATATGGCTGGGAGCTTTAAGTGTATATGCCCAAAGTCCACTGCAGATGTAGTGTTAATGCACTTTTAAGTTGTGAGAAAGGGGATAAGCTGCTACTGAATGCTTCTAGCAGAGTTTATCCTTACGGGTTTAATGAATGTTAAAATCCAACATGACTGACCCCTTTTTCTTTGCCTGATCTGGCTGTCCCCTTCTTACATTGGATGTTCCACAGATCCAAATTGGCAAGCAGAACTTATGATCACTCCATACACTTGGAATGCATACATGTCTCCCATTGAAATGAATGGGGTCCACGTCGCAATGTCACACCTTAGCCTGGCGGCGGAGTTCAGTTACCAGCTTTTCACTTATTTTGACCCACAAAGCACACTTTTAAGTGTATTCTATTTCCTCTTCTATTCTTTGTGACAGAAAAGTAAAGAGAAAGAAGAGAAAACAAAACGCAAGAAATCCACAACCAAGGAGGCCAGGGAAAGCGAAGCCGAGGTGAAGGATGAAGAGGCAAAACCACAAGAAAAGACTCCTGCAGAAGTGAGTACATAAGGCTTGTCTATTCAAGCTTGCCTGTAAGGCTTTTGTAGTAGTTTACTTTGGCTTGTTGGCGGCTGATCTATTGGTCCAGGATCTTTGCACTCCTGGTTTGATAAAGGCTCTTGGGCCTGAAATGTTGTATACAAACTGAATAGACCTCTGGAGCTTTGTAACAAACCTTCAAGAATCTTGCATGGTTCGTGTGTGCTGCCGACTGCCTACATTCTACTTGCACAGTAAAATATCAACATTTGCAGATACATAACTATGTAAAGTCCATAACAGAGGACAGAATGCAGCTGGAAATGGATCTAGAGAAGTTGGGATCTTGGTGGCAAATGAGGTTTAACCCTGATACATGTATTTCTCTGGCCATGTGCAGAACCTTACATGTCACCATTACACACTAAATGGGAACCACTGGAAAGGACTTTGGGGGTTTTAGTTAACTGTAAGCTTAAAGGGGTTTTTCAGGGAAATACTATTGATAACCGATCATGAGGATAGGTCCTCAACAGTTGATTGACCTGGGGTCCGTCGCTTGGGACTCCGAACATTCAGCGGAGCGAGCCTCAGCACCGCCCTCAATACAGTGGCTAGCGCTTGTAACGGCTGATACGACGCTCATATAAATCAGTGGGAACCGTGCCTGCAGTTACTAGCGCCAGCCACTAAACGGAGGTTGGCACAGAGACTTCCGCTCCAAATACAGAGATGGGAGCAGAAGCCTCTGTGCCGACCTCCGTATAGTGGCTGGCACTTGTAACTGTAGGCACGCCACCCATTGATTTCAATGAGAGCCATGCCTGCAATTACAAGCATTAGCCACTACAGAGGTCGGCAGAGGCTTCTGCTCCAATCTCTCTGTATTTGCGACGCTGACAGCACGTGTCCACTCAGCTGATCCGTTGGGGTCCTGAGCGAAGGACCCCAGCCGATCAACTATTGATGACCTATACTGAGGACAACCAGTGTCAGACAGCTGCTGCCAAGGCAAATGGGACCATGGGTTGCATTAAAAAAGGTCTAGGGGCGCATGCCGAGAACATTTTGCTTCCTCTTTACAAGTCACTGGTCAGACCACACATATTAGGAATATTGGGTTTTAAAAGTTTTGGGCATAAGTACTGGCAAAGCCAGATATGCGCCTCCCTATATATTAGGCATATTGTGCAATGGCATAAATAAGAACTGCATTTGAAATGCCAGTCTTAATATATTTTCTCCATTGTGGACAATTTTGGGCACCAGTACTCAAGAAGGACATATCAGAGCGGGTACAAAAGCTGGCAACTAAAGTAATAAACGGAATGGGTGGACTACAATACCCGGAGAGGTTTATCAAAGTTGGGATTGTTTAGTATAGCTATTAGATGGCTGATGAGTGATCTAATAACTATGTATAGATAGATCAGGGGTCAATACAGAGATCTCTCCCATCATCTATTATACCCAGGACTGTAACAAGGGGCACTCTAATAACTATGTATAGATATATCAGTGGTAAGTGCAGAGATCTCTCCCATCATCTATTTATACCCAGGACTGTAACAAGGGGGCGCTCTAATAACTATGTATAGATATATCAGTGGTAAGTGCAGAGATCTCTCCCATCATCTATTATACCCAGGACTGTAACAAGGGTGAGCTCTAATAGCTATGTATAGATAGATCAGGGGTCAGTACAGAGATCTCTCCCATCATCTATTATACCCAGGACTGTAACAAGGGGGCGCTCTAATAACTATGTATAGATATATCAGGGGTCAATACAGAGATCTCTCCCATCATCTATTATACCCAGGACTGTAACAAGGGGGCGCTCTAATAACTATGTATAGATATATCAGGGGTCAGTACAGAGATCTATCCCATCATCTTTTATACCCAGGACTGTAACAAGGGGGCGCTCTAATAACTATGTATAGATATATCAGGGGTCAATACAGAGATCTCTCCCATCATCTATTATACATAGGACTGTAACAAGGAGGCGCTCTAATAACTATGTATAGATATATCAGGGGTCAATACAGAGATCTCTCCCATCATCTATTATACCCAGGACTGTAACAAGGGGGCGCTCTAATAACTATGTATAGATATATCAGGGGTCAGTACAGAGATCTCTCCCATCATCGATTATACCCAGGACTGTAACAAGGGGGCGCTCTAATAACTATGTATAGATATATCAGGGGTCAATACAGAGATCTCTCCCATCATCTATTATACATAGGACTGTAACAAGGAGGCGCTCTAATAACTATGTATAGATATATCAGGGGTCAGTACAGAGATCTCTCCCATCATCTATTATACCCAGGACTGTAACAAAGGGGTGCTCTAATAACTATGTACAGATATATCAGGGGTCAATACAGAGATTAGAGATGAGCGAGCATACTCGGTAAGGCGATATACTCGAGAGAGCATCGCCTTACGGAGTACCTGCTGGCTCGTCCCTGAAGATTCGGGGGGGGGGGGTGGCGGGGGGTTGCAGAGGGGTGTTCCCAGATCTTATTTTTGTATAGTAAAGCTTCCCCTGCCTGCCATAAAACAACACATAAGCATATACTCCTCTACCTCTGCTGTGTCCCGTGCCGCTGCTTTGGATCTCCCCTTGTGATGTCACCTTTACAGGCTGCTGCAGCCTACGACGGAGCTCAGCGATCGAGCACTGAACTGTCATTAGCTGCAGCAGGGAAAACAAGTGGGACTACAGCCTGTAAACAAACCATTGGAGCGAGGCCCGTACGGCAGGGGCTTTCCGCTACTATTCTGGTCTGTTATCTGCTTATTTTTCCCGCTCAGCTTCTAGGTCAGAGGCGAACAACATACTGCAGAAGTCTTGCACTTTCATCCATCGGTCTTATTATCCCCATCGGTGCCTGATGCACCTAGTCTATGAAGAGGTGCGTGTCTTTTCATATATTAGGCACACTTCAGCTGACCCGTGTGCCTACAATGATTTCTATGCCAACTTAAAGCTGGCATTAATTTCTAGTCTGACTTCATTTTGCGTCTGTTTTCCTTTTTCGTGAGCGCGCAGCGTACACGTCAGTCGCTTAGTCTCTGCTCGCGCAGGCCTTGTACCATTTTTTTTTTTTTTTTTTTTGTACTTTAATGCCAACAAAGGCTTCCTAAATCTCCCCCATAATTTCTCTTTTCCCTTCCAGGACATGGATTTCTGGCTGGCTGGCTCTCAGACGCCATCACAAGAACAGGTATGTGGATGTATGGGCAGTGATATTTTTTGTTCTAGGTGAAACAGGTTTTTAATGTTACTCTGCTTGGACAGGAAGTTCTCAGTTGGAGCTATTGAGGCTGTTGCAGAACGAAGCGTAGGTTGTGGCCTGGAGTGTGATGTGAGATTTGAGATGGAGGGAGGGCATCAGGAGGGCTCCACCGGGTCTGCTAGCTCCCTAGCTTGGATTTCTTTTTGAGATGTTTTTGACTTTGCCTTGCTGGCTGCCTTGATAGTCCCTGGGCTTTTTTTGCTGCACCACGGTTCCTGTTGTGGGGAGTGGAGGAGTAGTGATAACAGAGGTTGGACAGTTGTGAGGCCTGAATGCCGTTTAACAGTTGAGGATGATGAGGAAAGAAGCCAGCGGTGCCCTTGTGCATTATGGCGCTCATGTGCAGGTATCTGTGAACCCTACTGCGAATACTGTGCACTATGAAGCTGCCCGTGCAACATTGGAAGCAATATCGAATATAGATTGGGGTGATCATGCGGAAGGCACACAACACTTTGACCACCCTGATCGTTTTACTGGGAAATACCGCCACGTGGCACGCAGGATGGTGGAGTTTGCTTGCAACCCCAGTAACAAATGCTGATAGCACATTGGAGTGAAGCATGGCCCTGTTTTTTTTTCTGCCTCTGCGAATATTATGCAGGCTATTTCAGCACAAGCCAGTGGTGGGGATATGCATAATGATGCACAAGATGAACCTACTCGACACAATGTTTGTCTAGCTGTGCCTAAAAGCAGTAATGGCTTCCCTCTCGGATTTATAAGATGCAAATTTTCAGAAAGTTATTGAACGTTTGTCTGAATCAAACAGCCTGAGCAGAGACCTATTAATGAAATGGAATAAAAAAAATTGTTTCTATGCAAGATGCAGTTCGTAAATGTGAGCTGCCTATCTCTACTCTACAATGTAAAGCACATAATCGGAAAATATACTGAGGGGAAATAATCTACAACTGGTGTAGTGCCCCGGAGGGCCTGCAGAGTAATCAAAAAGAGTTAAAGGGGTTGTCCCGCGCCGAAACGGGTTTTTTTTTTTCCAAAACCCCCGTTCGGCGCGAGACAACCCCGATGCAGGGGTTAAAAAAGAACACCGGACAGCGCTTACCTGAATCCCCGCGCTCCGGTGACTTCTTACTTACCTGCTGAAGATGGCCGCCGGCATCTTCTCCCTCGGTGGACCGCAGGGCTTCTGTGCGGTCCATTGCCGATTCCAGCCTCCTGATTGGCTGGAATCGGCATGTGACGGGGCGGAGCTACACGGAGCCCCATTGAGAAAAGGAGAAGACCCGGACTGCGCAAGCGCGTCTAATTTGGCCATTAGACGGCGAAAATTAGACGGCAACCATGGAGACGAGGACGCTAGCAACGGAACAGGTAAGTGAATAACTTCTGATAACTTCTGTATGGCTCATAATTAATGCACAATGTACATTACAAAGTGCATTAATATGGCCATACAGAAGTGTATAGACCCACTTGCTGCTGCGGGACAACCCCTTTAATAAGTTCCTGGGACCTCACTATGAACCTCTAGGGGACATAGGAGGTGCCCCACCTGACAGACACTGCTGTTGCTGGGATATCTACCCCAGCAACAGCTTAGTGATTGGTGCTTTGGTTGCTTAGCAACACCAGAGTTCACATGGGATAACAATTTTAAGGGTGTGTGTGTGTGTTGTCAGTTGGAGTTTAAAAGCAGAAGAGGAATATAGTGCGGTGAGACAGCGAGTGTGTTATCAGAAGAGATAGAGGGAGGAAGCACGGAGAGTACCTGAGTTTCTCTTCCATCCTGAAAAAGGGAGTCTGAGCCAGTCAGAGAGGCCATCACATTACTGAGTGTTACCTTCCCTCGCGCAGTTAAAGGGGTTGTCCCGCGAAAGCAAGTGGGTCTATACACTTCTGTATGGCCATATTAATGCACTTTGTAATGTACATTGTGCATTAATTATGAGCCATACAGAAGTTATAAGAAGTTATTCACTTACCTGCTCCGTTGCTGGCGTCCTCGTTTCCATGGTGCCGTCTAATTTTCAGCGTCTAATCGCCAGATTAGACGCGCTTGCGCAGTCCGGGTCTTCTTCTTTTCTCAATGGGGCCGCTCGTGCCGGAGAGCGACTCCGTGTAGCTCCGCCCCGTCACGTGCCGATTCCAGCCAATCAGGAGGCTGGAATCGGCAATGGACCGCACAGAAGCCCTGCGGTCCACCGAGAGAGAAGATCCCGGCGGCCATCTTCAGCAGGTAAGTAAGAAGTCACCGGAGCGCAGGGATTCAGGTAAGCGCTGTCCGGTGTTCTTGTTTAACCCCTGCATCGGGGTTGTCTCACGCCGAACGGGGGGGCTGTTGAAAAAAAAAAAAAAACCCGTTTCGGCGCGGGACAACCCCTTTAACTAGTGGAATATAATCTACCCCGCGCGAGCCCCTCCAGCCTGTCACCGACGGCCCCGGAAAATGGAAAAGAAATCTTTATTGTATTCAAATAACCTTCACCCAGCGAGAAGTAAGACGACAAGTGAAACTGTTGTCATTGCTCCCAAATCTACAAGAGTGGCAGCTACTCTGACAAGTATGGTGACTCGCACAGCAGGCAGTTGGTAAGAGTCTCGGCGTAGTTTGGCTGCTGACTGCTGATATCTGTATGTGACGCCAATGCCTTAATGAGAAAAACCTTACTAGTGGTGGTGAAAGAACGAGTCCAGTCAACTTGGATGCCAGTAAACTGACGGCATGTTTACTAGAATGTCAGGTTATGCCTTCAGTTTACTGGCATCCAAGTTGACTGGACTCGTTCTTTCACCACCACTAGTAAGGTTTTTCTCATTAAGGCATTGGCGTCACATACACATATCAGCAGTCAGTAGCTAAACTACGCCGAGACTCTTACCAACTGCCTGCTGCGCGAGTCACCATATTTGTCAGAGTAGCTGCCACTGTGATCAAGTGTAAACTAACACCACCCACTCAACCTACCTCTGGCTCGTTGCACTGGTTGGGGATCTAGAAAACTGTCCATAACCTCAAACTTTGAGCAGTGCATGATGGGAGGACAGGAGTGAAGCGCTGCGCTGTATTGCTATTGAGCAGTTCAGAGTCCTGGAAGCTCCCATTTGCTGGCTTCAGCAGGTTCTTCCTCCGGCACTGATGAGAGGGAGGTTGCTGCTAGTAAGTTGCAGGACCCATGAGCTGTGGGTGGAGCTATAGCACTGGCTGGTAAACGCGCTCTATGCTTGCTGGAAGTTGTAGGCAAGTCTGTCTTGATTGCGGAAGTGATGTTAGAACAATATGGGAAGGGAAAAATATGCCAGGTAAAAATATACAGCTAATTAATACATTTAAGAACCTTGCTATTAGAAGTGGGAGGGGGGGAGGGGAGGGGGGGGGTGTGCAGAAGCCAGGAGTAGATCTGGTAAGACTGCCTGGGGAGGAAAAAGTGAATACAGAAACCTCCTTCACATCTTTTAGGCCTCATGTCCACAGGGAAAATCAGGCCCGCTCCGGATTCTCCATGGAGAATCTGCAGCGGGTCCCTCCTGCCCCGCGGACATGAGCGCTGAAAATAAGAATTTAAAAGAATTAACTCACCCGCAGCGGACCGGGAATGTCTTCTCTTCCTCACGGCCGGAACTTCTTTTTCGGCCGGCGGATGAACTCGTCACGCCGGTGGCACGTCGCCGACGGGCCACGCGCATGCGCCGGGCACATCCGCCGAGCCGAAGCAAGAAAGATCCGGCCGTGAGGAAGAAAAGACCTTCCCGGTCCGCTGCGGATGAGTTAATTCTTTTAAATTCCTATTTTAGGTCTCCTGCGGATCCGGACGGCCTCCATAGGCCTCAATAGAAGCCCGCGGGAGCCGTCCCCGCGGGAGACCCGCACGAAAATGGAGCATGGTCCAGATTTTTTCATGCTCCATTTTTTTTTTAAATCCCTTTTATTGACCATCCGCGGGTATTTATCTACCCGCGGGTGGTCAATGCATCCCTATGGGGTGCGGATCCGCGGGCGGGAGAAGAGTTAAAATCCGCTGCGGATTTTAATTCTTCTTTTCCCCGTGGACATGAGGCCTTAATCTTTATGTAACAGGCTGCCATGTGTACAAACAAGCCTATACTTCTCTCCCAGCAAGTCACTGTGTTCAGAGAGCCCCCCGGGCCTCTCCTGTCACAGGCTGCTGCAGCTAATGTCCGATTGCTAAGCTATGTCACTAGCTGCGGTAGGCACAGGCTGCTGCAGCCTATAAGCTGTCCTCCTCTTCCACCATGTGACGTGAGACCTATTAAGGTTTACTACATTTACACCTAACTTCGTTTTTGAGAGGCAGTAACAAGATTGAAATGATCCTCTATCCCTTGATGTGGCTTATGTATAATACTGTAGTGATTCCAGAATATAAGCGACTTGTTTCTCTGCACCCAGAGCCTACCAGAAGTAGTTTCACCTGAGAGAGAGCCAGAAGAACTCACAAAAACAGAAGTACAAGAGGAAAGAAAGGAGGAAGAATCGGAGAAGGTGATCACTGCCACATTGACTGTTGGTCACAGAATTCAAGAACCGATTGTCAAAATGTCAGTTATTTGTGGTATGAAGGGATCAGATTGTTATATGGTGTGTTTTTTCTTTATTTAACAGAAATCTCATCGACACAAGAAAAAACACAAGAAGGAAAAAGATGAGGCAAAGGAAGATAAGAAATCTCGAAAGAAACATCATCATCATCATCATCACCATCACCACCACCACCACGAATCTCATGTGGATGCTCATTCTGAATCAGTTCATAACGGGATGTTAGATGAAGAGGAGCCGCTTCCAGTAAGAACGTGTGAAGAAATATGCACAATAACTTTGAGATATTCTAGTTCTTGAAGGGTAACTGTTGGAGTAGTGCTGCTTTTAGTAATGTATTTTAAATGTTTTGTTCCTCTTTCATAGCCCATGTCCGGATACCAGCTTTTGGCTGAAAACAAATTTATCAAGATGGTAAGTAAAAACTGAACCCGAGGAATCTTGCATTAAGGTGATAGTAATGGTTGTGTGATAAAACTTCGCTTGCCTGACCCATCTGGAAGGAGGTGAACCATACATTATATAATGATCCACGAAGAAGGTCTGCGAAGTAAGGTTGCAGTCTTGTCTATGTTCACCTTCTAGAAGTGGAGGATGATGTTGCACTACTGGATGTCCTATAGACCTAGATTACATAAAGGAAAGCTTGCAAATGCAGGAGAGAAAAACTCGAGATATTGTCTTTGCTTGTTGGATTCCTACCCAGGTCACTGTGCCACCTTACATATACCAAGCAGTACTTAGGAGTCCAGGAGCCTTAGGCTGAGTGTCCACGGGCGGGACAGATTATCGCGAACGATATTCTGCTGTGGGGGAGCACTAATGTCACTGTCCTTTTCCGTGCTGACCCTATATTAATGATTGGTTCATCGAGGCATTCCGCGAATTTTAGATGCTGGTGGAAAATCTCAAAAAAATAGTTCCGCTCTTGAAAGCGTGTCGTGTGTTCCACGTGTGATTTGTCACCACAGATCACGCTATGACAAATCGCCCATGGACAGCCAGCCTTAGGGCTCCTGCACACTTGTGTTTTTCTTGCACGTTTTTTCTGTGCGATTATCAATGGGACTTTCTAATTTTAAAAACACATCACAAGTTGGTGCTTTGTGATTTTTTTTATTTTTTTTGTGCGATGCGTTTTTAACATTAGAAAGTCCCATTGACAATCGCGTGAAAAAAAGGGCAAGAGTGCATGAGCCCTTACTTGTAAGCAATAAGGCCCCTATTTCACAGAAAACTGGTAATAATGTGACAGAACGTGTTTAATAGTGAAACTTAAAAAAAAAAAAACAATGACCAATAAAAAACAGGAAACTCCTCTGAACTGCTGCAGAACACTTGCCATACATCTATGTGGGAAGACGGTCGCACATGTTTCCTTTGCAATGTTTTGCGATTCTATTTTTGTCTTACAGATGTATGACATTCAAGGAGATTTGCAAAAGGAGAGTCGGGTCACAGTCTCCATCATCTTAGAAAACCAGGGTCAAAGCTTCCTTAAAAATATGGAGCTTAATGTTCTAGACTCCTTAAATACCAAAATGCAAAGGCCCGAAGGATCCTCTGTACATGATGGAATACCCATTCCTTTCCAGTTGCCTCCAGGTCAGTTTGCACCCTGTGACAATGTTTGCTTAAAGAACTGGCCCTCTAGACGCCTTCTGTGTGTGTTTGAATTAAAGTGGGGTTCTGCCACAGTATTCTCTCAACTCCTTTGCAAAGACCCATATGTATTTTTATTGCAGTCACTAAAGGGACCTTTGGGCTCTTACCCACTGGCGATAGTTTCCTGCGATGCAAGAGTGAGTGAAAATGCATGATTTTTTTTAAACCAACAAATTTCAATGGTTTCGTTCTCATTTGCAATGTTTGCACTCCAAGTTGCAATAAAAAAAATTTGCCATATCGCCCATTGTTTTCAGTGGTGCCGGCAGCAGCAGTACAAGCCCCATTGAAATCAATGGGCGAAGATCACAAAAGAGCTTTGGAATCCCCCATAGAGAGGGGACGGAGCTACAGGGAATCTTGCATATCTCCCCATATTTGGAGAGATGAGGGGCGGTGCTAGAGGACTTTCCCAGGGCTTCACTGAAAGTGAGGGGGTGGGGCTAGAGGATCCCTCTAGCCATGCTCCATCTCTTGGTTTGAGAAAAATCACTGAGAACCCTCTTTAGCCCCACCCACGGGGAGATACACAACCTCTCATTCCTGCCTCTAAGACTTCTCCAGAGCAGCACCTGTCCTCTGGAACGTGCTACCAAAAAATATCCGGACACTGGCACACTGAACTTCAGGCGTGCTCTAAAAACACACCTCTTCAGGGAGGCATACCACATCCCCTAAACCAAACCCTTTGGTACTCCACCTGATAACATGCTCCCTGACCTACTGACTGCAATCCCTGCTAGCCGTAATCAACCGGCAACTGCAGTCATCCCGATTCCGCCACTATACGGCCTGACCATTGTCTGTGTTTAGCATCCCTCATTCTCTACCTCACCATACAGTGCACATCTCCAGCCTCTTTCCCTTCTGTATCCCCCCATTACTTGTAGTATGTAAGCTCGTTGGAGCAGGACCCTCACCCCTATTGTTTTATTCAATTGATTACTTTATGTAACTGTTGCCTTGTGTTATTTTCCCTGTATTGTATGCGCTGCGGAATATGTTGACCTTATATACATAAAGATGATTATCATTATACCCCCTGTAGCTCTGCCCCCTCTCTCCTCACTATGGGGGATTCCGAAGCTTTTTCACGTTCTTTTCTGATTGATTTCCAATCAATGTTTTCAGTCCACGTTGTGATGAAAATAATAAGCGGTTTATTGTAGATTTTTTTATTGCAACGTGGAGTGAGTGAAAACATCGCAAATGAGAATGAAAGCATTGAGAATCATGCGTACTCGCTCCACATTGCAGAAAAATCTGTCGCCAGTGTGGAAGAGCCCTTAGATCGCTGTAAACAGGCATCAGACTAGTCTAAGGCTGGCAGACTCCTCTAACTCCTGGAATCGGAGACACCTCCCGTCCTAGCAATTTACGTTTTAGATGTGGTCAATAGCGACTGTGGCATCCTGTGGTTTCAGAGTTAGGGGATGCCCTCTGTACCCTATGGCAAACAAGAATACGCATTTGGAATTTGTTGCATTCATAATGACACAAACTACAAAACCGATATTGACCACGCGGGGCGAATGCTGCAGAAAGAAAGAACAAAGCTAAACTTTGGGTACATGAAAATGGCACCAATAAAAACTACAGCTTGCCCTGCAAAAAATACATGACCTGCATCTCAGTTGGTGGAAAATATAAGTGTTATGGGACTTTGAATATGGGATGCAAAACAACTCAATGAAAAACTAGTGTGCAAGAGAGTCATGGAGAAAGTTATGGACCAGACTGTGTTGTGTTTTGTATCCAGGTGTGTCGAATGAAGCGCAGTTTGAGTTTACAGTCCAAAGTATTGTAATGCCGCAGAAGCTGAAAGGAACGTTGGCGTTCATAGTAAAGGTAACACCCATGTGATATGACAATAACATTTACTGCACTGTAAAGGGGGCCACCTAAGCCCCCCCGGTGAGTTAGCCTTATGTTTTCTACTCTGTTTAATATAGTTCATACCAGAATGTAGAGTTTCTTTTATTCTATTAAAAGTAGATGGCTTTCAAAGTATAGTTTGAAGATGGGGCAAAAAAACTCTCCACCATATATCCTGTGGCTAGTGAGTCTGCTCAGCATCAGCTGTAGCCTCAGCCAGCACTCTAGAACCAAGCAACACTGGGGGAGCCGATGCATAGAGGCCCATTCAGCTTCCCAATATAATGCACAGTAATTATATTGGGACGCTGAAGAGTCCCGTATATTGATGAGGGGCAGATTGGCCTGTGATTGGCCGTTTTCTAGCTATTACACTGCGTACTGAGAGCTGTCAGTCCCAGAGGCCAGACTAGCAGCACTTCATGAATAAGCTGTGCTAGTCTTCTGCAAGGGACAAGCTAGAAGGTCTCCAAAAACGACTGGACATTATCCTCTAGAATCGGGACTGCATCATAAAGTGCTTGACCTGGTCCTATAAGGGGCTTGTACAATAGGGATAACAATTCGGGGTGAATTAAAACACTCTTAATGTCCCGGAAGCTCTGGCCTCCGTTGTCTTATGTGGCATGCTCATATTGCTGTCTACGCTCCAGTTCTGGCCTCGGCGGTATCCGCGCTGAAGACAGTGATTGAATAGACATTTGTGCTGCTTTTGTGACTCTTGGTGCGTCCGGTCCCACTGCCAGAAAGCAGAATGTTTTATTGTCTAAGTGATGATCTCCACAGCATTGGCTTCACACTCTCCATTTTTCTTCTATTTCAGGATGATGAAGGATCGTCCCATGAAAAATTAGATTTCAAAATCAACTTCAGCTGCTCCTCTTACCTAATTATGACCCCGTGCTACAGGTACCATCTTATCATTTTCTAACCCGCTTAAAGTTGTGGGATAGATTAGGTAGCCAGTAAAAAGTTAGTTACAGGTAAGTGTACAAAACTGAGCAGCTTTCACAAGGGCTACATTTTGATGACTAGATGTCGGTCCAAATCTCTCGGATATTCCCTTTCCGAGTATGAAGTGGTTGGTACCTAAGGAAATGTTCTCTAAGGAAGGTCAAACATTGAAAATGCAACCGAATCGTCGCTTCCCACATGCGTCAATGAGCTCTGGGTATTGAAGACTACCCTGTCTGCTACATTATAACTTCTGTGGGACTTGATAAACGATAATGGCGACTCTGATGGGAAGGTGTCTGAGCACACAGGGCATCACCACTTGCTGCATATGGGGCTGTGGAGTCAGACCAGGCAATGCCCGTGCTGACATTGATGTAGACAATACTTTGCCACGTACCACCTACCTAAAGGTTATTGCAGACCAAATGTTTCTTTTCATGGCGACCGTATTCCCTAATGGCAGGGACCGCTTTCAGCAGGATGGTTGACCCTGCCACACTGCAAAAATTGTTCAGGAATGGTTTGAGGAACAGATGACTGTTCAACAGCTGGCCTACAAAGTCCTTAAATCTCCATCTAAGCATCTTTGGAACAATGACGGATCCATGGGGATTCCAGCTCACAATTTACAGGGCTTAAAAGATCTGCTAACTTAATAATAATAATAATAATGCTTTGTACATGTGATTGGGTGGCTTACTAATGTATGGCCCATCCTGTGCTCCGTTCTGTGAGTCTGTGAAGCCCACCTGCCCCCTTGTCCCATGCTTGCTGCTCTGGTCATAAGATGACTGACTATTGAGGCCTGTGGCCAGAGATGTCACTTGGCCTGCTCCACTTTGCCTGAGTGCCTTTACTATGTCAGCCATCTCATGAGTGGCATGAGGGGGCTGTGATAGTGGAGGTGGAACTTCACAAACGCTGGAGAATAGAGCAGGAAATAACTAAAAGCACAATTATTAAAAATTGCTTTGCAACTAATGTAAAGTGACCAACCCTTTTGAATCCTTAATTGTTTGTGCCTCCACCCCCAGTGCTGGCCAATATACACTCAATGTCGAAAAAAATATCCCACTCCTAGAAGAAATTTTACTACAAAACTCAGCATGCAGTTCCATCTCAGACAGATATGATTTAGAGTTGTGGTGATTAGATAAAGTCTTCTCACCGAAGTCCCTGGAAAGTGGTTTCCCCCTCGGCCTATAAAAGGCTCTCAGAGGCTCCTTGTATGTAGTGACCTCTTCTCCCGCTTGTGTGGAGCTTGTTGACCACTAGACGCCTCTACGACACAGAAGAGATTTCACCCAGTAAACATTTTGAGAGGGGTTGTATTGACTAATTGCCCATGAAATGGGTTGTTCTGACCAGACTGTTGGTGGTTTTGGGAGCAGTCCATGTGTGAAGGCACACCAAGCGTCTGCACGATCTCGAGGCTCTGTTACAGCAACTGTGGAGTGATATGCAGCACTATGCCATACGGAACCTGTATACCTCTGTGACCGCCCTTATCACAGCTTGTATCCAAGCTAGAGGTGGTACAACTGGGTACTAGAGCCCCCTGTATCACATCTTGTATCAAATCTAGAGGTAGTACAACAGGGTACTAGAGCCTCCATGCCCTCATATCACAACTTGTATCCAAGCTAGAGGCGGTACAACAGGGTACTGGAGCCTCCATGCCCACCCATATCCTATCTTGAATACAAGCTAGAGGTGGTACAACAGGGTACTAGAGTCCGCTGTATCACATCTTGTATCCAAGCTAGAGTCGGTACAACAGGGTACTAGAGCCTTCATGCCCTCATATCACACCTTGTATCCAAGCTAGAGGCAGTACAACAGGGTACTAGAGCCTCCATGCCCACCTGTACCACCTGTATCCAAGCTAGAGGTGGTACAACAAGGTACTAGAGCCTCCATGCCCCCATATCACATCCTGTATCCAAGCTAGAGTCGGTACAACAGGGTACAAGGGCCGCCATGCCCGCATGTATCACATCTTGTTTCCAAGCTAGAGACGGTACAACTGGGCACTAGTCTCCTTTCAAGGGGTCAGTTTTCTGGCAAACTATTGTTTTGCTCTGATATTGTAATCACTTATAGAAATGTTACAATTGTATAGAGCGTTTTAATTAGAATAACATTCTAGTCGGAGCTGTAGTACTGACATTCTTATAGCAAGTGTATCACGGAAGAGCACTTCAAAATCTCTAGCTCTAAAGCCGCCAATTATAAGTAAAGTATGTTGGTCACAGAAGGGTAACTGTACTGTCATTAACCTTTTGACCTGTACGGACAGATCTGTTACAAACATTTGCCACGGCCCGAATTCGTTGACAGTAGATCTACACTTCAGTTTCTGACTAATGGCGCTGTGTTTTTGGCTGTACTAATACAATGTTCTGTACCATCAGTGATGCGTTTGCCAAGTTGTTGGAATCTGAAGACCTTAAAATGAGTTCCTTGAAAGTGGAAAATACGAGTCTGTCTTTTCACCATCTTTTAGCAAAAATTTGCTTTTATCACCACTTTACAGGTGAGTGATGCCAGATGTACCGTATATAATGTACGGAATAGTGTTGTCTGAAGCAGATTTTGAATTCTCATGGTTTCCATTCCAGTGGTTGAGCGAGTTGATTCTTGTGCATCCATGTATAGCCGGTCAATCCAGGGACACCACACTTGTCTGCTGGTGAAAAAGGTAAGTGTACAATCTACTAAAGGTGGTAACCTCGTCATACACAACACATCTATCTTCAGGTCTATGTATGGGCTTACTTGTATAAGGAGGTGCTGCCAATTGAGACTCGGCTCTTCCCAGTTTGCAAGAGATGCTGTTTATTACTCGGTCAACACCCGTTTTTGTCGTAAACCGAGCCCCAAATAGTAGGAAATTGCACATATACTTGCAACTTTTCAAGGCATTTGCCTTTTGGGGCAGATGTATTGGATTTAGAAAGCTTTAAACTAAACCAGGCAGATAGAAGATGAGTTGACTGTATCCCCTTTTTTCTTCTTTCTTTCCAAAGGGTGACAATTCTATATCCATTGATGGAAAATGCAGTGAAGCCACTTTCCTCAGCAGCCTTCTCAGTGAGATCAAAGCAACGCTGTCAGAATCTTGAACAAGAGGGAAGCCTTTCCTCTCGTTTTGCTCCCATCTCCTCTCTGCTCCTCCTGCAAGGCGCACTCAGACAGAACCGAACGTGAAAAACTGTTGCTGCGTGTTCAAGCCCTTCATCTCTGCAGGAGGCCCAATTTTACAGTCATCTTGAAGTGTAAACTTTTTTTTTTTTTTTAACCTATAGCTTAATTTTATCAAATGCTGCCCCCCATTATGATGATCATTATGAAAACCTTGCCTATTGAGATCCCTGTGCAGCTGATGAGCAGCTGTTATAATTCCGCATTCACATCACAATTTAACTTATACTGCCAAAGTGGTGGATAGTAATCGAACTTCTTTTTGGCCACTTTCTTTTTACTTACATTTTCTAACATCGGGTTTCTACATATGAATCCACATGTTAAAATCTAAGTAACCTATTTGCAACCATTGCTGTGGCTTGCACAGTGCAGATCACTGTTTGCAGTGGCTGGGGAACAGTATTGCTTAGAACGGCTGTCCAGCAAAGCACGAGGGGAACCTGATGCCTTGTTTGCAGTTATGCATGAACTGCCTGTTACAATAGCCTAACATCGCAGTCTTGCCTATTTGACCTAGCTAAACATCACCATCTTATATGGAATTAGGAGTTTTGTTTTCTGGGTCGTCTTTGGGAGGGAGGGAGGGGGGGGGGCAGCAAGACATTCCGAAGCATAAATTATGAACTAGAAACGGGAAATTCCATGCTTTATCTGGAGTGTCTTATATGTGTGTTTTGTGTTTCCTTTTTGCCCTGTTGGGTTTGTTTCATTTTTGGTTTTGACTCTTAAGGGGTTCTCCTATACACATGGTCAAAAATCTGCGCTAAACAGTCTACCTGATCACATACAAATCAAGAACCGCTTTTACCTTCCTAGAAGTCCATATATCATACTGCAGGTTTGTGAAGGTAGAAGATGCTCATAAATCATGTGAAGACCTTGGAAAATAACTGGTGGTGCCTTAATATGTATAACCTGAAGGGAAGATGATCAGCCACTGGAGACGACTGCAGCATGCAGACACAGTACCACTATTCTGTACAGAATTGTATTAGATACGGTCAGAAAATGAAGACCCGTTGCTTATTGTATGCGGATCGGAACCTTTAGTTTGGTGTTGCCAATTCCGCAAGACACTGACTTTCAGTGGTGACAATTCAGACAATGGCGACACGTTTTCCTTATAAATATACAAAATTATGTAAGTCTTGATGCATTTGAAGAGGAAAACCTTGTGATACCATTAGAAACACTAACATGCTCTCTGTACCAAGTGTGATGGGTGGGAACGTTGCAACAGACTTTCTTGGTATATTCTGCTGCCACATTTGGTATTGTTTACACAAACATACAAGGAGAAAGCCTTGGACAACGGTTGTAAAATATTGCTCCGTCCATAAGGAAGAGCAATGAACTTTTCTGCTTCCTGAATGGATACAGCAGAGACATTAATAGTCGTCTGCTGTAGAATAGAGTAGTTGTTGCCTACAGTTTGTAGGTTCTCCTCTCATGTACCTACATAATATATTTGTGACATTCTCTGTTACATGTCCTTCCCCTTTGCACTGCTTTTTGGTGTGTTGTATGTCCAGGTCTTCTCCACCGTATTTCCTGGTCTCAGATATCAGATATATCTTAAGAAATTCTGTCAACTATAACTAACTTGTTTTTTGACCACAACCTTGACCTTGAATATATCCGCATGTAGACTATATACTATCCAGATTCATGTTTGGTGATTTCTTGAAGTTTTCGATCTGTATGTGTTAAACTTGCTATTCACATTCCCTTGAAGAGGGCAGAGAAAAGGTACCGCAAGAGCTGCTGTAATTGTGTCAAGATGATCTACAATAAAATATGAAAATGGTTAAGAATCGGTGCTGTAGACTTCTGTCTTTTTTTCCTTTTGTCCTCTGCACTGGTAAATCACGGTTACACGGGTTTTTTTAGAATCTGGGAGATTGGTAACATAATATCTGAGGCCGAAAAGACACGTCCATCCAGTTCAGCCTATTACCCAGTTTTGGCCAGTGGTCCCCCATTTAGTGCGTAATGGTGACATGTATTTCCTGCCCATGTGCAGAACCTTACAGTTATCAGCGTTGCACCTCATTTGCCACTTTTCTGCTCCAACTTATCCAGATCCATTTGTATCCGCATTCCGTCCTCTTGTGTAATTATTTTACATCATTTTGTGTCCTCTGTGCAGTAAAAATATCAATATTTGAAATCCTTCTACCAGGTCATTAATAAAGATATTAGAACAGGGCCCAATACTGCTTCCTGTAGGACCCCACTTGTAGTCCCTCCAATACCGCCCCCTGTGGCACTCCACTAGTAATCCCTCCAATATCGCCCGCCCCCTGTGGTACCCCACTAGTAACGGTGACCCAATCCGAGTATGTACTAATAACCACAAATGTTTCAGTATCTTGGCTTCCTGCATTGTGACCCTTGCAGCATCTCTGGTTTCTAGTTAACTTGACATTTATTGTGTTAAAAAAAAATAAAAAATCTCCGTGAAGCTTGACGATTGGATGGCGGCTTACTGCCCGGAATTTGATGAGATGTATATCCAATCAGAAAAATCTTGTCTTTCTGCCTCAAACTTACAGCACTTATAGATGTAGAGGACGAAATTGAAGATTCTAAATCCTCATTACTTGCAGCTCTGGAAACAAATATAATATTTAAAAATAAATATTTTTTTAAAAAACCTTGTATTCAATTATTAGTGTGTTTTTAAAGGCAAAGTATTCAACAGACAACAAAAGTAACTATCAGGTGTACGGCGAATTTTTACACTTTTTTTTTCTTTTTAATCGATTTTTTTTCCAGATCTGGTCCATAAAAAAGCCAAATAGCTTCCGATTTTCTACGTTTATCAAACAAGTTGTGGGAGTGAAAACTAAAGGCAGGAACATTCTCCACAAAACCAGAAAAAAATAACACGTTCCTAGGATAAACTGCAAATTTTATAACCGAAAAATCCCAACTTTTTTTTTTTTCTTTTTAAAGAAAAATGGCTGTGTTAGAATCCTTTAAGGTGGTTGAGGAGGGTCTTCATGGTGTCCGATCGAGCTGAAACTTTGACAACCTAATTTTTACACCAATTGGCAACTTTTTAGAGGAACTCCTAGAAGATACGACGAAGAAAAATCCCCCCCCCCCCCCATGTCTTGTGATCACCCTACAGGGGGGGCTCTTTTCAGACAGTTGTCTGCACTCTTCCACATAGATGAATTGGAAAGTGCGCACACAGGCGTTTGAAAACCAACGCTGTGTGCGCCAGAAAACCCTTTTTCTCCACTGCTTCCCTTACCTTTTAAGCACCATAGTTTATGGTGCCTCAAGGTCCTGACAGAGGCCATTTAAGTAAAACTTGTATAATGTGTAACTTCTGGGAGTTGAGTTTCTACCAGAAACTGATTAATAAATGCTATCTCATCAAGCTTGGTCAACTGTGCTATAAAATAAATGAAACATTAAACATTACCTGCAGCGTCAACGGTCAACAGATGGCAGTAGAAGTGAACAGAAAAAGGCTGTCATAAATTCGGGAGAGACTCACGTTCACTCCTGAAGTTGGGAAACTAAAGTTCTATATGATCCACTGGGGATTTCTCAACCATGCAAAGATCACAGGAACTTTACACCATTTCCTCAATTCAAAGGTCCATGTTGGGTTGTCGTAATTATACGTTTCTGACTAATTATATAAAGAGAAGATGCCATTTATAATATACTATTCCTAGTGTCACTCTGCATTTACCATATCAGCAGAGAAAGGGTTAACCAGATTCAGATGAACGTGTGTTTTTTTTTTTTTGTTTTTTTTTTCTTTTTAGAGTATGTTAGGGCTTGCCCTTTCCAACAGGTACTGTACAATATGATAGCCGCTACTAGACCAGATGCTGTATAGTACAATCAGCTGGTGACAGAGGGGTCACATCATACTTACTAGTATGGGGGTATAGTGTAAGGCTGACGTTGGGAGGGATGGTGTATATAATGCTGGGCTAATGTATACAGAATACTGGTGGTAGAGCTGGTAAGGTAGAACAATATTCTACATGTTCTAATTTACAATTAGTTATTGGATACTGAAATACAGCGCTTTTAAAAGCTTGCATGGGTAGTAATAGAGGCTGACACTAGTAGGTGCAGGTGGGATGTACTGTATGGACTTTATATAGCATTATATACACAGTACTATAGAGTTGGCAGAAAGGTATATGGGAATATCATATGAGCTAAATGTGTGAGATGGAGTAGTGTATATAAGGTGAAGTTATAGGATGAGGTGGGGTGGCAGTTCTATGTACTGTATAAGTAATGAAGCACCCTGTATGAGAGTGGTATAGTACTGTATGTCCAGCACTCCATAAGGAGTGAGGTTGTATTGGCGGGTAGAAGAGATCTTGTAGCAGTTAAATAAATTATCCTGGTGCATGCCTGCAATTTGGTTTAGACAGTTTCCCCCCCCCCCCCCCAGTCGTCTCCACGACAGCACCATCTGAGATGGCCTCCTCCTGGTTGGACAGGAACACACCAAGAGGTTTAAAAGCTCCCCTCTCTCCCACCTTCCTCACTGTTCTTCCTGTCCTGCCAGGAGGCAGGATCACTGAGAGGTGCTGGTGGAGACACCAGCATGAAGAAAAAAAACTTACTGGTAATGGATTGGAGGGCAGTAGTGTCCACCGTGTCCTCTCTTCCTGAGGATCGTCTCCTGGGATGCCACATGGTGTGGTTCCCCCAGGCCAGATTCCTCCCACGGCGACCCTTGGGGGGGGTTCAAAGTGGGGGCCTCGCTTCTCCTCCCTCCGGGGGTGCGAGTCTCCTGGATCTGCTGCTGGCATAGGGTCGGTAGAACTAGGAAAGTCCCGCAGCACACCTAACACATGCACTTCAGTGCAGAGGTTCCAGTCTGTATATGCCAAGCCACCTGTGGGGTCATGAACCCAACCCCAAGTAAATGCAATGGTATCCAAGGAGGCGGCAGCATCAACGGTGTAGAGATTGTAAAAAAAGGGTTTTATTGCTCCATAAAATTGGCCATTTTATGGAGCAATAAAACCCTTTTTTTACAATCTCTACACCGTTGATGCTGCTGGCATAGGGTCGGGCGCGGCGCTCTCTGGCTCCCTGTGGCACCATGTCACGTGACCGACGTGGGGACGTCATTGTATTGGCGTCTCAGGTCGCGAAGAGGGGGTGAGGCCTGGTGCAGAGGGTGCCAAAATTCAAAAAATAAAAGGAATCTGAGAGAAGACCTTCAGGACAAGGTAAGCCATTGCTATAAGCTGGCTCAATTGCTCCAGGGTGACTGCAGTGCATATTACTAATGAGTACTCCACTGGACATCGCTGAGTCGTCAGCCACAGCGGGGGGTCGTAAGTAGCCCATGTGGCAAAAATAATGCAAAAGGTCCAGTGTGATTTACCTGGAATATTGCATACTTATCTGCATACCTCTGTCTGTCTGTTCTGGGAGGGGTGTCTTTATTTTTTTTTAAATTCCCCTGGCAAAGTTTAAAAAATGTGCGGAAGAAGGCAACCGGCCACGAATGACAGGCCTCTATGCAAGGCATGCGTAGCTAGGTTAGTTAAGGAGGAATCGGGGGGTTTCCTAGAGGACGTCAGGACGTTGGTTAAGGAGGAGGTTCGGTCAGCTCTGACGTCACAGACAGTGCCGCCATCAGGGGCATCCACGTCCAGGCGCCACAAGAGGCCATATAGCCCGGAAAGATATTAGGACTCTAAAAAAAAGTTTGGTCTGGTCAGAGCTGAAAGAGCCAGCTCCTGAGGAATCCTTGGACGAGGAGGACTACAAGATATACCTGTTTCACCAGGGAGATTTAGTGGCGCTCATAAGATACGTGAGGGCCACCCTCAAGATGGAGGAGCCCATGAAGCTGTGCCCAAGATGAGATTTTCAGTGGATTGGGAGAAGGGCGCGCAGGCATACCTTTCTGGTTTATAGTAACCTATCCAAAAAGAATGGAAAAAAACCCGATGTGGGATCCTTTTCCACCAAGGGGGTTAAGAGGCACTACCCGTTTGAGGGGGAGGTGTGCACAAGTTGGGAAGAAATACCCAGAGTCGATGTCCCAGTGGCCAAGGTGGTGAAGAGAACAACACTGCCCTTTTTGGCCCAGACCTTGACAAGATTCTTGAAGGCAGCCGACAGGAAGAGGGGTTTTCCGGAAGAAAAACAAAGGGAAGACCTTTTTTTTGGGCACCAACATAGCATTTCGAGTCCTATAGGGGCAAGGGCAAGACGGGCAGATGGAGTTGCCCTATCGGGGGTAAGGGGAGGAACTTCCTCTTTAACCCCCATCAGGCGGATCTGGCCAAGCAAAAACCCTGACGCTATCCCAGTCGGGGCGAGGCTGGGGAACTTTGTGGATCAATGGGCCTCAATCTGCGAGGGCTCATGAATCCCTAAGGTTCTGCAGCAGGGATACCAAATAGAGCGGGTGTCCATCCCCAAAAGAAAATTTGTAACTACAGGGGGCTCTGCACAACCATTGCACCTACTCCAACAAGGTGTTCGGGACTTACTACATTTAAAAGCAGTATCTTCTGTACCTCTGAACAAAGAAACCCAGGGTCACTACTCCAGACTCTTCCTGATAAGAAAACCCTGCAGCAAGTCAAGCATGATCATCAATCTAAAACCCCTGAACACTTACATCAGGTATCGGAATTTCAAGATGGAGTCAATTTCCTCCACAGTAAAGCTGATACCAAAGGGGGCATATGTGGCGTCCATAGACCTAAGGGATGCGTATTTCCATGTACCGATCTACAGGGATTCTCAGAAGTCCCGGAGATTCGAGCTAAACATGGGCAGAAGAACAAGTCGCCTCCAGTTCAGATGTCAATTCCTTTTGGGATTTCATCAGCACCCCAAATCTTTACAAAGATCATGGCGGAGGTAGCGGCCTACCTAAGGCAAAGGTCAATCTCGATAGTACCTTACCTCTTCTTCAAGCAGGAGGAGGGGGAGTAAAAATTTGTTACAGATGGGAGCTAATATGATAGTTCCTACAACGGAGCGTAGTTTTGGTTATTATTCGTCTTTGTTTTACGTGGCGAAACCCTATGGTTCCTTCAGGACCATACTTAATTTAAAACCCCTTAATACATATATTGCTAATCGGTTTAAAATGGAAACTATTAGATTCAAAATTCCCTTGATTTAAACAGTCATATGTCATGTGAGCAGTAGATCTAAAGGGCGCCTACTATCACGTTCCCATCCATAAGTCGTATCAAAAATATCCCGGGTTTGCAGTTAGGATAGGCTCCAAAATTTTTCATTTCAAATTTATTGGTCTGCCTTTTGGTATATGAACCGCTCCGAGGGTTTTTTCAAAAGTCTTGATTGAGCCAATTGGGTTACTTAGAAGTAGAGGAATTAATATAATCCCTTATGTAGATAATCTTTAATACTTTCAAATAATTTGCACTCTATGGAGCAACACCTAGGGGAGGCACTGAAACTTTTCACTGAGCTAGGGTGGCTTATAAATTTCAAAAAATCTAACCTAAACCCAGATACTAAAAAAATGTTCTTTGAGTTCTTTTGGAATCTTCTAAAGGTTACCTTTTTTTTAGCTCCTACTAAGAGAAAAAAGGATCTAATCATCTCCATTAGTAGGTTTAAAGGGAAGAACTGGGTCTCTATAAGATAGTGTATGAAGGTCTTTGGACAAATGATGGCTCCTCTGCCAATGGTCCTCTGGTCTCAATTTCATTACAGCAAGAAATTTTGTCTTCCTGGGATAGGAGGCAATCCTCACTGGATAAAAAAATTAAATTGTCTGCTTCGGTAAAAAAGTCTTTAGATTGGTGGTTATAACCTCGCAATCTTAAAAAAGGGGTACAGGGGTCCCTATCCCTGTCCATTGTGGTAAATACTGACATTCGTGGTTCAGGTTGGGGGGCACAGATAGCAGATGAGAACCTGCAAGTTTCCTGGCTGTCCTATGTTAGCTCTCAATCATCTAATTATTGAGAGTTTAGATCAGTGTGGGAAACATTGATTCAGGCTGTAGATACACTACGGGGAAAACACATGAAAATATCTGACAATGTGACAGCAGTATCTTTCATTCATCTTCAGGACGGCACCAGACACCCTCATCTACAGCAGATATCAAAAAGAATATTCTCCTGGGCAGAAGACAACATAAAGTCAGCGGTACATCTGAAAGGCTCCCAGAATATTGCGGTGGACTATCTGAGTCGGGAGAAGCTGGAACCAAGAGAATGGTCTTTGAACATGGACATGTTCCATTTCCTGACGTCTCAGTGGGCATACCCCCAAATAGATCTATTTGCGGGAAAAACAAATGCAAAATGCCACAGTTTCTTTTCCCTGAACCCCACGACAATTCTCTGGCGTTAGCCGTTCTATCTCAGGAATGGGATATGGATCTGGCTTATGCCTTTTCCTACCTTCCATTAATTTCTCGGGTTCTTCAGAAGATCCAGAACTGTAAGGCCAGGATTATTATCATTGCCCCAGCATGGCCCAAAAGACCCTGGTTTCCATTGTTGACCTCCTTGGCAATACACATGCCAATTGCGCTACCCCTCAGGCAGGACCTTCCGCTTCAGGGTCCAGTCTTCTGCCAGGAGATCCGTCAGATAAAGCTGACTGCTTGGCTTCTGAGCGGCGTAGGCTGAGGGATCGAGAACTATTATCCAAGGTAATAAACACACTCTGAAAGAGTCATAAGGAGTCTACATCTATGATGTACTCTGGTATGGAAAAAATTCAACCACTGGTGTGGTTCAGATGTTCTGGATCTAAATAATCATGACCCAGTGAAGATTTTAGAATTTCTACAAGAAGGTCTAGACAAGGATCTTATCCCTAGAAGCCTGCGGATGCAGGTAGCTGCTCTTAGTTCCAAATATAGATTGGCTTGATAAAGACTGGAGTTTCACCAGTCGAAACGTTGTATTTTACTATGCAAGATGAATTAAAGATGAAGATGAAGATTTTCTACTTATCTTACTGACACCCCTGATGCTGCTGGTTTACTATGTATTTGAGGCAAGTATATTGGATGTGAGGTCTACATCCGAACGCAGCCTTGCATCTAACGCCCGGTCACAGCTCTAGTGAGTATACTTATTTCTCCTATTGTGGAAGTGCTGCAACAACCTGCTTTTTATCTTGGACTGCTCTTAGTTCCAGGTTTGATGTCCAACTAAGCGAAAACAGATGGATACGCAGGTTTTTACAGGGAGCAGATGGGCTTAAACCATTTGTTAGGAAATCAATTCCTGCTTAGGACCTTAATGTGATCTTGTATCGTCTCTGTGAACCTCTATTCGAACCTATACTGCCAATATCACTCAAAAACCTGTCTATGAAAGTAACTTTTTGAAAAGGCTATTACAACCACTAGAAGAATTGGCGAGATACGAGCTTTATCTTGTAGGGAACCATACTTAAAAATACGAATGTTAGAACAGGTTTTTGGTGACCCTGTCTCCCAGAAAAAAAAACAATAAAAAGCGATCAAAAAGTCATATGTATTTAAAAATGTCGCCAACGCAAAGTGTAGGACATCTAGCAAAAAATGAGACATCGCACAACAATGTCGACGAAAAAATAAAGTCATTGCACGCAGAAGATGGCGTCAGAAAATAATTTAAAAAAATGTAATGACTTTGTAAAAAATAAAAGTAGTACAGCAAAAAAACTATATAAGCTTGGTGTTGTCATAATCATACTACTAACCCATAGAATGAAGTTATGTCCTTTTGTTGCAGTTTGTGCAACGCAGAAACAAGACGCACAATAAGATGGTGGAATGTTGTGAGTTTTTTTCATTTCTCTACACTTAGGGCTCATGTTCACGGGCAAAATATGATTTAAGATCCGCAGCGGATCTCCCGCATGCGGATCCGCATCCCATAGGGATGCATTGACCACCCGCGGGTAGATAAATACCCGCGGATGGTCAATAAAAGGGATTTAAAAAAAAAATGGAGCATGAAAAAATCTGGACCATGCTCCATTTTCGTGCGGGTCTCCCGCGGGGACGGCTCCCGCGGGCTTCTATTGAAGCCTATGGAAGCCGTCCGGATCCGCGGGAGACCTAAAATAGGAATTTAAAAGTATTTACCCATCCGGAGCGGACCGGGAAGGTCTTCTCTTCCTCACGGCCGATCTTTCTTGCTTCGGCTCGGCGGATGTGCCCGGCGCATGCGCGCGGCACGTCGACGACGTGCCGGCGACGTGCCGCCGGTGTGACGAATTCATCCGCCGGCCAAAAAAGAAGATCCGGCCGTGAGGAACAGCAGACCTTCCCCGCCCGCTACGGATAGGTAAATTCTTTTAAATTCTTATTTTCAGCCCTCATGTCCGTGGGTCAGGAGGGACCCGCTACGGATTCTACATGTAGAATCCGTAGCGGGCCTGATTTTCCCCGTGGACATGAGGCCTTAGAATTTTTAAAACGTTTTTCAGTACATTATATGGTACATTAAATAGCACCACTGAACAATACAACTCGTCCCGCAAAAACCAAGCCCTCATACAGCGACGCCGATGGATAAATAATGGAGTTACGATTTAAGGGGGAGAATGAAAATGCAAAAAGAAGGGCTGCGTCATTAAGGGGTTAAACAGTCGTGCAGCTTTATGCAGATATTAAATGTGTATGGGTGCTGATTGCTGAAGCATGTGTTTGTCAGATGTGATGGTCATTACATGCTCAGTTGTGCCCAATCATGTCACTGTAACCTAAATAGCATTTAAGGACCAGATAGAATAAACTCCTCCATCGTTTTAGCACATTTCATCTGTTCTCTTTTAGCCAATTAGAGTTTTGGTTCTTTAATAGTAAGATACCGCAAAGTGTAAATGGCACATTGTGGGGGACATGTATACACAAACCCATGCCGAGACAGCTGTAAATATGATGATGTGTCCAGGGATGTGAATTGATGTAAATTTATGATGAGTATTAAGTGGAATGATCGGTTTGTCAGAATAGGACTGATTTTAAGCAAAAATTGGGACTGTCAATTTCGACTCCCATTAAAGTCAATGAGAGTAAAAATCGGTTTCTCTAATTTGTCTACTAGAAGGTCCCAATGCACCCAAAGACCCGCAAATTGCATGAGAGTAAAGCCACACATATGGGGAACACTGCTTTTCACAAAATAGCCCAAATATTGCAGAGTGGTGTAGGGATCACTGCAAACAAAAGGCTGTTAGGGCCGCAAATATGTATCCATTTTGTATCCATCTTATATCCTGCAGTTTGACATTTCATACACTTTATATATTCTATAACTAGAACATTCCAGACATACTATCTAGGCTTTGCTGAAGTGGTGGAAAACAGCCTAGGTTATTAGGCAACTCGTGACAAGAAATCCAGACTGGCGACCTTGATGTCATCAGCTCCAGTTTTCCAAGAAGATGTTCTTAAATATATATAATAAAGAATCTTTCTGCACATGGTAGAAATATTTGTTGCACTAATAAAGGAGGGAACTATCTTGATTACACCAAGCTGAGTATAATGTGCCTTAGTTCATTGAAGTACTTCATACCATTCTATTATAATTTGAAATGTCTAAATATATATCTGAGCTACATTTAAAAACCCAGCGGACCTACCAAGATTCCTGGGGACTCTGGAGCTCACCATGGTGTCGATACCGGACTAGCCCACTTTACCATCACTGCCAGTTACAGCACCCAGGGAGACTTGGCGCGAGGCCCAGCCTGAAAAGAGAAGGGGTAGGGGACACCCTGGAGCTACCCCCCCCCCCCCCCACACACACACACACACACACCTGAAGATAGTGTGGACTCTTATCACAGAGACATTAGCACGGAAGCGTTGACGAACAAATCGCTCACCCCACTCCTGTATCCCTCATCCCCCTCGTCCTTTCCCTCCCCCCCCCCCCCCAAAGAAGGAGGGAGGGAGAGGTGAGGAAAAAAAATATATATTTTTTTTGTTCCTCCTTTCTCCCCCTATCTCCATTGTCCCACCATTCCTCCTCACCTAAAAGCCTTCACTCTGCCCAGTACCCACATCAGAGCGATACCAAACGAGTTGAGAAAAGCTCTTGAAACTATCCAAGTCATGAGAAGGCTGTTTGCAGTTTGAATTGTTGTTTTAGTAAAGAGTTGCAGGTTCTACAAAGTTGCCCCACGAGGGCTTTTCTATCAAGTTCAGTTACATGGTGGATGACGTGGACGAGTCTCTACCCACTTCCCTCAGTAGGCTAGATGCCACTACGTGCTGTCTAATCTCTGGTTCACACTAGGCGAGCACCTACTTCCAAGAGTCTGGGACTCTACCCCTGGACGGACAGATTCTGTCACCCTACTACCTCTGCTATACCTATTTTCCTACTCTTCCTCTCAATCCCCCCGCTCCACCCAGCGGCGGCCAAAACTAAAAGTTTGCCAATATGATGAACACATCTTTCTGCACATACAACGCTAGAGGACTAAATTGCCCCTCCAAGAGGGGACAGATCCTTGCTCATTTGCACAAAAAGCGTATACTCATAGCCATGCTTCAAGAAACCCACTTCAAAAGTGGTAATGTCCCGAAATGTAACAACAGGTTTTATTCCCAGTGGTATCATAGTATCGACCCCGACAAAAAAATGTGGAGTTTCCATAGCGATACACAAAAGCCTTCCCTTTAATCTCCTTGCGTCCGAAGCAGACCCGGAGGGCAGGTACCTCTTTCTAAAAGTAGAACTGGGAGTTAAAGTGCTTACAATTGCTAACGTTTATTTCCCCAACTTAGGCCAAAATTGTTCGGGATCCGAGTACTGGGAGAGCTGGCTCGATTCGCCTCAGGAGACGCGATTATCCTTGGAGGAGATATAAACGTGTGCATGGACCCGCGCCTTGACTCGTCATCAGGTAAGTCTGGCGTTTCCCTGGCAGCTATACGTAGACTACGGAGGCAAATGATTGCCCTTAAAATCATTGATCTCTGGAGGACTCTGCACCCAGAGGTCAAGGACTTTAGCCACTATTCCTCCGCACACAACAGCTATAGCAGGCTGGACTATATTTATTTCACACGCCCTACTAGACCTAGCACCCACAAGCTCGATTGGCAGGATAGTATGGTCGGACCACGCACCGGTATATAGGGGCCCTAGTGAATGGAGACACAAGGAACGGGCAACGCCACTGGCGCTTAAACGACAACCTTCTGGGAGATTCCTGTTGCCTGGAAGAGATACGCTGGGCTATCAAAAATTTCACAGAAACCCACAAAAGTTGAAACAGCGCCACCCATTAAATGGGAGGCCCTGAAATGTGTCATTCGAGGGATCTTTATCTCGCACGGCGCCAGACTTAAAAGAGAGAGAGAGCGGGTAAATTAACAGACCTGCTGACAAAGCTAGACACCGCAGAGCAGTCCAATAAAACAAAAGTAACAACACCCCTAAGTACAGAAATCTCTTCGCTACGCCATCAGATCCTGGCATTGATGGATCAGGCCTCCCTCTGTGCCAGAGATAAACTGAGAGGGGGATATTATGAATATGGAAACAAATGCAGCTCCTGGCTAGCGAGAGCGCTTAACCCACAAGAATCACCCTCATATATCTTTGCACTCATTTCTCCGGAAGGAAAGAAAATACATGCCAGCGCAGAAATAATTGAATGCTTCCACAGATACCATAAGGACCTCTACAACATAGGTGACGCCGATGCGGCACAGGGGGAATCTGGAGATGCGGGAATGACAGCATACTTGGACGAATATGCTCCGGATCCCATCCCCAGCGAGGAGTCGAGGACACTAGAGGGTGACATAACGGAGCAGGAAATATTAGAGGGAATCCAGAAACTCAAAATTGGCAAAAGCCCAGGGCCAGATGGCTTCATGCCTAGATTTTATAAGACTTACGGGGACCTACTCGCCCCCATAATTTGCCAGTCCTTTAACGCGGTCTCCAGGTCCTCCCCATTTCCATCTCAAGCACTGCAGGCAACCATAACAGTGATCCCAAAACCCGGCAAAGACCCACTCCAGTGTGGGAACTATATGCCTATCTCCCTCTTAAATGTGGATACGACGCCGGTTTAGGGTGAGACACTGGTCGTGCCGTGGACGTGCGGGGCCTCCCAAAAGCAAGAAGTTATTTGAAGATCTCCAATTCCATGGTCAAAGAACCAATACATCAGCTGTTAAGACAGGTCAAGAGTAAGGTTTAAAGTATTTGTCGCCCCCCCCCCCCGCCCCCCAAAATCACTATGCCTCTTTTTTTTTTTCTTTCTCTCTCTCTCTTTCCCTTCCTTCTTATATCTGCTACACCCCCCTCTTTCCCTCCCACGTTTTCGCTACTCCAATCCCACTTATGTTGTTTGTTTATTTTCTTTAATTTTGAGAAAAAGTTATGAAAAATGCAAGTCGGGAACATTCATGTAACTGTGATGGAAAAACCTATACAATCTCTGTTGTACCTATTGAATGTCCCGAGTTGACTAATAAAAACATATTTCAAAAAATGTGGACATGAAAATCTTCGCCAGAATAATAGCCACACGACTGCAGCCTCTCTTGCCAGGGCTGATACACAGAGATCAAGTGGGGTTTGTCCCGGGCCGTGAGGCAAGGGATAACACCATACGAACCCTGTCACAGCAGAAAGGGACGCCCCATGCCTTCTCTCGGCTGGTCGATGCCGAAAAGGCATTTGACCGGGTAGATCGGGGCTTCTTAGAGGCCACACTTCAAAAAATAGGCCTTGGGCCCAGACTACGAAATTGAATCATGGCCCCTATACGACAGACCTACTGCATGGATTCGGATCAACGGCAGGCTCTCACCTCCGGTAGAAATCCGCAATGGCTTGAGACAGGGTTGCCCCCTATCACCCACACTCTACATCTTAGTCATGGAGTCCCTCGCAAATGCGATAAGGCAGAACCCAGACATAAGAGGCTTTCAAACCCCACATTCTGAACACAAAATAGCATCATTTGCGGACGACCTGCTTATATATCTGACCAACCCCCAAAACAGCATACCAACCATACTGCAGGAGTTCAAAAAACATATCCAGTTTAGCAACTTTAAAATGAATATCCACAAGTCCGAAATTTTAAACATAACTATACCCCTCTCGGAGGCCTCCAATCTAAAATCCCGATTTCCACTGAGGTGGAAAGATGACCATATCAAATATCTGGGAGTCCATATCCCCTCCAAACTAGAGGATCTGTTTAATCTCAATTACGGGCCCCTTTGGAAAAAAACGCGCAGAAAAACCAGCAGACACCCCTTATTGTAAACCCAACCCCTAGAGAACTGCCCATTCCTTGGAAAACAGCTTAAAAACCAACACCCAGACTCCGTTTTGTCCCTCTTGCTTGTGCGAGCACCGTTAAATTATTCTGGCAACATGCTTTCACCCGGTGAGCAGATGTCTTTGGCCGCCTGCACACGGGCGGAAATCCCGCGGCGGTTTTTCCCGCGAGATTTCCGCCACTGAAAGTTTGCATAGGGGTGCATTACAATACGCACTCCTATGCAGATGGCCGCGGTTTGGCCGCGCGAAATGTCGCGCGGCAAACAAACCGCGGCATGTCCTATTTTTGTGCGGGGCTCACACTCACCCGGCCGCCGGCTCCGGTCTGCGCATGCGCCGGCTGCGCAGCAGCCGGCACATGAAAGACCCGGGGCCGCCAAGCGCGGGTGAGTACACGCTCGTCTCTGCAGGCTCTCGGGTCGGGTCCCGCGGCAAGAATTCTCGCTGCCGGATCCGACCCGCTCGTCTGCAGGCGGCCTTTGTGGGCATGGTTGATCCATGTAACTTTTTTCAGGCGCTTCTCCAGCGTGACTTTATTTCAGTCACTGCAAAAAAATTCACAAGAGGAATTCATTACTACAGATTTTGCATTCTTACATCCTGCATTGGCAAGAAATACTACCTATCTCCCTCTACAAATTTGCCTGTGAAGCTCTGCTGTGTGTTGGGACGCCTCCTACCATGCCTACTTCCTGTAGTCATAGCAACCAGTGACTCCATCTGCAGCTGCACTGCGGATGTACTGCGTGAAAAAACGCACCCATTCACTTGTATTGGAGGCTTCACGCGCAGAATCCGACCCAAATTAGAACAGGTCGCAGATTTTTTCACGCGCGTGAAAAAACGCGATACAAATCCGTCCGTCTGGGGACAACTGCGGATCCTCATAGGAATATATTGGCTGCGGTCTGGGGCAGTTAGGCCGCCTGCACACGAGCGGAAATCCCGCCGCGGGATTTCCCGCGGGATTTCCGCCGCTGAAAGTTTGCATAGGAGTGCATTAAAATACGCACTCCTATGCAGACGGCCGCGGTTTGGCCGCGCAAAATCTCGCGCGGCAAACAAACCGCGGCATGTCCTAATTTTCTGCGGGGCACGCACTCACCCGGCCGCCGGCTCCGGTCTGCGCATGCGGCGGCTGCGCGGCAGCCGGCACATGAAAGAGCCGGGGCCGCCAGGCGCGGGTGAGTACGCGCTCGTCCCTGCAGGCGCTCGGGTCGGATCGCGCGGCGAGAATTCTCGCTGCCGGATCCGACCCGCTCGTCTGCAGGCGGCCATAATGTGCCTAAAATAACGCGCTGGAAATTCCGTTCGTGTGCAGGCACCCTTAGGCACCTAAACATACCTAAATTTTTGTTTTCTGATTACAATATGTTAATTAATGTTAAGACACATGGCACATACATTTGACTTGGGAACACCCGTTAAGAAATAAGATAACTACCTAAAGGAGAGACTGCGGGTATTGTTGGACACCCGAAAATATTGTACTGTGCCGATGTTAGTTTACTTCTAATATTTCTATTCTTTTTCTGATTGAAGAAAATGTGATTACCTGTATATCTCATTGATATTCTAATAAAATATACATTGAACATTAAATATATATCTGGAGCACCCAACGTGGGGCATGACTGGAATTTCACTCTAGATTCCAGTGAAGAATCCATTGATTTTCTCTTCTCCGGGAAGGACAGACAGAGTGCTCTATAAATAAAAGGTAAGGAGGAACCTTATTTCTTACAAAATACTTTTTTCCTCCCTGAGGTTGTGATTGTCCCTCTTTGCTGGCCAAAGAAGACACTACTGTTGTGTTTTGAGACCCTTGTCAAAGAATCAGAGGGGTGTATTTTGGGTGTGGTTGCGCAATTGCTGTATGAAAGAATGACCACATGACCAGTCACTGTTGGAATGTGATCTTGTTAGTCTATATATATATATATATATATATATATATATATATATATATATATATATATATATATATATATATATATATATATATATATATAAAGACAAAAGCCCTCACTGACTCATTCACTGACTGACTGAGTGACTCGCCAAAAGTTCTCCAACTTCCTGATGTCATAGCAACATGAAATTTGGCACAAGCATAGATTATCTCCAAAATAGGAAAATTAATTGGGCCCCAACTCGATTATTCAATTCTAGCGCAAAAGAATTGGCGTTGAAATTTTGCGTACGAAATCTAAATCTCTCACTTTCCAATGTCATAGAAACTTAAAATTCAGCATGCGCATTGATTATGTCATAAATAGGAAAAGCTAATGGGTCCCAACTCGATTATTCAATTCTATGCGCAAAAGAATTAGTGTCCAAATTTTACGTACGGAATGTAATTTTCTCACTTTCCGGTGTCATAGAAACGTGAAATTTGTCATGAGCATTGATTATGTCATAAATAGGAAAAGCTAATGGGTCCCAACTCGATTATTCAATTCTATGCGCAAAAGAATTAGCATCCAAATTTTACCCACGGAATGTAATTTTCTCACTTTCCGGTGTCATAGAAAAGTGAAATCTGGCACGAGCATTGATTGTGTCATAAATAGGAAAAGCTAATGGGTCCCAACTCGATTATTCAATTCTAGTGCAAAAGAATTAGCGTCGAAATTTTACGTACATAATCTAAATCTCTCACTACCCAATGTCATAGAAACATGAAATTTGCCATAAGCATTGAATATGTCATAAGTAGGAAAAGTTAATGGGTCCCAACTCGATTATTCAATTCTAGCGCAAAAGAACTAGCGTGCAAATTTTACGTACGGAATCTAATTCTCTCACTTCTTGGTGTCATAGAAACATAAAATTTGGAACGGGCATTGGTTATGTCATAAATAGGAAAAAAGTTAATGGGTCCCACCTCAATTGTTCAATTCTAAGCGCAAAAGAATTAGCGTCCACATGTTACGTACGAAATCTAATTCTCTCACTTCCCGATGTCATAAAAAACTTGAAATTTGGCACGGGCATTGATTATGTCCTAAGCAAGAAAAGTTAATGGGTCCCAACTCAATTATTCAATTCTAGCGCAAAAGAATTGGCGTTGAAATTTTGCGTACGAAATCTAAATCTCTCACTTTCCAATGTCATAGAAACTTAAAATTCGGCATGCGCATTGATTATGTCATAAATAGGAAAAGCTAATGGGTCCCAACTCGATTATTCAATTCTATGCGCAAAAGAATTAGTGTCCAAATTTTACGTACGGAATGTAATTTTCTCACTTTCCGGTGTCATAGAAACGTGAAATTTGTCATGAGCATTGATTATGTCATAAATAGGAAAAGCTAATGGGTCCCAACTCGATTATTCAATTCTATGCGCAAATGAATTAGCGTCCAAATTTTACCCACGGAATGTAATTTTCTCACTTTCCGGTGTCATAGAAAAGTGAAATCTGGCACGAGCATTGATTGTGTCATAAATAGGAAAAGCTAATGGGTCCCAACTCGATTATTCAATTCTAGCGCAAAAGAATTAGCGTCGAGATTTTACGTACATAATCTAAATCTCTCACTACCCAATGTCATAGAAACATGAAATTTGCCATAAGCATTGAATATGTCATAAGTAGGAAAAGTTAATGGGTCCCAACTCGATTATTCAATTCTAGCGCAAAAGAACTAGCGTGCAAATTTTACGTATGGAATCTAATTCTCTCACTTCTTGGTGTCATAGAAACATAAAATTTGGAACAGGCATTGGTTATGTCATAAATAGGAAAAAAGTTAATGGGTCCCACCTCAATTGTTCAATTCTAAGCGCAAAAGAATTAGCGTCCACATGTTACGTACGAAATCTAATTCTCTCACTTCCTGATGTCATAGAAACTTGAAATTTGGCACGGGCATTGATTATGTCCTAAGCAAGAAAAGTTAATGGGTCCCAACTCAATTATTCAATTCTAAGTGCAAAAAAAGTAGCGTCCAAATTTTACGTATGGAATCTAATTCTCTCACTTCCTGATGTCATCTATATATATAAAATTGAATGTATGTCTGTCTGTGTGTCTGTGTGCGTGTCTGTCTGTCTGTTTGTTTGTCCTTTATGCGTTACTACACCATTTATCTGATCGCCATGAAACTTTGGGAAGTTGTTGAGTACACTCCTGGGAAGATTATAGGCATAGTACAACTATCCTATGATAAATGGCGTGCTTGCGAGCGTCGTCGACAGTTACGCCCCCCCACGTAGATTGTTCGATTTCCGTCATTGCCGCTAATTTTCTCACTTCCCAATGTCATAGAAATTTGAAATTTGGCACGGGCATTGATTATGTCATAAATAGGAAAAGCTAATGGGTCCTAACTCAATTATTCAATTCTAAGCGCAAAAGAATTGGCGTCCAAATTTTACGTACGGAATCTAATTTTCTCGCTTCCCAATGTCATAGAAACTTGACATTTGGCATGAGCATTGATTATGTCATAAATAGTAAAAGTTAATAGGTCCCAACTCGATTATTCAATTCTAAGCGCCAAAGAATTAGCATCCAAATTTTACGTACGGAATCTGATTTTCTCCCTTCCCAATATCATAGAAAATTGAAATTTGGCATGAGCATTGATTGTCATAAATAGGAAAAGTTAATAGGTCCCAAATCAATCATTCAATTCTAAGCGCAAAAGAATTAGCGTCCAAATTTCACGTATGGAATCTGATTTTCTCCCTTCCCAATATCATAGAAAATTTAAATTTGGCACGAGCATTGATTATGTCATAAATAAGAAAAGTTAATAGGTCCCAACTGAATTATTCAATTCTAAGCGCAAAAGAATTGGCGTCCAAATTTTACTTACGGAATCTAATTTTCTCACTTCCCAGTATCATAGAAACTTGAAATTTGACACGAGCATTGATTATGTCATGAATAGGAAAAGTTAATAGGCCCCAACTCGATTACTCAATTCTAAGCGCAAAAGAATTAGCGTCCAAATTCTATGTACTGAATCTAATTCTCTCACTTCCCAATGTAATAGAAACTTGAAATTTGGCACGAGCATTGATTATGTCATAAATAGGAAAAGCTAATGGGTCCCAACTCGATTATTCAATTCTAAACTCAAAAGAATTGGCGTCCAAATTTTACGTACGGAATCTAATTTTCTCGCTTCCCAATGTAATAGAAACTTGAAATTTGGCACGAGCATTGATTATGTCATAAATAGGAAAACTTAATAGGTCCCAACTCGATTATTCAATTCTAAGCGCAAAAGAATCAGCGTCCAAATTTTACGTATGGAATCTAATTCTCTCACTTCCCAATGTAATTTGGCACGAGCATTGATTATGTCATAAATAGGAAAAGTTAATAGGTCCTAACTAGAGATGAGCGAACGTACTCGTCCGAGCTTGATACTCGTTCGAGTATTAGCGTGTTCGAGATGCTCGTTACTCGAGACGAGTACCACGCGATGTTCGAGTTACTTTCACTTTCATCTCTGAGACGTTAGCACGCTTTTCTGGCCAATAGAAAGACAGGGAAGGCATTACAACTTCCCCCTGCGACGTTCAAGCCCTATATCACCCCCCTGCAGTGAGTGGCTGGCGAGATCAAGTGTCATCCGAGTATATAAATCGGCCCCTCCCACGGCTCGCCACAGATGCATTCTGACAGAGATCAGGGACAGTGCTGCTGGTGCCGGAGCTGCTATAGGGAGAGCGTTAGGAGTTATTTTAGGCTTCAAGAACCCCAACGGTCCTTCTTAGGGCCACATCTAACCGTGTGCAGTAGTGTGGAGGCTGCTTTTTGCAGTGTTGCACTTTTTTTTTTTTTTTGTATATCGGCCGTGCAGAGCATTGCGTCCTGCAGTAATTTTACATTGTCCAGGGCCAGTAGTGGTGAGTCAGGGACAGAAGACATATTTAGTGTATATAGGCAATGGGCCTTTCCAAAAACATTTGGGAAAAAAAATCTATTTGGGCTGCCTGTGACTGTCCTCAGTGTACTGGGTCTCTGCTGGGGGTAGTTGTCCTAATTCATACGCAGCCAGCTAAGTGTTACAGCAGGCTTGCGCAAAATTCTTTCCTGCCTCTGTGTTGCCTCTTACATCACCGCTGTATTCCTGTCCACAAGTGTACTGGGTCTCTGCTGGGGGTAGTTGTCCTAATTCATACGCAGCCAGCTAAGTGTTACAGCAGGCTTGCGCAAAATTCTTTCCTGCCTCTGTGTTGCCTCTTACATCACCACTGTATTCCTGTCCACAAGTGTACTGGGTCTCTGCTGTGGGTAGTTGTCCTAATTCATACGCAGCCAGCTAAGCGTTACAGCAGGCTTGCACAAAATTCTTTCCTGCCTCTGTGTTGCCTCTTACATCACCACTGTATTCCTGTCCACAAGTGTACTGCGTCTCTGCTAGGGGTAGTTGTCCTAATTCATACGCAGCCAGCTAAGTGTTACAGCAGGCTTGCGCAAAATTCTTTCCTGCTCTGCTGTGCGTTCCGTAAGCGAAGTCAGCCTCCAACCACAGGCCAATAAGCGGCACATTTAATTACAGCATTCTGTTTCTACACTACTGGTACATGCTGAGGGGTAGGGGTAGGCCTAGAGGACGTGGCTGCGGGTGAGGACGCGGAGGCCCAAGTCAGGGTGTGGACACAGGCCGAGCTCCTGAGCCAGGTGTATCGCAGCCGACTGCTGCGGGATTAGGAGAGAGGCACGTTTCTGGCGTCCCCACATTCATCTCACAATTAATGGGTCCACGCGGTAGACCTTTATTAGAAAATGAGCAGTGTGAGCAGGTCCTGTCGTGGATGGCAGAAAGTGCAACCAGCAATCTATCGACCACCCAGAGTTCTGCGCCGTCCACTGCTGCAACTCTGAGTCCTCTGGCTGCTGCTCCTCCTTCCTCCCAGCCTCCTCACTCCATGAAAATGACATATTCTGAGGAGCAGGCAGACTCCCAGGAACTGTTCTCGGGCCCCTGCCCAGAATGGCCAGCAATGGTTCCTCTCCCAACGAAGGAGTTTGTCGTGACCGATGCCCAACCTTTGGAAAGTTCCCGGGGTCCGGGGTATGAGGCTGGGGACTTCCGGCAACTGTCTCAAGAGCTTTCAGTGGGTGAGGAGGACGATGACGATGAGACACAGTTGTCTATCACTCAGGTAGTAGTAATTGGAGTAAGTCCGAGGGAGGAGCGCACAGAGGATTCGGAGGAAGAGCAGCAGGACGATGAGGTGACTGACCCCACCTGGTTTGCTACGCCTACTGAGGACAGGTCTTCAGAGGGGGAGGTAAGTGCAGCAGCAGGGCAGGTTGGAAGAGGCAGTGCGGTGGCCAGGGGTAGAGGCAGGGCCAGACCGAATAATCCACCAACTGTTTCCCAAAGCGCCCCCTCGCGCCATGCCACCCTGCAGAGGCCGAGGTGCTCAAAGGTCTGGCAGTTTTTCACTGAGAGTGCAGACGACCGACGAACAGTGGTGTGCAACCTTTGTCGCGCCAAGATCAGCTGGGGAGCCACCACCACCAGCCTCACCACCACCAGCATGCGCAGACATATGATGGCCAAGCACCCCACAAGGTGGGACGAAGGCCGTTCACCACCTCCGGTTTGCACCACTGCCTCTCCCCCTGTGCCCCAACCTGCCACTGAGATCCAACCCCCCTCTCAGGACACAGGCACTACTGTCTCCTGGCCTGCACCCACACCCTCACCTCCGCTGTCCTCGGCCCCATCCACCAATGTCTCTCAGCGCACCGTCCAGCCGTCGCTAGCGCAAGTGTGGCCACGCACCCACACGCTCAAGCGTTAAACGTGCACATAGCCAAATTTATCAGCCTGGAGATGCTGCCGTATAGGGTTGTGGAAACGGAGGCTTTCAAAGGTATGATGGCGGCGGCGGCCCCGCGCTACTCAGTTCCCAGTCGCCACTACTTTTCCCGATGTGCCGTCCCAGCCCTGCATGACGACGTCTCCCGCAACATTGTACGCGCCCTCACCAACGCGGTTACTGCCAAGGTCCACTTAACAACAGACACGTGGACAAGCACAGGTGGGCAGGGCCACTATATCTCCCTGACGGCACATTGGGTGAATTTAGTGGAGGCTGGGACAGAGTCAGAGCCTGGGACCGCTCACGTCCTACCCACCCCCAGAATTGCGGGCCCCAGCTCAGTGGTGGTATCTGCGGCGGTGTATGCTTCCTCCACTAAACCACCCTCCTCCTCCTCCTCCTACGCAACCTCTGTCTCGCAATCAAGATGTGTCAGCAGCAGCACGTCGCCAGCAGTCGGTGACGCGCGGCGTGGCAGCACAGCGGTGGGCAAGCGTCAGCAGGCCGTGCTGAAACTACTCAGCTTAGGAGAGAAGAGGCACACGGCCCACAAACTGCTGCAGGGTCTGACAGAGCAGACCGACCGCTGGCTTGCGCCGCTGAGCCTCCAACTGGGCATGGTCGTGTGTGACAATGGCCGTAACCTGGTGGCGGCTCTGCAGCTCGGCAGCCTCACGCACGTGCCATGCCTGGCCCACGTCTTTAATTTGGTGGTTCAGCGCTTTCTGAAAAGCTACCCACGCTTGTCAGACCTGCTCGGAAAGGTGCGCCGGCTCTGCGCACATTTCCGCAAGTCCCACACGGACGCTGCCACCCTGCGCACCCTGCAACATCGGTTTAATCTGCCAGTGCACCGACTGCTGTGCGACGTGCCCACACGGTGGAACTCTACGCTCCACATGTTGGCCAGGCTCTATGAGCAGCGTAGAGCTATAGTGGAATACCAACTCCAACATGGGAGGTGCAGTGGGAGTCAGCCTCCTCAATTCTTTACAGAAGAGTGGGCCTGGTTGGCAGACATCTGCCAGGTCCTTGGAAACTTTGAGGAGTCTACCCAGATGGTGAGCGGCGATGCTGCAATCATTAGCGTCACCATTCCTCTGCTATGCCTCTTGAGAAGTTCCCTGCAAAGCATAAAGGCAGACGCTTTGCGCTCGAAAACGGAGGCGGGGGAAGACAGTATGTCGCTGGATAGTCAGAGCACCCTCCTGTCTATATCTTAGCGCGTTGAGGAGGAGGAGGGGGAAGAGACAGCTTGGCCCACTGCTAAGGGTACCCATGCTGCTTGCCTGTCATCCTTTCAGCGTGTATGGCCTGAGGAGGAGGAGGATCCTGAAAGTGATCTTCCTAGTGAGGACAGCCATGTGTTGCGTACAGGTACCCTGGCACACATGGCTGACTTCATGTTAGGATGCCTTTCTCGTGACCCTCGCGTTACACGCATTCTGGCCACTACGGATTACTGGGTGTACACACTGCTCGACCCACGGTATAAGGAGAACCTTTGCACTATCATACCCGAAGAGGAAAGGGGTTCGAGAGTGATGCTATACCACAGGACCCTGGCGGACAAGCTGATGGTAAAATTCCCATCCGACAGCGCTAGTGGCAGAAGGCGCAGTTCCGAGGGCCAGGTAGCAGGGGAGGCGCGGAGATCAGGCAGCATGTACAACACAGGCAGGGGAACACTCTCTAAGGCCTTTGACAGCTTTCTGGCTCCCCAGCAAGACTGTGTCACCGCTCCCCAGTCAAGGCTGAGTCAGCGGGAGCACTGTAAAAGGATGGTGAGAGAGTACGTAGCCGATCGCACGACCATCCTCCGTGATGCCTCTTCCCCCTACAACTACTGGGTATCGAAGCTGGACACGTGGCCTGAACTCGCGCTGTATGCTCTGGAGGTGCTTGCTTGTCCTGCGGCTAGCGTCTTGTCAGAGAGGGTGTTTAGTGCGGCTGGGGGAATCATCACGGATAAGCGTACCCGCCTGTCAACCGTCAGTGTCGACAGGCTAACACTCATCAAGATGAACAAAGCCTGGATTTCCCCAGACTTCTCTTCTCCACCAGCGGACAGCAGCGATACCTAAGCAATACGTAGGCTGCACCCGCGGATGGAAGCATCGTTCTCTATCACCATCAAAAACGGGGACCTTTTAGCTTCATCAATCTGTGTATTCTATTCATCCTCCTCCTCCTGCTCCTCCTCCTGAAATCTCACGTAATCACGCCGAACGGGCAATTTTTCTTAGGCCCACAAGGCTCAGTCATATAATTTTTGTAAACAATTTTTATACGTTTCAATGCTCATTAAAGCGCTGAAACTTGCACCTGAACCAATTTTTATTTTAACTGGGCTGCCTCCAGGCGTAGTTACAAATTAAGTCACATTCACCAAAGCGATAAATGGGTTTCACCTGCCCTCTTGGTTGGGCATGGGCAATTTTTCTGAGGTACATTAGTACTGTTGGTACACCAATTTTTTGGGGCCCTCGTCTACAGTGTAATCCAATTAATTTTTTGCCCACCTGCATTAAAGCTGACGTTACATCAGCTGTGCTGGGCACTGCAATGGGATATATTTATGTACCGCCGGTGGGTTCCAGGGAGCCATCCATGCTGTCGGTCCACACAGAGTTGTAAATGCATGTGTCCACTTCTAAAGAACCCCAGTCTGACTGGGGCATGCAGTGTGGGCCCAAGCCCACCTGCATTAAACATGACATCACCTCAGCTGTGATGGGCAATGCAATGTGATATATTTATGTACCGCCGGTGGGTTCCAGGGAGCCATCCATGCTGTTCGTCCACACGGACTTCGCAATAGGGAGTTGTACCTGCCTGTGTCTACTTATAAAAAACCCCAGTCTGACTGGGGCATGCAGTGTGGGCCGAAGCCCACCTGCATTTAATCTGACGTTAGCTCTGCTGTCCAGGGCACTGCAGTGTGATACATTTATGTACAGCCGGTGGGTTCCAGGGAGCCACCCATGCTGTGGGTGCACACGGAATTCCCATTGCGGAGTTGTACCTGCCTGTGACTATTTATAAAAAACCCCGGTCTGACTGGGGCATGCAGACACCTTGACAGAATGAATAGTGTGTGGCACATAGGTTCCCCATTGCTATGCCCACGTGTGCAGCACCTGATGGCGGTGGCACAGGATTATATTTCTCATTGCTTCTGTACAGCATTGTGGGCTATCGTCCTGCCCCTTTTAAAGAGGGTCGCTGCCTAGCTGTGCCAACCCTCTGCAGTGTGTGCCTGCGGTTCCTCCTCATGGCAGATGCACTTATAAATAGACATGAGGGTGGCGTGGCATGAGGGCAGCTGAAGGCTGCTCAGGGACACCTTGGTGTGTGCTGTGGACACTGGGTCGTGCGGGGGAGGGGGGGGAGGGGGGTTGGGCAGCATGTAACCCAGGAGAAGAGGGCAGCGGAGTGTCATGCAGGCAGTGATTGTACTTTGTTGGAGGTAGTGTGGTGCTTAGCTAAGGTATGCATTGCTAATGAGGGCTTTTCAGCAGTAAAAATTGTTGGGAGGGGGAGGGGGGCCCACTCGCCGCTATTGTGGCTTAATAGTGGGACCTGGGAACTTGAGATGCAGCCCAACATGTAGCCCCTCGCCTGCCCTATCCGTTGCTGTGTCGTTCCCATCACTTTCTTGAATTGCCCAGATTTTCACAAATGGAAACCTTAGCGAGCATCGGCGATATACAAAAATGCTCGGGTCGCCCATTGACTTTAATGGGGTTCATTATTCGAAACGAACCCTCGAGCATCGCAAAATTTTTGTCCCGAGTAACGAGCACCCGAGCATTTTGGTGCTCGCTCATCTCTAATTACTACACCATTCATCCGATCGCCATGAAACTTTGGAAAGTTGTTGAGTACACTCCTGGGAAGGTTATTGGCATAGTACAACTATCCATCGTCGACAGTTATGCCCCCCCCAGACAAAGATCGTTTGATTGCCATTTCAAGCACAAAAACGAAAGGCATTACGAGCAACGGGATGCGTGTTCAACTACAAAATGATGCATCCGCCGAACGTTTCGCAAGACAATTGCTGCATATTGAGAATGCTGAGGTAAAATAAAAGCTGTGCTTTGATTGGTTGCTATTTCTTATACTGCTGCGACAACATGAAAGCTGTGTTGGGATTGGTTGCTATATATTATACCGCTGAGGTAAAATGAATGCTGCGCTGTGATTGGTTGCTATTTTTTATATTGCTGAGGCAGAATAAAAGTTGCACTGTGATTGGTTGTTATTTCTCTTACTGCTGAGGTAACATTAAAGCTGTGCTGTGATTGGGTGTTATATATTATAAAGCTGAGGTAACATGAAAGCTGCGCTGCGATTGGTTATACATTATACCACTGAGGTAACATAAAAAAGCTGCGCTGTGATTGGTTGTTATCTAGATATATAAAAACCAATTTATGTATGTCTGTCTGTCTTCGCAGCAACGCGCGACGGGTAAGCTAGTTTTATATAAAGGAAACGTCGCATGGTTACCTCCCCATGGTGTTTCCTGGGTAACGCAAAGAACCATGCAAAATGGTGAACATATGTTTTTCCCGGTATCTCTAAAGTAACCACGACTTCATAAGATTTTACGTGTGAACACCAGATAAACACCAGTACCAAATTAACTCGGGCGAAGCCGGGTAAATCAGCTAGTCTATATATATAAAAACGAAAGCCCTCACTGACTCACTGACTGACTGACTCACTCACTCACTGACTGACTCGCCAAAAGTTCTCCAACTTCCCGATGTCGTAGAAACATGAAATTTGGCACAAGCATAGATTATCTCCAAAATAGGAAAAGTAATTGGGTCCCAACTAGAGATGAGCGAACGTACTCTGTAAGGGCGATTTTGCAATCGAGCACCGCGATTTTCGAGTACTTCACTACTCGGGTGAAAAGTACTCGGGTGTGCTGTGGGTGAGCGGGGGGTTGCAGCGGGGAGTGGGGGGGAGAGGGAGAGAGAGAGGGATCCCTCCTGTTCCCCGCTGCTACCCCCCACTCCCCTCTGCAACCCCCTGCCCCACAGCGCACCTGAGTACTTTTCACCCGAGTAGTGTAGTACTCGGAAATCGCAGTGCTCGATTGCGAAATCGCCCTTACCGACTATGTTCGCTCATCTCTAGTCCCAACTCGATTATTCAATTCTAGCGCAAAAGAATTGGCGTCGAAATTTTACGTACGGAATCTAATTCTCTCACTTCCCGGTGTCATAGAAACTCGAAATTTGGCAGGAGCATTGATTATGTCATAAATAGGAAAAGCTAATGGGTCCCAACTCGATTATTTAATTCTATGCACAAAAGAATTAGTGTCCAAATTTTATGTACGGAATGTAATTTTCTCATTTTCCGGTGTCATAGAAACGTGAAATTTGGCACGAGCATTGATCATGTCATAAATAGGAAAAGGTAATGGGTTCCAACTCGATTATTTAATTCTAGCGCAAAACAATTAGCGTCGAAATTTACATACATAATCTAAATCTCTCACTTCCCAATGTCATAGAAACATGAAATTTGCCATAAGCATTGAATATGTCATCAATAGTAAAAGTTAATGGGTCCCAACTTGATTATTCAATTCTAGCGCAAAAGAACTAGTGTCCAAATTTTACGTATGGAATCTTATTCTCTCACTTCTTGGTGTCATAGAAACTCGAGATTTGGAACGGGCATTGATTATGTCATAACTAGGGAAAGCTAATGGGTCCCAACTCGATTGTTTAATTCTAAGCGCAAAAGTGTTAGCGTCCACATTTTACGTGCGAAATCTAATTCTCTCACTTCCCGATGTCATAGAAACTTGAAATTTGGCACGAGCATTGATTATGTCTTAAATAGGAAAAGTTAATGGGTCCCAACTCGATTATTTAATTCTAAGTGCAAAAGAATTAGCGTCCAAATTTTACGTATGGAATCTAATTCTCTCACTTCCTGATGTCATTTTATATAAAGGAAACATCGCATGGTTACCTACCCGTGGTGTTTTCTGGGTAACGCAGAGAACTATGCAAAATGGTGAACATATGGTTTTCCGGTATCTCTAAAGTAACCACGACTTCATAAGATTTTCCGTGTGAACACCAGATAAACACCAGGACCAAATTAACTCAGGCGAAGCCGGGTATATCAGCTAGTTGATTTATATACCTACAATAAACTTCTGTCTTTCATCTCCAAATGGCCAACAGGTGTAATCTGCGTGCAGGTTCTGTAATATTAAAACAAAGGTTTGGTCCCGTGTCGCCAGTAGAGTCAAATGTGATTGTTCTCCGCAAGAGAAACCAAGTAATCTTGTAGATATGATACCTTTTAATGGCTAACAAAAATACATAATGTAATAGCGAGCTTGCGAACCTCTCAGGTTCTTCTTCAGGCATAATGGAATAGATCCGAAGAGGCATGAATATTTATACATACTTATGAAAAGGTACAGACATGGTGTGATTGGTTTACACTTAAAAGGAATGCTGCAACAGACATAAACATTTTTAACTAGACACTGGTAAGGGAGTGAGAGTTCATGGTCCCAGAATTACAGTTGGAGGGGGTTTTCACCAGACCAGCAGTCTTATCTGTGTTATAGATGTCTTATACCTGCCATTCACCCATAAAACCTCGGCAATAATTCAAACCTCAATTGAACATGTCAAAAGTTGTTATAAATTTATATGCTCAAATTCTTCTGTGGTTTTGCGACTTGAAATACCCCTTCAATATCAAAACTCTCATATCTCCTATATCATGTCCATGAATAGAAAAGTGCTCGGCCGCGGGTAATTCGGTTTTCCTCTGTTTAATCGTGTGGCGATGAGATCTCATCCTGGCTTTCATTTTTTCTTCTGTTTCTCCGACATAAAGACCCCCAACATGACATTCACTGCACAGGATCAGGTACACAACATTGGATGTGGAACATGTGAATGTCCCGGGATCTTATAGTCCTGCTGTGTGTTGGGGATTTGTATCCTGTCTGCGGTCCGTACATGTCAACAGGTCTTACAGCTTCTTACATTGCAGGGATACATTCCTTTTTGTGCGTCAGAGGGCAATGCACTCCTGATTATAAAGTTCCTCAAATTTGGAGGTTGTCTGTAAAGCAGAAGCGTTGAGTCCGGGAATATGTTTTTCAGACAGCCATCCTTGTGTAGGTATGATGGAGTTGCTTTGCGGTTTTCCTTAGTATCTCTAGCTGTGGATTGTAGGTCACTACTTGAGGCACATGTTTGTTTGTTTGTTTGTTTGTTTACTTCTCTGTGTATCAGAGTTGATTCTGTAATATTGTTTCAAGAGGAACACAAATCATTGATATTTGAGAGATGATATTGTCTATGTTGCTGACCAGCATACTTACATAGTAACATAGTTCGTAAGGCTGAATGAAGACAATGTCCATCTAGTCCAGCCTGTTTAGCCTCCTGTTTTGTTGATCCAGAGGAAGGCAAAAAACCCCAAGAGCACAAGCCAATTAGCCCTTTTGGGTAAAAACATTCCTTCCCGACTCCCTAATGGCAATCAGACTGTTCCCTGGATCAACCCCTAATAGTTCCTACCTGCCTGTATACCCGGATTAAAAAATAACATTAGATTTATAGCCTATAATATCCTTCCTCTCCAGAAAGACATCAAGTCCCCTTTTAAACTCCTCTAAGGATTTTGCCATCACCACTTCCTCAGGCAGAGAGTTCCACAGTCTAACTGCTCTAACAGTAAAGAACCCTTTTCTATGTTCGTGATGAAACCTGCATTCTTCTAAGCGTAGCGGATGCCCTCTTGTTACCGTCGTAGTCCTGGGTATAAACAGATGCGGAGAGAGATCCTTGTATTGTCCCCTCATGTACTTATACATGGTTATTTGGTCGCCTCTTAACCTTCTTTTTTCTAGAGTAAATAGTCCCAATTTTGATAGCCTCTTTGGGTATTCCAGTCCCTTCATTCCATGTACTAGCTTAGTCGCTCTTCTTTGAACCCCCTCCAATACCGTAACATCTTTCCCCAGCACCGGTGACCAGAACTGTACACAGCATTCCATGTGGGGCCTGACTAGTGCCTTGTATAATGGAAGGATAATGTTCTTGTCCTTCGCCCCTATACCTCTTTTAATGCATCCCAAAACTTTATTTGCCTTTGCAGCAGCTGATTGGCATTGGTTACTCCAGGTTAGTCTACAATCCACTAGTACCCCCAGGTCTTTTTCCATGTCACCTTTCCCTAGCAGTGCCCCATTAAGTGTATATTGGTAACATCCATTTTTGCTGCCCATGTGCATAACCTTACATTTATCAACATTGAACTTCATTTGCCATTTTTCTGCCCAAGCCCCCAGCTTATCTAGGTCAGTTTGTAGCCACACATTGTCCTCCGTTGCATTAATTATATTGTATAATTTTGTGTCATCTGCAAATATTGAAATTTTGCTGTGCAGCCCCTCTATTAGGTCGTTGATAAATATATTGAACAGAATGGGGCCTAATACTGAACCCTGTGGCACCCCACTAGTGGCTGTGGCCCAATCAGAGTATGAGCCATTTATTACCACCCTCTGCTTTCTATCATTGAGCTCATTTTTTACCCGATTACACACGTTTTCGTCCAGACCGAGCTGTCTCATTTTGTATATTAGCCTATTATGTGGCACGGTGTCAAAGGCTTTAGAGAAGTCCAGATATACTAGATCAATAGATTCTCCCGAGTCCAGCTTAGAGCTTACTTCATCGTAGAAACAGAAGATTTGTCTGACATGAGTGACCCTTCATGAATCCATGCTGGTGAGGAGTTATTCCTTTGTTCTCCTTGAGGTGCTCATCGATGGTGTCTCTCAGAATCGGGCCGGGCGAGACTCTACAGCGGCCGGGCTAGTCTCTCTAGAGGCCGGGCGAGTCTCTCCAGAGGCCGGCCGAGTCTCTCCAGAGGCTGGGCCAGTCTCTACAGAGGCCGGGCGAGTCTCTATAGGGGCCGGGCGAGTCTCTCCAGAGGCCGGGCGAGTCTCTCGAGAGGGCGGGCGAGTCTCTCGAGAGGGCGGGCGAGTCTCTCCAGGGGCCGGGCGAGTCTCTCCAAAGCCTAGGCGAGTCTCTTCAGGGGCCAGGAAAGTCTCTAGAGAGGCCGGACGAGTCTCTTCAGAGGCCGGGCGAGTCCCTGCAGGGTCGGGAGAGCCTCTACAGAGGCCGGGCGAGTCTCTGTAGAGGCAGGGCGAGTCTCTACAGAGGCCGGGCGAGTCTCTCCAGAGGCAGGGCGAAGGCGAGTCTCTTCAGAGGCCAGGCGAGTCTCTCCAGGGGCCGGGCGAGTCTCTCCAGAGGACGGGCGAGGGCGAGTCTCTCCAGAGGCCGGGCGAGTCTCTCAAGAGGCCGGGCGAATCTCTCCAGAGGCTGGGCGAGTCTATCCAAAGGCCGAGTGAGTCTCTCGAGAGGCCGGGCGAGTCTCTCCAGGGGCCGGGAAAGGCTCTACAGAGACCGGGCGAGTCTCTCCAGAGGCTGGGCGAGTCTCTACAGAGGCCGGGCGAGTCTCTCCAGGGGCCGGGCGAGTCTCTCCAGGGGCCGGGCGAGTCTCTCCAGAGGCCGGGCAAGTCTCTACAGAGGCCAGGTGAGTCTCTCTAGAGGCCAGGCGAGTCTCTGCGGAGGCCGGGCGAGTCTCTGCAGAGGCTGAGCGAGTCTTATGAGACGCCGGGTGAGTCTTTCGAGACTCTCTTGAGAGGCCGAGCGAGTCTCTCCAGAGGCCGGGCGAGTCTCTCCAGGGGCCGGGCGAGTCTCTCCAGGGGCCGGGCGAGTCTCTCCAGAGGCCGGGCAAGTCTCTACAGAGGCCGGGTGAGTCTCTCTAGAGGCCAGGCGAGTCTCTGCGGAGGCCGGGCGAGTCTCTGCAGAGGCCGAGCGAGTCTTATGAGACGCCGGGTGAGTCTTTCGAGACCCCGGGCGAGTCTCTCCAGAGGCCGGGCGAGTCACTACAGAGGCCGGGCCATTCTCTCCAGAAGCCGGGAGAGTCACTACAGAGGCCGGGCGAGTCTCTCCAGAGGACGGCCGAATCTTTCCAGAGGCCGGGCAAGTCTCTACGGAGGCCAGGTGAGTCTCTCCAGAGACCGGGCGAGGGCAAGTCTCTCCAGAGGCCGGCCAAGTCTCTCCAGAGGCTGGGCGAGTCTCTCTAGAGGCCAGGCGAGTCTCTGCAGAGGCCGGGCGAGTCTCTACAGAGTCCGGGCGAGTCTCTCGAAAGGCTGGGCGCGTCTCTCCAAAGGCCGGGCGAGGCTCTCCAGGGACCGGCCGAGTCTCTACAGAGGCCAGGCGAGTCTCTACAGAGGCCGGGCGAGTCTCTCCAGAGGCCGGGCGAGTCTCTACAGAGGCAGGGCGAGTCTCTCCATGGGCCGGGCAAGTCTCTCCAGGGGCTGGGCGAGTCTCTCCAAAGGCTAGGCGAGTCTCTTCAGGGGCCGGGCGAGTCTCTAGAGAGGCCGGGCGAGTCTCTTCAGAGGCTGGGCGAGTCTCTCCAGAGGCCCGGCGAGTCTCTCCAGAGGCCAGGCGAGTCGCTGCAGAGGCCGGGCGAGTCTCTGCAGAGGCCGGGTGAGTCTCTACAGAGGCCGGGCGAGTCTCTCGAGACGTCGGGCAAGTCTCTTGAGACGCCAGGCGAGTTTCTCCAAAGGCCGGGTGAGTCTCTCGAGAGGCCGGGCGAGTCTCTCCAAAGGCCGGGCGCGTATCTCCAAAGGCCGGGCGAGTCTCTCCAAAGGCCGGGCGAGGCTCTCCAAGGGCCGGCTGAGACTCTACAGAGGCCAAGCGAGTCTCTACAGAGGCCGGGCGAGTCTCTCCAGGGGCCGGGCGAGTCTCTCCAGGGGCCGGGTGAGTCTGACCAAAGGCTAGGCGAGTCTCTTCAGAGGCTGGGTGAGTCTCTGCAGGGGTCGGGGAGTCTCTACAGAGGCCGGGCGAGTCTCTCCAATGGCCGGGCGATTCTTTGCAGTGGTCGGGCGAGTCTCTACAGAGGCCGGTCAAGTCTTTCCAGAGGCCGGGCGAGTCTCTCCAGTGGCCGGGCGAATCTCTATAGAGGCCGGGTGAGTCTCTCCAGAGGCCGGGCGAGTCTCTCAGGACGCCGGGAGAGTCTTTACAGAAGCCTGGCGAGACTCTGCAGGGGCTGGGCGAGTCTCTCGTAAGGCCGGGCGAGTCTCTCCAGAGGCCAGGAGAGGCTCTCCACGGGCCGAACGAGTCTCTCCAGTGGCCGGGTGAGTATCTCCAGAGGCCGGGTGAGTCTCTACAGAGGCGGGGCGAGTCTCTCCAGGGGCCGGGCGAGGGCGGGTCTCTCCAGAGGCCGGGCGAGTCTCTACAGAGGCCGGGAGAGTCTCTCCAGAGGCCGGGCGGGTCTCTCCAGAGGCCGGGCGAGTCTATCCAGTGGCCGGGCGAGTCTCTCCAGAGGTCGGGCGGGTCTCTCCAGAGGCTCAGCGAGTCTATCCAAAGGCTGGGTGAGTCTCTCCAGAGGCCGGGCGAGTCTCTCCAGCGGCCGGGCGAGTCCTTGCAGGGTCGGGAGAGCCTCTACAGAGGCCGGGCTAGTCTCTGTAGAGGCAGGGCAAGTCTCTTCAGAGGCCGGGTGAGTCTCTCCAGGGGCCGGGCGAGTCTCTCCAGAGGACGGGCGAGGGTGTGTCTCTCCAGAGGCCGGGCGAGGACGAGTCTCTTCAGAGGCGGGGCGAGTCTCTACAGAGGCCGGGCGAGTCTCTCCAGAGGCCTAGTGAGTCTCTCGAGAGGCCGGGCGAGTCTATCCAAAGGCCGAGTGAGTCTCTCGAAAGGCCGGGCGAGTCTCTCCAGGGGCCAGGAAAGGCTCTACAGAGACCGGGCGAGTCTTTCCAGAGGCTGGGCGAGTCTCTACAGAGGCCGGGCGACTCTCTTGAGAGGCCGGGCGAGTCTCTCCAGAGGCCGGGCGAGTCTCTCCAGGGCCCGGGCGAGTCTCTCCAGGGGACGAGCGAGTCTCTCCAGAGGCCGGGCAAGTCTCTACAGAGGCCGGGTGAGTCTCTCTAGAGGCCAGGCGAGTCTCTGCGGAGGCCGGGCGAGTCTCTGCAGAGTCCCAGCGAATCTAATGAGACGCCGGGCGAGTCTCTCGAGACGCCGGGCGAGTCTCTCCAGAGGCCGGGCGAGTCACTACAGAGGCCGGGCCATTCTCTCCAGAAGCCGGGAGAGTCACTACAGAGGCCGGGCGAGACAGTACAGAGGCCGGGCGAGTCTCTCTAGAGGCCAGGCGAGTCTCTCCAGAGGCGGGCCGAGTCTTTCCAGAGGCCGGGCAAGTCTCTACGGAGGCCAGGCGAGTCTCTCCAGAGATTGGGCGAGGGCAAGTCTCTCCAGAGGTCGGCCAAGTCACTCCAGAGGCTAGGCGAGTCTCTCTAGAGGCCGGGCGAGTCTCTGCAGAGGACAGGCGAGTCTCTGCAGAGGCCGGGCGAGTCTCTACAGAGGCCGGGCCATTCTCTCCAGAAGCCGGGAGAGTCACTACAGAGGCCGGGCGAGACTGTACAGAGGCCGGGCGAGTCTCTCTAGAGGCCGGGCGAGTCTCTCCAGAGGCGGGCCGAGTCTTTCCAGAGGCCGGGCAAGTCTCTACGGAGGCCAGGCGAGTCTCTGCAGAGGCCGGGCGAGTCTCTACAGAGGCCGGGCGAGTCTCTCGAAAGGCTGGGCGCGTCTCTCCAAAGGCCGGGCAAGGCTCTCCAGGGACGGGCCGAGTCTCTACAGAGGCCAGGCGAGTCTCTACAGAGGCCGGGCGAGTCTCTCCAGGGGCCGGGCGAGTCTCTCCAGAGGCCGGGCGAGTCTCTACAGAGGCAGGGCGAGTCTCTACAGAGGCAGGGCGAGTCTCTCCATGGGCCGGGCAAGTCTCTCCAGGGGCTGGGCGAGTCTCTCCAAAGGCTAGGCGAGTCTCTTCAGGGGCTGGGCGAGTCTCTCCAGAGGCTGGGCGAGTCTCTCTAGAGGCCTGGCGAGTCGCTGCAGAGGCCGGGCGAGTCTCTGCAGAGGCCGGGTGAGTCTCTACAGAGGGCGGGCGAGTCTCTACAGAGGCCGGGCGAGACTCTCGAGACGTCGGGCAAGTCTCTCGAGACGCCGGGCGAGTTTCTCCAAAGGCCGGGTGAGTCTCTCGAGACGCCGGGCGAGTCTCTTCAAAGGCCGGGCGCGTATCTCCAAAGGCCGGGCGAGTCTCTCCAAAGGCCGGGCGAGGCTCTCCAAGGGCCGGCCGAGAGTCTACAGAGGCCAAGCGAGTCTCTACAGAGGCCGGGCGAGTCTCTCCAGGGGCCGGGCGAGTCTCTCCAGGGGCCGGGCGAGTCTCACCAAAGGCTAGGCGAGTCTCTTCAGAGGCTGGGTGAGTCTCTGCAGGGGTCGGGGAGTCTCTACAGAGGCCGGGCGAGTCTCTCTAGAGGCCAGGCGAGTCTCTCTAGAGGCGGGCCGAGTCTTTCCAGAGGCCGGGCAAGTCTCTACGGAGGCCAGGCGAGTCTCTCCAGAGACCGGGCGAGGGCAAGTCTCTCCAGAGGTCGGCCAAGTCACTCCAGAGGCTAGGCGAGTCTCTCTAGAGGCCGGGCGAGTCTCTGCAGAGCCCAGGCGAGTCTCTGCAGAGGCCGGGCGAGTCTCTACAGAGGCCGGGCCATTCTCTCCAGAAGCCGGGAGAGTCACTACAGAGGCCGGGCGAGACTGTATAGAGGCCGGGCGAGTCTCTCTAGAGGCCGGGCGAGTCTCTCCAGAGGCGGGCCGAGTCTTTCCAGAGGCCGGGAAAGTCTCTACGGTGGCCAGGCGAGTCTCTCCAGAGACCGGGCGAGGGCAAGTCTCTCCAGAGGTCGGCCAAGTCTCTCCAGAGGCTAGGCGAGTCTCTCTAGAGGCCGGGCGAGTCTCTGCAGAGGCCAGGGGAGTCTGCAGAGGTCGGGCGAGTCTCTACAGAGGCCGGGCAAGTTGCTCCAGAGGCCGGGCGAGTCTCTTCAGAGGCCGGGAGAGGCTCTCCACGGGCCGATCGAGTCTCTACTGAGGCCGGACTAGTCTCTAGAGAGGCCAGGCGAGTCTCTCCAGAGGCCGGGCGAGTCTCTCCAAAGGCCGGGCGAGTCTCTCCAGAGGCCAGGAGAGGCTCTCCACGGGTTGATCGAGTCTCTACAGAGGCCGGGCAAGTCTCTAGAGAGGTCAGGTGAGTCTCTAGAGAGGCCAGGTGAGTCTCTCCAGAGGCCGGGCGAGTCTCTCCAAAGGCCGGTCGAGTCTCTCCAGAGGCCAGGAGAGGCTCTCCACGGGCCAATCGAGTCTCTCCAGGGGCCGGGCGAGTATCTCCAGAGGCCGGGCGAATCTCTACAGAGGCGGGGCGAGTCTCTCCAGGGGCCGGGCGAGGGCGGGTCTCTCCAGAGGCCGGGCGAGGGCGAGGGCGAGTCTCTACAGAGGCTGGGAGAGTCTCTCCAGAGGCCGGGCGGGTCTCTCCAGAGGTTGGCGAGTCTATCCAAAGGCCGGGTGAGTCTCTCGAGAGGCCGGGCGAGTCTCTACAGAGGCCGGGCGAGTCACTCCAGGTGCTGGGCGAGTCTCTCCAGAGGCCGGGCTTGTCTCTCCAGGATCGGGCGAGTCTCTAGAGAGGCCTGGCGAGTCTCTCCAGAGGCCGGGCGAGTCTATCCATTGGCCGGGCGAGTTTCTCCAGAGGCCGGGCGGGTCTCTCCAGAGGCTGGGCGAGTCTATCCAAAGGCCGGGTGAGTCTCTCCAGAGGCCGGGCGAGTCTCTCCAGCGGCCAGGCGAATCTCTATAGAGGCCGGGTGAGTCTCTCCAGAGGTCGGACGGGTCTCTCAGGACGCCGCGAGAGTCTCTACAGAGGCCTGGTGAGACTCTACAGGGGCTGGGCGAGTCTCTCTTCTGAGGCCGGGCGAGTCTCTCCAGAGGCCGGGCAAGTCTCTCCAGCGGCCGGGCGAGTCCTTGCAGGGTCGGGAGAGGCTCTACAGAGGGCGGGCTTGTCTCTGTAGAGGCAGGGCAAGTCTCTTCAGAGGCCGGGTGAGTCTCTCCAGGGGCCAGGCGAGTCTCTCCAGAGGACGGTCGAGGGCGAGTCTCTCCAGAGGCCGGGCGAGGACGAGTCTCTTCAGAGGCGGGGCGAGTCTCTCAAGAGGCGGGGCGAGTCTCTACAGAGGCCGGGCGAGTCTCTCCAGAGGCCTAGTGAGTCTCTAGAGAGGCCGGGCGAGTCTATCCAAAGGCCGAGTGAGTCTCTCGAAAAGGCCGGGCGAGTCTCTCCAGGGGCCAGGAAAGGCTCTACAGAGACCGGGCGAGTCTTTCCAGAGGCTGGGCGAGTCTCTACAGAGGCCGGGCGACTCTCTTGAGAGGCCGGGCGAGTCTCTGCAGAGGCCAGGCGAGTCTCTCCAGGGCCCGGGCGAGTCTCTCCAGGGGACGAGCAAGTCTCTCCAGAGGCCGGGCAAGTATCTACAGAGGCCGGGTGAGTCTCTCTAGAGGCCAGGCGAGTCTCTGCGGAGGCCGGGCGAGTCTCTGCAGAGTATGAGCGAGTCTTATGAGACGCTGGGCGAGTCTCTCGAGACGCCGGGCGAGTCTCTCCAGAGGCCGGGCGAGTCACTACAGAGGCCGGGCCATTCTCTCCAGAAGCCGGGAGAGTCACTACAGAGGCCCGGCGAGACTGTACAGAGGCCGGGCGAGTCTCTCCAGAGGCCGGGCGAGTCTCTCCAGAGGCGGGCTGAGTCTTTCCAGTGGCCGGGCAAGTCTCTACGGAGGCCAGGCGAGTCTCTCCAGAGACCGGTCGAGTCTCTGCAGAGGCCGGGCGAGTCTCTGCAGAGGCCGGGCGAGTCTCTGCAGAGGCCGGGCGAGTCACTACAGAGGCCGGGCAAGTCGCTCCAGAGGCCGGGCGAGTCTATTCAGAGGCCGGGAGAGGCTCTCCACGGGCCGATCGAGTCTCTACAGAGGCCGGGCGAGTCTCTCCAGAGGCCGGGCGAGTCTCTCCAAAGGCCGGGCGAGTCTCTCCAGAGGCCAGGAGAGGCTCTCCACGGGCCGATCGAGTCTCTACAGAGGCCGGGCAAGTCTCTAGAGAGGTCAGGCGAGTCTCTAGAGAGGCCAGGTGAGTCTCTCCAGAGGCCGGGCGAGTCTCTCCAAAGGCCGGGCGAGTCTCTCCAGAGGCCAGGAGAGGCTCTCCACGGGCCGATCGAGTCTCTCCAGGGGCCGGGCGAGTAACTCCAGAGGCCGGGTGAGTCTCTACAGAGGCGTGGCGAGTCTCTCCGGAGGCCGGGCGAAGCCGGGTCTCTCCAGAGGCCGGGCGAGGGCAAGTCTCTACAGAGGCCGGGAGGGTCTCTCCAGAGGCCGGGCGAGTCTCTCCAGAGGCCAGGAGAGGCTCTCTACGGGTCGATCGAGTCTCTACAGAGGCCGGGCAAGTCTCTAGAGAGGTCAGGCGAGTCTCTAGAGAGGCCAGGCGAGTCTCTCCAGAGGCCGGGCGAGTCTCTCCAAAGGCCGGGCGAGTCTCTCCAGAGGCCAGGAGAGGCTCTCCACGGGCCGATCGAGTCTCTCCAGGGGCCGGGCGAGTATCTCCAGAGGCCGGGTGAGTCTCTACAGAGGCGGGGCGAGTCTCTCCAGGGGCCGGGCGAGGGCGGGTCTCTCCAGAGGTCGGGCGAGTCTCTACAGAGGCCAGGCGAGTCTCTCCAGAGGCCGGGCGAGTCTATCCAGTGGCCAGGCGAGTCTTTCTAGAGGCCGGGCGGGTCTCTCCAGAGGCTGGGCGAGTCTATCCAAAGGCCGAGGCCGAGTCTCTCCAGAGGCCCGGCGAGTCTCTCCAGCGGCCGGGCGAGTCCTTGCAGGGTCGGTAGAGCCTCTACAGAGGCTGAGCTAGTCTCTGTAGAGGCAGGGCAAGTCTCTTCAGAGGCCGGGTGAGTCTCTCCAGGGGCCGGGCGAGTCTCTCCAGAGGACGGGCGAGTCTCTCCAGAGGACGGGCGAGTCTTTACAGAGGCCGGGCGAGTCTCTCCAGAGGCCTAGTGAGTCTCTACAGAGGCCGGGCGAGTCTATCCAAAGGCCGAGTGAGTCTGTCGAGAGGCCGGGCGAGTCTCTCCAGGGGCCAGGAAAGGCTCTACAGAGACCTGGCGAGTCTCTCCAGTGGCTGGGCGAGTCTCTACAGAGGCCGGGCGACTCTCTTGAGAGGCCGGGCGAGTCTCTCCAGAGGCCGGGCGAGTCTCTCCAGGGGACGAGCGAGTCTCTCCAGAGGCCGGGCAAATCTCTACAGAGGCCGGGTGAGTCTCTCTAGAGGCCAGGCGAGTCTCTGCGGAGGCCGGGCGAGTCTCTGCAGAGTCCGAGCGAGTCTTATGAGACGCCGGGCGAGTCTCTCGAGACGCCGGGCGAGTCACTCCAGAGTTCGGGCGAGTCACTACAGAGGCCGGGTGAGTCTCTCCAGAGGCCGGGCGAGTCTCTCCAGCGGCCGGGCGAGTCCTTGCAGGGTCGGGAGAGCCTCTACAGAGGCCGGGCTAGTCTCTGTAGAGGCAGGGCAAGTCTCTTCAGAGGCTGGGTGAGTCTCTCCAGGGGCCGGGCGAGTCTCTCCAGAGGACGGGCGAGTCTCTCCAGAGGCTGGGCGAGGACGAGTCTCTTCAGAGGCGGGGCGAGTCTCTCCAGAGGCCTAGTGAGTCTCTAGAGAGGCCGGGCGAGTCTATCCAAAGGCCGAGTGAGTCTGTCGAGAGGCCGGGCGAGTCTCTCCAGGGGCCAGGAAAGGCTCTACAGAGACCGGGCGAGTCTCTCCAGAGGCTGGGCGAGTCTCTACAGAGGCCGGGCGACTCTCTTGAGAGGCCGGGCGAGTCTCTCCAGAGGCCGGGCGAGTCTCTCCAGGGGCCGGGCGAGTCTCTCCAGGGGACGAGCGAGTCTCTCCAGAGGCCGGGCAAATCTCTACAGAGGCCGGGTGAGTCTCTCTAGAGGCCAGGCGAGTCTCTGCAGAGGCCGGGCGAGTCTCTGCAGAGTCCGAGCGAGTCTTATGAGACGCCGGGCGAGTCTCTCGAGACGCCGGGCGAGTCTCTCCAGAGGCCGGGCGAGTCACTACAGAGGCCGGGCCATTCTCTCCAGAAGCCGGGAGAGTCACTACAGAGGCCGGGCGAGACTGTACAGAGGCCGTGCGAGTCTCTCTAGAGGCCGGGCGAGTCTCTCCAGAGGCGGGCCGAGTCTTTCCAGAGGCCGGGCAAGTCTCTACGGAGGCCAGGCGAGTCTCTCCAGAGACCGGGCGAGGGCAAGTCTCTCCAGAGGCTAGGCGAGTCTCTTTAGAGGCCCGGGCGAGTCTCTGCAGATGCCGGGCGAGTCTCTCCAGAGGCCGGGCGAGTCTATCCAGAGGTCGGGCGAGTCTATCCAGTGGCCGGGCGAGTCTCTGCAGAGGCCGGGTGGGTCTCTGCAGAGGCTGGGCGAGTCTATCCAAAAAGGCCGGCTGAGTCTCTCCAGAGGCCGGGCGAGTCTCTCCAGCGGCCGGGCGAATCTCTATAGAGGCCGGGTGAGTCTCTCCAGCGGCGGGGCGAATCTCTATAGAGGCCGGGAGAGTCTCTACAGAGGCCTGGCGAGACTCTACAGGGGCTGGGCGAGTCTCTCTAGAGGCCGGGCGAGTCTCTCCAGGGGCTGGGCGAGTCTCTCCAGGGGCTGGGCGAGTCTCTCCAGAGGCCGGGCGAGTCTCTGCGGAGGCCGGGCGAGTCTCTGCAGAGTCCGAGCGAGTCTTATGAGACGCCGGGCGAGCCTCTCGAGACGCCGGGCGAGTCTCTCCAGAGGCCCGGCGACTCACTACAGAGGCCAGGCCATTCTCTCCAGGGGCTGGGTGAGTCTCTCCAGAGGCTGGGCGAGTCTCTGCAGAGTCCGAGCGAGTCTTATGAGACGCCGGGCGAGTCTCTCGAGACACTGGGCTAGTCTCTCCAGAGGCCGGGCGAGTCACTACAGAGGTCGGTCCATTCTCTCCAGAAGCCGGGAGAGTCACTACGGAGGCCGGGCGAGACTGTACAGAGGCCGGGCGAGTCTCTCTAGAGGCCGGGCGAGTCTCTCCAGAGGCGGGCCGAGTCTTTCCAGAGGCCGGGCAAGTCTCTACGGAGGCCAGGCGAGTCTCTCCAGAGACCGGGCGAGGACAAGTCTCTCCAGAGGTCGGCCAAGTCTGTCCAGAGGCCGGGAGTGGCTCTCCACGGGCCGATCGAGTCTTTACAGAGGCTGGGCGAGTCTCTAGAGAGGTCAGGCGAGTCTCTAGAGAGGCCAGGCGAGTCTCTAGAGAGGCCAGGCGAGTCTCTCCAGAGGCCAGGCGAATCTCTCCAAAGGCCGGGCGAGTCTCTCCAGAGGCCAGGAGAGGCTCTCCACGGGCCGATCGAGTCTCTCCAGGGGCCGGGCGAGTATCTCCAGTGGCCGGGTGAGTCTCTACAGAGGCGGGGCGAGTCTCTCCAGGTGCCGGGCGAGGGTGGGTCTCTCCAGAGGCCGGGCGAGGGCGAGTCTCTACAGAGGCCGGGAGAGTCTATCCAAAGGCCAGGTGAGTCTCTCGAGAGGCCGGGCGAGTCTCTACAGAGGCCGGGCGAGTCTCTCCAGGGGCTGGGCGAGTCTCTCCAGAGGCCGGGCGAGTCTCTCCAGGGTCGGGCGAGTCTCTAGAGAGGCCGGGCGAGTCTCTCCAGAGGCCGGGCGAGTCTATCCAGAGGCCGGGCGAGTCTCTCCAGAGGCCGGGTGGGTCTCTCCAGAGGCTGGGCGAGTCTATCCAAAGGCCGGCTGAGTCTCTCCAGAGGCCAGGCGAGTCTCTCCAGCGGCCGGGCGAATCTCTATAGAGGCCTGGCGAGACTCTACAGGGGCTGGGCGAGTCTCTCTAGAGGCCAGGCGAGTCTCTCCAGGGGCTGGGCGAGTCTCTCCAGGGGCTGGGCGAGTCTCTCCAGAGGCCGGGCGAGTCTCTCCAGGGGTCGGGCGAGTTTCTACAGAGGCAGGGTGAGTCTCTCCAGAGGCCGGGCAAGTCTCCAGAGAGGCCGGGCGAGTCTCTCCAGAGGCCGGGCAAGTCTGTACAGATGCCGGGCGAGACTCTACAGACGCCGGGCGAGTCTCTTTAGAGGCCGGGCGAGTCTTTCCAGAGGCCAGGCGAGTCTCTCCAGAGGCCGGTCGACTCTCTACAGAGGCCGGGCAAGTCTCTACAGAGGCCGGGCGAGTCTCTCCTATGGCCGGGTGATTGTCTGCAGGGGTCGGGCGAGTCTCTACAGAGGCCGGGCAAGTCTTTCCAGAGGCCGGGCGAGTCTCTCCAGCGGCCGGGCGAATCTCTATAGTGGCCGGGTGAGTCTCTCCAGAGGCCGGGCGAGTCTCTCAGGACGCCGGAAGAGTCTCTACAGAGGCCTGGCGAGACTCTACAGGGGCTGGGCGAGTCTCTCTAGAGGCCGGGCGAGCCTCTCCAGAGGCCGCCCGAGTCTTTCCAGAGGCCGGGCGAGTCTCTCCAGAGACCGGGCGAGGGCAAGTCTCTCCAGAGGCCGGCCGAGTCTCTACATAGGCTTGGCGAGTCTATCCAAAGGCCGGGCGAGTCTCTCCAGAGGCCGGGCGAGTCTCTCCAGAGGCCGGGCGAGTCTCTTCAGAGGCAGGACGAGTCTCCCCAGGGGCTGGATGAATCTCTCCAGAGGCCGGGCGAGTCTCTCCAGGGGTCGGGCGAGTCTTTATAGAGGCAGGGTGAGTCTCTCCAGAGGCCGGGCGAGTCTATAGAGAGGCCGGGCGAGTCTCTACAGATGCCAGGCGAGACTCTCCAGGGGCTCGGCGAGTCTCTACAGAAGCCGGGCGAGTCTCTCCAGAGGCCGGGCGAGTCTCTCCAGAGGCCGGGCGAGTCTATCCAGTGGCCGGGCGAGTCTCTCCAGAGGCCGGGCGGGTCTCTCCAGAGGCCGGGCGAGTCTATCCAAAGGCCGGCTGAGTCTCTCTAGAGGCCGGGCGAGTCTCTCCAGCGGCCGGGCGAATCTCTATTGAGGCCGGGTGAGTCTCTCCAGAGGCTGGGCGAGTCTCTCAGGACTTCGGGAGAGTCTCTACAGAGGCCTGGCGAGACTCTACAGGGGCTGGGCGAGTCTCTCTAGAGGCCGGGCGAGTCTCTCCAGAGGCCGCCCGAGTCTTTCCAGAGGCCGGGCGAGTCTATCCAAAGGCCGGCTGAGTCTCTCTAGAGGCCGGGCGAGTCTCTCCAGCGGCCGGGCGAATCTCTATAGAGGCCGGGTGAGTCTCTCCAGAGGCCGGGCGAGTCTCTTAGGACGCCGGGAGAGTCTCTACAGAGGCCTGGCGAGACTCTACAGGGGCTGGGCGAGTCTCTCTAGAGGCCGGGCGAGTCTCTCCAGGGGCTGGGCGAGTATCTCCAGGGGCTGGGCGAGTCTCTCCAGAGGCCGGGCGAGTCTCTCCAAGGGTCGGGCGAGTTGCTACAGAGGCAGGGCGAGTCTCTCCAGAGGCCGGGCAAGTCTCTAGAGAGGCTGGGCGAGTCTCTCCAGAGGCCGGGCAAGTCTGTACAGATGCCGGGCGAGACTCTACAGACGCCGGGCGAGTCTCTCTAGAGGCCGGGCGAGTCTCTCTAGAGGCCGGGCGAGTCTCTCCAGAGGCCGCCCGAGTCATTCCAGAGGCCGGGCGAGCCTCTCCAGAGACGGGGCGAGGGCAAGTCTCTCCAGAGGCCGGCCGAATCTCTCCATAGGCTTGGCGAATCTATCCAAAGGCCGGGCGAGTCTCTCCAGAGGCCGGGCGAGTCTCTTCAGAGGCAGGATGAGTCTCTTCAGAGGCAGGACGAGTCTCCCCAGGGGCTGGATGAGTCTCTCCAGAGGCCGGGCGAGTCTCTCCAGGGGTCGGGCGAGTCTTTATAGAGGCAGGGCGAGTCTCTCCAGAGGCGGGGCGAGTCTATAGAGAGGCCGGGCGAGTCTCTACAGATGCCAGGCGAGACTCTCCAGGGGCTCGGCGAGTCTCTCCAGAAGCCGGGCGATTCTCTCCAGAGGCCGGGCGAGTCTATCCAAAGGCCGGCTGAGTCTCTCCAGAGGCCGGGCGAGTCTCGCCAATGGCCGGGTGATTCTCTGCAGGGGTCGGGCGAGTCTCTACAGAGGCCGGGCAAGTCTTTCCAGAGGCCGGGGCGAGTCTCTCCAGCGGCCGGGCGAATCTCTATAGAGGCCGGGTGAGTCTCTCCAGAGGCCGGGCGAGTCTCTCAGGACGTCGGGAGAGTCTCTACAGAGGCCTGGCGAGACTCTACAGGGGCTGGGCGAGTCTCTCTAGAGGCCGGGCGAGTCTCTCCAGAGGTCGCCCGAGTCTTTCCAGAGGCCGGGCGAGTCTATCCAAAGGCCGGCTGAGTCTCTCTAGAGGCCGGGCGAGTCTCTCCAGCGGCCGGGCGAATCTCTATAGAGGCCGGGTGAGTCTCTCCAGAGGCCGGGCGAGTCTCTCAGGACGCCGGGAGAGTCTCTACAGAGGCCTGGCGAGACTCTACAGGGGCTGGGCGAGTCTCTCTAGAGGCCGGGCGATTCTCTCCAGGGGCTGGGCGAGTATCTCCAGGGGCTGGGCGAGTCTCTCCAGAGGCCGGGCGAGTCTCTCCAAGGGTCGGGCGAGTTGCTACAGAGGCAGGGCGAGTCTCTCCAGAGGCCGGGCAAGTCTCTAGAGAGGCTGGGCGAGTCTCTCCAGAAGCCGGGCAAGTCTGTACAGATGCCGGGCGAGACTCTACAGACGCCGGGCGAGTCTCTCTAGAGGCCGGGCGAGTCTCTACAGAGGCCGGGCAAGTCTCTACAGAGGCCTGGCGAGTCTCTCCAATGGCCGGGTGATTCTCTGCAGGGGTCGGGCGAGTCTCTACAGAGGCCGGGCAAGTCTTTCCAGAAACCGGGCGAGTCTCTCCAGCGGCCGGGCGAATCTCTATAGAGGCCGGGTGAGTCTCTCCAGAGGCCGGGCGAGTCTCTCAGGACGCCGGGAGAGTCTCTACAGAGGCCTGGCGAGACTCTACAGGGGCTGGGCGAGTCTCTCTAGAGGCCGGGCGAGTCTCTCCAGAGGCCGCCCGAGTCTTTCAAGAGGCCGGGCGAGCCTCTCCAGAGACCGGGCGAGGGCAAGTCTCTCCAGAGGCCGGCCGAGTCTCTCCATAGGCTTGGCGAGTCTATCCAAAGGCCGGGCGAGTGTCTCCAGAGGCCGGGCGAGTCTCTCCAGAGGCCGGGCGAGTCTCTTCAGAGGCAGGACGAGTCTCTTCAGAGGCAGGACGAGTCTCCCCAGGGGCTGGATGAGTCTCTCCAGAGGCCGGGCGAGTCTCTCCAGGGGTCGGGCGAGTCTTTATAGAGGCAGGGCGAGTCTCTCCAGAGGCCGGGCGAGTCTATAGAGAGGCCGGGCGAGTCTCTACAGATGCCAGGCGAGACTCTCCAGGGGCTCGGCGAGTCTCTCCAGAAGCCGGGCGATTCTCTCCAGAGGCCGGGCGAGTCTATCCAAAGGCCGGCTGAGTCTCTCCAGAGGCCGGGCGAGTCTCTCCAATGGCCGGGTGATTCTCTGCAGGGGTCGGGCGAGTCTCTACAGAGGCCGGGCAAGTCTTTCCAGAGGCCGGGGCGAGTCTCTCCAGCGGCCGGGCGAATCTCTATAGAGGCCGGGGGAGTCTCTCCAGAGGCCGGGCGAGTCTCTCAGGACGCCGGGAGAGTCTCTACAGAGGCCTGGCGAGACTCTACAGGGGCTGGGTGAGTCTCTCTAGAGGCCGGGCGAGTCTCTCCAGAGGCCGCCCGAGTCTTTCCAGAGGCCGGGCGAGTCTCTCCAGAGACCGGGCGAGGGCAAGTCTCTCCAGAGGCCGGCCGAGTCTCTCCATAGGCTTGGAGAGTCTATCCAAAGGCCGGGTGAGTCTCTCCAGAGGCCGGGCGAGTCTCTTCAGAGGCCGGGCGAGTCTCTTCAGAGGCAGGACGAGTCTCCCCAGCGGCTGGATGAGTCTCTCCAGAGGCCGGGCGAGTCTCTCCAGGGGTCGGGCGAGTCTTTATAGAGGCCGGGCGAGTCTCTCCAGCGGCCGGGCGAATCTCTATAGAGGCCGGGTGAGTCTCTCCAGAGGCCGGGCGAGTCTCTCAGGACGCCGGGAGAGTCTCTACAGAGGCCTGGCGAGACTCTACAGGGGCTGGGCGAGTCTCTCTAGAGGCCGAGCGAGTCTCTCCAGAGGCCGCCCGAGTCTTTCCAGAGGCGGGGGCGAGTCTATCCAAAGGCCGGCTGAGTCTCTCTAGAGGCCGGGCGAGTCTCTCCAGCGGCCGGGCGAATCTCTATAGAGGCCGGGTGAGTCTCTCCAGAGGACGGGCGAGTCTCTCAGGACGCCAGGAGTGTCTCTACAGAGGCCTGGCGAGACTCTACAGGGGCTGGGCGAGTCTCTCTAGAGGCCGGGCGAGTCTCTCCAGGGGCTGGGCGAGTATCTCCAGGGGCTGGGCGAGTCTCTACAGACGCCGGGCGAGTCTCTCTAGAGGCCGGGCGAGTCTCTACAGACGCCGGGCGAGTCTCTACAGAGGCCGGGCAAGTCTCTACAGAGGCCGGGCGAGTCTCTCCAATGGCCGGGTGATTCTCTGCAGGGGTCGGGCGAGTCTCTACAGAGGCCGGGCAAGTCTTTCCAGAGGCCGGGCGAGTCTCTCCAGCTGCCGGGCGAATCTCTATAGAGGCCGGGTGAGTCTCTCCAGAGGCCGGGCGAGTCTCTCAGGACGCCGGGAGAGTCTCTACAGAGGCCTGGCGAGACTCTACAGGGGCTGGGCGAGTCTCTCTAGAGGCCGGGCGAGCCTCTCCAGAGACCGGGCGAGGGCAAGTCTGTCCAGAGGCCGGCCGAGTCTCTCCATAGGCTTGGCGAGTCTAACAAAAGGCCGGACGAGTCTCTCCAGAGGCCGGGCGAGTCTCTCCAGCGGCCGGGCGAGTCTCTTCAGAGGCAGGACGAGTCGCCCCAGGGGCTGGATGAGTCTCTCCAGAGGCCGGGCGAGTCTCTCCAGGGGTCGGGCGAGTCTTTATAGACTCAGGGCGAGTCTCTCCAGAGGCCGGGCGAGTCTATAGAGAGGCCGGGCGAGTCTCTACAGATGCCAGGCGAGACTCTCCAGGGGCTCGGCGAGTCTCTCCAGAGGCCGGGCGAGTCTATCCAAAGGCCGGCTGAGTCTCTCCAGAGGCCGGGCGAGTCTCTCCAATGGCCGGGTGATTCTCTGCAGGGGTCGGGCGAGTCTCTACAGAGGCCGGGCAAGTCTTTCCAGAGGCCGGGCGAGTCTCTCCAGCGGCCGGGCGAATCTCTATAGAGGCCGGGTGAGTCTCTCCAGAGGCCGGGCGAGTCTCTCAGGACGCCGGGAGAGTCTCTACAGAGGCCTGGCGAGACTCTACAGGGGCTGGGCGAGTCTCTCTAGAGGCCGAGCGAGTCTCTCCAGAGGCCGCCCGAGTCTTTCCAGAGGCGGGGGCGAGTCTATCCAAAGGCCGGCTGAGTCTCTCTAGAGGCCGGGCGAGTCTCTCCAGCGGCCGGGCGAATCTCTATAGAGGCCGGGTGAGTCTCTCCAGAGGACGGGCGAGTCTCTCAGGACGCCAGGAGTGTCTCTACAGAGGCCTGGCGAGACTCTACAGGGGCTGGGCGAGTCTCTCTAGAGGCCGGGCGAGTCTCTCCAGGGGCTGGGCGAGTATCTCCAGGGGCTGGGCGAGTCTCTCCAGAGGCCGGGCGAGTCTCTCCAAGGGTCGGGCTAGCTGCTACAGAGGCAGGGCGAGTCTCTCCAGAGACCGGGCACGTCTCTAGAGAGGCTGGGCGAGTCTCTCCAGAGGCCAGGCAAGTCTGTACAGATGCCGGGCGAGACTCTACAGACGCCGGGCGAGTCTCTCTAGAGGCCGGGCGAGTCTCTACAGACGCCGGGCGAGTCTCTACAGAGGCCGGGCAAGTCTCTACAGAGGCCGGGCGAGTCTCTCCAGAGGCCGGGCGAGTCTCTCCAGCTGCCGGGCGAATCTCTATAGAGGCCGGGTGAGTCTCTCCAGAGGCCGGGCGAGTCTCTCAGGACGCCGGGAGAGTCTCTACAGAGGCCTGGCGAGACTCTACAGGGGCTGGGCGAGTCTCTCTAGAGGCCGGGCGAGCCTCTCCAGAGACCGGGCGAGGGCAAGTCTGTCCAGAGGCCGGCCGAGTCTCTCCATAGGCTTGGCGAGTCTAACAAAAGGCCGGACGAGTCTCTCCAGAGGCCGGGCGAGTCTCTCCAGGGGCCGGGCGAGTCTCTTCAGAGGCAGGACGAGTCGCCCCAGGGGCTGGATGAGTCTCTCCAGAGGCCGGGCGAGTCTCTCCAGGGGTCGGGCGAGTCTTTATAGACTCAGGGCGAGTCTCTCCAGAGGCCGGGCGAGTCTATAGAGAGGCCGGGCGAGTCTCTACAGATGCCAGGCGAGACTCTCCAGGGGCTCGGCGAGTCTCTCCAGAGGCCGGGCGAGTCTATCCAAAGGCCGGCTGAGTCTCTCCAGAGGCCGGGCGAGTCTCTCCAATGGCCGGGTGATTCTCTGCAGGGGTCGGGCGAGTCTCTACAGAGGCTGGGCAAATCTTTCCAGAGGCCGGGCGAGTCTCTCCAGCGGCCGGGCGAATCTCTATAGAGGCCGGGTGAGTCTCTCCAGAGGCCGGGCGAGTCTCTCAGGACGCCGGGAGAGTCTCTACAGAGGCCTGGCGAGACTCTGCAGGGGCTGGGCGAGTCTCTCTAGAGGCCGGGCGAGTCTCTCCAGAGGCCGCCCGAGTCTTTCCAGAGGCTGGGCGAGTCTCTCCAGAGACCGGGCGAGGGCAAGTCTCTCCAGAGGCCGGCCGAGTCTCTCCATAGGCTTGGCGAGTCTATCCAAAGGCCGGGCGAGTCTCTCCAGAGGCCGGGCGAGTCTCTCCAGCGGCCGGGCGAATCTCTATAGAGGCCGGGTGAGTCTCTCCAGAGGACGGGCGAGTCTCTCAGGACGCCGGGAGAGTCTCTACAGAGGCCTGGCGAGACTCTACAGGGGCTGGGCGAGTCTCTCTAGAGGCCGGGCGAGTCTCTCCAGGGGCTGGGCGAGTATCTCCAGGGGCTGGGCGAGTCTCTCCAGAGGCCGGGCGAGTCTCTCCAAGGGTCGGGCGAGCTGCTACAGAGGCAGGGCGAGTCTCTCCAGAGACCGGGCAAGTCTCTAGAGAGGCTGGGCGAGTCTCTCCAGAGGCCGGGCAAGTCTGTACAGATGCCGGGCGAGACTCTACAGACGCCGGGCGAGTCTCTCTAGAGGCCGGGCGAGTCTCTACAGACGCCGGGCGAGTCTCTACAGAGGCCGGGCAAGTCTCTACAGAGGCCGGGCGAGTCTCTCCAATGGCCGGGTGATTCTCTGCAGGGGTCGGGCGAGTCTCTACAGAGGCCGGGCAAGTCTTTCCAGAGGCCGGGCGAGTCTCTCCAGCGGCCGGGCGAATCTCTATAGAGGCCGGGTGAGTCTCTCCAGAGGCCGGGCGAGTCTCTCCAGAGGCCGGGCGAGTCTCTCAGGACGCCGGGAGAGTCTCTACAGAGGCCTGGCGAGACTCTACAGGGGCTGGGCGAGTCTCTCTAGAGGCCGGGCGAGTCTCTCCAGAGGCCGCCTGAGTCTTTCCAGAGGCCGGGCAGCCTCTCCAGAGACCGGGCGAGGGCAAGTCTCTCCAGAGGCCGGCCGAGTCTCTCCATAGGCTTGGCGAGTCTAAGCAAAGGCCGGGCGAGTCTCTCCAGAGGCCGGGCGAGTCTCTCCAGAGGCCGGGCGAGTCTTTATAGACTCAGGGCGAGTCTCTCCAGAGGCCGGGCGAGTCTATAGAGAGGCCGGGCGAATCTCTACAGATGCCAGGCGAGACTCTCCAGGGGCTCGGCGAGTCTCTCCAGAGGCCGGGCGAGTCTATCCAAAGGCCGGCTGAGTCTCTCCAGAGGCCGGGCGAGTCTCTCCAATGGCCGGGTGATTCTCTGCAGGGGTCGGGCGAGTCTCTACAGAGGCTGGGCAAGTCTTTCCAGAGGCCGGGCGAGTCTCTCCAGCGGCCGGGCGAATCTCTATAGAGGCCGGGTGAGTCTCTCCAGAGGCCGGGCGAGTCTCTCAGGACGCCGGGAAAGTCTCTACAGAGGCCTGGCGAGACTCTGCAGGGGCTGGGCGAGTCTCTCTAGAGGCCGGGCGAGTCTCTCCAGAGGCCGCCCGAGTCTTTCCAGCGGCTGGGCGAGTCTCTCCAGAGACCGGGCGAGGGCAAGTCTCTCCAGAGGCCGGTCGAGTCTCTCCATAGGCTTGGCGAGTCAATCCAAAGGCCCGGCGAGTCTCTCCAGAGGCCGGGCGAGTCTCTCCAGAGGCCGGGCGAGTCTCTTCAGAGGCAGGACGAGTCTCCCCAGGGGCTGGATGAGTCTCTCCAGAGGCCGGGCGAGTCTCTCCAGGGGTCGGGCGAGTCTTTATAGAGGCAGGGCGAGTCTCTACAGTGGCCTGGCGAGACTCTACAGGGGCTGGGCGAGTCTCTCTAGAGGCCGGGCGAGTCTCTCCAGGGGCTGGGCGAGTCTCTCCAGGGGCTGGGCGAGTCTCTCCAGAGGCCGGGCGAGTCTGTCCAGGGGTCGGGCGAGTTGCTACAGAGGCAGGGCGAGTCTCTCCAGAGGCCGGGCAAGTCTCTAGAGAGGCTGGGCGAGTCTCTCCAGAGGCCGGGCAAGTCTGTACAGATGCCGGGCGAGACTCTACAGACGCCGGGCGAGTCTCTCTAGAGGCCGGGCGAGTCTCTACAGAGGCCGGGCGAGTCTCTACAGAGGCCGGGCAAGTCTCTACAGAGGCCGGGCGAGTCTCTCCAATGGCCGGGTGACTCTCTGCAGGGGTCGGGCGAGTCTCTACAGAGGCCGGGCAAGTCTTTCCAGAGGCCGGGCGAGTCTCTCCAGCGGCCGGGCGAATCTCTATAGAGGCCGGGTGAGTCTCTCCAGAGGCCGGGCGAGTCTCTCAGGACGCCGGGAGAGTCTCTACAGAGGCCTGGCGAGACTCTACAGGGGCTGGGCGAGTCTCTCTAGAGGCCGGGCGAGTCTCTCCAGAGGCCGCCCGAGTCTTTCCTGAGGCCGGGCGAGTCTCTCCAGAGACCGGGCGAGGGCAAGTCTCTCCAGAGGCCGGCCGAGTCTCTCCATAGGCTTGGCGAGTCTATCCAAAGGCCGGGCGAGTCTCTCCAGAGGCCGGGCGAGTCTCTCCAGAGGCCGGGCGAGTCTCTTCAGAGGCAGGACGAGTCTCCCCAGGGGCTGGATGAGTCTCTCCAGAGGCCGGGCGAGTCTCTCCAGGGGTCGGGCGAGTCTTTATAGAGGCAGGGCGAGTCTCTACAGTGGCCTGGCGAGACTCTACAGGGGCTGGGCGAGTCTGTCTAGAGGCCGGGCGAGTCTCTCCAGGGGCTGGGCGAGTCTCTCCAGGGGCTGGGCGAGTCTCTCCAGAGGCCGGGCGAGTCTCTCCAGGGGTCGGGCGAGTCGCTACAGAGGCAGGGCGAGTCTCTCCAGAGGCCGGGCAAGTCTCTAGAGAGGCTGGGCGAGTCTCTCCAGAGGCCGGGCAAGTCTGTACAGATGTCGGGCGAGACTCTACAGACGCCGGGCGAGTCTCTCTAGAGGCCGGGCGAGTCTCTACAGAGGCCGGGCAAGTCTCTACAGAGGCCGGGCGAGTCACTCCAATGGCCGGGTGATTCTCTGCAAGGGTCGGGCGAGTCTCTACAGAGGCCCGGCAAGTCTTTCCAGAGGCCGGGCGAGTCTCTCCAGCGGCCGGGCGAATCTCTATAGAGGCCGGGTGAGTCTCTCCAGAGGCCTGGCGAGTCTCTACAGGGGCTGGGCGAGTCTCTCTAGAGGCCGGGCGAGTCTCTCCAGAGGCCGCCCGAGTCTTTCCAGAGGCCGGGCGAGTCTCTCCAGAGACCGGGCGAGGGCAAGTCTCTCCAGAGGCCGGCCGAGTCTCTCCATAGGCTTGGCGAGTCTATCCAAAGGCCGGGCGAGTCTCTCCAGAGGACGGGCGAGTCTCTCCAGAGGCCGGGCGAGTCTCTTCAGAGGCAGGACGAGTCTCCCCAGGGGCTGGATGAGTCTCTCCAGAGGCCGGGCGAGTCTCTCCAGGGGTCGGGCGAGTCTTTATAGAGGCAGGGCGAGTCTCTCCAGAGGCAGGGCGAGTCTACAGAGAGGCCGGGCGAGTCTCTACAGATGCCAGGCGAGACTCTCCAGGGGCTCGGCGAGTCTGTCCAGAAGCCGGGCGATTCTCTCCAGAGGCCGGGCGAGTCTCTCCAGAGGCCGGGCGAGTCTATCCAGTGGCCGGGCGAGTCTCTCCAGAGGCTGGGCGAGTCTATCCAAAGGCCGGCTGAGTCTCTCCAGAGGCCGGGCGAGTCTCTCCAGCGGCCGGGCGAATCTCTATAGAGACCGGGTGAGTCTCTCCAGAGGCCGGGCGAGTCTCTCAGGACGCCGGGAGAGTCTCTACAGAGGCCTGGCGAGACTCTACAGGGGCTGGGCGAGTCTCTCTAGAGGCCGGGCGAGTCTCTCCAGGGGCTGGGCGAGTCTCTCCAGGGGCTGGGCGAGTCTCTCCAGAGGCCGGGCGAGTCTCTGCAGGGGTCGGGCGAGTTGCTACAGAGGCAGGGCGAGTCTCTCCAGAGGCCGGGCAAGTCTCTAGAGAGGCTGGGCGATTCTCTCCAGAGGCCAGGGAAGTCTGTACAGATGCCGGGCGAGTCTCTCCAGAGGCCGGGCGAGTCTATAGAGAGGCCGGGCGAGTTTCTACAGATGCCAGGCGAGACTCTCCAGGGGCTCGGCGAGTCTCTCCAGAAGCGGGGCGAGTCTCTCCAGGGGTCGGACGAGTCTCTACAGAGGCAGGGCGAGTCTCTCCAGAGGCCGGGCGAGTCCCTCCAGAGGCCGGGCGAGTCTCTACCGATGCCGGGCGAGACTCTACAGACGCTGGGCGAGTGTTTTTAGAGGCGGGCGAGTCTCTCCAGAGGCCGGGCGAGTCTTTATAAAGGCCGGGCAAGTCTCTCCAGAGTCCGGCCATGTCTCTCCAGAGGCCGGGCGAGTCTCTCCAGCGGCCGGGCGAATCTCTTTAGAGGCCGGGCGAGTCTCTCCAGAGGAAGGGCGAGTCTGTCCACAGGCCGGGCGACTCTCTCTCGAGGCCGGGTGAGTCTCTCCAGAGGACGGGTGAGCCTCTACAGAGGCCGGGCATGTCTCTCCAGAGGCCGGGCGAGTCTCTCCAGCGGCCGGGCGAATCTCTATAGAGGCCGGGCGAGTCTCTCCAGAGGAAGGGCGAGTCTCTTAGGAAGCCAGGAGAGTCTCTTCAGAGGCCGGACGAGACTCTACAGAGGCTGGGCGAGTCTCTCTAGAGGCCGGGCGAGTCTCTCCAGAGGCCGGCAGAGTCTTTCCAGAGGCCGGGCGAGTCTCTACGGAGGCCGGGCGAGTCTCTCCAGAGACCGGGCGAGGGCAAGTCTCTCCAGAGGCTGGCCGAGTCTCTCCAGAGGCTGGGCGAGTCTCTCCAGAGGCCGGGCGAGTCTCTGCAGAGGCAGGGCGAGTCTCTGCAGAGGCCGGGCGAGACTCTACAGAGGCCGTGCGAGTCTCTCGAGACGTCGGGCAAGTCTCTCCAAAGGCCGGGCGAGTCTCTCGAGACGCCGGGCGAGTCTCTCCAAAGGCTGGGCGAGTCTCTCCAAAGGCCGGGCGAGTCTCTCCAGAGGCCGGGCGAGTCTTTCCAAAGGCCGGGTGAGTCTCTCGGGAGGCCGGGCGAGTCTCTCCAGAGGCGGGCGAGTCTCTACAGAGGCCGGGCGAGTCTTTCCAGGGGTCGGGCGAGTCTCTCCAGGGGTCGGGCGAGTCTCTCCAGAGGCCGGGCGAGTCTCTCCAGAGGCCGGGCGAGTCTCTCCAGCGGCCGCGCGAATCCCTATAGAGGCCGGGCAAGTCTCTACAGAAGCCGGGAGAGTCTCTACAGAGGACGGGAGAGACTCTACAGAGGTCGGGCGAGTCTCTTTAGAGGACGGGCGAGTCTCTCCAAAGGCCGGCCGAGTCTCTGCAAAGGCCGGGCGAGTCTCTGCAGAGGCCGGGCGAGTCTCTCTACAGGCCAGACGAGTTTCTGCAAAGGCCGGGCGAGTCTCTGCAGAGGCCGGGCGAGTCTCTCTACAGGCCAGACGAGTCTCTGCATAGGTCGGGCGAGTCTCTGCAGAGGCCGGGCGAGTGTCTCCAAAGGATGGGCGACTCTCCGAAGGCCGGGCGAGTCTCTCCAGAGGCCGGGCAAGTCCCTACAGAGGCCGGGCGGGTCTCTACAGAGGCCGGGCGAGTCTCCCCAGAGGCCGGGCGAGTCTCTCCAGGGGCCGGGCTAGTCTCTACAGAGACCAGGCGAGTCTCTCCAGAGGCCGGGCGAGTCTCTACAGAGGCCGGGTATCTACACGGGCTAGGCGAGTCTCTACAGAGGCTGGGCGAGTCTCTCCAGAGGCCGGGCTAGGGCGAGTCTCTCTAGAGGTCGCGTGAGGGCGAGTCTCTCCAGAGGCCTGGCGAGTCTCTCCAGAGGCTGGGCGAGTCTTTACAGAGGCCAAGTGTGTCTCTACAGAGGCCAGGCGAGTCTGTCGAGAGGCCCGGCGAGTCTGTCGAGAGGCCGGGCGAGTCTCTAGAGAAGCCAGGCGAATCTCTCCAGGGGTCGGGCGAGTCTCTCCAGAGGCCGGGCGAGGACGGGTCTCATCAGAGGCCGGGCAAGTCTCTCCAGAGGCCAGGCGAGTCTCTACAGAGGTCGGGCGGGTCTCTCCTGAGGCCAGGCGAGTCTATCCAAAGGCCGGGTGAGTCTCTCGAGAGGCCGGACGAGTCTCTCCAGAGGCCCGGCGAGTTTCTCCAGCGGCCGGGCGAATCTCTATAGAGGTTGGGCGAGTCTCTCCAGAGGCCGGGCGAGTCTTTCCAGAGGCCAAGCAAGCCTCTACAGAGGCCGGGCGAGTCTCTACAGAGGCCGGGCGAGTCTCTCCAGGGGAAGGGCTAGTCTCTACAGAGACTGGGCGAGTCTCTCGAGAGGCCTGGAGAGTCTCTACAGAGGCCGGGCGAGTATCTCCACGGGCCGGGCGAGTCTCTATAGAGGCCGGGCAAGCCTCTACAGAGGCCGGGCGAGTCTCTCCAGAGGCCGGGCTAGGGCGAGTCTCTCCAGAGGCCGGGCGAGTCTCTCGAGAGGCCGGGCGAGTCTCTCCAGAGGCCGGGCGAGTCTCTCCAGAGGCCGGGCGAGTCTCTCCAGGGTCGGGCGAGTCTCTAGAGAGGCCGGGCGAGTCTATCCAGTGGCCGGGCGAGTCTCTCCAGAGGCCGGGCGGATCTCTCTAGAGGCCGGGCGAGTCTCTCCAGAGGAAGGGCGAGTCTATCCACAGGCCGGGCGAGTCTCTCGAGAGGAAGGGCGAGTCTATCCACAGGCCGGGCGAGTCTCTCGAGACGCCGGGCGAGTCTCTCCAGAGGCGGGCGAGTCTCTACAGAGGCCGGGCGAGTCTTTCCAGGGGTCGGGCGAGTCTCTCCAGAGGCCGGGCGAGTCTCTCCAGTGGCCGGGCGAGTCTCTCCAGCGGCCGGGCGAATCCCTATAGAGGCCGGGCGAGTCTCTACAGAAGCCGGGAGAGTCTCTACAGAGGACGGGAGAGACTCTACAGAGGTCGGGCGAGTCTCTTTAGAGGACGGGCAAGTCTCTCCAAAGGCCGGCCGAGTCTCTGCAAAGGCCGGGCGAGTCTCTGCAGAGGCCGGGCGAGTCTCTCTACAGGCCAGACGAGTCTCTGCGAAGGCCTGACGAGTCTCTGCAGAGGCCGGGCGAGTCTCTCCAGAGGCCGGGCGAGTCTCTCCAAAGACCAGGCGAGTCTCTCGAGACACCAGGCAAATCTCTCGAGACGCCGGGCAATTCTCTCCAAAGGATGGGCGAGTCTCTCCGAAGGCCGGGCGAGTCTCTCCAGAGGCCGGGCAAGTCCCTACAGAGGCCGGGCGGGTCTCTGCAGAGGCCGGGCGAGTCTCCCCAGAGGCCGGGCGAGTCTCTCCAGAGGCCGGGCGAGTCTCTCCAGGGGCCGGGCTAGTCTCTACAGAGACCAGGCGAGTTTCTCCAGAGGCCGGGCGAGTCTCTACAGAGGCCGGGTATCTACACGGGCTAGGCGAGTCTCTACAGAGGCTGGGCGAGTCTCTCCAGAGGCCGGGCTAGGGCGAGTCTCTCTAGAGGTCGCGTGAGGGCGAGTCTCTCCAGAGGCCTGGCGAGTCTCTCCAGAGGCTGGGCGAGTCTTTACAGAGGCCAGGTGAGTCTCTACAGAGGTCAGGCGAGTCTGTCGAGAGGCCGGGCGAGTCTCTAGAGAAGCCAGGCGAATCTCTCCAGGGGTCGGGCGAGTCTCTCCAGAGGCCGGGCGAGGACGGGTCTCATCAGAGGCCGGGCAAGTCTCTCCAGAGGCCAGGCGAGTCTCTACAGAGGTCGGGCGGGTCTCTCCTGAGGCCAGGCGAGTCTATCCAAAGGCCGGGTGAGTCTCTCGAGAGGCCGGACGAGTCTCTCCAGAGGCCCGGCGAGTTTCTCCAGCGGCCGGGCGAATCTCTATAGAGGCCAGGCGAGTCTCTCCAGAGGCCGGGCGAGTCTTTCCAGAGGCCAAGCAAGTCTCTACAGAGGCCGGGCGAGTCTCTACAGAGGCCGGGCGAGTCTCTCCAGGGGAAGGGCTAGTCTCTACAGAGACTGGGCGAGTCTCTCCAGAGGCCTGGAGAGTCTCTACAGAGGCCGGGCGAGTATCTCCACGGGCCGGGCGAGTCTCTATAGAGGCCGGGCAAGCCTCTACAGAGGCCGGGCGAGTCTCTCCAGAGGCCGGGCTAGGGCGAGTCTCTCCAGAGGCCGGGCGAGTTTATCCGAAGGCCGGGCGAGTCTCTCGAGAGGCCGGGCGAGTCTCTCCAGAGGCCGGCGAGTCTCTCCAGAGGCCGGGCGAGTCTCTCCAGGGTCGGGCGAGTCTCTAGAGAGGCCGGGCGAGTCTATCCAGTGGCCGGGCGAGTCTCTCCAGAGGCCGGGCGGATCTCTCCAGAGGCCGGGCAAGTCTATCCAAAGGCCGGGCGAGTCTCTCCAGCGGCCGGGCGAATCTCTATAGAGGCCGGGTTAGTCTCTCCAGAGGCCGGGAGAGTCTCTCAGGACGCCGGAGAGTCTCTACAGAGGCCTGGCGAGACTCTACAGGGGCTGGGCGAGTCTCTCTAGAGGCCGGGCGAGTCTCTCCAGGGGCTGGGCGAGTCTCTCCAGAGGCCGGGCGAGTCTCTCCAGGGGCCGGGCGAGTCTCCCCAGAGGCCGGGCGAGTCTCTCCAGAGGCCGGGCGAGTCTCTCCAGGGGCCGGGCTAGTCTCTACAGAGACCAGGCGAGTCTCTCCAGAGGCCGGGCGAGTCTCTACAGAGGCCGGGTATCTACACGGGCTAGGCGAGTCTCCACAAAGGCCGGGCTAGGGCGAGTCTCTCTAGAGGTCGCGTGAGGGCGAGTCTCTCCAGAGGCCGGGCGAGTCTCTCCAGAGGCCGGGCAAGTCCCTACAGAGGCCGGGCGGGTCTCTACAGAGGCCGGGCGAGTCTCCCCAGAGGCCGGGCGAGTCTCTCCAGAGGCCGGGCGAGTCTCTACAGAGGCCGGGTATCTACACGGGCTAGGCGAGTCTCTACAGAGGCTGGGCGAGTCTCTCCAGAGGCCGGGCTAGGGCGAGTCTCTCTAGAGGTCGCGTAAGGGCGAGTCTCTCCAGAGGCCTGGCGAGTCTCTCCAGAGGCTGGGCGAGTCTTTACAGAGGCCAGGTGAGTCTCTACAGAGGTCAGGCGAGTCTGTCGAGAGGCCGGGCGAGTCTCTAGAGAAGCCAGGCGAATCTCTCCAGGGGTCGGGCGAGTCTCTCCAGAGGCCGGGCGAGGACGGGTCTCATCAGAGGCCGGGCAAGTCTCTCCAGAGGCCAGGCGAGTCTCTACAGAGGTCGGGCGGGTCTCTCCTGAGGCCAGGCGAGTCTATCCAAAGGCCGGGTGAGTCTCTCGAGAGGCCAGACGAGTCTCTCCAGAGGCCCGGCGAGTTTCTCCAGCGGCCGGGCGAATCTCTATAGAGGCCAGGCGAGTCTCTCCAGAGGCCGGGCGAGTCTTTCCAGAGGCCAAGCAAGTCTCTACAGAGGCCGGGCGAGTCTCTACAGAGGCCGGGCGAGTCTCTCCAGGGGAAGGGCTAGTCTCTACAGAGACTGGGCGAGTCTCTCCAGAGGCCTGGAGAGTCTCTACAGAGGCCGGGCGAGTATCTCCACGGGCCGGGCGAGTCTCTATAGAGGCCGGGCAAGCCTCTACAGAGGCCGGGCGAGTCTCTCCAGAGGCCGGGCTAGGGCGAGTCTCTCCAGAGGCCGGGCGAGTTTATCCGAAGGCCGGGCGAGTCTCTCGAGAGGCCGGGCGAGTCTCTCCAGAGGCCGGCGAGTCTCTCCAGAGGCCGGGCGAGTCTCTCCAGGGTCGGGCGAGTCTCTAGAGAGGCCGGGCGAGTCAATACAGTGGCCGGGCGAGTCTCTCCAGAGGCCGGGCGGATCTCTCCAGAGGCCGGGCAAGTCTATCCAAAGGCCGGGCGAGTCTCTCCAGCGGCCGGGCGAATCTCTATAGAGGCCGGGTGAGTCTCTCCAGAGGTCGGGAGAGTCTCTCAGGACGCCGGAGAGTCTCTACAGAGGCCTGGCGAGACTCTACAGGGGCTGGGCGAGTCTCTCTAGAGGCCGGGCGAGTCTCTCCAGGGGCTGGGCGAGTCTCTCCAGAGGCCGGGCGAGTCTCTCCAGGGGCCGGGCGAGTCTCCCCAGAGGCCGGGCGAGTCTCTCCAGAGGCCGGGCGAGTCTCTCCAGGGGCCGGGCTAGTCTCTACAGAGACCAGGCGAGTCTCTCCAGAGGCCGGGCGAGTCTCTACAGAGGCCGGGTATCTACACGGGCTAGGCGAGTCTCTACAGAGGCCGGGCTAGGGCGAGTCTCTCTAGAGGTCGCGTGAGGGCGAGTCTCTCCAGAGGCCGGGCGAGTCTCTCCAGAGGCCGGGCAAGTCCCTACAGAGGCCGGGCGGGTCTCTACAGAGGCCGGGCGAGTCTCCCCAGAGGCCGGGCGAGTCTCTCCAGAGGCCGGGCGAGTCTCTCCAGGGGCCGGGCTAGTCTCTACAGAGACCAGGCGAGTTTCTCCAGAGGCCGGGCGAGTCTCTACAGAGGCCGGGTATCTACACGGGCTAGGCGAGTCTCTACAGAGGCTGGGCGAGTCTCTCCAGAGGCCGGGCTAGGGCGAGTCTCTCTAGAGGTCGCGTGAGGGCGAGTCTCTCCAGAGGCCTGGCGAGTCTCTCCAGAGGCTGGGCGAGTCTTTACAGAGGCCAGGTGAGTCTCTACAGAGGTCAGGCGAGTCTGTCGAGAGGCCGGGCGAGTCTCTAGAGAAGCCAGGCGAATCTCTCCAGGGGTCGGGCGAGTCTCTCCAGAGGCCGGGCGAGGACGGGTCTCATCAGAGGCCGGGCAAGTCTCTCCAGAGGCCAGGCGAGTCTCTACAGAGGTCGGGCGGGTCTCTCCTGAGGCCAGGCGAGTCTATCCAAAGGCCGGGTGAGTCTCTCGAGAGGCCAGACGAGTCTCTCCAGAGGCCCGGCGAGTTTCTCCAGCGGCCGGGCGAATCTCTATAGAGGCCAGGCGAGTCTCTCCAGAGGCCGGGCGAGTCTTTCCAGAGGCCAAGCAAGTCTCTACAGAGGCCGGGCGAGTCTCTACAGAGGCCGGGCGAGTCTCTCCAGGGGAAGGGCTAGTCTCTACAGAGACTGGGCGAGTCTCTCCAGAGGCCTGGAGAGTCTCTACAGAGGCCGGGCGAGTATCTCCACGGGCCGGGCGAGTCTCTATAGAGGCCGGGCAAGCCTCTACAGAGGCCGGGCGAGTCTCTCCAGAGGCCGGGCTAGGGCGAGTCTCTCCAGAGGCCGGGCGAGTTTATCCGAAGGCCGGGCGAGTCTCTCGAGAGGCCGGGCGAGTCTCTCCAGAGGCCGGCGAGTCTCTCCAGAGGCCGGGCGAGTCTCTCCAGGGTCGGGCGAGTCTCTAGAGAGGCCGGGCGAGTCAATACAGTGGCCGGGCGAGTCTCTCCAGAGGCCGGGCGGATCTCTCCAGAGGCCGGGCAAGTCTATCCAAAGGCCGGGCGAGTCTCTCCAGCGGCCGGGCGAATCTCTATAGAGGCCGGGTGAGTCTCTCCAGAGGTCGGGAGAGTCTCTCAGGACGCCGGAGAGTCTCTACAGAGGCCTGGCGAGACTCTACAGGGGCTGGGCGAGTCTCTCTAGAGGCCGGGCGAGTCTCTCCAGGGGCTGGGCGAGTCTCTCCAGAGGCCGGGCGAGTCTCTCCAGGGGCCGGGCGAGTCTCCCCAGAGGCCGGGCGAGTCTCTCCAGAGGCCGGGCGAGTCTCTCCAGGGGCCGGGCTAGTGTCTACAGAGACCAGGCGAGTCTCTCCAGAGGCCGGGCGAGTCTCTACAGAGGCCGGGTATCTACACGGGCTAGGCGAGTCTCTACAGAGGCCGGGCTAGGGCGAGTCTCTCTAGAGGTCGCGTGAGGGCGAGTCTCTCCAGAGGCCGGGCGAGTCTCTCCAGAGGCCGGGCAAGTCCCTACAGAGGCCGGGCGGGTCTCTACAGAGGCCGGGCGAGTCTCCCCAGAGGCCGGGCGAGTCTCTCCAGAGGCCGGGCGAGTCTCTCCAGGGGCCGGGCTAGTCTCTACAGAGACCAGGCGAGTTTCTCCAGAGGCCGGGCGAGTCTCTACAGAGGCCGGGTATCTACACGGGCTAGGCGAGTCTCTACAGAGGCTGGGCGAGTCTCTCCAGAGGCCGGGCTAGGGCGAGTCTCTCTAGAGGTCGCGTGAGGGCGAGTCTCTCCAGAGGCCTGGCGAGTCTCTCCAGAGGCTGGGCGAGTCTTTACAGAGGCCAGGTGAGTCTCTACAGAGGTCAGGCGAGTCTCTCGAGAGGCCGGGCGAGTCTCTCGAGAGGCCGGGCGAGTCTCTCCAGAGGCCGGGCGAGTCTCTCCAGGGTCGGGCGAGTCTCTAGAGAGGCCGGGCGAGTCTATCCAGTGGCCGGGCGAGTCTCTCCAGAGGCCGGGCGGATCTCTCTAGAGGCCGGGCGAGTCTCTCCAGAGGAAGGGCGAGTCTATCCACAGGCCGGGCGAGTCTCTCGAGAGGAAGGGCCAGTCTATCCACAGGCCGGGCGAGTCTCTCCAGAGGCCGGGCGAGTCTTTCCAAAGGCCGGGTGAGTCTCTCGAGACGCCGGGCGAGTCTCTCCAGAGGCGGGCGAGTCTCTACAGAGGCTGGGCGAGTCTTTCCAGGGGTCAGGCGAGTCTCTCCAGAGGCCGGGCGAGTCTCTCCAGTGGCCGGGCGAGTCTCTCCAGCGGCCGGGCGAATCCCTATAGAGGCCGGGCGAGTCTCTACAGAAGCCGGGAGAGTCTCTACAGAGGACGGGAGAGACTCTACAGAGGTCGGGCGAGTCTCTTTAGAGGACGGGCAAGTCTCTCCAAAGGCCGGCCGAGTCTCTGCAAAGGCCGGGCGAGTCTCTGCAGAGGCCGGGCGAGTCTCTCTACAGGCCAGACGAGTCTCTGCGAAGGCCGGACGAGTCTCTGCAGAGGCCGGGCGAGTCTCTACAGAGGCCGGGCGAGTCTCTCGAGACGTCGGGCGAGTCTCTCCAAAGACCAGGCGAGTCTATCGAGACACCAGGCAAATCTCTCGAGACGCCGGGCGATTCTCTCCAAAGGATGGGCCAGTCTCTCCGAAGGCCGGGCGAGTCTCTCCAGAGGCCGGGCAAGTCCCTACAGAGGCCGGGCGGGTCTCTACAGAGGCCGGGCGAGTCTCCCCAGAGGCCGGGCGAGTCTCTCCAGAGGCCGGGCGAGTCTCTCCAGGGACCGGGCTAGTCTCTACAGAGACCAGGCGAGTTTCTCCAGAGGCCGGGCGAGTCTCTACAGAGGCCGGGTATCTACACGGGCTAGGCGAGTCTCTACAGAGGCTGGGCGAGTCTCTCCAGAGGCCGGGCTAGGGCGAGTCTCTCTAGAGGTCGCGTGAGGGCGAGTCTCTCCAGAGGAAGGGCGAGTCTCTTAGGAAGCCAGGAGAGTCTCTACAGAGGCCGGACGAGACTCTACAGAGGCTGGGCGAGTCTCTCTAGAGGCCGGGCGAGTCTCTCCAGAGGCTGGCAGAGTCTTTCCAGAGGCCGGGCGAGTCTCTACGGAGGCCGGGCAAGTCTCTCCAGAGACCAGGCGAGGGCAAGTCTCTCCAGAGGCTGGCCGAGTCTCTCCAGAGGCTGGGCGAGTCTCTCCAGAGGCCGGGCGAGTCTCTGCAGAGGCAGGGCGAGTCTCTGCAGAGGCCGGGCGAGACTCTACAGAGGCCGTGCGAGTCTCTCGAGACGTCGGGCAAGTCTCTCCAAAGGCCGGGCGAGTCTCTCGAGACGCCGGGCGAGTCTCTCCAAAGGCTGGGCGAGTCTCTCCAGAGGCCGGGCGAGTCTTTCCAAAGGCCGGGCGAGTCTCTCGAGAGGCCGGGCGAGTCTCTCCAGAGGCGGGCGAGTCTCTACAGAGGCCGGGCGAGTCTTTCCAGGGGTCGGGCGAGTCTCTCCAGGGGTCGGGCGAGTCTCTCCAGAGGCCGGGCGAGTCTCTCCAGAGGCCGGGCGAGTCTCTCCAGCGGCCGCGCGAATCCCTATAGAGGCCGGGCGAGTCTCTACAGAAGCCGGGAGAGTCTCTACAGAGGACGGGAGAGACTCTACAGAGGTCGGGCGAGTCTCTTTAGAGGACGGGCGAGTCTCTCCAAAGGCCGGCCGAGTCTCTGCAAAGGCCGGGCGAGTCTCTGCAGAGGCCGGACGAGTCTCCCTACAGGCCAGACGAGTTTCTGCAAAGGCCGGGCGAGTCTCTGCAGAGGCCGGGCGAGTCTCTCTACAGGCCAGACGAGTCTCTGCATAGGTCGGGCGAGTCTCTGCAGAGGCCGGGCGAGTGTCTCCAAAGGATGGGCGACTCTCCGAAGGCCGGGCGAGTCTCTCCAGAGGCCGGGCAAGTCCCTACAGAGGCCGGGCGGGTCTCTACAGAGGCCGGGCGAGTCTCCCCAGAGGCCGGGCGAGTCTCTCCAGGGGCTGGGCTAGTCTCTACAGAGACCAGGCGAGTCTCTCCAGAGGCCGGGTATCTACACGGGCTAGGCGAGTCTCTACAGAGGCTGGGCGAGTCTCTCCAGAGGCCGGGCTAGGGCGAGTCTCTCTAGAGGTCGCGTGAGGGCGAGTCTCTCCAGAGGCCTGGCGAGTCTCTCCAGAGGCTGGGCGAGTCTTTACAGAGGCCAGGTGTGTCTCTACAGAGGCCAGGCGAGTCTGTCGAGAGGCCCGGCGAGTCTGTCGAGAGGCCGGGCGAGTCTCTAGAGAAGCCAGGCGAATCTCTCCAGGGGTCGGGCGTGTCTCTCCAGAGGCCGGGCGAGGACGGGTCTCATCAGAGGCCGGGCAAGTCTCTCCAGAGGCCAGGCGAGTCTCTACAGAGGTCGGGCGGGTCTCTCCTGAGGCCAGGCGAGTCTATCCAAAGGCCGGGTGAGTCTCTCGAGAGGCCGGACGAGTCTCTCCAGAGGCCCGGCGAGTTTCTCCAGCGGCCGGGCGAATCTCTATAGAGGTTGGGCGAGTCTCTCCAGAGGCCGGGCGAGTCTTTCCAGAGGCCAAGCAAGTCTCTACAGAGGCCGGGCGAGTCTCTACAGAGGCCGGGCGAGTCTCTCCAGGGGAAGGGCTAGTCTCTACAGAGACTGGGCGAGTCTCTCGAGAGGCCTGGAGAGTCTCTACAGAGGCCGGGCGAGTATCTCCACGGGCCGGGCGAGTCTCTATAGAGGCCGGGCAAGCCTCTACAGAGGCCGGGCGAGTCTCTCCAGAGGCCGGGCTAGGGCGAGTCTCTCCAGAGGCCGGGCGAGTCTCTCGAGAGGCCGGGCGAGTCTCTCGAGAGGCCGGGCGAGTCTCTCCAGAGGCCGGGCGAGTCTCTCCAGAGGCCGGGCGAGTCTCTCCAGGGTCGGGCGAGTCTCTAGAGAGGCCGGGCGAGCCTATCCAGTGGCCGGGCGAGTCTCTCCAGAGGCCGGGCGGATCTCTCTAGAGGCCGGGCGAGTCTCTCCAGAGGAAGGGCGAGTCTATCCACAGGCCGGGCGAGTCTCTCGAGAGGAAGGGCGAGTCTATCCACAGGCCGGGCGAGTCTCTCCAGAGGCCGGGCGAGTCTTTCCAAAGGCCGGGTGAGTCTCTCGAGATGCCGGGCGAGTCTCTCCAGAGGCGGGCGAGTCTCTACAGAGGCCGGGCGAGTCTTTCCAGGGGTCGGGCGAGTCTCTCCAGAGGCCGGGCGAGTCTCTCCAGTGGCCGGGCGAGTCTCTCCAGCGGCCGGGCGAATCCCTATAGAGGCCGGGCGAGTCTCTACAGAAGCCGGGAGAGTCTCTACAGAGGACGGGAGAGACTCTACAGAGGTCGGGCGAGTCTCTTTAGAGGACGGGCAAGTCTCTCCAAAGGCCGGCCGAGTCTCTGCAAAGGCCGGGCGACTCTCTGCAGAGGCCGGGCGAGTCTCTCTACAGGCCAGACGAGTTTCTGCAAAGGCCGGGCGAGTCTCTGCAGAGGCCGGGCGAGTCTCTCTACAGGCCAGACGAGTCTCTGCGAAGGCCTGACGAGTCTCTGCAGAGGCCGGGCGAGTCTCTACAGAGGCCGGGCGAGTCTCTCCAAAGACCAGGCGAGTCTCTCGAGACACCAGGCAAATCTCTCGAGACGCCGGGCGATTCTCTCCAAAGGATGGGCGAGTCTCTCCGAAGGCCGGGCGAGTCTCTCCAGAGGCCGGGCAAGTCCCTACAGAGGCCGGGCGGGTCTCTACAGAGGCCGGGCGAGTCTCCCCAGAGGCCGGGCGAGTCTCTCCAGAGGCCGGGCGAGTCTCTCCAGGGGCCGGGCTAGTCTCTACAGAGACCAGGCGAGTTTCTCCAGAGGCCGGGCGAGTCTCTACAGAGGCCGGGTATCTACACGGGCTAGGCGAGTCTCTACAGAGGCTGGGCGAGTCTCTCCAGAGGCCGGGCTAGGGCGAGTCTCTCTAGAGGTCGCGTGAGGGCGAGTCTCTCCAGAGGCCTGGCGAGTCTCTCCAGAGGCTGGGCGAGTCTTTACAGAGGCCAGGTGAGTCTCTACAGAGGTCAGGCGAGTCTGTCGAGAGGCCGGGCGAGTCTCTAGAGAAGCCAGGCGAATCTCTCCAGGGGTCGGGCGAGTCTCTCCAGAGGCCGGGCGAGGACGGGTCTCATCAGAGGCCGGGCAAGTCTCTCCAGAGGCCAGGCGAGTCTCTACAGAGGTCGGGCGGGTCTCTCCTGAGGCCAGGCGAGTCTATCCAAAGGCCGGGTGAGTCTCTCGAGAGGCCGGACGAGTCTCTCCAGAGGCCCGGCGAGTTTCTCCAGCGGCCGGGCGAATCTCTATAGAGGCCAGGCGAGTCTCTCCAGAGGCCGGGCGAGTCTTTCCAGAGGCCAAGCAAGTCTCTACAGAGGCCGGGCGAGTCTCTACAGAGGCCGGGCGAGTCTCTCCAGGGGAAGGGCTAGTCTCTACAGAGACTGGGCGAGTCTCTCCAGAGGCCTGGAGAGTCTCTACAGAGGCCGGGCGAGTATCTCCACGGGCCGGGCGAGTCTCTATAGAGGCCGGGCAAGCCTCTACAGAGGCCGGGCGAGTCTCTCCAGAGGCCGGGCTAGGGCGAGTCTCTCCAGAGGCCGGGCGAGTTTATCCGAAGGCCGGGCGAGTCTCTCGAGAGGCCGGGCGAGTCTCTCCAGAGGCCGGCGAGTCTCTCCAGAGGCCGGGCGAGTCTCTCCAGGGTCGGGCGAGTCTCTAGAGAGGCCGGGCGAGTCTATCCAGTGGCCAGGCGAGTCTCTCCAGAGGCCGGGCGGATCTCTCCAGAGGCCGGGCAAGTCTATCCAAAGGCCGGGCGAGTCTCTCCAGCGGCCGGGCGAATCTCTATAGAGGCCGGGTGAGTCTCTCCAGAGGCCGGGAGAGTCTCTCAGGACGCCGGAGAGTCTCTACAGAGGCCTGGCGAGACTCTACAGGGGCTGGGCGAGTCTCTCTAGAGGCCGGGCGAGTCTCTCCAGGGGCTGGGCGAGTCTCTCCAGAGGCCGGGCGAGTCTCTCCAGGGGCCGGGCGAGTCTCCCCAGAGGCCGGGCGAGTCTCTCCAGAGGCCGGGCGAGTCTCTCCAGGGGCTGGGCTAGTCTCTACAGAGACCAGGCGAGTCTCCCCAGAGGCCGGGCGAGTCTCTACAGAGGCCGGGTATCTACACGGGCTAGGCGAGTCTCTACAGAGGCTGGGCTAGGGCGAGTCTCTCTAGAGGTCGCGTGAGGGCGAGTCTCTCCAGAGGCCGGGCGAGTCTCTCCAGAGGCCGGGCAAGTCCCTACAGAGGCCGGGCGGGTCTCTACAGAGGCCGGGCGAGTCTCCCCAGAGGCCGGGCGAGTCTCTCCAGAGGCCGGGCGAGTCTCTCCAGGGGCCGGGCTAGTCTCTACAGAGACCAGGCGAGTTTCTCCAGAGGCCGGGCGAGTCTCTACAGAGGCCGGGTATCTACACGGGCTAGGCGAGTCTCTACAGAGGCTGGGCGAGTCTCTCCAGAGGCCGGGCTAGGGCGAGTCTCTCTAGAGGTCGCGTGAGGGCGAGTCTCTCCAGAGGCCTGGCGAGTCTCTCCAGAGGCTGGGCGAGTCTTTACAGAGGCCAGGTGAGTCTCTACAGAGGTCAGGCGAGTCTCTCGAGAGGCCGGGCGAGTCTCTCCAGAGGCCGGGCGAGTCTCTCCAGAGGCCGGGCGAGTCTCTCCAGGGTCGGGCGAGTCTCTAGAGAGGCCGGGCGAGTCTATCCAGTGGCCGGGCGAGTCTCTCCAGAGGCCGGGGGGATCTCTCTAGAGGCCGGGCGAGTCTCTCCAGAGGAAGGGCGAGTCTATCCACAGGCCGGGCGAGTCTCTCGAGAGGAAGGGCCAGTCTATCCACAGGCCGGGCGAGTCTCTCCAGAGGCGGGCGAGTCTCTACAGAGGCCGGGCGAGTCTTTCCAGGGGTCGGGCGAGTCTCTCCAGATTCCGGGCGAGTCTCTCCAGTGGCCGGGCGAGTCTCTCCAGCGGCCGGGCGAATCCCTATAGAGGCCGGGCGAGTCTCTACAGAAGCCGGGAGAGACTCTACAGAGGTCGGGCGAGTCTCTTTAGAGGACGGGCAAGTCTCTCCAAAGGCCGGCCGAGTCTCTGCAAAGGCCGGGCGAGTCTCTGCAGAGGCCGGGCGAGTCTCTCTACAGGCCAGACGAGTTTCTGCAAAGGCCGGGCGAGTCTCTGCAGAGGCCGGGCGAGTCTCTCTACAGGCCAGACGAGTCTCTGCGAAGGCCGGACGAGTCTCTGCAGACGCCGGGCGAGTCTCTACAGAGGCCGGGCGAGTCTCTCGAGACGTCGGGCGAGTCTCTCCAAAGACCAGGCGAGTCTCTCGAGACACCAGGCAAATCTCTCGAGACGCCGGGCGATTCTCTCCAAAGGATGGGCGAGTCTCTCCGAAGGCCGGGCGAGTCTCTCCAGAGGCCGGGCAAGTCCCTACAGAGGCCGGGCGGGTCTCTACAGAGGCCGGGCGAGTCTCCCCAGAGGCCGGGCGAGTCTCTCCAGAGGCCGGGCGAGTCTCTCCAGGGGCCGGGCTAGTCTCTACAGAGACCAGGTGAGTTTCTCCAGAGGCCGGGCGAGTCTCTACAGAGGCCGGGTATCTACACGGGCTAGGCGAGTCTCTACAGAGGCTGGGCGAGTCTCTCCAGAGGCCGGGCTAGGGCGGGTTTCTCTAGAGGTCGCGTGAGGGCGAGTCTCTCCAGAGGAAGGGCGAGTTTCTTAGGAAGCCAGGAGAGTCTCTACAGAGGCCGGACGAGACTCTACAGAGGCTGGGCGAGTCTCTCTAGAGGCCGGGCGAGTCTCTCCAGAGGCCGGCAGAGTCTTTCCAGAGGCCGGGCGAGTCTCTACGGAGGCCGGGCAAGTCTCTCCAGAGACCAGGCGAGGGCAAGTCTCTCCAGAGGCTGGCCGAGTCTCTCCAGAGGCTGGGCGAGTCTCTCCAGAGGCCGGGCGAGTCTCTGCAGAGGCAGGGCGAGTCTCTGCAGAGGCCGGCGAGACTCTACTGAGGCCGTGCGAGTCTCTCGAGACGTCAGGCAAGTCTCTCCAAAGGCCGGGCGAGTCTCTCGAGACGCCGGGCGAGTCTCTCCAAAGGCTGGGCGAGTCTCTCTAAAGGCCGGGCGAGTCTCTCCAGAGGCCGGGCGAGTCTTTCCAAAGGCCGGGCGAGTCTCTCGAGAGGCCGGGCGAGTCTCTCCAGAGGCGGGCGAGTCTCTACAGAGGCCGGGCGAGTCTTTCCAGGGGTCGGGCGAGTCTCTCCAGGGGTCGGGCGAGTCTCTCCAGAGGCCGGGCGAGTCTCTCCAGCGGCCGCGCGAATCCCTATAGAGGCCGGGCGAGTCTCTACAGAAGCTGGGAGAGTCTCTACAGAGGACGGAAGAGACTCTACAGAGGTCGGGCGAGTCTCTTTAGAGGACGGGCGAGTCTCTCCAAAGGCCGGCCGAGTCTCTGCAAAGGCCGGGCGAGTCTCTGCAGAGGCCGGGCGAGTCTCTCTACAGGCCAGACGAGTCTCTGCATAGGTCGGGCGAGTCTCTGCAGAGGCCGGGCGAGTGTCTCCAAAGGATGGGCGACTCTCCGAAGGCCGGGCGAGTCTCTCCAGAGGCCGGGCAAGTCCCTACAGAGGCCGGGCGGGTCTCTAGAGAGGCCGGGCGAGTCTCCCCAGAGGCCGGGCGAGTCTCTCCAGGGGCCGGGCTAGTCTCTACAGAGACCAGGCGAGTCTCTCCAGAGGCCGGGCGAGTCTCTACAGAGGCCGGGTATCTACACGGGCTAGGCGAGTCTCTACAGAGGCTGGGCGAGTCTCTCCAGAGGCCGGGCTAGGGCGAGTCTCTCTAGAGGTCGCGTGAGGGCGAGTCTCTCCAGAGGCCTGGCGAGTCTCTCCAGAGGCTGGGCGAGTCTTTACAGAGGCCAGGTGTGTCTCTACAGAGGCCAGGCGAGTCTGTCGAGAGGCCCGGCGAGTTTGTCGAGAGGCCGGGCGAGTCTCTAGAGAAGCCAGGCGAATCTCTCCAGGGGTCGGGCGTGTCTCTCCAGAGGCCGGGCGAGGACGGGTCTCATCAGAGGCCGGGCAAGTCTCTCCAGAGGCCAGGCGAGTCTCTACAGAGGTCGGGCGGGTCTCTCCTGAGGCCAGGCGAGTCTATCCAAAGGCCGGGTGAGTCTCTCGAGAGGCCGGACGAGTCTCTCCAGAGGCCCGGCGAGTTTCTCCAGCGGCCGGGCGAATCTCTATAGAGGTTGGGCGAGTCTCTCCAGAGGCCGGGCGAGTCTTTCCAGAGGCCAAGCAAGTCTCTACAGAGGCCGGGCGAGTCTCTACAGAGGCCGGGCGAGTCTCTCCAGGGGAAGGGCTAGTCTCTACAGAGACTGGGCGAGTCTCTCGAGAGGCCTGGAGAGTCTCTACAGAGGCCGGGCGAGTATCTCCACGGGCCGGGCGAGTCTCTATAGAGGCCGGGCAAGCCTCTACAGAGGCCGGGCGAGTCTCTCCAGAGGCCGGGCTAGGGCGAGTCTCTCCAGAGGCCGGGCGAGTCTCTCGAGAGGCCGGGCGAGTCTCTCCAGAGGCCGGGCGAGTCTCTCCAGAGGCCGGGCGAGTCTCTCCAGGGTCGGGCGAGTCTCTAGAGAGGCCGGGCGAGTCTATCCAGTGGCCGGGCGAGTCTCTCCAGAGGCCGGGCGGATCTCTCTAGAGGCCGGGCGAGTCTCTCCAGAGGAAGGGCGAGTCTATCCACAGGCCGGGCGAGTCTCTCGAGAGGAAGGGCGAGTCTATCCACAGGCCGGGCGAGTCTCTCCAGAGGCCGGGCGAGTCTTTCCAAAGGCCGGGTGAGTCTCTCGAGACGCCGGGCGAGTCTCTCCAGAGGCGGGCGAGTCTCTACAGAGGCCGGGCGAGTCTTTCCAGGGGTCGGGCGAGTCTCTCCAGAGGCCGGGCGAGTCTCTCCAGCGGCCGGGCGAATCCCTATAGAGGCCGGGCGAGTCTCTACAGAAGCCGGGAGAGTCTCTACAGAGGACGGGAGAGACTCTACAGAGGTCGGGCGAGTCTCTTTAGAGGACGGGCAAGTCTCTCCAAAGGCCGGCCGAGTCTCTGCAAAGGCCGGGCGACTCTCTGCAGAGGCCGGGCGAGTCTCTCTACAGGCCAGACGAGTTTCTGCAAAGGCCGGGCGAGTCTCTGCAGAGGCCGGGCGAGTCTCTCTACAGGCCAGACGAGTCTCTGCGAAGGCCTGACGAGTCTCTGCAGAGGCCGGGCGAGTCTCTACAGAGGCCGGGCGAGTCTCTCGAGACGTCGGGCGAGTCTCTCCAAAGACCAGGCGAGTCTCTCGAGACACCAGGCAAATCTCTCGAGACGCCGGGCGATTCTCTCCAAAGGATGGGCGAGTCTCTCCGAAGGCCGGGCGAGTCTCTCCAGAGGCCGGGCAAGTCCCTACAGAGGCCGGGCGGGTCTCTACAGAGGCCGGGCGAGTCTCCCCAGAGGCCGGGCGAGTCTCTCCAGAGGCCGGGCGAGTCTCTCCAGGGGCCGGGCTAGTCTCTACAGAGACCAGGCGAGTTTTTCCAGAGGCCGGGCGAGTCTCTACAGAGGCCGGGTATCTACACGGGCTAGGCGAGTCTCTACAGAGGCTGGGCGAGTCTCTCCAGAGGCCGGGCTAGGGCGAGTCTCTCTAGAGGTCGCGTGAGGGCGAGTCTCTCCAGAGGCCTGGCGAGTCTCTCCAGAGGCTGGGCGAGTCTTTACAGAGGCCAGGCGAGTCTCTACAGAGGTCAGGCGAGTCTCTCGAGAGGCCGGGCGAGTCTCTAGAGAAGCCAGGCGAATCTCTCCAGGGGTCGGGCGAGTCTCTCCAGAGGCCGGGCGAGGACGGGTCTCATCAGAGGCCGGGCAAGTCTCTCCAGAGGCCAGGCGAGTCTCTACAGAGGTCGGGCGGGTCTCTCCTGAGGCCAGGCGAGTCTATCCAAAGGCCGGGTGAGTCTCTCGAGAGGCCGGACGAGTCTCTCCAGAGGCCCGGCGAGTTTCTCCAGCGGCCGGGCGAATCTCTATAGAGGCCAGGCGAGTCTCTCCAGAGGCCGGGCGAGTCTTTCCAGAGGCCAAGCAAGTCTCTACAGAGGCCGGGCGAGTCTCTACAGAGGCCGGGCGAGTCTCTCCAGGGGAAGGGCTAGTCTCTACAGAGACTGGGCGAGTCTCTCCAGAGGCCTGGAGAGTCTCTACAGAGGCCGGGCGAGTATCTCCACGGGCCGGGCGAGTCTCTATAGAGGCCGGGCAAGCCTCTACAGAGGCCGGGCGAGTCTCTCCAGAGGCCGGGCTAGGGCGAGTCTCTCCAGAGGCCGGGCGAGTTTATCCGAAGGCCGGGCGAGTCTCTCGAGAGGCCGGGCGAGTCTCTCCAGAGGCCGGCGAGTCTCTCCAGAGGCTGGGCGAGTCTCTCCAGGGTCGGGCGAGTCTCTAGAGAGGCCGGGCGAGTCTATCCAGTGGCCGGGCGAGTCTCTCCAGAGGCCGGGCGGATCTCTCCAGAGGCCGGGCAAGTCTATCCAAAGGCCGGGCGAGTCTCTCCAGCGGCCGGGCGAATCTCTATAGAGGCCGGGTGAGTCTCTCCAGAGGCCGGGAGAGTCTCTCAGGACGCCGGAGAGTCTCTACAGAGGCCTGGCGAGACTCTACAGGGGCTGGGCGAGTCTCTCTAGAGGCCGGGCGAGTCTCTCCAGGGGCTGGGCGAGTCTCTCCAGAGGCCGGGCGAGTCTCTCCAGGGGCCGGGCGAGTCTCCCCAGAGGCCGGGCGAGTCTCTCCAGAGGCCGGGCGAGTCTCTCCAGGGGCCGGGCTAGTCTCTACAGAGACCAGGCGAGTCTCTCCAGAGGCCGGGCGAGTCTCTACAGAGGCCGGGTATCTACACGGGCTAGGCGAGTCTCTACAGAGGCCGGGCTAGGGCGAGTCTCTCTAGAGGTCGCGTGAGGGCGAGTCTCTCCAGAGGCCGGGCGAGTCTCTCCAGAGGCCGGGCATGTCTCTACAGAGGCCGGGCGGGTCTCTACAGAGGCCGGGCGAGTCTCCCCAGAGGCCGGGCGAGTCTCTCCAGAGGCCGGGCGAGTCTCTCCAGAGGCCGGGTATCTACACGGGCTAGGCGAGTCTCTACAGAGGCTGGGCGAGTCTCTCCAGAGGTCGGGCTAGGGCGAGTCTCTCTAGAGGTCGCGTGAGGGCGAGTCTCTCCAGAGGCCTGGCGAGTCTCTCCAGAGGCTGGGCGAGTCTTTACAGAGGCCAGGTGAGTCTCTACAGAGGTCAGGCGAGTCTGTCGAGAGGCCGGGCGAGTCTCTAGAGAAGCCAGGCGAATCTCTCCAGGGGTCGGGCGAGTCTCTCCAGAGGCCGGGCGAGGACGGGTCTCATCAGAGGCCGGGCAAGTCTCTCCAGAGGCCAGGCGAGTCTCTACAGAGGTCGGGCGGGTCTCTCCTGAGGCCAGGCGAGTCTATCCAAAGGCCGGGTGAGTCTCTCGAGAGGCCGGACGAGTCTCTCCAGAGGCCCGGCGAGTTTCTCCAGCGGCCGGGCGAATCTCTAAAGAGGCCAGGCGAGTCTCTCCAGAGGCCGGGCGAGTCTTTCCAGAGGCCAAGCAAGTCTCTACAGAGGCCGGGCGAGTCTCTACAGAGGCCGGGCGAGTCTCTCCAGGGGAAGGGCTAGTCTCTACAGAGACTGGGCGAGTCTCTCCAGAGGCCTGGAGAGTCTCTACAGAGGCCGGGCGAGTATCTCCACGGGCCGGGCGAGTCTCTATAGAGGCCGGGCAAGCCTCTACAGAGGCCGGGCGAGTCTCTCCAGAGGCCGGGCTAGGGCGAGTCTCTCCAGAGGCCGGGCGAGTTTATCCGAAGGCCGGGCGAGTCTCTCGAGAGGCCGGGCGAGTCTCTCCAGAGGCCGGCGAGTCTCTCCAGAGGCCGGGCGAGTCTCTCCAGGGTCGGGCGAGTCTCTAGAGAGGCCGGGCGAGTCTATCCAGTGGCCGGGCGAGTCTCTCCAGAGGCCGGGCGGATCTCTCCAGAGGCCGGGCAAGTCTATCCAAAGGCCGGGCGAGTCTCTCCAGCGGCCGGGCGAATCTCTATAGAGGCCGGGTGAGTCTCTCCAGAGGCCGGGAGAGTCTCTCAGGACGCCGGAGAGTCTCTACAGAGGCCTGGCGAGACTCTACAGGGGCTGGGCGAGTCTCTCTAGAGGCCGGGCGAGTCTCTCCAGGGGCTGGGCGAGTCTCTCCAGAGGCCGGGCGAGTCTCTCCAGGGGCCGGGCGAGTCTCCCCAGAGGCCGGGCGAGTCTCTCCAGAGGCCGGGCGAGTCTCTCCAGGGGCCGGGCTAGTCTCTACAGAGACCAGGCGAGTCTCTCCAGAGGCCGGGCGAGTCTCTACAGAGGCCGGGTATCTACACGGGCTAGGCGAGTCTCTACAGAGGCCGGGCTAGGGCGAGTCTCTCTAGAGGTCGCGTGAGGGCGAGTCTCTCCAGAGGCCGGGCGAGTCTCTCCAGAGGCCGGGCAAGTCCCTACAGAGGCCGGGCGGGTCTCTACAGAGGCCGGGCGAGTCTCCCCAGAGGCCGGGCGAGTCTCTCCAGAGGCCGGGCGAGTCTCTCCAGGGGCCGGGCTAGTCTCTACGGAGACCAGGCGAGTTTCTCCAGAGGCCGGGCGAGTCTCTACAGAGGCCGGGTATCTACACGGGCTAGGCGAGTCTCTACAGAGGCTGGGCGAGTCTCTCCAGAGGCCGGGCTAGGGCGAGTCTCTCTAGAGGTCGCGTGAGGGCGAGTCTCTCCAGAGGCCTGGCGAGTCTCTCCAGAGGCTGGGCGAGTCTTTACAGAGGCCAGGTGAGTCTCTACAGAGGTCAGGCGAGTCTGTCGAGAGGCCCGGCGAGTCTGTCGAGAGGCCGGGCGAGTCTCTAGAGAAGCCAGGCGAATCTCTCCAGGGGTCGGGCGAGTCTCTACAGAGACTGGGCGAGTCTCTCCAGAGGCCTGGAGAGTCTCTACAGAGGCCGGGCGAGTCTCTACAGAAGCCTGGCGAGTCTCTTCAGGGGAAGGGCTAGTCTCTACAGATACTGGGCGAGTCTCTCCAGAGGCCTGGAGAGTCTCTACAGAGGCCGGGCGAGTATCTCCACGGGCCGGGCGAGTCTCTATAGAGGCCGGGCAAGCCTCTACAGAGGCCGGGCGAGTCTCTCCAGAGGCCGGGCTAGGGCGAGTCTCTCCAGAGGCCGGGCGAGTTTATCCGAAGGCCGGGCGAGTCTCTCGAGAGGCCGGGCGAGTCTCTCCAGGGTCGGCGAGTCTCTAGAGAGGCCGGGCGAGTCTATCCAGTGGCCGGGCGAGTCTCTCCAGAGGCCGGGCGGATCTCTCCAGAGGCCGGGCAAGTCTATCCAAAGGCCGGGCGAGTCTCTCCAGCGGCCGGGCGAATCTCTATAGAGGCCGGGTGAGTCTCTCCAGAGGCCGGGAGAGTCTCTCAGGACGCCGGAGAGTCTCTACAGAGGCCTGGCGAGACTCTACAGGGGCTGGGCGAGTCTCTCTAGAGGCCGGGCGAGTCTCTCCAGGGGCTGGGCGAGTCTCTCCAGTGGCCGGGCGAGTCTCTCCAGGGTCCGGGCGTGTCCCCCCAGAGGCCGGGCGAGTCTCTCCAGAGGCCGGGCGAGTCTCTCCAGGGGCCGGGCTAGTCTCTACAGAGACCAGGCGAGTCTCTCCAGAGGCCGGGCGAGTCTCTACAGAGGCCGGGTATCTACACGGGCTAGGCGAGTCTCTACAGAGGCCGGGCTAGGGCGAGTCTCTATAGAGGTCGCGTGAGGGCGAGTGTCTCCAGAGGCCGAGCGAGTCTCTCCAGAGGCCGGGCAAGTCCCTACAGAGGCCGGGCGGGTCTCTACAGAGGCCGGGCGAGTCTCCCCAGAGGCCGGACGAGTCTCTCCAGAGGCCGGGCGAGTCTCTCCAGGGGCCGGGCTAGTCTCTACAGAGACCAGGCGAGTTTCTCCAGAGGCCGGGCGAGTCTCTACAGAGGCCGGGTATCTACACGGGCTAGGCGAGTCTCTACAGAGGCTGGGCGAGTCTCTCCAGAGGCCGGGCTAGGGCGAGTCTCTCTAGAGGTCGCGTGAGGGCGAGTCTCTCCAGAGGCCTGGCGAGTCTCTACAGAGGTCAGGCGAGTCTGTCGAGAGGCCCGGCGAGTCTGTCGAGAGGCCGGGCGAGTCTCTAAAGAAGCCAGGCGAATCTCTCCAGGGGTCGGGCGAGTCTCTACAGAGACTGGGCGAGTCTCTCCAGAGGCCTGGAGAGTCTCTACAGAGGCCGGGCGAGTCTCTACAGAGGCCTGGCGAGTCTCTCCAGGGGAAGGGCTAGTCTCTACAGAGACTGGGCGAGTCTCTCCAGAGGCCTGGAGAGTCTCTACAGAGGCCGGGCGAGTATCTCCACGGGCCGGGCGAGTCTCTATAGAGGCCGGGCAAGCCTCTACGGAGGCCGGGCGAGTCTCTCCAGAGGCCGGGCTAGGGCGAGTCTCTCCAGAGGCCGGGCGAGTTTATCCGAAGGCCGGGCGAGTCTCTCGAGAGGCCGGGCGAGTCTCTCCAGGGTCGGGCGAGTCTCTAGAGAGGCCGGGCGAGTCTATCCAGTGGCCGGGCGAGTCTCTCCAGAGGCCGGGCGGATCTCTCCAGAGGCCGGGCAAGTCTATCCAAAGGCCGGGCGAGTCTCTCCAGCGGCCGGGCGAATCTCTATAGAGGCCGGGTGAGTCTCTCCAGAGGCCGGGAGAGTCTCTCAGGACGCCGGAGAGTCTCTACAGAGGCCTGGCGAGACTCTACAGGGGCTGGGCGAGTCTCTCTAGAGGCCGGGCGAGTCTCTCCAGGGGCTGGGCGAGTCTCTCCAGAGGCCGGGCGAGTCTCTCCAGGGGCCGGGCGAGTCTCCCCAGAGGCCGGGCGAGTCTCTCCAGAGGCCGGGCGAGTCTCTACAGGGGCCGGGCTAGTCTCTACAGAGACCAGGCGAGTCTCTCCAGAGGCCGGGCGAGTCTCTACAGAGGCCGGGTATCTACACGGGCTAGGCGAGTCTCTACAGAGGCCGGGCTAGGGCGAGTCTCTCTAGAGGTCGCGTGAGGGCGAGTCTCTCCAGAGGCCGGGCGAGTCTCTCCAGAGGCCGGGCAAGTCCCTACAGAGGCCGGGCGGGTCTCTACAGAGGCCGGGCGAGTCTCCCCAGAGGCCGGGCGAGTCTATCCAGAGGCCGGGCGAGTCTCTCCAGGGGCCGGGCTAGTCTCTACAGAGACCAGGCGAGTTTCTCCAGAGGCCGGGCGAGTCTCTACAGAGGCCGGGTATCTACACGGGCTAGGCGAGTCTCTACAGAGGCTGGGCGAGTCTCTCCAGAGGCCGGGCTAGGGCGAGTCTCTCTAGAGGTCGCGTGAGGGCGAGTCTCTCCAGAGGCCTGGCGAGTCTCTCCAGAGGCTGGGCGAGTCTTTACAGAGGCCAGGTGAGTCTCTACAGAGGTCAGGCGAGTCTGTCGAGAGGCCCGGCGAGTCTGTCGAGAGGCCGGGCGAGTCTCTAGAGAAGCCAGGCGAATCTCTCCAGGGGTCGGGCGAGTCTCTCCAGAGGCCGGGCGAGTCTCTCAGGACGCCGGGAGAGTCTCTACAGAGGCCTGGGAGACTCTACAGGGGCTGGGCGAGTCTCTCTAGAGGCCGAGCGAGTCTTTCCAGAGGCCGCCCGAGTCTTTCCAGAGGCCGGGCGAGTCTCTCCAGAGACCGGGCGAGGGCAAGTCTCTCCAGAGGCCGGCCGAGTCTCTCCATAGGCTTGGCGAGTCTATCCAAAGGCCGGGCGAGTCTCTCCAGAGGCCAGGCGAGTCTCTCCAGAGGCCGGGCGAGTCTCTTCAGAGGCAGGACGAGTCTCCCCAGGGGCTGGATGAGTCTCTCCAGAGGCCGGGCGAGTCTCTCCAGGGGTCGGGCGAGTCTTTATAAAGGCAGGGCGAGTCTCTCCAGAGGCCGGGCGAGTCTATAGAGAGGCCGGGCGAGTTTCTACAGATGCCAGGCGAGACTCTCCAGGGGCTCGGCGAGTCTCTCCAGAAGCGGGGCGAGTCTCTCCAGGGGTCGGACGAGTCTCTACAGAGGCAGGGCGAGTCTCTCTAGAGGCCGGGCGAGTTCCTCCAGAGGCCGGGCGAGTCTCTACCGATGCCGGGCGAGACTCTACAGACGCTGGGCGAGTGTCTTTAGAGGCGGGCGAGTCTCTCCAGAGGCCGGGCGAGTCTTTACAGAGGCCGGGCAAGTCTCTCCAGAGTCCGGCCATGTCTCTCCAGAGGCCGGGCGAATCTCTATAGAGGCCGGGCGAGTCTCTCCAGAGGAAGGGCGAGTCTATCCACAGGCCGGGCGACTCTCTCTCGAGGCCGGGTGAGTCTCTCCAGAGGACGGGTGAGTCTCTATAGAGGCCGGGAGAGACTCTACAGAGGTCGGGCGAGTCTCTTTAGAGGACGGGCAAGTCTCTCCAAAGGCCGGCCGAGTCTCTGCAAAGGCCGGGCGAGTCTCTGCAGAGGCCGGGCGAGTCTCTCTACAGGCCAGACGAATTTCTGCAAAGGCCGGGCGAGTCTCTGCAGAGGCCGGGCGAGTCTCTCTACAGGCCAGACGAGTCTCTGCGAAGGCCTGACGAGTCTCTGCAGAGGCCGGGCGAGTCTCTACAGAGGCCGGGCGAGTCTCTCGAGACGTCAGGCGAGTCTCTCCAAAGACCAGGCGAGTCTCTCGAGACACCAGGCAAATCTCTCGAGACGCCGGGCGATTCTCTCCAAAGGATGGGCGAGTCTCTCCGAAGGCCGGGCGAGTCTCTCCAGAGGCCGGGCAAGTCCCTACAGAGGCCGGGCGGGTCTCTACAGAGGCCGGGCGAGTCTCCCCAGAGGCCGGGCGAGTCTCTCCAGAGGCCGGGCGAGTCTCTCCAGGGGCCGGGCTAGTCTCTACAGAGACCAGGCGAGTTTCTCCAGAGGCCGGGCGAGTCTCTACAGAGGCCGGGTATCTACACAGGCTAGGCGAGTCTCTACAGAGGCTGGGCGAGTCTCTCCAGAGGCCGGGCTAGGGCGAGTCTCTCTAGAGGTCGCGTGAGGGCGAGTCTCTCCAGAGGCCTGGCGAGTCTCTCCAGAGGCTGGGCGAGTCTTTACAGAGGCCAGGTGAGTCTCTACAGAGGTCAGGCGAGTCTGTCGAGAGGCCCGGCGAGTCTGTCGAGAGGCCGGGCGAGTCTCTAGAGAAGCCAGGCGAATCTCTCCAGGGGTCGGGCGAGTCTCTCCAGAGGCCGGGCGAGGACGGGTCTCATCAGAGGCCGGGCAAGTCTCTCCAGAGGCCAGGCGAGTCTCTACAGAGGTCGGGCGGGTATCTCCTGAGGCCAGGCGAGTCTATCCAAAGGCCGGGTGAGTCTCTCGAGAGGCCGGACGAGTCTCTCCAGAGGCCCGGCGAGTTTCTCCAGCGGCCGGGCGAATCTATATAGAGGCCAGGCGAGTCTCTCCAGAGGCCGGGCGAGTCTTTCCAGAGGCCAAGCAAGTCTCTACAGAGGCCGGGCGAGTCTCTACAGAGGCCGGGCGAGTCTCTCCAGGGGAAGGGCTAGTCTCTACAGAGACTGGGCGAGTCTCTCCAGAGGCCTGGAGAGTCTCTACAGAGGCCGGGCGAGTATCTCCACGGGCCGGGCGAGTCTCTATAGAGGCCGGGCAAGCCTCTACAGAGGCCGGGCGAGTCTCTCCAGAGGCCGGGCTAGGGCGAGTCTCTCCAGAGGCCAGGCGAGTTTATCCGAAGGCCGGGCGAGTCTCTCGAGAGGCCGGGCGAGTCTCTCCAGAGGCCGGGCGAGTCTCTCCAGAGGCCGGGCGAGTCTCTCCAGGGTCGGGCGAGTCTCTAGAGAGGCCGGGCGAGTCTATCCAGTTGCCGGGCGAGTCTCTCCAGAGGCCGGGCGGATCTCTCCAGAGGCTGGGCGAGTCTATCCAAAGGCCGGGCGAGTCTCTCCAGCGTCCGGGCGAATCTCTATAGAGGCCGGGTGAGTCTCTCCAGAGGCCGGGAGAGTCTCTCAGGACGCCGGAGAGTCTCTACAGAGGCCTGGCGAGACTCTACAGGGGCTGCGCGAGTCTCTCTAGAGGCCGGGCGAGTCTCTCCAGGGGCTGGGCGAGTCTCTCCAGAGGCCGGGCGAGTCTCTCCAGGGGTCGGGCGAGTTTCTACAGAGGCAGGGCAAGTCTCTCCAGAGGCCGGGCGAGTCTCTCCAGAGGCCGGGCGAGTCTTTATAGATGCCGGGCGAGACTCTACGGACGCTGGGCGTGTCTTTCCAGCGGCCGGGCGAATCTCTATAGAGGCCGGACAAGTTTCTCCAGAGGCCGGGCGAGTCTTTCCAGAGGCCAAGCAAGTCTATACAGAGGCCGGGAGAGTCTCTACAGAGGCCGGGCGAGTCTCTCCAATGGCCGGGCGAGTCTCTCCAGAGGCCGGGCGAGTCTCTGCAGGGGTCGGGCGAGTCTCTACAGAGGCCGGGCAAGTCTTTCCAGAGGCCGGGGGAGTCTCTCCAGCGGCCGGGCAAATCTCTATAGAGGCCAGGTGAGTCTCTCCAGAGGCCGGGCGAGTCTCTCAGGTTGCCGGGAGAGTCTCTACAGAGGCCTGGCGAGACTCTACAGGGGCTGGGCAAGTCTCTCTAGAGGCCGGGCGAGTCTCTCCAGAGGCCGCCCGAGTCTTTCCAGAGGCCGGGCGAGTCCCTCCAGAGAACGGGCGAGGGCAAGTTTCTCCAGAGGCCGGCCGAGTCTCTCCATAGGCTTGGCGAGTCTCTCCAAAGGCCGGGTGAGTCTCTCCATAGGCCGGGCAAGTCTCTCCTTAGGCCGGGCGAGTCTCTTCAGAGGCAGGGCGAGTCTCCCCAGGGGCTGGGTGAGTCTCTCCAGAGGCCGGGCAAGTCTCTCCAGGGGTCGGGCGAGTCTTTATAGAGGCAGGGCGAGTCTCTTCAGAGGCCGGGCGAGTCTATAGAGAGGCTGGGCGAGTCTCTCCAGAGGCCGGGCGACTCTCTACAGATGCCAGGCGAGACTTTCCAGGGGCTGGGCGAGTCTCTCCAGAGGCCGGGCGAGTCTCTCCAGGGGTCGGACGAGTCTCTACAGAGGCAGGGCGAGTCTCTCCAGAGGCTGGGCGAGTCCCTTCAGAGGCCGGGCGTGTCTTTCCAGAGGCCGGGCGAGTCTCTCCAGCGGCCGGGCGAATCTCTATAGAGGCCGGGCGAGTCTCTCCAGAGGAAGGGCGAATCTATGCACAGGCCGGGCAAGTCTCTCGAGAGGCCGGGCGAGTCTCTCCAGAGGCCGGGCAAGTCTCTACAGAGGATGGGCAAGTCTATCTAGAGGCCGGGCGAGTCTCTCCAAAGGCCGGCCTAGTCTTTCCAGAGGTCGGGTGAGTCTCTCTACAGGCCATACGAGTCTCTGCAAAGGCCGGGCGAGTCTCTGCAGAGGCCAGACGAGTCTCTACAGAGGCCGGGCGAGTCTCTCTACAGGCCAGCCAAGTCTCTGCAAAGGCCGGGCGAGTCTCTGCAGAGGCCGGGCGAGTCTCTACAGAGGCCGGGCGAGTCTCTCGAGACGTCGGGCGATTCTCTCCAAAGGATGGGCGAGTCTCTCCGAAGGCCAGGTGAGTCTCTCCAGAGGCCGGGCAAGTCCCTACAGAGGCCGGGCGGGTCTCTACAGAGGCCGGGCGAGTCTCCCCAGAGGCCGGGCGAGTCTCTACAGAGGCCAGGCGAGTCTCTCCAGGGGCCGGGCTATTCTCTACGGAGACCGGGCGAGTCTCTAGAGAGGCTGGGCGAGTCTCTCCAGAGGCCGGGTTAGGGCGAGTCTCTCCAGAGGTCGGGCGAGGGCGAGTCTCTCCAGAGGCCTGGCGAGTCTCTCCAGAGGCTAGGCGAGTCTTTACAGAGGCCAGGTGAGTCTCTACAGAGGCCAGGCGAGTCTGTCGAGAGGCCCGGCGAGTCTGTCGAGAGGCCGGGCGACTCTCTAGAGAAGCCGGGCGAATCTCTCCAGGGTCCGGGCGAGTCTCTCCAGAGGCCGGGCGAGGGCGGGTCTCTCAAGAGGCCGAGGAAAGTCTTTCCAGAGGCCAGGTGAGTCTCTACAGAGGCTGGGAGGGTCTCTCCTGAGGCCAGGCGAGTCTATCCAAAGGCCAGGTGAGTCTCTCGAGAGGCCGGATGAGTCTCTCCAGAGGCCCGGCGAGTCTCTCCAGAGGCAGGGCGAGTCTCTCCAGCGGCCGGGCGAATCTCTATATAGGCCGGGCGAGTCTCTCCAGAGGCCGGGCGAGTCTCTCTGCCGGCCAGCCGAGTCTCTGCAAAGGCCGGGCGAGTCTCTGCAGAGGCCGGGAGAGTCTCTACAGAGGCCGGGAGAGTCTCTACAGAAGCCGGGAGAGTCTCTACAGAGGTTGGGAGAGACTCTACAGAGGTCGGGCGAGTCTCTCTAGAGGCCGGGTGAGTCTCTCCAAAGGCCGGCCGAGCCTTTCCAGAGGCCGGGCGAGTCTCTCTACAGGCCAGACGAGTCTCTGCAAAGGCCGGGCGAGTCTCTGTAGAGGCCAGGCGAGTCTCTCCAGAGGCCGGGCGAGTCTCTCTACAGGCCAGCCGAGTCTCTGCAAAGGCCGGGCGAGTCTCTGCAGAGGCCGTGCAAGTCTTTACAGAGGCCGGGCAAGTCTCTCGAGACGTCGGGCGAGTTTCTCCAAAGGCCAGGCGAGTCTCTCGAGACACCAGGCAAATCTCTCGAGACGCCGGGCGATTCTCTCCAAAGGATGGGCGGGTCTCTCCAAAGGCCGGGCGAGTCTCTCCAGAGGCCGGGCAAGTCCCTACAGAGGCCGGGCGGGTCTCTACAGGGGCCGGGCGAGTCTCTACAGAGGCCGGGCGAGTCTCTCCAGGGGCCGGGCTATTCTCTCCAGCGGCCGGGCGAATCTCTATAGAGGCCGGGCGAGTCTCTCCAGAGGCCGGGCGAGTCTTTCCAGAGGACAAGCAAGTCTCTCCAGAGGCCGGGCGAGTCTCTCCAGAGGCCGTGCGAGTCTCTACAGAGGCCGGGCGAGTATCTACACGGGCTGGGTGAGTCTCTACAGAGGCTGGGTGAGTCTCTACAGAGGCCGGGCTAGGGCGAGTCTCTCCAGAGGCCTGGCGAGTCTCTCCAGAGGCTGGGCGAGTCTTTACAGAGGCCAGTTGAGTCTCTACAGAGGCCAGGCGAGTCTGTCGAGAGGCCCGGCGAGTCTGTCGAGAGGCCGGGCGAGTCTCTAGAGAAGCCGGGCGAATCTCTCCAGGGGCCGGGCGAGTCTCTCCAGAGGCCGAGGAAAGTCTCTCCAGAGGCCAGACGAGTCTCTGCAAAGGTCGGGCGAGTCTCTGCAGAGGCCGGGCGAGTCTCTCCAGAGGCCGGGCGAGTCTTTCCAAAGGCCGGGTGAGTCTCTCGAGAGGCCGGGCGAGTCTCTCCAGAAGCCGGGAGAGTCTCTACAGAGGCCCAGCTAGACTCTACAGAGGCCGGGCGAGTACCTCTAGAGGCCGGGCGAGTCTGTCCAAAGGCCAGCCGAGTCTTTCCAGAGGCATGGCGAGTCTCTCCAGAGACCGGGCGAGGGCAAGTCTTTCCACAGGCCGGCTGAGTCTCTCCAGAGGCTGGGCGAGTCTCTCCACAGGCCAGGTGAGTCTCTCCAGAGGCCGGGCAAGTCCCTACAGAGGCCGGGCGGGTCTCTACAGAGGCCGGGCGAGTCTCCCCAGAGGCCGGGCGAGTCTCTACAGAGGCCAGGCGAGTCTCTCCAGGGGCCGGGCTATTCTCTACGGAGACCGGGCGAGTCTCTAGAGAGGCTGGGCGAGTCTCTCCAGAGGCCGGGTTAGGGCGAGTCTCTCCAGAGGTCGGGCGAGGGCGAGTCTCTCCAGAGGCCTGGCGAGTCTCTCCAGAGGCTAGGCGAGTCTTTACAGAGGCCAGGTGAGTCTCTACAGAGGCCAGGCGAGTCTGTCGAGAGGCCCGGCGAGTCTGTCGAGAGGCCGGGCGACTCTCTAGAGAAGCCGGGCGAATCTCTCCAGGGTCCGGGCGAGTCTCTCCAGAGGCCGGGCGAGGGCGGGTCTCTCAAGAGGCCGAGGAAAGTCTTTCCAGAGGCCAGGTGAGTCTCTACAGAGGCTGGGAGGGTCTCTCCTGAGGCCAGGCGAGTCTATCCAAAGGCCAGGTGAGTCTCTCGAGAGGCCGGATGAGTCTCTCCAGAGGCCCGGCGAGTCTCTCCAGAGGCAGGGCGAGTCTCTCCAGCGGCCGGGCGAATCTCTATATAGGCCGGGCGAGTCTCTCCAGAGGCCGGGCGAGTCTCTCTGCCGGCCAGCCGAGTCTCTGCAAAGGCCGGGCGAGTCTCTGCAGAGGCCGGGAGAGTCTCTACAGAGGCCGGGAGAGTCTCTACAGAAGCCGGGAGAGTCTCTACAGAGGTTGGGAGAGACTCTACAGAGGTCGGGCGAGTCTCTCTAGAGGCCGGGTGAGTCTCTCCAAAGGCCGGCCGAGCCTTTCCAGAGGCCGGGCGAGTCTCTCTACAGGCCAGACGAGTCTCTGCAAAGGCCGGGCGAGTCTCTGTAGAGGCCAGGCGAGTCTCTCCAGAGGCCGGGCGAGTCTCTCTACAGGCCAGCCGAGTCTCTGCAAAGGCCGGGCGAGTCTCTGCAGAGGCCGTGCAAGTCTTTACAGAGGCCGGGCAAGTCTCTCGAGACGTCGGCCGAGTTTCTCCAAAGGCCAGGCGAGTCTCTCGAGACACCAGGCAAATCTCTCGAGACGCCGGGCGATTCTCTCCAAAGGATGGGCGGGTCTCTCCAAAGGCCGGGCGAGTCTCTCCAGAGGCCGGGCAAGTCCCTACAGAGGCCGGGCGGGTCTCTACAGGGGCCGGGCGAGTCTCTACAGAGGCCGGGCGAGTCTCTCCAGGGGCCGGGCTATTCTCTCCAGCGGCCGGGCGAATCTCTATAGAGGCCGGGCGAGTCTCTCCAGAGGCCGGGCGAGTCTTTCCAGAGGACAAGCAAGTCTCTCCAGAGGCCGGGCGAGTCTCTCCAGAGGCCGTGCGAGTCTCTACAGAGGCCGGGCGAGTATCTACACGGGCTGGGTGAGTCTCTACAGAGGCTGGGTGAGTCTCTACAGAGGCCGGGCTAGGGCGAGTCTCTCCAGAGGCCTGGCGAGTCTCTCCAGAGGCTGGGCGAGTCTTTACAGAGGCCAGTTGAGTCTCTACAGAGGCCAGGCGAGTCTGTCGAGAGGCCCGGCGAGTCTGTCGAGAGGCCGGGCGAGTCTCTAGAGAAGCCGGGCGAATCTCTCCAGGGGCCGGGCGAGTCTCTCCAGAGGCCGAGGAAAGTCTCTCCAGAGGCCAGACGAGTCTCTGCAAAGGTCGGGCGAGTCTCTGCAGAGGCCGGGCGAGTCTCTCCAGAGGCCGGGCGAGTCTTTCCAAAGGCCGGGTGAGTCTCTCGAGAGGCCGGGCGAGTCTCTCCAGAAGCCGGGAGAGTCTCTACAGAGGCCCAGCTAGACTCTACAGAGGCCGGGCGAGTACCTCTAGAGGCCGGGCGAGTCTGTCCAAAGGCCAGCCGAGTCTTTCCAGAGGCATGGCGAGTCTCTCCAGAGACCGGGCGAGGGCAAGTCTTTCCACAGGCCGGCTGAGTCTCTCCAGAGGCTGGGCGAGTCTCTCCACAGGCCAGGCAAGTCTCTGCAAAGGCCGGGCGAGTCTCTGCAGAGGCCGGGCGAGTGTCTACAGAGGCCGGGCGAGTATCTCGAGACGTCGGGCGAGTCTCTCCAATGGCCGGGCGAGTCTCTCGAGACACCGGGCGAGTCTCTCGAGACGCCGGGCAAGTCTCTCCAAAGACCGGGCGAGTTTCTCCAGAGGCCAGAAGAGGCTCTCAAGGGCCGGGCGAGTATCTCCAGAGCGGGGCGAGTCACTCCAGTGGCGGGGCGAATCTCTCCAGGGGCCGGGCGAGTCTCTCCAGAGGCCGGATGAGTCTCTCGAGAGGCCGGGCGAGTCTCTCCAGAGGCCGGGCGTGTCTCTCCAGGGGCTGGGCGAATCTCTCCAGAGGCCGGTCGAGTCTCTCCAGGGGTCGGGCGAGTCTCTACAGAGGCTGGGCCAGTCTCTCCAGAGACCGGGCGAGTCTCTCCAGCGGCCGGGCGAATCTTTACAGAGGCCGGGCGAGTCTCTCCAGAGGCCGGGCGAGACTTTCCAGAGGCCGAGCGAGTCTCTACAGAGGCTGGGCGAGTCTCTACAGAGGCCGGGCGGGTCTCTCCAGAGGCCGGGCGAGTCTATCCAAAGGCCGGGTGAGTCTCTCGAGAGGCCGGGCGAGTCTCTGCAGAGGCGGGCGAGTCTCTCCAGAGGCCAGGTGAGTCTATCCAAAGGCCGGGTTAGTCTCTCGAGAGGCCGGGCGAGTCTTTCCAGAGGCCGAGCGAGTCTCTACAGAGGCCGGGCGAGTCTCTACAGAGGCCAAGCGAGTCTCTCGAGAGGCCGGGCGAGTCACTCCAGGGGCCAGACGAGTCTCTACAGAGGCCAGGCGAGTCTGTCGAGAGGCCCTGCGAGTTTGTCAAGAGGCCGGGCGAGTGTCTAGAGTGGCCTGGCGAGTCTCTCCAGAGGCTGGGTGAGTCTCTACAGTGGCCGGGCGAGTCTCTCGAGACACCGGGTGAGTCTCTCCAGGGGCCAGGCGAGTCTCTCCAGAGGCCGGGCGAGACTCTCCAGTGGCTTGGCGAGTCTCTCCAGGGGCCGGGCAAGTCTCTACAGAGGCCGGGCGAGTCTCTTCAGAGGCCGGGCGATTCTCTACAGAGGCCGCTCTTGTCTCTCCAGTGGCCGGGAGAGTCTTTCCAAAGGCTAGGCGAGTCTCTTCAGGGGCCAGGCGAGTCTGTAGAGAGGCCGGGCAAGTCTGTCTAGAGGCCGGGCCAGTTTCTACAGAGGCCAGGCGAGTCTCTAGAGAGGCCGGGCGAGGCTCCCCAGAGGCCGGGCGAGTCTCTGCAGAGGCCGGGCGAGTCTCTGCAGAGGCCGTGCGAGTCTCTCGAGACGTCGGTCAAGTCTCTCGAGACACCGGGCGAGTCTCTCCATATGCCGGGCGAGTCTCTCGAGACGCCGGGTGAGTCTCTCCAAAGGCCGGGGCGAGTCTCTCCAAAGGCCGGGCGAGTCTCTCCAAACGCCGGGCAAGGCTCTCCAGGGGCAGGGCGAGTCTCTACAGAGGCCGGGCGAGTCTCTAAAGAGGCCGGGCCATTATCTGCAGGGGTCGGGTGAGTCTCTCCAGAGGCCGGGCGAGTCTCTACAGAGGCCGGGCAAGTCTCTCCAGGGTCCGGGCGAGTCTCTCCAGGGGTCGGGCGAGTCTCTCCAAAGGCTAGGCGATTCTCTTCAGGGGCCGGGAAAGTCTCTAGAGAGGCCGGTCGAGTCTCTTTAGAGGCCGGGAGAGTCTCTGCAGGGTCAGGAGAGTCTCTCCAGAGCCCGGCGAGTCTCTGTAGAGGCAGGGCGAGTCTTTACAGAGGCATGGCGAGTATCTCTAGAGGCTGGGCGAGTCTCTACAGAGGCCAGGTGAGTCTCTCCAGGGGCCAGGCGGGTCTCTCCAGAGGCCGGGCGAGGGCGGTTCTCTCCGGAAGCCGGGCGAGTCTCTACAAAGGCCAGGCGAGTCTCTCCAGAGGCCGGGCGAGTCTTTACAGAGGCCAGGCGAGACCGTCGAGTGGCGGGGCGAGTCTCTATAGAAGCTAGGCAAATCTCTCCAGAGGCTGGGCGTGTCTTTCCAGAGGCCGGGCGAGGGCGGGTCTCTCCAGAGGTCGGACGAGGGCGAATCTGTACAGAGGCCGGGCGAGTCTCTCCAGAGGTCGGGCGAGTCTCTACAGAAGCCGGGCAAGTCTCTCCAGTGGTCGGGCGAGTCTCTGCAGAGGCCAGACGAGTCTCTCCAGCGGCCGGGCGAATCTCTATAGAGGCCGGGCGAGTCTTTACAGAGGCTGGGCGAGTCTCTACAGAGGCCAAGCGAGTTTCTTGAGAGGCCGGCCGAGTGTCTGCAGAGGTTGGGCGAGTTTCCCCAGAGGCCGGGCGAGTCTCTCCAAAGGCCGGGCAAGTCTGTCCAGGGGCCGGGCGAGTCTCTCCAGGGGTCGGGCGAGTCTTTATAGAGGCCGGGCGAGTCTCTTCAGAGGCCGGGCGAGTCTATAGAGAGGCCGGGCGAGTCTCTCCAGAGGCCGGGCGAGTCTCTACTGATGCCAGGCGAGACTCTCCAGGGGCTGGGCGAGTCTCTCCAGAGGCCGGGCGAGTCTCTCCAGGGGTCGGACGAGTCTCTACAGAGGCAGGGCGAGTCTCTCCAGAGGCCGGGCGAGTCCCTCCAGAGGCCGGGCGAGTCTCTACAGATGCCGGGCGAGACTCTACAGACGCTTGGCGTTTCTCTCCAGAGGCCGCGCGAGTCTCTCCAGCGGCCGGGCGAATCTCTATAGAGGCCGGGCGAGTCTCTCCAGAGGAAGAGCGAGTCTATGCACAGGCCGGGCGAGTCTCTCGAGAGGCCGGGCCAGTCTCTCCGGAGGCCGGGCGAGTCTCTACAGAGGCCGGGCGAGTCTCTCGAGACGTCGGTCAAGTCTCTCGAGACACCGGGCGAGTCTCTCCATATGCCGGGCGAGTCTCTCGAGACGCCGGGTGAGTCTCTCCAAAGGCCGGGCGAGTCTCTCCAAAGGCCGGGCGAGTCTCTCCAAACACCGGGCAAGGCTCTCCAGGGGCAGAGCGAGTCTCTACAGAGGCCGGGCGAGTCTCTAAAGAGGCCGGGCCATTATCTGCAGGGGCCGGGTGAGTCTCTCCAGAGGCCGGGCGAGTCTCTACAGAGGCCGGGCAAGTCTCTCCAGGGGCCGGGCGAGTCTCTCCAGGGGCCGGGCGAGTCTCTCCAAAGGCTAGGCGATTCTCTCGAGAGGCCGGGCGAGTCACTCCAGGGGCCAGACGAGTCTCTACAGAGGCCAGGCGAGTCTGTCGAGAGGCCCTGCGAGTTTGTCAAGAGGCCGGGCGAGTCTCTAGAGAGGCCAGGTGAGTCTCTCCAGAGGCTGGGTGAGTCTCTACAGTGGCCGGGCGAGTCTCTCGAGACACCGGGCGAGTCTCTCCAGGGGCCAGGCGAGTCTCTCCAGAGGCCGGGCGAGACTCTCCAGTGGCTGGGCGAGTCTCTCCAGGGGCCGGGCAAGTCTCTACAGAGGCCGGGCGAGTGTCTTCAGAGGCCGGGCGATTCTCTACAGAGGCCGCTCTTGTCTCTCCAGTGGCCGGGAGAGTCTTTCCAAAGGCTAGGCGAGTCTTTTCAGGGGCCAGGCGAGTCTGTGGAGATGCCGGGCAAGTCTGTCTAGAGGCCGGGCCAGTTTCTACAGAGGCCAGGCGAGTCTCTAGAGAGGCCGGGCGAGGCTCCCCAGAGGCCGGGCGAGTCTCTGCAGAGGCCGGGCGAGTCTCTGCAGAGGCCGTGCGAGTCTCTCGAGACGTCGGTCAAGTCTCTCGAGACACCGGGCGAGTCTCTCCATATGCCGGGCGAGTCTCTCGAGACGCCGGGTGAGTCTCTCCAAAGGCCGGGCGAGTCTCTCCAAAGGCCGGGCGAGTCTCTCCAAACGCCGGGCAAGGCTCTCCAGGGGCAGGGCGAGTCTCTACAGAGGCCGGGCGAGTCTCTAAAGAGGCCGGGCCATTATCTGCAGGGGCCGGGTGAGTCTCTCCAGAGGCCGGGCGAGTCTCTACAGAGGCCGGGCAAGTCTCTCCAGGGGCCGGGCGAGTCTCTCCAGGGGCCGGGCGAGTCTCTCCAAAGGCTAGGCGATTCTCTTCAGGGGCCGGGAAAGTCTCTAGAGAGGCCGGTCGAGTCTCTTTAGAGGCCGGGAGAGTCTCTGCAGGGTCAGGAGAGTCTCTCCAGAGCCCGGCGAGTCTCTGTAGAGGCAGGGCGAGTCTTTACAGAGGCATGGCGATTATCTCTAGAGGCTGGGCGAGTCTCTACAGAGGCCAGGTGAGTCTCTCCAGGGGCCAGGCGGGTCTCTCCAGAGGCCGGGCGAGGGCGGTTCTCTCCGGAAGGCGGGCGAGTCTCTACAAAGGCCAGGCGAGTCTCTCCAGAGGCCGGGCGAGTCTTTACAGAGGCCAGGCGAGACCGTCGAGTGGCGGGGCGAGTCTCTATAGAAGCTGGGCAAATCTCTCCAGAGGCTGGGCGTGTCTTTCCAGAGGCCGGGCGAGGGCGGGTCTCTCCAGAGGTCGGGCGAGGGCGAATCTTTACAGAGGCCGGGCGAGTCTCTCCAGAGGTCGGGCGAGTCTCTACAGAGGCCGGGCAAGTCTCTCCAGGGGTCGGGCGAGTCTCTGCAGAGGCCAGACGAGTCTCTCCAGCGGCCGGGCGAATCTCTATAGAGGCCGGGCGAGTCTTTCCAGAGTCCGAGCGAGTCTTTACAGAGGCTGGGCGAGTCTCTACAGAGGCCAAGCGAGTTTCTTGAGAGGCCGGGCGAGTGTCTGCAGAGGTTGGGCGAGTTTCCCCAGAGGCCGGGCGAGTCTCTCCAAAGGCCGGGCAAGTCTGTCCAGGGGCCGGGCGAGTCTCTCCAGGGGTCGGGCGAGTCTTTAAAGAGGCCGGGCGAGTCTCTTCAGAGGCCGGGCGAGTCTATAGAGAGGCCGGGCGAGTCTCTCCAGAGGCTGGGCGAGTCTCTACTGATGCCAGGCGAGACTCTCCAGGGGCTGGGCGAGTCTCTCCAGAGGCCGGGCGAGTCTCTCCAGGGGTCGGACGAGTCTCTACAGAGGCAGGGCGAGTCTCTCCAGAGGCCGGGCGAGTCCCTCCAGAGGCCGGGCGAGTCTCTACAGATGCCAGGTGAGACTCTACAGACGCTTGGCGTTTCTCTCCAGAGGCCGGGCGAGTCTCTCCAGCGGCCGGGCGAATCTCTATAGAGGCCGGGCGAGTCTCTCCAGAGGAAGAGCGAGTCTATGCACAGGCCGGGCGAGTCTCTCGAGAGGCCGGGCCAGTCTCTCCAGAGGCCGGGCGAGTCTCTACAGAGGCCAGGCAAGTCTCTCCAGCGGCAGGGCGAGTCTCACCAGCGGCCGGGCGAATCTCTCTAGAGGCCGGGCGAGACTCTCAGGGAATGGCGAGTCTCTCAGGAAGCCAGGAGAGTCTCTACAGAGGCCGGACGAGACTCTACAGAGGTTGGGCGAGTCTCTCGAGAGGCTGGGCGAGTCTTTCCAGAGGCCGAGCGAGTTTCTACAGAGGCCGGGCGAGTCTCTACAGAGGCCAGACGAGTCTCTCCAGCGGCCGGGCGAATCCCTATAGAGGCCGGGCGAGTCTTTCCAGAGTCCGAGCGAGTCTTTACAGAGGCTGGGCGAGTCTCTACAGAGGCCAAGCGAGTTTCTTGAGAGGCCGGGCGAGTGTCTGCAGAGGTTGGGCGAGTTTCCCCAGAGGCCGGGCGAGTCTCTCCAAAGGCCGGGCAAGTCTGTCCAGGGGCCGGGCGAGTCTCTCCAGGGGTCGGGCGAGTCTTTAAAGAGGCCGGGCGAGTCTCTTCAGAGGCCGGGCGAGTCTATAGAGAGGCCGGGCGAGTTTCTCCAGAGGCCGGGCGAGTCTCTACTGATGCCAGGCGAGACTCTCCAGGGGCTGGACGAGTCTCTTCAGAGGCCGGGCGAGTCTCTCCAGGGGTCGGACGAGTCTCTACAGAGGCAGGGCGAGTCTCTCCAGAGGCCGGGCGAGTCCCTCCAGAGGCCGGGCGAGTCTCTACAGATGCCGGGCGAGACTCTACAGACGCTTGCCGTTTCTCTCCAGAGGCCGGGCGAGTCTCTCCAGCGGCCGGGCGAATCTCTATAGAGGCCGGGCGAGTCTCTCCAGAGAAAGAGCGAGTCTATGCACAGGCCGGGCGAGTCTCTCGAGAGGCCGGGCCAGTCTCTCCAGAGGCCGGGCGAGTCTCTACAGAGGCCAGGCAAGTCTCTCCAGCGGCAGGGCGAGTCTCACCAGCGGCCGGGCGAATCTCTCTAGAGGCCGGGCGAGACTCTCCAGGAATGGCGAGTCTCTCAGGAAGCCAGGAGAGTCTCTACAGAGGCCGGACGAGACTCTACAGAGGTTGGGCGAGTCTCTCGAGAGGCCGGGCGAGTCTTTCCAGAGGCCGAGCGAGTTTCTACAGAGGCCGGGCGAGTCTCTACAGAGGCCAAGTGAGTCTCTCGAGAGGCCGGGCGAGTCACTCCAGGGGCCGGACGAGTCTCTACAGAGGCCAGGCGAGTCTGTCGAGAGGCCCTGCGAGTCTGTCAAGAGGCCGGGCGAGTCTCTAGAGAGGCCAGGCGAGTCTCTCCAGAGGCTGGGTGAGTCTCTACAGTGGCCGGGCGAGTCTCTCGTGACACCGGGTGAGTCTCTCCAGGGGCCAGGCGAGTCTCTCTAGAGGCCGGGCGAGACTCTCCAGGGGCCGGGCGAGTCTCTCCAGAGGCCGGGCGAGACTCTCCAGTGGCCGGGCGAGTCTCTCCAGGGGCCGGGCAAGTCTCTACAGAGTCCGGACGAGTCTCTTCAGAGGCCGGGCGAGCCTCTGGAGAGGCCGGGCGAGCCTCTGGAGAGGCCGGGCGAGTCTCTCCAGGGGTCGGGCGAGTCTCTCCAGAGGCCGGGCGAGTCTCTACAGTGGCCAGGTGAGTCTCTCGAGACACCGGGCGAGTCTCTCCAGGGGCCGGGCGAGTCTCTCCAGAGGCCGCTCGAGACTTTCCGGGGGCCGGGTGAGCCTCTCCAGGGGCCGGGCGAGTCTCTACAGAGGCCGGGCGAGTCTCTCCAGAGGCCAGGCGAGTCTCTCCAGAGGCCGGGCGAGTCTCTCCAGGGGCCGGGAGAGTCTCTCCAAAGGCTAGGCGAGTCTCTTCAGGGGCCGGGCGAGTCTCTAGAGAGGGCTAGCGAGTCTCTCCAGAGGCCGGGCGAGTCTCTCCAGAGGCCGGGTGAGTCTCTCTAGAGGCCGGGCCAGTCTCTACAAAGGCCAGGCGAGTCTCTACAGAGGCCATGCGAGTCTCTCCAGAGGCTGGGCGAAGCTCTCCAGAGGCCGGGCGAGTTTCTCCAGGGGCGGACAAGAGCAAGACTCTCCAGAGACCTGGCGAGTCTCTCCAGAGGCCGAGCGAGTCTCTACAGAGAATGGGCAAGTCTCTCTAGAGGCCGGGCGAGTCTCTCCAGAGGCCGGGCGAGGGAGAGTCTCTCCAGACGCCGGGCGAGTCTCTCCAGGGGCAGACGAGGGCAATTCTCTTCAGAGACCTGGCGAGTCTCTACTGAGGCCGGACAAGTCTCTCCAGGGGAGGGGCTAGTCTCTACAGAGACCAGGCGAGTCTCTCCAGAGGCCGGGCGAGTCTTTACAGAGGCCGGGCGAGTCTCTTGAGAGGCCGGGCGAGTGTCTACAGAGGCCGGGCGTGTGTCTACAGAGGCTTGGCGAGTCTCCCCAGAAGCCAGGCGAGTCTCTCCAGGGGCCGGACGAGTCTCTACTGTGGCCGGGTGAGTCTCTTCAGAGGCCGGGCGAGTCTCTCCAGGGGCCGGGCTAGTGTCTCCAGAGGCCGGGTAAGTCTCTACAGAGGCCGGGCGAGTCTCTCCAGGGGCCGGGCGAGTTTCTCCAACGGCTAGGCGAGTCTCTTCAGGGGCCTGGCGAGTCTCTAGATAGGCCGGCCAAGTTTCTCCAGGGGCCGGGCGAGTATCTCCAGCGGCCGGGCGAGTCTCTACAGAGGCCGGGCGATTCTCTCCAGAGGCCCGGCGAGTCTCTCCAGAGGCCGGGCGAGTCTCTACAGTGGCCGGGCGAGTCTCTCGAGACACTGGGCGAGTCTCTCCAGGGGCTGGGCGTGTCTCTTGAGACACCGAGCGAGTCGCTCCAGGGGCTGGGCGAGTCTCTCCAGAGGCCGGTCGAGACTCTCCGGGGGCCGGGTGAGTCTCTCCAGGGGCCGGGCGAGTCTCTACAGAGGCCAGGCGAGTCTCTCCTGAGGCCAGGCGAGTCTCTACAGAGGCCGGGCGAGTCTCTTCAGGGGCCGGGCGAGTCTCTCCAAAGGCAGGGCGAGTCTCTTCAGGAGCCAGGCGAGTCTCTCCAGAGGCCGGGCGAGTCTCTCCAGAGGCCGGGCGAGTCTCTCCAGAGGCCGGGCTAGGGCGAGTCTCTCCAAAGGCCGGGCGAGGGTGTGTCTCTCCAGAGGCCTGGCGAGTCTCTCCAGAGGCTGGGCGAGTCTCTACAGAGGCTGGGCGATTCTCTACAGAGGCCCGGCGAGTCTGTCGAGAGGCCGGGCGAGTCTCTCCAGGGGCCGGGTCAGTCTCTCCAGAGGCCAGGCGAGTCTCTACAGTAGCCGGGCGAGTCTCTCGAGACACTGGGCGAGTCTCTCCAGTGGCCCGGCGAGTCTCTTCAGAGGCCGGTCGAGACTCTCCGGAGGCCGGGTGAGTCTCTCCAGGGGCCGGGTGAGTCTCTCCAGGGGCCGGGCGAGTCTCTCCAGAGGCCAGGCGAGTCTCTACAGAGGCCAGGCGAGTCTCTACAGAGGCCGGGCGAGTCTTTCCAGGGGCCGGGCGAGTCTTTCCAAAGGCTGGGCGAGTCTCTTCAGAGGCCGGGCGAGTCTCTCCAGAGGCCGGGCCAGTCTCTACAGAGGCCGGGCGAGTCTCTACAGAGGCCGTGCGAGTCTCTCCAGAGGCTGGGCGAGGTTCTCCATAGGCCGGGCGAGTCTTTACAGAGGCCGGCCGAGTCTCTTGAGAGGCCGGGCGAGTGTCTACAGAGGCCGGGCGTGTGTCTACAGAGGCTGGGCGAGTCTCCCCAGAAGCCAGGCGAGTCTCTCCAGGGGCCGGACGAGTCTCTCCAGTGGCCGGGTGAGTCTCTACAGAGACCGAGCGAGTCTCCCAAGAGGCCGAGCGAGTCTCTCCAGAGGCCGGGCGAGTCTCTCCAGGGGCCGGGCCAGTCTCTACAGAGGCCGGGCGAGTCTCTACAGAGGCCATGCGAGTCTCTCCAGGGGCGGACGAGAGCAAGTCTCTCCAGAGACCTGGCGAGTCTCTCCAGAGGCCGAGCGAGTCTCTACAGAGGACGGGCAAGTCTCTCTAGAGGCCGGGCGAGTCTCTCCAGAGGCCGGGCGAGGGCAAGTCTCTCCAGAGACCTGGCGAGTCTCTACAGAGGCCGGACAAGTCTCTCCAGGGGAGGGGCTAGTCTCTACAGAGACCAGGCGAGTCTCTCCAGAGGCCGGGCAAGTCTTTACAGAGGCCGGGCGAGTGTCTACAGAGGCCGGGCGTGTGTCTACAGAGGCTGGGTGAGTCTCCCCAGAAGCCGGGCGAGTCTCTCCAGGGGCGGGACGAGTCTCTCCAGTGGCCGGGTGAGTCTCTACAGAGACCGAGCGAGTCTCCCAAGAGGCCGAGCGAGTCTCTCCAGAGGCCGGCCAGTCTCTTCAGGGGCCGGGCTAGTCTCTCCAGAGGCCGGGCGAGTCTCTCCAGAGGCCGGGCGAGTCTCTCCAGGGGCCGGGCGAGTTTCTACAACGGCTAGGCGAGTCTCTTCAGGGGCCTGGCGAGTCTCTAGATAGGCCGGCCAAGTTTCTCCAGGGGCCGGGCGAGTATCTCCAGGGGCCCGGCGAGTCTCTCCAGAGGCCGGGCTAGGGCAAGTCTCTCCAGAGGCCGGGCGAGGGTGTGTCTCTCCAGAGGCCTGGCGAGTCTCTCCAGAGGCTGGGCGAGTCTCTACAGAGGCTGGGCGAGTCTCTAGAGTGGCCAGGCGAGTCTGTTGAGAGGCCCGGCTAGTCTGTCGAGAGGCCGGGCGAGCCTCTAGAGAGGCCGGGCGAGTCTCTCCAGGGGCCGGGCGAGTCTCTACAGTGGCCGAGCGAGTCTCTTGAGACACCGAGCGAGTCTCTCCAGGGGCTGGGCGAGTCTCTCCAGAGGCCGGTCGAGACTCTCCGGGGCCGGGCGAGTCTCTACAAAGGCTGGGCGAGTCTCTACAGAGGCCGGGCGAGTCTCTCTTGGGGCCGGGCGAGTCTCTCCAAAGGCTGGGCGAGTCTCTTCAGGGGCGGACGAGGGCAAGTCTCTCCAGAGACCTGGCGAGTCTCTCCAGAGGCCGGGCGATGGCGAGTCTCTTCAGAGGCCAGGCGAGTCTCTCCAGGGGCGGACGAGGGCAAGTCTCTCCAGAGACCTGGCGAGTCTCTCTAGAGGCCGAGCGAGTCTCTACAGAGGCCAGGCGAGTCTCTCCAGGGGCCGGGCGAGTCTCTCCAGAGACCGGCGAGTCTCTCCAGAGGCCGGGCGAGTCTCTACAGAGGCCAGGCGAGTCTGTCGAGAGGCCCCGCGAGTCTGTCAAGAGGCCGGGCGCGCCTCTAGAGAGGCCGGGCGAGTCTCTCCAGGTGCCGGGCGAGTCTCTCCAGAGGCCGGGCGAGTCTCTACAGTGGCCGGGCGAGTCTCTCGAGACACTGGGCGAGTCTGTCCAGGGGCCGGGCGAGTCTCTCCAGAGGCCGGTCGTGACTCTCCGGGGGCCGGGTGAGTCTCTCCAGGGGCCGGGTGAGTCTTTCCAGGGGCCGGGTGAGTATCTCCAGGGGCCAGGCGAGTCTCTCCAGAGGCTGGGCGAGTCTTTACAGAGGCCAGGCGAGTCTGTCGAGAGGCCTGGCGAGTTTGTCGAGAGGCCGGGCGGGACTCTCCAGGGACCGGCTGAGCCTCTCCAGAGGCCGGGCGAGTCTCTACAGTGGCCGGGCGAGTCTCTCGAGACACAGGGCGAGTCTCTCCAGGGGCCGGGCGAGTCTATTCAGGGGCCAGGCGAGTCTCTAGCGAGGCCGGGCGAGTCTCTCCAGAGGCCGGGCGAGTCTCTCCAGAGGCCGGGCGAGTCTGTCCAGAGGCCGGGCTAGGGCGAGTCTCTCCACAGGCCGGGCGAGGGTATTTCTCTCCAGAAGCCTGGCGAGTCTCTCCAGAGGCTGGGCGAGTCTCTCCAGGGGCCTGGCGAGTCTCTACAGAGGCTGGGCGAGACTCTTCAGAGGCCAGGCGAGTCTGTCGAGAGGCCCGGCGAGTCTGTCGAGAGGCCGGGCGAGTCTCTCCAAAGGCTGGGCGAGTCTCTTCAGGGGCCAGGCGAGTCTCTAGAGAGCCGGTTGAGTCTCTTCAGAGGCCGGGTGAGTCTCTCCAGAGGCCGGGCCAGTCTCTACGGAGGCTGGGCGAGACTCTTCAGAGGCCAGGCGAGTCTGTCGAGAGGCCCGGCGAGTCTGTCGAGAGGCCGGGCGAGTCTCTCCAGGGGCCGGGTGAGTCTCTCCCGAGGTCGGGCGAGTCTCTACAGTGGCTGGGCGAGTCTCTCCAGGGGCCGGGCGAGTCTCTCCAAAGGCTGGGCGAGTCTCTTCAGGGGCCAGGCGAGTCTCTAGAGAGCCGGTTGAGTCTCTTCAGAGGCCGGGTGAGTCTCTCCAGAGGCCGGGCCAGTCTCTACAGAGGCTGGGCGAGACTCTTCAGAGGCCAGGCGAGTCTGTCGAGAGGCCCGGCGAGTCTGTCGAGAAGACGGGCGAGTCTCTCCAGGGGCCGGGTGAGTCTCTCCCGAGGTCGGGCGAGTCTCTACAGTGGCTGGGCGAGTCTCTCCAGGGGCCGGGCGAGTCTCTCCAAAGGCCGGGCGAGTCTCTCCAGGGGCCGGGCGAGTCTCTCGAGACACTGGGCGAGTCTCTCCAGGGGCCGGGCGAGTCTCTACAGAGGCCGGTCGAGACTCTCCGGGGGCCGGGTGAGTCTCTCCAGGGGCCGGGCGAGTCTCTACAGAGGCTGGGCGAGACTCTTCAGAGGCCAGGCGAGTCTGTCGAGAGGCCCGGCGAATCTGTCGAGAGGCCGGGCGAGTCTCTCCAGGGGCCGAGTGAGTCTCTCCAGAGGTCGGACGAGTCTCTACAGTGGCCGGGCGAGTCTCTCCAGAGGCCGGGCGAGTCTCTACAGTGGCCAGGCGAGTCTCTCGAGACACTGGGCGAGTCTCTCCAGGGGCCGGGCGAGTCTCTCCAGAGGCCGGTCGAGACTCTCCGGGGGCCGGGTGAGTCTCTCCAGGGGCCAGGTGAGTCTCTCCAGGGGCCGGGTGAGTCTCTACAGAGGCTGGGCGAGACTCTTCAGAGGCCAGGCGAGTCTGTCGAGAGGCCCGGCGAGTCTGTCGAGAGGCCGGGCGAGTCTCTCCAGGGGCCGGGTGAGTCTCTCCAGAGGTCGGACGAGTCTCTACAGTGGCCGGTCGAGTCTCTCCAGGGGCCGGGCGAGTCTCTCCAAAGGCTGGGCGAGTCTATTCAGGGGCCATGCGAGTCTCTAGAGAGGCCGGGCGAGTCTCTTCAGAGGCCGGGTGAGTCTCTCCAGCGGCGGGGCCAGTCTCTACAGAGGCTGGGCGAGACTCTTCAGAGGCCAGGCGAGTCTGTCGAGAGGCCCGGCGAGTCTGTCGAGAGGCCGGGCGAGTCTCTCCAGGGGCCGGGTGATTCTCTCCCGAGGTCGGGCGAGTCTCTAAAGTGGCTGGGCGAGTCTCTCCAGGGGCCGGGCGAATCTCTCCAGGAGCAAGGTGAGTCTCTCCAGGGGCCGGGCGAGTCTCTACAGAGGCTGGGCGAGACTCTTCAGAGGCCAGGCGAGTCTGTCGAGAGGCCCGGCGAGTCTGTCGAGAGGCCGGGCGAGTCTCTCCAGGGGCCGGGTGAGTCTCTCTAGAGGTCGGACGAGTCTCTACAGTGGCCGGGCGAGTCTCTCCAGAGGCCAGGCGAGTCTCTACAGAGGCCGGGCGAGTCTCTCCAGGGGCCGGGCGAGTTTCTACAACGGCTAGGCGAGTCTCTTCAGGGGCCTGGCGAGTCTCTAGATAGGCCGGCCAAGTTTCTCCAGGGGCCGGGCGAGTATCTCCAGGGGCCCGGCGAGTCTCTCCAGAGGCCGGGCTAGGGCAAGTCTCTCCAGAGGCCGGGCGAGGGTGTGTCTCTCCAGAGGCCTGGCGAGTCTCTCCAGAGGCTGGGCGAGTCTCTACAGAGGCTGGGCGAGTCTCTAGAGTGGCCAGGCGAGTCTGTTGAGAGGCCCGGCTAGTCTGTCGAGAGGCCGGGCGAGCCTCTAGAGAGGCCGGGCGAGTCTCTCCAGGGGCCGGGCGAGTCTCTACAGTGGCCGAGCGAGTCTCTTGAGACACCGAGCGAGTCTCTCCAGGGGCTGGGCGAGTCTCTCCAGAGGCCGGTCGAGACTCTCCGGGGCCGGGCGAGTCTCTACAAAGGCTGGGCGAGTCTCTACAGAGGCCGGGCGAGTCTCTCTTGGGGCCGGGCGAGTCTCTCCAAAGGCTGGGCGAGTGTCTTCAGGGGCGGACGAGGGCAAGTCTCTCCAGAGACCTGGCGAGTCTCTCCAGAGGCCGGGCGATGGCGAGTCTCTTCAGAGGCCAGGCGAGTCTCTCCAGGGGCGGACGAGGGCAAGTCTCTCCAGAGACCTGGCGAGTCTCTCTAGAGGCCGAGCGAGTCTCTACAGAGGCCAGGCGAGTCTCTCCAGGGGCCGGGCGAGTCTCTCCAGAGACCGGCGAGTCTCTCCAGAGGCCGGGCGAGTCTCTACAGAGGCCAGGCGAGTCTGTCGAGAGGCCCCGCGAGTCTGTCAAGAGGCCGGGCGAGCCTCTAGAGAGGCCGGGCGAGTCTCTCCAGGTGCCGGGCGAGTCTCTCCAGAGGCCGGGCGAGTCTCTACAGTGGCCGGGCGAGTCTCTCGAGACACTGGGCGAGTCTGTCCAGGGGCCGGGCGAGTCTCTCCAGAGGCCGGTCGTGACTCTCCGGGGGCCGGGTGAGTCTCTCCAGGGGCCGGGTGAGTCTTTCCAGGGGCCGGGTGAGTCTCTCCAGGGGCCAGGCGAGTCTCTCCAGAGGCTGGGCGAGTCTTTACAGAGGCCAGGCGAGTCTGTCGAGAGGCCTGGCGAGTTTGTCGAGAGGCCAGGCGGGACTCTCCAGGGACCGGCTGAGCCTCTCCAGAGGCCGGGCGAGTCTCTACAGTGGCCGGGCGAGTCTCTCGAGACACAGGGCGAGTCTCTCCAGGGGCCGGGCGAGTCTATTCAGGGGCCAGGCGAGTCTCTAGCGAGGCCGGGCGAGTCTCTCCAGAGGCCGGGCGAGTCTCTCCAGAGGCCGGGCGAGTCTGTCCAGAGGCCGGGCTAGGGCGAGTCTCTCCAGAGGCCGGGCGAGGGTATTTCTCTCCAGACGCCTGGCGAGTCTCTCCAGAGGCTGGGCGAGTCTCTCCAGGGGCCTGGCGAGTCTCTACAGAGGCTGGGCGAGACTCTTCAGAGGCCAGGCGAGTCTGTCGAGAGGCCCGGCGAGTCTGTCGAGAGGCCGGGCGAGTCTCTCCAAAGGCTGGGCGAGTCTCTTCAGGGGCCAGGCGAGTCTCTAGAGAGCCGGTTGAGTCTCTTCAGAGGCCGGGTGAGTCTCTCCAGAGGCCGGGCCAGTCTCTACGGAGGCTGGGCGAGACTCTTCAGAGGCCAGGCGAGTCTGTCGAGAGGCCCGGCGAGTCTGTCGAGAGGCCGGGCGAGTCTCTCCAGGGGCCGGGTGAGTCTCTCCCGAGGTCGGGCGAGTCTCTACAGTGGCTGGGCGAGTCTCTCCAGGGGCCGGGCGAGTCTCTCCAAAGGCTGGGCGAGTCTCTTCAGGGGCCAGGCGAGTCTCTAGAGAGCCGGTTGAGTCTCTTCAGAGGCCGGGTGAGTCTCTCCAGAGGCCGGGCCAGTCTCTACAGAGGCTGGGCGAGACTCTTCAGAGGCCAGGCGAGTCTGTCGAGAGGCCCGGCGAGTCTGTCGAGAAGACGGGCGAGTCTCTCCAGGGGCCGGGTGAGTCTCTCCCGAGGTCGGGCGAGTCTCTACAGTGGCTGGGCGAGTCTCTCCAGGGGCCGGGCGAGTCTCTCCAAAGGCCGGGCGAGTCTCTCCAGGGGCCGGGCGAGTCTCTCGAGACACTGGGCGAGTCTCTCCAGGGGCCGGGCGAGTCTCTACAGAGGCCGGTCGAGACTCTCCGGGGGCCGGGTGAGTCTCTCCAGGGGCCGGGCGAGTCTCTACAGAGGCTGGGCGAGACTCTTCAGAGGCCAGGCGAGTCTGTCGAGAGGCCCGGCGAATCTGTCGAGAGGCCGGGCGAGTCTCTCCAGGGGCCGAGTGAGTCTCTCCAGAGGTCGGACGAGTCTCTACAGTGGCCGGGCGAGTCTCTCCAGAGGCCGGGCGAGTCTCTACAGTGGCCAGGCGAGTCTCTCGAGACACTGGGCGAGTCTCTCCAGGGGCCGGGCGAGTCTCTCCAGAGGCCGGTCGAGACTCTCCGGGGGCCGGGTGAGTCTCTCCAGGGGCCAGGTGAGTCTCTCCAGGGGCCGGGTGAGTCTCTACAGAGGCTGGGCGAGACTCTTCAGAGGCCAGGCGAGTCTGTCGAGAGGCCCGGCGAGTCTGTCGAGAGGCCGGGCGAGTCTCTCCAGGGGCCGGGTGAGTCTCTCCAGAGGTCGGACGAGTCTCTACAGTGGCCGGTCGAGTCTCTCCAGGGGCCGGGCGAGTCTCTCCAAAGGCTGGGCGAGTCTATTCAGGGGCCATGCGAGTCTCTAGAGAGGCCGGGCGAGTCTCTTCAGAGGCCGGGTGAGTCTCTCCAGCGGCGGGGCCAGTCTCTACAGAGGCTGGGCGAGACTCTTCAGAGGCCAGGCGAGTCTGTCGAGAGGCCCGGCGAGTCTGTCGAGAGGCCGGGCGAGTCTCTACAGGGGCCGGGTGAGTCTCTCCCGAGGTCGGGCGAGTCTCTAAAGTGGCTGGGCGAGTCTCTCCAGGGGCCGGGCGAATCTCTCCAGGAGCAAGGTGAGTCTCTCCAGGGGCCGGGCGAGTCTCTACAGAGGCTGGGCGAGACTCTTCAGAGGCCAGGCGAGTCTGTCGAGAGGCCCGGCGAGTCTGTCGAGAGGCCGGGCGAGTCTCTCCAGGGGCCGGGTGAGTCTCTCTAGAGGTCGGACGAGTCTCTACAGTGGCCGGGCGAGTCTCTCCAGAGGCCAGGCGAGTCTCTACAGAGGCCGGGCGATTCTCTCCAGGGGTCGGGCGAGTCTCTCCAAAGGCTGGCCGAGTGTATTCAGGGGCCAGGCGAGTCTCTAGCGAGGCCGGGCGAGTCTCTCCAGAGGCCGGGCGAGCCTCTGCAGAGGCCGGGCGAGTCTCTCCAGAGGCCGGCCTAGGGCGAGTCTCTCCAGAGGCCGGGCGAGGGTGTTTCTCTCCAGAAGCCTGGCGAGTCTCTCCAGAGGCTGGGCGAGTCTCTACAGTGGCCGAGCAAGTCTCTCGAGACACAGGGCGAGTCTCTCCAGGGGCCGGGTGAGTCTATTCAGGGGCCAGGCGAGTCTCTAGCGAGGCCGGGCGAGTCTCTCCAGAGGCCGGGCGAGTCTCTCCAGAGGCCGGGCGAGTCTGTCCAGAGGCCGGGCTAGGGCGAGTCTCTCCAGAGGCCGGGCGAGGGTGTTTCTCTCCAGAAGCCTGGCGAGTCTCTCCAGAGGCTGGGCGAGTCTCTCCAGGGGCCGGGCGAGTCTCTACAGAGGCTGGGCGAGACTCTTCAGAGGCCAGGCGAGTCTGTCGAGAGGCCCGGCGAGTCTGTCGAGAGGCCGGGCGAGTCTCTCCAGGGGCCGGGTGAGTCTCTCCAGAGGTCGGACGAGTCTCTACAGTGGCCGGTCGAGTCTCTCCAGGGGCCGGGCGAGTCTCTCCAAAGGCCGGGCGAGTATGTCCAGGGGCCGGGCGAGTCTCTCCAAAGGCTGGGCGAGTCTCTTCAGGGGCCAGGCGAGTCTCTAGAGAGCCGGTTGAGTCTCTTCAGAGGCCGGGTGAGTCTCTCCAGAGGCCGGGCCAGTCTCTACAGAGGCTGGGCGAGACTCTTCAGAGGCCAGGCGAGTCTGTCGAGAGGCCCGGCGAGTCTGTCGAGAGGCCGGGCGAGTCTCTCCAGGGGCCGGGTGAGTCTCTCCCGAGGTCGGGCGAGTCTCTACAGTGGCTGGGCGAGTCTCTCCAAAGGCCGGGCGAGTCTCTCCAAGGGCCGGGCGAGTCTCTCGAGACACTGGGCGAGTCTCTCCAGGGGCCGGGCGAGTCTCTACAGAGGCCGGTCGAGACTCTCCGGGGGCCGGGTGAGTCTCTCCAGGGGCCAGGCGAGTCTCTACAGAGGCTGGGCGAGACTCTTCAGAGGCCAGGCGAGTCTGTCGAGAGGCCCGGCGAATCCGACGAGAGGCCGGGCGAGTCTCTCCAGGGGCCGAGTGAGTCTCTCCAGAGGTCGGACGAGTCTCTACAGTGGCCGGGCGAGTGTCTCCAGAGGACGGGCGAGTCTCTACAGTGGCCAGGCGAGTCTCTCGAGACACTGGGCGAGTCTCTCCAGGGGCCGGGCGAGTCTTTCCAGAGGCCGGTCGAGACTCTCCGGGGGCCGGGTGAGTCTCTCCAGGGGCCAGGTGAGTCTCTCCAGGGGCCGGGTGAGTCTCTACAGAGGCTGGGCGAGACTCTTCAGAGGCCAGGCGAGTCTGTCGAGAGGCCCGGCGAGTCTGTCGAGAGGCCGGGCGAGTCTCTCCAGGGGCCGGGTGAGTCTCTCCAGAGGTCGGACGAGTCTCTACAGTGGCCGGTCGAGTCTCTCCAGGGGCCGGGCGATTCTCTCCAAAGGCTGGGCGAGTCTATTCAGGGGCCATGCGAGTCTCTAGAGAGGCCGGGCGAGTCTCTTCAGAGGCCGGGTGAGTCTCTCCAGCGGCGGGGCCAGTCTCTACAGAGGCTGGGCGAGACTCTTCAGAGGCCAGGCGAGTCTGTCGAGAGGCCCGGCTAGTCTGTCGAGAGGCCGGGCGAGTCTCTCCAGGGGCCGGGTGAGTCTCTCCCGAGGTCGGGCGAGTCTCTACAGTGGCTGGGCGAGTCTCTCCAGGGGCCGGGCGAATCTCTCCAGGAGCAAGGTGAGTCTCTCCAGGGGCCGGGCGAGTCTCTACAGAGGCTGGGCGAGACTCTTCAGAGGCCAGGCGAGTCTGTCGAGAGGCCCGGCGAGTCTGTCGAGAGGCTGGGCGAGTCTCTCCAGGGGCCGGGTGAGTCTCTCTAGAGGTCGGACGAGTCTCTACAGTGGCCGGGCGAGTCTCTCCAGAGGCCAGGCGAGTCTCTACAGAGGCCGGGCGATTCTCTCCAGGGGTCGGGCGAGTCTCTCCAAAGGCTGGCCGAGTGTATTCAGGGGCCAGGCGAGTCTCTAGCGAGGCCGGGCGAGTCTCTCCAAAGGCTGGCCGAGTGTATTCAGGGGCCAGGCGAGTCTCTAGCGAGGCCGGGCGAGTCTCTCCAGAGGCCGGGCGAGCCTCTCCAGAGGCCGGCCTAGGGCGAGTCTCTCCAGAGGCCGGGCGAGGGTGTTTCTCTCCAGAAGCCTGGCGAGTCTCTCCAGAGGCTGGGCAAGTCTCTACAGAGGCTGGGCGAGTCTCTACAGAGGCTAGGCGAGTCTTTCGAGAGGCCCGGCGAGTCTGTCGAGAGGCCGGGCGAGCCTCTAGAGAGGCCAGGCGAGTCTCTCCAGGGGCTGGGCGAGTCTCTCCAGAGGCCGGGCGAGTCTCTACAGTGGCCGGACGAGTCTCTCGAGACACTGGGCGAGTCTCTCCAGGGGCCGGGCGAGTCTCTCCAGAGGCCAGTCGAGACTCTCCGGGGGCCGGGTGAGTCTCTCCAGGGGCCTGGTGAGTCTATCCAGGGGCCGGGCGAGTCTCTACAGAGGCTGGGCGAGACTCTTCAGAGGCCAGGCGAGTCTGTCGAGAGGCCCGGCGAGTCTGTCGAGAGGCCGCGCGAGTCTCTCCAGGGCCCGGGTGAGTCTCACCAGAGGTCGGACGAGTCTCTACAGTGGCCGGGCGAGTCTCTCCAGAGGCCGGGCGAGTCTCTACAGTGGCCGGGCGAGTCTCTCGAGAAACTGGGTGAGTCTCTCCAGAGGCCGAGCGAGTCTCTCCGAGGCCGGGCGAGTCTCTCCAGAGGCCGGGCGAGTCTCTCCAGGGGCCAGGCGAGTCTCTACAGAGGCCGGGCGATGGCGAGTCTCTTCAGAGGCCAGGCGAGTCTCTCCAGGGGCGGACGAGGGCAAGTCTCTCCAGAGACCTGGCGAGTCTCTCCAGAGGCCGAGCGAGTCTCTACAGAGGCCAGGCGAGTCTCTCCAGGGGCCGGGCGAGTCTCTCCAGAGACCGGCGAGTCTCTCCAGAGGCCGGGCGAGTCTGTCGAGAGGCCGGGCGAGTCTCTCCAGGGGCCGGGTGAGTCTCTCCCGAGGTCGGGCGAGTCTCTCCAGGGGCCGGGCGAATCTCTCCAGGAGCAAGGTGAGTCTCTCCAGGGGCCGGGCGAGTCTCTACAGAGGCTGGGCGAGACTCTTCAGAGGCCAGGCGAGTCTGTCGAGAGGCCCGGCGAGTCTGTCGAGAGGCCGGGCGAGTCTCTCCAGGGGCCGGGTGAGTCTCTCTAGAGGTCGGATGAGTCTCTACAGTGGCCGGGCGAGTCTCTCCAGAGGCCAGGCGAGTCTCTACAGAGGCCGGGCGATTCTCTCCAGGGGTCGGGCGAGTCTCTCCAAAGGCTGGCCGAGTGTATTCAGGTGCCAGGCGAGTCTCTAGCGAGGCCGGGCGAGTCTCTCCAAAGGCTGGCCGAGTGTATTCAGGGGCCAGGCGAGTCTCTAGCGAGGCCGGGCGAGTCTCTCCAGAGGCCGGGCGAGCCTCTGCAGAGGCCGGGCGAGTCTCTCCAGAGGCCGGCCTAGGGCGAGTCTCTCCAGAGGCCGGGCGAGGGTGTTTCTCTCCAGAAGCCTGGCGAGTCTCTCCAGAGGCTGGGCGAGTCTCTACAGTGGCCGGGCGAGTCTCTCGAGACACAGGGCGAGTCTCTCCAGGGGCCGGGCGAGTCTATTCAGGGGCCAGGCGAGTCTCTAGCGAGGCCGGGCGAGTCTCTCCAGAGGCCGGGCGAGTCTCTCCAGAGGCCGGGCGAGTCTGTCCAGAGGCCGGGCTAGGGCGAGTCTCTCCAGAGGCCGGGCGAGGGTGTTTCTCTCCAGAAGCCTGGCGAGTCTCTCCAGAGGCTGGGCGAGTCTCTCCAGGGGACGGGCGAGTCTCTACAGAGGCTGGGCGAGACTCTTCAGAGGCCAGGCGAGTCTGTCGAGAGGCCCGGCGAGTCTGTCGAGAGGCCGGGCGAGTCTCTCCAGGGGCCGGGTGAGACTCTCCAGAGGTCGGACGAGTCTCTACAGTGGCCGGTCGAGTCTCTCCAGGGGCCGGGCGAGTCTCTCCAAAGGCCGGGCGAGTCTGTCCAGGGGCCGGGCGAGTCTCTCCAAAGGCTGGGCGAGTCTCTTCAGGGGCCAGGCGAGTCTCTAGAGAGCCGGTTGAGTCTCTTCAGAGGCCGGGTGAGTCTCTCCAGAGGCTGGCCAGTCTCTACAGAGGCTGGGCGAGACTCATCAGAGGCCAGGCGAGTCTGTCGAGAGGCCCGGCGAGTGTGTCGAGAGGCCGGGCGAGTCTCTCCAGGGGCCGGGTGAGTCTCTCCCGAGGTCGGGCGAGTCTCTACAGTGGCTGGGCGAGTCTTTCCAGGGTCCGGGCGAGTCTCTCCAAAGGCCGGGCGAATCTCTCCAGGGGCCGGGCGAGTCTCTCGAGACACTGGGCGAGTCTCTCCAGGGGCCGGGCGAGTCTCTACAGAGGCCGGTCGAGACTCTCCGGGGGCCGGGTGAGTCTCTCCAGGGGCCGGGCGAGTCTCTACAGAGGCTGGGCGAGACTCTTCAGAGGCCAGGCGAGTCTGTCGAGAGGCCCGGCGAATCTGTCGAGAGGCCGGGCGAGTCTCTCCAGGGGCCGAGTGAGTCTCTCCAGAGGTCGGACGAGTCTCTACAGTGGCCGGGCGAGTCTCTCCAGAGGCCGGGCGAGTCTCTACAGTGGCCAGGCGAGTCTCTCGAGACACTGGGCGAGTCTCTCCAGGGGCCGGGCGAGTCTCTCCAGAGGCCGGTCGAGACTCTCCGGGGGCCGGGTGAGTCTCTCCAGGGGCCAGGTGAGTCTCTCCAGGGGCCGGGTGAGTCTCTACAGAGGCTGGGCGAGACTCTTCAGAGGCCAGGCGAGTCTGTCGAGAGGCCCGGCGAGTCTGTCGAGAGGCCGGGCGAGTCTCTCCAGGGGCCGGGTGAGTCTCTCCAGGGGTCGGACGAGTCTCTACAGTGGCCGGTCGAGTCTCTCCAGGGGCCGGGCGAGTCTCTCCAAAGGCTGGGCGAGTTTATTCAGGGGCCATGCGAGTCTCTAGAGAGGCCGGGCGAGTCTCTTCAGAGGCCGGGTGAGTCTCTCCAGCGGCGGGGCCAGTCTCTACAGAGGCTGGGCGAGACTCTTCAGAGGCCAGGCGAGTCTGTCGAGAGGCCCGGCGAGTCTGTCGAGAGGCCGGGCGAGTCTCTCCAGGGGCCGGGTGAGTCTCTCCCGAGGTCGGGCGAGTCTCTACAGTGGCTGGGCGAGTCTCTCCAGGGGCCGGGCGAATCTCTCCAGGAGCAAGGTGAGTCTCTCCAGGGGCCGGGCGAGTCTCTACAGAGGCTGGGCGAGACTCTTCAGAGGCCAGGCGAGTCTGTCGAGAGGCCCGGCGAGTCTGTCGAGAGGCCAGGCGAGTCTCTCCAGGGGCCGGGTGAGTCTCTCTAGAGGTCGGACGAGTCTCTACAGTGGCCGGGCGAGTCTCTCCAGAGGCCAGGCGAGTCTCTACAGAGGCCGGGCGATTCTCTCCAGGGGTCGGGCGAGTCTCTCCAAAGGCTGGCCGAGTGTATTCAGGGGCCAGGCGAGTCTCTAGCGAGGCCGGGCGAGTCTCTCCAAAGGCTGGCCGAGTGTATTCAGGGGCCAGGCGAGTCTCTAGCGAGGCCGGGCGAGTCTCTCCAGAGGCCGGGCGAGCCTCTGCAGAGGCCGGGCGAGTCTCTCCAGAGGCCGGCCTAGGGCGAGTCTCTCCAGAGGCCGGGCGAGGGTGTTTCTCTTCAGAAGCCTGGCGAGTCTCTCCAGAGGCTGGGCGAGTCTCTACAGAGGCTGGGCGAGTCTCTACAGAGGCTAGGCGAGTCTTTCGAGAGGCCCGGCGAGTCTGTCGAGAGGCCGGGCGAGCCTCTAGAGAGGCCAGGCGAGTCTCTCCAGGGGCTGGGCGAGTCTCTCCAGAGGCCGGGCGAGTCTCTCCAGAGGCCAGTCGAGACTCTCCGGGGGATGGGTGAGTCTCTCCAGGGGCCTGGTGAGTCTATCCAGGGGCCGGGCGAGTCTCTACAGAGGGTGGGCGAGACTCTTCAGAGGCCAGGCGAGTCTGTCGAGAGGCCCGGCGAGTCTGTCGAGAGGCCGGGCGAGTCTCTCCAGGGGCCGGGTGAGTCTCTCTAGAGGTCGGATGAGTCTCTACAGTGGCCGGGCGAGTCTCTCCAGAGGCCAGGCGAGTCTCTACAGAGGCCGGGCGATTCTCTCCAGGGGTCGGGCGAGTCTCTCCAAAGGCTGGCCGAGTGTATTCAGGTGCCAGGCGAGTCTCTAGCGAGGCCGGGCGAGTCTCTCCAAAGGCTGGCCGAGTGTATTCAGGGGCCAGGCGAGTCTCTAGCGAGGCCGGGCGAGTCTCTCCAGAGGCCGGGCGAGCCTCTGCAGAGGCCGGGCGAGTCTCTCCAGAGGCCGGCCTAGGGCGAGTCTCTCCAGAGGCCGGGCGAGGGTGTTTCTCTCCAGAAGCCTGGCGAGTCTCTCCAGAGGCTGGGCGAGTCTCTACAGTGGCCGGGCGAGTCTCTCGAGACACAGGGCGAGTCTCTCCAGGGGCCGGGCGAGTCTATTCAGGGGCCAGGCGAGTCTCTAGCGAGGCCGGGCGAGTCTCTCCAGAGGCCGGGCGAGTCTCTCCAGAGGCCGGGCGAGTCTGTCCAGAGGCCGGGCTAGGGCGAGTCTCTCCAGAGGCCGGGCGAGGGTGTTTCTCTCCAGAAGCCTGGCGAGTCTCTCCAGAGGCTGGGCGAGTCTCTCCAGGGGACGGGCGAGTCTCTACAGAGGCTGGGCGAGACTCTTCAGAGGCCAGGCGAGTCTGTCGAGAGGCCCGGCGAGTCTGTCGAGAGGCCGGGCGAGTCTCTCCAGGGGCCGGGTGAGACTCTCCAGAGGTCGGACGAGTCTCTACAGTGGCCGGTCGAGTCTCTCCAGGGGCCGGGCGAGTCTCTCCAAAGGCCGGGCGAGTCTGTCCAGGGGCCGGGCGAGTCTCTCCAAAGGCTGGGCGAGTCTCTTCAGGGGCCAGGCGAGTCTCTAGAGAGCCGGTTGAGTCTCTTCAGAGGCCGGGTGAGTCTCTCTAGAGGCTGGCCAGTCTCTACAGAGGCTGGGCGAGACTCATCAGAGGCCAGGCGAGTCTGTCGAGAGGCCCGGCGAGTGTGTCGAGAGGCCGGGCGAGTCTCTCCAGGGGCCGGGTGAGTCTCTCCCGAGGTCGGGCGAGTCTCTACAGTGGCTGGGCGAGTCTTTCCAGGGTCCGGGCGAGTCTCTCCAAAGGCCGGGCGAGTCTCTCCAGGGGCCGGGCGAGTCTCTCGAGACACTGGGCGAGTCTCTCCAGGGGCCGGGCGAGTCTCTACAGAGGCCGGTCGAGACTCTCCGGGGGCCGGGTGAGTCTCTCCAGGGGCCGGGCGAGTCTCTACAGAGGCTGGGCGAGACTCTTCAGAGGCCAGGCGAGTCTGTCGAGAGGCCCGGCGAATCTGTCGAGAGGCCGGGCGAGTCTCTCCAGGGGCCGAGTGAGTCTCTCCAGAGGTCGGACGAGTCTCTACAGTGGCCGGGCGAGTCTCTCCAGAGGCCGGGCGAGTCTCTACAGTGGCCAGGCGAGTCTCTCGAGACACTGGGCGAGTCTCTCCAGGGGCCGGGCGAGTCTCTCCAGAGGCCGGTCGAGACTCTCCGGGGGCCGGGTGAGTCTCTCCAGGGGCCAGGTGAGTCTCTCCAGGGGCCGGGTGAGTCTCTACAGAGGCTGGGCGAGACTCTTCAGAGGCCAGGCGAGTCTGTCGAGAGGCCCGGCGAGTCTGTCGAGAGGCCGGGCGAGTCTCTCCAGGGGCCGGGTGAGTCTCTCCAGGGGTCGGACGAGTCTCTACAGTGGCCGGTCGAGTCTCTCCAGGGGCCGGGCGAGTCTCTCCAAAGGCTGGGCGAGTTTATTCAGGGGCCATGCGAGTCTCTAGAGAGGCCGGGCGAGTCTCTTCAGAGGCCGGGTGAGTCTCTCCAGCGGCGGGGCCAGTCTCTACAGAGGCTGGGCGAGACTCTTCAGAGGCCAGGCGAGTCTGTCGAGAGGCCCGGCGAGTCTGTCGAGAGGCCGGGCGAGTCTCTCCAGGGGCCGGGTGAGTCTCTCCCGAGGTCGGGCGAGTCTCTACAGTGGCTGGGCGAGTCTCTCCAGGGGCCGGGCGAATCTCTCCAGGAGCAAGGTGAGTCTCTCCAGGGGCCGGGCGAGTCTCTACAGAGGCTGGGCGAGACTCTTCAGAGGCCAGGCGAGTCTGTCGAGAGGCCCGGCGAGTCTGTCGAGAGGCCAGGCGAGTCTCTCCAGGGGCCGGGTGAGTCTCTCTAGAGGTCGGACGAGTCTCTACAGTGGCCGGGCGAGTCTCTCCAGAGGCCAGGCGAGTCTCTACAGAGGCCGGGCGATTCTCTCCAGGGGTCGGGCGAGTCTCTCCAAAGGCTGGCCGAGTGTATTCAGGGGCCAGGCGAGTCTCTAGCGAGGCCGGGCGAGTCTCTCCAAAGGCTGGCCGAGTGTATTCAGGGGCCAGGCGAGTCTCTAGCGAGGCCGGGCGAGTCTCTCCAGAGGCCGGGCGAGCCTCTGCAGAGGCCGGGCGAGTCTCTCCAGAGGCCGGCCTAGGGCGAGTCTCTCCAGAGGCCGGGCGAGGGTGTTTCTCTTCAGAAGCCTGGCGAGTCTCTCCAGAGGCTGGGCGAGTCTCTACAGAGGCTGGGCGAGTCTCTACAGAGGCTAGGCGAGTCTTTCGAGAGGCCCGGCGAGTCTGTCGAGAGGCCGGGCGAGCCTCTAGAGAGGCCAGGCGAGTCTCTCCAGGGGCTGGGCGAGTCTCTCCAGAGGCCGGGCGAGTCTCTCCAGAGGCCAGTCGAGACTCTCCGGGGGATGGGTGAGTCTCTCCAGGGGCCTGGTGAGTCTATCCAGGGGCCGGGCGAGTCTCTACAGAGGGTGGGCGAGACTCTTCAGAGGCCAGGCGAGTCTGTCGAGAGGCCCGGCGAGTCTGTCGAGAGGCCGGGCGAGTCTCTCCAGGGGCCGGGTGAGTCTCTCTAGAGGTCGGATGAGTCTCTACAGTGGCCGGGCGAGTCTCTCCAGAGGCCAGGCGAGTCTCTACAGAGGCCGGGCGATTCTCTCCAGGGGTCGGGCGAGTCTCTCCAAAGGCTGGCCGAGTGTATTCAGGTGCCAGGCGAGTCTCTAGCGAGGCCGGGCGAGTCTCTCCAAAGGCTGGCCGAGTGTATTCAGGGGCCAGGCGAGTCTCTAGCGAGGCCGGGCGAGTCTCTCCAGAGGCCGGGCGAGCCTCTGCAGAGGCCGGGCGAGTCTCTCCAGAGGCCGGCCTAGGGCGAGTCTCTCCAGAGGCCGGGCGAGGGTGTTTCTCTCCAGAAGCCTGGCGAGTCTCTCCAGAGGCTGGGCGAGTCTCTACAGTGGCCGGGCGAGTCTCTCGAGACACAGGGCGAGTCTCTCCAGGGGCCGGGCGAGTCTATTCAGGGGCCAGGCGAGTCTCTAGCGAGGCCGGGCGAGTCTCTCCAGAGGCCGGGCGAGTCTCTCCAGAGGCCGGGCGAGTCTGTCCAGAGGCCGGGCTAGGGCGAGTCTCTCCAGAGGCCGGGCGAGGGTGTTTCTCTCCAGAAGCCTGGCGAGTCTCTCCAGAGGCTGGGCGAGTCTCTCCAGGGGACGGGCGAGTCTCTACAGAGGCTGGGCGAGACTCTTCAGAGGCCAGGCGAGTCTGTCGAGAGGCCCGGCGAGTCTGTCGAGAGGCCGGGCGAGTCTCTCCAGGGGCCGGGTGAGACTCTCCAGAGGTCGGACGAGTCTCTACAGTGGCCGGTCGAGTCTCTCCAGGGGCCGGGCGAGTCTCTCCAAAGGCCGGGCGAGTCTGTCCAGGGGCCGGGCGAGTCTCTCCAAAGGCTGGGCGAGTCTCTTCAGGGGCCAGGCGAGTCTCTAGAGAGCCGGTTGAGTCTCTTCAGAGGCCGGGTGAGTCTCTCTAGAGGCTGGCCAGTCTCTACAGAGGCTGGGCGAGACTCATCAGAGGCCAGGCGAGTCTGTCGAGAGGCCCGGCGAGTGTGTCGAGAGGCCGGGCGAGTCTCTCCAGGGGCCGGGTGAGTCTCTCCCGAGGTCGGGCGAGTCTCTACAGTGGCTGGGCGAGTCTTTCCAGGGTCCGGGCGAGTCTCTCCAAAGGCCGGGCGAGTCTCTCCAGGGGCCGGGCGAGTCTCTCGAGACACTGGGCGAGTCTCTCCAGGGGCCGGGCGAGTCTCTACAGAGGCCGGTCGAGACTCTCCGGGGGCCGGGTGAGTCTCTCCAGGGGCCGGGCGAGTCTCTACAGAGGCTGGGCGAGACTCTTCAGAGGCCAGGCGAGTCTGTCGAGAGGCCCGGCGAATCTGTCGAGAGGCCGGGCGAGTCTCTCCAGGGGCCGAGTGAGTCTCTCCAGAGGTCGGACGAGTCTCTACAGTGGCCGGGCGAGTCTCTCCAGAGGCCGGGCGAGTCTCTACAGTGGCCAGGCGAGTCTCTCGAGACACTGGGCGAGTCTCTCCAGGGGCCGGGCGAGTCTCTCCAGAGGCCGGTCGAGACTCTCCGGGGGCCGGGTGAGTCTCTCCAGGGGCCAGGTGAGTCTCTCCAGGGGCCGGGTGAGTCTCTACAGAGGCTGGGCGAGACTCTTCAGAGGCCAGGCGAGTCTGTCGAGAGGCCCGGCGAGTCTGTCGAGAGGCCGGGCGAGTCTCTCCAGGGGCCGGGTGAGTCTCTCCAGGGGTCGGACGAGTCTCTACAGTGGCCGGTCGAGTCTCTCCAGGGGCCGGGCGAGTCTCTCCAAAGGCTGGGCGAGTTTATTCAGGGGCCATGCGAGTCTCTAGAGAGGCCGGGCGAGTCTCTTCAGAGGCCGGGTGAGTCTCTCCAGCGGCGGGGCCAGTCTCTACAGAGGCTGGGCGAGACTCTTCAGAGGCCAGGCGAGTCTGTCGAGAGGCCCGGCGAGTCTGTCGAGAGGCCGGGCGAGTCTCTCCAGGGGCCGGGTGAGTCTCTCCCGAGGTCGGGCGAGTCTCTACAGTGGCTGGGCGAGTCTCTCCAGGGGCCGGGCGAATCTCTCCAGGAGCAAGGTGAGTCTCTCCAGGGGCCGGGCGAGTCTCTACAGAGGCTGGGCGAGACTCTTCAGAGGCCAGGCGAGTCTGTCGAGAGGCCCGGCGAGTCTGTCGAGAGGCCAGGCGAGTCTCTCCAGGGGCCGGGTGAGTCTCTCTAGAGGTCGGACGAGTCTCTACAGTGGCCGGGCGAGTCTCTCCAGAGGCCAGGCGAGTCTCTACAGAGGCCGGGCGATTCTCTCCAGGGGTCGGGCGAGTCTCTCCAAAGGCTGGCCGAGTGTATTCAGGGGCCAGGCGAGTCTCTAGCGAGGCCGGGCGAGTCTCTCCAAAGGCTGGCCGAGTGTATTCAGGGGCCAGGCGAGTCTCTAGCGAGGCCGGGCGAGTCTCTCCAGAGGCCGGGCGAGCCTCTGCAGAGGCCGGGCGAGTCTCTCCAGAGGCCGGCCTAGGGCGAGTCTCTCCAGAGGCCGGGCGAGGGTGTTTCTCTTCAGAAGCCTGGCGAGTCTCTCCAGAGGCTGGGCGAGTCTCTACAGAGGCTGGGCGAGTCTCTACAGAGGCTAGGCGAGTCTTTCGAGAGGCCCGGCGAGTCTGTCGAGAGGCCGGGCGAGCCTCTAGAGAGGCCAGGCGAGTCTCTCCAGGGGCTGGGCGAGTCTCTCCAGAGGCCGGGCGAGTCTCTCCAGAGGCCAGTCGAGACTCTCCGGGGGATGGGTGAGTCTCTCCAGGGGCCTGGTGAGTCTATCCAGGGGCCGGGCGAGTCTCTACAGAGGGTGGGCGAGACTCTTCAGAGGCCAGGCGAGTCTGTCGAGAGGCCCGGCGAGTCTGTCGAGAGGCCGGGCGAGTCTCTCCAGGGCCCGGGTGAGTCTCTCCAGAGGTCGGACGAGTCTCTACAGTGGCCGGGCGAGTCTCTCCAGAGGCCGGGCGAGTCTCTACAGTGGCCGGGCGAGTCTCTCGAGAAACTGGGTGAGTCTCTCCAGAAGCCGAGCGAGTCTCTCCGAGGCCGGGCGAGTCTCTCCAGAGGCCGGGCGAGTCTCTCCAGGGGCCAGGCGAGTCTCTACAGAGGCCGGGCGATGGCGAGTCTCTTCAGAGGCCAGGCGAGTCTCTCTAGGGGCGGACGAGGGCAAGTCTCTCCAGAGACCTGGCGAGTCTCTCCAGAGGCCGAGCGAGTCTCTAAAGAGGCCAGGCGAGTCTCTCCAGGGGCCGGGCGAGTCTCTCCAGAGACCGGCGAGTCTCTCCAGAGGCCGGGCGAGTCTCTACAGAGGCCAGGCGAGTCTGTCGAGAGGCCCGGCGAGTCTGTCAAGAGGCCGGGCGAGCCTCTAGAGAGGCCGGGCGAGTCTCTCCAGGGGCCGGGCGAGGCTCTCCAGAGGCCGGGCGAGTCTCTACAGCGGCCGGGCGAGTCTCTCGAGACACTGGGCGAGTCTGTCCAGGGGCCGGGCGAGTCTCTCCAGAGGCCGGTCGTGACTCTCCGGGGGCCGGGTGAGTCTCTCCAGGGGCCGGGTGAGTCTCTCCAGGGGCCGGGCGAGTCTCTCCAGAGGCTGGGCGAGTCTCTACAGAGGCTGAGCGAGTCTTTACAGAGGCCAGGTGAGTCTGTCGAGAGGCCGGGCGAGCCTCTAGAGACGCCGGGCGAGTCTCTCCAGGGTCCGGGCGAGTTTCTCCAGAGGCTGGGCGAGTCTCTACAGAGGCTGGGCGAGTCTCTACAGTGGCCAGGCGAGTCTGTCGAGAGGCCCGGCGAGTCTGTCGAGAGGCCGGGCGAGTCTCTCCAGGGGCCGGGTGAGTCTCTCCAGAGGTCGGGCGAGTCTCTACAGTGACCGGGCGAGTCTCTCCAGGAGCCGGGCGAGTCTCTCCAAAGGCCGGGCGCCTCTCTTCAGGGGCCGGGCGAGTCTCTCCAAAGGCCGGGCGAGTCTCTACAGAGGCCAGGTGAGTCTGTCGAAAGGCCCGGCGAGTTTGTCGAGAGGCCGGACGAGTCTCTACAGTTGCCGGGCGAGTCTCTCCAGAGGCCAGGCGAGTCTCTACAGAGGCCGGGCGATTCTCTCCAGGGGTCGGGCGATTCTCTCCAAAGGCTGACCGAGTGTATTGAGGGGCCAGGCGAGTCTCTAGCGAGGCCGGGCGAGTCTCTCCAAAGGCTGGCCGAGTGTATTCAGGGGCCAGGCGAGTCTCTAGCGAGGCCGGGCGAGTCTCTCCAGAGGCCGGGCGAGCCTCTGCAGAGGCCGGGCGAGTCTCTCCAGAGGCCGGCCTAGGGCGAGTCTCTCCAGAGGCCGGGCGAGGGTGTTTCTCTCCAGAAGCCTGGCGAGTCTCTCCAGAGGCTGGGCGAGTCTCTACAGAGGCTGGGCGAGTCTGTACAGAGGCTAGGCGAGTCTTTCGAGATGCCCGGCGAGTCTGTCGAGAGGCCGGGCGAGCCTCTAGAGAGGCCAGGCGATTCTATCCAGGGGCTGGGCGAGTCTCTCCAGAGGCCGGGCGAGTCTCTACAGTGGCCGGACGAGTCTCTCGAAACACTGGGCGAGTCTCTCCAGGGGCCGGGCGAGTCTCTCCAGAGGCCAGTCGAGACTCTCCGGGGGCCGGGTGAGTCTCTCCAGGGGCCTGGTGAGTCTATCCAGGGGCCGGGCGAGTCTCTACAGAGGCTGGGCGAGACTCTTCAGAGGCCAGGCGAGTCTGTCGAGAGGCCCGTCGAGTCTGTCGAGAGGCCGGGCGAGTCTCTCCAGGGCCCGGGTGAGTCTCTCCAGAGGTCGGACGAGTCTCTACAGTGGCCGGGCGAGTCTCTCCAGAGGCCGGGCGAGTCTCTACAGTGGCCGGGCGAGTCTCTCGAGAAACTGGGTGAGTCTCTCCAGAGGCCGAGCGAGTCTCTCCGAGGCCGGGCGAGTCTCTCCAGAGGCCGGGAAAGTCTCTCCAGGGGCCAGGCGAGTCTCTACAGAGGCCGGGCGATTCTCTCCAGGGGTCGGGCGAGTCTCTCCAAAGGCTGGCCGAGTGTATTCAGGGGCCAGGCGAGTCTCTAGCGAGGCCGGGCGAGTCTCTCCAAAGGCTGGCCGAGTGTATTCAGGGGCCAGGCGAGTCTCTAGCGAGGCCGGGCGAGTCTCTCAAGAGGCCGGGCGAGCCTCTCCAGAGGCCGGCCTAGGGCGAGTCTCTCCAGAGGCCGGGCGAGGGTGTTTCTCTCCAGAAGCCTGGCGAGTCTCTCCAGAGGCTGGGCAAGTCTCTACAGAGGCTGGGCGAGTCTCTACAGAGGCTAGGCGAGTCTTTCGAGAGGCCCGGCGAGTCTGTCGAGAGGCCGGGCGAGCCTCTAGAGAGGCCAGGCGAGTCTCTCCAGGGGCTGGGCGAGTCTCTCCAGAGGCCGGGCGAGTCTCTACAGTGGCCGGACGAGTCTCTCGAGACACTGGGCGAGTCTCTCCAGGGGCCGGGCGAGTCTCTCCAGAGGCCAGTCGAGACTCTCCGGGGGCCGGGTGAGTCTCTCCAGGGGCCTGGTGAGTCTATCCAGGGGCCGGGCGAGTCTCTACAGAGGCTGGGCGAGACTCTTCAGAGGCCAGGCGAGTCTGTCGAGAGGCCCGGCGAGTCTGTCGAGAGGCCGCGCGAGTCTCTCCAGGGCCCGGGTGAGTCTCTCCAGAGGTCGGACGAGTCTCTACAGTGGCCGGGCGAGTCTCTCCAGAGGCCGGGCGAGTCTCTACAGTGGCCGGGCGAGTCTCTCGAGAAACTGGGTGAGTCTCTCCAGAGGCCGAGCGAGTCTCTCCGAGGCCGGGCGAGTCTCTCCAGAGGCCGGGCGAGTCTCTCCAGGGGCCAGGCGAGTCTCTACAGAGGCCGGGCGATGGCGAGTCTCTTCAGAGGCCAGGCGAGTCTCTCCAGGGGCGGACGAGGGCAAGTCTCTCCAGAGACCTGGCGAGTCTCTCCAGAGGCCGAGCGAGTCTCTACAGAGGCCAGGCGAGTCTCTCCAGGGGCCGGGCGAGTCTCTCCAGAGACCGGCGAGTCTCTCCAGAGGCCGGGCGAGTCTGTCGAGAGGCCGGGCGAGTCTCTCCAGGGGCCGGGTGAGTCTCTCCCGAGGTCGGGCGAGTCTCTCCAGGGGCCGGGCGAATCTCTCCAGGAGCAAGGTGAGTCTCTCCAGGGGCCGGGCGAGTCTCTACAGAGGCTGGGCGAGACTCTTCAGAGGCCAGGCGAGTCTGTCGAGAGGCCCGGCGAGTCTGTCGAGAGGCCGGGCGAGTCTCTCCAGGGGCCGGGTGAGTCTCTCTAGAGGTCGGATGAGTCTCTACAGTGGCCGGGCGAGTCTCTCCAGAGGCCAGGCGAGTCTCTACAGAGGCCGGGCGATTCTCTCCAGGGGTCGGGCGAGTCTCTCCAAAGGCTGGCCGAGTGTATTCAGGTGCCAGGCGAGTCTCTAGCGAGGCCGGGCGAGTCTCTCCAAAGGCTGGCCGAGTGTATTCAGGGGCCAGGCGAGTCTCTAGCGAGGCCGGGCGAGTCTCTCCAGAGGCCGGGCGAGCCTCTGCAGAGGCCGGGCGAGTCTCTCCTGAGGCCGGCCTAGGGCGAGTCTCTCCAGAGGCCGGGCGAGGGTGTTTCTCTCCAGAAGCCTGGCGAGTCTCTCCAGAGGCTGGGCGAGTCTCTACAGTGGCCGGGCGAGTCTCTCGAGACACAGGGCGAGTCTCTCCAGGGGCCGGGCGAGTCTATTCAGGGGCCAGGCGAGTCTCTAGCGAGGCCGGGCGAGTCTCTCCAGAGGCCGGGCGAGTCTCTCCAGAGGCCGGGCGAGTCTGTCCAGAGGCCGGGCTAGGGCGAGTCTCTCCAGAGGCCGGGCGAGGGTGTTTCTCTCCAGAAGCCTGGCGAGTCTCTCCAGAGGCTGGGCGAGTCTCTCCAGGGGACGGGCGAGTCTCTACAGAGGCTGGGCGAGACTCTTCAGAGGCCAGGCGAGTCTGTCGAGAGGCCCGGCGAGTCTGTCGAGAGGCCGGGCGAGTCTCTCCAGGGGCCGGGTGAGACTCTCCAGAGGTCGGACGAGTCTCTACAGTGGCCGGTCGAGTCTCTCCAGGGGCCGGGCGAGTCTCTCCAAAGGCCGGGCGAGTCTGTCCAGGGGCCGGGCGAGTCTCTCCAAAGGCTGGGCGAGTCTCTTCAGGGGCCAGGCGAGTCTCTAGAGAGCCGGTTGAGTCTCTTCAGAGGCCGGGTGAGTCTCTCCAGAGGCTGGCCAGTCTCTACAGAGGCTGGGCGAGACTCATCAGAGGCCAGGCGAGTCTGTCGAGAGGCCCGGCGAGTGTGTCGAGAGGCCGGGCGAGTCTCTCCAGGGGCCGGGTGAGTCTCTCCCGAGGTCGGGCGAGTCTCTACAGTGGCTGGGCGAGTCTTTCCAGGGTCCGGGCGAGTCTCTCCAAAGGCCGGGCGAGTCTCTCCAGGGGCCGGGCGAGTCTCTCGAGACACTGGGCGAGTCTCTCCAGGGGCCGGGCGAGTCTCTACAGAGGCCGGTCGAGACTCTCCGGGGGCCGGGTGAGTCTCTCCAGGGGCCGGGCGAGTCTCTACAGAGGCTGGGCGAGACTCTTCAGAGGCCAGGCGAGTCTGTCGAGAGGCCCGGCGAATCTGTCGAGAGGCCGGGCGAGTCTCTCCAGGGGCCGAGTGAGTCTCTCCAGAGGTCGGACGAGTCTCTACAGTGGCCGGGCGAGTCTCTCCAGAGGCCGGGCGAGTCTCTACAGTGGCCAGGCGAGTCTCTCGAGACACTGGGCGAGTCTCTCCAGGGGCCGGGCGAGTCTCTCCAGAGGCCGGTCGAGACTCTCCGGGGGCCGGGTGAGTCTCTCCAGGGGCCAGGTGAGTCTCTCCAGGGGCCGGGTGAGTCTCTACAGAGGCTGGGCGAGACTCTTCAGAGGCCAGGCGAGTCTGTCGAGAGGCCCGGCGAGTCTGTCGAGAGGCCGGGCGAGTCTCTCCAGGGGCCGGGTGAGTCTCTCCAGGGGTCGGACGAGTCTCTACAGTGGCCGGTCGAGTCTCTCCAGGGACCGGGCGAGTCTCTCCAAAGGCTGGGCGAGTTTATTCAGGGGCCATGCGAGTCTCTAGAGAGGCCGGGCGAGTCTCTTCAGAGGCCGGGTGAGTCTCTCCAGCGGCGGGGCCAGTCTCTACAGAGGCTGGGCGAGACTCTTCAGAGGCCAGGCGAGTCTGTCGAGAGGCCCGGCGAGTCTGTCGAGAGGCCGGGCGAGTCTCTCCAGGGGCCGGGTGAGTCTCTCCCGAGGTCGGGCGAGTCTCTACAGTGGCTGGGCGAGTCTCTCCAGGGGCCGGGCGAATCTCTCCAGGAGCAAGGTGAGTCTCTCCAGGGGCCGGGCGAGTCTCTACAGAGGCTGGGCGAGACTCTTCAGAGGCCAGGCGAGTCTGTCGAGAGGCCCGGCGAGTCTGTCGAGAGGCCAGGCGAGTCTCTCCAGGGGCCGGGTGAGTCTCTCTAGAGGTCGGACGAGTCTCTACAGTGGCCGGGCGAGTCTCTCCAGAGGCCAGGCGAGTCTCTACAGAGGCCGGGCGATTCTCTCCAGGGGTCGGGCGAGTCTCTCCAAAGGCTGGCCGAGTGTATTCAGGGGCCAGGCGAGTCTCTAGCGAGGCCGGGCGAGTCTCTCCAAAGGCTGGCCGAGTGTATTCAGGGGCCAGGCGAGTCTCTAGCGAGGCCGGGCGAGTCTCTCCAGAGGCCGGGCGAGCCTCTGCAGAGGCCGGGCGAGTCTCTCCAGAGGCCGGCCTAGGGCGAGTCTCTCCAGAGGCCGGGCGAGGGTGTTTCTCTTCAGAAGCCTGGCGAGTCTCTCCAGAGGCCGGGCGAGTCTCTACAGAGGCTGGGCGAGTCTCTACAGAGGCTAGGCGAGTCTTTCGAGAGGCCCGGCGAGTCTGTCGAGAGGCCGGGCGAGCCTCTAGAGAGGCCAGGCGAGTCTCTCCAGGGGCTGGGCGAGTCTCTCCAGAGGCCGGGCGAGTCTCTCCAGAGGCCAGTCGAGACTCTCCGGGGGATGGGTGAGTCTCTCCAGGGGCCTGGTGAGTCTATCCAGGGGCCGGGCGAGTCTCTACAGAGGGTGGGCGAGACTCTTCAGAGGCCAGGCGAGTCTGTCGAGAGGCCCGGCGAGTCTGTCGAGAGGCCGGGCGAGTCTCTCCAGGGGCCGGGTGAGTCTCTCTAGAGGTCGGATGAGTCTCTACAGTGGCCGGGCGAGTCTCTCCAGAGGCCAGGCGAGTCTCTACAGAGGCCGGGCGATTCTCTCCAGGGGTCGGGCGAGTCTCTCCAAAGGCTGGCCGAGTGTATTCAGGTGCCAGGCGAGTCTCTAGCGAGGCCGGGCGAGTCTCTCCAAAGGCTGGCCGAGTGTATTCAGGGGCCAGGCGAGTCTCTAGCGAGGCCGGGCGAGTCTCTCCAGAGGCCGGGCGAGCCTCTGCAGAGGCCAGGCGAGTCTCTCCAGAGGCCGGCCTAGGGCGAGTCTCTCCAGAGGCCGGGCGAGGGTGTTTCTCTCCAGAAGCCTGGCGAGTCTCTCCAGAGGCTGGGCGAGTCTCTACAGTGGCCGGGCGAGTCTCTCGAGACACAGGGCGAGTCTCTCCAGGGGCCGGGCGAGTCTATTCAGGGGCCAGGCGAGTCTCTAGCGAGGCCGGGCGAGTCTCTCCAGAGGCCGGGCGAGTCTCTCCAGAGGCCGGGCGAGTCTGTCCAGAGGCCGGGCTAGGGCGAGTCTCTCCAGAGGCCGGGCGAGGGTGTTTCTCTCCAGAAGCCTGGCGAGTCTCTCCAGAGGCTGGGCGAGTCTCTCCAGGGGACGGGCGAGTCTCTACAGAGGCTGGGCGAGACTCTTCAGAGGCCAGGCGAGTCTGTCGAGAGGCCCGGCGAGTCTGTCGAGAGGCCGGGCGAGTCTCTCCAGGGGCCGGGTGAGACTCTCCAGAGGTCGGACGAGTCTCTACAGTGGCCGGTCGAGTCTCTCCAGGGGCCGGGCGAGTCTCTCCAAAGGCCGGGCGAGTCTGTCCAGGGGCCGGGCGAGTCTCTCCAAAGGCTGGGCGAGTCTCTTCAGGGGCCAGGCGAGTCTCTAGAGAGCCGGTTGAGTCTCTTCAGAGGCCGGGTGAGTCTCTCTAGAGGCTGGCCAGTCTCTACAGAGGCTGGGCGAGACTCATCAGAGGCCAGGCGAGTCTGTCGAGAGGCCCGGCGAGTGTGTCGAGAGGCCGGGCGAGTCTCTCCAGGGGCCGGGTGAGTCTCTCCCGAGGTCGGGCGAGTCTCTACAGTGGCTGGGCGAGTCTTTCCAGGGTCCGGGCGAGTCTCTCCAAAGGCCGGGCGAGTCTCTCCAGGGGCCGGGCGAGTCTCTCGAGACACTGGGCGAGTCTCTCCAGGGGCCGGGCGAGTCTCTACAGAGGCCGGTCGAGACTCTCCGGGGGCCGGGTGAGTCTCTCCAGGGGCCGGGCGAGTCTCTACAGAGGCTGGGCGAGACTCTTCAGAGGCCAGGCGAGTCTGTCGAGAGGCCCGGCGAATCTGTCGAGAGGCCGGGCGAGTCTCTCCAGGGGCCGAGTGAGTCTCTCCAGAGGTCGGACGAGTCTCTACAGTGGCCGGGCGAGTCTCTCCAGAGGCCGGGCGAGTCTCTACAGTGGCCAGGCGAGTCTCTCGAGACACTGGGCGAGTCTCTCCAGGGGCCGGGCGAGTCTCTCCAGAGGCCGGTCGAGACTCTCCGGGGGCCGGGTGAGTCTCTCCAGGGGCCAGGTGAGTCTCTCCAGGGGCCGGGTGAGTCTCTACAGAGGCTGGGCGAGACTCTTCAGAGGCCAGGCGAGTCTGTCGAGAGGCCCGGCGAGTCTGTCGAGAGGCCGGGCGAGTCTCTCCAGGGGCCGGGTGAGTCTCTCCAGGGGTCGGACGAGTCTCTACAGTGGCCGGTCGAGTCTCTCCAGGGGCCGGGCGAGTCTCTCCAAAGGCTGGGCGAGTTTATTCAGGGGCCATGCGAGTCTCTAGAGAGGCCGGGCGAGTCTCTTCAGAGGCCGGGTGAGTCTCTCCAGCGGCGGGGCCAGTCTCTACAGAGGCTGGGCGAGACTCTTCAGAGGCCAGGCGAGTCTGTCGAGAGGCCCGGCGAGTCTGTCGAGAGGCCGGGCGAGTCTCTCCAGGGGCCGGGTGAGTCTCTCCTGAGGTCGGGCGAGTCTCTACAGTGGCTGGGCGAGTCTCTCCAGGGGCCGGGCGAATCTCTCCAGGAGCAAGGTGAGTCTCTCCAGGGGCCGGGCGAGTCTCTACAGAGGCTGGGCGAGACTCTTCAGAGGCCAGGCGAGTCTGTCGAGAGGCCCGGCGAGTCTGTCGAGAGGCCAGGCGAGTCTCTCCAGGGGCCGGGTGAGTCTCTCTAGAGGTCGGACGAGTCTCTACAGTGGCCGGGCGAGTCTCTCCAGAGGCCAGGCGAGTCTCTACAGAGGCCGGGCGATTCTCTCCAGGGGTCGGGCGAGTCTCTCCAAAGGCTGGCCGAGTGTATTCAGGGGCCAGGCGAGTCTCTAGCGAGGCCGGGCGAGTCTCTCCAAAGGCTGGCTGAGTGTATTCAGGGGCCAGGCGAGTCTCTAGCGAGGCTGGGCGAGTCTCTCCAGAGGCCGGGCGAGCCTCTGCAGAGGCCGGGCGAGTCTCTCCAGAGGCCGGCCTAGGGCGAGTCTCTCCAGAGGCCGGGCGAGGGTGTTTCTCTTCAGAAGCCTGGCGAGTCTCTCCAGAGGCTGGGCGAGTCTCTACAGAGGCTGGGCGAGTCTCTACAGAGGCTAGGCGAGTCTTTCGAGAGGCCCGGCGAGTCTGTCGAGAGGCCGGGCGAGCCTCTAGAGAGGCCAGGCGAGTCTCTCCAGGGGCTGGGCGAGTCTCTCCAGAGGCCGGGCGAGTCTCTCCAGAGGCCAGTCGAGACTCTCCGGGGGATGGGTGAGTCTCTCCAGGGGCCTGGTGAGTCTATCCAGGGGCCGGGCGAGTCTCTACAGAGGGTGGGCGAGACTCTTCAGAGGCCAGGCGAGTCTGTCGAGAGGCCCGGCGAGTCTGTCGAGAGGCCGGGCGAGTCTCTCCAGGGCCCGGGTGAGTCTCTCCAGAGGTCGGACGAGTCTCTACAGTGGCCGGGCGAGTCTCTCCAGAGGCCGGGCGAGTCTCTACAGTGGCCGGGCGAGTCTCTCGAGAAACTGGGTGAGTCTCTCCAGAAGCCGAGCGAGTCTCTCCGAGGCCGGGCGAGTCTCTCCAGAGGCCGGGCGAGTCTCTCCAGGGGCCAGGCGAGTCTCTACAGAGGCCGGGCGATGGCGAGTCTCTTCAGAGGCCAGGCGAGTCTCTCTAGGGGCGGACGAGGGCAAGTCTCTCCAGAGACCTGGCGAGTCTCTCCAGAGGCCGAGCGAGTCTCTAAAGAGGCCAGGCGAGTCTCTCCAGGGGCCGGGCGAGTCTCTCCAGAGACCGGCGAGTCTCTCCAGAGGCCGGGCGAGTCTCTACAGAGGCCAGGCGAGTCTGTCGAGAGGCCCGGCGAGTCTGTCAAGAGGCCGGGCGAGCCTCTAGAGAGGCCGGGCGAGTCTCTCCAGGGGCCGAGCGAGGCTCTCCAGAGGCCGGGCGAGTCTCTACAGCGGCCGGGCGAGTCTCTCGAGACACTGGGCGAGTCTGTCCAGGGGCCGGGCGAGTCTCTCCAGAGGCCGGTCGTGACTCTCCGGGGGCCGGGTGAGTCTCTCCAGGGGCCGGGTGAGTCTCTCCAGGGGCCGGGCGAGTCTCTCCAGAGGCTGGGCGAGTCTCTACAGAGGCTGAGCGAGTCTTTACAGAGGCCAGGTGAGTCTGTCGAGAGGCCGGGCGAGCCTCTAGAGACGCCGGGCGAGTCTCTCCAGGGTCCGGGCGAGTTTCTCCAGAGGCTGGGCGAGTCTCTACAGAGGCTGGGCGAGTCTCTACAGTGGCCAGGCGAGTCTGTCGAGAGGCCCGGCGAGTCTGTCGAGAGGCCGGGCGAGTCTCTCCAGGGGCCGGGTGAGTCTCTCCAGAGGTCGGGCGAGTCTCTACAGTGACCGGGCGAGTCTCTCCAGGAGCCGGGCGAGTCTCTCCAAAGGCCGGGCGCCTCTCTTCAGGGGCCGGGCGAGTCTCTCCAAAGGCCGGGCGAGTCTCTACAGAGGCCAGGTGAGTCTGTCGAAAGGCCCGGCGAGTTTGTCGAGAGGCCGGACGAGTCTCTACAGTTGCCGGGCGAGTCTCTCCAGAGGCCAGGCGAGTCTCTACAGAGGCCGGGCGATTCTCTCCAGGGGTCGGGCGATTCTCTCCAAAGGCTGACCGAGTGTATTGAGGGGCCAGGCGAGTCTCTAGCGAGGCCGGGCGAGTCTCTCCAAAGGCTGGCCGAGTGTATTCAGGGGCCAGGCGAGTCTCTAGCGAGGCCGGGCGAGTCTCTTCAGAGGCCGGGCGAGCCTCTGCAGAGGCCGGGCGAGTCTCCCCAGAGGCCGGCCTAGGGCGAGTCTCTCCAGAGGCCGGGCGAGGGTGTTTCTCTCCAGAAGCCTGGCGAGTCTCTCCAGAGGCTGGGCGAGTCTCTACAGAGGCTGGGCGAGTCTGTACAGAGGCTAGGCGAGTCTTTCGAGAGGCCCGGCGAGTCTGTCGAGAGGCCGGGCGAGCCTCTAGAGAGGCCAGGCGATTCTATCCAGGGGCTGGGCGAGTCTCTCCAGAGGCCGGGCGAGTCTCTACAGTGGCCGGACGAGTCTCTCGAAACACTGGGCGAGTCTCTCCAGGGGCCGGGCGAGTCTCTCCAGAGGCCAGTCGAGACTCTCCGGGGGCCGGGTGAGTCTCTCCAGGGGCCTGGTGAGTCTATCCAGGGGCCGGGCGAGTCTCTACAGAGGCTGGGCGAGACTCTTCAGAGGCCAGGCGAGTCTGTCGAGAGGCCCGGCGAGTCTGTCGAGAGGCCGGGCGAGTCTCTCCAGGGCCCGGGTGAGTCTCTCCAGAGGTCGGACGAGTCTCTACAGTGGCCGGGCGAGTCTCTCCAGAGGCCGGGCGAGTCTCTACAGTGGCCGGGCGAGTCTCTCGAGAAACTGGGTGAGTCTCTCCAGAGGCCGAGCGAGTCTCTCCGAGGCCGGGCGAGTCTCTCCAGAGGCCGGGAAAGTCTCTCCAGGGGCCAGGCGAGTCTCTACAGAGGCCGGGCGATGGCGAGTCTCTTCAGAGGCCGGGCGAGTCTCTCTAGGGGCGGACGAGGGCAAGTCTCTCCAGAGGCCGAGCGAGTCTCTACAGAGGCCAGGCGAGTCTCTCCAGGGGCCGGGCGAGTCTCTCCAGAGACCGGCGAGTCTCTCCAGAGGCCGGGCGAGTCTCTACAGAGGCCAGGCGAGTCTGTCGAGAGGCCCGGCGAGTTTGTCAAGAGGCCGGGCGAGCCTCTAGAGAGGCCGGGCGAGTCTCTCCAGGGGCCGGGCGAGGCTCTCCAGAGGCCGGGCGAGTCTCTACAGCGGCCGGGCGAGTCTCTCGAGACACTGGGCGAGTCTGTCCAGGGGCCGGGCGAGTCTCTCCAGAGGCCGGTCGTGACTCTCCGGGGGCCGGGTGAGTCTCTCCAGGGGCCGGGTGAGTCTCTCCAGGGGCCGGGCGAGTCTCTCCAGAGGCTGGGCGAGTCTCTACAGAGGCTGAGCGAGTCTTTACAGAGGCCAGGCGAGTCTGTCGAGAGGCCGGGCGAGCCTCTAGAGAGGCCGGGCGAGTCTCTCCAGGGTCCGGGCGAGTTTCTCCAGAGGCTGGGCGAGTCTCTACAGAGGCTGGGCGAGTCTCTACAGAGGCCAGGCGAGTCTGTCGAGAGGCCCGGCGAGTCTGTCGAGAGGCCGGGCGAGTCTCTCCAGGGGCCGGGTGAGTCTCTCCAGAGATCGGGCGAGTCTCTACAGTGACCGGGCGAGTCTCTCCAGGAGCCGGGCGAGTCTCTCCAAAGGCCGGGCGCCTCTTTTCAGGGGCCGGGCGAGTCTCTCCAAAGGCCGGGAGAGTCTCTACAGAGGCCAGGTGAGTCTGTCGAAAGGCCCGGCGAGTTTGTCGAGAGGCCGGGCGAGTCTCTCCAGGGGCCGGGTGAGTCTGTCCAGAGGCCAGGCGAGTATCTACAGAAGCCGGGCGAGTCTGTCGAGAGGCCCGGCGAGACTCTCCGGGGACCGGGTGAGTCTCTCCAAGGCCGGGCGAGTCTCTCCAGAGGCCGGGCGAGTCTCTCCAGAGGCCAGGCGAGTCTCTACAGAGGCCAGGCGAGTCTCTCCAGGGGCCGGGGCGAGTCTCTCCAAAGGCTGGGCGAGTCTCTTCAGGGGCCAGGCGAGTCTCTAGAGAGGCCGGGCAAGTCTCTCCAGAGGCCGGGCGAGTCTCTCCAGAGGCCGGGCTAGGGCGAGTCTCTCCAGAGGCCGGGCGAGGGTGTGTCTCTCCAGCGGCCTGGCGAGTCTCTCCAGGGGCCGGGTGAGTCTCTACAGAGGCCGGGCGAGTCTCTACAGTGGCCGGGCGAGTCTCTCGAGACACTGGGCGAGTCTGTCCAGGGGCCGGGCGAGTCTCTCCAGAGGCCTGGCGAGTCTCTCCAGGGGCCGGGTGAGTCTCTCCAGAGGCCGGGCGAGTCTCTACAGTGGCCGGGCGAGTCTCTCGAGACACTGGGCGAGTCTTTCCAGGGGCCGGGTGAGTCTCTCCAGGGGCCGGGTGAGTCTCTCCAGAGGCCGGCCTAGGGCGAGTCTCTCCAGAGGCCGGGCGAGGGTGTTTCTCTCCAGAAGCCTGGCGAGTCTCTCCAGAGGCTGGGCGAGTCTCTACAGAGGCTGGGCGAGTCTCTACAGAGGCTAGGCGAGTCTTTCGAGAGGCCCGGCGAGTCTGTCGAGAGGCCGGGCGAGCCTCTACAGAGGCCAGGCGAGTCTGTCGAGAGGCCCGGCGAGTCTGTCAAGAGGCCGGGCGAGCCTCTAGAGAGGCTGGGCGAGTCTCTCCAGGGGCCGGGCGAGGCTCTCCAGAGGCCGGGCGAGTCTCTACAGGGGCCAGGCGAGTCTCTAGAGAGGCCGGGCAAGTCTCTCCAGAGGCCGGGCGAGTCTCTCCAGAGGCCGGGCTAGGGCGAGTCTCTCCAGAGGCCGGGCGAGGGTGTGTCTCTCCAGCGGCCTGGCGAGTCTCTCCAGGGGCCGGGTGAGTCTCTACAGAGGCCGGGCGAGTCTCTACAGTGGTCGGGCGAGTCTCTCGAGACACTGGGCGAGTCTGTCCAGGGGCCGGGCGAGTCTCTCCAGAGGCCGGTCGTGACTCTCCGGGGGTCGGGTGAGTCTCTCCAGGGGCCGGGTGAGTCTCTCCAGGGGCCGGGTGAGTCTCTCCAGGGGCCAGGCGAGTCTCTCCAGAGGCTGGGCGAGTCTCTACAGAGGCTGGGCGAGTCTCTACAGAGGCTGGGCGAGTCTCTACAGAGGCCAGGCGAGTCTGTCGAGAGGCCCAGCGAGTCTGTCGAGAGGCCGGGCGAGTCTCTCCAGGGGCCGGGTGAGTCTGTCCAGAGGCCAGGCGAGTATCTACAGAAGCCGGGCGAGTCTGTCGAGAGGCCCGGCGAGTCTCTCGAGAGGCCGGGCGAGTTTTCTCCAGAGGCCGGTCGAGACTCTCCAGAGGCCAGGCGAGTCTCTACAGAGGCCAGGCGAGTCTCTCCAGGGGCCGGGGCGAGTCTCTCCAAAGGCTGGGCGAGTCTCTTCAGGGGCCAGGCGAGTCTCTAGAGAGGCCGGGTAAGTCTCTCCAGAGGCCGGGCGAGTCTCTCCAGAGGCCGGGCTAGGGCGAGTCTCCCCAGAGGCCGGGCGAGGGTGTGTCTCTCCAGCGGCCTGGCGAGTCTCTCCAGGGGCCGGGTGAGTCTCTCCAGAGGCCGGGCGAGTCTCTACAGTGGCCGGGCGAGTCTCTCGAGACACTGGGCGAGTCTGTCCAGGGGCCGGGCGAGTCTCTCCAGAGGCCTGGCGAGTCTCTCCAGGGGCCGGGTGAGTCTCTCCAGAGGCCGGGCGAGTCTCTACAGTGGCCGGGCGAGTCTCTCGAGACACTGGGCGACTCTTTCCAGGGGCCGGGTGAGTCTCTCCAGGGGCCGGGTGAGTCTCTCCAGGGGCCAGGCGAGTCTCTCCAGAGGCTTGGCGAGTCTCTACAGAGCCTGGGCGAGTCTCTACAGAGGCCAGGCGAGTCTGTCGAGAGGCCCGGCGAGTCTGTCGAGAGGCCCGGCGAGCCTATAGAGAGGTCGGGCGAGTCTCTCCAGGGGCCGGGTGAGTCTCTCCAGAGGTCGGGCGAGTCTCTACAGTTGCCGGGCGAGTCTCTCCAGGGGCCGGGCGAGTCTCTCCAAAAGCCGGGCGTGTCTCTCCAGGGGCCGGGCGAGTCTCTCCAAAGGCCGGTAGAGTCTCTCCAGAGGCCGGGCCAGTCTCTACAGAGGCCGGGCGAGTCTCTACAGAGGCCGTGCGAGTCTCTCCAGAGGCTGGGCGAGGCTCTCCAGAGGTCGGGCGAGTCTCTCCAGGGGCGGACGAGAGCAAGTCTCTCCAGAGACCTGGTGAGTCTCTCCAGAGGCCGAGCGAGTCTCTACAGAAGCCGGGCGAGTTTCTCCAGAGGTCGGGCGAGTCTCTCCAGGGGCCAGGCGAGTCTCTACAGAGGACGGGCAAGTCTCTCTAGAGGCCAGGCGAGTCTCTCCAGAGGACGGGCGAGTCTCTACAGAGGCTGGGCGAGTCTTTACAGAGGCCAGGCGAGTCTGTCGAGAGGCCCGGCGAGTCTGTCGAGAGGCCGGGCGAGCCTCTAGAGAGGCCGGGCGAGTCTCTCCAGGGGCCGGGCGAGTCTCTCCAGAGGCAGGGCGAGTCTCTACAGAGGCTGGGCGAGTCTCTACAGAGGCCAGGCGAGTCTGTCGAGAGGCCCGGCAAGTCTGTCGAGAGGCCGGGCGAGTCTCTCCAGGGGCCGGGCGAGTCTCTCCAGAGGCCGGGCGAGTCTCTACAGTGGCCGGGCGAGTCTCTCGAGACACTGGGCGAGTCTTTCCAAAGGCCGGGCGAGTCTCTACAGAGGCCAGGTGAGTCTGTCGAAAGGCCCGGCTAGTTTGTCGAGAGGCTGGGCGAGTCTCTCCAGGGGCCGGGTGAGTCTCTCCAGAGGCCAGGCGAGTATCTACAGAGGCCGGGCGAGTCTGTCGAGAGGCCCGGCGAGTCTGTCGAGAGGCCGGGCGAGCCTCTAGAGAGGCCGGGCGAGTCTCTCCAGGGGCCGGGCGAGTCTCTCCAGAGGCCGGGCGAGTCTCTACAGTGGCCGGGCGAGTCTCTCGAGACACCAGGCGAGTCTCTCCAGGGGCCGGGCGAGACTCTCCAGAGGCCGGTCGAGACTCTCCGGGGACCGGGTGAGTCTCTCCAGGGGCCGGGCGAGTCTCTCCAGAGGCCGGATGAGTCTCTCCAGAGGCCAGGCGAGTCTCTACAGAGGCCAGGCGAGTCTCTCCAGGGGCCGGGGCGAGTCTCTCCAAAGGCTGGGCGAGTCTCTTCAGGGGCCAGGCGAGTCTCTAGAGAGGTCGGGCAATTCTCTCCAGAGGCCGGGCGAGTCTCTCCAGAGGCAGGGCTAGGGCGAGTCTCTCCAGAGGCCGGGCGAGGGTGTGTCTCTCCAGAGGCCTGGCGAGTCTCTCCAGAGGCCGGGCGAGTCTCTACAGTGGCCGGGCGAGTCTCTCGAGACACTGGGCGAGTCTGTCCAGGGGCCGTGCGAGTCTCTCCAGAGGTCGGTCGTGACTCTCCGGGGGTCGGGTGAGTCTTTCCAGGGGCCGGGTGAGTCTCTCCAGGGGCCGGGTGAGTCTCTCCAGGGGCCAGGCGAGTCTCTCCAGAGGCTGGGCGAGTCTATACAGAGGCTGGGCGAGTCTTTACAGAGGCCAGGCGAGTCTGTTGAGATGCCCGGCGAGTCTGTCGAGAGGCCCGGCGAGCCTCTAGAGAGGTCGGGCGAGTCTCTCCAGGGGCCGGGCGAGTCTCTCCAGAGGCTGGGCGAGTCTCTACAGAGGCTGGGCGAGTCTCTACAGAGGCCAGGCGAGTCTGTCGAGAGGCCCGGTGAGTCTGTCGAGAGGCCGGGCGAGTCTCTCCAGGGGCCGGGTGAGTCTCTCCAGAGGTCGGGCGAGTCTCTACAGTGGCCGGGCGAGTCTCTCCAGGGGCCGGGCGAGTCTCTCCAAAGGCCGGGTGAGTCTCTCCAGAGGCCGGGCCAGTCTCTACAGAGGCCGGGCCAGTCTCTCCAGAGGCCGTGCGAATCTCTCCAGAGGCCGTGCGAGTCTCTCCAGAGGCTGGGCGAGGCTCTACAGAGGTCGGGCGAGTTTCTCCAGGGGCGGACGAGAGCAAGTCTCTCCAGAGACCGGGTGAGTCTCTCCAGAGGCCGAGCGAGTCTCTACAGAAGCCGGGTGAGTCTCTCCAGAGGCCGGGCGAGTCTCTCCTGGGGCCAGGCGAGTCTCTACAGAGGACGGGCAAGTCTCTCTAGAGGCCAGGCGAGTCTCTCCAGAGGCCGGGCGATGGCGAGTCTCTTCAGAGGCCAGGCGAGTCTGTCGAGAGGCCCGGCGAGTCTGTCAAGAGGCCGGGCGAGTCTCTCCAGGGGCCGGGCGAGTCTCTCCAGAGGCCGGGCGAGTCTCTACCGTGGCCGGGCGAGTCTCTCGAGACACTGGGCGAGTCTATCCAGGGGCCGGGTGAGTCTCTCCTGAAGCCGGTCGTGACTCTCCGGGGGCCGGGTGAGTCTCTCCAGGGGCCGGGTGAGTCTCTTCAGGGGCCAGGCGAGTCTCCCAGAGGCTGGGCGAGTCTCTACAGAGGCTGGGCGAGTCTTTACAGAGGCCAGGCGAGTCTGTCGAGAGGCCGGGCGAGTCTGTCGAAAGTACGGGCGAGCCTCTAGAGAGGCCGGGCGAGTCTCTCCAGGGGCCGGGCGAGTCTCTCCAGAGGCAGGGCGAGTCTCTACAGAGGCTGGGCGAGTCTCTACAGAGGCCAGGCGAGTCTGTCGAGAGGCCCGGCAAGTCTGTCGAGAGGCCGGGCGAGTCTCTCCAGGGGCCGGGCGAGACTCTCCAGAGGCCGGGCGAGTCTCTACAGTGGCCGGGCGAGTCTCTCGAGACACTGGGCGAGTCTCTCCAGGGGCCGGGCGAGTCTCTCCAGAGGCCGGTCGATGCTCTCTGGGGGCTGGGTGAGTCTCTCCAGGGGCCGGATGAGTCTCTCCAGGGGCTTGGCGAATCTCTACAGAGGCTGGGCGAGTCTCTACAGAGGCCAGGCGAGTGTGTCGAGAGGCCCGGCGAGTCTGTCGAGAGGCCGGGCGAGTCTCTCCAGGGGCCGGGTGAGTCTCTCCAGAGGTCGGGCGAGTTTCTACAGTGGCCGGGCGAGTCTCTCCAGGGGCCGGGCGAGTCTCTCCAAAAGCCGGGCGTGTCTCTCCAGGGGCCGGGCGAGTTTCTCCAAAGGCCGGGTGAGTCTCTCCAGAGGTTGGGCGAGTCTCTCCAGGGGCGGACGAGAGCAAGTCTCTCCAGAGACCTGGTGAGTCTCTCCAGAGGCCGGGCGAGTCTCTACAGTGGCCGGGCGAGTCTCTCGAGACACTGGGCGAGTCTCTCCAGGGGCCGGGCGAGTCTCTCCAGAGGCCGGTCGATGCTCTCTGGGGGCTGGGTGAGTCTCTCCAGGGGCCGGATGAGTCTCTCCAGGGGCTTGGCGAGTCTCTACAGAGGCTGGGCGAGTCTCTACAGAGGCCAGGCGAGTGTGTCGAGAGGCCCGGCGAGTCTGTCGAGAGGCCGGGCGAGTCTCTCCAGGGGCCGGGTGAGTCTCTCCAGAGGTCGGGCGAGTTTCTACAGTGGCCGGGCGAGTCTCTCCAGGGGCCGGGCGAGTCTCTCCAAAAGCCGGGCGTGTCTCTCCAGGGGCCGGGCGAGTTTCTCCAAAGGCCGGGTGAGTCTCTCCAGAGGTTGGGCGAGTCTCTCCAGGGGCGGACGAGAGCAAGTCTCTCCAGAGACCTGGTGAGTCTCTCCAGAGGCCGAGCGAGTCTCTACAGAAGCCGGGCGAGTCTCTCCAGAGGCCGGGCGAGTCTCTCCAGGGGCCAGGCGAGTCTCTACAGAGGACGGGCAAGTCTCTCTAGAGGCCAGGCGAGTCTCTCCAGAGGCTGGGCGATGGCGAGTCTCTTCAGAGGCCAGGCGAGTCTGTCGAGAGGCCCGGCGAGTCTGTCAAGAGGCCGGGCGAGTCTCTCCAGGGGCCGGGCGAGTCTCTCCAGAGGCTGGCTGAGTCTCTACCGTGGCTGGGCGAGTCTCTCGAGACACTGGGCGAGTCTATCCAGGGGCCGGGCGAGTCTCTCCTGAAGCCGGTCGTGACTCTCCGGGGGCCGGGTGAGTCTCTCCAGGGGCCAGGCGAGTCTCTCCAGAGGCTGGGCGAGTCTCTCCAGAGGCTGGGCGAGTCTTTACAGAGGCCAGGCGAGTCTGTCGAGAGGCCGGGCGAGCCTCTAGAGAGGCCGGGCGAGTCTCTCCAGGGGCCGGGCGAGTCTCTCCAGAGGCAGGGCGAGTCTCTACAGAGGCCAGGCGAGTCTCTACAGAGGCCAGGCGAGTCTCTCCAGGGGCCGGGGCGAGTCTCTCCAAAGGCTGGGCGAGTCTCTTCAGGGGCCAGGCGAGTCTCTAGAGAGGCCGGGCAAGTCTCTCCAGAGGCCGGACGAGTCTCTCCAGAGGCCGGGCTAGGGCGAGTCTCTCAAGAGGCCGGGCGAGGGTGTGTCTCTCCAGACGCCTGGCGAGTCTCTCCAGGGGCCGGGTGAGTCTCTCCAGAGGCCGGGCGAGTCTCTACAGTGGCCGGGCGAGTCTCTCGAGACACTGGGCGAGTCTGTCCAGGGGCCGGGCGAGTTTCTCCAGAGGTCGGTCGTGACTCTCCGGGGGTCGGGTGAGTCTTTCCAGGGGCCGGGTGAGTCTCTCCAGGGGCCGGGTGAGTCTCTCCAGGGGCCAGGCGAGTCTCTCCAGAGGCTGGTCGAGTCTCTACAGAGGCTGGGCGAGTCTTTACAGAGGCCAGGCGAGTCTGTCGAGATGCCCGGCGAGTCTGTCGAGAGGCCCGGCGAGCCTCTAGAGAGGTCAGGCGAGTCTCTCCAGGGGCCGGGCGAGTCTCTCCAGAGGCAGGGCGAGTCTCTACAGAGGCTGGGCGAGTCTCTACAGAGGCCAGGCGAGTCTGTCGAGAGGCCCGGCAAGTCTGTCGAGAGGCCGGGCGAGTCTCTCCAGGGGCCGGGCGAGACTCTCCAGAGGCCGGGCGAGTCTCTACAGTGGCCGGGCGAGTCTCTCGAGACACTGGGCAAGTCTCTCCAGGGGCCGGGCGAGTCTCTCCAGAGGCCGGTCGATGCTCTCTGGGGGCTGGGTGAGTCTCTCCAGGGGCCGGATGAGTCTCTCCAGGGGCTTGGCGAATCTCTACAGAGGCTGGGCGAGTCTCTACAGAGGCCAGGCGAGTGTGTCGAGAGGCCCGGCGAGTCTGTCGAGAGGCCGGGCGAGTCTCTCCAGGGGCCGGGTGAGTCTCTCCAGAGGTCGGGCGAGTTTCTACAGTGGCCGGGCGAGTCTCTCCAGGGGCCGGGCGAGTCTCTCCAAAAGCCGGGCGTGTCTCTCCAGGGTCCGGGCGAGTTTCTCCAAAGGCTGGGTGAGTCTCTCCAGAGGTTGGGCGAGTCTCTCCAGGGGCGGACGAGAGCAAGTCTCTCCAGAGACCTGGTGAGTCTCTCCAGAGGCCGGGCGAGTCTCTACAGTGGCCGGGCGAGTCTCTCGAGACACTGGGCGAGTCTCTCCAGGGGCCGGGCGAGTCTCTCCAGAGGCCGGTCGATGCTCTCTGGGGGCTGGGTGAGTCTCTCCAGGGGCCGGATGAGTCTCTCCAGGGGCTTGGCGAGTCTCTACAGAGGCTGGGCGAGTCTCTACAGAGGCCAGGCGAGTGTGTCGAGAGGCCCGGCGAGTCTGTCGAGAGGCCGGGCGAGTCTCTCCAGGGGCCGGGTGAGTCTCTCCAGAGGTCGGGCGAGTTTCTACAGTGGCCGGGCGAGTCTCTCCAGGGGCCGGGCGAGTCTCTCCAAAAGCCGGGCGTGTCTCTCCAGGGGCCGGGCGAGTTTCTCCAAAGGCCGGGTGAGTCTCTCCAGAGGTTGGGCGAGTCTCTCCAGGGGCGGACGAGAGCAAGTCTCTCCAGAGACCTGGTGAGTCTCTCCAGAGGCCGGGCGAGTCTCTACAGTGGCCGGGCGAGTCTCTCGAGACACTGGGCGAGTCTCTCCAGGGGCCGGGCGAGTCTCTCCAGAGGCCGGTCGATGCTCTCTGGGGGCTGGGTGAGTCTCTCCAGGGGCCGGATGAGTCTCTCCAGGGGCTTGGCGAGTCTCTACAGAGGCTGGGCGAGTCTCTACAGAGGCCAGGCGAGTGTGTCGAGAGGCCCGGCGAGTCTGTCGAGAGGCCGGGCGAGTCTCTCCAGGGGCCGGGTGAGTCTCTCCAGAGGTCGGGCGAGTTTCTACAGTGGCCGGGCGAGTCTCTCCAGGGGCCGGGCGAGTCTCTCCAAAAGCCGGGCGTGTCTCTCCAGGGGCCGGGCGAGTTTCTCCAAAGGCCGGGTGAGTCTCTCCAGAGGTTGGGCGAGTCTCTCCAGGGGCGGACGAGAGCAAGTCTCTCCAGAGACCTGGTGAGTCTCTCCAGAGGCCGAGCGAGTCTCTACAGAAGCCGGGCGAGTCTCTCCAGAGGCCGGGCGAGTCTCTCCAGGGGCCAGGCGAGTCTCTACAGAGGACGGGCAAGTCTCTCTAGAGGCCAGGCGAGTCTCTCCAGAGGCTGGGCGATGGCGAGTCTCTTCAGAGGCCAGGCGAGTCTGTCGAGAGGCCCGGCGAGTCTGTCAAGAGGCCGGGCGAGTCTCTCCAGGGGCCGGGCGAGTCTCTCCAGAGGCTGGCTGAGTCTCTACCGTGGCTGGGCGAGTCTCTCGAGACACTGGGCGAGTCTATCCAGGGGCCGGGCGAGTCTCTCCTGAAGCCGGTCGTGACTCTCCGGGGGCCGGGTGAGTCTCTCCAGGGGCCAGGCGAGTCTCTCCAGAGGCTGGGCGAGTCTCTCCAGAGGCTGGGCGAGTCTTTACAGAGGCCAGGCGAGTCTGTCGAGAGGCCGGGCGAGCCTCTAGAGAGGCCGGGCGAGTCTCTCCAGGGGCCGGGCGAGTCTCTCCAGAGGCAGGGCGAGTCTCTACAGAGGCCAGGCGAGTCTCTACAGAGGCCAGGCGAGTCTCTCCAGGGGCCGGGGCGAGTCTCTCCAAAGGCTGGGCGAGTCTCTTCAGGGGCCAGGCGAGTCTCTAGAGAGGCCGGGCAAGTCTCTCCAGAGGCCGGACGAGTCTCTCCAGAGGCCGGGCTAGGGCGAGTCTCTCAAGAGGCCGGGCGAGGGTGTGTCTCTCCAGACGCCTGGCGAGTCTCTCCAGGGGCCGGGTGAGTCTCTCCAGAGGCCGGGCGAGTCTCTACAGTGGCCGGGCGAGTCTCTCGAGACACTGGGCGAGTCTGTCCAGGGGCCGGGCGAGTTTCTCCAGAGGTCGGTCGTGACTCTCCGGGGGTCGGGTGAGTCTTTCCAGGGGCCGGGTGAGTCTCTCCAGGGGCCGGGTGAGTCTCTCCAGGGGCCAGGCGAGTCTCTCCAGAGGCTGGTCGAGTCTCTACAGAGGCTGGGCGAGTCTTTACAGAGGCCAGGCGAGTCTGTCGAGATGCCCGGCGAGTCTGTCGAGAGGCCCGGCGAGCCTCTAGAGAGGTCAGGCGAGTCTCTCCAGGGGCCGGGCGAGTCTCTCCAGAGGCAGGGCGAGTCTCTACAGAGGCTGGGCGAGTCTCTACAGAGGCCAGGCGAGTCTGTCGAGAGGCCCGGCAAGTCTGTCGAGAGGCCGGGCGAGTCTCTCCAGGGGCCGGGCGAGACTCTCCAGAGGCCGGGCGAGTCTCTACAGTGGCCGGGCGAGTCTCTCGAGACACTGGGCAAGTCTCTCCAGGGGCCGGGCGAGTCTCTCCAGAGGCCGGTCGATGCTCTCTGGGGGCTGGGTGAGTCTCTCCAGGGGCCGGATGAGTCTCTCCAGGGGCTTGGCGAATCTCTACAGAGGCTGGGCGAGTCTCTACAGAGGCCAGGCGAGTGTGTCGAGAGGCCCGGCGAGTCTGTCGAGAGGCCGGGCGAGTCTCTCCAGGGGCCGGGTGAGTCTCTCCAGAGGTCGGGCGAGTTTCTACAGTGGCCGGGCGAGTCTCTCCAGGGGCCGGGCGAGTCTCTCCAAAAGCCGGGCGTGTCTCTCCAGGGTCCGGGCGAGTTTCTCCAAAGGCTGGGTGAGTCTCTCCAGAGGTTGGGCGAGTCTCTCCAGGGGCGGACGAGAGCAAGTCTCTCCAGAGACCTGGTGAGTCTCTCCAGAGGCCGGGCGAGTCTCTACAGTGGCCGGGCGAGTCTCTCGAGACACTGGGCGAGTCTCTCCAGGGGCCGGGCGAGTCTCTCCAGAGGCCGGTCGATGCTCTCTGGGGGCTGGGTGAGTCTCTCCAGGGGCCGGATGAGTCTCTCCAGGGGCTTGGCGAGTCTCTACAGAGGCTGGGCGAGTCTCTACAGAGGCCAGGCGAGTGTGTCGAGAGGCCCGGCGAGTCTGTCGAGAAGCCGGGCGAGTCTCTCCAGGGGCCGGGTGAGTCTCTCCAGAGGTCGGGCGAGTTTCTACAGTGGCCGGGCGAGTCTCTCCAGGGGCCGGGCGAGTCTCTCCAAAAGCCGGGCGTGTCTCTCCAGGGGCCGGGCGAGTTTCTCCAAAGGCCGGGTGAGTCTCTCCAGAGGTTGGGCGAGTCTCTCCAGGGGCGGACGAGAGCAAGTCTCTCCAGAGACCTGGTGAGTCTCTCCAGAGGCCGAGCGAGTCTCTACAGAAGCCGGGCGAGTCTCTCCAGAGGCCGGGCGAGTCTCTCCAGGGGCCAGGCGAGTCTCTACAGAGGACGGGCAAGTCTCTCTAGAGGCCAGGCGAGTCTCTCCAGAGGCTGGGCGATGGCGAGTCTCTTCAGAGGCCAGGCGAGTCTGTCGAGAGGCCCGGCGAGTCTGTCAAGAGGCCGGGCGAGTCTCTCCAGGGGCCGGGCGAGTCTCTCCAGAGGCTGGCTGAGTCTCTACCGTGGCTGGGCGAGTCTCTCGAGACACTGGGCGAGTCTATCCAGGGGCCGGGCGAGTCTCTCCTGAAGCCGGTCGTGACTCTCCGGGGGCCGGGTGAGTCTCTCCAGGGGCCAGGCGAGTCTCTCCAGAGGCTGGGCGAGTCTCTCCAGAGGCTGGGCGAGTCTTTACAGAGGCCAGGCGAGTCTGTCGAGAGGCCGGGCGAGCCTCTAGAGAGGCCGGGCGAGTCTCTCCAGGGGCCGGGCGAGTCTCTCCAGAGGCAGGGCGAGTCTCTACAGAGGCCAGGCGAGTCTCTACAGAGGCCAGGCGAGTCTCTCCAGGGGCCGGGGCGAGTCTCTCCAAAGGCTGGGCGAGTCTCTTCAGGGGCCAGGCGAGTCTCTAGAGAGGCCGGGCAAGTCTCTCCAGAGGCCGGACGAGTCTCTCCAGAGGCCGGGCTAGGGCGAGTCTCTCCAGAGGCCGGGCGAGGGTGTGTCTCTCCAGAGGCCTGGCGAGTCTCTCCAGGGGCCGGGTGAGTCTCTCCAGAGGCCGGGCGAGTCTCTACAGTGGCCGGGCGAGTCTCTCGAGACACTGGGCGAGTCTGTCCAGGGGCCGGGCGAGTTTCTCCAGAGGTCGGTCGTGACTCTCCGGGGGTCGGGTGAGTCTCTCCAGGGGCCGGGTGAGTCTCTCCAGGGGCCAGGCGAGTCTCTCCAGAGGCTGGTCGAGTCTCTACAGAGGCTGGGCGAGTCTTTACAGAGGCCAGGCGAGTCTGTCGAGATGCCCGGCGAGTCTGTCGAGAGGCCCGGCGAGCCTCTAGAGAGGTCGGGCGAGTCTCTCCAGGGGCCGGGCGAGTCTCTCCAGAGGCTGGGCGAGTCTCTACAGAGGTTGGGCGAGTCTCTACAGAGGCCAGGCGAGTCTGTCGAGAGGCCCGGTGAGTCTGTCGAGAGGCCGGGCGAGTCTCTCCAGGGGCCGAGTGAGTCTCTCCAGAGGTCGGGCGAGTCTCTACCGTGGCCGGGCGAGTCTCTCGAGACACTGGGCGAGTCTATCCAGGGGCCGGGTGAGTCTCTCCTGAAGCCGGTCGTGACTCTCCGGGGGCCGGGTGAGTCTCTCCAGGGGCCGGGTGAGTTTCTTCAGGGGCCAGGCGAGTCTCTCCAGAGGCTGGGCGAGTCTCTACAGAGGCTGGGCGAGTCTTTACAGAGGCCAGGCGAGTCTGTCGAGAGGCCGGGCGAGTCTGTCGAGAGTACGGGCGAGCCTCTAGAGAGGCCGGGCGAGTCTCTCCAGGGGCCGGGCGAGTCTCTCCAGAGGCAGGGCGAGTCTCTACAGAGGCTGGGCGAGTCTCTACAGAGGCTAGGCGAGTCTTTCGAGAGGCCCGGCGAGTCTGTCGAGAGGCCGGGCGAGCCTCTAGAGAGGCCAGGCGAGTCTCTCCGGGGGCTGGGCGAGTCTCTCCAGAGGCCGGGCGAGTCTCTACAGTGGCCGGACGAGTCTCTCGAGACACTGGGCGAGTCTCTCCAGGGGCCGGGCGAGTCTCTCCAGAGGCCAGTCGAGACTCTCCGGGGGCCGGGTGAGTCTCTCCAGGGGCCGGGCGAGTCTCTCCAGAGGCCGGACGAGTCTCTCCAGAGGCCAGGCGAGTCTCTACAGAGGCCAGGCGAGTCTCTCCAGGGGTCGGGGCGAGTCTCTCCAAAGGCTGGGCGAGTTTCTTCAGGGGCCAGGCGAGTCTCTAGAGAGGCCGGGCGAGTGTCTCAAGAGGCCGGGCGAGTCTCTACAGTGGCCGGGCGAGTCTCTCAAGAAACTGGGTGAGTCTCTCCAGAGGCCGAGCGAGTCTCTACAGAGGCCAGGCGAGTCTCTACAGAGGACGGGCAAGTCTCTCTAGAGGCCAGGCGAGTCTCTCCAGATGCCGGGCGATGGCGAGTCTCTTCAGAGGCCAGGCGAGTCTCTCCAGGGGCGGACGAGGGCAAGTCTCTCCAGAGACCGAGCGAGTCTCTCCAGAGGCCGAGCGAGTCTCTACAGAGGCCAGGCGAGTCTCTCCAGAGACCGGCGAGTCTCTCCAGAGGCCGGGCGAGTCTCTACAGAGGCCAGGCGAGTCTGTCGAGAGGCCCGGCGAGTCTGTCAAGAGGCCGGGCGAGCCTCTAGAGAGGCCGGGCGAGGCTCTCCAGAGGCCGGGCGAGTCTCGACAGCGGCCGGGCGAGTCTCTCGAGACACTGGGCGAGTCTGTCCAGGGGCCGGGCGAGTCTCTCCAGAGGCCGGTCGTGACTCTCCGGGGGCCGGGTGAGTCTCTCCAGGGGCCGGGTGAGTCTCTCCCGGGGCCAGGCGAGTCTCTCCAGAGGCTGGGCGAGTCTCTACAGAGGCTGAGCGAGTCTTTACAGAGGCCAGGCGAGTCTGTCGAGAGGCCGGGCGAGCCTCTACAGAGGCTGGGCGAGGCTCTCCAGAGGCCGGGCGAGTCTCTCCAGAGGCCGGTCGAGACTCTCCGGGGGCCGGGTGAGTCTCTCCAGGGGCCGGGTCAGTCTCTCTAGGGGCCGGGCGAGTCTCTCCAGAGGCCATGCGAGTCTATACAGAGGCAGGGCGAGTCTCTCCAGGGGCCGGGCGAGGCTCTCCAGAGGCCGGGCGAGTCTCTACAGCGGCCGGGCGAGTCTCTCGAGACACTGGGCGAGTCTGTCCAGGGGCCGGGTGAGTCTCTCCAGAGGCCGGTCGTGACTCTCCGGGGGCCGGGTGAGTCTCTCCAGGGGCCGGGTGAGTCTCTCCAGAGGCCGGGCGAGTCTGTCAAGAGGCCCGGCGATTCTGTCGAGAGGCCGGGCGAGCCTCTAGAGAGGCCGGGCGAGTCTCTCCAGGGGCCGGGCGAGTCTCTCCAGAGGCCGGGCGAGTCTCTACAGTGGCCGGTCGAGACTCTCCGGGGACCGGGTGAGTCTCTCCAGGGGCCGGGCGAGTCTCTCCAGAGGCCGGACGCGTCTCTCCAGAGGCCAGGCGAGTCTCTACAGAGGCCAGGCGAATCTCTCCAGGGGTCGGGGCGAGTCTCTCCAAAGGCTGGGCGAGTCTCTTCAGGGGCCAGGCGAGTCTCTAGAGAGGCCGGGCAAGTCTCTCCAGAGGCCGGGCGAGTCTCTCCAGAGGCAGGGCTAGGGCGAGTCTCTCCAGAGGCCGGGCGAGGGTGTGTCTCTCCAGAGGCCTGGCGAGTCTCTCCAGGGGCCGGGTGAGTCTCTCCAGAGGCCGGGCGAGTCTCTACAGTGGCCTGGCGAGTCTCTCGAGACACTGGGCGAGTCTGTCCAGGGGCCGGGCGAGTCTCTCCAGAGGTCGGTCGTGACTCTCCGGGGGTCGGGTGAGTCTTTCCAGGGGCCGGGTGAGTCTCTCCAGGGGCCGGGTGAGTCTCTCCAGGGGCCAGGCGAGTCTCTCCAGAGGCTGGGCGAGTCTCTACAGAGGCTGGGTGAGTCTTTACAGAGGCCAGGCGAGTCTGTCGAGATGCCCGGCGAGTCTGTCGAGAGGCCCGGCGAGCCTCTAGAGAGGTCGGGCGAGTCTCTCCAGAGGCTGGGCGAGTCTCTACAGAGGTTGGGCGAGTCTCTACAGAGGCCAGGCGAGTCTGTCGAGAGGCCCGGTGAGTCTGTCGAGAGGCTGGGCGAGTCTCTCCAGGGGCCGGGTGAGTCTCTCCAGAGGTCGGGCGAGTCTCTACCGTGGCCGGGCGAGTCTCTCGAGACACTGGGCGAGTCTATCCAGGGGCCGGGTGAGTCTCTCCTGAAGGCGGTCGTGACTCTCCGGGGGCCGGGTGAGTCTCTCCAGGGGCCGGGTGAGTTTCTTCAGGGGCCAGGCGAGTCTCTCCAGAGGCTGGGCGAGTCTCTACAGAGGCTGGGCGAGTCTTTACAGAGGCCAGGCGAGTCTGTCGAGAGGCCGGGCGAGTCTGTCGAGAGTAGGGGCGAGCCTCTAGAGAGGCCGGGCGAGTCTCTCCAGGGGCCGGGCGAGTCTCTCCAGAGGCAGGGCGAGTCTCTACAGAGGCTGGGCGAGTCTCTACAGAGGCCAGGCGAGTCTGTCGAGAGGCCCGGCAAGTCTGTCGAGAGGCCGGGCGAGTCTCTCCAGGGGCCGGGCGAGACTCTCCAGAGGCCGGGCGAGTCTCTACAGTGGCCGGGCGAGTCTCTCGAGACACTGGGCGAGTCTCTCCAGGAGCCGGGCGAGTCTCTCCAGAGGCCGGTCGATGCTCTCCGGGGGCCGGGTGAGTCTCTCCAGGGGCCGGATGAGTCTCTCCAGGGGCTTGGCGAGTCTCTACAGAGGCTGGGCGAGTCTCTACAGAGGCCAGGCGAGTCTGTCGAGAGGCCCGGCGAGTTTGTCGAGAGGCCGGGCGAGTCTCTCTAGGGGCCGAGAGTCTCTCCAGAGGCCGGGCGAGTCTCTACAGTGGCCGGGCGAGTCTCTCGAGACACTGGGCGAGTCTCTCCAGGAGCCGGGCGAGTCTCTCCAGAGGCCGGTCGATGCTCTCCGGGGGCCGGGTGAGTCTCTCCAGGGGCCGGATGAGTCTCTCCAGGGGCTTGGCGAGTCTCTACAGAGGCTGGGCGAGTCTCTACAGAGGCCAGGCGAGGCTGTCGAGAGGCCCGGCGAGTTTGTCGAGAGGCCGGGCGAGTCTCTCCAGGGGCCGAGAGTCTCTCCAGAGGCCGGGCGAGTCTCTACAGTGGCCGGGCGAGTCTCTCGAGACAGCGGGCGAGTCTCTCCAGGGGCCGGGCGAGTCTCTCCAGAGGCCGGTCGAGACTCTCCGGGGGCCGGGTGAGTCTCTCCAGGGGCCGGGTCAGTCTCTCTAGGGGCCAGGCGAGTCTCTACAGAGGCCGGGCGAGTCTCTCCAGGGGCCGGTTGAGTCTCTCCAAAGGCTGGGCGAGTCTCTTCAGGGGCCGGGCGAGTCTCTCCAGAGGCAGGGCGAGTCTCTACAGAGGCTGGGCGAGTCTGTCGAGAGGCCCGGTGAGTCTGTCGAGAGGCCGGGCGAGTCTCTCCAGGGGCCGGGTGAGTCTCTCCAGAGGTCGGGCGAGTCTCTACAGTGGCCGTGCGAGTCTCTCCAGGGGCCGGGCGAGTCTCTCCAAAAGCCGGGCGTGTCTCTCCAGGGGCCGGGCGAGTCTCTCCAAAGGCCGGGTGAGTCTCTCCAGAGGCCGGGCCAGTCTCTACAGAGGCCGGGCCAGTCTCTCCAGAGGCCGTGCGAGTCTCTCCAGAGGCCGTGCGAGTCTCTCCAGAGGCTGGGCGAGGCTCTACAGAGGCCAGGCGAGTCTGTCGAGAGGCCCGGCGAGTCTGTCGAGAGGCCGGGCGAGTCTCTCCAGGGGCCGGGTGAGTCTCTCCAGAGGTCGGACGAGTCTCTACAGTGGCCGGGCGAGTCTCTCCAGAGGCCATGCGAGTCTATACAGAGGCAGGGCGAGTCTCTCCAGGGGCCGGGCGAGGCTCTCCAGAGGCCGGGCGAGTCTCTACAGCGGCCGGGCGAGTCTTTGGAGACACTGGGCGAGTCTGTCCAGGGGCCGGGTGAGTCTCTCCAGAGGCCGGTCGTGACTCTCCGGGGGCCGGGTGAGTCTCTCCAGGGGCCGGGTGAGTCTCTCCAGGGGCCGGGTGAGTCTCTCCAGGGGCCAGGCGAGTCTCTCCAGAGGCTGGGCGAGTCTCTACAGAAGCTGGACGAGTCTCTACAGAGGCCAGGCGAGTCTGTCGAGAGGCCCGGCGAGTCTGTCGAGAGGCCGGGCGAGTCTCTCCAGGGGCCGGGTGAGTCTCTCCAGAGGTCGGGTGAGTCTCTACAGTGACCGGGCGAGTCTCTCCAGTAGCCGGACGAGTCTCTCCAAAGGCCGGGCGAGTCTCTCCAGAGGCCGGGCGAGTCTTTCCAAAGGCCGGGCGAGTCTCTACAGAGGCCAGGTGAGTCTGTCGAAAGGCCCGGCGAGTTTGTCGAGAGGCTGGGCGAGTCTCTCCAGGGGCCGGGTGAGTCTCTCCAGAGGCCAGGCGAGTATCTACAGAGGCCGGTCGAGTCTGTCGAGAGGCCCGGCGATTCTGTCGAGAGGCCGGGCGAGCCTCTAGAGAGGCCGGGCGAGTCTCTCCAGGGGCCGGGCGAGTCTCTCCAGAGGCCTGGCGAGTCTCTACAGAGGCCAGGCGAGTCTCTCCAGGGCTCGGGGCGAGTCTCTCCAAAGGCTGGGCGAGTCTCTTCAGGGGCCAGGCGAGTCTCTAGAGAGGCCGGGCAAGTCTCTCCAGAGGCCGGGCGAGTCTCTCCAGAGGCAGGGCTAGGGCGAGTCTCTCCAGAGGCCGGGCGAGGGTGTGTCTCTCCAGAGGCCTGGCGAGTCTCTCCAGGGGCCGGGTGAGTCTCTCCAGAGGCCGGGCGAGTCTCTACAGTGGCCTGGCGAGTCTCTCGAGACACTGGGCGAGTCTGTCCAGGGGCCGGGCGAGTCTCTCCAGAGGTCGGTCGTGACTCTCCGGGGGTCGGGTGAGTCTTTCCAGGGGCCGGGTGAGTCTCTCCAGGGGCCGGGTGAGTCTCTCCAGGGGCCAGGCGAGTCTCTCCAGAGGCTGGGCGAGCCTCTACAGAGGCTGGGTGAGTCTTTACAGAGGCCAGGCGAGTCTGTCGAGATGCCCGGCGAGTCTGTCGAGAGGCCCGGCGAGCCTCTAGAGAGGTCGGGCGATTCTCTCCAGGGGCCGGGCGAGTCTCTCCAGAGGCTGGGCGAGTCTCTACAGAGGTTGGGCGAGTCTCTACAGAGGCCAGGCGAGTCAGTCGAGAGGCCCGGTGAGTCTGTCGAGAGGCCGGGCGAGTCTCTCCAGGGGCCGGGTGAGTCTCTCCAGAGGTCGGGCGAGTCTCTACCGTGGCCGGGCGAGTCTCTCGAGACACTGGGCGAGTCTATCCAGGGGCCGGGTGAGTCTCTCCTGAAGCCGGTCGTGACTCTCCGGGGGCCGGGTGAGTCTCTCCAGGGGCCGGGTGAGTTTCTTCAGGGGCCAGGCGAGTCTCTCCAGAGGCTGGGCGAGTCTCTACAGAGGCTGGGCGAGTCTTTACAGAGGCCAGGCGAGTCTGTCGAGAGGCCGGGCGAGTCTGTCGAGAGTACGGGCGAGCCTCTAGAGAGGCCGGGCGAGTCTCTCCAGGGGCCGGGCGAGTCTCTCCAGAGGCAGGGCGAGTCTCTACAGAGGCTGGGCGAGTCTCTACAGAGGCCAGGCGAGTCTGTCGAGAGGCCCGGCAAGTCTGTCGAGAGGCCGGGCGAGTCTCTCCAGGGGCCGGGCGAGACTCTCCAGAGGCCGGGCGAGTCTCTACAGTGGCCGGGCGAGTCTCTCGAGACACTGGGCGAGTCTCTCCAGGAGCCGGGCGAGTCTCTCCAGAGGCCGGTCGATGCTCTCCGGGGGCCGGGTGAGTCTCTCCAGGGGCCGGATGAGTCTCTCCAGGGGCTTGGCGAGTCTCTACAGAGGCTGGGCGAGTCTCTACAGAGGCCAGGCGAGTCTGTCGAGAGGCCCGGCGAGTTTGTCGAGAGGCCGGGCGAGTCTCTCCAGGGGCACAGAGTCTCTCCAGAGGCCGGGCGAGTCTCTACAGTGGCCGGGCGAGTCTCTCGAGACACTGGGCGAGTCTCTCCAGGAGCCGGGCGAGTCTCTCCAGAGGCCGGTCGATGCTCTCCGGGGGCCGGGTGAGTCTCTCCAGGGGCCGGATGAGTCTCTCCAGGGGCTTGGCGAGTCTCTACAGAGGCTGGGCGAGTCTCTACAGTGGCCAGGCGAGTCTGTCGAGAGGCCCGGCGAGTTTGTCGAGAGGCCGGGCGAGTCTCTCCAGGGGCCGAGAGTCTCTCCAGAGGCCGGGCGAGTCTCTACAGTGGCCGGGCGAGTCTCTCGAGACAGCGGGCGAGTCTCTCCAGGGGCCGGGCGAGTCTCTCCAGAGGCCGGTCGAGACTCTCCGGGGGCCGGGTGAGTCTCTCCAGGGGCCGGGCGAGTCTCTACAGAGGCCGGGCGAGTCTCTCCAGGGGCCGGGCGAGTCTCTCCAAAGGCTGGGCGAGTCTCTTTAGGGGCCGGGCGAGTCTCTCCAGAGGCAGGGCGAGTCTCTACAGAGGCTGGGCGAGTCTCTACAGAGGCCAGGCGAGTCTGTCGAGAGGCCCGGCAAGTCTGTCGAGAGGCCGGGCGAGTCTCTCCAGGGGCCGGGCGAGTCTCTCCAGCGGCCGGGCGAGTCTCTACAGTGGCCGGGCGAGTCTCTCGAGACACTGGGCGAGTCTCTCCAGGGGCCGGGCGAGTCTCTCGAGAAGCCAGTCGAGACTCTCTGGGGGTCGGGTGAGTCTCTCCAGGGGCCAGGCGAGTCTCTCCAGAGGCTGGGCGAGTCTCTACAGAGGCTGGGTGAGTCTCTCCAGGGGCCAGGCGAGTCTCTCCAGAGGCCGGGCGATGGCGAGTCTCTTCAGAGGCCAGGCGAGTCTCTCCAGGGGCCGGGTGAGTCTCTCCAGAGGCCGGGCGAGTCTCTACAGTGGCCGGGCGAGTCTCTCGAGACACTGGGCGAGTCTGTCCAGGGTCGGGCGAGTCTCTCCAGAGGTCGGTCGTGACTCTCCGGGGGTCGGGTGAGTCTTTCCAGGGGTCGGGGCGAGTCTCTCTAAAGGCTGGGCGAGTCTCTTCAGGGGCCAGGCGAGTCTCTAGAGAGGCCGGGCAAGTCTCTCCAGAGGCCGGGCGAGTCTCTCCAGAGGCCGGGCTAGGGCGAGTCTCTCCAGAGGCCGGGCGAGGGTGTGTCTCTCCAGAGGCCTGGCGAGTCTCTCCAGGGGCAGGGTGAGTCTCTCCAGAGGCCGGGCGAGTCTCTACAGTGGCCGGGCGAGTCTCTCGAGACACTGGGCGAGTCTGTCCAGGGTCGGGCGAGTCTCTCCAGAGGTCGGTCGTGACTCTCCGGGGGTCGGGTGAGTCTTTCCAGGGGCCGGGTGAGTCTCTCCAGGGGCCAGGTGAGTCTCTCCAGGGGCCGGGCGAGTCTCTCCAGAGGCTGGGCGAGTCTCTACAGAGGCTGGGCGAGTCTCTACAGAGGCCAGGCGAGTCTGTCGAGAGGCCCGGTGAGTCTGTCGAGAGGCCGGGCGAGTCTCTCCAGGGGCCGGGTGAGTCTCTCCAGAGGTCGGGCGAGTCTCTACAGTGGCCGGGGGAGTCTCTCCAGGGGCCGGGCGAGTCTTTCCAAAAGCCGGGCGTGTCTCTCCAGGGGCCGGGCGAGTCTCTCCAAAGGCCAGTGAGTCTCTCCAGAGGCCGGGCCAGTCTCTACAGAGGCCGGGCCAGTCTCTCCAGAGGCCGTGCGAATCTCTCCAGAGGCCGTGCGAGTCTCTCCAGAGGCTGGTCGAGGCTCTACAGAGGTCGGGCGAGTCTCTCCAGGGGCGGACGAGAGCAAGTCTCTCCAGAGACCGGGTGAGTCTCTCCAGAGGCCGAGCGAGTCTCTACAGAAGCCGGGCGAGTCACTCCAGAGGCCGGGCGAGTCTCTCCAGGGGCCAGGCGAGTCTCTACAGAGGACGGGCAAGTCTCTCTAGAGGCCAGGCGAGTCTCTCCAGAGGCCGGGCGATGGCGAGTCTCTTCAGAGGCCAGGCGAGTCTGTCGAGAGGCCCTGCGAGTCTGTCAAGAGGCAGGGCGAGTCTCTCCTGAAGCCGGTCGTGACTCTCCGGGGGCCGGGCGAGTCTGTCCAGGGGCCGGGTGAGTCTCTCCTGAAGCCGGTCGTGACTCTCCGGTGGCCGGGTGAGTCTGTCCAGGGGCCGGGTGAGTCTCTCCAGGGGCCAGGCGAGTCTCTCCAGGGGCCAGGCGAGTCTCTCCAGAGGCTGGGCGAGTCTCTACAGAGGCTGGGCGAGTCTTTACAGAGGCCAGGCGAGTCTGTCGAGAGGCCCGGCGAGTCTGTCGAGAGTACGGGCGAGCCTCTAGAGAGGCCGGGCGAGTCTCTCCAGGGGCCGGGCGAGTCTCTCCAGAGGCAGGGCGAGTCTCTACAGAAGCTGGGCGAGTCTCTACAGAGGCCAGGCGAGTCTGTCGAGTGGCCCGGCAAGTCTGTCGAGAGGCCGGGCGAGTCTCTCCAGGGGCCGGGCGAGACTCCAGAGGCCGGGCGAGTCTCTACAGTGGCCGGGCGAGTCTCTCGAGACACTGGGCGAGTCTCTCCAGGGGCCGGGCGAGTCTCTCCAGAGGCCGGTCGATGCTCTCCGGGGGCCGGGTGAGTCTCTCCAGGGGCTGGATGAGTCTCTCCAGGGGCTTGGCGAGTCTCTACAGAGGCTGGGCGAGTCTCTACAGAGGCCAGGCGAGGCTGTCGAGAGGCCCGGCGAGTTTGTCGAGAGGCCGGGCGAGTCTCTCCAGGGGCCGAGAGTCGCTCCAGAGGCCGGGCGAGTCTCTACAGTGGCCGGGCGAGTCTCTCGAGACAGCGGGCGAGTCTCTCCAGGGGCCGGGCGAGTCTCTCCAGAGGCCGGTTGAGACTCTCCGGGGGCCGGGTGAGTCTCTCCAGGGGCCGGGTCAGTCTCTCTAGGGGCCGGGCGAGTCTCTACAGAGGCCGGGCGAGTCTCTCCAGAGGCCATGCGAGTCTATACAGAGGCCGGGCGAGTCTCTCCAGGGGCCGGGCGAGTCTCTCCAAAGGCTGGGCGAGTCTCTTCAGGGGCCGGGCGAGTCTCTCCAGAGGCAGGGCGAGTCTCTACAGAGGCTGGGCGAGTCTCTCCAGGGGCCGGGCGAGTCTCTCCAGAGGCTGGTCGAGACTCTCCGGGGGCCGGGTGAGTCTCTCCAGGGGCCGGGTCAGTCTCTCTAGGGGCCGGGCGAGTCTCTACAGAGGCCGGGCGAGTCTCTCCAGAGGCCATGCGAGTCTATACAGAGGCCGGGCGAGTCTCTCCAGGGGCCGGGCGAGTCTCTCCAGAGGCAGGGCGAGTCTCTACAGAGGCTGGGCGAGTCTCTACAGAGGCCAGGCGAGTCTGTCGAGAGGCCCGGCAAGTCTGTCGAGAGGCCGGGCGAGTCTCTCCAGGGGCCGGGCGAGTCTCTCCAGCGGCCGGGCGAGTCTCTACAGTGGCCGGGCGAGTCTCTCGAGACACTGGGCGAGTCTCTCCAGAGGCAGTCGAGACTCTCCGGGGGTCGGGTGAGTCTCTCCAGGGGCCAGGCGAGTCTCTCCAGAGGCTGGGCGAGTCTCTACAGAGGCTGGGTGAGTCTCTACAGAGGCCAGGCGAGTCTGTCGAGAGGCCCGGCGAGTTTGTCGAGAGGCCGGGCGAGTCTCTCCAGGGGCCGGGTGAGTCTCTCCAGAGGCCGGGCGAGTCTCTACAGTGGCCGGGCGAGTCTTTCGAGACAGCGGGCGAGTCTCTCCAGTGGCTGGGCGAGTCTTTCGAGACAGCGGGCGAGTCTCTCCAGGGGCCGGGCGAGTCTCTCCAGAGGCAATGCGAGTCTATACAGAGGCCGGGCGAGTCTCTACAGAGGCTGGGCGAGTCTTTACAGAGGCCAGGCGAGTCTGTCAAGAGGCCCGACGATTCTGTCGAGAGGCCGGGCGAGTCTCTCCAGAGCCTGGGCGAGTCTCTACAGAGGCTGGGTGAGTCTCTCCAGGGGCCTGGCGAGTCTCTCCAGAGGCTGGGCGAGTCTCTACAGAGGCTGGGCGAGTCTTTACAGAGGCCAGGCGAGTCTGTCGAGAGGCCGGGCGAGCCTTTAGAGAGGCCGGGCGAGTCTCTCCAGGGGCCCGGCGAGTCTCTCCAGAGGCAGGGCAAGTCTCTACAGAGGCTGGGCGAGTCTCTACAGAGGCCAGGCGAGTCTGTCGAGAGGCCCGGCAAGTCTGTCGAGAGGCCGGGCGAGTCTCTCCAGGGGCGGGCGAGTCTCTCCAGAGGCCGGGCGAGTCTCTACAGTGGCCGGGCGAGTCTCTCGAGACACTGGGCGAGTCTCTCCAGTGGCCGGGCGAGTCTTTCGAGACAGCGGGCGAGTCCCTTCAGGGGCCGGGCGAGTCTCTCCAGAGGCCGGTCGAGACTCTCCGGGGGCCGGGTGAGTCTCTCCAGGGGCCGGGTCAGTCTCTCTAGGGGCCGGGCGAGTCTCTACAGAGGCCGGGCGAGTCTCTCCAGAGGCAGGGCGAGTCTCTACAGAGGCTGGGCGAGTCTCTACAGAGGCCAGGCGAGTCTGTCGAGAGGCCCGGCGAGTTTGTCGAGAGGCCGGGCGAGTCTCTCCAGGGGCCGGGTGAGTCTCTCCAGAGGCCGGGCGAGTCTCTACAGTGGCCGAGCGAGTCTTTCGAGACAGCGGGCGAGTCTCTCCAGTGGCCGGGCGAGTCTTTCGAGACAGCGGGCGAGTCTCTCCAGGGGCCGGGCGAGTCTCCCCAGAGGCCGGTCGAGACTCTCCTGGAGCCGGGTGAGTCTCTCCAGGGGCCGGGTCAGTCTCTCTAGGGGCCGGGCGAGTCTCTACAGAGGCCGGGCGAGTCTCTCCAGAGGCCATGCGAGTTTATACAGTGGCCGGGCGAGTCTCTACAGAGGCTGGGCGAGTCTTTACAGAGGCCAGGCAGGTCTGTCAAGAGGCCCGACGATTCTGTCGAGAGGCCGGGCGAGTCTCTCCAGAGCCTGGGCGAGTCTCTACAGAGGCTGGGTGAGTCTCTCCAGGGGCCAGGCGAGTCTCTCCAGAGGCTGGGCGAGTCTCTACAGAGACTGGGCGAGTCTTTACAGAGGCCAGGCGAGTCTGTCGAGAGGCCGGGCGAGCCTTTAGAGATGCCGGGCGAGTCTCTCCAGGGGCCGGGCGAGTCTCTCCAGAGGCAGGGCAAGTCTCTACAGAGGCTGGGCGAGTCTGTACAGAGGCCAGGCGAGTCTGTCGAGAGGCCCGGCAAGTCTGTCGAGAGGCCGGGCGAGTCTCTCCAGGGGCCGGGCGAGTCTCTCCTGAGGCCGGGCGAGTCTCTACAGTGGCCGGGCGAGTCTCTCGAGACACTGGGCGAGTCTCTCCAGTGGCCGGGCGAGTCTTTCGAGACAGCGGGCGAGTCTCTCCAGGGGCCGGGCGAGTCTCTCCAGAGGCCGGTCGAGACTCTCCGGGGGCCGGGTGAGCCTCTCCAGGGGCCGGGTCAGTCTCTCTAGGGGCCGGGCGAGTCTCTACAGAGGCCGGGCGAGTCTCTCCAGAGGCCATGCGAGTCTATACAGAGGCCGGGCGAGTCTCTACAGAGGCTTGGCGAGTCTTTACAGAGGCCAGGTGAGTCTGTCAAGAGGCCCGACGATTCTGTCGAGAGGCCGGGCGAGTCTCTCCAGGGGCCGGGCGAGTCTCTCCAGAGGCCGGGCGAGTCTCTACAGTGGCCGGGCAAGTCTCTCGAGACACTGGGCGAGTCTCTCCAGGGGCCGGGCGAGTCTCTCCAGAGGCCGGTCGAGACTCTCCGGGGGCCGGGCGAGTCTCTCCAGGGGCCGGGTCAGTCTCTCTAGGGGCCGGACGAGTCTCTACAGAGGCCGGGCGAGTCTCTCCAGAGGCAGGGCGAGTCTCTACGAGGCTGGGCGAGTCTCTACAGAGGCCAGGCGAGTCTGTCGAGAGGCCCGGCGAGTTTGTCGAGAGGCCGGGCGAGTCTGTCCAGGGGCCGGGTGAGTCTCTCCAGAGGCCGGGCGAGTCTCTACAGTGGCCGGGCGAGTCTCTCGAGACACTGGGCGAGTCTGTCCAGGGGCCGGGCGAGTCTCTCCAGAGGTCGGCCGTGACTCTCCGGGGGTCGGGTGAGTCTTTCCAGGGGCCGGGTGAGTCTCTCCAGGGGGCCGGTTGAGTCTTTCCAGGGGCCAGGCGAGTCTCTCCAGAGGCTGGGCGAGTCTCTACAGAGGCTGGGCGAGTCTTTACAGAGGCCAGGCGAGTCTGTCGAGATGCCCGGCGGGTCTGTCGAGAGGCCCGGCGAGCCTCTAGAGAGGTCGGGCGAGTCTCTCCAGGGGCCGGGCGAGTCTCTCCAGAGGCTGGGCGAGTCTCTACAGAGGCTGGGCGAGTCTCTACAGAGGCCAGGCGAGTCTGTCGAGAGGCCCGGTGAGTCTGTCGAGAGGCCGGGCGAGTCTCTCCAGGGGCCGGGTGAGTCTCTCCAGAGGTCGGGCGAGTCTCTACAGTGGCAGGGCGAGTCTCTCCAGGTGCCGGGCGAGTCTCTCCAAAAGCCGGGCGTGTCTCTCCAGGGGCCGGGCGAGTCTCTCCAAAGGCCGGTGAGTCTCTCCAGAGGCCGGGCCAGTCTCTACAGAGGCCGGGCCAGTCTCTCCAGAGGCCGTGCGAGTCTCTCCAGAGGCCGTGCGAGTCTCTCCAGAGGCTGGTCGAGGCTCTACAGAGGTCGGGCGAGTCTCTCCAGGGGCGGCCGAGAGCAAGTCTCTCCAGAGACCGGGTGAGTCTCTCCAGAGGCCGAGCGAGTCTCTACAGAAGCCGGGCGAGTCTCTCCAGAGGCCGGGCGAGTCTCTCCAGGGGCCAGGCGAGTCTCTACAGAGGACGGGCAAGTCTCTCTAGAGGCCAGGCGAGTCTCTCCAGAGGCCGGGCGATGGCGAGTCTCTTCATAGGCCAGGCGAGTCTGTCGAGAGGCCCGGCGAGTCTGTCAAGAGGCCGGGCGAGGCTCTCCAGGGGCCGGACGAGTCTCTCCAGAGGCCGGGCGAGTCTCTACCGTGGCCGGGCGAGTCTCTCGAGACACTGGGCGAGTCTATCCAGGGGCCGGGTGAGTCTCTCCTGAAGCCGGTCGTGACTCTCCGGGGGCTGGGTGAGTCTGTCCAGGGGCCGGGTGAGTCTCTCAAGTGGCCAGGCGAGTCTCTCCAGGGGCCAGGCGAGTCTCTCCAGAGGCTGGGCAAGTCTCTACAGAGGCTGGGCGAGTCTTTACAGAGGCCAGGCGAGTCTGTCGAGAGGCCCGGCGAGTCTGTCGAGAGTACGGGCGAGCCTCTAGAGAGGCCGGGCGAGTCTCTCCAGGGGCCGGGCGAGTCTCTGCAGAGGCAGGGCGAGTCTCTACAGAAGCTGGGCGAGTCTCTATAGAGGCCAGGCGAGTCTGTCGAGAGGCCCGGCAAGTCTGTTGAGAGGCCGGGCGAGTCTCTCCAGGGGCCGGGCGAGACTCCAGAGGCCGGGCGAGTCTCTACAGTGACCGGGCGAGTCTCTCGAGACACTGGGCGAGTCTCTCCAGGGGCCGGGCGAGTCTCTCCAGAGGCCGGTCGATGCTCTCCGGGGGCCGGGTGAGTCTCTCCAGGGGCCGGATGAGTCTCTCCAGGGGCTTGGCGAGTCTCTACAGAGGCTGGGCGAGTCTCTACAGAGGCCAGGCGAGACTGTCGAGAGGCCCGGCGAGTTTGTCGAGAGGCCGGGCGAGTCTCTCCAGGGGCCGAGAGTCGCTCCAGAGGCCGGGCGAGTCTCTACAGTGGCCGGGCGAGTCTCTCGAGACAGCGGGCGAGTCTCTCCAGGGGCCGGGCGAGTCTCTCCAGGGGTCGGGCGAGTCTCTCCAGAGGCCGGTCGAGACTCTCCGGGGGCCGGGTGAGTCTCTCCAGGGGCCGGGTCAGTCTCTCTAGGGGCCGGGCGAGTCTCTACAGAGGCCGGGCGAGTCTCTCCAGAGGCCATGCGAGTCTATACAGAGGCCGGGCGAGTCTCTCCAGGGGCCGGGCGAGTCTCTCCAGAGGCAGGGCGAGTCTCTACAGAGGCTGGGCGAGTCTCTACAGAGGCCAGGCGAGTCTGTCGAGAGGCCCGGCAAGTCTGTCGAGAGGCCGGGCGAGTCTCTCCAGGGGCCGGGCGAGTCTCTCCAGCGGCCGGGCGAGTCTCTACAGTGGCCGGGCGAGTCTCTCGAGACACTGGGCGAGTCTCTCCAGGGGCCGGGCGAGTCTCTCCAGAGGCCAGTCGAGACTCTCCGGGGGTCGGGTGAGTCTCTCCAGGGGCCAGGCGAGTCTCTCCAGAGGCTGGGCGAGTCTCTACAGAGGCTGGGTGAGTCTCTCCAGGGGCCAGGCGAGTCTCTCCAGAGGCTGGGCGAGTCTCTACAGAGGCTGGGCGAGTCTTTACAGAGGCCAGGCGAGTCTGTCGAGAGGCCCGGCGAGTCTGTCGAGAGGACGGGCGAGCCTCTAGAGAGGCCGGGCGAGTCTCTCCAGGGGCCTGGCGAGTCTCTCCAGAGGCAGGGCGAGTCTCTACAGAGGCTGGGCGAGTCTCTACAGAGGCCAGGCGAGTCTGTCGAGAGGCCCGGCGAGTTTGTCGAGAGGCCGGGCGAGTCTCTCCAGGGGCCGGGTGAGTCTCTCCAGAGGCCGGGCGAGTCTCTACAGTGGCCGGGCGAGTCTTTCGAGACAGCAGGCGTGTCTCTCCAGTGGCCGGGCGAGTCTTTCGAGACAGCGGGCGAGTCTCTCCAGGGGCCGGGCGAGTCTCTCCAGAGGCCGGTCGAGACTCTCCGGGGGCCGGGTGAGTCTCTCCAGGGGCCGGGTCAGTCTCTCTAGGGGCCGGGCGAGTCTCTACAGAGGCCGGGCGAGTCTCTCCAGAGGCCATGCGAGTCTATACAGAGGCCGGGCGAGTCTCTACAGAGGCTGGGCGAGTCTTTACAGAGGCCAGGCGAGTCTGTCGAGAGGCCGGGCGAGCCTTTAGAGAGGCCGGGCGAGTCTCTCCAGGGGCCGGGCGAGTCTCTCCAGAGGCAGGGCAAGTCTCTACAGAGGCTGGGCGAGTCTCTACAGAGGCCAGGCGAGTCTGTCGAGAGGCCCGGCAAGTCTGTCGAGAGGCCGGGCGAGTCTCTCCAGGGGCCGGGCGAGTCTCTCCAGAGGCCGGGCGAGTCTCTACAGTGGCCGGGCGAGTCTCTCGAGACACTGGGCGAGTCTCTCCAGTGGCCGGGCGAGTCTTTCGAGACAGCGGGCGAGTCCCTCCAGGGGCCGGGCGAGTCTCTCCAGAGGCCGGTCGAGACTCTCCGGGGGCCGGGTGAGTCTCTCCAGGGGCCGGGTCAGTCTCTCTAGGGGCCGGGCGAGTCTCTACAGAGGCCGGGCGAGTCTCTCCAGAGGCAGGGCGAGTCTCTACAGAGGCTGGGCGAGTCTCTACAGAGGCCAGGCGAGTCTGTCGAAAGGCCCGGCGAGTTTGTCGAGAGGCCGGGCGAGTCTCTCCAGGGGCCGGGTGAGTCTCTCCCGAGGCCGGGCGAGTCTCTACAGTGGCCGGGCGAGTCTTTCGAGACAGCGGGCGAGTCTCTCCAGTGGCCGGGCGAGTCTTTCGAGACAGCGGGCGTGTCTCTCCAGGGGCCGGGCGAGTCTCTCCAGAGGCCGGTCGAGACTCTCCGGGGGTCGGGTGAGTCTCTCCAGGGGCCAGGCGAGTCTCTCCAGAGGCTGGGCGAGTCTCTACAGAGGCTGGGTGAGTCTCTCCAGGGGCCAGGCGAGTCTCTCCAGAGGCTGGGCGAGTCTCTACAGAGGCTGGGCGAGTCTTTACAGAGGCCAGGCGAGTCTGTCGAGAGGCCCGGCGAGTCTGTCGAGAGGACGGGCGAGCCTCTAGAGAGGCCGGGCGAGTCTCTCCAGGGGCCTGGCGAGTCTCTCCAGAGGCAGGGCGAGTCTCTACAGAGGCTGGGCGAGTCTCTACAGAGGCCAGGCGAGTCTGTCGAGAGGCCCGGCGAGTTTGTCGAGAGGCCGGGCGAGCCTTTAGAGAGGCCGGGCGAGTCTCTACAGAGGCTGGGCGAGTCTTTACAGAGGCCAGGCGAGTCTGTCAAGAGGCCCGACGAATCTGTCGAGAGGCCGGGCGAGTCTCTCCAGAGCCTGGGCGAGTCTCTACAGAGGCTGGGTGAGTCTCTCCAGGGGCCAGGCGAGTCTGTGGAGAGGCCGGGCGAGCCTTTAGAGAGGCTGGGCGAGTCTCTCCAGGGGCCGGGCGAGTCTCTCCAGAGGCAGGGCAAGTCTCTACAGAGGCTGGGCGAGTCTGTACAGAGGCCAGGCGAGTCTGTCGAGAGGCCCGGCAAGTCTGTCGAGAGGCCGGGCGAGTCTCTCCAGGGGCCGGGCGAGTCTCTCCAGAGGCCGGGCGAGTCTCTACAGTGGCCGGGCAAGTCTCTCCAGACACTGGGCGAGTCTCTCCAGGGGCCGGGCGAGTCTCTCCAGAGGCCGGTCGAGACTCTCCGGGGGCCGGGTGAGTCTCTCCAGGGGCCGGGTCAGTCTCTCTAGGGGCCGGGCGAGTCTCTACAGAGGCCGGGCGAGTCTCTCCAGAGGCAGGGCGAGTCTCTACGAGGCCGGGCGAGTCTCTACAGTGGCCGGGCGAGTCTCTCGAGACACTGGGCGAGTCTCTCCAGGGGTCGGGCGAGTCTCTCCATAGGCCGGTCGAGACTCTCCGGGGGCCGGGTGAGTCTCTCCGGGGGCCGGATGAGTCTCTCCAGGGGCTTGGCGAGTCTCTACAGAGGCTGGGCGAGTCTCTACAGAGGCCAGGCGAGTCTGTCGAGAGGCCCGGCGAGTTTGTCGAGAGGCTGGGCGAGTCTCTCCAGGGGCCGGGTGAGTCTCTCCAGAGGCCGGGCGAGTCTCTAAAGTGGCCGGGCGAGTCTCTCGAGACAGCAGGCGAGTCTCTCCAGGGGTCGGGCGAGTCTCTCCAGAGGCCGGTCGAGACTCTCCGGGGGCCGGGTGAGTCTCTCCAGGGGCCGGGTCAGTCTCTCTAGGGGCCGGGCGAGTCTCTACAGAGGTCGGGCGAGTCTCTCCAGAGGCCATGCGAGTCTATACAGAGGCCGGGCGAGTCTCTCCAAAGGCTGGGCGAGTTTCTTCAGGTGCCAGGCGAGTCTCTAGAGAGGCCGGGCGAGTCTCTCCAGAGGCCGGGCCAGTCTCTACAGAGGCCGGGCGAGTGTCTACAGAGGCCGTGCGAGTCTCTCCAGTGGCTGGACGAGGCTCTCCAGAGGCTGGGCGAGTCTCTCCAAGGGCGGACGAGAGCAAGTCTCTCCAGAGACCTGGTTAGTCTCTCCAGAGGCCGAGCGAGTCTCTTCAGAGGCCGGGCGATTCTCTCCAGAGGCCGGGCGAGTCTCTCCAGGGGCCAGGCGAGTCTCTGCAGAGGACGGACAAGTCTCTCTAGAGGCCGGGCGAGTCTCTCCAAAGGCCGGGCGATGGCGAGTCTCTTCAGAGACCTGGCGAGTCTCTCCAGAGGCCGAGCGAGTCTCTACAGAGGCCGGGCGAGTCTCTCCAGAGACCAGGCGAGTCTCTCCAGAGGCTGGGCGAGTCTCTACAGAGGCCAGGCGAGTCTGTCGAGAGGCCCGGCGAGTCTGTCGAGAGGCCGGGCGAGTCTCTCCAGGGGCCGGGTGAGTCTCTCCAGAGGTCGGACGAGTCTCTACAGTGGCCGGGCGAGTCTCTCCAGAGGCCGGGCGAGTCTCTACAGTGGCCGGGCGAGTCTCTCGAGAAACTGGGTGAGTCTCTCCAGAGGCCGAGCGAATTTCTACAGAGGCCAGGCGAGTCTCTACAGAGGACGGTCAAGTCTCTCTAGATGCCAGGCGAGTCTCTCCAGAGGCCGGGCGATGGCGAGTCTCTTCAGAGGCAGGGCGAGTCTCTACGAGGCTGGGCGAGTCTCTACAGAGGCCAGGCGAGTCTGTCGAGAGGCCCGGCGAGTTTGTCGAGAGGCCGGGCGAGTCTGTCCAGGGGCCGGGTGAGTCTCTCCAGAGGCCGGGCGAGTCTCTACAGTGGCCGGGCGAGTCTTTCGAGACAGCGGGCGAGTCTCTCCAGTGGCCGGGCGAGTCTTTCGAGACAGCGGGCGAGTCTCTCCAGGGGCCGGGCGAGTCTCTCCAGAGGCCGGTCGAGACTCTCCGGGGGCCGGGTGAGTCTCTCCAGGGGCCGGGTCAGTCTCTCTAGGGGCCGGGCGAGTCTCTACAGAGGCCGGGCGAGTCTCTCCAGAGGCCATGCGAGTCTATACAGAGGCCGGGCGAGTCTCTACAGAGGCTGGGCGAGTCTTTACAGAGGCCAGGCGAGTCTGTCAAGAGGCCCGACGATTCTGTCGAGAGGCCGGGCGAGTCTCTCCAGAGCCTGGGCGAGTCTCTACAGAGGCTGGGTGAGTCTCTCCAGGGGCCAGGCGAGTCTGTCGAGAGGCCGGGCGAGCCTTTAGAGAGGCCGTGCGAGTCTCTCCAGGGGCCGGGCGAGTCTCTCCAGAGGCAGGGCAAGTCTCTACAGAGGCTGGGCGAGTCTCTACAGAGGCCAGGCGAGTCTGTCGAGAGGCCCGGCAAGTCTGTCGAGAGGCCGTGCGAGTCTCTCCTGGGGCCGGGCGAGTCTCTCCAGAGGCCGGGCGAGTCTCTACAGTGGCCGGGCGAGTCTCTCGAGACACTGGGCGAGTCTCTCCAGGGGCCGGGCGAGTCTCTCCAGAGGCCGGTCGAGACTCTCCGGGGGCCGGGTGAGTCTCTCCGGGGGCCGGATGAGTCTCTCCAGGGGCTTGGCGAGTCTCTACAGAGGCTGGGCGAGTCTCTACAGAGGCCAGGCGAGTCTGTCGAGAGGCCCGGCGAGTTTGTCGAGAGGCCGGGCGAGTCTCTCCAGGGGCCGGGTGAGTCTCTCCAGAGGCCGGGCGAGTCTCTACAGTGGCCGGGCGAGTCTCTCGAGACAGCAGGCGAGTCTCTCCAGGGGTCGGGCGAGTCTCTCCAGAGGCCGGTCGAGACTCTCTGGGGGCCGGGTGAGTCTCTCCAGGGGCCGGGTCAGTCTCTCTAGGGGCCGGGCGAGTCTCTACAGAGGTCGGGCGAGTCTCTCCAGAGGCCATGCGAGTCTATACAGAGGCCGGGCAAGTCTCTCCAAAGGCTGGGCGAGTTTCTTCAGGTGCCAGGCGAGTCTCTAGAGAGGCCGGGCGAGTCTCTCCAGAGGCCGGGCCAGTCTCTACAGAGGCCGGGCGAGTGTCTACAGAGGCCGTGCGAGTCTCTCCAGTGGCTGGACGAGGCTCTCCAGAGGCTGGGCGAGTCTCTCCAAGGGCGGACGAGAGCAAGTCTCTCCAGAGACCTGGCTAGTCTCTCCAGAGGCCGAGCGAGTCTCTTCAGAGGCCGGGCGATTCTCTCCAGAGGCCGGGCGAGTCTCTCCAGGGGCCAGGCGAGTCTCTGCAGAGGACGGACAAGTCTCTCTAGAGGCCGGGCGAGTCTCTCCAAAGGCCAGGCGATGGCGAGTCTCTTCAGAGACCTGGCGAGTCTCTCCAGAGGCCGAGCGAGTCTCTACAGAGGCCGGGCGAGTCTCTCCAGAGACCAGGCGAGTCTCTCCAGAGGCTGGGCGAGTCTCTACAGAGGCCAGGCGAGTCTGTCGAGAGGCCCGGCGAGTCTGTCGAGAGGCCGGGCGAGTCTCTCCAGGGGCCGGGTGAGTCTCTCCAGAGGTCGGACGAGTCTCTTCAGTGGCCGGGCGAGTCTCTCCAGAGGCCGGGCGAGTCTCTACAGTGGCCGGGCGAGTCTCTCGAGAAACTGGGTGAGTCTCTCCAGAGGCCGAGCGAATTTCTACAGAGGCCAGGCGAGTCTCTACAGAGGACGGTCAAGTCTCTCTAGATGCCAGGCGAGTCTCTCCAGAGGCCGGGCGATGGCGAGTCTCTTCAGAGGCAGGGCGAGTCTCTACGAGGCTGGGCGAGTCTCTACAGAGGCCAGGCGAGTCTGTCGAGAGGCCCGGCGAGTTTGTCGAGAGGCCGGGCGAGTCTGTCCAGGGGCCGGGTGAGTCTCTCCAGAGGCCGGGCGAGTCTCTACAGTGGCCGGGCGAGTCTTTCGAGACAGCGGGCGAGTCTCTCCAGTGGCCGGGCGAGTCTTTCGAGACAGCGGGCGAGTCTCTCCAGGGGCCGGGCGAGTCTCTCCAGAGGCCGGTCGAGACTCTCCGGGGGCCGGGTGAGTCTCTCCAGGGGCCGGGTCAGTCTCTCTAGGGGCCGGGCGAGTCTCTACAGAGGCCGGGCGAGTCTCTCCAGAGGCCATGCGAGTCTATACAGAGGCCGGGCGAGTCTCTACAGAGGCTGGGCGAGTCTTTACAGAGGCCAGGCGAGTCTGTCAAGAGGCCCGACGATTCTGTCGAGAGGCCGGGCGAGTCTCTCCAGAGCCTGGGCGAGTCTCTACAGAGGCTGGGTGAGTCTCTCCAGGGGCCAGGCGAGTCTGTCGAGAGGCCGGGCGAGCCTTTAGAGAGGCCGGGCGAGTCTCTCCAGGGGCCGGGCGAGTCTCTCCAGAGGCAGGGCAAGTCTCTACAGAGGCTGGGCGAGTTTCTACAGAGGCCAGGCGAGTCTGTCGAGAGGCCCGGCAAGTCTGTCGAGAGGCCGTGCGAGTCTCTCCTGGGGCCGGGCGAGTCTCTCCAGAGGCCGGGCGAGTCTCTACAGTGGCCGGGCGAGTCTCTCGAGACACTGGGCGAGTCTCTCCAGGGGCCGGGCGAGTCTCTCCAGAGGCCGGTCGAGACTCTCCGGGGGCCGGGTGAGTCTCTCCGGGGGCCGGATGAGTCTCTCCAGGGGCTTGGCGAGTCTCTACAGAGGCTGGGCGAGTCTCTACAGAGGCCAGGCGAATCTGTCGAGAGGCCCGGCGAGTTTGTCGAGAGGCCGGGCGAGTCTCTCCAGGGGCCGGGTGAGTCTCTCCAGAGGCCGGGCGAGTCTCTACAGTGGCCGGGCGAGTCTCTCGAGACAGCAGGCGAGTCTCTCCAGGGGTCGGGCGAGTCTCTCCAGAGGCCGGTCGAGACTCTCTGGGGGCCGGGTGAGTCTCTCCAGGGGCCGGGTCAGTCTCTCTAGGGGCCGGGCGAGTCTCTACAGAGGTCGGGCGAGTCTCTCCAGAGGCCATGCGAGTCTATACAGAGGCCGGGCGAGTCTCTCCAAAGGCTGGGCGAGTTTCTTCAGGTGCCAGGCGAGTCTCTAGAGAGGCCGGGCGAGTCTCCCCAGAGGCCGGGCCAGTCTCTACAGAGGCCGGGCGAGTGTCTACAGAGGCCGTGCGAGTCTCTCCAGTGGCTGGACGAGGCTCTCCAGAGGCTGGGCGAGTCTCTCCAAGGGCGGACGAGAGCAAGTCTCTCCAGAGACCTGGCTAGTCTCTCCAGAGGCCGAGCGAGTCTCTTCAGAGGCCGGGCGATTCTCTCCAGAGGCCGGGCGAGTCTCTCCAGGGGCCAGGCGAGTCTCTGCAGAGGACGGACAAGTCTCTCTAGAGGCCGGGCGAGTCTCTCCAAAGGCCGGGCGATGGCGAGTCTCTTCAGAGACCTGGCGAGTCTCTCCAGAGGCCGAGCGAGTCTCTACAGAGGCCGGGCGAGTCTCTCCAGAGACCAGGCGAGTCTCTCCAGAGGCTGGGCGAGTCTCTACAGAGGCCAGGCGAGTCTGTCGAGAGGCCCGGCGAGTCTGTCGAGAGGCCGGGCGAGTCTCTCCAGGGGCCGGGTGAGTCTATACAGAGGCCGGGCGAGTCTCTCCAAAGGCTGGGCGAGTTTCTTCAGGTGCCAGGCGAGTCTCTACAGTGGCCGGGCGAGTCTCTCCAGAGGCCGGGCGAGTCTCTACAGTGGCCGGGCGAGTCTCTCGAGAAACTGGGTGAGTCTCTCCAGAGGCCGAGCGAATCTCTACAGAGGCCAGGCGAGTCTCTACAGAGGACGGTCAAGTCTCTCTAGATGCCAGGCGAGTCTCTCCAGAGGCCGGGCGATGGCAAGTCTCTTCAGAGGCCAGGCGAGTCTCTCCAGGGGCGGACGAGGGCAAGTCTCTCCAGAGACCTGGCGAGTCTCTCCAGAGGCCGAGCGAGTCTCTACAGAGGCCAGGCGAGTCTCTCCAGGGGCCGGGCGAGTCTCTCCAGAGACCGGCGCGTCTCTCCAGAGGCCGGGCGAGTCTCTACAGAGGCCAGGCGAGTCTGTCGAGAGGCCCGGCGAGTCTGTCAAGAGGCCGGCCAGCCTCTAGAGAGGCCGGGCGAGTCTCTCCAGGGGCCGGGCGAGGCTCTCCAGAGGCCGGGCGAGTCTCTACAGCGGCCGGGCGAGTCTCTCGAGACACTGGGCGAGTCTGTCCAGGGGCCGGGCGAGTCTCTCCAGAGGCCGGTCGTGACTCTCCGGGGGCCGGGTGAGTCTCTCCAGAGGCCGGTCGTGACTCTCCGGGGGCCGGGTGAGTCTCTCCAGGGGCCGGGTGAGTCTCTCCAGGGGCCGGGTGAGTCTCTCCAGAGGCTGGGCGAGTCTCTACAGAGGCTGAGCGAGTCTCTACAGAGGCTGGGTGAGTCTCTCCAGGGGCCAGGCGAGTCTGTCGAGAGGCCGGGCGAGCCTTTAGAGTGGCCGGGCGAGTCTCTCCAGGGGCCGGGCGAGTCTCTCCAGAGGCAGGGCAAGTCTCTACAGAGGCTGGGCGAGTCTCTACAGAGGCCAGGCGAGTCTGTTGAGAGGCCAGGCGAGTCTCTCCAGGGGCCGGGCGAGTCTCTCCAGAGGCCGGGCGAGTCTCTACAGTGGCCGGGCGAGTCTCTCGAGACACTGGGCGAGTCTCTCCAGGGGCCGGGCGAGTCTCTCCAGAGGCCGGTCGAGACTCTCCGGGGGCCGGGTGAGTCTCTTCAGGGGCCGGGTCAGTCTCTCTAGGGGCCGGGCGAGTCTCTACAGAGGCCGGGCGAGTCTCTCCAGAGGCAGATCGAGTCTCTACAGAGGCTGGGCGAGTCTCTACAGAGGCCAGGCGAGTCTGTCGAGAGGCCCGGCGAGTTTGTCGAGAGGCCGGGCGAGTCTGTCCAGGGGCCGGGTGAGTCTCTCCAGAGGCCGGGCGAGTCTCTACAGTGGCCGGGCGAGTCTTTCGAGACAGCGGGCGAGTCTCTCCAGTCGCCGGGCGAGTCTTTCGAGACAGCGGGCGAGTCTCTCCAGGGGCCGGGCGAGTCTCTCCAGAGGCCGGTCGAGACTCTCCGGGGGCCGGGTGAGTCTCTCCAGGGGCCGGGTCAGTCTCTCTAGGGGCCGGGCGAGTCTCTACAGAGGCCGGGCGAGTCTCTCCAGAGGCCATGCGAGTCTATACAGAGGCCGGGCGAGTCTCTACAGAGGCTGGGCGAGTCTTTACAGAGGCCAGGCGAGTCTGTCAAGAGGCCCGACAATTCTGTTGAGAGGCCGGGCGAGTCTCTCCTGAGCCTGGGCGAGTCTCTACAGAGGCTGGGTGAGTCTCTCCAGGGGCCAGGCGAGTCTCTCCAGAGGCTGGGCGAGTCTCTACAGAGGCTGGGCGAGTCTTTACAGAGGCCAGGCGAGTCTGTCGAGAGGCCGGGCGAGCCTTTAGAGAGGCCGGGCGAGTCTCTCCAGGGGCCGGGCGAGTCTCTCCAGAGGCAGGGCAAGTCTCTACAGAGGCTGGGCGAGTCTCTACAGAGGCCAGGCGAGTCTGTCGAGAGGCCCGGCAAGTATGTCGAGAGGCCGGGCGAGTCTCTCCAGGGGCCGGGCGAGTCTCTCCAGGGGCCGGGTCAGTCTCTCTAGGGGCCGGGCGAGTCTCTCCAGAGGCCGGTCGAGACTCTCCGGGGGCCGGGTGAGTCTCTCCAGGGGCCGGGTCAGTCTCTCTAGGGGCCGGGCGAGTCTCTACAGAGGCCGGGCGAGTCTCTCCAATGGCCATGCGAGTCTATACAGAGGCCGGGCGAGTCTCTACAGAGGCTGGGCGAGTCTTTACAGAGGCCAGGCGAGTCTGTCAAGAGGCCCGACAATTCTGTTGAGAGGCCGGGCGAGTCTCTCCAGAGCCTGGGCGAGTCTCTACAGAGGCTGGGTGAGTCTCTCCAGGGGCCAGGCGAGTCTGTCGAGAGGCCGGGCGAGCCTTTAGAGAGGCCGGGCGAGTCTCTCCAGGGGCCGGGCGAGTCTCTCCAGAGGCAGGGCAAGTCTCTACAGAGGCTGGGCGAGTCTCTACAGAGGCCAGGCGAGTCTGTCGAGAGGCCCGGCAAGTCTGTCGAGAGGCCGTGCGAGTCTCTCCTGGGGCCGGGCGAGTCTCTCCAGAGGCCGGGCGAGTCTCTACAGTGGCCGGGCGAGTCTCTCGAGACACTGGGCGTGTCTCTCCAGGGGCCGGGCGAGTCTCTCCAGAGGCCGGTCGAGACTCTCCGGGGGCCGGGTGAGTCTCTCCGGGGGCCGGATGAGTCTCTCCAGGGGCTTGGCGAGTCTCTACAGAGGCTGGGCGAGTCTCTACAGAGGCCAGGCAAGTCTGTCGAGATGCCCGGCGAGTTTGTCGAGAGGCCGGGCGAGTCTCTCCAGGGGCCGGGTGAGTCTCTCCAGAGGCCGGGCGAGTCTCTACAGTGGCCGGGCGAGTCTCTCGAGACAGCAGGCGAGTCTCTCCAGGGGTCGGGCGAGTCTCTCCAGAGGCCGGTCGAGACTCTCTGGGGGCCGGGTGAGTCTCTCCAGGGGCCGGGTCAGTCTCTCTAGGGGCCGGGCGAGTCTCTACAGAGGTCGGGCGAGTCTCTCCAGAGGCCATGCGAGTCTATACAGAGGCCGGGCGAGTCTCTCCAAAGGCTGGGCGAGTTTCTTCAGGTGCCAGGCGAGTCTCTAGAGAGGCCGGGCGAGTCTCTCCAGAGGCCGGGCCCGTCTCTACAGAGGCCGGGCGAGTGTCTACAGAGGCCGTGCGAGTCTCTCCAGTGGCTGGACGAGGCTCTCCAGAGGCTGGGCGAGTCTCTCCAAGGGCGGACGAGAGCAAGTCTCTCCAGAGACCTGGCTAGTCTCTCCAGAGGCCCAGCGAGTCTCTTCAGAGGCCGGGCGATTCTCTCCAGAGGCCGGGCGAGTCTCTCCAGGGGCCAGGCGAGTCTCTGCAGAGGACGGACAAGTCTCTCTAGAGGCCGGGCGAGTCTCTCCAAAGGCCGGGCGATGGCGAGTCTCTTCAGAGACCTGGCGAGTCTCTCCAGAGGCCGAGCGAGTCTCTACAGAGGCCGGGCGAGTCTCTCCAGAGACCAGGCGAGTCTCTCCAGAGGCTGGGCGAGTCTCTACAGAGGCCAGGCGAGTCTGTCGAGAGGCCCGGCGAGTCTGTCGAGAGGCCGGGCGAGTCTCTCCAGGGGCCGGGTGAGTCTCTCCAGAGGTCGGACGAGTCTCTACAGTGGCCGGGCGAGTCTCTCCAGAGGCCGGGCGAGTCTCTACAGTGGCCGGGCGAGTTTCTCGAGAAACTGGGTGAGTCTCTCCAGAGGCCGAGCGAATCTCTACAGAGTCCAGGCGAGTCTCTACAGAGGACGGTCAAGTCTCTCTAGATGCCAGGCGAGTCTCTCCAGAGACCGGGCGATGGCGAGTCTCTTCAGAGGCCAGGCGAGTCTCTCCAGGGGCGGACGAGGGCAAGTCTCTCCAGAGACCTGGCGAGTCTCTCCAGAGGCCGAGCGAGTCTCTACAGAGGCCAGGCGAGTCTCTCCAGGGGCCGGGCGAGTCTCTCCAGAGACCGGCGTGTCTCTCCAGAGGCCGGGCGAGTCTCTACAGAGGCCAGGCGAGTCTGTCGAGAGGCCCGGCGAGTCTGTCAAGAGGCCGGGCGAGCCTCTAGAGAGGCCGGGCGAGTCTCTCCAGGGGCCGGGCGAGGCTCTCCAGAGGCCGGGCGAGTCTCTACAGCGGCCGGGCGAGTCTCTCGAGACACTGGGCGAGTCTGTCCAGGGGCCGGGCGAGTCTCTCCAGAGGCCGGTCGTGACTCTCCGGGGGCCGGGTGAGTCTCTCCAGAGGCCGGTCGTGACTCTCCGGGGGCCGGGTGAGTCTCTCCAGGGGCCGGGTGAGTCTCTCCAGGGGCCGGGTGAGTCTCTCCAGAGGCTGGGCGAGTCTCTACAGAGGCTGAGCGAGTCTCTACAGAGGCTGGGTGAGTCTTTCCAGGGGCCAGGCGAGTCTGTCGAGAGGCCGGGCGAGCCTTTAGAGTGGCCGGGCGAGTCTCTCCAGGGGCCGGGCGAGTCTCTCCAGAGGCAGGGCAAGTCTCTACAGAGGCTGGGCGAGTCTCTACAGAGGCCAGGCGAGTCTGTCGAGAGGCCCGGCAAGTCTGTCGAGAGGCCGGGCGAGTCTCTCCAGGGGCCGGGCGAGTCTCTCCAGAGGCCGGGCGAGTCTCTACAGTGGCCGGGCGAGTCTCTCGAGACACTGGGCGAGTCTCTCCAGGGGCCGGGCGAGTCTCTCCAGAGGCCGGTCGAGACTCTCCGGGGGCCGGGTGAGTCTCTTCAGGGGCCGGGTCAGTCTCTCTAGGGGCCGGGCGAGTCTCTACAGAGGCCGGGCGAGTCTCTCCAGAGGCAGATCGAGTCTCTACAGAGGCTGGGCGAGTCTCTACAGAGGCCAGGCGAGTCTGTCGAGAGGCCCGGCGAGTTTGTCGAGAGGCCGGGCGAGTCTGTCCAGGGGCCGGGTGAGTCTCTCCAGAGGCCGGGCGAGTCTCTACAGTGGCCGGGCGAGTCTTTCGAGACAGCGGGCGAGTCTCTCCAGTCGCCGGGCGAGTCTTTCGAGACAGCGGGCGAGTCTCTCCAGGGGCCGGGCGAGTCTCTCCAGAGGCCGGTCGAGACTCTCCGGGGGCCGGGTGAGTCTCTCCAGGGGCCGGGTCAGTCTCTCTAGGGGCCGGGCGAGTCTCTACAGAGGCCGGGCGAGTCTCTCCAGAGGCCATGCGAGTCTATACAGAGGCCGGGCGAGTCTCTACAGAGGCTGGGCGAGTCTTTACAGAGGCCAGGCGAGTCTGTCAAGAGGCCCGACAATTCTGTTGAGAGGCCGGGCGAGTCTCTCCTGAGCCTGGGCGAGTCTCTACAGAGGCTGGGTGAGTCTCTCCAGGGGCCAGGCGAGTCTCTCCAGAGGCTGGGCGAGTCTCTACAGAGGCTGGGCGAGTCTTTACAGAGGCCAGGCGAGTCTGTCGAGAGGCCGGGCGAGCCTTTAGAGAGGCCGGGCGAGTCTCTCCAGGGGCCGGGCGAGTCTCTCCAGAGGCAGGGCAAGTCTCTACAGAGGCTGGGCGAGTCTCTACAGAATCCAGGCGAGTCTGTCGAGAGGCCCGGCAAGTATGTCGAGAGGCCGGGCGAGTCTCTCCAGGGGCCGGGCGAGTCTCTCCAGAGGCCGGGCGAGTCTCTACAGTGGCCGGGCGAGTCTCTCGAGACACTGGGCGAGTCTCTCCAGTGGCCGGGCGAGTCTTTCGAGACAGCGGGCGAGTCTCTCCAGGGGCGGGCGAGTCTCTCCAGAGGCCGGTCGAGACTCTCAGGGGGCCGGGTGAGTCTCTCCAGGGGCCGGGTCAGTCTCTCTAGGGGCCGGGCGAGTCTCTACAGAGGCCGGGCGAGTCTCTCCAGAGGCCATGCGAGTCTATACAGAGGCTGGGCGAGTCTCTACAGAGGCTGGGCGAGTCTTTACAGAGGCCAGGCGAGTCTGTCAAGAGGCCCGACGATTCTGTCGAGAGGCCGGGCGAGTCTCTCCAGAGCCTGGGCGAGTCTCTACAGAGGCTGGGTGAGTCTCTCCAGGGGCCAGGCGAGTCTGTCGAGAGGCCGGGCGAGCCTTTAGAGAGGCCGGGCGAGTCTCTCCAGGGGCCGGGCGATTCTCTCCAGAGGCAGGGCAAGTCTCTACAGAGGCTGGGCGAGTCTCTACAGAGGCCAGGCGAGTCTGTCGAGAGGCCCGGCAAGTCTGTCGAGAGGCCGGGCGAGTCTCTCCAGGGGCCGGGCTAGTCTCTCCAGAGGCCGGGCGAGTCTCTACAGTGGCCGGGCGAGTCTCTCGAGACACTGGGCGAGTCTCTCCAGGGGCCGGGCGAGTCTCTCCAGAGGCCGGTCGAGACTCTCCGGGGGCCGGGTGAGTCTCTCCGGGGGCCGGGTGAGTCTCTCCAGGGGCCGGGTCAGTCTCTCTAGGGGCCGGGCGAGTCTCTACAGAGGTCGGGCGAGTCTCTCCAGAGGCTGGGCGAGTCTCTACAGAGGCTGGGTGAGTCTCTCCAGGGGCCAGGCGAGTCTCTCCAGAGGCTGGGCGAGTCTCTACAGAGGCTGGGCGAGTCTTTACAGAGGCCAGGCGAGTCTCTCCAGGAGCGGACGAGGGCAAGTCTCTCCAGAGACCTGGCGAGTCTCTCCAGAGGCCGAGCGAGTCTCTACAGAGGCCAGGCGAGTCTCTCCAGGGGCCGGGCGAGTCTCTCCAGAGACTGGCGAGTCTCTCCAGAGGCCGGGCGAGTCTCTACAGAGGCCAGGCGAGTCTGTCGAGAGGCCCGGCGAGTCTGTCAAGAGGCCGGGCGAGCCTCTAGAGAGGCCGGGCGAGGCTCTCCAGAGGCCGGGCGAGTCTCTACAGCGGCCGGGCGAGTCTCTCGAGACACTGGGCGAGTCTGTCCAGGGGCCGGGCGAGTCTCTCCAGAGGCAGGTCGTGACTCTCCGGGGGCCGGGTGAGTCTCTCCAGGGGCCGGGTGAGTCTCTCCAGGGGCCGGGTGAGTCTCTCCAGGGGCCAGGCGAGTCTCTCCAGAGGCTGGGCGAGTCTCTACAGAGGCTGAGCGAGTCTTTACAGAGGCCAGGCGAGTCTGTCGAGAGGCCGGGCGAGCCTCTACAGAGGCTGGGCGAGGCTCTCCAGAGGCCGGGCGAGTCTCTCCAGAGGCCGGTCGAGACTCTCCGGGGGCCGGGTGAGTCTCTCCAGGGGCCGGGTCAGTCTCTCTAGGGGCCGGGCGAGTCTCTACAGAGGCCGGGCGAGTCTCTCCAGAGGCCATGCGAGTCTATACAGCGGCAGGGCGAGTCTCTCCAAAGGCTGGGCGAGTTTCTTCAGGTGCCAGGCGAGTCTCTAGAGAGGCCGGGCGAGTCTCTCCAGAGGCCGGGCGAGTCTCTACAGAGGCTGGGTGAGTCTCTCCAGGGGCCAGGCGAGTCTGTCGAGAGGCCGGGCGAGCCTTTAGAGAGGCCGGGCGAGTCTCTCCAGGGGCCGGGCGAGTCTCTCCAGAGGCAGGGCAAGTCTCTACAGAGGCTGGGCGAGTCTCTACAGAGGCCAGGCGAGTCTGTCGAGAGGCCCGGCAAGTCTGTCGAGAGGCCGTGCGAGTCTCTCCTGGGGCCGGGCGAGTCTCTCCAGAGGCCGGGCGAGTCTCTACAGTGGCCGGGCGAGTCTCTCGAGACACTGGGCGAGTCTCTCCAGGGGCCGGGCGAGTCTCTCCAGAGGCCGGTCGAGACTCTCCGGGGGCCGGGTGAGTCTCTCCGGGGGCCGGATGAGTCTCTCCAGGGGCTTGGCGAGTCTCTACAGAGGCTGGGCGAGTCTCTACAGAGGCCAGGCGAATCTGTCGAGAGGCCCGGCGAGTTTGTCGAGAGGCCGGGCGAGTCTCTCCAGGGGCCGGGTGAGTCTCTCCAGAGGCCGGGCGAGTCTCTACAGTGGCCGGGCGAGTCTCTCGAGACAGCAGGCGAGTCTCTCCAGGGGTCGGGCGAGTCTCTCCAGAGGCCGGTCGAGACTCTCTGGGGGCCGGGTGAGTCTCTCCAGGGGCCGGGTCAGTCTCTCTAGGGGCCGGGCGAGTCTCTACAGAGGTCGGGCGAGTCTCTCCAGAGGCCATGCGAGTCTATACAGAGGCCGGGCGAGTCTCTCCAAAGGCTGGGCGAGTTTCTTCAGGTGCCAGGCGAGTCTCTAGAGAGGCCGGGCGAGTCTCCCCAGAGGCCGGGCCAGTCTCTACAGAGGCCGGGCGAGTGTCTACAGAGGCCGTGCGAGTCTCTCCAGTGGCTGGACGAGGCTCTCCAGAGGCTGGGCGAGTCTCTCCAAGGGCGGACGAGAGCAAGTCTCTCCAGAGACCTGGCTAGTCTCTCCAGAGGCCGAGCGAGTCTCTTCAGAGGCCGGGCGATTCTCTCCAGAGGCCGGGCGAGTCTCTCCAGGGGCCAGGCGAGTCTCTGCAGAGGACGGACAAGTCTCTCTAGAGGCCGGGCGAGTCTCTCCAAAGGCCGGGCGATGGCGAGTCTCTTCAGAGACCTGGCGAGTCTCTCCAGAGGCCGAGCGAGTCTCTACAGAGGCCGGGCGAGTCTCTCCAGAGACCAGGCGAGTCTCTCCAGAGGCTGGGCGAGTCTCTACAGAGGCCAGGCGAGTCTGTCGAGAGGCCCGGCGAGTCTGTCGAGAGGCCGGGCGAGTCTCTCCAGGGGCCGGGTGAGTCTATACAGAGGCCGGGCGAGTCTCTCCAAAGGCTGGGCGAGTTTCTTCAGGTGCCAGGCGAGTCTCTACAGTGGCCGGGCGAGTCTCTCCAGAGGCCGGGCGAGTCTCTACAGTGGCCGGGCGAGTCTCTCGAGAAACTGGGTGAGTCTCTGCAGAGGCCGAGCGAATCTCTACAGAGGCCAGGCGAGTCTCTACAGAGGACGGTCAAGTCTCTCTAGATGCCAGGCGAGTCTCTCCAGAGGCCGGGCGATGGCAAGTCTCTTCAGAGGCCAGGCGAGTCTCTCCAGGGGCGGACGAGGGCAAGTCTCTCCAGAGACCTGGCGAGTCTCTCCAGAGGCCGAGCGAGTCTCTACAGAGGCCAGGCGAGTCTCTCCAGGGGCCGGGCGAGTCTCTCCAGAGACCGGCGTGTCTCTCCAGAGGCCGGGCGAGTCTCTACAGAGGCCAGGCGAGTCTGTCGAGAGGCCCGGCGAGTCTGTCAAGAGGCCGGGCGAGCCTCTAGAGAGGCCGGGCGAGTCTCTCCAGGGGCCGGGCGAGGCTCTCCAGAGGCCGGGCGAGTCTCTACAGCGGCCGGGCGAGTCTCTCGAGACACTGGGCGAGTCTGTCCAGGGGCCGGGCGAGTCTCTCCAGAGGCCGGTCGTGACTCTCCGGGGGCCGGGTGAGTCTCTCCAGAGGCCGGTCGTGACTCTCCGGGGGCCGGGTGAGTCTCTCCAGGGGCCGGGTGAGTCTCTCCAGGGGCCGGGTGAGTCTCTCCAGAGGCTGGGCGAGTCTCTACAGAGGCTGAGCGAGTCTCTACAGAGGCTGGGTGAGTCTCTCCAGGGGCCAGGCGAGTCTGTCGAGAGGCCGGGCGAGCCTTTAGAGTGGCCGGGCGAGTCTCTCCAGGGGCCGGGCGAGTCTCTCCAGAGGCAGGGCAAGTCTCTACAGAGGCTGGGCGAGTCTCTACAGAGGCCAGGCGAGTCTGTCGAGAGGCCCGGCAAGTCTGTCGAGAGGCCGGGCGAGTCTCTCCAGGGGCCGGGCGAGTCTCTCCAGAGGCCGGGCGAGTCTCTACAGTGGCCGGGCGAGTCTCTCGAGACACTGGGCGAGTCTCTCCAGGGGCCGGGCGAGTCTCTCCAGAGGCCGGTCGAGACTCTCCGGGGGCCGGGTGAGTCTCTTCAGGGGCCGGGTCAGTCTCTCTAGGGGCCGGGCGAGTCTCTACAGAGGCCGGGCGAGTCTCTCCAGAGGCAGATCGAGTCTCTACAGAGGCTGGGCGAGTCTCTACAGAGGCCAGGCGAGTCTGTCGAGAGGCCCGGCGAGTTTGTCGAGAGGCCGGGCGAGTCTGTCCAGGGGCCGGGTGAGTCTCTCCAGAGGCCGGGCGAGTCTCTACAGTGGCCGGGCGAGTCTTTCGAGACAGCGGGCGAGTCTCTCCAGTCGCCGGGCGAGTCTTTCGAGACAGCGGGCGAGTCTCTCCAGGGGCCGGGCGAGTCTCTCCAGAGGCCGGTCGAGACTCTCCGGGGGCCGGGTGAGTCTCTCCAGGGGCCGGGTTAGTCTCTCTAGGGGCCGGGCGAGTCTCTACAGAGGCCGGGCGAGTCTCTCCAGAGGCCATGCGAGTCTATACAGAGGCCGGGCGAGTCTCTACAGAGGCTGGGCGAGTCTTTACAGAGGCCAGGCGAGTCTGTCAAGAGGCCCGACAATTCTGTTGAGAGGCCGGGCGAGTCTCTCCTGAGCTTGGGCGAGTCTCTACAGAGGCTGGGTGAGTCTCTCCAGGGGCCAGGCGAGTCTCTCCAGAGGCTGGGCGAGTCTCTACAGAGGCTGGGCGAGTCTTTACAGAGGCCAGGCGAGTCTGTCGAGAGGCCGGGCGAGCCTTTAGAGAGGCCGGGCGAGTCTCTCCAGGGGCCGGGCGAGTCTCTCCAGAGGCAGGGCAAGTCTCTACAGAGGCTGGGCGAGTCTCTACAGAGGCCAGGCGAGTCTGTCGAGAGGCCCGGCAAGTATGTCGAGAGGCCGGGCGAGTCTCTCCAGGGGCCGGGCGAGTCTCTCCAGGGGCCGGGTCAGTCTCTCTAGGGGCCGGGCGAGTCTCTCCAGAGGCCGGTCGAGACTCTCCGGGGGCCGGGTGAGTCTCTCCAGGGGCCGGGTCAGTCTCTCTAGGGGCCGGGCGAGTCTCTACAGAGGCCGGGCGAGTCTCTCCAGAGGCCATGCGAGTCTATACAGAGGCCGGGCGAGTCTCTACAGAGGCTGGGCGAGTCTTTACAGAGGCCAGGCGAGTCTGTCAAGAGGCCCGACAATTCTGTTGAGAGGCCGGGCGAGTCTCTCCAGAGCCTGGGCGAGTCTCTACAGAGGCTGGGTGAGTCTCTCCAGGGGCCAGGCGAGTCTGTCGAGAGGCCGGGCGAGCCTTTAGAGAGGCCGGGCGAGTCTCTCCAGGGGCCGGGCGAGTCTCTCCAGAGGCAGGGCAAGTCTCTACAGAGGCTGGGCGAGTCTCTACAGAGGCCAGGCGAGTCTGTCGAGAGGCCCGGCAAGTCTGTCGAGAGGCCGTGCGAGTCTCTCCTGGGGCCGGGCGAGTCTCTCCAGAGGCCGGGCGAGTCTCTACAGTGGCCGGGCGAGTCTCTCGAGACACTGGGCGTGTCTCTCCAGGGGCCGGGCGAGTCTCTCCAGAGGCCGGTTGAGACTCTCCGGGGGCCGGGTGAGTCTCTCCGGGGGCCGGATGAGTCTCTCCAGGGGCTTGGCGAGTCTCTACAGAGGCTGGGCGAGTCTCTACAGAGGCCAGGCAAGTCTGTCGAGATGCCCGGCGAGTTTGTCGAGAGGCCGGGCGAGTCTCTCCAGGGGCCGGGTGAGTCTCTCCAGAGGCCGGGCGAGTCTCTACAGTGGCCGGGCGAGTCTCTCGAGACAGCAGGCGAGTCTCTCCAGGGGTCGGGCGAGTCTCTCCAGAGGCCGGTCGAGACTCTCTGGGGGCCGGGTGAGTCTCTCCAGGGGCCGGGTCAGTCTCTCTAGGGGCCGGGCGAGTCTCTACAGAGGTCGGGCGAGTCTCTCCAGAGGCCATGCGAGTCTATACAGAGGCCGGGCGAGTCTCTCCAAAGGCTGGGCGAGTTTCTTCAGGTGCCAGGCGAGTCTCTAGAGAGGCCGGGCGAGTCTCTCCAGAGGCCGGGCCCGTCTCTACAGAGGCCGGGCGAGGGTCTACAGAGGCCGTGCGAGTCTCTCCAGTGGCTGGACGAGGCTCTCCAGAGGCTGGGCGAGTCTCTCCAAGGGCGGACGAGAGCAAGTCTCTCCAGAGACCTGGCTAGTCTCTCCAGAGGCCGAGCGAGTCTCTTCAGAGGCCGGGCGATTCTCTCCAGAGGCCGGGCGAGTCTCTCCAGGGGCCAGGCGAGTCTCTGCAGAGGACGGACAAGTCTCTCTAGAGGCCGGGCGAGTCTCTCCAAAGGCCGGGCGATGGCGAGTCTCTTCAGAGACCTGGCGAGTCTCTCCAGAGGCCGAGCGAGTCTCTACAGAGGCCGGGCGAGTCTCTCCAGAGACCAGGCGAGTCTCTCCAGAGGCTGGGCGAGTCTCTACAGAGGCCAGGCGAGTCTGTCGAGAGGCCCGGCGAGTCTGTCGAGAGGCCGGGCGAGTCTCTCCAGGGGCCGGGTGAGTCTCTCCAGAGGTCGGACGAGTCTCTACAGTGGCCGGGCGAGTCTCTCCAGAGGCCGGGCGAGTCTCTACAGTGGCCGGGCGAGTTTCTCGAGAAACTGGGTGAGTCTCTCCAGAGGCCGAGCGAATCTCTACAGAGGCCAGGCGAGTCTCTACAGAGGACGGTCAAGTCTCTCTAGATGCCAGGCGAGTCTCTCCAGAGACCGGGCGATGGCGAGTCTCTTCAGAGGCCAGGCGAGTCTCTCCAGGGGCGGACGAGGGCAAGTCTCTCCAGAGACCTGGCGAGTCTCTCCAGAGGCCGAGCGAGTCTCTACAGAGGCCAGGCGAGTCTCTCCAGGGGCCGGGCGAGTCTCTCCAGAGACCGGCGTGTCTCTCCAGAGGCCGGGCGAGTCTCTACAGAGGCCAGGCGAGTCTGTCGAGAGGCCCGGCGAGTCTGTCAAGAGGCCGGGCGAGCCTCTAGAGAGGCCGGGCGAGTCTCTCCAGGGGCCGGGCGAGGCTCTCCAGAGGCCGGGCGAGTCTCTACAGCGGCCGGGCGAGTCTCTCGAGACACTGGGCGAGTCTGTCCAGGGGCCGGGCGAGTCTCTCCAGAGGCCGGTCGTGACTCTCCGGGGGCCGGGTGAGTCTCTCCAGAGGCCGGTCGTGACTCTCCGGGGGCCGGGTGAGTCTCTCCAGGGGCCGGGTGAGTCTCTCCAGGGGCCGGGTGAGTCTCTCCAGAGGCTGGGCGAGTCTCTACAGAGGCTGAGCGAGTCTCTACAGAGGCTGGGTGAGTCTTTCCAGGGGCCAGGCGAGTCTGTCGAGAGGCCGGGCGAGCCTTTAGAGTGGCCGGGCGAGTCTCTCCAGGGGCCGGGCGAGTCTCTCCAGAGGCAGGGCAAGTCTCTACAGAGGCTGGGCGAGTCTCTACAGAGGCCAGGCGAGTCTGTCGAGAGGCCCGGCAAGTCTGTCGAGAGGCCGGGCGAGTCTCTCCAGGGGCCGGGCGAGTCTCTCCAGAGGCCGGGCGAGTCTCTACAGTGGCCGGGCGAGTCTCTCGAGACACTGGGCGAGTCTCTCCAGGGGCCGGGCGAGTCTCTCCAGAGGCCGGTCGAGACTCTCCGGGGGCCGGGTGAGTCTCTTCAGGGGCCGGGTCAGTCTCTCTAGGGGCCGGGCGAGTCTCTACAGAGGCCGGGCGAGTCTCTCCAGAGGCAGATCGAGTCTCTACAGAGGCTTGGCGAGTCTCTACAGAGGCCAGGCGAGTCTGTCGAGAGGCCCGGCGAGTTTGTCGAGAGGCCGGGCGAGTCTGTCCAGGGGCCGGGTGAGTCTCTCCAGAGGCCGGGCGAGTCTCTACAGTGGCCGGGCGAGTCTTTCGAGACAGCGGGCGAGTCTCTCCATTCGCCGGGCGAGTCTTTCGAGACAGCGGGCGAGTCTCTCCAGGGGCCGGGCGAGTCTCTCCAGAGGCCGGTCGAGACTCTCCGGGGGCCGGGTGAGTCTCTCCAGGGGCCGGGTCAGTCTCTCTAGGGGCCGGGCGAGTCTCTACAGAGGCCGGGCGAGTCTCTCCAGAGGCCATGCGAGTCTATACAGAGGCCGGGCGAGTCTCTACAGAGGCTGGGCGAGTCTTTACAGAGGCCAGGCGAGTCTGTCAAGAGGCCCGACAATTCTGTTGAGAGGCCGGGCGAGTCTCTCCTGAGCCTGGGCGAGTCTCTACAGAGGCTGGGTGAGTCTCTCCAGGGGCCAGGCGAGTCTCTCCAGAGGCTGGGCGAGTCTCTACAGAGGCTGGGCGAGTCTTTACAGAGGCCAGGCGAGTCTGTCGAGAGGCCGGGCGAGCCTTTAGAGAGGCCGGGCGAGTCTCTCCAGGGGCCGGGCGAGTCTCTCCAGAGGCAGGGCAAGTCTCTACAGAGGCTGGGCGAGTCTCTACAGAGGCCAGGCGAGTCTGTCGAGAGGCACGGCAAGTATGTCGAGAGGCCGGGCGAGTCTCTCCAGGGGCCGGGCGAGTCTCTCCAGAGGCTGGGCGAGTCTCTACAGAGGCCAGGCGAGTCTGTCGAGAGGCCCGGCGAGTCTGTCGAGAGGCCGGGCGAGTCTCTCCAGGGGCCGGGTGAGTCTCTCCAGAGGTCGGACGAGTCTCTACAGTGGCCGGGCGAGTCTCTCCAGAGGCCGGGCGAGTCTCTACAGTGGCCGGGCGAGTTTCTCGAGAAACTGGGTGAGTCTCTCCAGAGGCCGAGCGAATCTCTACAGAGGCCAGGCGAGTCTCTACAGAGGACGGTCAAGTCTCTCTAGATGCCAGGCGAGTCTCTCCAGAGACCGGGCGATGGCGAGTCTCTTCAGAGGCCAGGCGAGTCTCTCCAGGGGCGGACGAGGGCAAGTCTCTCCAGAGACCTGGCGAGTCTCTCCAGAGGCCGAGCGAGTCTCTACAGAGGCCAGGCGAGTCTCTCCAGGGGCCGGGCGAGTCTCTCCAGAGACCGGCGTGTCTCTCCAGAGGCCGGGCGAGTCTCTACAGAGGCCAGGCGAGTCTGTCGAGAGGCCCGGCGAGTCTGTCAAGAGGCCGGGCGAGCCTCTAGAGAGGCCGGGCGAGTCTCTCCAGGGGCCGGGCGAGGCTCTCCAGAGGCCGGGCGAGTCTCTACAGCGGCCGGGCGAGTCTCTCGAGACACTGGGCGAGTCTGTCCAGGGGCCGGGCGAGTCTCTCCAGAGGCCGGTCGTGACTCTCCGGGGGCCGGGTGAGTCTCTCCAGAGGCCGGTCGTGACTCTCCGGGGGCCGGGTGAGTCTCTCCAGGGGCCGGGTGAGTCTCTCCAGGGGCCGGGTGAGTCTCTCCAGAGGCTGGGCGAGTCTCTACAGAGGCTGAGCGAGTCTCTACAGAGGCTGGGTGAGTCTTTCCAGGGGCCAGGCGAGTCTGTCGAGAGGCCGGGCGAGCCTTTAGAGTGGCCGGGCGAGTCTCTCCAGGGGCCGGGCGAGTCTCTCCAGAGGCAGGGCAAGTCTCTACAGAGGCTGGGCGAGTCTCTACAGAGGCCAGGCGAGTCTGTCGAGAGGCCCGGCAAGTCTGTCGAGAGGCCGGGCGAGTCTCTCCAGGGGCCGGGCGAGTCTCTCCAGAGGCCGGGCGAGTCTCTACAGTGGCCGGGCGAGTCTCTCGAGACACTGGGCGAGTCTCTCCAGGGGCCGGGCGAGTCTCTCCAGAGGCCGGTCGAGACTCTCCGGGGGCCGGGTGAGTCTCTTCAGGGGCCGGGTCAGTCTCTCTAGGGGCCGGGCGAGTCTCTACAGAGGCCGGGCGAGTCTCTCCAGAGGCAGATCGAGTCTCTACAGAGGCTGGGCGAGTCTCTACAGAGGCCAGGCGAGTCTGTCGAGAGGCCCGGCGAGTTTGTCGAGAGGCCGGGCGAGTCTGTCCAGGGGCCGGGTGAGTCTCTCCAGAGGCCGGGCGAGTCTCTACAGTGGCCGGGCGAGTCTTTCGAGACAGCGGGCGAGTCTCTCCATTCGCCGGGCGAGTCTTTCGAGACAGCGGGCGAGTCTCTCCAGGGGCCGGGCGAGTCTCTCCAGAGGCCGGTCGAGACTCTCCGGGGGCCGGGTGAGTCTCTCCAGGGGCCGGGTCAGTCTCTCTAGGGGCCGGGCGAGTCTCTACAGAGGCCGGGCGAGTCTCTCCAGAGGCCATGCGAGTCTATACAGAGGCCGGGCGAGTCTCTACAGAGGCTGGGCGAGTCTTTACAGAGGCCAGGCGAGTCTGTCAAGAGGCCCGACAATTCTGTTGAGAGGCCGGGCGAGTCTCTCCTGAGCCTGGGCGAGTCTCTACAGAGGCTGGGTGAGTCTCTCCAGGGGCCAGGCGAGTCTCTCCAGAGGCTGGGCGAGTCTCTACAGAGGCTGGGCGAGTCTTTACAGAGGCCAGGCGAGTCTGTCGAGAGGCCGGGCGAGCCTTTAGAGAGGCCGGGCGAGTCTCTCCAGGGGCCGGGCGAGTCTCTCCAGAGGCAGGGCAAGTCTCTACAGAGGCTGGGCGAGTCTCTACAGAGGCCAGGCGAGTCTGTCGAGAGGCACGGCAAGTATGTCGAGAGGCCGGGCGAGTCTCTCCAGGGGCCGGGCGAGTCTCTCCAGAGGCTGGGCGAGTCTCTACAGAGGCCAGGCGAGTCTGTCGAGAGGCCCGGCGAGTCTGTCGAGAGGCCGGGCGAGTCTCTCCAGGGGCCGGGTGAGTCTCTCCAGAGGTCGGACGAGTCTCTACAGTGGCCGGGCGAGTCTCTCCAGAGGCCGGGCGAGTCTCTACAGTGGCCGGGCGAGTTTCTCGAGAAACTGGGTGAGTCTCTCCAGAGGCCGAGCGAATCTCTACAGAGGCCAGGCGAGTCTCTACAGAGGACGGTCAAGTCTCTCTAGATGCCAGGCGAGTCTCTCCAGAGACCGGGCGATGGCGAGTCTCTTCAGAGGCCAGGCGAGTCTCTCCAGGGGCGGACGAGGGCAAGTCTCTCCAGAGACCTGGCGAGTCTCTCCAGAGGCCGAGCGAGTCTCTACAGAGGCCAGGCGAGTCTCTCCAGGGGCCGGGCGAGTCTCTCCAGAGACCGGCGTGTCTCTCCAGAGGCCGGGCGAGTCTCTACAGAGGCCAGGCGAGTCTGTCGAGAGGCCCGGCGAGTCTGTCAAGAGGCCGGGCGAGCCTCTAGAGAGGCCGGGCGAGTCTCTCCAGGGGCCGGGCGAGGCTCTCCAGAGGCCGGGCGAGTCTCTACAGCGGCCGGGCGAGTCTCTCGAGACACTGGGCGAGTCTGTCCAGGGGCCGGGCGAGTCTCTCCAGAGGCCGGTCGTGACTCTCCGGGGGCCGGGTGAGTCTCTCCAGAGGCCGGTCGTGACTCTCCGGGGGCCGGGTGAGTCTCTCCAGGGGCCGGGTGAGTCTCTCCAGGGGCCGGGTGAGTCTCTCCAGAGGCTGGGCGAGTCTCTACAGAGGCTGAGCGAGTCTCTACAGAGGCTGGGTGAGTCTTTCCAGGGGCCAGGCGAGTCTGTCGAGAGGCCGGGCGAGCCTTTAGAGTGGCCGGGCGAGTCTCTCCAGGGGCCGGGCGAGTCTCTCCAGAGGCAGGGCAAGTCTCTACAGAGGCTGGGCGAGTCTCTACAGAGGCCAGGCGAGTCTGTCGAGAGGCCCGGCAAGTCTGTCGAGAGGCCGGGCGAGTCTCTCCAGGGGCCGGGCGAGTCTCTCCAGAGGCCGGGCGAGTCTCTACAGTGGCCGGGCGAGTCTCTCGAGACACTGGGCGAGTCTCTCCAGGGGCCGGGCGAGTCTCTCCAGAGGCCGGTCGAGACTCTCCGGGGGCCGGGTGAGTCTCTTCAGGGGCCGGGTCAGTCTCTCTAGGGGCCGGGCGAGTCTCTACAGAGGCCGGGCGAGTCTCTCCAGAGGCAGATCGAGTCTCTACAGAGGCTGGGCGAGTCTCTACAGAGGCCAGGCGAGTCTGTCGAGAGGCCCGGCGAGTTTGTCGAGAGGCCGGGCGAGTCTGTCCAGGGGCCGGGTGAGTCTCTCCAGAGGCCGGGCGAGTCTCTACAGTGGCCGGGCGAGTCTTTCGAGACAGCGGGCGAGTCTCTCCAGTCGCCGGGCGAGTCTTTCGAGACAGCGGGCGAGTCTCTCCAGGGGCCGGGCGAGTCTCTCCAGAGGCCGGTCGAGACTCTCCGGGGGCCGGGTGAGTCTCTCCAGGGGCCGGGTCAGTCTCTCTAGGGGCCGGGCGAGTCTCTACAGAGGCCGGGCGAGTCTCTCCAGAGGCCATGCGAGTCTATACAGAGGCCGGGCGAGTCTCTACAGAGGCTGGGCGAGTCTTTACAGAGGCCAGGCGAGTCTGTCAAGAGGCCCGACAATTCTGTTGAGAGGCCGGGCGAGTCTCTCCTGAGCCTGGGCGAGTCTCTACAGAGGCTGGGTGAGTCTCTCCAGGGGCCAGGCGAGTCTCTCCAGAGGCTGGGCGAGTCTCTACAGAGGCTGGGCGAGTCTTTACAGAGGCCAGGCGAGTCTGTCGAGAGGCCGGGCGAGCCTTTAGAGAGGCCGGGCGAGTCTCTCCAGGGGCCGGGCGAGTCTCTCCAGAGGCAGGGCAAGTCTCTACAGAGGCTGGGCGAGTCTCTACAGAGGCCAGGCGAGTCTGTCGAGAGGCCCGGCAAGTATGTCGAGAGGCCGGGCGAGTCTCTCCAGGGGCCGGGCGAGTCTCTCCAGAGGCCGGGCGAGTCTCTACAGTGGCCGGGCGAGTCTCTCGAGACACTGGGCGAGTCTCTCCAGTGGCCGGGCGAGTCTTTCGAGACAGCGGGCGAGTCTCTCCAGGGGCCGGGCGAGTCTCTCCAGAGGCCGGTCGAGACTCTCAGGGGGCCGGGTGAGTCTCTCCAGGGGCCGGGTCAGTCTCTCTAGGGGCCGGGCGAGTCTCTACAGAGGCCGGGCGAGTCTCTCCAGAGGCCATGCGAGTCTATACAGAGGCTGGGCGAGTCTCTACAGAGGCTGGGCGAGTCTTTACAGAGGCCAGGCGAGTCTGTCAAGAGGCCCGACGATTCTGTCGAGAGGCCGGGCGAGTCTCTCCAGAGCCTGGGCGAGTCTCTACAGAGGCTGGGTGAGTCTCTCCAGGGGCCAGGCGAGTCTGTCGAGAGGCCGGGCGAGCCTTTAGAGAGGCCGGGCGAGTCTCTCCAGGGGCCGGGCGATTCTCTCCAGAGGCAGGGCAAGTCTCTACAGAGGCTGGGCGAGTCTCTACAGAGGCCAGGCGAGTCTGTCGAGAGGCCCGGCAAGTCTGTCGAGAGGCCGGGCGAGTCTCTCCAGGGGCCGGGCTAGTCTCTCCAGAGGCCGGGCGAGTCTCTACAGTGGCCGGGCGAGTCTCTCGAGACACTGGGCGAGTCTCTCCAGGGGCCGGGCGAGTCTCTCCAGAGGCCGGTCGAGACTCTCCGGGGGCCGGGTGAGTCTCTCCGGGGGCCGGGTGAGTCTCTCCAGGGGCCGGGTCAGTCTCTCTAGGGGCCGGGCGAGTCTCTACAGAGGTCGGGCGAGTCTCTCCAGAGGCTGGGCGAGTCTCTACAGAGGCTGGGTGAGTCTCTCCAGGGGCCAGGCGAGTCTCTCCAGAGGCTGGGCGAGTCTCTACAGAGGCTGGGCGAGTCTTTACAGAGGCCAGGCGAGTCTCTCCAGGAGCGGACGAGGGCAAGTCTCTCCAGAGACCTGGCGAGTCTCTCCAGAGGCCGAGCGAGTCTCTACAGAGGCCAGGCGAGTCTCTCCAGGGGCCGGGCGAGTCTCTCCAGAGACTGGCGAGTCTCTCCAGAGGCCGGGCGAGTCTCTACAGAGGCCAGGCGAGTCTGTCGAGAGGCCCGGCGAGTCTGTCAAGAGGCCGGGCGAGCCTCTAGAGAGGCCGGGCGAGGCTCTCCAGAGGCCGGGCGAGTCTCTACAGCGGCCGGGCGAGTCTCTCGAGACACTGGGCGAGTCTGTCCAGGGGCCGGGCGAGTCTCTCCAGAGGCAGGTCGTGACTCTCCGGGGGCCGGGTGAGTCTCTCCAGGGGACGGGTGAGTCTCTCCAGGGGCCGGGTGAGTCTCTCCAGGGGCCAGGCGAGTCTCTCCAGAGGCTGGGCGAGTCTCTACAGAGGCTGAGCGAGTCTTTACAGAGGCCAGGCGAGTCTGTCGAGAGGCCGGGCGAGCCTCTACAGAGGCTGGGCGAGGCTCTCCAGAGGCCGGGCGAGTCTCTCCAGAGGCCGGTCGAGACTCTCCGGGGGCCGGGTGAGTCTCTCCAGGGGCCGGGTCAGTCTCTCTAGGGGCCGGGCGAGTCTCTACAGAGGCCGGGCGAGTCTCTACAGAGGCCATGCGAGTCTATACAGCGGCAGGGCGAGTCTCTCCAAAGGCTGGGCGAGTTTCTTCAGGTGCCAGGCGAGTCTCTAGAGAGGCCGGGCGAGTCTCTCCAGAGGCCGGGCGAGTCTCTTCAGAGGCCGGGCGATTCTCTCCAGAGACCTGGCTAGTCTCTCCAGAGGCCGAGCGAGTCTCTTCAGAGGCCGGGCGATTCTCTCCAGAGGCCGGGCGAGTCTCTCCAGGGGCCAGGCGAGTCTCTGCAGAGGACGGACAAGTCTCTCTAGAGGCCGGGCGAGTCTCTCCAAAGGCCGGGCGATGGCGAGTCTCTTCAGAGACCTGGCGAGTCTCTCCAGAGGCCGAGCGAGTCTCTACAGAGGCCGGGCGAGTCTCTCCAGAGACCAGGCGAGTCTCTCCAGAGGCTGGGCGAGTCTCTACAGAGGCCAGGCGAGTCTGTCGAGAGGCCCGGCGAGTCTGTCGAGAGGCCGGGCGAGTCTCTCCAGGGGCCGGGTGAGTCTCTCCAGAGGTCGGACGAGTCTCTACAGTGGCCGGGCGAGTCTCTCCAGAGGCCGGGCGAGTCTCTACAGTGGCCGGGCGAGTCTCTCGAGAAACTGGGTGAGTCTCTCCAGAGGCCGAGCGAATCTCTACAGAGGCCAGGCGAGTCTCTACAGAGGACGGTCAAGTCTCTCTAGATGCCAGGCGAGTCTCTCCAGAGGCCGGGCGATGGCGAGTCTCTTCAGAGGCCAGGCGAGTCTCTCCAGGGGCGGACGAGGGCAAGTCTCTCCAGAGACCTGGCGAGTCTCTCCAGAGGCCGAGCGAGTCTCTACAGAGGCCAGGCGAGTCTCTCCAGGGGCCGGGCGAGTCTCTCCAGAGACCGGCGTGTCTCTCCAGAGGCCGGGCGAGTCTCTACAGAGGCCTGGCGAGTCTGTCGAGAGGCCCGGCGAGTCTGTCAAGAGGCCGGGCGAGCCTCTAGAGAGGCCGGGCGAGTCTCTCCAGGGGCCGGGCGAGGCTCTCCAGAGGCCGGGCGAGTCTCTACAGCGGCCGGGCGAGTCTCTCGAGACACTGGGCGAGTCTGTCCAGGGGCCGGGCGAGTCTCTCCAGAGGCCGGTCGTGACTCTCCGGGGGCCGGGTGAGTCTCTCCAGAGGCCGGTCGTGACTCTCCGGGGGCCGGGTGAGTCTCTCCAGGGGCCGGGTGAGTCTCTCCAGGGGCCGGGTGAGTCTCTCCAGAGGCTGGGCGAGTCTCTACAGAGGCTGAGCGAGTCTCTACAGAGGCTGGGTGAGTCTCTCCAGGGGCCAGGCGAGTCTGTCGAGAGGCCGGGCGAGCCTTTAGAGTGGCCGGGCGAGTCTCTCCAGGGGCCGGGCGAGTCTCTCCAGAGGCAGGGCAAGTCTCTACAGAGGCTGGGCGAGTCTCTACAGAGGCCAGGCGAGTCTGTCGAGAGGCCCGGCAAGTCTGTCGAGAGGCCGGGCGAGTCTCTCCAGGGGCCGGGCGAGTCTCTCCAGAGGCAGGGCGAGTCTCTACAGTGGCCGGGCGAGTCTCTCGAGACACTGGGCGAGTCTCTCCAGGGGCCGGGCGAGTCTCTCCAGAGGCCGGTCGAGACTCTCCGGGGGCCGGGTGAGTCTCTTCAGGGGCCGGGTCAGTCTCTCTAGGGGCCGGGCGAGTCTCTACAGAGGCCGGGCGAGTCTCTCCAGAGGCAGATCGAGTCTCTACAGAGGCTGGGCAAGTCTCTACAGAGGCCAGGCGAGTCTGTCGAGAGGCCCGGCGAGTTTGTCGAGAGGCCGGGCGAGTCTGTCCAGGGGCCGGGTGAGTCTCTCCAGAGGCCGGGCGAGTCTCTACAGTGGCCGGGCGAGTCTTTCGAGACAGCGGGCGAGTCTCTCCAGTCGCCGGGCGAGTCTTTCGAGACAGCGGGCGAGTCTCTCCAGGGGCCGGGCGAGTCTCTCCAGAGGCCGGTCGAGACTCTCCGGGGGTCGGGTGAGTCTCTCCAGGGGCCGGGTCAGTCTCTCTAGGGGCCGGGCGAGTCTCTACAGAGGCCATGCGAGTCTATACAGAGGCTGGGCGAGTCTCTACAGAGGCTGGGCGAGTCTTTACAGAGGCCAGGCGAGTCTGTCAAGAGGCCCGACAATTCTGTTGAGAGGCCGGGCGAGTCTCTCCTGAGCCTGGGCGAGTCTCTACAGAGGCTGGGTGAGTCTCTCCAGGGGCCAGGCGAGTCTCTCCAGAGGCTGGGCGAGTCTCTACAGAGGCTGGGCGAGTCTCTACATAGGCTGGGCGAGTCTTTACAGAGGCCAGGCGAGTCTGTCAAGAGGCCCGACGATTCTGTCGAGAGGCCGGGCGAGTCTCTCCAGAGCCTGGGCGAGTCTCTACAGAGGCTGGGTGAGTCTCTCCAGGGGCCAGGCGAGTCTGTCGAGAGGCCGGGCGAGCCTTTAGAGAGGCCGGGCGAGTCTCTCCAGGGGCCGGGCGATTCTCTCCAGAGGCAGGGCAAGTCTCTACAGAGGCTGGGCGAGTCTCTACAGAGGCCAGGCGAGTCTGTCGAGAGGCCCGGCAAGTCTGTCGAGAGGCCGGGCGAGTCTCTCCAGGGCCGGGCGAGTCTCTCCAGAGGCCGGGCGAGTCTCTACAGTGGCCGGGCGAGTCTCTCGAGACACTGGGCGAGTCTCTCCAGGGGCCGGGCGAGTCTCTCCAGAGGCCGGTCGAGACTCTCCGGGGGCCGGGTGAGTCTCTCCGGGGGCCGGGTGAGTCTCTCCAGGGGCCGGGTCAGTCTCTCTAGGGGCCGGGCGAGTCTCTACAGAGGTCGGGCGAGTCTCTCCAGAGGCTGGGCGAGTCTCTACAGAGGCTGGGTGAGTCTCTCCAGGGGCCAGGCGAGTCTCTCCAGAGGCTGGGCGAGTCTCTACAGAGGCTGGGCGAGTCTTTACAGAGGCCGGGCGAGTCTCTCCAGGGGCGGACGAGGGCAAGTCTCTCCAGAGACTTGGCGAGTCTCTCCAGAGGCCGAGCGAGTCTCTACAGAGGCCAGGCGAGTCTCTCCAGGGGCCGGGCGAGTCTCTCCAGAGACCGGCGAGTCTCTCCAGAGGCCGGGCGAGTCTCTACAGAGGCCAGGCGAGTCTGTCGAGAGGCCCGGCGAGTCTGTCAAGAGGCCGGGCGAGCCTCTAGAGAGGCCGGGCGAGGCTCTCCAGAGGCCGGGCGAGTCTCTACAGCGGCCGGGCGAGTCTCTCGAGACACTGGGCGAGTCTGTCCAGGGGCCGGGCGAGTCTCTCCAGAGGGAGGTCGTGACTCTCCGGGGGCCGGGTGAGTCTCTCCAGGGGCCGGGTGAGTCTCTCCAGGGGCCGGGTGAGTCTCTCCAGGGGCCAGGCGAGTCTCTCCAGAGGCTGGGCGAGTCTCTACAGAGGCTGAGCGAGTCTTTACAGAGGCCAGGCGAGTCTGTCGAGAGGCCGGGCGAGCCTCTACAGAGGCTGGGCGAGGCTCTCCAGAGGCCGGGCGAGTCTCTCCAGAGGCCGGTCGAGACTCTCCGGGGGCCGGGTGAGTCTCTCCAGGGGCCGGGTCAGTCTCTCTAGGGGCCGGGCGAGTCTCTCCAGAGGCCGGGCGAGTCTCTCCAGAGGCCATGCGAGTCTATACAGAGGCAGGGCGAGTCTCTCCAGGGGCCGGGCGAGGCTCTCCAGAGGCCGGGCGAGTCTCTACAGCGGCCGGGCGAGTCTCTCGATACACTGGGCGAGTCTGTCCAGGGGCCGGGCGAGTCTCTCCAGAGGCCGGTCGTGACTCTCCGGGGGCCGGGTGAATCTCTCCAGGGGCCGGGTGAGTCTCTCCAGGGGCCGGGTGAGTCTCTCCAGGGGCCGGGTGAGTCTCTCCAGGGGCCAGGCGAGTCTCTCCAGAGGCTGGGCGAGTCTCTACAGAAGCTGGACGAGTCTCTACAGAGGCCAGGCGAGTCTGTCGAAAGGCCCGGCGAGTCTGTCGAGAGGCCGGGCGAGTCTCTCCAGGGGCCGGGTGAGTCTCTCCAGAGGTCGGGCGAGTCTCTACAGTGACCGGGCGAGTCTCTCCAGAGGCCAGGCGAGTCTCTACAGAGGCCAGGCGAGTCTCTCCAGGGGCCGGGGCGAGTCTCTCCAAAGGCTGGGCGAGTCTCTTCAGGGGCCAGGCGAGTCTCTAGAGAGGCCGGGCAAGTCTCTCCAGAGGCCGGGCGAGTCTCTCCAGAGGCCGGGCTAGGGCGAGTCTCTCCAGAGGCCGGGCGAGGGTGTGTCTCTCCAGAGGCCTGGCGAGTCTCTCCAGGGGCCGGGTGAGTCTCTCCAGAGGCCGGGCGAGTCTCTACAGTGGCCGGGCGAGTCTCTCGAGACACTAGGCGAGTCTCTCCAGAGGCTGGGCGAGTCTCTACAGAGGCTGGGCGAGTCTTTACAGAGGCCAGGCGAGTCTCTCCAGGGGCGGACGAGGGCAAGTCTCTCCAGAGACCTGGCGAGTCTCTCCAGAGGCCGAGCGAGTCTCTACAGAGGCCAGGCGAGTCTCTCCAGGGGCCGGGCGAGTCTCTCCAGAGGCCGGGCGAGTCTCTACAGAGGCCAGGCGAGTCTGTCGAGAGGCCCGGCCAGTCTGTCAAGAGGCCGGGCGAGCCTCTAGAGAGGCCGGGCGAGGCTCTCCAGAGGCCGGGCGAGTCTCTACAGCGGCCGGGCGAGTCTCTCGAGACACTGGGCGAGTCTGTCCAGGGGCCGGGCGAGTCTCTCCAGAGGCAGGTCGTGACTCTCCGGGGGCCGGGTGAGTCTCTCCAGGGGCCGGGTGAGTCTCTCCAGGGGCCGGGTGAGTCTCTCCAGGGGCCAGGCGAGTCTCTCCAGAGGCTGGGCGAGTCTCTATAGAGGCTGAGCGAGTCTTTACAGAGGCCAGGCGAGTCTGTCGAGAGGCCGGGCGAGCCTCTACAGAGGCTGGGCGAGGCTCTCCAGAGGCCGGGCGAGTCTCTCCAGAGGCCGGGCGAGTCTCTCCAGAGGCCGGTCGAGACTCTCCGGGGGCCGGGTGAGTCTCTCCAGGGGCCGGGTCAGTCTCTCTAGGGGCCGGGCGAGTCTCTACGGAGGCCGGGCGAGTCTCTCCAGAGGCCATGCGAGTCTATACAGAGGCAGGGCGAGTCTCTCCAGGGGCCGGGCGAGGCTCTCCAGAGGCCGGGCGAGTCTCTACAGCGGCCGGGCGAGTCTCTCGATACACTGGGCGAGTCTGTCCAGGGGCCGGGCGAGTCTCTCCAGAGGCCGGTCGTGACTCTCCGGGGGCCGGGTGAATCTCTCCAGGGGCCGGGTGAGTCTCTCCAGGGGCCGGGTGAGTCTCTCCAGGGGCCGGGTGAGTCTCTCCAGGGGCCAGGCGAGTCTCTCCAGAGGCTGGGCGAGTCTCTACAGAAGCTGGACGAGTCTCTACAGAGGCCAGGCGAGTCTGTCGAAAGGCCCGGCGAGTCTGTCGAGAGGCCGGGCGAGTCTCTCCAGGGGCCGGGTGAGTCTCTCCAGAGGTCGTTCGAGTCTCTACAGTGACCGGGCGAGTCTCTCCAGAGGCCAGGCGAGTCTCTACAGAGGCCAGGCGAGTCTCTCCAGGGGCCGGGGCGAGTCTCTCCAAAGGCTGGGCGAGTCTCTTCAGGGGCCAGGCGAGTCTCTAGAGAGGCCGGGCAAGTCTCTCCAGAGGCCGGGCGAGTCTCTCCAGAGGCCGGGCTAGGGCGAGTCTCTCCAGAGGCCGGGCGAGGGTGTGTCTCTCCAGAGGCCTGGCGAGTCTCTCCAGGGGCCGGGTGAGTCTCTCCAGAGGCCGGGCGAGTCTCTACAGTGGCCGGGCGAGTCTCTCGAGACACTGGGCGAGTCTGTCCAGGGGCCGGGCGAGTCTCTCCAGAGGTCGGTCGTGACTCTCCGGGGGTCGGGTGAGTCTTTCCAGGGGCCGGGTGAGTCTCTCCAGGGGCCGGGTGAGTCTTTCCAGGGGCCAGGCGAGTCTCTCCAGAGGCTGGGCGAGTCTCTACATAGGCTGGGCGAGTCTTTACAGAGGCCAGGCGAGTCTGTCGAGATGCCCGGCGGGTCTGTCGAGAGGCCCGGCGAGCCTCTAGAGAGGTCGGGCGAGTCTCTCCAGGGGCCGGGCGAGTCTCTCCAGAGGCTGGGCGAGTCTCTACAGAGGCTGGGCGAGACTCTACAGAGGCCAGGCGAGTCTGTCGAGAGGCCCGGTGAGTCTGTCGAGAGGCCGGGCGAGTCTCTCCAGGGGCCGGGTGAGTCTCTCCAGAGGTCGGGCGAGTCTCTACAGTGGCCGGGCGAGTCTCTCCAGGTGCCGGGCGAGTCTCTCCAAAAGCCGGGCGTGTCTCTCCAGGGGCCGGGCGAGTCTCTCCAAAGGCCGGCGAGTCTCTCCAGAGGCCAGGCCAGTCTCTACAGAGGCCGGGCCAGTCTCTCCAGAGGCCGTGCGAGTCTCTCCAGAGGCCATGCGAGTCTCTCCAGAGGCTGGTCGAGGCTCTACAGAGGTCGGGCGAGTCTCTCCAGGGGCGGACGAGAGCAAGTCTCTCCAGAGACCGGGTGAGTTTCTCCAGAGGCCGAGCGAGTCTCTACAGAAGCCGGGCGAGTCTCTCCAGAGGCCGGGCGAGTCTCTCCAGGGGCCAGGCGAGTCTCTACAGAGGACGGGCAAGTCTCTCTAGAGGCCAGGCGAGTCTCTCCAGAGGCCGGGCGATGGCGAGTCTCTTCAGAGGCCAGGCGAGTCTGTCGAGAGGCCCGGCGAGTCTGTCAAGAGGCCGGGCGAGTCTCTCCAGGGGCCGGGCGAGTCTCTCCAGAGGCCGGGCGAGTCTCTACCGTGGCCGGGCGAGTCTCTCGAGACACTGGGCGAGTCTGTCCAGGGGCCGGGTGAGTCTCTCCTGAAGCCGGTCGTGACTCTCCGGGGGCTGGGTGAGTCTGTCCAGGGGCCGGGTGAGTCTCTCCAGGGGCCAGGCGAGTCTCTCCAGGGGCCAGGCGAGTCTCTCTAGAGGCTGGGCGAGTCTCTACAGAGGCTGGGCGAGTCTTTACAGAGGCCAGGCGAGTCTGTCGAGAGGCCCGGCGAGTCTGTCGAGAGTACGGGCGAGCCTCTAGGGAGGCCGGGCGAGTCTCTCCAGGGGCCGGGCGAGTCTCTCCAGAGGCAGGGCGAGTCTCTACAGAAGCTGGGCGAGTCTCTACAGAGGCCAGGCGAGTCTGTCGAGAGGCCCGGCAAGTCTGTCGAGAGGCCGGGCGAGTCTCTCCAGGGGCCGGGCGAGACTCCAGAGGCCGGGCGAGTCTCTACAGTGGCCGGGCGAGTCTCTCGAGACACTGGGCGAGTCTCTCCAGGGGCCGAGCGAGTCTCTCCAGAGGCCGGTCGATGCTCTCCGGGAGCCGGGTGAGTCTCTCCAGGGGCCGGATGAGTCTCTCCAGGGGCTTGGCGAGTCTCTACAGAGGCTGGGCGAGTCTCTACAGAGGCCAGGCGAGGCTGTCGAGAGGCCCGGCGAGTTTGTCGAGATGCCGGGCGAGTCTCTCCAGGGGCCGAGAGTCGCTCCAGAGGCCGGGCGAGTCTCTACAGTGGCCGGGCGAGTCTCTCGAGACAGCGGGCGAGTCTCTCCAGGGGCCGGGCGAGTCTCTCCAGAGGCCGGTCGAGACTCTCCGGGGGCCGGGTGAGTCTCTCCAGGGGCAGGGTCAGTCTCTCTAGGGGCCGGGCAAGTCTCTACAGAGGCCGGGCGAGTCTCTTCAGAGGCCATGCGAGTCTATACAGAGGCCGGGCGAGTCTCTCCAGGGGCCGGGCGAGTCTCTCCAAAGGCTGGGCGAGTCTCTTCAGGGTCCGGGCAAGTCTCTCCAGAGGCAGGGCGAGTCTCTACAGAGGCTGGGCGAGTCTCTCCAGGGGCCGGGCGAGTCTCTCCAGAGGCCGGTCGAGACTCTCCGGGGGCCGGGTGATTCTCTCCAGGGGCCGGGTCAGTCTCTCTAGGGGCCGGGCGAGTCTCTACAGAGGCCGGGCGAGTCTCTCCAGAGGCCATGCGAGTCTATACAGAGGCCGGGCGAGTCTCTCCAGGGGCCGGGCGAGTCTCTCCAGAGGCAGGGCGAGTCTCTACAGAGGCTGGGCGAGTCTCTACAGAGGCCAGGCGAGTCTGTCGAGAGGCCCGGCAAGTCTGTCGAGAGGCCGGGCGAGTCTCTTCAGGGGCCGGGCGAGTCTCTCCAGCGGCCGGGCGAGTCTCTACAGTGGCCGGGCGAGTCTCTCGAGACACTGGGCGAGTCTCTCCAGGGGCCGGGCGAGTCTCTCCAGAGGCCAGTCGAGACTCTCCGGGGGTCGGGTGAGTCTCTCCAGGGGCCAGGCGAGTCTCTCCAGAGGCTGGGCGAGTCTCTACAGAGGCTGGGTGAGTCTCTCCAGGGGCCAGGCGAGTCTCTCCAGAGGCTGGGCGAGTCTCTCCAGAGGCTGGGCGAGTCTTTACAGAGGCCAGGCGAGTCTGTCGAGAGGCCCGGCGAGTCTGTCGAGAGGACGGGCGAGCCTCTAGAGAGGCCGGGCGAGTCTCTCCAGGGGCCTGGCGAGTCTCTCCAGAGGCAGGGCGAGTCTCTACAGAGGCTGGGCGAGTCTCTACAGAGGCCAGGCGAGTCTGTCGAGAGGCCCGGCGAGTTTGTCGAGAGGCCGGGCGAGTCTCTCCAGGGGCCGGGTGAGTCTCTCCAGAGGCCGGGCGAGTCTCTACAGTGGCCGGGCGAGTCTTTCGAGACAGCGGGCGAGTCTCTCCAGTGGCCGGGTGAGTCTTTCGAGACAGCGGGCGAGTCTCTCCAGGGGCCGGGCGAGTCTCTCCAGAGGCAATGCGAGTCTCTACAGAGGCTGGGCGAGTCTTTACAGAGGCCAGGCGAGTCTGTCGAGAGGCCGGGCGAGCCTTTAGAGAGGCCGGGCGAGTCTCTCCAGGGGCCGGGCGAGTCTCTCCAGAGGCAGGGCAAGTCTCTACAGAGGCTGGGCGAGTCTCTACAGAGGCCAGGCGAGTCTGTCGAGAGGCCCGGCAAGTCTGTCGAGAGGCCGGGCGAGTCTCTCCAGGGGCCGGGCGAGTCTCTCCAGAGGCCGGGCGAGTCTCTACAGTGGCCGGGCGAGTCTCTCGAGACACTGGGCGAGTCTCTCCAGTGGCCGGGCGAGTCTTTCGAGACAGCGGGCGAGTCCCTCCAGGGGCCGGGCGAGTCTCTCCAGAGGCCGGTCGAGACTCTCCGGGGGCCGGGTGAGTCTCTCCAGGGGCCGGGTCAGTCTCTCTAGGGGCCGGGCGAGTCTCTACAGAGGCCGGGCGAGTCTCTCCAGAGGCAGGGCGAGTCTCTACAGAGGCTGGGCGAGTCTCTACAGAGGCCAGGCGAGTCTGTCGAGAGGCCCGGCGAGTTTGTCGAGAGGCCGGGCGAGTCTCTCCAGGGGCCGGGTGAGTCTCTCCAGAGGCCGGGCGAGTCTCTACAGTGGCCGGGCGAGTCTTTCGAGACAGCGGGCGAGTCTCTCCAGTGGCCGGGCGAGTCTTTCGAGACAGCGGGCGTATCTCTCCAGGGGCCGGGCGAGTCTCTCCAGAGGCCGGTCGAGACTCTCCGGGAGCCGGGTGAGTCTCTCCAGGGGCCGGGTCAGTCTCTCTAGGGGCCGGGCGAGTCTCTACAGAGGCCGGGCGAGTCTCTCCAGAGGCCATGCGAGTCTATACAGTGGCCGGGCGAGTCTCTACAGAGGCTGGGCGAGTCTTTACAGAGGCCAGGCGAGTCTGTCAAGAGGCCCGACGATTCTGTCGAGAGGGCGGGCGAGTCTCTCCAGAGCCTGGGCGAGTCTCTACAGAGGCTGGGTGAGTCTCTCCAGGGGCCAGGCGAGTCTCTACAGAGGCTGGGCGAGTCTCTACAGAGACTGGGCGAGTCTTTACAGAGGCCAGGCGAGTCTGTCGAGAGGCCGGGCGAGCCTTTAGAGAGGCCGGGCGAGTCTCTCCAGGGGCCGGGCGAGTCTCTCCAGAGGCAGGGCAAGTCTCTACAGAGGCTGGGCGAGTCTCTACAGAGGCCAGGCGAGTCTGTCGAGAGGCCCGGCAAGTCTGTCGAGAGGCCGGGCGAGTCTCTCCAGGGGCCGGGCGAGTCTCTCCAGAGGCCGGGCGAGTCTCTCCAGTGGCCGGGCGAATCACTCGAGACACTGGGCGAGTCTCTCCAGTGGCCGGGCGAGTCTTTCGAGACAGCGGGCGAGTCTCTCCAGGGGCCGGGCGAGTCTCTCCAGAGGCCGGTCGAGACTCTCCGGGGGCCGGGTGAGTCTCTCCAGGGGCCAGGTCAGTCTCTCTAGGGGACGGGCGAGTCTCTCCAGAGGCCATGCGAGTCTATACCGAGGCCGGGCGAGTCTCTACAGAGGCTGGGCGAGTCTTTACAGAGGCCAGGCGAGTCTGTCAAGTGGCCCGACGATTCTGTCGAGAGGCCGGGCGAGTCTCTCCAGAGCCTGGGCGAGTCTCTACAGAGGATGGGTGAGTCTCTCCAGGGGCCAGGCGAGTCTGTCGAGAGGCCGGGCGAGCCTTTAGAGAGGCCGGGCGAGTCTCTCCAGGGGCCGGGCGATTCTCTCCAGAGGCAGGGCAAGTCTCTACAGAGGCTGGGCAAGTCTCTACAGAGGCCAGGCGAGTCTGTCGAGAGGCCCGGCAAGTCTGTCGAGAGGCCGGGCGAGTCTCTCCAGGGGCCGGGCGAGTCTCTCCAGAGGCCGGGCGAGTCTCTACAGTGGCCGGGCGAGTCTCTCGAGACACTGGGCGAGTCTCTCCAGGGGCCGGGCGAGTCTCTCCAGAGGCCGGTCGAGACTCTCCGGGGGCCGGGTGAGTCTCTCCGGGGGCCGGGTGAGTCTCTCCAGGGGCCGGGTCAGTCTCTCTTGGGGCCGGGCGAGTCTCTACAGAGGTCGGGCGAGTCTCTCCAGAGGCCATGCGAGTCTATACAGAGGCCGGGCGAGTCTCTCCAAAGGCTGGGCGAGTTTTTTCAGGTGCCAGGCGAGTCTCTAGAGAGGCCGGGCGAGTCTCTCCAGAGGCCGGGCCAGTCTCTACAGAGGCCGGGCGAGTCTCTACAGAGGCCGTGCGAGTCTCTCCAGTGGCTGGACGAGGCTCTCCAGAGGCTGGGCGAGTCTCTCCAAGGGCGGACGAGAGCAAGTCTCTCCAGAGACCTGGCTAGTCTCTCCAGAGGCCGAGCGAGTCTCTTCAGAGGCCGGGCGATTCTCTCCAGAGGCCGGGCGAGTCTCTCCAGGGGCCAGGCGAGTCTCTGCAGAGGACGGACAAGTCTCTCTAGAGGCCGGGCGAGTCTCTCCAAAGGCCGGGCGATGGCGAGTCTCTTCAGAGACCTGGCGAGTCTCTCCAGAGGCCGAGCGAGTCTCTACAGAGGCCGGGCGAGTCTCTCCAGAGGCCAGGCGAGTCTCTACAGAGGCCAGGCGAGTCTGTCGAGAGGCTCGGCGAGTCTGTCGAGAGGCCGGGCGAGTCTCTCCAGGGGCCGGGTGAGTCTCTCCAGAGGTCGGAAGAGTCTCTACAGTGGCCGGGCGAGTCTCTCCAGAGGCCGGGCGAGTGTCTACAGTGGCCGGGCGAGTCGAGAAACTGGGTGAGTCTCTCCAGAGGCCGAGCGAGTCTCTACAGAGGCCAGGCGAGTCTCTACAGAGGACGGGCAAGTCTCTCTAGAGGCCAGGCGAGTCTCTCCAGAGGCCGGGCGATGGCGAGTCTCTTCAGAGGCCAGGCGAGTCTCTCCAGGGGCGGACGAGGGCAAGTCTCTCCAGAAACCTGGCAAGTCTCTCCAGAGGCCGGGCGAGTCTCTACAGAGGCCAGGCGAGTCTCTCCAGGGGCCGGGCGAGTCTCTCCAGAGGCCGGGCGAGTCTCTACAGAGGCCAGGCGAGTCTGTCGAAAGGCCCGGCGAGTCTGTCAAGAGGCCGGGCGAGCCTCTAGAGAGGCCGGGCGAGTCTCTCCAGGGGCCGGGCGAGGCTCTCCAGAGGCCGGGCGAGTCTCTACAGCGGCCGGGCGAGTCTCTCGAGACACTGGGCGAGTCTGTCCAGGTGCCAGGCGAGTCTTTAGAGAGGCCGGCCGAGTCTCTCCAGAGGCCGGGCCAGTCTCTACAGAGGCCGGGCGAGTGTCTACAGAGGCCGTGCGAGTCTCTCCAGTGGCTGGACGAGGCTCTCCAGAGGCTGGGCGAGTCTCTCCAAGGGCGGACGAGAGCAAGTCTCTCCAGAGACCTGGCTAGTCTCTCCAGAGGCCGAGCGAGTCTCTTCAGAGGCCGGGCGATTCTCTCCAGAGGCCGGGCGAGTCTCTTCAGGGGCCAGGCGAGTCTCTGCAGAGGACAGACAAGTCTCTCTAGAGGCCGGGCGAGTCTCTCCAAAGGCCGGGCGATGGCGAGTCTCTTCAGAGACCTGGCGAGTCTCTCCAGAGGCCGAGCGAGTCTCTACAGAGGCCGGGCGAGTCTCTCCAGAGACCAGGCGAGTCTCTCCAGAGGCTGGGCGAGTCTCTACAGAGGCCGGGCGAGTCTGTCGAGAGGCCCGGCGAGTCTGTCGAGAGGCCGGGCGAGTCTCTCCAGGGGCCGGGTGAGTCTCTCCAGAGGTCGGACGAGTCTCTACAGCGGCCGGGCGAGTCTCTCGAGACACTGGGCGAGTCTGTCCAGGGGCTGGGCGAGTCTCTCCAGAGGCCGGTCGTGACTCTCCGGGGGCCGGGTGAGTCTCTCCAGAAGCCGGTCGTGACTCTCCGGGGGCCGGGTGAGTCTCTCCAGGGGCCGGGTGAGTCTCTCCAGGGGCCGGGTGAGTCTCTCCAGAGGCTGGGCGAGTCTCTACAGAGGCTGAGCGAGTCTCTACAGAGGCTGGGTGAGTCTCTCCAGGGGCCAGGCGAGTCTGTCGAGAGGCCGGGCGAGCCTTTAGAGTGGCCGGGCGAGTCTCTCCAGGGGCCGGGCGAGTCTCTCCAGAGGCAGGGCAAGTCTCTACAGAGGCTGGGCGAGTCTCTACAGAGGCCAGGCGAGTCTGTCGAGAGGCCCGCAAGTCTGTCGAGAGGCCGGGCGAGTCTCTCCAGGGGCCGGGCGAGTCTCTCCAGAGGCCGGGCGAGTCTCTACAGTGGCCGGGCGAGTCTCTCGAGACACTGGGCGAGTCTCTCCAGGGGCCGGGCGAGTCTCTCCAGAGGCCGGTCGAGACTCTCCGGGGGCCGGGTGAGTCTCTCCGGGGGCCGGGTGAGTCTCTCCAGGGGCCGGGTCAGTCTCTCTTGGGGCCGGGCGAGTCTCTACAGAGGTCGGGCGAGTCTCTCCAGAGGCCATGCGAGTCTATACAGAGGCCGGGCGAGTCTCTCCAAAGGCTGGGCGAGTTTTTTCAGGTGCCAGGCGAGTCTCTAGAGAGGCCGGGCGAGTCTCTCCAGAGGCCGGGCCAGTCTCTACAGAGGCCGGGCGAGTCTCTACAGAGGCCGTGCGAGTCTCTCCAGTGGCTGGACGAGGCTCTCCAGAGGCTGGGCGAGTCTCTCCAAGGGCGGACGAGAGCAAGTCTCTCCAGAGACCTGGCTAGTCTCTCCAGAGGCCGAGCGAGTCTCTTCAGAGGCCGGGCGATTCTCTCCAGAGGCCGGGCGAGTCTCTCCAGGGGCCAGGCGAGTCTCTGCAGAGGACGGACAAGTCTCTCTAGAGGCCGGGCGAGTCTCTCCAAAGGCCGGGCGATGGCGAGTCTCTTCAGAGACCTGGCGAGTCTCTCCAGAGGCCGAGCGAGTCTCTACAGAGGCCGGGCGAGTCTCTCCAGAGGCCGGGCGAGTCTCTCCAGAGGCCAGGCGAGTCTGTCGAGAGGCTCGGCGAGTCTGTCGAGAGGCCGGGCGAGTCTCTCCAGGGGCCGGGTGAGTCTCTCCAGAGGTAGGAAGAGTCTCTACAGTGGCCGGGCGAGTCTCTCCAGAGGCCGGGCGAGTGTCTACAGTGGCCGGGCGAGTCGAGAAACTGGGTGAGTCTCTCCAGAGGCCGAGCGAGTCTCTACAGAGGCCAGGCGAGTCTCTACAGAGGACGGGCAAGTCTCTCTAGAGGCCAGGCGAGTCTCTCCAGAGGCCGGGCGATGGCGAGTCTCTTCAGAGGCCAGGCGAGTCTCTCCAGGGGCGGACGAGGGCAAGTCTCTCCAGAAACCTGGCAAGTCTCTCCAGAGGCCGGGCGAGTCTCTACAGAGGCCAGGCGAGTCTCTCCAGGGGCTGGGCGAGTCTCTCCAGAGACCGGCGAGTCTCTCCAGAGGCCGGGCGAGTCTCTACAGAGGCCAGGCGAGTCTGTCGAAAGGCCCGGCGAGTCTGTCAAGAGGCCGGGCGAGCCTCTAGAGAGGCCGGGCGAGTCTCTCCAGGGGCCGGGCGAGGCTCTCCAGAGGCCGGGCGAGTCTCTACAGCGGCCGGGCGAGTCTCTCGAGACACTGGGCGAGTCTGTCCAAGTGCCAGGCGAGTCTCTAGAGAGGCCGGGCGAGTCTCTCCAGAGGCCGGGCCAGTCTCTACAGAGGCCGGGCGAGTGTCTACAGAGGCCGTGCGAGTCTCTCCAGTGGCTGGACGAGGCGCTCCAGAGGCTGGGCGAGTCTCTCCAAGGGCGGACGAGAGCAAGTCTCTCCAGAGACCTGGCTAGTCTCTCCAGAGGCCGAGCGAGTCTCTTCAGAGGCCGGGCGATTCTCTCCAGAGGCCGGGCGAGTCTCTTCAGGGGCCAGGCGAGTCTCTGCAGAGGACGGACAAGTCTCTCTAGAGGCCGGGCGAGTCTCTCCAAAGGCCGTGCGATGGTGAGTCTCTTCAGAGACCTGGCGAGTCTCTCCAGAGGCCGAGCGAGTCTCTCCAGAGGCCGGGCGAGTCTCTCCAGAGACCAGGCGAGTCTCTCCAGAGGCTGGGCGAGTCTCTACAGAGGCCGGGCGAGTCTGTCGAGAGGCCCGGCGAGTCTGTCGAGAGGCCGGGCGAGTCTCTCCAGGGGCCGGGTGAGTCTCTCCAGAGGTCGGACGAGTCTCTACAGCGGCCGGGCGAGTCTCTCGAGACACTGGGCGAGTCTGTCCAGGGGCCGGGCGAGTCTCTCCAGAGGCCGGTCGTGACTCTCCGGGGGCCGGGTGAGTCTCTCCAGAAGCCGGTCGTGACTCTCCGGGGGCCGGGTGAGTCTCTCCAGGGGCCGGGTGAGTCTCTCCAGGGGCCGGGTGAGTCTCTCCAGAGGCTGGGCGAGTCTCTACAGAGGCTGAGCGAGTCTCTACAGAGGCTGGGTGAGTCTCTCCAGGGGCCAGGCGAGTCTGTCGAGAGGCCGGGCGAGCCTTTAGAGTGGCCGGGCGAGTCTCTCCAGGGGCCGGGCGAGTCTCTCCAGAGGCAGGGCAAGTCTCTACAGAGGCTGGGCGAGTCTCTACAGGGCCAGGCGAGTCTGTCGAGAGGCCCGCAAGTCTGTCGAGAGGCCGGGCGAGTCTCTCCAGGGGCCGGGCGAGTCTCTCCAGAGGCCGGTCGAGACTCTCCGGGGGCCGGGTGAGTCTCTTCAGGGGCCGGGTCAGTCTCTCTAGGGGCCGGGCGAGTCTCTACAGAGGCCGGGTCAGTCTCTCTAGGGGCCGGGCGAGTCTCTACAGAGGCCGGGCGAGTCTCTCCAGAGGCAGATCGAGTCTCTACAGAGGCTGGGCGAGTCTCTACAGAGGCCAGGCGAGTCTCTCCAGAGACCAGGCGAGTCTCTCCAGAGGCTGGGCGAGTCTCTACAGAGGCCGGGCGAGTCTGTCGAGAGGCCCGGCGAGTCTGTCGAGAGGCCGGGCGAGTCTCTCCAGGGGCCGGGTGAGTCTCTCCAGAGGTCGGACGAGTCTCTACAGTGGCCGGGCGAGTCTCTCCAGAGGCCGGGCGAGTCTCTACAGTGGCCGGGCGAGTCTCTCGAGAAACTGGGTGAGTCTCTCCAGAGGCCGAGCGAATCTCTACAGAGGCCAGGCGAGTCTCTACAGAGGACGGGCAAGTCTCTCTAGATGCCAGGCGAGTCTCTCCAGAGGCCGGGCGATGGCGAGTCTCTTCAGAGGCCAGGCGAGTCTCTCCAGGGGCGGACGAGGGCAAGTCTCTCCAGAGACCTGGCGAGTCTCTCCAGAGGCCGAGCGAGTCTCTACAGAGGCCAGGCGAGTCTCTCCAGGGGCCGGGCGAGTCTCTCCAGAGACCGGCGAGTCTCTCCAGAGGCCGGGCGAGTCTCTACAGAGGCCAGGCGAGTCTGTCGAGAGGCCCGGCGAGTCTGTCAAGAGGCCGGGCGAGCCTCTAGAGAGGCCGGGCGAGTCTCTCCAGGGGTCGGGCGAGGCTCTCCAGAGGCCGGGCGAGTCTCTACAGCGGCCGGGCGAGTCTCTCGAGACACTGGGCGAGTCTGTCCAGGGGCCGGGCGAGTCTCTCCAGAGGCCGGTCGTGACTCTCCGGGGGCCGGGTGAGTCTCTCCAGAAGCCGGTCGTGACTCTCCGGGGGCCGGGTGAGTCTCTCCAGGGGCCGGGTGAGTCTCTCCAGGGGCCGGGTGAGTCTCTCCAGAGGCTGGGCGAGTCTCTACAGAGGCTGAGCGAGTCTCTACAGAGGCTGGGTGAGTCTCTCCAGGGGCCAGGCGAGTCTGTCGAGAGGCCGGGCGAGCCTTTAGAGTGGCCGGGCGAGTCTCTCCAGGGGCCGGGCGAGTCTCTCCAGAGGCAGGGCAAGTCTCTACAGAGGCTGGGCGAGTCTCTACAGAGGCCAGGCGAGTCTGTCGAGAGGCCCGCAAGTCTGTCGAGAGGCCGGGCGAGTCTCTCCAGGGGCCGGGCGAGTCTCTCCAGAGGCCGGGCGAGTCTTTACAGTGGCCGGGCGAGTCTCTCGAGACACTGGGCGAGTCTCTCCAGGGGCCGGGCGAGTCTCTCCAGAGGCCGGTCGAGACTCTCCGGGGGCCGGGTGAGTCTCTTCAGGGGCCGGGTCAGTCTCTCTAGGGGCCGGGCGAGTCTCTACAGAGGCCGGGTCAGTCTCTCTAGGGGCCGGGCGAGTCTCTACAGAGGCCGGGCGAGTCTCTCCAGAGGCAGATCGAGTCTCTACAGAGGCTGGGCGAGTCTCTACAGAGGCCAGGCGAGTCTGTCGAGAGGCCCGGCGAGTTTGTCGAGAGGCCGGGCGAGTCTGTCCAGGGGCCGGGTGAGTCTCTCCAGAGGCCGGGCGAGTCTCTACAGTGGCCGGGCGAGTCTTTCGAGACAGCGGGCGAGTCTCTCCAGTGGCCGGGCGAGTCTTTCGAGACAGCGGGCGAGTCTCTCCAGGGGCCGGGCGAGTCTCTCCAGAGGCCGGTCGAGACTCTCCGGGGGCCGGGTGAGTCTCTCCAGGGGCCGGGTGAGTCTCTCTAGGGGCCGGGCGAGTCTCTACAGAGGCCGGGCGAGTCTCTCCAGAGGCCATGCGAGTCTATACAGAGGCCGGGCGAGTCTATACAGAGGCTGGGCGAGTCTTTACAGAGGCCAGGCGAGTCTGTCAAGAGTCCCGACAATTCTGTTGAGAGGCCGGGCGAGTCTCTCCAGAGCCTGGGCGAGTCTCTACAGAGGCTGGGTGAGTCTCTCCAGGGGCCAGGCGAGTCTCTCCAGAGACTGGGCGAGTCTCTACAGAGGCTGGGCGAGTCTTTACAGAGGCAAGGCGAGTCTGTCGAGAGGCCGGGCGAGCCTTTAGAGAGGCCGGGCGAGTCTCTCCAGGGGCCGGGCGAGTCTCTCCAGAGGCAGGGCAAGTCTCTACAGAGGCTGGGCGAGTCTCTACAGAGGCCAGGCGAGTCTGTCGAGAGGCCCGGCAAGTATGTCGAGAGGCCGGGCGAGTCTCTCCAGGGGCCGGGCGAGTCTCTCCAGAGGCCGGGCGAGTCTCTACAGTGGCCGGGCGAGTCTCTCGAGACACTGGGCGAGTCTCTCCAGTGGCCGGGCGAGTCTTTCGAGACAGCGGGCGAGTCTCTCCAGGGGCCGGGCGAGTCTCTCCAGAGGCCGGTCGAGACTCTCAGGGGGCCGGGTGAGTCTCTCCAGGGGCCGGGTCAGTCTCTCTAGGGGCAGGGCGAGTCTCTACAGAGGCCGGGCGAGTCTCTCCAGAGGCCATGCGAGTCTATACAGAGGCTGGGCGAGTCTCTACAGAGGCTGGGCGAGTCTTTACAGAGGCCAGGCGAGTCTGTCAAGAGGCCCGACGATTCTGTCGAGAGGCCGGGCGAGTCTCTCCAGAGCCTGGGCGAGTCTCTACAGAGGCTGGGTGAGTCTCTCCAGGGGCCAGGCGAGTCTGCCGAGAGGCCGGGCGAGCCTTTAGAGAGGCCGGGCGAGTCTCTCCAGGGGCCGGGCGATTCTCTCCAGAGGCAGGGCAAGTCTCTACAGAGGCTGGGCGAGTCTCTACAGAGGCCAGGCGAGTCTGTCGAGAGGCCCGGCAAGTCTGTCGAGAGGCCGGGCGAGTCTCTCCAGGGGCCGGGCGAGTCTCTCCAGAGGCCGGGCGAGTCTCTCCAGTGGCCGGGCGAGTCTCTCGAGACACTGGGCGAGTCTCTCCAGGGGCCGGGCGAGTCTCTCCAGAGGCCGGTCGAGACTCTACGGGGGCCGGGTGAGTCTCTCCGGGGGCCGGGTGAGTCTCTCCAGGGGCCGGGTCAGTCTCTCTAGTGGCCGGGCGAGTCTCTACAGAGGTCGGGCGAGTCTCTCCAGAGGCCATGCGAGTCTATACAGAGGCCGGGCGAGTCTCTACAGAGGCTGGGCGAGTCTTTACAGAGGCCAGGCGAGTCTGTCAAGAGGCCCGACGATTCTGTCGAGAGGCCGGGCGAGACTCTCCAGAGCCTGGGCGAGTCTCTACAGAGGCTGGGTGAGTCTCTCCAGGGACCAGGCGAGTCTCTCCAGAGGCTGGGCGAGTCTCTACAGAGGCTGGGCGAGTCTTTACAGAGACCAGGCGAGTCTGTCGAGAGGCCGGGCGAGCCTTTAGAGAGGCCGGGCGAGTCTCTCCAGGGGCCGGGCGAGTCTCTCCAGAGGCAGGGCAAGACTCTCCGGGGGCCGGGTGAGTCTCTCCGGGGGCCGGATGAGTCTCTCCAGAGGCCGGTCGTGACTCTCCGGGGGCCCAGTGAGTCTCTCCAGAGGCCGGTCGTGACTCTCCGGGGGCCGGGTGAGTCTCTCCAGGGGCCGGGTGAGTCTCTCCAGGGGCCGGGTGAGTCTCTCCAGAGGCTGGGCGAGTCTCTCCAGAGGCCGAGTGAGTCTCTCCAGAGGCCGGTCGTGACTCTCCGGGGGCCGGGTGAGTCTCTCCAGGGGCCGGGTGAGTCTCTCCAGGGGCCGGGTCAGTCTCTCTAGGGGCCGGGCGAGTCTCTACAGAGGCCGGGCGAGTCTCTCCAGAGGCCATGCGAGTCTATACAGAGGCCGGGCGAGTCTCTACAGAGGCTGGGCGAGTCTTTACAGAGGCCAGGCGAGTCTGTCAAGAGGCCCGACGATTCTGTCGAGAGGCCGGGCGAGACTCTCCAGAGCCTGGGCGAGTCTCTACAGAGGCTGGGTGAGTCTCTCCAGGGACCAGGCGAGTCTCTCCAGAGGCTGGGCGAGTCTCTACAGAGGCTGGGCGAGTCTTTACAGAGGCTGGGCGAGTCTTTACAGAGGCCAGGCGAGTCTGTCGAGAGGCCGGGCGAGCCTTTAGAGAGGCCGGGCGAGTCTCTCCAGGGGCCGAGCGAGTCTCTCCAGAGGCAGGGCAAGTCTCTACAGAGGCTGGGCGAGTCTCTGCAGAGGCCAGGCGAGTCTGTCGAGAGGCCCGGCAAGTCTGTCGAGAGGCCAGGCGAGTCTCTCCAGGGGCCGGGCGAGTCTCTCCAGAGGCCGGGCGAGTCTCTACAGTGGCCGGGCGAGTCTCTCGAGACACTGGGCGAGTCTCTCCAGGGGCCGGGCGAGTCTTTCGAGACAGCGGGCGAGTCTCTCCAGGGGCCGGGCGAGTCTCTCCAGGGGCCGGGCGAGTCTCTCCAGAGGCCGGGCGAGTCTCTCCAGTGGCCGGGCGAATCACTCGAGACACTGGGCGAGTCTCTCCAGTGGCCGGGCGAGTCTTTCGAGACAGCGGGCGAGTCTCTCCAGGGGCCGGGCGAGTCTCTCCAGAGGCCGGTCGAGACTCTCCGGGGGCCGGGTGAGTCTCTCCAGGGGCCAGGTCAGTCTCTCTAGGGGACGGGCGAGTCTCTCCAGAGGCCATGCGAGTCTATACCGAGGCCGGGCGAGTCTCTACAGAGGCTGGGCGAGTCTTTACAGAGGCCAGGCGAGTCTGTCAAGTGGCCCGACGATTCTGTCGAGAGGCCGGGCGAGTCTCTCCAGAGCCTGGGCGAGTCTCTACAGAGGATGGGTGAGTCTCTCCAGGGGCCAGGCGAGTCTGTCGAGAGGCCGGGCGAGCCTTTAGAGAGGCCGGGCGAGTCTCTCCAGGGGCCGGGCGATTCTCTCCAGAGGCAGGGCAAGTCTCTACAGAGGCTGGGCAAGTCTCTACAGAGGCCAGGCGAGTCTGTCGAGAGGCCCGGCAAGTCTGTCGAGAGGCCGGGCGAGTCTCTCCAGGGGCCGGGCGAGTCTCTCCAGAGGCCGGGCGAGTCTCTACAGTGGCCGGGCGAGTCTCTCGAGACACTGGGCGAGTCTCTCCAGGGGCCGGGCGAGTCTCTCCAGAGGCCGGTCGAGACTCTCCGGGGGCCGGGTGAGTCTCTCCGGGGGCCGGGTGAGTCTCTCCAGGGGCCGGGTCAGTCTCTCTTGGGGCCGGGCGAGTCTCTACAGAGGTCGGGCGAGTCTCTCCAGAGGCCATGCGAGTCTATACAGAGGCCGGGCGAGTCTCTCCAAAGGCTGGGCGAGTTTTTTCAGGTGCCAGGCGAGTCTCTAGAGAGGCCGGGCGAGTCTCTCCAGAGGCCGGGCCAGTCTCTACAGAGGCCGGGCGAGTCTCTACAGAGGCCGTGCGAGTCTCTCCAGTGGCTGGACGAGGCTCTCCAGAGGCTGGGCGAGTCTCTCCAAGGGCGGACGAGAGCAAGTCTCTCCAGAGACCTGGCTAGTCTCTCCAGAGGCCGAGCGAGTCTCTTCAGAGGCCGGGCGATTCTCTCCAGAGGCCGGGCGAGTCTCTCCAGGGGCCAGGCGAGTCTCTGCAGAGGACGGACAAGTCTCTCTAGAGGCCGGGCGAGTCTCTCCAAAGGCCGGGCGATGGCGAGTCTCTTCAGAGACCTGGCGAGTCTCTCCAGAGGCCGAGCGAGTCTCTACAGAGGCCGGGCGAGTCTCTCCAGAGGCCAGGCGAGTCTCTACAGAGGCCAGGCGAGTCTGTCGAGAGGCTCGGCGAGTCTGTCGAGAGGCCGGGCGAGTCTCTCCAGGGGCCGGGTGAGTCTCTCCAGAGGTCGGAAGAGTCTCTACAGTGGCCGGGCGAGTCTCTCCAGAGGCCGGGCGAGTGTCTACAGTGGCCGGGCGAGTCGAGAAACTGGGTGAGTCTCTCCAGAGGCCGAGCGAGTCTCTACAGAGGCCAGGCGAGTCTCTACAGAGGACGGGCAAGTCTCTCTAGAGGCCAGGCGAGTCTCTCCAGAGGCCGGGCGATGGCGAGTCTCTTCAGAGGCCAGGCGAGTCTCTCCAGGGGCGGACGAGGGCAAGTCTCTCCAGAAACCTGGCAAGTCTCTCCAGAGGCCGGGCGAGTCTCTACAGAGGCCAGGCGAGTCTCTCCAGGGGCCGGGCGAGTCTCTCCAGAGGCCGGGCGAGTCTCTACAGAGGCCAGGCGAGTCTGTCGAAAGGCCCGGCGAGTCTGTCAAGAGGCCGGGCGAGCCTCTAGAGAGGCCGGGCGAGTCTCTCCAGGGGCCGGGCGAGGCTCTCCAGAGGCCGGGCGAGTCTCTACAGCGGCCGGGCGAGTCTCTCGAGACACTGGGCGAGTCTGTCCAGGTGCCAGGCGAGTCTTTAGAGAGGCCGGCCGAGTCTCTCCAGAGGCCGGGCCAGTCTCTACAGAGGCCGGGCGAGTGTCTACAGAGGCCGTGCGAGTCTCTCCAGTGGCTGGACGAGGCTCTCCAGAGGCTGGGCGAGTCTCTCCAAGGGCGGACGAGAGCAAGTCTCTCCAGAGACCTGGCTAGTCTCTCCAGAGGCCGAGCGAGTCTCTTCAGAGGCCGGGCGATTCTCTCCAGAGGCCGGGCGAGTCTCTTCAGGGGCCAGGCGAGTCTCTGCAGAGGACAGACAAGTCTCTCTAGAGGCCGGGCGAGTCTCTCCAAAGGCCGGGCGATGGCGAGTCTCTTCAGAGACCTGGCGAGTCTCTCCAGAGGCCGAGCGAGTCTCTACAGAGGCCGGGCGAGTCTCTCCAGAGACCAGGCGAGTCTCTCCAGAGGCTGGGCGAGTCTCTACAGAGGCCGGGCGAGTCTGTCGAGAGGCCCGGCGAGTCTGTCGAGAGGCCGGGCGAGTCTCTCCAGGGGCCGGGTGAGTCTCTCCAGAGGTCGGACGAGTCTCTACAGCGGCCGGGCGAGTCTCTCGAGACACTGGGCGAGTCTGTCCAGGGGCTGGGCGAGTCTCTCCAGAGGCCGGTCGTGACTCTCCGGGGGCCGGGTGAGTCTCTCCAGAAGCCGGTCGTGACTCTCCGGGGGCCGGGTGAGTCTCTCCAGGGGCCGGGTGAGTCTCTCCAGGGGCCGGGTGAGTCTCTCCAGAGGCTGGGCGAGTCTCTACAGAGGCTGAGCGAGTCTCTACAGAGGCTGGGTGAGTCTCTCCAGGGGCCAGGCGAGTCTGTCGAGAGGCCGGGCGAGCCTTTAGAGTGGCCGGGCGAGTCTCTCCAGGGGCCGGGCGAGTCTCTCCAGAGGCAGGGCAAGTCTCTACAGAGGCTGGGCGAGTCTCTACAGAGGCCAGGCGAGTCTGTCGAGAGGCCCGCAAGTCTGTCGAGAGGCCGGGCGAGTCTCTCCAGGGGCCGGGCGAGTCTCTCCAGAGGCCGGGCGAGTCTCTACAGTGGCCGGGCGAGTCTCTCGAGACACTGGGCGAGTCTCTCCAGGGGCCGGGCGAGTCTCTCCAGAGGCCGGTCGAGACTCTCCGGGGGCCGGGTGAGTCTCTCCGGGGGCCGGGTGAGTCTCTCCAGGGGCCGGGTCAGTCTCTCTTGGGGCCGGGCGAGTCTCTACAGAGGTCGGGCGAGTCTCTCCAGAGGCCATGCGAGTCTATACAGAGGCCGGGCGAGTCTCTCCAAAGGCTGGGCGAGTTTTTTCAGGTGCCAGGCGAGTCTCTAGAGAGGCCGGGCGAGTCTCTCCAGAGGCCGGGCCAGTCTCTACAGAGGCCGGGCGAGTCTCTACAGAGGCCGTGCGAGTCTCTCCAGTGGCTGGACGAGGCTCTCCAGAGGCTGGGCGAGTCTCTCCAAGGGCGGACGAGAGCAAGTCTCTCCAGAGACCTGGCTAGTCTCTCCAGAGGCCGAGCGAGTCTCTTCAGAGGCCGGGCGATTCTCTCCAGAGGCCGGGCGAGTCTCTCCAGGGGCCAGGCGAGTCTCTGCAGAGGACGGACAAGTCTCTCTAGAGGCCGGGCGAGTCTCTCCAAAGGCCGGGCGATGGCGAGTCTCTTCAGAGACCTGGCGAGTCTCTCCAGAGGCCGAGCGAGTCTCTACAGAGGCCGGGCGAGTCTCTCCAGAGGCCGGGCGAGTCTCTCCAGAGGCCAGGCGAGTCTGTCGAGAGGCTCGGCGAGTCTGTCGAGAGGCCGGGCGAGTCTCTCCAGGGGCCGGGTGAGTCTCTCCAGAGGTAGGAAGAGTCTCTACAGTGGCCGGGCGAGTCTCTCCAGAGGCCGGGCGAGTGTCTACAGTGGCCGGGCGAGTCGAGAAACTGGGTGAGTCTCTCCAGAGGCCGAGCGAGTCTCTACAGAGGCCAGGCGAGTCTCTACAGAGGACGGGCAAGTCTCTCTAGAGGCCAGGCGAGTCTCTCCAGAGGCCGGGCGATGGCGAGTCTCTTCAGAGGCCAGGCGAGTCTCTCCAGGGGCGGACGAGGGCAAGTCTCTCCAGAAACCTGGCAAGTCTCTCCAGAGGCCGGGCGAGTCTCTACAGAGGCCAGGCGAGTCTCTCCAGGGGCTGGGCGAGTCTCTCCAGAGACCGGCGAGTCTCTCCAGAGGCCGGGCGAGTCTCTACAGAGGCCAGGCGAGTCTGTCGAAAGGCCCGGCGAGTCTGTCAAGAGGCCGGGCGAGCCTCTAGAGAGGCCGGGCGAGTCTCTCCAGGGGCCGGGCGAGGCTCTCCAGAGGCCGGGCGAGTCTCTACAGCGGCCGGGCGAGTCTCTCGAGACACTGGGCGAGTCTGTCCAAGTGCCAGGCGAGTCTCTAGAGAGGCCGGGCGAGTCTCTCCAGAGGCCGGGCCAGTCTCTACAGAGGCCGGGCGAGTGTCTACAGAGGCCGTGCGAGTCTCTCCAGTGGCTGGACGAGGCGCTCCAGAGGCTGGGCGAGTCTCTCCAAGGGCGGACGAGAGCAAGTCTCTCCAGAGACCTGGCTAGTCTCTCCAGAGGCCGAGCGAGTCTCTTCAGAGGCCGGGCGATTCTCTCCAGAGGCCGGGCGAGTCTCTTCAGGGGCCAGGCGAGTCTCTGCAGAGGACGGACAAGTCTCTCTAGAGGCCGGGCGAGTCTCTCCAAAGGCCGTGCGATGGTGAGTCTCTTCAGAGACCTGGCGAGTCTCTCCAGAGGCCGAGCGAGTCTCTCCAGAGGCCGGGCGAGTCTCTCCAGAGACCAGGCGAGTCTCTCCAGAGGCTGGGCGAGTCTCTACAGAGGCCGGGCGAGTCTGTCGAGAGGCCCGGCGAGTCTGTCGAGAGGCCGGGCGAGTCTCTCCAGGGGCCGGGTGAGTCTCTCCAGAGGTCGGACGAGTCTCTACAGCGGCCGGGCGAGTCTCTCGAGACACTGGGCGAGTCTGTCCAGGGGCCGGGCGAGTCTCTCCAGAGGCCGGTCGTGACTCTCCGGGGGCCGGGTGAGTCTCTCCAGAAGCCGGTCGTGACTCTCCGGGGGCCGGGTGAGTCTCTCCAGGGGCCGGGTGAGTCTCTCCAGGGGCCGGGTGAGTCTCTCCAGAGGCTGGGCGAGTCTCTACAGAGGCTGAGCGAGTCTCTACAGAGGCTGGGTGAGTCTCTCCAGGGGCCAGGCGAGTCTGTCGAGAGGCCGGGCGAGCCTTTAGAGTGGCCGGGCGAGTCTCTCCAGGGGCCGGGCGAGTCTCTCCAGAGGCAGGGCAAGTCTCTACAGAGGCTGGGCGAGTCTCTACAGGGCCAGGCGAGTCTGTCGAGAGGCCCGCAAGTCTGTCGAGAGGCCGGGCGAGTCTCTCCAGGGGCCGGGCGAGTCTCTCCAGAGGCCGGTCGAGACTCTCCGGGGGCCGGGTGAGTCTCTTCAGGGGCCGGGTCAGTCTCTCTAGGGGCCGGGCGAGTCTCTACAGAGGCCGGGTCAGTCTCTCTAGGGGCCGGGCGAGTCTCTACAGAGGCCGGGCGAGTCTCTCCAGAGGCAGATCGAGTCTCTACAGAGGCTGGGCGAGTCTCTACAGAGGCCAGGCGAGTCTCTCCAGAGACCAGGCGAGTCTCTCCAGAGGCTGGGCGAGTCTCTACAGAGGCCGGGCGAGTCTGTCGAGAGGCCCGGCGAGTCTGTCGAGAGGCCGGGCGAGTCTCTCCAGGGGCCGGGTGAGTCTCTCCAGAGGTCGGACGAGTCTCTACAGTGGCCGGGCGAGTCTCTCCAGAGGCCGGGCGAGTCTCTACAGTGGCCGGGCGAGTCTCTCGAGAAACTGGGTGAGTCTCTCCAGAGGCCGAGCGAATCTCTACAGAGGCCAGGCGAGTCTCTACAGAGGACGGGCAAGTCTCTCTAGATGCCAGGCGAGTCTCTCCAGAGGCCGGGCGATGGCGAGTCTCTTCAGAGGCCAGGCGAGTCTCTCCAGGGGCGGACGAGGGCAAGTCTCTCCAGAGACCTGGCGAGTCTCTCCAGAGGCCGAGCGAGTCTCTACAGAGGCCAGGCGAGTCTCTCCAGGGGCCGGGCGAGTCTCTCCAGAGACCGGCGAGTCTCTCCAGAGGCCGGGCGAGTCTCTACAGAGGCCAGGCGAGTCTGTCGAGAGGCCCGGCGAGTCTGTCAAGAGGCCGGGCGAGCCTCTAGAGAGGCCGGGCGAGTCTCTCCAGGGGTCGGGCGAGGCTCTCCAGAGGCCGGGCGAGTCTCTACAGCGGCCGGGCGAGTCTCTCGAGACACTGGGCGAGTCTGTCCAGGGGCCGGGCGAGTCTCTCCAGAGGCCGGTCGTGACTCTCCGGGGGCCGGGTGAGTCTCTCCAGAAGCCGGTCGTGACTCTCCGGGGGCCGGGTGAGTCTCTCCAGGGGCCGGGTGAGTCTCTCCAGGGGCCGGGTGAGTCTCTCCAGAGGCTGGGCGAGTCTCTACAGAGGCTGAGCGAGTCTCTACAGAGGCTGGGTGAGTCTCTCCAGGGGCCAGGCGAGTCTGTCGAGAGGCCGGGCGAGCCTTTAGAGTGGCCGGGCGAGTCTCTCCAGGGGCCGGGCGAGTCTCTCCAGAGGCAGGGCAAGTCTCTACAGAGGCTGGGCGAGTCTCTACAGAGGCCAGGCGAGTCTGTCGAGAGGCCCGCAAGTCTGTCGAGAGGCCGGGCGAGTCTCTCCAGGGGCCGGGCGAGTCTCTCCAGAGGCCGGGCGAGTCTTTACAGTGGCCGGGCGAGTCTCTCGAGACACTGGGCGAGTCTCTCCAGGGGCCGGGCGAGTCTCTACAGAGGCCGGGTCAGTCTCTCTAGGGGCCGGGCGAGTCTCTACAGAGGCCGGGCGAGTCTCTCCAGAGGCAGATCGAGTCTCTACAGAGGCTGGGCGAGTCTCTACAGAGGCCAGGCGAGTCTGTCGAGAGGCCCGGCGAGTTTGTCGAGAGGCCGGGCGAGTCTGTCCAGGGGCCGGGTGAGTCTCTCCAGAGGCCGGGCGAGTCTCTACAGTGGCCGGGCGAGTCTTTCGAGACAGCGGGCGAGTCTCTCCAGTGGCCGGGCGAGTCTTTCGAGACAGCGGGCGAGTCTCTCCAGGGGCCGGGCGAGTCTCTCCAGAGGCCGGTCGAGACTCTCCGGGGGCCGGGTGAGTCTCTCCAGGGGCCGGGTGAGTCTCTCCAGGGGCCGGGCGAGTCTCTCCAGAGGCCGGTCGAGACTCTCCGGGGGCCGGGTGAGTCTCTCCAGGGGCCGGGCGAGTCTCTCCAGAGGCCATGCGAGTCTATACAGAGGCCGGGCGAGTCTATACAGAGGCTGGGCGAGTCTTTACAGAGGCCAGGCGAGTCTGTCAAGAGTCCCGACAATTCTGTTGAGAGGCCGGGCGAGTCTCTCCAGAGCCTGGGCGAGTCTCTACAGAGGCTGGGTGAGTCTCTCCAGGGGCCAGGCGAGTCTCTCCAGAGACTGGGCGAGTCTCTACAGAGGCTGGGCGAGTCTTTACAGAGGCAAGGCGAGTCTGTCGAGAGGCCGGGCGAGCCTTTAGAGAGGCCGGGCGAGTCTCTCCAGGGGCCGGGCGAGTCTCTCCAGAGGCAGGGCAAGTCTCTACAGAGGCTGGGCGAGTCTCTACAGAGGCCAGGCGAGTCTGTCGAGAGGCCCGGCAAGTATGTCGAGAGGCCGGGCGAGTCTCTCCAGGGGCCGGGCGAGTCTCTCCAGAGGCCGGGCGAGTCTCTACAGTGGCCGGGCGAGTCTCTCGAGACACTGGGCGAGTCTCTCCAGTGGCCGGGCGAGTCTTTCGAGACAGCGGGCGAGTCTCTCCAGGGGCCGGGCGAGTCTCTCCAGAGGCCGGTCGAGACTCTCAGGGGGCCGGGTGAGTCTCTCCAGGGGCCGGGTCAGTCTCTCTAGGGGCAGGGCGAGTCTCTACAGAGGCCGGGCGAGTCTCTCCAGAGGCCATGCGAGTCTATACAGAGGCTGGGCGAGTCTCTACAGAGGCTGGGCGAGTCTTTACAGAGGCCAGGCGAGTCTGTCAAGAGGCCCGACGATTCTGTCGAGAGGCCGGGCGAGTCTCTCCAGAGCCTGGGCGAGTCTCTACAGAGGCTGGGTGAGTCTCTCCAGGGGCCAGGCGAGTCTGCCGAGAGGCCGGGCGAGCCTTTAGAGAGGCCGGGCGAGTCTCTCCAGGGGCCGGGCGATTCTCTCCAGAGGCAGGGCAAGTCTCTACAGAGGCTGGGCGAGTCTCTACAGAGGCCAGGCGAGTCTGTCGAGAGGCCCGGCAAGTCTGTCGAGAGGCCGGGCGAGTCTCTCCAGGGGCCGGGCGAGTCTCTCCAGAGGCCGGGCGAGTCTCTCCAGTGGCCGGGCGAGTCTCTCGAGACACTGGGCGAGTCTCTCCAGGGGCCGGGCGAGTCTCTCCAGAGGCCGGTCGAGACTCTACGGGGGCCGGGTGAGTCTCTCCGGGGGCCGGGTGAGTCTCTCCAGGGGCCGGGTCAGTCTCTCTAGTGGCCGGGCGAGTCTCTACAGAGGTCGGGCGAGTCTCTCCAGAGGCCATGCGAGTCTATACAGAGGCCGGGCGAGTCTCTACAGAGGCTGGGCGAGTCTTTACAGAGGCCAGGCGAGTCTGTCAAGAGGCCCGACGATTCTGTCGAGAGGCCGGGCGAGACTCTCCAGAGCCTGGGCGAGTCTCTACAGAGGCTGGGTGAGTCTCTCCAGGGACCAGGCGAGTCTCTCCAGAGGCTGGGCGAGTCTCTACAGAGGCTGGGCGAGTCTTTACAGAGACCAGGCGAGTCTGTCGAGAGGCCGGGCGAGCCTTTAGAGAGGCCGGGCGAGTCTCTCCAGGGGCCGGGCGAGTCTCTCCAGAGGCAGGGCAAGACTCTCCGGGGGCCGGGTGAGTCTCTCCGGGGGCCGGATGAGTCTCTCCAGAGGCCGGTCGTGACTCTCCGGGGGCCCAGTGAGTCTCTCCAGAGGCCGGTCGTGACTCTCCGGGGGCCGGGTGAGTCTCTCCAGGGGCCGGGTGAGTCTCTCCAGGGGCCGGGTGAGTCTCTCCAGAGGCTGGGCGAGTCTCTCCAGAGGCCGAGTGAGTCTCTCCAGAGGCCGGTCGTGACTCTCCGGGGGCCGGGTGAGTCTCTCCAGGGGCCGGGTGAGTCTCTCCAGGGGCCGGGTCAGTCTCTCTAGGGGCCGGGCGAGTCTCTACAGAGGCCGGGCGAGTCTCTCCAGAGGCCATGCGAGTCTATACAGAGGCCGGGCGAGTCTCTACAGAGGCTGGGCGAGTCTTTACAGAGGCCAGGCGAGTCTGTCAAGAGGCCCGACGATTCTGTCGAGAGGCCGGGCGAGACTCTCCAGAGCCTGGGCGAGTCTCTACAGAGGCTGGGTGAGTCTCTCCAGGGACCAGGCGAGTCTCTCCAGAGGCTGGGCGAGTCTCTACAGAGGCTGGGCGAGTCTTTACAGAGGCTGGGCGAGTCTTTACAGAGGCCAGGCGAGTCTGTCGAGAGGCCGGGCGAGCCTTTAGAGAGGCCGGGCGAGTCTCTCCAGGGGCCGAGCGAGTCTCTCCAGAGGCAGGGCAAGTCTCTACAGAGGCTGGGCGAGTCTCTGCAGAGGCCAGGCGAGTCTGTCGAGAGGCCCGGCAAGTCTGTCGAGAGGCCAGGCGAGTCTCTCCAGGGGCCGGGCGAGTCTCTCCAGAGGCCGGGCGAGTCTCTACAGTGGCCGGGCGAGTCTCTCGAGACACTGGGCGAGTCTCTCCAGGGGCCGGGCGAGTCTTTCGAGACAGCGGGCGAGTCTCTCCAGGGGCCGGGCGAGTCTCTCCAGAGGCCGGTCGAGACTCTCCAGGGGCCGGGTGAGTCTCTCCAGGGGCCGGGTCAGTCTCTCTAGGGGCCGGGCGAGTCTCTCCAGGGGCTTGGCGAGTCTCTACAGAGGCTGGGCGAGTCTCTACAGAGGCCAGGCGAGTCTGTCGAGAGGCCCGGCGAGTTTGTCGAGAGGCCGGGCGAGTCTCTCCAGGGGCCGGGTGAGTCTCTCCAGAGGCCGGGCGAGTCTCTCGAGACACTGGGCGAGTCTCTCCAGGGGCCGGGCGAGTCTCTCCAGAGGCCGGTCAAGACTCTCCGGGGGCCGGGTGAGTCTCTCCGGGGGCCGGATGAGTCTCTCCAGGGGCTTGGCGAGTCTCTACAGAGGCTGGGCGAGTCTGTCGAGAGGCCCGGCGAGTTTGTCCAGAGGCCGGGCGAGTCTCTCCAGGGGCCGGGTGAGTCTCTCCAGAGGCCGGGCGAGTCTCTCGAGACAGCGGGCGAGTCTCTCCAGGGGTCGGGCGAGTCTCTCCAGAGGCCGGTCGAGACTCTCCGGGGGCCGGGTGAGTCTCTCCAGGGGCCGGGTCAGTCTCTCTAGTGGCCGGGCGAGTCTCTACAGAGGTCGGGCGAGTCTCTCCAGAGGCCATGCGAGTCTATACAGAGGCCGGGCGAGTCTCTCCAAAGGCTGGGCGAGTTTCTTCAGGTGCCAGGCGAGTCTCTAGAGAGGCCGGGCGAGTCTCTCCAGAGGCCGGGCCAGTCTCTACAGAGGCCGGGCGAGTCTCTACAGAGGCCGTGCGAGTCTCTCCAGTGGCTGGACGAGGCTCTCCAGAGGCTGGGCGAGTCTCTCCAAGGGCGGACGAGAGCAAGTCTCTCCAGAGACCTGGCTAGTCTCTCCAGAGGCCGAGCGAGTCTCTTCAGAGGCCGGGCGATTCTCTCCAGAGGCCGGGCGAGTCTCTCCAGGGGCCAGGCGAGTCTCTGCAGAGGACGGACAAGTCTCTCTAGAGGCCGGGCGAGTCTCTCCAAAGGCCGGGCGATGGCGAGTCTCTTCAGAGACCTGGCGAGTCTCTCCAGAGGCCGAGCGAGTCTCTACAGAGGCCGGGCGAGTCTCTCCAGAGACCAGGCGAGTCTCTCCAGAGGCCGGGCGAGTCTCTACAGAGGCCAGGCGAGTCTGTCGAGAGGCCCGGCGAGTCTGTCGAGAGGCCGGGCGAGTCTCTCCAGGGGCCGGGTGAGTCTCTCCAGAGGTCGGACGAGTCTCTACAGTGGCCGGGCGAGTCTCTCCAGAGGCCGGGCGAGTCTCTACAGTGGCCGGGCGAGTCGAGAAACTGGGTGAGTCTCTCCAGAGGCCGAGCGAGTCTCTACAGAGGCCAGGCGAGTCTCTACAGAGGACGGGCAAGTCTCTCTAGAGGCCAGGCGAGTCTCTCCAGAGGCCGGGCGATGGCGAGTCTATTCAGAGGCCAGGCGAGTCTCTCCAGGGGCGGACGAGGGCAAGTCTCTCCAGAAACCTGGCAAGTCTCTCCAGAGGCCGAGCGAGTCTCTACAGAGGCCAGGCGAGTCTCTCCAGGGGCCGGGCGAGTCTCTCCAGAGACCGGCGAGTCTCTCCAGAGGCCGGGCGAGTCTCTACAGAGGCCAGGCGAGTCTGTCGAGAGGCCCGGCGAGTCTGTCAAGAGGCCGGGCGAGTCTCTCCAGGGGCCGGGCGAGGCTCTCCAGAGGCCGGGCGAGTCTCTACAGCGGCCGGGCGAGTCTCTCGAGACACTGGGCGAGTCTGTCCAGGGGCCGGGTGAGTCTCTCCAGAGGCCGGTCGTGACTCTCCGGGGGCCGGGTGAGTCTCTCCAGAGGCCGGTCGTGACTCTCCGGGGGCCGGGTGAGTCTCTCCAGGGGCCGGGTGAGTCTCTCCAGGGGCCGCGTGAGTCTCTCCAGGGGCCAGGCGAGTCTCTCCAGAGGCTGGGCGAGTCTCTACAGAGGCTGAGCGAGTCTTTACACAGGCGAGGCGAGTCTGTCGAGAGGCCGGGCGAGCCTCTACAGAGGCTGGGCGAGGCTCTCCAGAGGCCGGGCGAGTCTCTACAGTGGCCGGGCGAGACTCTCGGGGGGCCAGGTGAGTCTCTCCAGGGGCCGGGTCAGTCTCTCCAGGGGCCGGGCGAGTCTCTACAGAGGCCGGGCGAATCTCTCCAGAGGCCATGCGAGTCTATACAGAGGCCGGGCGAGTCTCTCCAGGGGCCGGGCGAGGCTCTCCAGAGGCCGGGCGAGTCTCTACAGCGGCCGGGCGAGTCTCTCGAGACACTGGGCGAGTCTGTCCAGGGGCGGGGCGAGTCTCTCCAGAGGCCGGTCGTGACTCTCCGGGGGCCGGATGAGTCTCTCCAGGGGCCGGGTGAGTCTCTCCAGGGGCCTGGTGAGTCTCTCCAGGGGCCAGGCGAGTCTCTCCAGAGGCTGGGCGAGTCTCTACAGAAGCTGGGCGAGTCTCTACAGAGGCCTGGCGAGTCTGTCGAGAGGCCCGGCGAGTCTGTCGAGAGGCCGGGCGAGTCTCTCCAGGGGCCGGGTGAGTCTCTCCAGAGGTCGGGCGAGTCTCTACAGTGACCGGGCGAGTCTCTCCAGGAGCCGGGCGAGTCTCTCCAAAGGCCGGGCGAGTCTCTCCAGGGGCCGGGCGAGTCTCTCCAGAGGCCGGTCGAGACTCTCCGGGGGCCGGGTGAGTCTCTCCAGGGGCCGGGTCAGTCTCTCTAGGGGCCGGGCGAGTCTCTACAGAAGCTGGGCGAGTCTCTACAGAGGCCTGGCGAGTCTGTCGAGAGGCCCGGCGAGTCTGTCGAAGGCCGGGCGAGTCTCTCCAGGGGCCGGGTGAGTCTCTCCAGAGGTCGGGCGAGTCTCTACAGTGACCGGGCGAGTCTCTCCAGGAGCCGGGCGAGTCTCTCCAAAGGCCGGGCGAGTCTCTCCAGGGGCCGGGCGAGTCTCTCCAGAGGCCGGTCGAGACTCTCCGGGGGCCGGGTGAGTCTCTCCAGGGGCCGGGTCAGTCTCTCTAGGGGCCGGGCGAGTCTCTCCAGAGGCCATGCGAGTCTATACAGAGGCCGGGCGAGTCTCTACAGAGGCTGGGCGAGTCTTTACAGAGGCCAGGCGAGTCTGTCAAGAGGCCCGACGATTCTGTCGAGAGGCCGGGCGAGTCTCTCCAGAGCCTGGGCGAGTCTCTACAGAGGCTGGGTGAGTCTCTCCAGGGGCCAGGCGAGTCTCTCCAGAGGCTGGGCGAGTCTCTACAGAGGCTGGGCGAGTCTTTACAGAGGCCAGGCGAGTCTGTTGAGAGGCCGGGCGAGCCTTTAGAGAGGCCGGGCGAGTCTCTCCAGGCGCCGGGCGAGTCTCTGCAGAGGCAGGGCAAGTCTCTACAGAGGCTGGGCGAGTCTCTACAGAGGCCAGGCGAGTCTGTCGAGAGGCCCGGCAAGTCTGTCGAGAGGCCGGGCGAGTCTCTCCAGGGGCCGGGCGAGTCTCTCCAGAGGCCGGGCGAGTCTCTACAGTGGCCGGGCGAGTCTCTCGAGACACTGGGCGAGTCTCTCCAGTGGCCGGGCGAGTCTTTCGAGACAGCGGGCGAGTCTCTCCAGGGGCCGGGCGAGTCTTTCCAGAGGCCGGTCGAGACTCTCCGGGGGCCGGGTGAGTCTCTACAGTGGCCGGGCGAGTCTCTCGAGACACTGGGCGAGTCTCTCCAGTGGCCGGGCGAGTCTTTCGAGACAGCGGGCGAGTCTCTCCAGGGGCCGGGCGAGTCTTTCCAGAGGCCGGTCGAGACTCTCCGGGGGCCGGGTGAGTCTCTCTAGGGGCCGGGCGAGTCTCTACAGAGGCCGGGCGAGTCTCTACAGAGGCCATGCGAGTCTATACAGAGGCCGGGCGAGTCTCTACAGAGGCTGGGCGAGTCTTTACAGAGGCCAGGCGAGTCTGTCAAGAGGCCCGACGATTCTGTCGAGAGGCCCGGCGAGTCTCTCCAGAGCCTGGGCGAGTCTCTCCAGAGCCTGGGCGAGTCTCTACAGAGGCTGGGTGAGTCTCTCCAGGGGCCAGGCGAGTCTGTCGAGAGGCCGGGCGAGCCTTTAGAGAGGCCGGGCGAGTCTCTCCAGGGGCCGGGCGAGTCTCTCCAGAGGCAGGGCAAGTCTCTCCAGAGGCTGGGCGAGTCTCTCCAGAGGCAGGGCAAGTCTCTACAGTGGCCGGGCGAGTCTCTCGAGACACTGGGCGAGTCTCTCCAGGGGCCGGGCGAGTCTCTCCAGAGGCCGGTCGAGACTCTCCGGGGGCCGGGTGAGTCTCTCCGGGGGCCGGATGAGTCTCTCCAGGGGCTTGGCGAGTCTGTACAGAGGCTGGTCGAGTCTCTACAGAGGCCAGGCGAGTCTGTCGAGAGGCCCGGCGAGTTTGTCGAGAGGCCGGGCGAGTCTCTCCAGAGGCCGGGCGAGTCTCTCGAGACAGCGGGCGAGTCTCTCCAGGGGACGTGCGAGTCTCTCCAGAGGCCGGTCGAGACTCTCCGGGGGCCGGGTGAGTCTCTCCAGGGGCCGGGTCAGTCTCTCTAGGGGCCGGGCGAGTCTCTACAGAGGTCGGGCGAGTCTCTCCAGAGGCCATGCGAGTCTATACAGAGGCCGGGCGAGTCTCTCCAAAGGCTGGGCGAGTTTCTTCAGGTGCCTGGCGAGTCTCTAGAGAGGCCGGGCGAGTCTCTCCAGAGGCCGGGCCAGTCTCTACAGAGGCCGGGCGAGTCTCTACAGAGGCCGTGCGAGTCTCTCCAGTGGCTGGACGAGGCTCTCCAGAGCCTGGGCGAGTCTCTCCAGAGCCTGGGCGAGTCTCTACAGAGGCTGGGTGAGTCTCTCCAGGGGCCTGGCGAGTCTGTCGAGAGGCCGGGCGAGCCTTTAGAGAGGCCAGGCGAGTCTCTCCAGGGGCCGGGCGAGTCTCTCCAGAGGCAGGGCAAGTCTCTACAGAGGCTGGGCGAGTCTCTACAGAGGCCAGGCGAGTCTGTCGAGAGGCCCGGCAAGTCTGTCGAGAGGCCGGGCGAGTCTCTCCAGGGGCCGGGCGAGTCTCTCCAGAGGCCGGGCGAGTCTCTACAGTGGCCGGGCGAGTCTCTCGAGACACTGGGCGAGTCTCTCCAGGGGCCGGGCGAGTCTCTCCAGAGGCCGGTCGAGACTCTCCGGGGGCCGGGTGAGTCTCTCCGGGGGCCGGATGAGTCTCTCCAGGGGCTTGGCGAGTCTGTACAGAGGCTGGTCGAGTCTCTACAGAGGCCAGGCGAGTCTGTCGAGAGGCCCGGCGAGTTTGTCGAGAGGCCGGGCGAGTCTCTCCAGAGGTCGGGCGAGTCTCTCGAGACAGCGGGCGAGTCTCTCCAGGGGACGTGCGAGTCTCTCCAGAGGCCGGTCGAGACTCTCCGGGGGCCGGGTGAGTCTCTCCAGGGGCCGGGTCAGTCTCTCTAGGGGCCGGGCGAGTCTCTCCAGTGGCTGGACGAGGCTCTCCAGAGGCTGGGCGAGTCTCTCCAAGGGCGGACGAGAGCAAGTCTCTCCAGAGACCTGACTAGTCTCTCCAGAGGCCGAGCGAGTCTCTTCAGAGGCCGGGCGATTCTCTCCAGAGGCCGGGCGAGTCTCTCCAGGGGCCAGGCGAGTCTCTGCAGAGGACGGACAAGTCTCTCTAGAGGCCGGGCGAGTCTCTCCAAAGGCCGGGCGACGGCGAGTCTCTTCAGAGACCTGGCGAGTCTCTACAGAGGCCGGGCGAGTCTCTCCAGAGACCAGGCGAGTCTCTCCAGAGGCCGGGCGAGTCTCTACAGAGGCCAGGCGAGTCTGTCGAGAGGCCCGGCGAGTCTGTCGAGAGGCCGGGCGAGTCTCTCTAGGGGCCGGGTGAGTCTCTCCAGAGGTCGAACGAGTCTCTACAGTGGCCGGGCGAGTCTCTCCAGAGGCCGGGCGAGTCTCTACAGTGGCCGGGCGAGTCGAGAAACTGGGTGAGTCTCTCCAGAGGCCGAGCGAGTCTCTACAGAGGCCAGGCGAGTCTCTACAGAGGACGGGCAAGTCTCTCTAGAGGCCAGGCGAGTCTCTCCAGAGGCCGGGCGATGGCGAGTCTCTTCAGAGGCCAGGCGAGTCTCTCCAGGGGCGGACGAGGGCAAGTCTCTCCAGAAACCTGGCAAGTCTCTCCAGAGGCCGAGCGAGTCTCTACAGAGGCCAGGCGAGTCTCTCCAGGGGCCGGGCGAGTCTCTCCAGAGACCGGCGAGTCTCTCCAGAGGCCGGGCGAGTCTCTACAGAGGCCAGGCGAGTCTGTCGAGAGGCCCGGCGAGTCTGTCAAGAGGCCGGGCGAGCCTCTAGAGAGGCCGGGCGAGTCTCTCCAGGGACCGGGCGAGGCTCTCCAGAGGCCGGGCGAGTCTCTACAGCGGCCGGGCGAGTCTCTCGAGACACTGGGCGAGTCTGTCCAGGGGCCGGGCGAGTCTCTCCAGAGGCCGGTCGTGACTCTCCGGGGGCCGGGTGAGTCTCTCCAGAGGCCGGTCGTGACTCTCCGGGGGCCGGGTGAGTCTCTCCAGGGGCCGGGTGAGTCTCTCCAGGGGCCGGGTGAGTCTCTCCAGGGGCCAGGCGAGTCTCTCCAGAGGCTGGGCGAGTCTCTACAGAGGCTGAGCGAGTCTTTACAGAGGCCAGGCGAGTCTGTCGAGAGGCCGGGCGAGCCTCTACAGAGGCTGGGCGAGTCTCTCCAGAGGCCGGGCGAGTCTCTCCAGAGGCCGGTCGAGACTCTCCGGGGGCCGGGTGAGTCTCTCCAGGGGCCGGGTCAGTCTCTCTAGGGGCTGGGCGAGTCTCTACAGAGGCCGGGCGAATCTCTCCAGATGCCATGCGAGTCTATACAGAGGCCGGGTGAGTCTCTCCAGGGGCCCAGTCAGTCTCTCTAGGGGCCGGGCGAGTCTCTACAGAGGCCGGGCGAGTCTCTCCAGAGGCCAGGCGAGTCTCTCCAGAGGCTGGGCGAGTCTCTACAGAGGCTGGGCGAGTCTTTACAGAGGCCAGGCGAGTCTGTCGAGAGGCCGGGCGAGCCTTTAGAGAGGCCGGGCGAGTCTCTCCAGGGGCCGGGCGAGTCTCTCCAGAGGCCGGGCGAGTCTCTACAGTGGCCGGGCGAGTCTCTCGAGACACTGGGCGAGTCTCTCCAGTGGCCGGGCGAGTCTTTCGAGACAGCGGGCGAGTCTCTCCAGGGGCCGGGCGAGTCTCTCCAGAGGCCGGTCGAGACTCTCCGGGGGCCGGGTGAGTCTCTCCAGGGGCCGGGTCAGTCTCTCTAGGGGCCGGGCGAGTCTCTACAGAGGCTGGGCGAGTCTTTACAGAGGCCAGGCGAGTCTGTCAAGAGGCCCGACGATTCTGTCGAGACGCCGGGCGAGTCTCTCCAGAGCCTGGGCGAGTCTCTACAGAGGCTGGGTGAGTCTCTCCAGGGGCCAGGCGAGTCTCTCCAGAGGCTGGGCGAGTCTCTACAGAGGCTGGGCGAGTCTTTACAGAGGCCAGGCGAGTCTGTCGAGAGTCCGGGCGAGCCTTTAGAGAGGCCGGGCGAGTCTCTCCAGGGGCCGGGCGAGTCTCTCGAGACACTGGGCGAGTCTCTCCAGTGGCCGGGCGAGTCTTTCGAGACAGCGGGCGAGTCTCTCCAGGGGCCGGGCGAGTCTCTCCAGAGGCCGGTCGAGACTCTCCGGGGGCCGGGTGAGTCTCTCCAGGGGCCGGGTCAGTCTCTCTAGGGGCCGGGCGAGTCTCTACAGAGGCCATGCGAGTCTATACAGAGGCCGGGCGAGTCTCTACAGAGGCTGGGCGAGTCTTTACAGAGGCCAGGCGAGTCTGTCAAGAGGCCCGACGATTCTGTCGAGACGCCGGGCGAGTCTCTCCAGAGCCTGGGCGAGTCTCTACAGAGGCTGGGTGAGTCTCTCCAGGGGCCAGGCGAGTCTCTCCAGAGGCTGGGCGAGTCTCTACAGAGGCTGGGCGAGTCTTTACAGAGGCCAGGCGAGTCTGTCGAGAGTCCGGGCGAGCCTTTAGAGAGGCCGGGCGAGTCTCTCCAGGGGCCGGGCGAGTCTCTCCAGAGGCAGGGCAAGTCTCTACAGAGGCTGGGCGAGTCTCTACAGAGGCCAGGCGAGTCTGTCGAGAGGCCCGGCAAGTCTGTCGAGAGGCCGGGCGAGTCTCTCCAGGGGCCGGGCGAGTCTCTCCAGAGGCCGGGCGAGTCTCTACAGTGGCCGGGCGAGTCTCTCGAGACACTGGGCGAGTCTCTCCAGTGGCCGGGCGAGTCTTTCGAGACAGCGGGCAAGTCTCTCCAGGGGCCGGGCGAGTCTCTCCAGAGGCCGGTCGAGACTCTCCGGGGGCCGGGTGAGTCTCTCCAGGGGCCGGGTCAGTCTCTCTAGGGGCCGGGCGAGTCTCTACAGAGGCCGGGCGAGTCTCTCCAGAGGCCATGCGAGTCTATACAGAGGCCGGGCGAGTCTCTACAGAGGCTGGGCGAGTCTTTACAGAGGCCAGGCGAGTCTGTCAAGAGGCCGGACGATTCTGTCGAGAGGCCGGGCGAGTCTCTCCAGAGCCTGGGCGAGTCTCTACAGAGGCTGGGTGAGTCTCTCCAGGGGCCAGGCGAGTCTGTCGAGAGGCCGGGCGAGCCTTTAGAGAGGCCGGGCGAGTCTCTCCAGGGGCCGGGCGAGTCTCTCCAGAGGCAGGGCAAGTCTCTACAGAGGCTGGGCGAGTCTCTACAGAGGCCAGGCGAGTCTGTCGAGAGGCCCGGCAAGTCGGTCGAGAGGCCGGGCGAGTCTCTCCAGGGGCCGGGCGAGTCTCTCCAGAGGCCGGGCGATGTTCTACAGTGGCCGGGCGAGTCTCTCGAGACACTGGGCGAGTCTCTCCAGGGGCCGGGCGAGTCTCTCCAGAGGCCGGTCGAGACTCTCCGGGGGCCGGGTGAGTCTCTCCGGGGGCCGGATGAGTCTCTCCAGGGGCTTGGCGAGTCTCTACAGAGGCTGGGCGAGTCTCTACAGAGGCCAGGCGAGTCTGTCGAGAGGCCCGGCGAGTTTGTCGAGAGGCCGGGCGAGTCTCTCCAGGGGCCGGGTGAGTCTCTCCAGAGGCCGGGCGAGTCTCTCGAGACAGCGGGCGAGTCTCTCCAGGGGTCGGGCGAGTCTCTCCAGAGGCCGGTCGAGACTCTCCGGGGGCCGGGTGAGTCTCTCCAGGGGCCGGGTCAGTCTCTCTAGGGGCCGGGCGAGTCTCTACAGAGGTCGGGCGAGTCTCTCCAGAGGCCATGCGAGTCTATACAGAGGCCGGGCGAGTCTCTCCAAAGGCTGGGCGAGTTTATTCAGGTGCCAGGCGAGTCTCTAGAGAGGCCGGGCGAGTCTCTCCAGAGGCCGGGCCAGTCTCTACAGAGGCCGGGCGAGTCTCTACAGAGGCCGTGCGAGTCTCTCCAGTGGCTGGACGAGGCTCTCCAGAGGCTGGGCGAGTCTCTCCAAGGGCGGACGAGAGCAAGTCTCTCCAGAGACCTGGCTAGTCTCTCCAGAGGCCGAGCGAGTCTCTTCAGAGGCCGGGCGATTCTCTCCAGAGGCCGGGCGAGTCTCTCCAGGGGCCAGGCGAGTCTCTGCAGAGGACGGACAAGTCTCTCTAGAGGCCGGGCGAGTCTCTCCAAAGGCCGGGCGATGGCGAGTCTCTTCAGAGACCTGGCGAGTCTCTCCAGAGGCCGAGCGAGTCTCTACAGAGGCCGGGCGAGTCTCTCCAGAGACCAGGCGAGTCTCTCCAGAGGCCGGGCGAGTCTCTACAGAGGCCAGGCGAGTCTGTCGAGAGGCCCGGCGAGTCTCTCCAGGGGCCGGGTGAGTCTCTCCAGAGGTCGGAAGAGTCTCTACAGTGGCCGGGCGAGTCTCTCCAGAGGCCGGGCGAGTCTCTACAGTGGCCGGGCGAGTCGAGAAACTGGGTGAGTCTCTCCAGAGGCCGAGCGAGTCTCTACAGAGGCCAGGCGAGTCTCTACAGAGGACGGGCAAGTCTCTCTAGAGGCCAGGCGAGTCTCTCCAGAGGCCGGGCGATGGCGAGTCTCTTCAGAGGCCAGGCGAGTCTCTCCAGGGGCGGACGAGGGCAAGTCTCTCCAGAAACCTGGCAAGTCTCTCCAGAGGCCGGGCGAGTCTCTACAGAGGCCAGGCGAGTCTCTCCAGGGGCCGGGCGAGTCTCTCCAGAGACCGGCGAGTCTCTCCAGAGGCCGGGCGAATCTCTACAAAGGCCAAGCGAGTCTGTCGAGAGGCCCGGTGAGTCTGTCAAGAGGCCGGGCGAGCCTCTAGAGAGGCCGGGCGAGTCTCTCCAGGGGCCGGGCGAGGCTCTCCAGAAGCCGGGCGAGTCTCTACAGCGGCCGGGCGAGTCTCTCGAGACACTGGGCGAGTCTGTCCAGGGGCCGGGCGAGTCTCTCCAGAGGCCGGTCGTGACTCTCCGGGGGCCCAGTGAGTCTCTCCAGAGGCCGGTCGTGACTCTCCGGGGGCCGGGTGAGTCTCTCCAGGGGCCGGGTGAGTCTCTCCAGGGGCCGGGTGAGTCTCTCCAGAGGCTGGGCGAGTCTCTCCAGAGGCCGAGTGAGTCTCTCCAGAGGCCGGTCGTGACTCTCCGGGGGCCGGGTGAGTCTCTCCAGGGGCCGGGTGAATCTCTCCAGGGGCCGGGTCAGTCTCTCTAGGGGCCGGGCGAGTCTCTACAGAGGCCGGGCGAGTCTCTCCAGAGGCCATGCGAGTCTATACAGAGGCCGGGCGAGTCTCTACAGAGGCTGGGCGAGTCTTTACAGAGGCCAGGCGAGTCTGTCAAGAGGCCCGACGATTCTGTCGAGAGGCCGGGCGAGACTCTCCAGAGCCTGGGCGAGTCTCTACAGAGGCTGGGTGAGTCTCTCCAGGGACCTGGCGAGTCTCTCCAGAGGCTGGGCGAGTCTCTACAGAGGCTGGGCGAATCTTTACAGAGGCCAGGCGAGTCTGTCGAGAGGCCGGGCGAGCCTTTAGAGAGGCCGGGCGAGTCTCTCCAGGGGCCGGGCGAGTCTCTCCAGAGGCAGGGCAAGTCTCTACAGAGGCTGGGCGAGTTTCTACAGAGGCCAGGCGAGTCTGTCGAGAGGCCCGGCAAGTCTGTCGAGAGGCCGGGCGAGTCTCTCCAGGGGCCGGGCGAGTCTCTCCAGAGGCCGGGCGAGTCTCTACAGTGGCCGGGCGAGTCTCTCAAGACACTGGGCGAGTCTCTCCAGGGGCCGGGCGAGTCTTTCGAGACAGCGGGCGAGTCTCTCCAGGGGCCGGGCGAGTCTCTCCAGAGGCCGGTCGAGACTCTCCAGGGGCCGGGTGAGTCTCTCCAGGGGCCGGGTCAGTCTCTCTAGGGGCCGGGCGAGTCTCTCCAGGGGCTTGGCGAGTCTCTACAGAGGCTGGGCGAGTCTCTACAGAGGCCAGGCGAGTCTGTCGAGAGGCCCGGCGAGTTTGTCGAGAGGCCGGGCGAGTCTCTCCAGGGGCCGGGTGAGTCTCTCCAGAGGCCGGGCGAGTCTCTCGAGAAACTGGGCGAGTCTCTCCAGGGGCCGGGCGAGTCTCTCCAGAGGCCGGTCAAGACTCTCCGGGGGCCGGGTGAGTCTCTCCGGCGGCCGGATGAGTCTCTCCATGTGCTTGGCGAGTCTCTACAGAGGCTGGGCGAGTCTCTACAGAGGCCAGGCGAGTCTGTCGAGAGGCCCGGCGAGTTTGTCCAGAGGCCGGGCGAGTCTCTCCAGGGGCCGGGTGAGTCTCTCCAGAGGCCGGGCGAGTCTCTCGAGACAGCGGGCGAGTCTCTCCAGGGGTCGGGCGAGTCTCTCCAGAGGCCGGTCGAGACTCTCCGGGGGCCGGGTGAGTCTCTCCAGGGACCGGGTCAGTCTCTCTAGGGGCCGGTCGAGTCTCTACAGAGGTCGGGCGAGTCTCTCCAGAGGCCATGCGAGTCTATACAGAGGCCGGGCGAGTCTCTCCAAAGGCTGGGCGAGTTTCTTCAGGTGCCAGGCGAGTCTCTAGAGAGGCTGGGCGAGTCTCTCCAGAGGCCGGGCCAGTCTCTACAGAGGCCGGGCGAGTCTCTACAGAGGCCGTGCGAGTCTCTCCAGTGGCTGGACGAGGCTCTCCAGAGGCTGGGCGAGTCTCTCCAAGGGCGGACGAGAGCAAGTCTCTCCAGAGACCTGGCTAGTCTCTCCAGAGGCCGAGCGAGTCTCTTCAGAGGCCGGGCGATTCTCTCCAGAGGCCGGGCGAGTCTCTCCAGGGGCCAGGCGAGTCTCTGCAGAGGACGGACAAGTCTCTCTAGAGGCCGGGCGAGTCTCTCCAAAGGCCGGGCGATGGCGAGTCTCTTCAGAGACCTGGCGAGTCTCTCCAGAGGCCGAGCGAGTCTCTACAGAGGCCGGGCGAGTCTCTCCAGAGACCAGGCGAGTCTCTCCAGAGGCCGGGCGAGTCTCTACAGAGGCCAGGCGAGTCTGTCGAGAGGCCCGGCGAGTCTGTCGAGAGGCCGGGCGAGTCTCTCCAGGGGCCGGGTGAGTCTCTCCAGAGGTCGGACGAGTCTCTACAGTGGCCGGGCGAGTCTCTCCAGAGGCCGGGCGAGTCTCTACAGTGGCCGGGCGAGTCGAGAAACTAGGTGAGTCTCTCCAGAGGCCGAGCGAGTCTCTACAGAGGCCAGGCGAGTCTCTACAGAGGACGGGCAAGTCTCTCTAGAGGCCAGGCGAGTCTCTCCAGAGGCCGGGCGATGGCGAGTCTCTTCAGAGGCCAGGCGAGTCTCTCCAGGGGCGGACGAGGGCAAGTCTCTCCAGAAACCTGGCAAGTCTCTCCAGAGGCCGAGCGAGTCTCTACAGAGGCCAGGCGAGTCTCTCCAGGGGCCGGGCGAGTCTCTCCAGAGACCGGCGAGTCTCTCCAGAGGCCGGGCGAGTCTCTACAGAGGCCAGGCGAGTCTGTCGAGAGGCCCGGCGAGTCTGTCAAGAGGCCGGGCGAGTCTCTCCAGGGGCCGGGCGAGGCTCTCCAGAGGCCGGGCGAGTCTCTACAGCGGCCGGGCGAGTCTCTCGAGACACTGGGCGAGTCTGTCCAGGGGCCGGGTGAGTCTCTCCAGAGGCCGGTCGTGACTCTCCGGGGGCCGGGTGAGTCTCTCCAGAGGCCGGTCGTGACTCTCCAGAGACCGGCGAGTCTCTCCAGAGGCCGGGCGAATCTCTACAAAGGCCAGGCGAGTCTGTCGAGAGGCCCGGTGAGTCTGTCAAGAGGCCGGGCGAGCCTCTAGAGAGGCCGGGCGAGTCTCTCCAGGGGCCGGGCGAGGCTCTCCAGAGGCCGGGCGAGTCTCTACAGCGGCCGGGCGAGTCTCTCGAGACACTGGGCGAGTCTGTCCAGGGGCCGGGCGAGTCTCTCCAGAGGCCGGTCGTGACTCTCCGGGGGCCCAGTGAGTCTCTCCAGAGGCCGGTCGTGACTCTCCGGGGGCCGGGTGAGTCTCTCCAGGGGCCGGGTGAGTCTCTCCAGGGGCCGGGTGAGTCTCTCCAGAGGCTGGGCGAGTCTCTCCAGAGGCCGAGTGAGTCTCTCCAGAGGCCGGTCGTGACTCTCCGGGGGCCGGGTGAGTCTCTCCAGGGGCCGGGTGAATCTCTCCAGGGGCCGGGTCAGTCTCTCTAGGGGCCGGGCGAGTCTCTACAGAGGCCGGGCGAGTCTCTCCAGAGGCCATGCGAGTCTATACAGAGGCCGGGCGAGTCTCTACAGAGGCTGGGCGAGTCTTTACAGAGGCCAGGCGAGTCTGTCAAGAGGCCCGACGATTCTGTCGAGAGGCCGGGCGAGACTCTCCAGAGCCTGGGCGAGTCTCTACAGAGGCTGGGTGAGTCTCTCCAGGGACCTGGCGAGTCTCTCCAGAGGCTGGGCGAGTCTCTACAGAGGCTGGGCGAATCTTTACAGAGGCCAGGCGAGTCTGTCGAGAGGCCGGGCGAGCCTTTAGAGAGGCCGGGCGAGTCTCTCCAGGGGCCGGGCGAGTCTCTCCAGAGGCAGGGCAAGTCTCTACAGAGGCTGGGCGAGTTTCTACAGAGGCCAGGCGAGTCTGTCGAGAGGCCCGGCAAGTCTGTCGAGAGGCCGGGCGAGTCTCTCCAGGGGCCGGGCGAGTCTCTCCAGAGGCCGGGCGAGTCTCTACAGTGGCCGGGCGAGTCTCTCAAGACACTGGGCGAGTCTCTCCAGGGGCCGGGCGAGTCTTTCGAGACAGCGGGCGAGTCTCTCCAGGGGCCGGGCGAGTCTCTCCAGAGGCCGGTCGAGACTCTCCAGGGGCCGGGTGAGTCTCTCCAGGGGCCGGGTCAGTCTCTCTAGGGGCCGGGCGAGTCTCTCCAGGGGCTTGGCGAGTCTCTACGGAGGCTGGGCGAGTCTCTACAGAGGCCAGGCGAGTCTGTCGAGAGGCCCGGCGAGTTTGTCGAGAGGCCGGGCGAGTCTCTCCAGGGGCCGGGTGAGTCTCTCCAGAGGCCGGGCGAGTCTCTCGAGAAACTGGGCGAGTCTCTCCAGGGGCCGGGCGAGTCTCTCCAGAGGCCGGTCAAGACTCTCCGGGGGCCGGGTGAGTCTCTCCGGCGGCCGGATGAGTCTCTCCATGTGCTTGGCGAGTCTCTACAGAGGCTGGGCGAGTCTCTACAGAGGCCAGGTGAGTCTGTCGAGAGGCCCGGCGAGTTTGTCCAGAGGCCGGGCGAGTCTCTCCAGGGGCGGGGTGAGTCTCTCCAGAGGCCGGGCGAGTCTCTCGAGACAGCGGGCGAGTCTCTCCAGGGGTCGGGCGAGTCTCTCCAGAGGCCGGTCGAGACTCTCCGGGGGCCGGGTGAGTCTCTCCAGGGACCGGGTCAGTCTCTCTAGGGGCCGGTCGAGTCTCTACAGAGGTCGGGCGAGTCTCTCCAGAGGCCATGCGAGTCTATACAGAGGCCGGGCGAGTCTCTCCAAAGGCTGGGCGAGTTTCTTCAGGTGCCAGGCGAGTCTCTAGAGAGGCCGGGCGAGTCTCTCCAGAGGCCGGGCCAGTCTCTACAGAGGCCGGGCGAGTCTCTACAGAGGCCGTGCGAGTCTCTCCAGTGGCTGGACGAGGCTCTCCAGAGGCTGGGCGAGTCTCTCCAAGGGCGGACGAGAGCAAGTCTCTCCAGAGACCTGGCTAGTCTCTCCAGAGGCCGAGCGAGTCTCTTCAGAGGCCGGGCGATTCTCTCCAGAGGCCGGGCGAGTCTCTCCAGGGGCCAGGCGAGTCTCTGCAGAGGACGGACAAGTCTCTCTAGAGGCCGGGCGAGTCTCTCCAAAGGCCGGGCGATGGCGAGTCTCTTCAGAGACCTGGCGAGTCTCTCCAGAGGCCGAGCGAGTCTCTACAGAGGCCGGGCGAGTCTCTCCAGAGACCAGGCGAGTCTCTCCAGAGGCCGGGCGAGTCTCTACAGAGGCCAGGCGAGTCTGTCGAGAGGCCCGGCGAGTCTGTCGAGAGGCCGGGCGAGTCTCTCCAGGGGCCGGGTGAGTCTCTCCAGAGGTCGGACGAGTCTCTACAGTGGCCGGGCGAGTCTCTCCAGAGGCCGGGCGAGTCTCTACAGTGGCCGGGCGAGTCGAGAAACTGGGTGAGTCTCTCCAGAGGCCGAGCGAGTCTCTACAGAGGCCAGGCGAGTCTCTACAGAGGACGGGCAAGTCTCTCTAGAGGCCAGGCGAGTCTCTCCAGAGGCCGGGCGATGGCGAGTCTCTTCAGAGGCCAGGCGAGTCTCTCCAGGGGCGGACGAGGGCAAGTCTCTCCAGAAACCTGGCAAGTCTCTCCAGAGGCCGAGCGAGTCTCTACAGAGGCCAGGCGAGTCTCTCCAGGGGCCGGGCGAGTCTCTCCAGAGACCGGCGAGTCTCTCCAGAGGCCGGGCGAGTCTCTACAGAGGCCAGGCGAGTCTGTCGAGAGGCCCGGCGAGTCTGTCAAGAGGCCGGGCGAGTCTCTCCAGGGGCCGGGCGAGGCTCTCCAGAGGCCGGGCGAGTCTCTACAGCGGCCGGGCGAGTCTCTCGAGACACTGGGCGAGTCTGTCCAGGGGCCGGGTGAGTCTCTCCAGAGGCCGGTCGTGACTCTCCGGGGGCCGGGTGAGTCTCTCCAGAGGCCGGTCGTGACTCTCCGGGGGCCGGGTGAGTCTCTCCAGGGGCCGGGTGAGTCTCTCCAGGGGCCGGGTGAGTCTCTCCAGGGGCCAGGCGAGTCTCTCCAGAGGCTGGGCGAGTCTCTACAGAGGCTGAGCGAGTCTTTACAGAGGCCAGGCGAGTCTGTCGAGAGGCCGGGCGAGCCTCTACAGAGGCTGGGCGAGGCTCTCCAGAGGCCGGGCGAGTCTCTCCAGAGGCCGGTCGAGACTCTCCGGGGGCCGGGTGAGTCTCTCCAGGGGCCGGGTCAGTCTCTCTAGGGGCCGGGCGAGTCTCTACAGAGGCCGGGCGAATCTCTCTAGAGGCCATGCGAGTCTATACAGAGGCCGGGCGAGTCTCTCCAGGGGCCGGGCGAGGCTCTCCAGAGGCCGGGCGAGTCTCTACAGCGGCCGGGCGAGTCTCTCGAGACACTGGGCGAGTCTGTCCAGGGGCCGGGCGAGTCTCTCCAGAGGCCGGTCGTGACTCTCCGGGGGCCCAGTGAGTCTCTCCAGAGGCCGGTCGTGACTCTCCGGGGGCCGGGTGAGTCTCTCCAGGGGCCGGGTGAGTCTCTCCAGGGGCCGGGTGAGTCTCTCCAGAGGCTGGGCGAGTCTCTCCAGAGGCCGAGTGAGTCTCTCCAGAGGCCGGTCGTGACTCTCCGGGGGCCGGGTGAGTCTCTCCAGGGGCCGGGTGAATCTCTCCAGGGGCCGGGTCAGTCTCTCTAGGGGCCGGGCGAGTCTCTACAGAGGCCGGGCGAGTCTCTCCAGAGGCCATGCGAGTCTATACAGAGGCCGGGCGAGTCTCTACAGAGGCTGGGCGAGTCTTTACAGAGGCCAGGCGAGTCTGTCAAGAGGCCCGACGATTCTGTCGAGAGGCCGGGCGAGACTCTCCAGAGCCTGGGCGAGTCTCTACAGAGGCTGGGTGAGTCTCTCCAGGGACCTGGCGAGTCTCTCCAGAGGCTGGGCGAGTCTCTACAGAGGCTGGGCGAATCTTTACAGAGGCCAGGCGAGTCTGTCGAGAGGCCGGGCGAGCCTTTAGAGAGGCCGGGCGAGTCTCTCCAGGGGCCGGGCGAGTCTCTCCAGAGGCAGGGCAAGTCTCTACAGAGGCTGGGCGAGTTTCTACAGAGGCCAGGCGAGTCTGTCGAGAGGCCCGGCAAGTCTGTCGAGAGGCCGGGCGAGTCTCTCCAGGGGCCGGGCGAGTCTCTCCAGAGGCCGGGCGAGTCTCTACAGTGGCCGGGCGAGTCTCTCAAGACACTGGGCGAGTCTCTCCAGGGGCCGGGCGAGTCTTTCGAGACAGCGGGCGAGTCTCTCCAGGGGCCGGGCGAGTCTCTCCAGAGGCCGGTCGAGACTCTCCAGGGGCCGGGTGAGTCTCTCCAGGGGCCGGGTCAGTCTCTCTAGGGGCCGGGCGAGTCTCTCCAGGGGCTTGGCGAGTCTCTACGGAGGCTGGGCGAGTCTCTACAGAGGCCAGGCGAGTCTGTCGAGAGGCCCGGCGAGTTTGTCGAGAGGCCGGGCGAGTCTCTCCAGGGGCCGGGTGAGTCTCTCCAGAGGCCGGGCGAGTCTCTCGAGAAACTGGGCGAGTCTCTCCAGGGGCCGGGCGAGTCTCTCCAGAGGCCGGTCAAGACTCTCCGGGGGCCGGGTGAGTCTCTCCGGCGGCCGGATGAGTCTCTCCATGTGCTTGGCGAGTCTCTACAGAGGCTGGGCGAGTCTCTACAGAGGCCAGGTGAGTCTGTCGAGAGGCCCGGCGAGTTTGTCCAGAGGCCGGGCGAGTCTCTCCAGGGGCCGGGTGAGTCTCTCCAGAGGCCGGGCGAGTCTCTCGAGACAGCGGGCGAGTCTCTCCAGGGGTCGGGCGAGTCTCTCCAGAGGCCGGTCGAGACTCTCCGGGGGCCGGGTGAGTCTCTCCAGGGACCGGGTCAGTCTCTCTAGGGGCCGGTCGAGTCTCTACAGAGGTCGGGCGAGTCTCTCCAGAGGCCATGCGAGTCTATACAGAGGCCGGGCGAGTCTCTCCAAAGGCTGGGCGAGTTTCTTCAGGTGCCAGGCGAGTCTCTAGAGAGGCCGGGCGAGTCTCTCCAGAGGCCGGGCCAGTCTCTACAGAGGCCGGGCGAGTCTCTACAGAGGCCGTGCGAGTCTCTCCAGTGGCTGGACGAGGCTCTCCAGAGGCTGGGCGAGTCTCTCCAAGGGCGGACGAGAGCAAGTCTCTCCAGAGACCTGGCTAGTCTCTCCAGAGGCCGAGCGAGTCTCTTCAGAGGCCGGGCGATTCTCTCCAGAGGCCGGGCGAGTCTCTCCAGGGGCCAGGCGAGTCTCTGCAGAGGACGGACAAGTCTCTCTAGAGGCCGGGCGAGTCTCTCCAAAGGCCGGGCGATGGCGAGTCTCTTCAGAGACCTGGCGAGTCTCTCCAGAGGCCGAGCGAGTCTCTACAGAGGCCGGGCGAGTCTCTCCAGAGACCAGGCGAGTCTCTCCAGAGGCCGGGCGAGTCTCTACAGAGGCCAGGCGAGTCTGTCGAGAGGCCCGGCGAGTCTGTCGAGAGGCCGGGCGAGTCTCTCCAGGGGCCGGGTGAGTCTCTCCAGAGGTCGGACGAGTCTCTACAGTGGCCGGGCGAGTCTCTCCAGAGGCCGGGCGAGTCTCTACAGTGGCCGGGCGAGTCGAGAAACTGGGTGAGTCTCTCCAGAGGCCGAGCGAGTCTCTACAGAGGCCAGGCGAGTCTCTACAGAGGACGGGCAAGTCTCTCTAGAGGCCAGGCGAGTCTCTCCAGAGGCCGGGCGATGGCGAGTCTCTTCAGAGGCCAGGCGAGTCTCTCCAGGGGCGGACGAGGGCAAGTCTCTCCAGAAACCTGGCAAGTCTCTCCAGAGGCCGAGCGAGTCTCTACAGAGGCCAGGCGAGTCTCTCCAGGGGCCGGGCGAGTCTCTCCAGAGACCGGCGAGTCTCTCCAGAGGCCGGGCGAGTCTCTACAGAGGCCAGGCGAGTCTGTCGAGAGGCCCGGTGAGTCTGTCAAGAGGCCGGGCGAGTCTCTCCAGGGGCCGGGCGAGGCTCTCCAGAGGCCGGGCGAGTCTCTACAGCGGCCGGGCGAGTCTCTCGAGACACTGGGCGAGTCTGTCCAGGGGCCGGGTGAGTCTCTCCAGAGGCCGGTCGTGACTCTCCGGGGGCCGGGTGAGTCTCTCCAGAGGCCGGTCGTGACTCTCCGGGGGCCGGGTGAGTCTCTCCAGGGGCCGGGTGAGTCTCTCCAGGGGCCGGGTGAGTCTCTCCAGGGGCCAGGCGAGTCTCTCCAGAGGCTGGGCGAGTCTCTACAGAGGCTGAGCGAGTCTTTACAGAGGCCAGGCGAGTCTGTCGAGAGGCCGGGCGAGCCTCTACAGAGGCTGGGCGAGGCTCTCCAGAGGCCGGGCGAGTCTCTCCAGAGGCCGGTCGAGACTCTCCGGGGGCCGGGTGAGTCTCTCCAGGGGCCGGGTCAGTCTCTCTAGGGGCCGGGCGAGTCTCTACAGAGGCCGGGCGAATCTCTCTAGAGGCCATGCGAGTCTATACAGAGGCCGGGCGAGTCTCTCCAGGGGCCGGGCGAGGCTCTCCAGAGGCCGGGCGAGTCTCTACAGCGGCCGGGCGAGTCTCTCGAGACACTGGGCGAGTCTGTCCAGGGGCCGGGCGAGTCTCTCCAGAGGCCGGTCGTGACTCTCCGGGGGCCGGGTGAGTCTCTCCAGGGGCCGGGTGAGTCTCTCCAGGGGCCGGGTGAGTCTCTCCAGGGGCCAGGCGAGTCTCTCCAGAGGCTGGGCGAGTCTCTACAGAAGCTGGGCGAGTCTCTACAGAGGCCTGGCGAGTCTGTCGAGAGGCCCGGCGAGTCTGTCGAGAGGCCGGGCGAGTCTCTCCAGGGGCCGGGTGAGTCTCTCCAGAGGTCGGGCGAGTCTCTACAGTGACCGGGCGAGTCTCTCCAGGAGCCGGGCGAGTCTCTCCAAAGGCCGGGCGAGTCTCTCCAGAGGCCGAGTGAGTCTCTCCAGAGGCCGGTCGTGACTCTCCGGGGGCCGGGTGAGTCTCTCCAGGGGCCGGGTGAATCTCTCCAGGGGCCGGGTCAGTCTCTCTAGGGGCCGGGCGAGTCTCTACAGAGGCCGGGCGAGTCTCTCCAGAGGCCATGCGAGTCTATACAGAGGCCGGGCGAGTCTCTACAGAGGCTGGGCGAGTCTTTACAGAGGCCAGGCGAGTCTGTCAAGAGGCCTGACGATTCTGTCGAGAGGCCGGGCGAGACTCTCCAGAGCCTGGGCGAGTCTCTACAGAGGCTGGGTGAGTCTCTCCAGGGACCTGGCGAGTCTCTCCAGAGGCTGGGCGAGTCTCTACAGAGGCTGGGCGAATCTTTACAGAGGCCAGGCGAGTCTGTCGAGAGGCCGGGCGAGCCTTTAGAGAGGCCGGGCGAGTCTCTCCAGGGGCCGGGCGAGTCTCTCCAGAGGCAGGGCAAGTCTCTACAGAGGCTGGGCGAGTTTCTACAGAGGCCAGGCGAGTCTGTCGAGAGGCCCGGCAAGTCTGTCGAGAGGCCGGGCGAGTCTCTCCAGGGGCCGGGCGAGTCTCTCCAGAGGCCGGGCGAGTCTCTACAGTGGCCGGGCGAGTCTCTCAAGACACTGGGCGAGTCTCTCCAGGGGCCGGGCGAGTCTTTCGAGACAGCGGGCGAGTCTCTCCAGGGGCCGGGCGAGTCTCTCCAGAGGCCGGTCGAGACTCTCCAGGGGCCGGGTGAGTCTCTCCAGGGGCCGGGTCAGTCTCTCTAGGGGCCGGGCGAGTCTCTCCAGGGGCTTGGCGAGTCTCTACGGAGGCTGGGCGAGTCTCTACAGAGGCCAGGCGAGTCTGTCGAGAGGCCCGGCGAGTTTGTCGAGAGGCCGGGCGAGTCTCTCCAGGGGCCGGGTGAGTCTCTCCAGAGGCCGGGCGAGTCTCTCGAGAAACTGGGCGAGTCTCTCCAGGGGCCGGGCGAGTCTCTCCAGAGGCCGGTCAAGACTCTCCGGGGGCCGGGTGAGTCTCTCCGGCGGCCGGATGAGTCTCTCCATGTGCTTGGCGAGTCTCTACAGAGGCTGGGCGAGTCTCTACAGAGGCCAGGTGAGTCTGTCGAGAGGCCCGGCGAGTTTGTCCAGAGGCCGGGCGAGTCTCTCCAGGGGCCGGGTGAGTCTCTCCAGAGGCCGGGCGAGTCTCTCGAGACAGCGGGCGAGTCTCTCCAGGGGTCGGGCGAGTCTCTCCAGAGGCCGGTCGAGACTCTCCGGGGGCCGGGTGAGTCTCTCCAGGGACCGGGTCAGTCTCTCTAGGGGCCGGTCGAGTCTCTACAGAGGTCGGGCGAGTCTCTCCAGAGGCCATGCGAGTCTATACAGAGGCCGGGCGAGTCTCTCCAAAGGCTGGGCGAGTTTCTTCAGGTGCCAGGCGAGTCTCTAGAGAGGCCGGGCGAGTCTCTCCAGAGGCCGGGCCAGTCTCTACAGAGGCCGGGCGAGTCTCTACAGAGGCCGTGCGAGTCTCTCCAGTGGCTGGACGAGGCTCTCCAGAGGCTGGGCGAGTCTCTCCAAGGGCGGACGAGAGCAAGTCTCTCCAGAGACCTGGCTAGTCTCTCCAGAGGCCGAGCGAGTCTCTTCAGAGGCCGGGCGATTCTCTCCAGAGGCCGGGCGAGTCTCTCCAGGGGCCAGGCGAGTCTCTGCAGAGGACGGACAAGTCTCTCTAGAGGCCGGGCGAGTCTCTCCAAAGGCCGGGCGATGGCGAGTCTCTTCAGAGACCTGGCGAGTCTCTCCAGAGGCCGAGCGAGTCTCTACAGAGGCCGGGCGAGTCTCTCCAGAGACCAGGCGAGTCTCTCCAGAGGCCGGGCGAGTCTCTACAGAGGCCAGGCGAGTCTGTCGAGAGGCCCGGCGAGTCTGTCGAGAGGCCGGGCGAGTCTCTCCAGGGGCCGGGTGAGTCTCTCCAGAGGTCGGACGAGTCTCTACAGTGGCCGGGCGAGTCTCTCCAGAGGCCGGGCGAGTCTCTACAGTGGCCGGGCGAGTCGAGAAACTGGGTGAGTCTCTCCAGAGGCCGAGCGAGTCTCTACAGAGGCCAGGCGAGTCTCTACAGAGGACGGGCAAGTCTCTCTAGAGGCCAGGCGAGTCTCTCCAGAGGCCGGGCGATGGCGAGTCTCTTCAGAGGCCAGGCGAGTCTCTCCAGGGGCGGACGAGGGCAAGTCTCTCCAGAAACCTGGCAAGTCTCTCCAGAGGCCGAGCGAGTCTCTACAGAGGCCAGGCGAGTCTCTCCAGGGGCCGGGCGAGTCTCTCCAGAGACCGGCGAGTCTCTCCAGAGGCCGGGCGAGTCTCTACAGAGGCCAGGCGAGTCTGTCGAGAGGCCCGGCGAGTCTGTCAAGAGGCCGGGCGAGTCTCTCCAGGGGCCGGGCGAGGCTCTCCAGAGGCCGGGCGAGTCTCTACAGCGGCCGGGCGAGTCTCTCGAGACACTGGGCGAGTCTGTCCAGGGGCCGGGTGAGTCTCTCCAGAGGCCGGTCGTGACTCTCCGGGGGCCGGGTGAGTCTCTCCAGAGGCCGGTCGTGACTCTCCGGGGGCCGGGTGAGTCTCTCCAGGGGCCGGGTGAGTCTCTCCAGGGGCCGGGTGAGTCTCTCCAGGGGCCAGGCGAGTCTCTCCAGAGGCTGGGCGAGTCTCTACAGAGGCTGAGCGAGTCTTTACAGAGGCCAGGCGAGTCTGTCGAGAGGCCGGGCGAGCCTCTACAGAGGCTGGGCGAGGCTCTCCAGAGGCCGGGCGAGTCTCTCCAGAGGCCGGTCGAGACTCTCCGGGGGCCGGGTGAGTCTCTCCAGGGGCCGGGTCAGTCTCTCTAGGGGCCGGGCGAGTCTCTACAGAGGCCGGGCGAATCTCTCTAGAGGCCATGCGAGTCTATACAGAGGCCGGGCGAGTCTCTCCAGGGGCCGGGCGAGGCTCTCCAGAGGCCGGGCGAGTCTCTACAGCGGCCGGGCGAGTCTCTCGAGACACTGGGCGAGTCTGTCCAGGGGCCGGGCGAGTCTCTCCAGAGGCCGGTCGTGACTCTCCGGGGGCCGGGTGAGTCTCTCCAGGGGCCGGGTGAGTCTCTCCAGGGGCCGGGTGAGTCTCTCCAGGGGCCAGGCGAGTCTCTCCAGAGGCTGGGCGAGTCTCTACAGAAGCTGGGCGAGTCTCTACAGAGGCCTGGCGATACTGTCGAGAGGCCCGGCGAGTCTGTCGAGAGGCCGGGCGAGTCTCTCCAGGGGCCGGGTGAGTCTCTCCAGAGGTCGGGCGAGTCTCTACAGTGACCGGGCGAGTCTCTCCAGGAGCCGGGCGAGTCTCTCCAAAGGCCGGGCGAGTCTCTCCAGGGGCCGGGCGAGTCTCTCCAGAGGCCGGTCGAGACTCTCCGGGGGCCGGGTGAGTCTCTCCAGGGGCCGGGTCAGTCTCTCTAGGGGCCGGGCGAGTCTCTACAGAAGCTGGGCGAGTCTCTACAGAGGCCTGGCGAGTCTGTCGAGAGGCCCGGCGAGTCTGTCGAGAGGCCAGGCGAGTCTCTCCAGGGGCCGGGTGAGTCTCTCCAGAGGTCGGGCGAGTCTCTACAGTGATCGGGCGAGTCTCTCCAGGAGCCGGGCGAGTCTCTCCAAAGGCCGGGCGAGTCTCTCCAGGGGCCGGGCGAGTCTCTCCAGAGGCCGGTCGAGACTCTCCGGGGGCCGGGTGAGTCTCTCCAGGGGCCGGGTCAGTCTCTCTAGGGGCCGGGTGAGTCTCTACAGAGGCCGGGCGAGTCTCTCCAGAGGCCATGCGAGTCTATACAGAGGCCGGGCGAGTCTCTACAGAGGCTGGGCGAGTCTTTACAGAGGCCAGGCGAGTCTGTCAAGAGGCCCGACGATTCTGTCGAGAGGCCGGGCGAGTCTCTCCAGAGCCTGGGCGAGTCTCTACAGAGGCTGGGTGAGTCTCTCCAGGGGCCAGGCGAGTCTCTCCAGAGGCTGGGCGAGTCTCTACAGAGGCTGGGCGAGTCTTTACAGAGGCCAGGCGAGTCTGTCGAGAGGCCGGGCGAGCCTTTAGAGAGGCCGGGCGAGTCTCTCCAGGGGCCGGGCGAGTCTCTGCAGAGGCAGGGCAAGTCTCTACAGAGGCTGGGCGAGTCTCTACAGAGGCCAGGCGAGTCTGTCGAGAGGCCCGGCAAGTCTGTCGAGAGGCCGGGTGAGTCTCTCCAGGGGCCGGGCGAGTCTCTCCAGAGGCCGGGCGAGTCTCTACAGTGGCCGGGCGAGTCTCTCGAGACACTGGGCGAGTCTCTCCAGTGGCCGGGCGAGTCTTTCGAGACAGCGGGCGAGTCTCTCCAGGGGCCGGGCGAGTCTCTCCAGAGGCCGGTCGAGACTCTCCGGGGGCCGGGTGAGTCTCTCCAGGGGCCGGGTCAGTCTCTCTAGGGGCCGGGCGAGTCTCTACAGAGGCCGGGCGAGTCTCTACAGAGGCCATGCGAGTCTATACAGAGGCCGGGCGAGTCTCTACAGAGGCTGGGCGAGTCTTTACAGAGGCCAGGCGAGTCTGTCAAGAGGCCCGACGATTCTGTCGAGAGGCCGGGCGAGTCTCTCCAGAGCCTGGGCGAGTCTCTCCAGAGCCTGGGCGAGTCTCTACAGAGGCTGGGTGAGTCTCTCCAGGGGCCAGGCGAGTCTGTCGAGAGGCCGGGCGAGCCTTTAGAGAGGCCGGGCGAGTCTCTCCAGGGGCCGGGCGAGTCTCTCCAGAGGCAGGGCAAGTCTCTACAGAGGCTGGGCGAGTCTCTACAGAGGCCAGGCGAGTCTGTCGAGAGGCCCGGCAAGTCTGTCGAGAGGCCGGGCGAGTCTCTCCAGGGGCCGGGCGAGTCTCTCCAGAGGCCGGGCGAGTCTCTACAGTGGCCGGGCGAGTCTCTTGAGACACTGGGCGAGTCTCTCCAGGGGCCGGGCGAGTCTCTCCAGAGGCCGGTCGAGACTCTCCGGGGGCCGGGTGAGTCTCTCCGGGGGCCGGATGAGTCTCTCCAGGGGCTTGGCGAGTCTGTACAGAGGCTGGGCGAGTCTCTTCAGAGGCCAGGCGAGTCTGTCGAGAGGCCCGGTGAGTTTGTCGAGAGGCCGGGCGAGTCTCTCCAGAGGCCGGGCGAGTCTCTCGAGACAGCGGGCGAGTCTCTCCAGGGGACGTGCGAGTCTCTCCAGAGGCCGGTCGAGACTCTCCGGGGGCCGGGTGAGTCTCTCCAGGGGCCGGGTCAGTCTCTCTAGGGGTCGGGCGAGTCTCTACAGAGGTCGGGCGAGTCTCTCCAGAGGCCATGCGAGTCTATACAGAGGCCGGGCGAGTCTTTCCAAAGGCTGGGCGAGTTTCTTCAGGTGCCAGGCGAGTCTCTAGAGAGGCCGGGCGAGTCTCTCCAGAGGCCGGGCCAGTCTCTACAGAGGCCGGGCGAGTCTCTACAGAGGCCGTGCGAGTCTCTCCAGTGGCTGGACGAGGCTCTCCAGAGGCTGGGCGAGTCTCTCCAAGGGCGGACGAGAGCAAGTCTCTCCAGAGACCTGGCTAGTCTCTCCAGAGGCCGAGCGAGTCTCTTCAGAGGCCGGGCGATTCTCTCCAGAGGCCGGGCGAGTCTCTCCAGGGGCCAGGCGAGTCTCTGCAGAGGACGGACAAGTCTCTCTAGAGGCCGGGCGAGTCTCTCCAAAGGCCGGGCGATGGCGAGTCTCTTCAGAGACCTGGCGAGTCTCTACAGAGGCCGGGCGAGTCTCTCCAGAGACCAGGCGAGTCTCTCCAGAGGCCGGGCGAGTCTCTACAGAGGCCAGGCGAGTCTGTCGAGAGGCCCGGCGAGTCTGTCGAGAGGCCGGGCGAGTCTCTCCAGGGGCCGGGTGAGTCTCTCCAGAGGTCGGACGAGTCTCTACAGTGGCCGGGCGAGTCTCTCCAGAGGCCGGGCGAGTCTCTACAGTGGCCGGGCGAGTCGAGAAACTGGGTGAGTCTCTCCAGAGGCCGAGCGAGTCTCTACAGAGGCCAGGCGAGTCTCTCCAGAGGCCGGGCGATGGCGAGTCTCTTCAGAGGCCAGGCGAGTCTCTCCAGGGGCCGACGAGGGCAAGTCTCTCCAGAAACCTGGCAAGTCTTCCCAGAGGCCGAGCGAGTCTCTACAGAGGCCAGGCGAGTCTCTCCAGGGGCCGGGCGAGTCTCTCCAGAGACCGGCGAGTCTCTCCAGAGGCCGGGCGAGTCTCTACAGAGGCCAGGCGAGTCTGTCGAGAGGCCCGGCGAGTCTGTCAAGAGGCCGGGCGAGCCTCTAGAGAGGCCGGGCGAGTCTCTCCAGGGGCCGGGCGAGGCTCTCCAGAGGCCGGGCGAGTCTCTACAGCGGCCGGGCGAGTCTCTCGAGACACTGGGCGAGTCTGTCCAGGGGCCGGGCGAGTCTCTCCAGGGGCCGGGCGAGTCTCTCCAGAGGCCGGTCGTGACTCTCCGGGGGCCGGATGAGTCTCTCCAGGGGCTTGGCGAGTCTGTACAGAGGCTGAGCGAGTCTCTTCAGAGGCCAGGCGAGTCTGTCGAGAGGCCCGGCGAGTTTGTCGAGAGGCCGGGCGAGTCTCTCCAGAGGCCGGGCGAGTCTCTCGAGACAGCGGGCGAGTCTCTCCAGGGGACGTGCGAGTCTCTCCAGAGGCCGGTCGAGACTCTCCGGGGGCCGGGTGAGTCTCTCCAGGGGCCGGGTCAGTCTCTCTAGGGGTCGGGCGAGTCTCTACAGAGGTCGGGCGAGTCTCTCCAGAGGCCATGCGAGTCTATACAGAGGCCGGGCGAGTCTTTCCAAAGGCTGGGCGAGTTTCTTCAGGTGCCAGGCGAGTCTCTAGAGAGGCCGGGCGAGTCTCTCCAGAGGCCGGGCCAGTCTCTACAGAGGCCGGGCGAGTCTCTACAGAGGCCGTGCGAGTCTCTCCAGTGGCTGGACGAGGCTCTCCAGAGGCTGGGCGAGTCTCTCCAAGGGCGGACGAGAGCAAGTCTCTCCAGAGACCTGGCTAGTCTCTCCAGAGGCCGAGCGAGTCTCTACAGAGGCCAGGCGAGTCTCTCCAGGGGCCGGGCGAGTCTCTCCAGAGACCGGCGAGTCTCTCCAGAGGCCGGGCGAGTCTCTACAGAGGCCAGGCGAGTCTGTCGAGAGGCCCGGCGAGTCTGTCAAGAGGCCGGGCGAGCCTCTAGAGAGGCCGGGCGAGTCTCTCCAGGGGCCGGGCGAGGCTCTCCAGAGGCCGGGCGAGTCTCTACAGCGGCCGGGCGAGTCTCTCGAGACACTGGGCGAGTCTGTCCAGGGGCCGGGCGAGTCTCTCCAGGGGCCGGGCGAGTCTCTCCAGAGGCCGGTCGTGACTCTCCGGGGGCCGGGTGAGTCTCTCCAGAGGCCGGTCGTGACTCTCCGGGGGCCGGGTGAGTCTCTCCAGGGGCCGGGTGAGTCTCTCCAGGGGCCGGGTGAGTCTCTCCAGGGGCCAGGCGAGTCTCTCCAGAGGCTGGGCGAGTCTCTACAGAGGCTGAGCGAGTCTTTACAGAGGCCAGGTGAGTCTGTCGAGAGGCCGGGCGAGCCTCTACAGAGGCTGGGCGAGGCTCTCCAGAGGCCGGGCGAGTCTCTCCAGAGGCCGGTCGAGACTCTCCGGGGGCCGGGTGAGTCTCTCCAGGGGCCGGGTCAGTCTCTCTAGGGGCCGGGCGAGTCTCTACAGAGGCCGGGCGAATCTCTCCAGAGGCCATGCGAGTCTATACAGAGGCCGGGTGAGTCTCTCCAGGGGCCGGGTCAGTCTCTCTAGGGGCCGGGCGAGTCTCTACAGAGGCCGGGCGAGTCTCTCCAGAGTCCATGCGAGTCTATACAGAGGCCGGGCGAGTCTCTACAGAGGCTGGGCCAGTCTTTACAGAGGCCAGGCGAGTCTGTCAAGAGGCCCGACGATTCTGTCGAGAGGCCGGGCGAGTCTCTCCAGAGCCTGGACGAGTCTCTACTGAGGCTGGGTGAGTCTCTCCAGGGGCCAGGCGAGTCTCTCCAGAGGCTGGGCGAGTCTCTACAGAGGCTGGGCGAGTCTTTACAGAGGCCAGGCGAGTCTGTCGAGAGGCCGGGCGAGCCTTTAGAGAGGCCGGGCGAGTCTCTCCAGGGGCCGGGCGAGTCTCTGCAGAGGCAGGGCAAGTCTCTACAGAGGCTGGGCGAGTCTCTACAAAGGCCAGGCGAGTCTGTCGAGAGGCCCGGCAAGTATGTCGAGAGGCCGGGCGAGTCTCTCCAGGGGCCGGGCGAGTCTCTACAGTGGCCGGGCGAGTCTCTCGAGACACTGGGCGAGTCTCTCCAGTGGCCGGGCGAGTCTTTCGAGACAGCGGGCGAGTCTCTCCAGGGGCCGGGCGAGCCTCTCCAGAGGCCGGTCGAGACTCTCCGGGGGCCGGGTGAGTCTCTCCAGGGGCCGGGTCAGTCTCTCTAGGGGCCGGGCGAGTCTCTACAGAGGCCATGCGAGTCTATACAGAGGCCGGGCGAGTCTGTCAAGAGGCCCGACGATTCTGTCGAGAGGCCGGGCGAGACTCTCCAGAGCCTGGGCGAGTCTCTACAGAGGCTGGGCGAGTCTCTCCAGAGGCTGGGCGAGTCTCTACAGAGGCTGGGCGAGTCTTTACAGAGGCCAGGCGAGTCTGTCGAGAGGCCGGGCGAGCCTTTAGAGAGGCCGGGCGAGTCTCTCCAGGGGCCGGGCGAGTCTCTCCAGAGGCAGGGCAAGTCTCTACAGAGGCTGGGCGAGTCTCTACAGAGGCCAGGCGAGTCTGTCGAGAGGCCCGGCAAGTCTGTCGAGAGGCCGGGCGAGTCTCTCCAGGGGCCGGGCGAGTCTCTCCAGAGGCCGGGCGAGTCTCTACAGTGGCCGGGCGAGTCTCTCGAGACACTGGGCGAGTCTCTCCAGGGGCCGGGCGAGTCTTTCGAGACAGCGGGCGAGTCTCTCCAGGGGCCGGGCGAGTCTCTCCAGAGGCCGGTCGAGACTCTCCAGGGGCCGGGTGAGTCTCTCCAGGGGCCGGGTCAGTCTCTCTAGGGGCCGGGCGAGTCTCTCCAGGGGCTTGGCGAGTCTCTACAGAGGCTGGGCGAGTCTCTACAGAGGCCAGGCGAGTCTGTCGAGAGGCCCGGCGAGTTTGTCGAGAGGCCGGGCGAGTCTCTCCAGGGGCCGGGTGAGTCTCTCCAGAGGCCGGGCGAGTCTCTCGAGACACTGGGCGAGTCTCTCCAGGGGCCGGGCGAGTCTCTCCAGAGGCCGGTCAAGACTCTCCGGGGGCCGGGTGAGTCTCTCCGGGGGCCGGATGAGTCTCTCCAGGGGCTTGGCGAGTCTCTACAGAGGCTGGGCGAGTCTCTACAGAGGCCAGGCGAGTCTGTCGAGAGGCCCGGCGAGTTTGTCCAGAGGCCGGGCGAGTCTCTCCAGGGGCCGGGTGAGTCTCTCCAGAGGCCGGGCGAGTCTCTCGAGACAGCGGGCGAGTCTCTCCAGGGGTCGGGCGAGTCTCTCCAGAGGCCGATCGAGACTCTCCGGGGGCCGGGTGAGTCTCTCCAGGGGCCGGGTCAGTCTCTCTAGGGGCCGGGCGAGTCTCTCCAGAGGTCGGGCGAGTCTCTCCAGAGGCCATGCGAGTCTATACAGAGGCCGGGCGAGTCTCTCCAAAGGCTGGGCGAGTTTCTTCAGGTGCCAGGCGAGTCTCTAGAGAGGCCGGGCGAGTCTCTCCAGAGGCCGGGCCAGTCTCTACAGAGGCCGGGCGAGTCTCTACAGAGGCCGTGCGAGTCTCTCCAGTGGCTGGACGAGGCTCTCCAGAGGCGGGGCGAGTCTCTCCAAGGGCGGACGAGAGCAAGTCTCTCCAGAGACCTGGCTAGTCTCTCCAGAGGCCGAGCGAGTCTCTTCAGAGGCCGGGCGATTCTCTCCAGAGGCCGGGCGAGTCTCTCCAGGGGCCAGGCGAGTCTCTGCAGAGGACGGACAAGTCTCTCTAGAGGCCGGGCGAGTCTCTCCAAAGGCCGGGCGATGGCGAGTCTCTTCAGAGACCTGGCGAGTCTCTCCAGAGGCCGAGCGAGTCTCTACAGAGGCCGGGCGAGTCTCTCCAGAGACCAGGCGAGTCTCTCCAGAGGCCGGGCGAGTCTCTACAGAGGCCAGGCGAGTCTGTCGAGAGGCCCGGCGAGTCTCTCCAGGGGCCGGGTGAGTCTCTCCAGAGGTCGGAAGAGTCTCTACAGTGGCCGGGCGAGTCTCTCCAGAGGCCGGGCGAGTCTCTACAGTGGCCGGGCGAGTCGAGAAACTGGGTGAGTCTCTCCAGAGGCCGAGCGAGTCTCTACAGAGGCCAGGCGAGTCTCTACAGAGGACGGGCAAGTCTCTCTAGAGGCCAGGCGAGTCTCTCCAGAGGCCGGGCGATGGCGAGTCTCTTCAGAGGCCAGGCGAGTCTCTCCAGGGGCGGACGAGGGCAAGTCTCTCCAGAAACCTGGCAAGTCTCTCCAGAGGCCGGGCGAGTCTCTACAGAGGCCAGGCGAGTCTCTCCAGGGGCCGGGCGAGTCTCTCCAGAGACCGGCGAGTCTCTCCAGAGGCCGGGCGAATCTCTACAGAGGCCAGGCGAGTCTGTCGAGAGGCCCGGCGAGTCTGTCAAGAGGCCGGGCGAGCCTCTAGAGAGGCCGGGCGAGTCTCTCCAGGGGCCGGGCGAGGCTCTCCAGAGGCCGGGCGAGTCTCTACAGCGGCCGTGCGAGTCTCTCGAGACACTGGGCGAGTCTGTCCAGGGGCCGGGCGAGTCTCTCCAGAGGCCGGTCGTGACTCTCCGGGGGCCCAGTGAGTCTCTCCAGAGGCCGGTCGTGACTCTCCGGGGGCCGGGTGAGTCTCTCCAGGGGCCGGGTGAGTCTCTCCAGGGGCCGGGTGAGTCTCTCCAGAGGCTGGGCGAGTCTCTACAGAGGCCGAGTGAGTCTCTCCAGAGGCTGGTCGTGACTCTCCGGGGGCCGGGTGAGTCTCTCCAGGGGCCGGGTGAGTCTCTCCAGGGGCCGGGTCAGTCTCTCTAGGGGCCGGGCGAGTCTCTACAGAGGCCGGGCGAGTCTCTCCAGAGGCCATGCGAGTCTATACAGAGGCCGGGCGAGTCTCTACAGAGGCTGGGCGAGTCTTTACAGAGGCCAGGCGAGTCTGTCAAGAGGCCCGACGATTCTGTCGAGAGGCCGGGCGAGACTCTCCAGAGCCTGGGCGAGTCTCTACAGAGGCTGGGTGAGTCTCTCCAGGGGCCAGGCGAGTCTCTCCAGAGGCTGGGCGAGTCTCTACAGAGGCTGGGCGAGTCTTTACAGAGGCCAGGCGAGTCTGTCGAGAGGCCGGGCGAGCCTTTAGAGAGGCCGGGCGAGTCTCTCCAGGGGCCGGGCGAGTCTCTCCAGAGGCAGGGCAAGTCTCTACAGAGGCTGGGCGAGTCTCTACAGAGGCCAGGCGAGTCTGTCGAGAGGCCCGGCAAGTCTGTCGAGAGGCCGGGCGAGTCTCTCCAGGGGCCGGGCGAGTCTCTCCAGAGGCCGGGCGAGTCTCTACAGTGGCCGGGCGAGTCTCTCGAGACACTGGGCGAGTCTCTCCAGGGGCCGGGCGAGTCTTTCGAGACAGCGGGCGAGTCTCTCCAGGGGCCGGGCGAGTCTCTCCAGAGGCCGGTCGAGACTCTCCAGGGGCCGGGTGAGTCTCTCCAGGGGCCGGGTCAGTCTCTCTAGGGGCCGGGCGAGTCTCTCCAGGGGCTTGGCGAGTCTCTACAGAGGCTGGGCGAGTCTCTACAGAGGCCAGGCGAGTCTGTCGAGAGGCCCGGCGAGTTTGTCGAGAGGCCGGGCGAGTCTCTCCAGGGGCCGGGTGAGTCTCTCCAGAGGCCAGGCGAGTCTCTCGAGACACTGGGCGAGTCTCTCCAGGGGCCGGGCGAGTCTCTCCAGAGGCCGGTCAAGACTCTCCGGGGGCCGGGTGAGTCTCTCCGGGGGCCGGATGAGTCTCTCCAGGGGCTTGGCGAGTCTCTACAGAGGCTGGGCGAGTCTCTACAGAGGCCAGGCGAGTCTGTCGAGAGGCCCGGCGAGTTTGTCCAGAGGCCGGGCGAGTCTCTCCAGGGGCCGGGTGAGTCTCTCCAGAGGCCGGGCGAGTCTCTCGAGACAGCGGGCGAGTCTCTCCAGGGGTCGGGCGAGTCTCTCCAGAGGCCGATCGAGACTCTCCGGGGGCCGGGTGAGTCTCTACAGGGGCCGGGTCAGTCTCTCTAGGGGCCGGGCGAGTCTCTACAGAGGTCGGGCGAGTCTCTCCAGAGGCCATGCGAGTCTATACAGAGGCCGGGCGAGTCTCTCCAAAGGCTGGGCGAGTTTCTTCAGGTGCCAGGCGAGTCTCTAGAGAGGCCGGGCGAGTCTCTCCAGAGGCCGGGCCAGTCTCTACAGAGGCCGGGCGAGTCTCTACAGAGGCCGTGCGAGTCTCTCCAGTGGCTGGACGAGGCTCTCCAGAGGCTGGGCGAGTCTCTCCAAGGGCGGACGAGAGCAAGTCTCTCCAGAGACCTGGCTAGTCTCTCCAGAGGCCGAGCGAGTCTCTTCAGAGGCCGGGCGATTCTCTCCAGGGGCCGGGCGAGTCTCTCCAGGGGCCAGGCGAGTCTCTGCAGAGGACGGACAAGTCTCTCTAGAGGCCGGGCGAGTCTCTCCAAAGGCCGGGCGATGGCGAGTCTCTTCAGAGACCTGGCGAGTCTCTCCAGAGGCCGAGCGAGTCTCTACAGAGGCCGGGCGAGTCTCTCCAGAGACCAGGCGAGTCTCTCCAGAGGCCGGGCGAGTCTCTACAGAGGCCAGGCGAGTCTGTCGAGAGGCCCGGCGAGTCTGTCGAGAGGCCGGGCGAGTCTCTCCAGGGGCCGGGTGAGTCTCTCCAGAGGTCGGACGAGTCTCTACAGTGGCCGGGCGAGTCTCTCCAGAGGCCGGGCGAGTCTCTACACTGGCCGGGCGAGTCGAGAAACTGGGTGAGTCTCTCCAGAGGCCGAGCGAGTCTCTACAGAGGCCAGGCGAGTCTCTACAGAGGACGGGCAAGTCTCTCTAGAGGCCAGGCGAGTCTCTCCAGAGGCCGGGCGATGGCGAGTCTCTTCAGAGGCCAGGCGAGTCTCTCCAGGGGCGGACGAGGGCAAGTCTCTCCAGAAACCTGGCAAGTCTCTCCAGAGGCCGAGCGAGTCTCTACAGAGGCCAGGCGAGTCTCTCCAGGGGCCGGGCGAGTCTCTCCAGAGACCGGCGAGTCTCTCCAGAGGCCGGGCGAGTCTCTACAGAGGCCAGGCGAGTCTGTCGAGAGGCCCGGCGAGTCTGTCAAGAGGCCGGGCGAGTCTCTCCAGGGGCCGGGCGAGGCTCTCCAGAGGCCGGGCGAGTCTCTACAGCGGCCGGGCGAGTCTCTCGAGACACTGGGCGAGTCTGTCCAGGGGCCGGGTGAGTCTCTCCAGAGGCCGGTCGTGACTCTCCGGGGGCCGGGTGAGTCTCTCCAGAGGCCGGTCGTGACTCTCCGGGGGCCGGGTGAGTCTCTCCAGGGGCCGGGTGAGTCTCTCCAGGGGCCGGGTGAGTCTCTCCAGGGGCCAGGCGAGTCTCTCCAGAGGCTGGGCGAGTCTCTACAGAGGCTGAGCGAGTCTTTACAGAGGCCAGGCGAATCTGTCGAGAGGCCGGGCGAGCCTCTACAGAGGCTGGGCGAGGCTCTCCAGAGGCCGGGCGAGTCTCTCCAGAGGCCGGTCGAGACTCTCCGGGGGCCGGGTGAGTCTCTCCAGGGGCCGGGTCAGTCTCTCTAGGGGCCGGGCGAGTCTCTACAGAGGCCGGGCGAATCTCTCCAGAGGCCATGCGAGTCTATACAGAGGCCGGGCGAGTCTCTCCAGGGGCCGGGCGAGGCTCTCCAGAGGCCGGGCGAGTCTCTACAGCGGCCGGGCGAGTCTCTCGAGACACTGGGCGAGTCTGTCCAGGGGCCGGGCGAGTCTCTCCAGAGGCCGGTCGTGACTCTCCGGGGGCCGGGTGAGTCTCTCCAGGGGCCGGGTGAGTCTCTCCAGAGGTCGGACGAGTCTCTACAGTGGCCGGGCGAGTCTCTCCAGAGGCCGGGCGAGTCTCTACAGTGGCCGGGCGAGTCGAGAAACTGGGTGAGTCTCTCCAGAGGCCGAGCGAGTCTCTACAGAGGCCAGGCGAGTCTCTACAGAGGACGGGCAAGTCTCTCTAGAGGCCAGGCGAGTCTCTACAGAGGCCGGGCGATGGCGAGTCTCTTCAGAGGCCAGGCGAGTCTCTCCAGGGGCGGACGAGGGCAAGTCTCTCCAGAAACCTGGCAAGTCTCTCCAGAGGCCGAGCGAGTCTCTACAGAGGCCAGGCGAGTCTCTCCAGGGGCCGGGCGAGTCTCTCCAGAGACCGGCGAGTCTCTCCAGAGGCCGGGCGAGTCTCTACAGAGGCCAGGCGAGTCTGTCGAGAGGCCCGGCGAGTCTGTCAAGAGGCCGGGCGAGCCTCTAGAGAGGCCGGGCGAGTCTCTCCAGGGGCCGGGCGAGGCTCTCCAGAGGCCGGGCGAGTCTCTACAGCGGCCGGGCGAGTCTCTCGAGACACTGGGCGAGTCTGTCCAGGGGCCGGGCGAGTCTCTCCAGAGGCCGGTCGTGACTCTCCGGGGGCCGGGTGAGTCTCTCCAGAGGCCGGTCGTGACTCTCCGGGGGCCGGGTGAGTCTCTCCAGGGGCCGGGTGAGTCTCTCCAGGGGCCGGGTGAGTCTCTCCAGGGGCCAGGCGAGTCTCTCCAGAGGCTGGGCGAGTCTCTACAGAGGCTGAGCGAGTCTTTACAGAGGCCAGGCGAGTCTGTCGAGAGGCCGGGCGAGCCTCTACAGAGGCTGGGCGAGGCTCTCCAGAGGCCGGGCGAGTCTCTCCAGAGGCCGGTCGAGACTCTCCAGGGGCCGGGTGAGTCTCTCCAGGGGCCGGGTCAGTCTCTCTAGGGGCCGGGCGAGTCTCTACAGAGGCCGGGCGAATCTCTCCAGAGGCCATGCGAGTCTATACAGAGGCCGGGCGAGTCTCTCCTGGGGCCGGGCGAGGCTTTCCAGAGGCCGAGCAAGTCTCTACAGCGGCCGGGCGAGTCTCTCGAGACACTGGGCGAGTCTGTCCAGGGGCCGGGCGAGTCTCTCCAGAGGCCGGTCGTGACTCTCCGGGGGCCGGGTGAGTCTCTCCAGGGGCCGGGTGAGTCTCTCCAGGGGCCGGGTGAGTCTCTCCAGGGGCCGGGTGAGTCTCTCCAGGGGCCAGGCGAGTCTCTCCAGAGGCTGGGCGAGTCTCTACAGAAGCTGGGCGAGTCTCTACAGAGGCCAGGCGAGTCTGTCGAGAGGCCCGGCGAGTCTGTCGAGCGGCCGGGCGAGTCTCTCCAGGGGCCGGGTGAGTCTCTCCAGAGGTCGGGCGAGTCTCTACAGTGACCGGGCGAGTCTCTCCAGGAGCCGGGCGAGTCTCTCCAAAGGCCGGGCGAGTCTCTCCAGGGGCCGGGCGAGTCTCTCCAAAGGCCGTGCGAGTCTCTACAGAGGACAGGTGAGTCTGTCGAAAGGCCCGGCGAGTTTGTCGTGGGGCTGGGCGAGTCTCTCCAGGGGCCGGGTGAGTCTCTCCAGAGGCCAGGCGAGTATCTACAGAGGCCGGGCGAGTCTGTCGAGAGGCCCGGCGAGTCTGTCGAGAGGCCGGGCGAGTCTCTCCAGAGCCTGGGCGAGTCTCTACAGAGGCTGGGTGAGTCTCTCCAGGGGCCAGGCGAGTCTCTCCAGAGGCTGGGCGAGTCTCTACAGAGGCTGGGCGAGTCTTTACAGAGGCCAGGCGAGCCTTTAGAGAGGCCGGGCGAGTCTCTCCAGGGGCCGGGCGAGTCTCTCCAGAGGCAGGGCAAGTCTCTACAGAGGCTGGGCGAGTCTCTACAGAGGCCAGGCGAGTCTGTCGAGAGGCCCGGCAAGTCTGTCGAGAGGCCGGGCGAGTATCTCCAGGGGCCGGGCGAGTCTCTCCAGAGGCCGGGCGAGTCTCTACAGTGGCCGGGCGAGTCTCTCGAGACACTGGGCGAGTCTCTCCAGTGGCCGGGCGAGTCTTTCGAGACAGCGGGCGAGTCTCTCCAGGGGCCGGGCGAGTCTCTCCAGAGGCCGGTCGAGACTCTCCGGGGGCCGGGTGAGTCTCTCCAGGGGCCGGGTCAGTCTCTCTAGGGGCCGGGCGAGTCTCTACAGATGCCGGGCGAGTCTCTCCAGAGGCCATGCGAGTCTATACAGAGGCCGGGCGAGTCTCTACAGAGGCTGGGCGAGTCTTTACAGAGGCCAGGCGAGTCTGTCAAGAGGCCCGACGATTCTGTCGAGATGCCGGGCGAGTCTCTCCAGAGCCTGGGCGAGTCTCTACAGAGGCTGGGTGAGTCTCTCCAGGGGCCAGGCGAGTCTGTCGAGAGGCCGGGCGAGCCTTTAGAGAGGCCGGGCGAGTCTCTCCAGGGGCCGGGCGAGTCTCTCCAGAGGCAGGGCAAGTCTCTACAGAGGCTGGGCGAGTCTCTACAAAGGCCAGGCGAGTCTGTCGAGAGGCCCGGCAAGTCTGTCGAGAGGCCGGGCGAGTCTCTCCAGGGGCCGGGCGAGTCTCTACAGTGGCCGGGCAAGTCTCTCGAGACACTGGGCGAGTCTCTCCAGGGGCCGGGCGAGTCTCTCCAGAGGCCGGTCGAGACTCTCCGGGGGCCGGGTGAGTCTCTCCGGGGGCCGGATGAGTCTCTCCAGGGGCTTGGCGAGTCTCTACAGAGGCTGGGCGAGTCTCTACAGAGGCCAGGCGAGTCTGTCGAGAGGCCCGGCGAGTTTGTCGAGAGGCTGGGCGAGTCTCTCCAGGGGCCGGGTGAGTTTCTCCAGAGGCCGGGCGAGTCTCTCGAGACAGCGGGCGAGTCTCTCCAGGGGACGTGCGAGTCTCTCCAGAGGCCGGTCGAGACTCTCCGGGGGCCGGGTGAGTCTCTACAGGGGCCGGGTCAGTCTCTCTAGGGGCCGGGCGAGTCTCTACAGAGGTCGGGCGAGTCTCTCCAGAGGCCATGCGAGTCTATACAGAGGCCGGGCGAGTCTCTCCAAAGGCTGGGCGAGTTTCTTCAGGTGCCAGGCGAGTCTCTAGAGAGGCCGGGCGAGTCTCTCCAGAGGCCGGGCCAGTCTCTACAGAGGCCGGGCGAGTCTCTACAGAGGCCGTGCGAGTCTCTCCAGTGGCTTGACGAGGCTCTCCAGAGGCTGGGCGAGTCTCTCCAAGGGCGGACGAGAGCAAGTCTCTCCAGAGACCTGGCTAGTCTCTCCAGAGGCCGAGCGAGTCTCTTCAGAGGCCGGGCGATTCTCTCCAGAGGCCGGGCGAGTCTCTCCAGGGGCCAGGCGAGTCTCTGCAGAGGACGGACAAGTCTCTCTAGAGGCCGGGCGAGTCTCTCCAAAGGCCGGGCGATGGCGAGTCTCTTCAGAGACCAGGCGAGTCTCTCCAGAGGCCGGGCGAGTCTCTACAGAGGCCAGGCGAGTCTGTCGAGAGGCCCGGCGAGTCTGTCGAGAGGCCGGGCGAGTCTCTCCAGGGGCCGGGTGAGTCTCTCCAGAGGTCGGACGAGTCTCTACAGTGGCCGGGCGAGTCTCTCCAGAGGCCGGGCGAGTCTCTACAGTGGCCGGGCGAGTCGAGAAACTGGGTGAGTCTCTCCAGAGGCCGAGCGAGTCTCTACAGAGGCCAGGCGAGTCTCTACAGAGGACGGGCAAGTCTCTCTAGAGGCCAGGCGAGTCTCTCCAGAGGCCGGGCGATGGCGAGTCTCTCCAGAGGCCGGGCGAGTCTCTACAGAGGCCAGGCGAGTCTGTCGAGAGGCCCGGCGAGTCTGTCGAGAGGCCGGGCGAGTCTCTCCAGGGGCCGGGTGAGTCTCTCCAGAGGTCGGACGAGTCTCTACAGTGGCCGGGCGAGTCTCTCCAGAGGCCGGGCGAGTCTCTACAGTGGCCGGGCGAGTCGAGAAACTGGGTGAGTCTCTCCAGAGGCCGAGCGAGTCTCTACAGAGGCCAGGCGAGTCTCTACAGAGGACGGGCAAGTCTCTCTAGAGGCCAGGCGAGTCTCTCCAGAGGCCGGGCGATGGCGAGTCTCTTCAGAGGCCAGGCGAGTCTCTCCAGGGGCGGACGAGGGCAAGTCTCTCCAGAAACCTGGCAAGTCTCTCCAGAGGCCGAGCGAGTCTCTACAGAGGCCAGGCGAGTCTCTCCAGGGGCCGGGCGAGTCTCTCCAGAGACCGGCGAGTCTCTCCAGAGGCCGGGCGAGTCTCTACAGAGGCCAGGCGAGTCTGTCGAGAGGCCCGGCGAGTCTGTCAAGAGGCCGGGCGAGCCTCTAGAGAGGCCGGGCGAGTCTCTCCAGGGGCCGGGCGAGGCTCTCCAGAGGCCGGGCGAGTCTCTACAGCGGCCGGGCGAGTCTCTCGAGACACTGGGCGAGTCTGTCCAGGGGCCGGGCGAGTCTCTCCAGAGGCCGGTCGTGACTCTCCGGGGGCCGGGTGAGTCTCTCCAGAGGCCGGTCGTGACTCTCCGGGGGCCGGGTGAGTCTCTCCAGGGGCCGGGTGAGTCTCTCCAGGGGCCGGGTGAGTCTCTCCAGGGGCCAGGCGAGTCTCTCCAGAGGCTGGGCGAGTCTCTACAGAGGCTGAGCGAGTCTTTACAGAGGCCAGGCGAGTCTGTCGAGAGGCCGGGCGAGCCTCTACAGAGGCTGGGCGAGGCTCTCCAGAGGCCGGGCGAGTCTCTCCAGAGGCCGGTCGAGACTCTCCGGGGGCCGGGTGAGTCTCTCCAGGGGCCGGGTCAGTCTCTCTAGGGGCCGGGCGAGTCTCTACAGAGGCCGGGCGAATCTCTCCAGAGGCCATGCGAGTCTATACAGAGGCCGGGTGAGTCTCTCCAGGGGCCGGGTCAGTCTCTCTAGGGGCCGGGCGAGTCTCTACAGAGGCCGGGCGAGTCTCTCCAGAGGCCATGCGAGTCTATACAGAGGCCGGGCGAGTCTCTACAGAGGCTGGGCCAGTCTTTACAGAGGCCAGGCAAGTCTGTCAAGAGGCCCGACGATTCTGTCGAGAGGCCGGGCGAGTCTCTCCAGAGCCTGGACGAGTCTCTACTGAGGCTGGGTGAGTCTCTCCAGGGGCCAGGCGAGTCTCTCCAGAGGCTGGGCGAGTCTCTACAGAGGCTGGGCGAGTCTTTACAGAGGCCAGGCGAGTCTGTCGAGAGGCCGGGCGAGCCTTTAGAGAGGCCGGGCGAGTCTCTCCAGGGGCCGGGCGAGTCTCTGCAGAGGCAGGGCAAGTCTCTACAGTGGCCGGGCGAGTCTCTCGAGACACTGGGCGAGTCTCTCCAGTGGCCAGGCGAGTCTTTCGAGACAGCGGGCGAGTCTCTCCAGGGGCCGGGCGAGTCTCTCCAGAGGCCGGTCGAGACTCTCCGGGGGCCGGGTGAGTCTCTCCAGGGGCCGGGTCAGTCTCTCTAGGGGCCGGGCGAGTCTCTACAGAGGCCATGCGAGTCTATACAGAGGCCGGGCGAGTCTCTACAGAGGCTGGGCGAGTCTTTACAGAGGCCAGGCGAGTCTGTCAAGAGGCCCGACGATTCTGTCGAGACGCCGGGCGAGTCTCTCCAGAGCCTGGGCGAGTCTCTACAGAGGCTGGGTGAGTCTCTCCAGGGGCCAGGCGAGTCTCTCCAGAGGCTGGGCGAGTCTCTACAGAGGCTGGGCGAGTCTTTACAGAGGCCAGGCGAGTCTGTCGAGAGGCCGGGCGAGCCTTTAGAGAGGCCGGGCGAGTCTCTCCAGGGGCCGGGCGAGTCTCTCCAGAGGCAGGGCAAGTCTCTACAGAGGCTGGGCGAGTCTCTACAGAGGCCAGGCGAGTCTGTCGAGAGGCCCGGCAAGTCTGTCGAGAGGCCGGGCGAGTCTCTCCAGGGGCCGGGCGAGTCTCTCCAGAGGCCGGGCGAGTCTCTACAGTGGCCGGGCGAGTCTCTCGAGACACTGGGCGAGTCTCTCCAGTGGCCGGGCGAGTGTTTCGAGACAGCGGGCAAGTCTCTCCAGGGGCCGGGCGAGTTTCTCCAGAGGCCGGTCGAGACTCTCCGGGGGCCGGGTGAGTCTCTCCAGGGGCCGGGTCAGTCTCTCTAGGGGCCGGGCGAGTCTCTACAGAGGCCGGGCGAGTCTCTCCAGAGGCCATGCGAGTCTATACAGAGGCCGGGCGAGTCTCTACAGAGGCTGGGCGAGTCTTTACAGAGGCCAGGCGAGTCTGTCAAGAGGCCCGACGATTCTGTCGAGAGGCCGGGCGAGTCTCTCCAGAGCCTGGGCGAGTCTCTACAGAGGCTAGGTGAGTCTCTCCAGGGGCCAGGCGAGTCTGTCGAGAGGCCGGGCGAGCCTTTAGAGAGGCCGGGCGAGTCTCTCCAGGGGCCGGGCGAGTCTCTCCAGAGGCAGGGCAAGTCTCTACAGAGGCTGGGCGAGTCTCTACAGAGGCCAGGCGAGTCTGTCGAGAGGCCCGGCAAGTCGGTCGAGAGGCCGGGCGAGTCTCTCCAGGGGCCGGGCGAGTCTCTCCAGAGGCCGGGCGAGTCTCTACAGTGGCCGGGCGAGTCTCTCGAGACACTGGGCGAGTCTCTCCAGGGGCCGGGCGAGTCTCTCCAGAGGCCGGTCGAGACTCTCCGGGGGCCGGGTGAGTCTCTCCGGGGGCCGGATGAGTCTCTCCAGGGGCTTGGCGAGTCTCTACAGAGGCTGGGCGAGTCTCTACAGAGGCCAGGCGAGTCTGTCGAGAGGCCCGGCGAGTTTGTCGAGAGGCCGGGCGAGTCTCTCCAGGGGCCGGGTGAGTCTCTCCAGAGGCCGGGCGAGTCTCTCGAGACAGCGGGCGAGTCTCTCCAGGGGTCGGGCGAGTCTCTCCAGAGGCCGGTCGAGACTCTCCGGGGGCCGGGTGAGTCTCTCCAGGGGCCGGGTCAGTCTCTCTAGGGGCCGGGCGAGTCTCTACAGAGGTCGGGCGAGTCTCTCCAGAGGCCATGCGAGTCTATACAGAGGCCGGGCGAGTCTCTCCAAAGGCTGGGCGAGTTTCTTCAGGTGCCAGGCGAGTCTCTAGAGAGGCCGGGCGAGTCTCTCCAGAGGCCGGGCCAGTCTCTACAGAGGCCGGGCGAGTCTCTACAGAGGCCGTGCGAGTCTCTCCAGTGGCTGGACGAGGCTCTCCAGAGGCTGGGCGAGTCTCTCCAAGGGCGGACAAGAGCAAGTCTCTCCAGAGACCTGGCTAGTCTCTCCAGAGGCCGAGCGAGTCTCTTCAGAGGCCGGGCGATTCTCTCCAGTGGCCGGGCGAGTCTCTCCAGGGGCCAGGCGAGTCTCTGCAGAGGACGGACAAGTCTCTCTAGAGGCCGGGCGAGTCTCTCCAAAGGCCGGGCGATGGCGAGTCTCTTTAGAGACCTGGCGAGTCTCTCCAGAGGCCGAGCGAGTCTCTACAGAGGCCGGGCGAGTCTCTCCAGAGACCAGGCGAGTCTCTCCAGAGGCCGGGCGAGTCTCTACAGAGGCCAGGCGAGTCTGTCGAGAGGCCCGGCGAGTCTCTCCAGGGGCCGGGTGAGTCTCTCCAGAGGTCGGAAGAGTCTCTACAGTGGCCGGGCGAGTCTCTCCAGAGGCCGGGCGAGTCTCTACAGTGGCCGGGCGAGTCGAGAAACTGGGTGAGTCTCTCCAGAGGCCGAGCGAGTCTCTACAGAGGCCAGGCGAGTCTCTACAGAGGACGGGCAAGTCTCTCTAGAGGCCAGGCGAGTCTCTCCAGAGGCCGGGCGATGGCGAGTCTCTTCAGAGGCCAGGTGAGTCTCTCCAGGGGCGGACGAGGGCAAGTCTCTCCAGAAACCTGGCAAGTCTCTCCAGAGGCCGGGCGAGTCTCTACAGAGGCCAGGCGAGTCTCTCCAGGGGCCGGGCGAGTCTCTCCAGAGACCGGCGAGTCTCTCCAGAGGCCGGGCGAATCTCTACAGAGGCCAGGCGAGTCTGTCGAGAGGCCCGGCGAGTCTGTCAAGAGGCCGGGCGAGCCTCTAGAGAGGCCGGGCGAGTCTCTCCAGGGGCCGGGCGAGGCTCTCCAGAGGCCGGGCGAGTCTCTACAGCGGCCGGGCGAGTCTCTCGAGACACTGGGCGAGTCTGTCCAGGGGCCGGGCGAGTCTCTCCAGAGGCCGGTCGTGACTCTCCGGGGGCCCAGTGAGTCTCTCCAGAGGCCGGTCGTGACTCTCCGGGGGCCGGGTGAGTCTCTCCAGGGGCCGGGTGAGTCTCTCCAGGGGCCGGGTGAGTCTCTCCAGAGGCTGGGCGAGTCTCTACAGAGGCCGAGTGAGTCTCTCCAGAGGCCGGTCGTGACTCTCCGGGGGCCGGGTGAGTCTCTCCAGGGGCCGGGTGAGTCTCTCCAGGGGCCGGGTCAGTCTCTCTAGGGGCCGGGCGAGTCTCTACAGAGGCCGGGCGAGTCTCTCCAGAGGCCATGCGAGTCTATACAGAGGCCGGGCGAGTCTCTACAGAGGCTGGGCGAGTCTTTACAGAGGCCAGGCGAGTCTGTCAAGAGGCCCGACGATTCTGTCGAGAGGCCGGGCGAGACTCTCCAGAGCCTGGGCGAGTCTCTACAGAGGCTGGGTGAGTCTCTCCAGGGGCCAGGCGAGTCTCTCCAGAGGCTGGGCGAGTCTCTACAGAGGCTGGGCGAGTCTTTACAGAGGCCAGGCGAGTCTGTCGAGAGGCCGGGCGAGCCTTTAGAGAGGCCGGGCGAGTCTCTCCAGGGGCCGGGCGAGTCTCTCCAGAGGCAGGGCAAGTCTCTACAGAGGCTGGGCGAGTCTCTACAGAGGCCAGGCGAGTCTGTCGAGAGGCCCGGCAAGTCTGTCGAGAGGCCGGGCGAGTCTCTCCAGGGGCCGGGCGAGTCTCTCCAGAGGCCGGGCGAGTCTCTACAGTGGCCGGGCGAGTCTCTCGAGACACTGGGCGAGTCTCTCCAGGGGCCGGGCGAGTCTTTCGAGACAGCGGGCGAGTCTCTCCAGGGGCCGGGCGAGTCTCTCCAGAGGCCGGGCGAGTCTCTCGAGACACTGGGCGAGTCTCTCCAGGGGCCGGGCGAGTCTCTCCAGAGGCCGGTCAAGACTCTCCGGGGGCCGGGTGAGTCTCTCCGGGGGCCGGATGAGTCTCTCCAGGGGCTTGGCGAGTCTCTACAGAGGCTGGGCGAGTCTCTACAGAGGCCAGGCGAGTCTGTCGAGAGGCCCGGCGAGTTTGTCCAGAGGCCGGGCGAGTCTCTCCAGGGGCCGGGTGAGTCTCTCCAGAGGCCGGGCGAGTCTCTCGAGACAGCGGGCGAGTCTCTCCAGGGGTCGGGCGAGTCTCTCCAGAGGCCGATCGAGACTCTCCGGGGGCCGGGTGAGTCTCTCCAGGGGCCGGGTCAGTCTCTCTAGGGGCCGGGCGAGTCTCTACAGAGGTCGGGCGAGTCTCTCCAGAGGCCATGCGAGTCTATACAGAGGCCGGGCGAGTCTCTCCAAAGGCTGGGCGAGTTTCTTCAGGTGCCAGGCGAGTCTCTAGAGAGGCCGGGCGAGTCTCTCCAGAGGCCGGGCCAGTCTCTACAGAGGCCGGGCGAGTGTCTACAGAGGCCGTGCGAGTCTCTCCAGTGGCTGGACGAGGCTCTCCAGAGGCTGGGCGAGTCTCTCCAAGGGCGGACGAGAGCAAGTCTCTCCAGAGACCTGGCTAGTCTCTCCAGAGGCCGAGCGAGTCTCTTCAGAGGCCGGGCGATTCTCTCCAGAGGCCGGGCGAGTCTCTCCAGGGGCCAGGCGAGTCTCTGCAGAGGACGGACAAGTCTCTCTAGAGGCCGGGCGAGTCTCTCCAAAGGCCGGGCGATGGCGAGTCTCTTCAGAGACCTGGCGAGTCTCTCCAGAGGCCGAGCGAGTCTCTACAAAGGCCGGGCGAGTCTCTCCAGAGACCAGGCGAGTCTCTCCAGAGGCCGGGCGAGTCTCTACAGAGGCCAGGCGAGTCTGTCGAGAGGCCCGGCGAGTCTGTCGAGAGGCCGGGCGAGTCTCTCCAGGGGCCGGGTGAGTCTCTCCAGAGGTCGGACGAGTCTCTACAGTGGCCGGGCGAGTCTCTCCAGAGGCCGGGCGAGTCTCTACAGTGGCCGGGCGAGTCGAGAAACTGGGTGAGTCTCTCCAGAGGCCGAGCGAGTCTCTACAGAGGCCAGGCGAGTCTCTACAGAGGACGGGAAAGTCTCTCTAGAGGCCAGGCGAGTCTCTCCAGAGGCCGGGCGATGGCGAGTCTCTTCAGAGGCCAGGCGAGTCTCTCCAGGGGCGGACGAGGGCAAGTCTCTCCAGAAACCTGGCAAGTCTCTCCAGAGGCCGAGCGAGTCTCTACAGAGGCCAGGCGAGTCTCTCCAGGGGCCGGGCGAGTCTCTCCAGAGACCGGCGAGTCTCTCCAGAGGCCGGGCGAGTCTCTACAGAGGCCAGGCGAGTCTGTCCAGAGGCCCGGCGAGTCTGTCAAGAGGCCGGGCGAGTCTCTCCAGGGGCCGGGCGAGGCTCTCCAGAGGCCGGGCGAGTCTCTACAGCGGCCGGGCGAGTCTCTCGAGACACTGGGCGAGTCTGTCCAGGGGCCGGGTGAGTCTCTCCAGAGGCCGGTCGTGACTCTCCGGGGGCCGGGTGAGTCTCTCCAGAGGCTGGTCGTGACTCTCCGGGGGCCGGGTGAGTCTCTCCAGGGGCCGGGTGAGTCTCTCCAGGGGCCGGGTGAGTCTCTCCAGGGGCCAGGCGAGTCTCTCCAGAGGCTGGGCGAGTCTCTACAGAGGCTGAGCGAGTCTTTACAGAGGCCAGGCGAGTCTGTCGAGAGGCCGGGCGAGCCTCTACAGAGGCTGGGCGAGGCTCTCCAGAGGCCGGGCGAGTCTCTCCAGAGGCCGGTCGAGACTCTCCGGGGGCCGGGTGAGTCTCTCCAGGGGCCGGGTCAGTCTCTCTAGGGGCCGGGCGAGTCTCTACAGAGGCCGGGCGAATCTCTCCAGAGGCCATGCGAGTCTATACAGAGGCCGGGCGAGTCTCTCCAGGGGCCGGGCGAGGCTCTCCAGAGGCCGGGCGAGTCTCTACAGCGGCCGGGCGAGTCTCTCGAGACACTGGGCGAGTCTGTCCAGGGGCCGGGCGAGTCTCTCCAGAGGCCGGTCGTGACTCTCCGGGGGCCGGGTGAGTCTCTCCAGGGGCCGGGTGAGTCTCTCCAGAGGTCGGACGAGTCTCTACAGTGGCCGGGCGAGTCTCTCCAGAGGCCGGGCGAGTCTCTACAGTGGCCGGGCGAGTCGAGAAACTGGGTGAGTCTCTCCAGAGGCCGAGCGAGTCTCTACAGAGGCCAGGCGAGTCTCTACAGAGGACGGGCAAGTCTCTCTAGAGGCCAGGCGAGTCTCTCCAGAGGCCGGGCGATGGCGAGTCTCTTCAGAGGCCAGGCGAGTCTCTCCAGGGGCGGACGAGGGCAAGTCTCTCCAGAAACCTGGCAAGTCTCTCTAGAGGCCGAGCGAGTCTCTACAGAGGCCAGGCAAGTCTCTCCAGGGGCCGGGCGAGTCTCTCCAGAGACCGGCGAGTCTCTCCAGAGGCCGGGCGAGTCTCTACAGAGGCCAAGCGAGTCTGTCGAGAGGCCCGGCGAGTCTGTCAAGAGGCCGGGCGAGCCTCTAGAGAGGCCGGGCGAGTCTCTCCAGGGGCCGGGCGAGGCTCTCCAGAGGCCGGGCGAGTCTCTACAGCGGCCGGGCGAGTCTCTCGAGACACTGGGCGAGTCTGTCCAGGGGCCGGGCGAGTCTCTCCAGAGGCCGGTCGTGACTCTCCGGGGGTCGGGTGAGTCTCTCCAGAGGCCGGTCGTGACTCTCCGGGGGCCGGGTGAGTCTCTCCAGGGGCCGGGTGAGTCTCTCCAGGGGCCGGGTGAGTCTCTCCAGGGGCCAGGCGAGTCTCTCCAGAGGCTGGGCGAGTCTCTACAGAGGCTGAGCGAGTCTTTACAGAGGCCAGGCGAGTCTGTCGAGAGGCCGGGCGAGCCTCTACAGAGGCTGGGCGAGGCTCTCCAGAGGCCGGGCGAGTCTCTCCAGAGGCCGGTCGAGACTCTCCGGGGGCCGGGTGAGTCTCTCCAGGGGCCGGGTCAGTCTCTCTAGGGGCCGGGCGAGTCTCTACAGAGGCCGGGCGAATCTCTCCAGAGGCCATGCGAGTCTATACAGAGGCCGGGTGAGTCTCTCCAGGGGCCGGGTCAGTCTCTCTAGGGGCCGGGCGAGTCTCTACAGAGGCCGGGCGAGTCTCTCCAGAGGCCATGCGAGTCTATACAGAGGCCGGGCGAGTCTCTACAGAGGCTGGGCCAGTCTTTACAGAGGCCAGGCGAGTCTGTCAAGAGGCCCGACGATTCTGTCGAGAGGCCGGGCGAGTCTCTCCAGAGCCTGGGCGAGTCTCTACTGAGGCTGGGTGAGTCTCTCCAGGGGCCAGGCGAGTCTCTCCAGAGGCTGGGCGAGTCTCTACAGAGGCTGGGCGAGTCTTTACAGAGGCCAGGCGAGTCTGTCGAGAGGCCGGGCGAGCCTTTAGAGAGGCCGGGCGAGTCTCTCCAGGGGCCGGGCGAGTCTCTGCAGAGGCAGGGCAAGTCTCTACAGAGGCTGGGCGAGTCTCTACAAAGGCCAGGCGAGTCTGTCGAGAGGCCCGGCAAGTATGTCGAGAGGCCGGGCGAGTCTCTCCAGGGGCCGGGCGAGTCTCTCCAGAGGCCGGGCGAGTCTCTACAGTGGCCGGGCGAGTCTCTCGAGACACTGGGCGAGTCTCTCCAGTGGCCGGGCGAGTCTTTCGAGACAGCGGGCGAGTCTCTCCAGGGGCCGGGCGAGTCTTTCCAGAGGCCGGTCGAGACTCTCCGGGGGCCGGGTGAGTCTCTCCAGGGGCCGGGTCAGTCTCTCTAGGGGCCGGGCGAGTCTCTACAGAGGCCATGCGAGTCTATACAGAGGCCGGGCGAGTCTCTACAGAGGCTGGGCGAGTCTTTACAGAGGCCAGGCGAGTCTGTCAAGAGGCCCGACGATTCTGTCGAGACGCCGGGCGAGTCTCTCCAGAGCCTGGGCGAGTCTCTACAGAGGCTGGGTGAGTCTCTCCAGGGGCCAGGCGAGTCTCTCCAGAGGCTGGGCGAGTCTCTACAGAGGCTGGGCGAGTCTTTACAGAGGCCAGGCGAGTCTGTCGAGAGGCCGGGCGAGCCTTTAGAGAGGCCGGGCGAGTCTCTCCAGGGGCCGGGCGAGTCTCTCCAGAGGCAGGGCAAGTCTCTACAGAGGCTGGGCGAGTCTCTACAGAGGCCAGGCGAGTCTGTCGAGAGGCCCGGCAAGTCTGTCGAGAGGCCCGGCGAGTCTCTCCAGGGGCCGGGCGAGTCTCTCCAGAGGCCGGGCGAGTCTCTACAGTGGCCGGGCGAGTCTCTCGAGACACTGGGCGAGTCTCTCCAGTGGCCGGGCGAGTCTTTCGAGACAGCGGGCAAGTCTCTCCAGGGGCCGGGCGAGTCTCTCCAGAGGCCGGTCGAGACTCTCCGGGGGCCGGGTGAGTCTCTCCAGCGGCCGGGTCAGTCTCTCTAGGGGCCGGGCGAGTCTCTACAGAGGCCGGGCGAGTCTCTCCAGAGGCCATGCGAGTCTATACAGAGGCCGGACGAGTCTCTACAGAGGCTGGGCGAGTCTTTACAGAGGCCAGGCGAGTCTGTCAAGAGGCCGGACGATTCTGTCGAGAGGCCGGGCGAGTCTCTCCAGAGCCTGGGCGAGTCTCTACAGAGGCTGGGTGAGTCTCTCCAGGGGCCAGGCGAGTCTGTCGAGAGGCCGGGCGAGCCTTTAGAGAGGCCGGGCGAGTCTCTCCAGGGGCCGGGCGAGTCTCTCCAGAGGCAGGGCAAGTCTCTACAGAGGCTGGGCGAGTCTCTACAGAGGCCAGGCGAGTCTGTCGAGAGGCCCGGCAAGTCTGTCGAGAGGCCGGGCGAGTCTCTCCAGGGGCCGGGCGAGTCTCTCCAGAGGCCGGGCGAGTCTCTACAGTGGCCGGGCGAGTCTCTCGAGACACTGGGCGAGTCTCTCCAGGGGCCGGGCGAGTCTCTCCAGAGGCCGGTCGAGACTCTCCGGGGGCCGGGTTTGTCTCTCCGGGGGCCGGATGAGTCTCTCCAGGGGCTTGGCGAGTCTCTACAGAGGCTGGGCGAGTCTCTACAGAGGCCAGGCAAGTCTGTCGAGAGGCCCGGCGAGTTTGTCCAGAGGCCGGGCGAGTCTCTCCAGGGGCCGGGTGAGTCTCTCCAGAGGCCGGGCGAGTCTCTCGAGACAGCGGGCGAGTCTCTCCAGGGGTCGGGCGAGTCTCTCCAGAGGCCGGGCGAGTCTCTCCAGGGGCCAGGCGAGTCTCTGCAGAGGACGGACAAGTCTCTCTAGAGGCCGGGCGAGTCTCTCCAAAGGCCGGGCGATGGCGAGTCTCTTCAGAGACCTGGCGAGTCTCTCCAGAGGCCGAGCGAGTCTCTACAGAGGCCGGGCGAGTCTCTCCAGAGACCAGGCGAGTCTCTCCAGAGGCCGGGCGAGTCTCTACAGAGGCCAGGCGAGTCTGTCGAGAGGCCGGGCGAGTCTCTCCAGGGGCCGGGTGAGTCTCTCCAGAGGTCGGACGAGTCTCTACAGTGGCCGGGCGAGTCTCTCCAGAGGCCGGGCGAGTCTCTACAGTGGCCGGGCGAGTCGAGAAACTGGGTGAGTCTCTCCAGAGGCCGAGCGAGTCTCTACAGAGGCCAGGCGAGTCTCTACAGAGGACGGGCAAGTCTCTCTAGAGGCCAGGCGAGTCTCTCCAGAGGCCGGGCGATGGCGAGTCTCTTCAGAGGCCAGGCGAGTCTCTCCAGGGGCGGACGAGGGCAAGTCTCTCCAGAAACCTGGCAAGTCTCTCCAGAGGCCGAGCGAGTCTCTACAGAGGCCAGGCGAGTCTCTCCAGGGGCCGGGCGAGTCTCTCCAGAGACCGGCGAGTCTCTCCAGAGGCCGGGCGAGTCTCTACAGAGGCCAGGCGAGTCTGTCGAGAGGCCCGGCGAGTCTGTCAAGAGGCCGGGCGAGCCTCTAGAGAGGCCGGGCGAGTCTCTCCAGGGGCCGGGCGGGGCTCTCCAGAGGCCGGGCGAGTCTCTACAGCGGCCGGGCGAGTCTCTCGAGACACTGGGCGAGTCTGTCCAGGGGCCGGGCGAGTCTCTCCAGAGGCCGGTCGTGACTCTCCGGGGGCCGGGTGAGTCTCTCCAGAGGCCGGTCGTGACTCTCCGGGGGCCGGGTGAGTCTCTCCAGGGGCCGGGTGAGTCTCTCCAGGGGCCGGGTGAGTCTCTCCAGGGGCCAGGCGAGTCTCTCCAGAGGCTGGGCGAGTCTCTACAGAGGCTGAGCGAGTCTTTACAGAGGCCAGGCGAGTCTGTCGAGAGGCCGGGCGAGCCTCTACAGAGGCTGGGCGAGGCTCTCCAGAGGCCGGGCGAGTCTCTCCAGAGGCCGGTCGAGACTCTCCAGGGGCCGGGTGAGTCTCTCCAGGGGCCGGGTCAGTCTCTCTAGGGGCCGGGCGAGTCTCTACAGAGGCCGGGCGAATCTCTCCAGAGGCCATGCGAGTCTATACAGAGGCAGGGCAAGTCTCTACAGAGGCTGGGCGAGTCTCTACAGAGGCCAGGCGAGTCTGTCGAGAGGCCCGGCAAGTCTGTCGAGAGGCCGGGCGAGTCTCTCCAGGGGCCGGGCGAGTCTCTCCAGAGGCCGGGCGAGTCTCTACAGTGGCCGGGCGAGTCTCTCGAGACACTGGGCGAGTCTCTCCAGGGGCCGGGCGAGTCTCTCCAGAGGCCGGTCGAGACTCTCCGGGGGCCGGGTGAGTCTCTCCGGGGGCCGGATGAGTCTCTCCAGGGGCTTGGCGAGTCTCTACAGAGGCTGGGCGAGTCTCTACAGAGGCCAGGCAAGTCTGTCGAGAGGCCCGGCGAGTTTGTCCAGAGGCCGGGCGAGTCTCTCCAGGGGCCGGGTGAGTCTCTCCAGAGGCCGGGCGAGTCTCTCGAGACAGCGGGCGAGTCTCTCCAGGGGTCGGGCGAGTCTCTCCAGAGGCCGGTCGAGACTCTCCGGGGGCCGGGTGAGTCTCTCCAGGGGCCGGGTCAGTCTCTCTAGGGGCCGGGCGAGTCTCTCCAGAGGTCGGGCGAGTCTCTCCAGAGGCCATGCGAGTCTATACAGAGGCCGGGCGAGTCTCTCCAAAGGCTGGGCGAGTTTCTTCAGGTGCCAGGCGAGTCTCTAGAGAGGCCGGGCGAGTCTCTCCAGAGGCCGGGCCAGTCTCTACAGAGGCCGGGCGAGTCTCTACAGAGGCCGTGCGAGTCTCTCCAGTGGCTGGACGAGGCTCTCCAGAGGCTGGGCGAGTCTCTCCAAGGGCGGACGAGAGCAAGTCTCTCCAGAGACCTGGCTAGTCTCTCCAGAGTCCGAGCGAGTCTCTTCAGAGGACGGGCGATTCTCTCCAGAGGCCGAGCGAGTCTCTCCAGGGGCCAGGCGAGTCTCTGCAGAGGACGGACAAGTCTCTCTAGAGGCCGGGCGAGTCTCTCCAAAGGCCGGGCGATGGCGAGTCTCTTCAGAGACCTGGCGAGTCTCTCCAGAGGCCGAGCGAGTCTCTACAGAGGCCGGGCGAGTCTCTCCAGAGACCAGGCGAGTCTCTCCAGAGGCCGGGCGAGTCTCTACAGAGGCCAGGCGAGTCTGTCGAGAGGCCGGGCGAGTCTCTCCAGGGGCCGGGTGAGTCTCTCCAGAGGTCGGACGAGTCTCTACAGTGGCCGGGCGAGTCTCTCCAGAGGCCGGGCGAGTCTCTACAGTGGCCGGGCGAGTCGAGAAACTGGGTGAGTCTCTCCAGAGGCCGAGCGAGTCTCTACAGAGGCCAGGCGAGTCTCTACAGAGGACGGGCAAGTCTCTCTAGAGGCCAGGCGAGTCTCTCCAGAGGCCGGGCGATGGCGAGTCTCTTCAGAGGCCAGGCGAGTCTCTCCAGGGGCGGACGAGGGCAAGTCTCTCCAGAAACCTGGCAAGTCTCTCCAGAGGCCGAGCGAGTCTCTACAGAGGCCAGGCGAGTCTCTCCAGGGGCCGGGCGAGTCTCTCCAGAGGCCGGGCGAGTCTCTACAGAGGCCAGGCGAGTCTGTCGAGAGGCCCGGCGAGTCTGTCAAGAGGCCGGGCGAGCCTCTAGAGAGGCCGGGCGAGTCTCTCCAGGGGCCGGGCGAGGCTCTCCAGAGGCCGGGCGAGTCTCTACAGCGGCCGGGCGAGTCTCTCGAGACACTGGGCGAGACTGTCCAGGGGCCGGGCGAGTCTCTCCAGAGGCCGGTCGTGACTCTCCGGGGGCCGGGTGAGTCTCTCCAGAGGCCGGTCGTGACTCTCCGGGGGCCGGGTGAGTCTCTCCAGGGGCCGGGTGACTCTCTCCAGGGGCCGGGTGAGTCTCTCCAGGGGCCAGGCGAGTCTCTCCAGAGGCTGGGCGAGTCTCTACAGAGGCTGAGCGAGTCTTTACAGAGGCCAGGCGAGTCTGTCGAGAGGCCGGGCGAGCCTCTACAGAGGCTGGGCGAGGCTCTCCAGAGGCCGGGCGAGTCTCTCCAGAGACCGGCGAGTCTCTCCAGAGGCCGGGCGAGTCTCTACAGAGGCCAGGCGAGTCTGTCGAGAGGCCCGGCGAGTCTGTCAAGAGGCCGGGCGAGCCTCTAGAGAGGCCGGGCGAGTCTCTCCAGGGGCCGGGCGAGGCTCTCCAGAGGCCGGGCGAGTCTCTACAGCGGCCGGGCGAGCCTCTCGAGACACTGGGCGAGTCTGTCCAGGGGCCGGGCGAGTCTCTCCAGAGGCCGGTCGTGACTCTCCGGGGGCCGGGTGAGTCTCTCCAGAGGCCGGTCGTGACTCTCCGGGGGCCGGGTGAGTCTCTCCAGGGGCCGGGTGAGTCTCTCCAGGGGCCGGGTGAGTCTCTCCAGGGGCCAGGCGAGTCTCTCCAGAGGCTGGGCGAGTCTCTACAGAGGCTGAGCGAGTCTTTACAGAGGCCAGGCGAGTCTGTCGAGAGGCCGGGCGAGCCTCTACAGAGGCTGGGCGAGGCTCTCCAGAGGCCGGGCGAGTCTCTCCAGAGGGCGGTCGAGACTCTCCGGGGGCCGGGTGAGTCTCTCCAGGGGCCGGGTCAGTCTCTCTAGGGGCCGGGCGAGTCTCTACAGAGGCCGGGCGAATCTCTCCAGAGGCCATGCGAGTCTATACAGAGGCCGGGCGAGTCTCTCCAGGGGCCGGGCGAGGCGCTCCAGAGGCCGGGCGAGTCTCTACAGTGGCCGGGCGAGTCTCTCGAGACACTGGGCGAGTCTGTCCAGGGGCCGGGCGAGTCTCTCCAGAGGCCGGTCGTGACTCTCCGGGGGCCGGGTGAGTCTCTCCAGGGGCCGGGTGAGTCTCTCCAGGGGCTGGGTGAGTCTCTCCAGGGGCCGGGTGAGTCTCTCCAGGGGCCAGGCGAGTCTCTCCAGAGGCTGGGCGAGTCTCTACAGAAGCTGGGCGAGTCTCTACAGAGGCCTGGCGAGTCTGTCGAGAGGCCCGGCGAGTCTGTCGAGAGGCCGGGCGAGTCTCTCCAGGGGCCGGGTGAGTCTCTCCAGAGGTCGGGCGAGTCTCTACAGTGACCGGGCGAGTCTCTCCAGGAGCCGGGCGAGTCTCTCCAAAGGCCGGGCGAGTCTCTCCAGGGGCCGGGCGAGTCTCTCCAGAGGCCGGTCGAGACTCTCCGGGGGCCGGGTGAGTCTCTCCAGGGGCCGGGTCAGTCTCTCTAGGGGCCGGGCGAGTCTCTACAGAGGCCGAGCGAGTCTCTACAGAGGCTGGGCGAGTCTTTACAGAGGCCAGGCGAGTCTGTCAAGAGGCCCGACGATTCTGTCGAGAGGCCGGGCGAGTCTCTCCAGAGCCTGGGCGAGTCTCTACTGAGGCTGGGTGAGTCTCTCCAGGGGCCAGGCGAGTCTCTCCAGAGGCTGGGCGAGTCTCTACAGAGGCTGGGCGAGTCTTTACAGAGGCCAGGCGAGTCTGTCGAGAGGCCGGGCGAGCCTTTAGAGAGGCCGGGCGAGTCTCTCCAGGGGCCGGGCGAGTCTCTACAGAGGCTGGGCGAGTCTCTACAGAGGCCAGGCGAGACTCTCAGGGGGCCGGGTGAGTCTCTCCAGGGGCCGGGTCAGTCTCTCTAGGGGCCGGGCGAGTCTCTACAGAGGCCGAGCGAGTCTCTCCAGAGGCCATGCGAGTCTATACAGAGGCCGGGCGAGTCTCTACAGAGGCTGGGCGAGTCTTTACAGAGGCCAGGCGAGTCTGTCAAGAGGCCCAACGATTCTGTTGAGAGGCCGGGCGAGTCTCTCCCGAGGCTGGGCGAGTCTCTACAGAGGCTGGGCGAGTCTTTACAGAGGCCAGGCGAGTCTGTCGAGAGGCCGGGCGAGCCTTTAGAGAGGCCGGGCGAGTCTCTCCAGGGGCCGGGCGAGTCTCTGCAGAGGCAGGGCAAGTCTCTACAGAGGCTGGGCGAGTCTCTACAGAGGCCAGGCGAGTCTGTCGAGAGGCCCGGCAAGTCTGTCGAGAGGCCGGGCGAGTCTCTCCAGGGGCCGGGCGAGTCTCTCCAGAGGCCGGTCGAGACTCTACGGGGGCCGGGTGAGTCTCTCCAGGGGCCGGGTCAGTCTCTCTAGGGGCCGGGCGAGTCTCTACAGAGGCCGGGCGAGTCTCTACAGAGGCCATGCGAGTCTATACATAGGCCGGGCGAGTCTCTACAGAGGCTGGGCGAGTCTTTACAGAGGCCAGGCGAGTCTGTCAAGAGGCCCGACGATTCTGTCGAGAGGCCGGGCGAGTCTCTCCAGAGTCTGGGCGAGTCTCTACAGAGGCTGGGTGAGTCTCTCCAGGGGCCAGGCGAGTCTCTCCAGAGGCTGGGCGAGTCTCTACAGAGGCTGGGCGAGTCTTTACAGAGGCCAGGCGAGTCTGTCGAGAGGCCGGGCGAGCCTTTAGAGAGGCCGGGCGAGTCTCTCCAGGGGCCGGGCGAGTCTCTCCAGAGGCAGGGCAAGTCTCTACAGAGGCTGGGCGAGTCTCTACAGAGGCCAGGCGAGTCTGTCGAGAGGCCCGGCAAGTCTGTCGAGAGGCCGGGCGAGTCTCTCCAGGGGCCGGGCGAGTCTCTCCAGAGGCCGGGCGAGTCTCTACAGTGGCCGGGCGAGTCTCTCGAGACACTGGGCGAGTCTCTCCAGTGGCCGGGCGAGTCTTTCGAGACAGCGGGCAAGTCTCTCCAGGGGCCGGGCGAGTCTCTCCAGAGGCCGGTCGAGACTCTCCGGGGGCCGGGTGAGTCTCTCCAGGGGCCGGGTCAGTCTCTCTAGGGGCCGGGCGAGTCTCTACAGAGGCCGGGCGAGTCTATCCAGAGGCCATGCGAGTCTATACAGAGGCCGGGCGAGTCTCTACAGAGGCTGGGCGAGTCTTTACAGAGGCCAGGCGAGTCTGTCAAGAGGCCGGACGATTCTGTGGAGAGGCCGGGCGAGTCTCTCCAGAGCCTGGGCGAGTCTCTACAGAGGCTGGGTGAGTCTCTCCAGGGGCCAGGCGAGTCTGTCGAGAGGCCGGGCGAGCCTTTAGAGAGGCCGGGCGAGTCTCTCCAGGGGCCGGGCGAGTCTCTCCAGAGGCAGGGCAAGTCTCTACAGAGGCTGGGCGAGTGTCTACAGAGGCCAGGCGAGTCTGTCGAGAGCCCCGGCAAGTCTGTCGAGAGGCCGGGCGAGTCTCTCCAGGGGCCGGGCGAGTCTCTCCAGAGGCCGGGCGAGTCTCTACAGTGGCCGGGCGAGTCTCTCGAGACACTGGGCGAGTCTCTCCAGGGGCCGGGCGAGTCTCTCCAGAGGCCGGTCGAGACTCTCCGGGGGCCGGGTGAGTCTCTCCGGGGGCCGGATGAGTCTCTCCAGGGGCTTGGCGAGTCTCTACAGAGGCTGGGCGAGTCTCTACAGAGGCCAGGCGAGTCTGTCGAGAGGCCCGGCGAGTTTGTCGAGAGGCCGGGCGAGTCTCTCCAGGGGCCGGGTGAGTCTCTCCAGAGGCCGGGCGAGTCTCTCGAGACAGCGGGCGAGTCTCTCCAGGGGTCGGGCGAGTCTCTCCAGAGGCCGGTCGAGACTCTCCGGCGGCCGGGTGAGTCTCTCCAGGGGCCGGGTCAGTCTCTCTAGGGGCCGGGCGAGTCTCTACAGAGGTCGGGCGAGTCTCTCCAGAGGCCATGCGAGTCTATACAGAGGCCGGGCGAGTCTCTCCAAAGGCTGGGCGAGTTTCTTCAGGTGCCAGGCGAGTCTCTAGAGAGGCCGGGCGAGTCTCTCCAGAGGCCGGGCCAGTCTCTACAGAGGCCGGGCGAGTCTCTACAGAGGCCGTGCGAGTCTCTCCAGTGGCTGGACGAGGCTCTCCAGAGGCTGGGCGAGTCTCTCCAAGGGCGGACGAGAGCAAGTCTCTCCAGAGACCTGGCTAGTCTCTCCAGAGGCCGAGCGAGTCTCTTCAGAGGCAGGGCGATTCTCTCCAGAGGCCGGGCGAGTCTCTCCAGGGGCCAGGCGAGTCTCTGCAGAGGACGGACAAGTCTCTCTAGAGGCCGGGCGAGTCTCTCCAAAGGCCGGGCGATGGCGAGTCTCTTCAGAGACCTGGCGAGTCTCTCCAGAGGCCGAGCGAGTCTCTACAGAGGCCGGGCGAGTCTCTCCAGAGACCAGGCGAGTCTCTCCAGAGGCCGGCGAGTCTCTACAGAGGCCAGGCGAGTCTGTCGAGAGGCCCGGCGAGTCTGTCGAGAGGCCGGGCGAGTCTCTCCAGGGGCCGGGTGAGTCTCTCCAGAGGTCGGACGAGTCTCTACAGTGGCCGGGCGAGTCTCTCCAGAGGCCGGGCGAGTCTCTACAGTGGCCGGGCGAGTCGAGAAACTGGGTGAGTCTCTCCAGAGGCCGAGCGAGTCTCTACAGAGGCCAGGCGAGTCTCTACAGAGGACGGGCAAGTCTCTCTAGAGGCCAGGCGAGTCTCTCCAGAGGCCGGGCGATGGCGAGTCTCTTCAGAGGCCAGGCGAGTCTCTCCAGGGGCGGACGAGGGCAAGTCTCTCCAGAAACCTGGCAAGTCTCTCCAGAGGCCGAGCGAGTCTCTACAGAGGCCAGGCGAGTCTCTCCAGGGGCCGGGCGAGTCTCTCCAGAGACCGGCGAGTCTCTCCAGAGGCCGGGCGAGTCTCTACAGAGGCCAGGCGAGTCTGTCGAGAGGCCCGGCGAGTCTGTCAAGAGGCCGGGCGAGCCTCTAGAGAGGCCGGGCGAGTCTCTCCAGGGGCCGGGCGAGGCTCTCCAGAGGCCGGGCGAGTCTCTACAGCGGCCGGGCGAGTCTCTCGAGACACTGGGCGAGTCTGTCCAGGGGCCGGGCGAGTCTCTCCAGAGGCCGGTCGTGACTCTCCGGGGGCCGGGTGAGTCTCTCCAGAGGCCGGTCGTGACTCTCCGGGGGCCGGGTGAGTCTCTCCAGGGGCCGGGTGAGTCTCTCCAGGGGCCGGGTGAGTCTCTCCAGGGGCCAGGCGAGTCTCTCCAGAGGCTGGGCGAGTCTCTACAGAGGCTGAGCGAGTCTTTACAGAGGCCAGGCGAGTCTGTCGAGAGGCCGGGCGAGCCTCTACAGAGGCTGGGCGAGGCTCTCCAGAGGCCGGGCGAGTCTCTCCAGAGGCCGGTCGAGACTCTCCAGGGGCCGGGTGAGTCTCTCCAGGGGCCGGGTCAGTCTCTCTAGGGGCCGGGCGAGTCTCTACAGAGGCCGGGCGAATCTCTCCAGAGGCCATGCGAGTCTATACAGAGGCCGGGCGAGTCTCTCCAGGGGCCGGGCGAGGCTCTCCAGAGGCCGAGCGAGTCTCTACAGCGGCCGGGCGAGTCTCTCAAGACACTGGGCGAGTCTGTCCAGGGGCCGGGCGAGTCTCTCCAGAGGCCGGTCGTGACTCTCCGGGGGCCGGGTGAGTCTCTCCAGGGGCCGGGTGAGTCTCTCCAGGGGCCGGGTGAGTCTCTCCAGGGGCCGGGTGAGTCTCTCCAGGGGCCAGGCGAGTCTCTCCAGAGGCTGGGCGAGTCTCTACAGAAGCTGGGCGAGTCTCTACAGAGGCCAGGCGAGTCTGTCGAGAGGCCCGGCGAGTCTGTCGAGAGGCCGGGCGAGTCTCTCCAGGGGCCGGGTGAGTCTCTCCAGAGGTCGGGCGAGTCTCTACAGTGACCGGGCGAGTCTCTCCAGGAGCCGGGCGAGTCTCTCCAAAGGCCGGGCGAGTCTCTCCAGGGGCCGGGCGAGTCTCTCCAAAGGCCGTGCGAGTCTCTACAGAGGACAGGTGAGTCTGTCGAAAGGCCCGGCGAGTTTGTCGTGGGGCTGGGCGAGTCTCTCCAGGGGCCGGGTGAGTCTCTCCAGAGGCCAGGCGAGTATCTACAGAGGCCGGGCGAGTCTGTCGAGAGGCCCGGCGAGTCTGTCGAGAGGCCGGGCGAGTCTCTCCAGAGCCTGGGCGAGTCTCTACAGAGGCTGGGTGAGTCTCTCCAGGGGCCAGGCGAGTCTCTCCAGAGGCTGGGCGAGTCTCTACAGAGGCTGGGCGAGTCTTTACAGAGGCCAGGCGAGCCTTTAGAGAGGCCGGGTGAGTCTCTCCAGGGGCCGGGTCAGTCTCTCTAGGGGCCGGGCGAGTCTCTACAGAGGCCGGGCGAGTCTCTCCAGAGGCCATGCGAGTCTATACAGAGGCCGGGCAAGTCTCTACAGAGGCTGGGCCAGTCTTTACAGAGGCCAGGCAAGTCTGTCAAGAGGCCCGACGATTCTGTCGAGAGGCCGGGCGAGTCTCTCCAGAGCCTGGACGAGTCTCTACTGAGGCTGGGTGAGTCTCTCCAGGGGCCAGGCGAGTCTCTCCAGAGGCTGGGCGAGTCTCTACAGAGGCTGGGCGAGTCTTTACAGAGGCCAGGCGAGTCTGTCGAGAGGCCGGGCGAGCCTTTAGAGAGGCCGGGCGAGTCTCTCCAGGGGCCGGGCGAGTCTCTGCAGAGGCAGGGCAAGTCTCTACAGAGGCTGGGCGAGTCTCTACAAAGGCCAGGCGAGTCTGTCGAGAGGCCCGGCAAGTATGTCGAGAGGCCGGGCGAGTCTCTCCAGGGGCCGGGCGAGTCTCTCCAGAGGCCGGGCGAGTCTCTACAGTGGCCGGGCGAGTCTCTCGAGACACTGGGCGAGTCTCTCCAGTGGCCGGGCGAGTCTTTCGAGACAGCGGGCGAGTCTCTCCAGGGGCCGGGCGAGTCTCTCCAGAGGCCGGTCGAGACTCTCCGGGGGCCGGGTGAGTCTCTCCAGGGGCCGGGTCAGTCTCTCTAGGGGCCGGGTCAGTCTCTCTAGGGGCCGGGCGAGTCTCTACAGAGGCCATGCGAGTCTATACAGAGGCCGGGCGAGTCTCTACAGAGGCTGGGCGAGTCTTTACAGAGGCCAGGCGAGTCTGTCAAGAGGCCCGACGATTCTGTCGAGACGCCGGGCGAGTCTCTCCAGAGCCTGGGCGAGTCTCTACAGAGGCTGGGTGAGTCTCTCCAGGGGCCAGGCGAGTCTCTCCAGAGGCTGGGCGAGTCTCTACAGAGGCTGGGCGAGTCTCTACAGAGGCTAGGTGAGTCTCTCCAGGGGCCAGGCGAGTCTGTCGAGAGGCCGGGCGAGTCTCTCCAGAGCCTGGGCGAGTCTCTACAGAGGCTAGGTGAGTCTCTCCAGGGGCCAGGCGAGTCTGTCGAGAGGCCGGGCGAGCCTTTAGAGAGGCCGGGCGAGTCTCTCCAGGGGCCGGGCGAGTCTCTCCAGAGGCAGGGCAAGTCTCTACAGAGGCTGGGCGAGTCTCTACAGAGGCCAGGCGAGTCTCTCGAGAGGCCCGGCAAGTCGGTCGAGAGGCCGGGCGAGTCTCTCCAGGGGCCGGGCGAGTCTCTCCAGAGGCCGGGCGAGTCTCTCCAGAGGCCGGTCGAGACTCTCCGGGGGCCGGGTGAGTCTCTCCGGGGGCCGGATGAGTCTCTCCAGGGGCTTGGCGAGTCTCTACAGAGGCTGGGCGAGTCTCTACAGAGGCCAGGCGAGTCTGTCGAGAGGCCCGGCGAGTTTGTCCAGAGGCCGGGCGAGTCTCTCCAGGGGCCGGGTGAGTCTCTCCAGAGGCCGGGCGAGTCTCTCGAGACAGCGGGCGAGTCTCTCCAGGGGTCGGGCGAGTCTCTCCAGAGGCCGATCGAGACTCTCCGGGGGCCGGGTGAGTCTCTCCAGGGGCCGGGTCAGTCTCTCTAGGGGCCGGGCGAGTCTCTACAGAGGTCGGGCGAGTCTCTCCAGAGGCCATGCGAGTCTATACAGAGGCCGGGCGAGTCTCTCCAAAGGCTGGGCGAGTTTCTTCAGGTGCCAGGCGAGTCTCTAGAGAGGCCGGGCGAGTCTCTCCAGAGGCCGGGCCAGTCTCTACAGAGGCCGGGCGAGTCTCTACAGAGGCCGTGCGAGTCTCTCCAGTGGCTGGACGAGGCTCTCCAGAGGCTGGGCGAGTCTCTCCAAGGGCGGACGAGAGCAAGTCTCTCCAGAGACCTGGCTAGTCTCTCCAGAGGCCGAGCGAGTCTCTTCAGAGGCCGGGCGATTCTCTCCAGAGGCCGGGCGAGTCTCTCCAGGGGCCAGGCGAGTCTCTGCAGAGGACGGACAAGTCTCTCTAGAGGCCGGGCGAGTCTCTCCAAAGGCCGGGCGATGGCGAGTCTCTTCAGAGACCTGGCGAGTCTCTCCAGAGGCCGAGCGAGTCTCTACAGAGGCCGGGCGAGTCTCTCCAGAGACCAGGCGAGTCTCTCCAGAGGCCGGGCGAGTCTCTACAGAGGCCAGGCGAGTCTGTCGAGAGGCCCGGCGAGTCTGTCGAGAGGCCGGGCGAGTCTCTCCAGGGGCCGGGTGAGTCTCTCCAGAGGTCGGACGAGTCTCTACAGTGGCCGGGCGAGTCTCTCCAGAGGCCGGGCGAGTCTCTACAGTGGCCGGGCGAGTCGAGAAACTGGGTGAGTCTCTCCAGAGGCCGAGCGAGTCTCTACAGAGGCCAGGCGAGTCTCTACAGAGGACGGGCAAGTCTCTCTAGAGGCCAGGCGAGTCTCTCCAGAGGCCGGGCGATGGCGAGTCTCTTCAGAGGCCAGGCGAGTCCCTCCAGGGGCAGACGAGGGCAAGTCTCTCCAGAAACCTGGCAAGTCTCTCCAGAGGCCGAGCGAGTCTCTACAGAGGCCAGGCGAGTCTCTCCAGGGGACGGGCGAGTCTCTCCAGAGACCGGCGAGTCTCTCCAGAGGCCGGGCGAGTCTCTACAGAGGCCAGGCGAGTCTGTCGAGAGGCCCGGCGAGTCTGTCAAGAGGCCGGGCGAGCCTCTAGAGAGGCCGGGCGAGTCTCTCCAGGGGCCGGGCGAGGCTCTCCAGAGGCCGGGCGAGTCTCTACAGCGGCCGGGCGAGTCTCTCGAGACACTGGGCGAGTCTGTCCAGGGGCCGGGCGAGTCTCTCCAGAGGCCGGTCGTGACTCTCCGGGGGCCGGGTGAGTCTCTCCAGAGGCCGGTCGTGACTCTCCGGGGGCCGGGTGAGTCTCTCCAGGGGCCGGGTGAGTCTCTCCAGGGGCCAGGCGAGTCTCTCCAGAGGCTGGGCGAGTCTCTACAGAGGCTGAGCGAGTCTTTACAGAGGCCAGGCGAGTCTGTCGAGAGGCCGGGCGAGCCTCTACAGAGGCTGGGCGAGGCTCTCCAGGGGCCGGGCGAGTCTCTCCAGAGGCCGGTCGAGACTCTCCGGGGGCCGGGTGAGTCTCTCCAGGGGCCGGGTCAGTCTCTCTAGGGGCCGGGCGAGTCTCTACAGAGGCCGGGCGAATCTCTCCAGAGGCCATGCGAGTCTATACAGAGGCCGGGCGAGTCTCTCCAGGGGCCGGGCGAGGCTCTCCAGAGGCCGGGCGAGTCTCTACAGTGGCCGGGCGAGTCTCTCGAGACACTGGGCGAGTCTGTCCAGGGGCCGGGCGAGTCTCTCCAGAGGCCGGTCGTGACTCTCCGGAGGCCGGGTGAGTCTCTCCAGGGGCCGGGTGAGTCTCTCCAGGGGCCGGGTGAGTCTCTCCAGGGGCCGGGTGAGTCTCTCCAGGGGCCAGGCGAGTCTCTCCAGAGGCTGGGCGAGTCTCTACAGAAGCTGGGCGAGTCTCTACAGAGGCCTGGCGAGTCTGTCGAGAGGCCGGGCGAGTCTCTCCAGGGGCCGGGTGAGTCTCTCCAGAGGTCGGGCGAGTCTCTACAGTGACCGGGCGAGTCTCTCCAGGAGCCGGGCGAGTCTCTCCAAAGGCCGGGCGAGTCTCTCCAGGGGCCGGGCGAGTCTCTCCAGAGGCCGGTCGAGACTCTCCGGGGGCCGGGTGAGTCTCTCCAGGGGCCGGGTCAGTCTCTCTAGGGGCCGGGCGAGTCTCTACTGAGGCCGGGCGAGTCTCTCCAGAGGCCATGCGAGTCTATACAGAGGCCGGGCGAGTCTCTACAGAGGCTGGGCGAGTCTTTACAGAGGCCAGGCGAGTCTGTCAAGAGGCCCGACGATTCTGTCGAGAGGCCGGGCGAGTCTCTCCAGAGCCTGGGCGAGTTTCTACAGAGGCTGGGTGAGTCTCTCCAGGGGCCAGGCGAGTCTCTCCAGAGGCTGGGCGAGTCTCTACAGAGGCTGGGCGAGTCTTTACAGAGGCCAGGCGAGTCTGTCGAGAGGCCGGGCGAGCCTTTAGAGAGGCCGGGCGAGTCTCTCCAGGGGCCGGGCGAGTCTCTGCAGAGGCAGGGCAAGTCTCTACAGAGGCTGGGCGAGTCTCTACAGAGGCCAGGCGAGTCTGTCGAGAGGCCCGGCAAGTCTGTTGAGAGGCCGGGCGAGTCTCTCCAGGGGCCGGGCGAGTCTCTCCAGAGGCCGGGCGAGTCTCTACAGTGGCCGGGCGAGTCTCTCGAGACACTGGGCGAGTCTCTCCAGTGGCCGGGCGAGTCTTTCGAGACAGCGGGCAAGTCTCTCCAGGGGCCGGGCGAGTCTCTCCAGAGGCCGGTCGAGACTCTCCGGGGGCCGGGTGAGTCTCTCCAGGGGCCGGGTCAGTCTCTCTAGGGGCCGGGCGAGTCTCTACAGAGGCCGGGCGAGTCTCTCCAGAGGCCATGCGAGTCTATACAGAGGCCAGGCGAGTCTCTACAGAGGCTGGGCGAGTCTTTACAGAGGCCAGGCGAGTCTGTCAAGAGGCCGGACGATTCTGTGGAGAGGCCGGGCGAGTCTCTCCAGAGCCTGGGCGAGTCTCTACAGAGGCTGGGTGAGTCTCTCCAGGGGCCAGGCGAGTCTGTCGAGAGGCCGGGCGAGCCTTTAGAGAGGCCGTGCGAGTCTCTCCAGCGGCCGGGCGAGTTTCTCCAGAGGCAGGGCAAGTCTCTACAGAGGCTGGGCGAGTCTCTACAGAGGCCAGGCGAGTCTGTCGAGAGGCCCGGCAAGTCTGTCGAGAGGCCGGGCGAGTCTCTCCAGGGGCCGGGCGAGTCTCTCCAGAGGCCGGGCGAGTCTATACAGTGGCCGGGCGAGTCTCTCGAGACACTGGGCGAGTCTCTCCAGGGGCCGGGCGAGTCTCTCCAGAGGCCGGTCGAGACTCTCCGGGGGCCGGGTGAGTCTCTCCGGGGGCCGGATGAGTCTCTCCAGGGGCTTGGCGAGTCTCTACAGAGGCTGGGCGAGTCTCTACAGAGGCCAGGCGAGTCTGTCGAGAGGCCCGGCGAGTTTGTCGAGAGGCCGGGCGAGTCTCTCCAGGGGCCGGGTTAGTCTCTCCAGAGGCCGGGCGAGTCTCTCGAGACAGCGGGCGAGTCTCTCCAGGGGTCGGGCGAGTCTCTCCAGAGGCCGGTCGAGACTCTCCGGGGGCCGGGTGAGTCTCTCCAGGGGCCGGGTCAGTCTCTCTAGGGGCCGGGCGAGTCTCTACAGAGGTCGGGCGAGTCTCTCCAGAGGCCATGCGAGTCTATACAGAGGCCGGGCGAGTCTCTCCAAAGGCTGGGCGAGTTTCTTCAGGTGCCAGGCGAGTCTCTAGAGAGGCCGGGCGAGTCTCTCCAGAGGCCGGGCCAGTCTCTACAGAGGCCGGGCGAGTCTCTACAGAGGCCGTGCGAGTCTCTCCAGTGGCTGGACGAGGCTCTCCAGAGGCTGGGCGAGTCTCTCCAAGGGCGGACGAGAGCAAGTCTCTCCAGAGACCTGGCTAGTCTCTCCAGAGGCCGAGCGAGTCTCTTCAGAGGCCGGGCGATTCTCTCCAGAGGCCGGGCGAGTCTCTCCAGGGGCCAGGCGAGTCTCTGCAGAGGACGGACAAGTCTCTCTAGAGGCCGGGCGAGTCTCTCCAAAGGCCGGGCGATGGCGAGTCTCTTCAGAGACCTGGCGAGTCTCTCCAGAGGCCGAGCGAGTCTCTACAGAGGCCGGGCGAGTCTCTCCAGAGACCAGGCGAGTCTCTCCAGAGGCCGGGCGAGTCTCTACAGAGGCCAGGCGAGTCTGTCGAGAGGCCCGGCGAGTCTGTCGAGAGGCCGGGCGAGTCTCTCCAGGGGCCGGGTGAGTCTCTCCAGAGGTCGGACGAGTCTCTACAGTGGCCGGGCGAGTCTCTCCAGAGGCCGGGCGAGTCTCTACAGTGGCCGGGCGAGTCGAGAAACTGGGTGAGTCTCTCCAGAGGCCGAGCGAGTCTCTACAGAGGCCAGGCGAGTCTCTACAGAGGACGGGCAAGTCTCTCTAGAGGCCAGGCGAGTCTCTCCAGAGGCCGGGCGATGGCGAGTCTCTTCAGAGGCCAGGCGAGTCTCTCCAGGGGTGGACGAGGGCAAGTCTCTCCAGAAACCTGGCAAGTCTCTCCAGAGGCCGAGCAAGTCTCTACAGAGGCCAGGCGAGTCTCTCCAGGGGCCGGGCGAGTCTCTCCAGAGACCGGCGAGTCTCTCCAGAGGCCGGGCGAGTCTCTACAGAGGCCAGGCGAGTCTGTCGAGAGGCCCGGCGAGTCTGTCAAGAGGCCGGGCGAGCCTCTAGAGAGGCCGGGCGAGTCTCTCCAGGGGCCGGGCGAGGCTCTCCAGAGGCCGGGCGAGTCTCTACAGCGGCCGGGCGAGTCTCTCGAGACACTGGGCGAGTCTGTCCAGGGGCCGGGCGAGTCTCTCCAGAGGCCGGTCGTGACTCTCCGGGGGCCGGGTGAGTCTCTCCAGAGGCCGGTCGTGACTCTCCGGGGGCCGGGTGAGTCTCTCCATGGGCCGGGTGAGTCTCTCCAGGGGCCGGGTGAGTCTCTCCAGGGGCCAGGCGAGTCTCTCCAGAGGCTGGGCGAGTCTCTACAGAGGCTGAGCGAGTCTTTACAGAGGCCAGGCGAGTCTGTCGAGAGGCCGGGCGAGCCTCTACAGAGGCTGGGCGAGGCTCTCCAGAGGCCGGGCGAGTCTCTCCAGGGGCCGGGTCAGTCTCTCTAGGGGCCGGGCGAGTCTCTACAGAGGCCGGGCGAATCTCTCCAGAGGCCATGCGAGTCTATACAGAGGCCGGGCGAGTCTCTCCAGGGGCCGGGCGAGGCTCTCCAGGGGCCGGGTGAGTCTCTCCAGGGGCCGGGTGAGTCTCTCCAGGGGCCAGGCGAGTCTCTCCAGAGGCTGGGCGAGTCTCTACAGAAGCTGGGCGAGTCTCTACAGAGGCCAGGCGAGTCTGTAGAGAGGCCCGGCGAGTCTGTCGAGAGGCCGGGCGAGTCTCTCCAGGGGCCGGGTGAGTCTCTGCAGAGGTCGGGCGAGTCTCTACAGTGACCGGGCGAGTCTCTCCAGGAGCCGGGCGAGTCTCTCCAAAGGCCGGGCGAGTCTCTCCAGGGGCCGGGCGAGTCTCTCCAAAGGCCGTGCGAGTCTCTACAGAGGACAGGTGAGTCTGTCGAAAGGCCCGGCGAGTTTGTCGAGAGGCTGGGCGAGTCTCTCCAGGGGCCGGGTGAGTCTCTCCAGAGGCCAGGCGAGTATCTACAGAGGCCGGGCGAGTCTGTCGAGAGGCCCGGCGAGTCTGTCGAGAGGCCGGGCGAGTCTCTCCAGAGCCTGGGCGAGTCTCTACAGAGGCTGGGTGAGTCTCTCCAGGGGCCAGGCGAGTCTCTCCAGAGGCTGGGCGAGTCTCTACAGAGGCTGGGCGAGTCTTTACAGAGGCCAGGCGAGCCTTTAGAGAGGCCGGGCGAGTCTCTCCAGGGGCCGGGCGAGTCTCTCCAGAGGCAGGGCAAGTCTCTACAGAGGCTGGGCGAGTCTCTACAGAGGCCAGGCGAGTCTGTCGAGAGGCCCGGCAAGTCTGTCGAGAGGCCGGGCGAGTCTCTCCAGGGGCCGGGCGAGTCTCTCCAGAGGCCGGGCAAGTCTCTACAGTGGCCGGGCGAGTCTCTCGAGACACTGGGCGAGTCTCTCCAGTGGCCGGGCGAGTCTTTCGAGACAGCGGGCGAGTCTCTCCAGGGGCCGGGCGAGTCTCTCCAGAGGCCGGTCGAGACTCTCCGGGGGCCGGGTGAGTCTCTCCAGGGGCCGGGTCAGTCTCTCTAGGGGCCGGGCGAGTCTCTACAGAGGCCGGGCGAGTCTCTCCAGAGGCCATGCGAGTCTATACAGAGGCCGGGCGAGTCTCTACAGAGGCAGGGCGAGTCTTTACAGAGGCCAGGCGAGTCTGTCAAGAGGCCCGACGATTCTGTCGAGAGGCCGGGCGAGTCTCTCCAGAGCCTGGGCGAGTCTCTACAGAGGCTGGGTGAGTCTCTCCAGGGGCCAGGCGAGTCTGTCGAGAGGCCGGGCGAGCCTTTAGAGAGGCCGGGCGAGTCTCTCCAGGGGCCGGGCGAGTCTCTCCAGAGGCAGGGCAAGTCTCTAGAGAGGCTGGGCGAGTCTCTACAGAGGCCAGGCGAGTCTGTCGAGAGGCCCGGCAAGTCTGTCGGGAGGCCGGGCGAGTCTCTCCAGGGGCCGGGCGAGTCTCTCCAGAGGCCGGGCGAGTCTCTACAGTGGCCGGGCGAGTCTCTCGAGACACTGGGCGAGTCTCTCCAGGGGCCGGGCGAGTCTGTCGAGAGGCCCGGCGAGTTTGTCGAGAGGCCGGGCGAGTCTCTCCAGGGGTCGGGTGAGTCTCTACAGAGGCCAGGCGAGTCTGTCGAGAGGCCCGGCTAGTTTGTCGAGAGGCCGGGCGAGTCTCTCCAGGGGCCGGGTGAGTCTCTCCAGGGGCCGGGTGAGTCTCTCCAGGGGCCAGACGAGTCTCTCCAGAGGCTGGGCGAGTCTCTACAGAAGCTGGGCGAGTCTCTCCAGAGGCTGGGCGAGTCTTTACAGAGGCCAGGCGAGCCTTTAGAGAGGCCGGGCGAGTCTCTCCAGGGGCCGGGCGAGTCTCTCCAGAGGCAGGGCAAGTCTCTACAGAGGCTGGGCGAGTCTCTACAGAGGCCAGGCGAGTCTGTCGAGAGGCCCGGCAAGTCTGTCGAGAGGCCGGGCGAGTATCTCCAGGGGCCGGGCGAGTCTCTCCAGAGGCCGGGCGAGTCTCTACAGTGGCCGGGCGAGTCTCTCGAGACACTGGGCGAGTCTCTCCAGTGGCCGGGCGAGTCTTTCGAGACAGCAGGCGAGTCTCTCCAGGGGCCGGGCGAGTCTCTCCAGAGGCCGGTCGAGACTCTCCGGGGGCCGGGTGAGTTTCTCCAGGGGCCGGGTCAGTCTCTCTAGGGGCCGGGCGAGTCTCTACAGAGGCCGGGCGAGTCTCTCCAGAGGCCATACGAGTCTATACAGAGGCCGGGCGAGTCTCTACAGAGGCAGGGCGAGTCTTTACAGAGGCCAGGCGAGTCTGTCAAGAGGCCCGACGATTCTGTCGAGAGGCCGGGCGAGTCTCTCCAGAGCCTGGGCGAGTCTCTACAGAGGCTGGGTGAGTCTCTCCAGGGGCCAGGCGAGTCTGTCGAGAGGCCGGGCGAGCCTTTAGAGAGGCCGGGCGAGTCTCTCCAGGGGCCGGGCGAGTCTCTCCAGAGGCAGGGCAAGTCTCTAGAGAGGCTGGGCGAGTCTCTACAGAGGCTGGGCGAGTCTGTCGAGAGGCCCGGCAAGTCTGTCGGGAGGCCGGGCGAGTCTCTCCAGGGGCCGGGCGAGTCTCTCCAGAGGCCGGGCGAGTCTCTACAGTGGCCGGGCGAGTCTCTCGAGACACTGGGCGAGTCTCTCCAGGGGCCGGGCGAGTCTGTCGAGAGGCCCGGCGAGTTTGTCGAGAGGCCGGGCGAGTCTCTCCAGGGGTCGGGTGAGTCTCTACAGAGGCCAGGCGAGTCTGTCGAGAGGCCCGGCTAGTTTGTCGAGAGGCCGGGCGAGTCTCTCCAGGGGCCGGGTGAGTCTCTCCAGGGGCCGGGTGAGTCTCTCCAGGGGCCAGACGAGTCTCTCCAGAGGCTGGGCGAGTCTCTACAGAAGCTGGGCGAGTCTCTCCAGAGGCTGGGCGAGTCTTTACAGAGGCCAGGCGAGCCTTTAGAGAGGCCGGGCGAGTCTCTCCAGGGGCCGGGCGAGTCTCTCCAGAGGCAGGGCAAGTCTCTACAGAGGCTGGGCGAGTCTCTACAGAGGCCAGGCGAGTCTGTCGAGAGGCCCGGCAAGTCTGTCGAGAGGCCGGGCGAGTATCTCCAGGGGCCGGGCGAGTCTCTCCAGAGGCCGGGCGAGTCTCTACAGTGGCCGGGCGAGTCTCTCGAGACACTGGGCGAGTCTCTCCAGTGGCCGGGCGAGTCTTTCGAGACAGCAGGCGAGTCTCTCCAGGGGCCGGGCGAGTCTCTCCAGAGGCCGGTCGAGACTCTCCGGGGGCCGGGTGAGTTTCTCCAGGGGCCGGGTCAGTCTCTCTAGGGGCCGGGCGAGTCTCTACAGAGGCCGGGCGAGTCTCTCCAGAGGCCATACGAGTCTATACAGAGGCCGGGCGAGTCTCTACAGAGGCTGGGCGAGTCTTTACAGAGGCCAGGCGAGTCTGTCAAGAGGCCCGACGATTCTGTCGAGAGGCCGGGCGAGTCTCTCCAGAGCCTGGGCGAGTCTCTACAGAGGCTGGGTGAGTCTCTCCAGGGGCCAGGCGAGTCTGTCGAGAGGCCGGGCGAGCCTTTAGAGAGGCCGGGCGAGTCTCTCCAGGGGCCGGGCGAGTCTCTCCAGAGGCAGGGCAAGTCTCTACAGAGGCTGGGCGAGTCTCTACAGAGGCCAGGCGAGTCTGTCGAGAGGCCCGGCAAGTCTGTCGAGAGGCCGGGCGAGTCTCTCCAGGGGCCGGGCGAGTCTCTACAGTGGCCGGGCGAGTCTCTCGAGACACTGGGCGAGTCTCTCCAGGGGCCGGGCGAGTCTCTCCAGAGGCCGGTCGAGACTCTCCGGGGGCCGGGTGAGTCTCTCCGGGGGCCGGATGAGTCTCTCCAGGGGCTTGGCGAGTCTCTACAGAGGCTGGGCGAGTCTCTACAGAGGCCAGGCGAGTCTGTCGAGAGGCCCGGCGAGTTTGTCGAGAGGCCGGGCGAGTCTCTCCAGGGGCCGGGTGAGTCTCTCCAGAGGCCGGGCGAGTCTCTCGAGACAGCGGGCGAGTCTCTCCTGGGGTCGGGCGAGTCTCTCCAGAGGCCGGTCGAGACTCTCCGGGGGCCGGGTGAGTCTCTCCTGGGGCCGGGTCAGTCTCTCTAGGGGCCGGGCGAGTCTCTACAGAGGTCGGGCGAGTCTCTCCAGAGGCCATGCGAGTCTATACAGAGGCCGGGCGAGTCTCTCCAAAGGCTGGGCGAGTTTCTTCAGGTGCCAGGCGAGTCTCTAGAGAGGCCGGGCGAGTCTCTCCAGAGGCCGGGCTAGTTTCTACAGAGGCCGGGCGAGTCTCTACAGAGGCCGTGCGAGTCTCTCCAGTGGCTGGACGAGGCTCTCCAGAGGCTGGGCGAGTCTCTCCAAGGGCGGACGAGAGCAAGTCTCTCCAGAGACCTGGCTAGTCTCTCCAGAGGCCGAGCGAGTCTCTTCAGAGGCCGGGCGATTCTCTCCAGAGGCCGGGCGAGTCTCTCCAGGGGCCAGGCGAGTCTCTGCAGAGGACGGACAAGTCTCTCTAGAGGCCGGGCGAGTCTCTCCAAAGGCCGGGCGATGGCGAGTCTCTTCAGAGACCTGGCGAGTCTCTCCAGAGGCCGAGCGAGTCTCTACAGAGGCCGGGCGAGTCTCTCCAGAGACCAGGCGAGTCTCTCCAGAGGCCGGCGAGTCTCTACAGAGGCCAGGCGAGTCTGTCGAGAGGCCCGGCGAGTCTGTCGAGAGGCCGGGCGAGTCTCTCCAGGGGCCGGGTGAGTCTCTCCAGAGGTCGGACGAGTCTCTACAGTGGCCGGGCGAGTCTCTCCAGAGGCCGGGCGAGTCTCTACAGTGGCCGGGCGAGTCGAGAAACTGGGTGAGTCTCTCCAGAGGCCGAGCGAGTCTCTACAGAGGCCAGGCGAGTCTCTACAGAGGACGGGCAAGTCTCTCTAGAGGCCAGGCGAGTCTCTCCAGAGGCCGGGCGATGGCGAGTCTCTTCAGAGGCCAGGCGAGTCTCTCCAGGGGCGGACGAGGGCAAGTCTCTCCAGAAACCTGGCAAGTCTCTCCAGAGGCCGAGCGCGTCTCTACAGAGGCCAGGCGAGTCTCTCCAGGGGCCGGGCGAGTCTCTCCAGAGACCGGCGAGTCTCTCCAGAGACCAGGCGAGTCTCTCCAGAGGCCGGGCGAGTCTCTACAGAGGCCAGGCGAGTCTGTCGAGAGGCCCGGCGAGTCTGTCGAGAGGCCGGGCGAGTCTCTCCAGGGGCCGGGTGAGTCTCTCCAGAGGTCGGACGAGTCTCTACAGTGGCCGGGCGAGTCTCTCCAGAGGCCGGGCGAGTCTCTACAGTGGCCGGGCGAGTCGAGAAACTGGGTGAGTCTCTCCAGAGGCCGAGCGAGTCTCTACAGAGGCCAGGCGAGTCTCTACAGAGGACGGGCAAGTCTCTCTAGAGGCCAGGCGAGTCTCTCCAGAGGCCGGGCGATGGCGAGTCTCTTCAGAGGCCAGGCGAGTCTCTCCAGGGGTGGACGAGGGCAAGTCTCTCCAGAAACCTGGCAAGTCTCTCCAGAGGCCGAGCGAGTCTCTACAGAGGCCAGGCGAGTCTCTCCAGGGGCCGGGCGAGTCTCTCCAGAGACCGGCGAGTCTCTCCAGAGGCCGGGCGAGTCTCTACAGAGGCCAGGCGAGTCTGTCGAGAGGCCCGGCGAGTCTGTCAAGAGGCCGGGCGAGCCTCTAGAGAGGCCGGGCGAGTCTCTCCAGGGGCCGGGCGAGGCTCTCCAGAGGCCGGGCGAGTCTCTACAGCGGCCGGGCGAGTCTCTCGAGACACTGGGCGAGTCTGTCCAGGGGCCGGGCGAGTCTCTCCAGAGGCCGGTCGTGACTCTCCGGGGGCCGGGTGAGTCTCTCCAGAGGCCGGTCGTGACTCTCCGGGGGCCGGGTGAGTCTCTCCATGGGCCGGGTGAGTCTCTCCAGGGGCCGGGTGAGTCTCTCCAGGGGCCAGGCGAGTCTCTCCAGAGGCTGGGCGAGTCTCTACAGAGGCTGAGCGAGTCTTTACAGAGGCCAGGCGAGTCTGTCGAGAGGCCGGGCGAGCCTCTACAGAGGCTGGGCGAGGCTCTCCAGAGGCCGGGCGAGTCTCTCCAGGGGCCGGGTCAGTCTCTCTAGGGGCCGGGCGAGTCTCTACAGAGGCCGGGCGAATCTCTCCAGAGGCCATGCGAGTCTATACAGAGGCCGGGCGAGTCTCTCCAGGGGCCGGGCGAGGCTCTCCAGGGGCCGGGTGAGTCTCTCCAGGGGCCGGGTGAGTCTCTCCAGGGGCCAGGCGAGTCTCTCCAGAGGCTGGGCGAGTCTCTACAGAAGCTGGGCGAGTCTCTACAGAGGCCAGGCGAGTCTGTAGAGAGGCCCGGCGAGTCTGTCGAGAGGCCGGGCGAGTCTCTCCAGGGGCCGGGTGAGTCTCTGCAGAGGTCGGGCGAGTCTCTACAGTGACCGGGCGAGTCTCTCCAGGAGCCGGGCGAGTCTCTCCAAAGGCCGGGCGAGTCTCTCCAGGGGCCGGGCGAGTCTCTCCAAAGGCCGTGCGAGTCTCTACAGAGGACAGGTGAGTCTGTCGAAAGGCCCGGCGAGTTTGTCGAGAGGCTGGGCGAGTCTCTCCAGGGGCCGGGTGAGTCTCTCCAGAGGCCAGGCGAGTATCTACAGAGGCCGGGCGAGTCTGTCGAGAGGCCCGGCGAGTCTGTCGAGAGGCCGGGCGAGTCTCTCCAGAGCCTGGGCGAGTCTCTACAGAGGCTGGGTGAGTCTCTCCAGGGGCCAGGCGAGTCTCTCCAGAGGCTGGGCGAGTCTCTACAGAGGCTGGGCGAGTCTTTACAGAGGCCAGGCGAGCCTTTAGAGAGGCCGGGCGAGTCTCTCCAGGGGCCGGGCGAGTCTCTCCAGAGGCAGGGCAAGTCTCTACAGAGGCTGGGCGAGTCTCTACAGAGGCCAGGCGAGTCTGTCGAGAGGCCCGGCAAGTCTGTCGAGAGGCCGGGCGAGTCTCTCCAGGGGCCGGGCGAGTCTCTCCAGAGGCCGGGCAAGTCTCTACAGTGGCCGGGCGAGTCTCTCGAGACACTGGGCGAGTCTCTCCAGTGGCCGGGCGAGTCTTTCGAGACAGCGGGCGAGTCTCTCCAGGGGCCGGGCGAGTCTCTCCAGAGGCCGGTCGAGACTCTCCGGGGGCCGGGTGAGTCTCTCCAGGGGCCGGGTCAGTCTCTCTAGGGGCCGGGCGAGTCTCTACAGAGGCCGGGCGAGTCTCTCCAGAGGCCATGCGAGTCTATACAGAGGCCGGGCGAGTCTCTACAGAGGCAGGGCGAGTCTTTACAGAGGCCAGGCGAGTCTGTCAAGAGGCCCGACGATTCTGTCGAGAGGCCGGGCGAGTCTCTCCAGAGCCTGGGCGAGTCTCTACAGAGGCTGGGTGAGTCTCTCCAGGGGCCAGGCGAGTCTGTCGAGAGGCCGGGCGAGCCTTTAGAGAGGCCGGGCGAGTCTCTCCAGGGGCCGGGCGAGTCTCTCCAGAGGCAGGGCAAGTCTCTACAGAGGCTGGGCGAGTCTCTACAGAGGCCAGGCGAGTCTGTCGAGAGGCCCGGCAAGTCTGTCGGGAGGCCGGGCGAGTCTCTCCAGGGGCCGGGCGAGTCTCTCCAGAGGCCGGGCGAGTCTCTACAGTGGCCGGGCGAGTCTCTCGAGACACTGGGCGAGTCTCTCCAGGGGCCGGGCGAGTCTGTCGAGAGGCCCGGCGAGTTTGTCGAGAGGCCGGGCGAGTCTCTCCAGGGGTCGGGTGAGTCTCTACAGAGGCCAGGCGAGTCTGTCGAGAGGCCCGGCTAGTTTGTCGAGAGGCCGGGCGAGTCTCTCCAGGGGCCGGGTGAGTCTCTCCAGGGGCCGGGTGAGTCTCTCCAGGGGCCAGACGAGTCTCTCCAGAGGCTGGGCGAGTCTCTACAGAAGCTGGGCGAGTCTCTCCAGAGGCTGGGCGAGTCTTTACAGAGGCCAGGCGAGCCTTTAGAGAGGCCGGGCGAGTCTCTCCAGGGGCCGGGCGAGTCTCTCCAGAGGCAGGGCAAGTCTCTACAGAGGCTGGGCGAGTCTCTACAGAGGCCAGGCGAGTCTGTCGAGAGGCCCGGCAAGTCTGTCGAGAGGCCGGGCGAGTATCTCCAGGGGCCGGGCGAGTCTCTCCAGAGGCCGGGCGAGTCTCTACAGTGGCCGGGCGAGTCTCTCGAGACACTGGGCGAGTCTCTCCAGTGGCCGGGCGAGTCTTTCGAGACAGCAGGCGAGTCTCTCCAGGGGCCGGGCGAGTCTCTCCAGAGGCCGGTCGAGACTCTCCGGGGGCCGGGTGAGTTTCTCCAGGGGCCGGGTCAGTCTCTCTAGGGGCCGGGCGAGTCTCTACAGAGGCCGGGCGTGTCTCTCCAGAGGCCATACGAGTCTATACAGAGGCCGGCCGAGTCTCTACAGAGGCTGGGCGAGTCTTTACAGAGGCCAGGCGAGTCTGTCAAGAGGCCCGACGATTCTGTCGAGAGGCCGGGCGAGTCTCTCCAGAGCCTGGGCGAGTCTCTACAGAGGCTGGGTGAGTCTCTCCAGGGGCCAGGCGAGTCTGTCGAGAGGCCGGGCGAGCCTTTAGAGAGGCCGGGCGAGTCTCTCCAGGGGCCGGGCGAGTCTCTCCAGAGGCAGGGCAAGTCTCTACAGAGGCTGGGCGAGTCTCTACAGAGGCCAGGCGAGTCTGTCGAGAGGCCCGGCAAGTCTGTCGAGAGGCCGGGCGAGTCTCTCCAGGGGCCGGGCGAGTCTCTACAGTGGCCGGGCGAGTCTCTCGAGACACTGGGCGAGTCTCTCCAGGGGCCGGGCGAGTCTCTCCAGAGGCCGGTCGAGACTCTCCGGGGGCCGGGTGAGTCTCTCCGGGGGCTTGGCGAGTCTCTACAGAGGCTGGGCGAGTCTCTACAGAGGCCAGGCGAGTCTGTCGAGAGGCCCGGCGAGTTTGTCGAGAGGCCGGGCGAGTCTCTCCAGGGGCCGGGTGAGTCTCTCCAGAGGCCGGGCGAGTCTCTCGAGACAGCGGGCGAGTCTCTCCTGGGGTCGGGCGAGTCTCTCCAGAGGCCGGTCGAGACTCTCCGGGGGCCGGGTGAGTCTCTCCTGGGGCCGGGTCAGTCTCTCTAGGGGCCGGGCGAGTCTCTACAGAGGTCGGGCGAGTCTCTCCAGAGGCCATGCGAGTCTATACAGAGGCCGGGCGAGTCTCTCCAAAGGCTGGGCGAGTTTCTTCAGGTGCCAGGCGAGTCTCTAGAGAGGCCGGGCGAGTCTCTCCAGAGGCCGGGCTAGTTTCTACAGAGGCCGGGCGAGTCTCTACAGAGGCCGTGCGAGTCTCTCCAGTGGCTGGACGAGGCTCTCCAGAGGCTGGGCGAGTCTCTCCAAGGCGGACGAGAGCAAGTCTCTCCAGAGACCTGGCTAGTCTCTCCAGAGGCCGAGCGAGTCTCTTCAGAGGCCGGGCGATTCTCTCCAGAGGCCGGGCGAGTCTCTCCAGGGGCCAGGCGAGTCTCTGCAGAGGACGGACAAGTCTCTCTAGAGGCCGGGCGAGTCTCTCCAAAGGCCGGGCGATGGCGAGTCTCTTCAGAGACCTGGCGAGTCTCTCCAGAGGCCGAGCGAGTCTCTACAGAGGCCGGGCGAGTCTCTCCAGAGACCAGGCGAGTCTCTCCAGAGGCCGGCGAGTCTCTACAGAGGCCAGGCGAGTCTGTCGAGAGGCCCGGCGAGTCTGTCGAGAGGCCGGGCGAGTCTCTCCAGGGGCCGGGTGAGTCTCTCCAGAGGTCGGACGAGTCTCTACAGTGGCCGGGCGAGTCTCTCCAGAGGCCGGGCGAGTCTCTACAGTGGCCGGGCGAGTCGAGAAACTGGGTGAGTCTCTCCAGAGGCCGAGCGAGTCTCTACAGAGGCCAGGCGAGTCTCTACAGAGGACGGGCAAGTCTCTCTAGAGGCCAGGCGAGTCTCTCCAGAGGCCGGGCGATGGCGAGTCTCTTCAGAGGCCAGGCGAGTCTCTCCAGGGGCGGACGAGGGCAAGTCTCTCCAGAAACCTGGCAAGTCTCTCCAGAGGCCGAGCGAGTCTCTACAGAGGCCAGGCGAGTCTCTCCAGGGGCCGGGCGAGTCTCTCCAGAGACCGGCGAGTCTCTCCAGAGGCCGGGCGAGTCTCTACAGAGGCCAGGCGAGTCTGTCGAGAGGCCCGGCGAGTCTGTCAAGAGGCCGGGCGAGCCTCTAGAGAGGCCGGGCGAGTCTCTCCAGGGGCCGGGCGAGGCTCTCCAGAGGCCGGGCGAGTCTCTACAGCGGCCGGGCGAGTCTCTCGAGACACTGGGCGAGTCTGTCCAGGGGCCGGGCGAGTCTCTCCAGAGGCTGGTCGTGACTCTCCGGGGGCCGGGTGAGTCTCTCCAGAGGCCGGTCGTGACTCTCCGGGGGCCGGGTGAGTCTCTCCAGGGGCCGGGTGAGTCTCTCCAGGGGCCGGGTGAGTCTCTCCAGGGGCCAGGCGAGTCTCTCCAGAGGCTGGGCGAGTCTCTACAGAGGCTGAGCGAGTCTTTACAGAGGCCAGGCGAGTCTGTCGAGAGGCCGGGCGAGCCTCTACAGAGGCTGGGCGAGGCTCTCCAGAGGCCGGGCAAGTCTCTCCAGAGGCCGGTCGAGACTCTCCGGGGGCCGGGTGAGTCTCTCCAGGGGCCGGGTCAGTCTCTCTAGGGGCCGGGCGAGTCTCTACAGAGGCCGGGCGAATCTCTCCAGAGGCCATGCGAGTCTATACAGAGGCCGGGCGAGTCTCTCCAGGGGCCGGGCGAGGCTCTCCAGAGGCCGAGCGAGTCTCTACAGCGGCCGGGCGAGTCTCTCGAGACACTGGGCGAGTCTGTCCAGGGGCCGGGCGAGTCTCTCCAGAGGCCGGTCGTGACTCTCCGGGGGCCGGGTGAGTCTCTCCAGGGGCCGGGTGAGTCTCTCCAGGGGCCGGGTGAGTCTCTCCAGGGGCCAGGCGAGTCTCTCCAGAGGCTGGGCGAGTCTCTACAGAAGCTGGGCGAGTCTCTACAGAGGCCAGGCGAGTCTGTCGAGAGGCCCGGCGAGTCTGTCGAGAGGCCGGGCGAGTCTCTCCAGGGGCCGGGTGAGTCTCTCCAGAGGTCGGGCGAGTCTCTACAGTGACCGGGCGAGTCTCTCCAGGAGCCGGGCGAGTCTCTCCAAAGGCCGGGCGAGTCTCTCCAGGGGCCGGGCGAGTCTCTCCAAAGGCCGTGCGAGTCTCTACAGAGGACAGGTGAGTCTGTCGAAAGGCCCGGCGAGTTTGTCGAGAGGCTGGGCGAGTCTCTCCAGGGGCCGGGTGAGTGTCTCCAGAGGCCAGGCGAGTATCTACAGAGGCCGGGCGAGTCTGTCGAGAGGCCCGGCGAGTCTGTCGAGAGGCCGGGCGAGTCTCTCCAGAGCCTGGGCGAGTCTCTACAGAGGCTGGGTGAGTCTCTCCAGGGGCCAGGCGAGTCTCTCCAGAGGCTGGGCGAGTCTCTACAGAGGCTGGGCGAGTCTTTACAGAGGCCAGGCGAGCCTTTAGAGAGGCCGGGCGAGTCTCTCCAGGGGCCGGGCGAGTCTCTCCAGAGGCAGGGCAAGTCTCTACAGAGGCTGGGCGAGTCTCTACAGAGGCCAGGCGAGTCTGTCGAGAGGCCCGGCAAGTCTGTCAAGAGGCCGGGCGAGTATCTCCAGGGGCCGGGCGAGTCTCTCCAGAGGCCGGGCGAGTCTCTACAGTGGCCGGGCGAGTCTCTCGAGACACTGGGCGAGTCTCTCCAGTGGCCGGGCGAGTCTTTCGAGACAGCGGGCGAGTCTCTCCAGGGGCCGGGCGAGTCTCTCCAGAGGCCGGTCGAGACTCTCCGGGGGCCGGGTGAGTCTCTCCAGGGGCCGGGTCAGTCTCTCTAGGGGCCGGGCGAGTCTCTACAGAGGCCGGGCGAGTCTCTCCAGAGGCCATGCGAGTCTATACAGAGGCCGGGCGAGTCTCTACAGAGGCTGGGCGAGTCTTTACAGAGGCCAGGCGAGTCTGTCAAGAGGCCCGACGATTCTGTCGAGAGGCCGGGCGAGTCTCTCCAGAGCCTGGGCGAGTCTCTACAGAGGCTGGGTGAGTCTCTCCAGGGGCCAGGCGAGTCTGTCGAGAGGCCGGGCGAGCCTTTAGAGAGGCTGGGCGAGTCTCTCCAGGGGCCGGGCGAGTCTCTCCAGAGGCAGGGCAAGTCTCTACAGAGGCTGGGCGAGTCTCTACAGAGGCCAGGCGAGTCTGTCGAGAGGCCCGGCAAGTCTGTCGAGAGGCCGGGCGAGTCTCTCCAGGGGCCGGGCGAGTCTCTACAGTGGCCAGGCGAGTCTCTCGAGACACTGGGCGAGTCTCTCCAGGGGCCGGGCGAGTCTCTCCAGAGGCCGGTCGAGACTCTCCGGGGGCCGGGTGAGTCTCTCCGGGGGCCGGATGAGTCTCTCCAGGGGCTTGGCGAGTCTCTACAGAGGCTGGGCGAGTCTCTACAGAGGCCAGGCGAGTCTGTCGAGAGGCCCGGCGAGTTTGTCGAGAGGCCGGGCGAGTCTCTCCAGGGGCCGGGTGAGTCTCTCCAGAGGCCGGGCGAGTCTCTCGAGACAGCGGGCGAGTCTCTCCAGGGGACCTGCGAGTCTCTCCAGAGGCCGGTCGAGACTCTCCGGGGGCCGGGTGAGTCTCTCCAGGGGCCGGGTCAGTCTCTCTAGGGGCCGGGCGAGTCTCTACAGAGGTCGGGCGAGTCTCTCCAGAGGCCATGCGAGTCTATACAGAGGCCGGGCGAGTCTCTCCAAAGGCTGGGCGAGTTTCTTCAGGTGCCAGGCGAGTCTCTAGAGAGGCCGGGCGAGTCTCTCCAGAGGCCGGGCCAGTCTCTACAGAGGCCGGGCGAGTCTCTACAGAGGCCGTGCGAGTCTCTCCAGTGGCTTGACGAGGCTCTCCAGAGGCTGGGCGAGTCTCTCCAAGGGCGGACGAGAGCAAGTCTCTCCAGAGACCTGGCTAGTCTCTCCAGAGGCCGAGCGAGTCTCTTCAGAGGCCGGGCGATTCTCTCCAGAGGCCGGGCGAGTCTCTCCAGGGGCCAGGCGAGTCTCTGCAGAGGACGGACAAGTCTCTCTAGAGGCCGGGCGAGTCTCTCCAAAGGCCGGGCGATGGCGAGTCTCTTCAGAGACCTGGCGAGTCTCTCCAGAGGCCGAGCGAGTCTCTACAGAGGCCGGGCGAGTCTCTCCAGAGACCAGGCGAGTCTCTCCAGAGGCCGGGCGAGTCTCTACAGAGGCCAGGCGAGTCTGTCGAGAGGCCCGGCGAGTCTGTCGAGAGGCCGGGCGAGTCTCTCCAGGGGCCGGGTGAGTCTCTCCAGAGGTCGGACGAGTCTCTACAGTGGCCGGGCGAGTCTCTCCAGAGGCCGGGCGAGTCTCTACAGTGGCCGGGCGAGTCGAGAAACTGGGTGAGTCTCTCCAGAGGCCGAGCGAGTCTCTACAGAGGCCAGGCGAGTCTCTACAGAGGACGGGCAAGTCTCTCTAGAGGCCAGGCGAGTCTCTCCAGAGGCCGGGCGATGGCGAGTCTCTTCAGAGGCCAGGCGAGTCCCTCCAGGGGCAGACGAGGGCAAGTCTCTCCATAAACCTGGCAAGTCTCTCCAGAGGCCGAGCGAGTCTCTACAGAGGCCAGGCGAGTCTCTCCAGGGGCCGGGCGAGTCTCTCCAGAGACCGGCGAGTCTCTCCAGAGGCCGGGCGAGTCTCTACAGAGGCCAGGCGAGTCTGTCGAGAGGCCCGGCGAGTCTGTCGAGAGGCCGGGCGAGTCTCTCCAGGGGCCGGGTGAGTCTCTCCAGAGGTCGGACGAGTCTCTACAGTGGCCGGGCGAGTCTCTCCAGAGGCCGGGCGAGTCTCTACAGTGGCCGGGCGAGTCGAAAAACTGGGTGAGTCTCTCCAGAGGCCGAGCGAGTCTCTACAGAGGCCAGGCGAGTCTCTACAGAGGACGGGCAAGTCTCTCTAGAGGCCAGGCGAGTCTCTCCAGAGGCCGGGCGATGGCGAGTCTCTTCAGAGGCCAGGCGAGTCCCTCCAGGGGCAGACGAGGGCAAGTCTCTGCAGAAACCTGGCAAGTCTCTCCAGAGGCCGAGCGAGTCTCTACAGAGGCCAGGCGAGTCTCTCCAGGGGCCGGGCGAGTCTCTCCAGAGACCGGCGAGTCTCTCCAGAGGCCGGGCGAGTCTCTACAGAGGCCAGGCGAGTCTGTCGAGAGGCCCGGCGAGTCTGTCAAGAGGCCGGGCGAGCCTCTAGAGAGGCCGGGCGAGTCTCTCCAGGGGCCGGGCGAGGCTCTCCAGAGGCCGGGCGAGTCTCTACAGCGGCCGGGCGAGTCTCTCGAGACACTGGGCGAGTCTGTCCAGGGGCCGGGCGAGTCTCTCCAGAGGCCGGTCGTGACTCTCCGGGGGCCGGGTGAGTCTCTCCAGAGGCCGGTCGTGACTCTCCGGGGGCCGGGTGAGTCTCTCCAGGGGCCGGGTGAGTCTCTCCAGGGGCCAGGCGAGTCTCTCCAGAGGCTGGGCGAGTCTCTACAGAGGCTGAGCGAGTCTTTACAGAGGCCAGGCGAGTCTGTCGAGAGGCCGGGCGAGCCTCTACAGAGGCTGGGCGAGGCTCTCCAGAGGCCGGGCGAGTCTCTCCAGAGGCCGGTCGAGACTCTCCGGGGGCCGGGTGAGTCTCTCCAGGGGCCGGGTCAGTCTCTCTAGGGGCCGGGCGAGTCTCTACAGAGGCCGGGCGAATCTCTCCAGAGGCCATGCGAGTCTATACAGAGGCCGGGCGAGTCTCTCCAGGGGCCGGGCGAGGCTCTCCAGAGGCCGGGCGAGTCTCTACAGTGGCCGGGCGAGTCTCTCGAGACACTGGGCGAGTCTGTCCAGGGGCCGGGCGAGTCTCTCCAGAGGCCGGTCGTGACTCTCCGGAGGCCGGGTGAGTCTCTCCAGGGGCCGGGTGAGTCTCTCCAGGGGCCGGGTGAGTCTCTCCAGGGGCCGGGTGAGTCTCTCCAGGGGCCAGGCGAGTCTCTCCAGAGGCTGGGCGAGTCTCTACAGAAGCTGGGCGAGTCTCTACAGAGGCCTGGCGAATCTGTCGAGAGGCCCGGCGAGTCTGTCGAGAGGCCGGGCTAGTCTCTCCAGGGACCGGGTGAGTCTCTCCAGAGGTCGGGCGAGTCTCTACAGTGACCGGGCGAGTCTCTCCAGGAGCCGGGCGAGTCTCTCCAAAGGCCGGGCGAGTCTCTCCAGGGGCCGGTCGAGTATCTCCAGAGGCCGGTCGAGACTCTCCGGGGGCCGGGTGAGTCTCTCCAGGGGCCGGGTCAGTCTCTCTAGGGGCCGGGCGAGTCTCTACTGAGGCCGGGCGAGTCTCTCCAGATGCCATGCGAGTCTATACAGAGGCCGGGCGAGTCTCTACAGAGGCTGGGCGAGTCTTTACAGAGGCCAGGCGAGTCTGTCAAGAGGCCCGACGATTCTGTCGAGAGGCCGGGCGAGTCTCTCCAGAGCCTGGGCGAGTTTCTACAGAGGCTGGGTGAGTCTCTCCAGGGGCCAGGCGAGTCTCTCCAGAGGCTGGGCGAGTCTCTACAGAGGGTGGGCGCGTCTTTACAGAGGCCAGGCGAGTCTGTCGAGAGGCCGGGCGAGCCTTTAGAGAGGCCGGGCGAGTCTCTCCAGGGGCCGGGCGAGTCTCTGCAGAGGCAGGGCAAGTCTCTACAGAGGCTGGGCGAGTCTCTACAGAGGCCAGGCGAGTCTGTCGAGAGGCCCGGCAAGTCTGTCGAGAGGCCGGGCGAGTCTCTCCAGGGGCCGGGCGAGTCTCTCCAGAGGCCGGGCGAGTCTCTACAGTGGCCGGGCGAGTCTCTCGAGACACTGGGCGAGTCTCTCCAGTGGCCGGGCGAGTCTTTCAAGACAGCGGGCGAGTCTCTCCAGGGGCCGGGCGAGTCTCTCCAGAGGCCGGTCGAGACTCTCCGGGGGCCGGGTGAGTCTCTCCAGGGGCCGGGTCAGTCTCTCTAGGGGCCAGGCGAGTCTCTACAGAGGCCGGGCGAGTCTCTACAGAGGCCATGCGAGTCTATACAGAGGCCGGGCGAGTCTCTACAGAGGCTGGGCGAGTCTTTACAGAGGCCAGGCGAGTCTGTCAAGAGGCCCGACGATTCTGTCGAGAGGCCGGGCGAGTCTCTCCAGAGCCTGGGCGAGTCTCTACAGAGGCTGGGTGAGTCTCTCCAGGGGCCAGGCGAGTCTCTACAGAGGCTGGGCGAGTCTCTACAGAGGCTGGGCGAGTCTCTACAGAGGCCAGGCGAGTCTGTCGAGAGGCCCGGCAAGTCTGTCGAGAGGCCGGGCGAGTCTCTCCAGGGGCCGGGCGAGTCTCTCCAGAGGCCGGGCGAGTCTCTACTGTGGCCGGGCGAGTCTCTCGAGACACTGGGCGAGTCTCTCCAGTGGCCGGGCGAGTTTTTCGAGACAGCGGGCAAGTCTCTCCAGGGGCCGGGCGAGTCTCTCCAGAGGCCGGTCGAGACTCTCCGGGGGCCGGGTGAGTCTCTCCAGGGGCCGGGGTCAGTCTCTCTAGGGGCCGGGCGAGTCTCTACAGAGGCCGGGCGAGTCTCTCCAGAGGCCATGCGAGTCTATACAGAGGCCAGGCGAGTCTCTACAGAGGCTGGGCGAGTCTTTACAGAGGCCAGGCGAGTCTGTCAAGAGGCCGGACGATTCTGTCGAGAGGCCGGGCGAGTCTCTCCAGAGCCTGGGCGAGTCTATACAGAGGCTGGGTGAGTCTCTCCAGGGGCCAGGCGAGTCTGTCGAGAGGCCGGGCGAGCCTTTAGAGAGGCCGTGCGAGTCTCTCCAGCGGCCGGGCGAGTCTCTCCAGAGGCAGGGCAAGTCTCTACAGAGGCTGGGCGTGTCTCTACAGAGGCCAGGCGAGTCTGTCGAGAGGCCCGGCAAGTCTGTCGAGAGGCCGGGCGAGTCTCTCCAGGGGCCGGGCGAGTCTCTCCAGAGGCCGGGCGAGTCTCTACAGTGGCCGGGCGAGTCTCTCGAGACACTGGGCGAGTCTCTCCAGGGGCCGGGCGAGTCTCTCCAGAGGCCGGTCGAGACTCTCCGGGGGCCGGGTGAGTCTCTCCGGGGGCCGGATGAGTCTCTCCAGGGGCTTGGCGAGTCTCTACAGAGGCTGGGCGAGTCTCTACAGAGGCCAGGCGAGTCTGTCGAGAGGCCCGGCGAGTTTGTCGAGAGGCCGGGCGAGTCTCTCCAGGGGTCGGGTGAGTCTCTCCAGAGGCCGGGCGAGTCTCTCGAGACAGCGGGTGAGTCTCTCCAGGGGTCGGGCGAGTCTCTCCAGAGGCCGGTCGAGACTCTCCGGGGGCCGGGTGAGTCTCTCCAGCGGCCGGGTCAGTCTCTCTAGGGGCCGGGCGAGTCTCTACAGAGGTCGGGCGAGTCTCTCCAGAGGCCATGCGAGTCTATACAGAGGCCGGGCGAGTCTCTCCAAAGGCTGGGCGAGTTTCTTCAGGTGCCAGGCGAGTCTCTAGAGAGGCCGGGCGAGTCTCTCCAGAGGCCGGGCCACTCTCTACAGAGGCCGGGCGAGTCTCTACAGAGGCCGTGCGAGTCTCTCCAGTGGCTGGACGAGGCTCTCCAGAGGCTGGGCGAGTCTCTCCAAGGGCGGACGAGAGCAAGTCTCTCCAGAGACCTGGCTAGTCTCTCCAGAGGCCGAGCGAGTCTCTTCAGAGGCCGGGCGATTCTCTCCAGAGGCCGGGCGAGTCTCTCCAGGGGCCAGGCGAGTCTCTGCAGAGGACGGACAAGTCTTTCTAGAGGCCGGGCGAGTCTCTCCAAAGGCCGGGCGATGGCGAGTCTCTTCAGAGACCTGGCGAGTCTCTCCAGAGGCCGAGCGAGTCTCTACAGAGGCCGGGCGAGTCTCTCCAGAGACCAGGCGAGTCTCTCCAGAGGCCGGGCGAGTCTCTACAGAGGCCAGGCGAGTCTGTCGAGAGGCCCGGCGAGTCTGTCGAGAGGCCGGGCGAGTCTCTCCAGGGGCCGGGTGAGTCTCTCCAGAGGTCGGACGAGTCTCTACAGTGGCCGGGCGAGTCTCTCCAGAGGCCGGGCGAGTCTCTACAGTGGCCGGGCGAGTCGAAAAACTGGGTGAGTCTCTCCAGAGGCCGAGCGAGTCTCTACAGAGGCCAGGCGAGTCTCTACAGAGGACGGGCAAGTCTCTCTAGAGGCCAGGCGAGTCTCTCCAGAGGCCGGGCGATGGCGAGTCTCTTCAGAGGCCAGGCGAGTCTCTCCAGGGGTGGACGAGGGCAAGTCTCTCCAGAAACCTGGCAAGTCTCTCCAGAGGCCGAGCGAGTCTCTACAGAGGCCAGGCGAGTCTCTCCAGGGGCCGGGCGAGTCTCTCCAGAGACCGGCGAGTCTCTCCAGAGGCCGGGCGAGTCTCTACAGAGGCCAGGCGAGTCTGTCGAGAGGCCCGGCGAGTCTGTCAAGAGGCCGGGCGAGCCTCTAGAGAGGCCGGGCGAGTCTCTCCAGGGGCCGGGCGAGGCTCTCCAGAGGCCGGGCGAGTCTCTCGAGACACTGGGCGAGTCTGTCCAGGGGCCGGGCGAGTCTCTCCAGAGGCCGGTCGTGACTCTCCGGGGGCCGGGTGAGTCTCTCCAGAGGCCGGTCGTGACTCTCCGGGGGCCGGGTGAGTCTCTCCATGGGCCGGGTGAGTCTCTCCAGGGGCCGGGTGAGTCTCTCCAGGGGCCAGGCGAGTCTCTCCAGAGGCTGGGCGAGTCTCTACAGAGGCTGAGCGAGTCTTTACAGAGGCCAGGCGAGTCTGTCGAGAGGCCGGGCGAGCCTCTACAGAGGCTGGGCGAGGCTCTCCAGAGGCCGGGCGAGTCTCTCCAGAGGCCGGTCGAGACTCTCCGGGGGCCGGGTGAGTCTCTCCAGGGGCCGGGTCAGTCTCTCTAGGGGCCGGGCGAGTCTCTACAGAGGCCGGGCGAATCTCTCCAGAGGCCATGCGAGTCTATACAGAGGCCGGGCGAGTCTCTCCAGGGGCCGGGCGAGGCTCTCCAGAGGCCGGGCGAGTCTCTACAGTGGCTGGGCGAGTCTCTCGAGACACTGGGCGAGTCTGTCCAGGGGCCGGGCGAGTCTCTCCAGAGGCCGGTCGTGACTCTCCGGGGGCCGGGTGAGTCTCTCCAGGGGCCGGGTGAGTCTCTCCAGGGGCCGGGTGAGTCTCTCCAGGGGCCAGGCGAGTCTCTCCAGAGGCTGGGCGAGTCTCTACAGAAGCTGGGCGAGTCTCTACAGAGGCCAGGCGAGTCTGTAGAGAGGCCCGGCGAGTCTGTCGAGAGGCCGGGCGAGTCTCTCCAGGGGCCGGGTGAGTCTCTGCAGAGGTCGGGCGAGTCTCTACAGTGACCGGGCGAGTCTCTCCAGGAGCCGGGCGAGTCTCTCCAAAGGCCGGGCGAGTCTCTCCAGGGGCCGGGCGAGTCTCTCCAAAGGCCGTGCGAGTCTCTACAGAGGACAGGTGAGTCTGTCGAAAGGCCCGGCGAGTTTGTCGAGAGGCTGGGCGAGTCTCTCCAGGGGCCGGGTGAGTCTCTCCAGAGGCCAGGCGAGTATCTACAGAGGCCGGGCGAGTCTGTCGAGAGGCCCGGCGAGTCTGTCGAGAGGCCGGGCGAGTCTCTCCAGAGCCTGGGCGAGTCTCTACAGAGGCTGGGTGAGTCTCTCCAGGGGCCAGGCGAGTCTCTCCAGAGGCTGGGCGAGTCTCTAGAGAGGCTGGGCGAGTCTTTACAGAGGCCAGGCGAGCCTTTAGAGAGGCCGGGCGAGTCTCTCCAGGGGCCGGGCGAGTCTCTCCAGAGGCAGGGCAAGTCTCTACAGAGGCTGGGCGAGTCTCTACAGAGGCTGGGCGAGTCTCTACAGAGGCCAGGCGAGTCTGTCGAGAGGCCCGGCAAGTCTGTCGAGAGGCCGGGCGAGTCTCTCCAGGGGCCGGGCGAGTCTCTCCAGAGGCCGGGCAAGTCTCTACAGTGGCCGGGCGAGTCTCTCGAGACACTGGGCGAGTCTCTCCAGTGGCCGGGCGAGTCTTTCGAGACAGCGGGCGAGTCTCTCCAGGGGCCGGGCGAGTCTCTCCAGAGGCCGGTCGAGACTCTCCGGGGGCCGGGTGAGTCTCTCCAGGGGCCGGGTCAGTCTCTCTAGGGGCCGGGCGAGTCTCTACAGAGGCCGGGCGAGTCTCTCCAGAGGCCATGCGAGTCTATACAGAGGCCGGGCGAGTCTCTACAGAGGCAGGGCGAGTCTTTACAGAGGCCAGGCGAGTCTGTCAAGAGGCCCGACGATTCTGTCGAGAGGCCGGGCGAGTCTCTCCAGAGCCTGGGCGAGTCTCTACAGAGGCTGGGTGAGTCTCTCCAGGGGCCAGGCGAGTCTGTCGAGAGGCCGGGCGAGCCTTTAGAGAGGCCGGGCGAGTCTCTCCAGGGGCCGGGCGAGTCTCTCCAGAGGCAGGGCAAGTCTCTACAGAGGCTGGGCGAGTCTCTACAGAGGCCAGGCGAGTCTGTCGAGAGGCCCGGCAAGTCTGTCGGGAGGCCGGGCGAGTCTCTCCAGGGGCCGGGCGAGTCTCTCCAGAGGCCGGGCGAGTCTCTACAGTGGCCGGGCGAGTCTCTCGAGACACTGGGCGAGTCTCTCCAGGGGCCGGGCGAGTCTGTCGAGAGGCCCGGCGAGTTTGTCGAGAGGCCGGGCGAGTCTCTCCAGGGGTCGGGTGAGTCTCTACAGAGGCCAGGCGAGTCTGTCGAGAGGCCCGGCGAGTTTGTCGAGAGGCCGGGCGAGTCTCTCCAGGGGCCGGGTGAGTCTCTCCAGGGGCCGGGTGAGTCTCTCCAGGGGCCAGACGAGTCTCTCCAGAGGCTGGGCGAGTCTCTACAGAAGCTGGGCGAGTCTCTACAGAGGCTGGGCGAGTCTTTACAGAGGCCAGGCGAGCCTTTAGAGAGGCCGGGCGAGTCTCTCCAGGGGCCGGGCGAGTCTCTCCAGAGGCAGGGCAAGTCTCTACAGAGGCTGGGCGAGTCTCTACAGAGGCCAGGCGAGTCTGTCGAGAGGCCCGGCAAGTCTGTCGAGAGGCCAGGCGAGTATCTCCAGGGGCTGGGCGAGTCTCTCCAGAGGCCGGGCGAGTCTCTACAGTGGCCGGGCGAGTCTCTCGAGACACTGGGCGAGTCTCTCCAGTGGCCGGGCGAGTCTTTCGAGACAGCGGGCGAGTCTCTCCAGGGGCCGGGCGAGTCTCTCCAGAGGCCGGTCGAGACTCTCCGGGGGCCGGGTGAGTTTCTCCAGGGGCCGGGTCAGTCTCTCTAGGGGCCGGGCGAGTCTCTACAGAGGCCGGGCGAGTCTCTCCAGAGGCCATGCGAGTCTATACAGAGGCCGGGCGAGTCTCTACAGAGGCTGGGCGAGTCTTTACAGAGGCCAGGCGAGTCTGTCAAGAGGCCCGACGATTCTGTCGAGAGGCCGGGCGAGTCTCTCCAGAGCCTGGGCGAGTCTCTACAGAGGCTGGGTGAGTCTCTCCAGGGGCCAGGCGAGTCTGTCGAGAGGCCGGGCGAGCCTTTAGAGAGGCCGGGCGAGTCTCTCCAGGGGCCGGGCGAGTCTCTCCAGAGGCAGGGCAAGTCTCTACAGAGGCTGGGCGAGTCTCTACAGAGGCCAGGCGAGTCTGTCGAGAGGCCCGGCAAGTCTGTCGAGAGGCCGGGCGAGTCTCTCCAGGGGCCGGGCGAGTCTCTACAGTGGCCGGGCGAGTCTCTCGAGACACTGGGCGAGTCTCTCCAGGGGCCGGGCGAGTCTCTCCAGAGGCCGGTCGAGACTCTCCGGGGGCCGGGTGAGTCTCTCCGGGGGCCGGATGAGTCTCTCCAGGGGCTTGGCGAGCCTCTACAGAAGCTGGGCGAGTCTCTACAGAGGCCAGGCGAGTCTGTCGAGAGGCCCGGCGAGTTTGTCGAGAGGCCGGGCGAGTCTCTCCAGGGGCCGGGTGAGTCTCTCCAGAGGCCGGGCGAGTCTCTCGAGACAGCGGGCGAGTCTCTCCAGGGGACGTGCGAGTCTCTCCAGAGGCCGTTCGAGACTCTCCGGGGGCCGGGTGAGTCTCTCCAGGGGCCGGGTCAGTCTCTCTAGGGGCCGGGCGAGTCTCTACAGAGGTCGGGCGAGTCTCTCCAGAGGCCATGCGAGTCTATACAGAGGCCGGGCGAGTCTCTCCAAAGGCTGGGCGAGTTTCTTCAGGTGCCAGGCGAGTCTCTAGAGAGGCCGGGCGAGTCTCTCCAGAGGCCGGGCCAGTCTCTACAGAGGCCGGGCGAGTCTCTACAGAGGCCGTGCGAGTCTCTCCAGTGGCTTGACGAGGCTCTCCAGAGGCTGGGCGAGTCTCTCCAAGGGCGGACGAGAGCAAGTCTCTCCAGAGACCTGGCTAGTCTCTCCAGAGGCCGAGCGAGTCTCTTCAGAGGCCGGGCGATACTCTCCAGAGGCCGGGCGAGTCTCTCCAGGGGCCAGGCGAGTCTCTGCAGAGGACGGACAAGTCTCTCTAGAGGCCGGGCGAGTCTCTCCAAAGGCCGGGCGATGGCGAGTCTCTTCAGAGACCTGGCGAGTCTCTCCAGAGGCCGAGCGAGTCTCTACAGAGGCCGGGCGAGTCTCTCCAGAGACCAGGCGAGTCTCTCCAGAGGCCGGGCGAGTCTCTACAGAGGCCAGGCGAGTCTGTCGAGAGGCCCGGCGAGTCTGTCGAGAGGCCGGGCGCGTCTCTCCAGGGGCCGGGTGAGTCTCTCCAGAGGTCGGACGAGTCTCTACAGTGGCCGGGCGAGTCTCTCCAGAGGCCGGGCGAGTCTCTCCAGGGGCCGGGCGAGTCTCTCCAGAGGCCGGTCGAGACTCTCCGGGGGCCGGGTGAGTTTCTCCAGGGGCCGGGTCAGTCTCTCTAGGGGCCGGGCGAGTCTCTACAGAGGCCGGGCGAGTCTCTCCAGAGGCCATGCGAGTCTATACAGAGGCCGGGCGAGTCTCTACAGAGGCTGGGCGAGTCTTTACAGAGGCCAGGCGAGTCTGTCAAGAGGCCCGACGATTCTGTCGAGAGGCCGGGCGAGTCTCTCCAGAGCCTGGGCGAGTCTCTACAGAGGCTGGGTGAGTCTCTCCAGGGGCCAGGCGAGTCTGTCGAGAGGCCGGGCGAGCCTTTAGAGAGGCCGGGCGAGTCTCTCCAGGGGCCGGGCGAGTCTCTCCAGAGGCAGGGCAAGTCTCTACAGAGGCTGGGCGAGTCTCTACAGAGGCCAGGCGAGTCTGTCGAGAGGCCCGGCAAGTCTGTCGAGAGGCCGGGCGAGTCTCTCCAGGGGCCGGGCGAGTCTCTACAGTGGCCGGGCGAGTCTCTCGAGACACTGGGCGAGTCTCTCCAGGGGCCGGGCGAGTCTCTCCAGAGGCCGGTCGAGACTCTCCGGGGGCCGGGTGAGTCTCTCCGGGGGCCGGATGAGTCTCTCCAGGGGCTTGGCGAGCCTCTACAGAAGCTGGGCGAGTCTCTACAGAGGCCAGGCGAGTCTGTCGAGAGGCCCGGCGAGTTTGTCGAGAGGCCGGGCGAGTCTCTCCAGGGGCCGGGTGAGTCTCTCCAGAGGCCGGGCGAGTCTCTCGAGACAGCGGGCGAGTCTCTCCAGGGGACGTGCGAGTCTCTCCAGAGGCCGGTCGAGACTCTCCGGGGGCCGGGTGAGTCTCTCCAGGGGCCGGGTCAGTCTCTCTAGGGGCCGGGCGAGTCTCTACAGAGGTCGGGCGAGTCTCTCCAGAGGCCATGCGAGTCTATACAGAGGCCGGGCGAGTCTCTCCAAAGGCTGGGCGAGTTTCTTCAGGTGCCAGGCGAGTCTCTAGAGAGGCCGGGCGAGTCTCTCCAGAGGCCGGGCCAGTCTCTACAGAGGCCGGGCGAGTCTCTACAGAGGCCGTGCGAGTCTCTCCAGTGGCTTGACGAGGCTCTCCAGAGGCTGGGCGAGTCTCTCCAAGGGCGGACGAGAGCAAGTCTCTCCAGAGACCTGGCTAGTCTCTCCAGAGGCCGAGCGAGTCTCTTCAGAGGCCGGGCGATTCTCTCCAGAGGCCGGGCGAGTCTCTCCAGGGGCCAGGCGAGTCTCTGCAGAGGACGGACAAGTCTCTCTAGAGGCCGGGCGAGTCTCTCCAAAGGCCGGGCGATGGCGAGTCTCTTCAGAGACCTGGCGAGTCTCTCCAGAGGCCGAGCGAGTCTCTACAGAGGCCGGGCGAGTCTCTCCAGAGACCAGGCGAGTCTCTCCAGAGGCCGGGCGAGTCTCTACAGAGGCCAGGCGAGTCTGTCGAGAGGCCCGGCGAGTCTGTCGAGAGGCCGGGCGAGTCTCTCCAGGGGCCGGGTGAGTCTCTCCAGAGGTCGGACGAGTCTCTACAGTGGCCGGGCGAGTCTCTCCAGAGGCCGGGCGAGTCTCTACAGTGGCCGGGCGAGTCGAGAAACTGGGTGAGTCTCTCCAGAGGCCGAGCGAGTCTCTCCAGAGGCCGGGCGAGTCTCTACAGAGGCCAGGCGAGTCTGTCGAGAGGCCCGGCAAGTCTGTCAAGAGGCCGGGCGAGCCTCTAGAGAGGCCGGGCAAGTCTCTCCAGGGGCCGGGCGAGGCTCTCCAGAGGCCGGGCGAGTCTCTACAGCGGCCGGGCGAGTCTCTCGAGACACTGGGCGAGTCTGTCCAGGGGCCGGGCGAGTCTCTCCAGAGGCCGGTCGTGCCTCTCCGGGGGCCGGGTGAGTCTCTCCAGAGGCCGGTCGTGACTCTCCGGGGGCCGGGTGAGTCTCTCCAGGGGCCGGGTGAGTCTCTCCAGGGGCCAGGCGAGTCTCTCCAGAGGCTGGGCGAGTCTCTACAGAGGCTGAGCGAGTCTTTACAGAGGCCAGGCGAGTCTGTCGAGAGGCCGGGCGAGCCTCTACAGAGGCTGGGCGAGGCTCTCCAGAGGCCGGGCGAGTCTCTCCAGAGGCCGGTCGAGACTCTCCGGGGGCCGGGTGAGTCTCTCCAGGGGCCGGGTCAGTCTCTCTAGGGGCCGGGCGAGTCTCTACAGAGGCCGGGCGAATCTCTCCAGAGGCCATGCGAGTCTATACAGAGGCCGGGCGAGTCTCTCCAGGGGCCGGGCGAGGCTCTCCAGAGGCCGGGCGAGTCACTACAGTGGCCAGGCGAGTCTCTCGAGACACTGGGCGAGTCTGTCCAGGGGCCGGGCGAGTCTCTCCAGAGGCCGGTCGTGACTCTCCGGAGGCCGGGTGAGTCTCTCCAGGGGCCGGGTGAGTCTCTCCAGGGGCCGGGTGAGTCTCTCCAGGGGCCAGGCGAGTCTCTCCAGAGGCTGGGCGAGTCTCTACAGAAGCTGGGCGAGTCTCTACAGAGGCCTGGCGAGTCTGTCGAGAGGCCCGGCGAGTCTGTCGAGAGGCCGGGCGAGTCTCTCCAGGGGCTGGGTGAGTCTCTCCAGAGGTCGGGCGAGTCTCTACAGTGACCGGGCGAGTCTCTCCAGGAGCCGGGCGAGTCTCTCCAAAGGCCGGGCGAGTCTCTCCAGGGGCCGGGCGAGTCTCTCCAGAGGCCGGTCGAGACTCTCCGGGGGCCGGGTGAGTCTCTCCAGGGGCCGGGTCAGTCTCTCTAGGGGCCGGGCGAGTCTCTACTGAGGCCGGGCGAGTCTCTCCAGAGGCCATGCGAGTCTATACAGAGGCCGGGCGAGTCTCTACAGAGGCTGGGCGAGTCTTTACAGAGGCCAGGCGAGTCTGTCAAGAGGCCCGACGATTCTGTCGAGAGGCCGGGCGAGTCTCTCCAGAGCCTGGGCGAGTTTCTACAGAGGCTGGGTGAGTCTCTCCAGGGGCCAGGCGAGTCTCTCCAGAGGCTGGGCGAGTCTCAACAGAGGCTGGGCGAGTCTTTACAGAGGCCAGGCGAGTCTGTCGAGAGGCCGGGCGAGCCTTTAGAGAGGCCGGGCGAGTCTCTCCAGGGGCCGGGCGAGTCTCTGCAGAGGCAGGGCAAGTCTCTACAGAGGCTGGGCGAGTCTCTACAGAGGCCAGGCGAGTCTGTCGAGAGGCCCGGCAAGTCTGTCGAGAGGCCGGGCGAGTCTCTCCAGGGGCCGGGCGAGTCTCTCCAGAGGCCGGGCGAGTCTCTACAGTGGCCGGGCGAGTCTCTCGAGACACTGGGCGAGTCTCTCCAGTGGCCGGGCGAGTCTTTCAAGACAGCGGGCGGGTCTCTCCAGGGGCCGGGCGAGTCTCTCCAGAGGCCGGTCGAGACTCTCCGGGGGCCGGGTGAGTCTCTCCAGGGGCCGGGTCAGTCTCTCTAGGGGCCAGGCGAGTCTCTACAGAGGCCGGGCGAGTCTCTACAGAGGCCATGCGAGTCTATACAGAGGCCGGGCGAGTCTCTACAGAGGCTGGGCGAGTCTTTACAGAGGCCAGGCGAGTCTGTCAAGAGGCCCGACGATTCTGTCGAGAGGCCGGGCGAGTCTCTCCAGAGCCTGGGCGAGTCTCTACAGAGGCTGGGTGAGTCTCTCCAGGGGCCAGGCGAGTCTCTACAGAGGCTGGCGAGTCTCTACAGAGGCTGGGCGAGTCTTTACAGAGGCCAGGCGAGTCTGTCGAGAGGCCGGGCGAGCCTTTAGAGAGGCCGGGCGAGTCTCTCCAGGGGCCGGGCGAGTCTCTCCAGAGGCAGGGCAAGTCTCTACAGAGGCTGGGCGAGTCTCTACAGAGGCCAGGCGAGTCTGTCGAGAGGCCCGGCAAGTCTGTCGAGAGGCCGGGCGAGTCTCTCCAGGGGCCGGGCGAGTCTCTCCAGAGGCCGGGCGAGTCTCTACAGTGGCCGGGCGAGTCTCTCGAGACACTGGGCGAGTCTCTCCAGTGGCCGGGCGAGTCTTTCGAGACAGCGGGCGAGTCTCTCCAGGGGCCGGGCGAGTCTCTCCAGAGGCCGGTCGAGACTCTCCGGGGGCCGGGTGAGTCTCTCCAGGGGCCGGGTCAGTCTCTCTAGGGGCCGGGCGAGTCTCTACAGAGGCCGGGCGAGTCTCTCCAGAGGCCATGCGAGTCTATACAGAGGCCAGGTGAGTCTCTACAGAGGCTGGGCGAGTCTTTACAGAGGCCAGGCGAGTCTGTCAAGAGGCCGGACGATTCTGTCGAGAGGCCGGGCGAGTCTCTCCAGAGCCTGGGCGAGTCTCTACAGAGGCTGGGTGAGTCTCTCCAGGGGCCAGGCGAGTCTGTCGAGAGGCCGGGCGAGCCTTTAGAGAGGCCGTGCGAGTCTCTCCAGGGGCCGGGCGAGTCTCTCCAGAGGCAGGGCAAGTCTCTACAGAGGCTGGGCGAGTCTCTACAGAGGCCAGGCGAGTCTGTCGAGAGGCCCGGCAAGTCTGTCGAGAGGCCGGGCGAGTCTCTCCAGGGGCCGGGCGAGTCTCTCCAGAGGCCGGGCGAGTCTCTACAGTGGCCGGGCGAGTCTCTCGAGACACTGGGCGAGTCTCTCCAGGGGCCGGGCGAGTCTCTCCAGAGGCCGGTCGAGACTCTCCGGGGGCCGGGTGAGTCTCTCCGGGGGCCGGATGAGTCTCTCCAGGGGCTTGGCGAGTCTCTACAGAGGCTGGGCGAGTCTCTACAGAGGCCAGGCGAGTCTGTCGAGAGGCCCGGCGAGTTTGTCGAGAGGCCGGGCGAGTCTCTCCAGGGGCCGGGTGAGTCTCTCCAGAGGCCGGGCGAGTCTCTCGAGACAGCGGGCGAGTCTCTCCAGGGGTCGGGCGAGTCTCTCCAGAGGCCGGTCGAGACTCTCCGGGGGCCGGGTGAGTCTCTCCAGGGGCCGGGTCAGTCTCTCTAGGGGCCGGGCGAGTCTCTACAGAGGTCGGGCGAGTCTCTCCAGAGGCCATGCGAGTCTATACAGAGGCCGGGCGAGTCTCTCCAAAGGCTGGGCGAGTTTCTTCAGGTGCCAGGCGAGTCTCTAGAGAGGCCGGGCGAGTCTCTCCAGAGGCCGGGCCAGTCTCTACAGAGGCCGGGCGAGTCTCTACAGAGGCCGGGCGAGTCTCTACAGAGGCCGTGCGAGTCTCTCCCGTGGCTGGACGAGGCTCTCCAGAGGCTGGGCGAGTCTCTCCAAGGGCGGACGAGAGCAAGTCTCTCCAGAGACCTGGCTAGTCTCTCCAGAGGCCGAGCGAGTCTCTTCAGAGGCCGGGCGATTCTCTCCAGAGGCCGGGCGAGTCTCTCCAGGGGCCAGGCGAGTCTCTGCAGAGGACGGACAAGTCTCTCTAGAGGCCGGGCGAGTCTCTCCAAAGGCCGGGCGATGGCGAGTCTCTTCAGAGACCTGGCGAGTCTCTCCAGAGGCCGAGCGAGTCTCTACAGAGGCCGGGCGAGTCTCTCCAGAGACCAGGCGAGTCTCTCCAGAGGCCGGGCGAGTCTCTACAGAGGCCAGGCGAGTCTGTCGAGAGGCCCGGCGAGTCTGTCGAGAGGCCGGGCGAGTCTCTCCAGGGGCCGGGTGAGTCTCTCCAGAGGTCGGACGAGTCTCTACAGTGGCCGGGCGAGTCTCTCCAGAGGCCGGGCGAGTCTCTACAGTGGCCGGGCGAGTCGAGAAACTGGGTGAGTCTCTCCAGAGGCCGAGCGAGTCTCTACAGAGGCCGGTCGTGACTCTCCAGAGGCCGGGCGAGTCTCTCCAGAGGCCGGTCGAGACTCTCCGGGGGCCGGGTGAGTCTCTCCAGGGGCCGGGTCAGTCTCTCTAGGGGCCGGGCGAGTCTCTACAGAGGCCGGGCGAATCTCTCCAGAGGCCATGCGAGTCTATACAGAGGCCGGGCGAGTCTCTCCAGGGGCCGGGCGAGGCTCTCCAGAGGCCGGGCGAGTCTCTACAGTGGCCGGGCGAGTCTCTCGAGACACTGGGCGAGTCTGTCCAGGGGCCGGGCGAGTCTCTCCAGAGGCCGGTCGTGACTCTCCGGGGGCCGGGTGAGTCTCTCCAGGGGCCGGGTGATTCTCTCCAGGGGCCGGGTGAGTCTCTCCAGGGGCCAGGCGAGTCTCTCCAGAGGCTGGGCGAGTCTCTACAGAAGCTGGGCGAGTCTCTACAGAGGCCAGGCGAGTCTGTAGAGAGGCCCGGCGAGTCTGTCGAGAGGCCGGGCGAGTCTCTCCAGGGGCCGGGTGAGTCTCTGCAGAGGTCGGGCGAGTCTCTACAGTGACCGGGCGAGTCTCTCCAGGAGCCGGGCGAGTCTCTCCAAAGGCCGGGCGAGTCTCTCCAGGGGCCGGGCGAGTCTCTCCAAAGGCCGTGCGAGTCTCTACAGAGGACAGGTGAGTCTGTCGAAAGGCCCGGCGAGTTTGTCGAGAGGCTGGGCGAGTCTCTCCAGGGGCCGGGTGAGTCTCTCCAGAGGCCAGGCGAGTATCTACAGAGGCCGGGCGAGTCTGTCGAGAGGCCCGGCGAGTCTGTCGAGAGGCCGGGCGAGTCTCTCCAGAGCCTGGGCGAGTCTCTACAGAGGCTGGGTGAGTCTCTCCAGGGGCCAGGCGAGTCTCTCCAGAGGCTGGGCGAGTCTTTACAGAGGCCAGGCGAGCCTTTAGAGAGGCCGGGCGAGTCTCTCCAGGGGCCGGGCGAGTCTCTCTAGAGGCAGGGCAAGTCTCTACAGAGGCTGGGCGAGTCTCTACAGAGGCCAGGCGAGTCTGTCGAGAGGCCCGGCAAGTCTGTCGAGAGGCCGGGCGAGTCTCTCCAGGGGCCGGGCGAGTCTCTCCAGAGGCCGGGCAAGTCTCTACAGTGGCCGGGCGAGTCTCTCGAGACACTGGGCGAGTCTCTCCAGTGGCCGGGCGAGTCTTTCGAGACAGCGGGCGAGTCTCTCCAGGGGCCGGGCGAGTCTCTCCAGAGGCCGGTCGAGACTCTCCAGGGGCCGGGTGAGTCTCTCCAGGGGCCGGGTCAGTCTCTCTAGGGGCCGGGCGAGTCTCTACAGAGGCCGGGCGAGTCTCTCCAGAGGCCATGCGAGTCTATACAGAGGCCGGGCGAGTCTCTACAGAGGCTGGGCGAGTCTCTACAGAGGCTGGGTGAGTCTCTCCAGGGGCCAGACGAATCTGTCGAGAGGCCGGGCGAGCCTTTAGAGAGGCTGGGCGAGTCTCTCCAGGGGCCGGGCGAGTCTCTCCAGAGGCAGGGCAAGTCTCTACAGAGGCTGGGCGAGTCTCTACAGAGGCCAGGCGAGTCTGTCGAGAGGCCCGGCAAGTCTGTCGAGAGGCCGGGCGAGTCTCTCCAGGGGCCGGGCGAGTCTCTCCAGAGGCCGGTCGAGACTCTCCGGGGGCCGGGTGAGTCTCTCCGGGGGCCGGATGAGTCTCTCCAGGGGCTTGGCGAGTCTCTACAGAGGCTGGGCGAGTCTCTACAGAGGCCAGGCGAGTCTGTCGAGAGGCCCGGCGAGTTTGTCGAGAGGCCGGGCGAGTCTCTCCAGGGGCCGGGTGAGTCTCTCCAGAGGCCGGGCGAGTCTCTCGAGACAGCGGGCGAGTCTCTCCAGGGGACGTGCGAGTCTCTCCAGAGGCCGGTCGAGACTCTCCGGGGGCCGGGTGAGTCTCTCCAGGGGCCGGGTCAGTCTCTCTAGGGGCCGGGCGAGTCTCTACAGAGGTCGGGCGAGTCTCTCCAGAGGCCATGCGAGTCTATACAGAGGCCGGGCGAGTCTCTCCAAAGGCTGGGCGAGTTTCTTCAGGTGCCAGGCGAGTCTCTAGAGAGGCCGGGCGAGTCTCTCCAGAGGCCGGGCCAGTCTCTACAGAGGCCGGGCGAGTCTCTACAGAGGCCGTGCGAGTCTCTCCAGTGGCTTGACGAGGCTCTCCAGAGGCTGGGCGAGTCTCTCCAAGGGCGGACGAGAGCAAGTCTCTCCAGAGACCTGGCTAGTCTCTCCAGAGGCCGAGCGAGTCTCTTCAGAGGCCGGGCGATTCTCTCCAGAGGCCGGGCGAGTCTCTCCAGGGGCCAGGCGAGTCTCTGCAGAGGACGGACAAGTCTCTCTAGAGGCCGGGCGAGTCTCTCCAAAGGCCGGGCGATGGCGAGTCTCTTCAGAGACCTGGCGAGTCTCTCCAGAGGCCGAGCGAGTCTCTACAGAGGCCGGGCGAGTCTCTCCAGAGACCAGGCGAGTCTCTCCAGAGGCCGGGCGAGTCTCTACAGAGGCCAGGCGAGTCTGTCGAGAGGCCCGGCGAGTCTGTCGAGAGGCCGGGCGAGTCTCTCCAGGGGCCGGGTGAGTCTCTCCAGAGGTCGGACGAGTCTCTACAGTGGCCGGGCGAGTCTCTCCAGAGGCCGGGCGAGTCTCTACAGTGGCCGGGCGAGTCGAGAAACTGGGTGAGTCTCTCCAGAGGCCGAGCGAGTCTCTACAGAGGCCAGGCGAGTCTCTACAGAGGACGGGCAAGTCTCTCTAGAGGCCAGGCGAGTCTCTCCAGAGGCCGGGCGATGGCGAGTCTCTTCAGAGGCCAGGCGAGTCTCTCCAGGGGCAGACGAGGGCAAGTCTCTCCAGAAACCTGGCAAGTCTCTCCAGAGGCCGAGCGAGTCTCTACAGAGGCCAGGCGAGTCTCTCCAGGGGCCGGGCGAGTCTCTCCAGAGACCGGCGAGTCTCTCCAGAGGCCGGGCGAGTCTCTACAGAGGCCAGGCGAGTCTGTCGAGAGGCCCGGCGAGTCTGTCAAGAGGCCGGGCGAGCCTCTAGAGAGGCCGGGCGAGTCTCTCCAGGGGCCGGGCGAGACTCTCCAGAGGCCGGGCGAGTCTCTACAGCGGCCGGGCGAGTCTCTCGAGACACTGGGCGAGTCTGTCCAGGGGCCGGGCGAGTCTCTCCAGAGGCCGGTCGTGACTCTCCGGGGGCCGGGTGAGTCTCTCCAGAGGCCGGTCGTGACTCTCCGGGGGCCGGGTGAGTCTCTCCAGGGGCCGGGTGAGTCTCTCCAGGGGCCAGGCGAGTCTCTCCAGAGGCTGGGCGAGTCTCTACAGAGGCTGAGCGAGTCTTTACAGAGGCCAGGCGAGTCTGTCGAGAGGCCGGGCGAGCCTCTACAGAGGCTGGGCGAGGCTCTCCAGAGGCCGGGCGAGTCTCTCCAGAGGCCGGTCGAGACTCTCCGGGGGCCGGGTGAGTCTCTCCAGGGGCCGGGTCAGTCTCTCTAGGGGCCGGGCGAGTCTCTACAGAGGCCGGGCGAATCTCTCCAGAGGCCATGCGAGTCTATACAGAGGCCGGGCGAGTCTCTCCAGGGGCCGGGCGAGGCTCTCCAGAGGCCGGGCGAGTCTCTACAGTGGCCGGGCGAGTCTCTCGAGACACTGGGCGAGTCTGTCCAGGGGCCGGGCGAGTCTCTCCAGAGGCCGGTCGTGACTCTCCGGAGGCCGGGTGAGTCTCTCCAGGGGCCGGGTGAGTCTCTCCAGGGGCCGGGTGAGTCTCTCCAGGGGCCGGGTGAGTCTCTCCAGGGGCCAGGCGAGTCTCTCCAGAGGCTGGGCGAGTCTCTACAGAAGCTGGGCGAGTCTCTACAGAGGCCTGGCGAGTCTGTCGAGAGGCCCGGCGAGTCTGTCGAGAGGCCGGGCGAGTCTCTCCAGGGGCCGGGTGAGTCTCTCCAGAGGTCGGGCGAGTCTCTACAGTGACCGGGCGAGTCTCTCCAGGAGCCGGGCGAGTCTCTCCAAAGGCCGGGCGAGTCTCTCCAGGGGCCGGGCGAGTCTCTCCAGAGGCCGGTCGAGACTCTCCGGGGGCCGGGTGAGTCTCTCCAGGGGCCGGGTCAGTCTCTCTAGGGGCCGGGCGAGTCTCTACTGAGGCCGGGCGAGTCTCTCCAGAGGCCATGCGAGTCTATACAGAGGCCGGGCGAGTCTCTACAGAGGCTGGGCGAGTCTTTACAGAGGCCAGGCGAGTCTGTCAAGAGGCCCGACGATTCTGTCGAGAGGCCGGGCGAGTCTCTCCAGAGCCTGGGCGAGTTTCTACAGAGGCTGGGTGAGTCTCTCCAGGGGCCAGGCGAGTCTCTCCAGAGGCTGGGCGAGTCTTTACAGAGGCCAGGCGAGTCTGTCGAGAGGCCGGGCGAGCCTTTAGAGAGGCCGGGCGAGTCTCTCCAGGGGCCGGGCGAGTCTCTGCAGAGGCAGGGCAAGTCTCTACAGAGGCTGGGCGAGTCTCTACAGAGGCCAGGCGAGTCTGTCGAGAGGCCCGGCAAGTCTGTCGAGAGGCCGGGCGAGTCTCTCCAGGGGCCGGGCGAGTCTCTCCAGAGGCCGGGCGAGTCTCTACAGTGGCCGGGCGAGTCTCTCGAGACACTGGGCGAGTCTCTCCAGTGGCCGGGCGAGTCTTTCAAGACAGCGGGCGAGTCTCTCCAGGGGCCGGGCGAGTCTCTCCAGAGGCCGGTCGAGACTGTCCGGGGGCCGGGTGAGTCTCTCCAGGGGCCGGGTCAGTCTCTCTAGGGGCCAGGCGAGTCTCTACAGAGGCCGGGCGAGTCTCTACAGAGGCCATGCGAGTCTATACAGAGGCCGGGCGAGTCTACAGAGGCTGGGCGAGTCTTTACAGAGGCCAGGCGAGTCTGTCAAGAGGCCCGACGATTCTGTCGAGAGGCCGGGCGAGTCTCTCCAGAGCCTGGGCGAGTCTCTACAGAGGCTGGGTGAGTCTCTCCAGGGGCCAGGCGAGTCTCTACAGAGGCTGGGCGAGTCTCTACAGAGGCTGGGCGAGTCTTTACAGAGGCCAGGCGAGTCTGTCGAGAGGCCGGGCGAGCCTTTAGAGAGGCCGGGCGAGTCTCTCCAGGGGCCGGGCGAGTCTCTCCAGAGGCAGGGCAAGTCTCTACAGAGGCTGGGCGAGTCTCTACAGAGGCCAGGCGAGTCTGTCGAGAGGCCCGGCAAGTCTGTCGAGAGGCCGGGCGAGTCTCTCCAGGGGCCGGGCGAGTCTCTCCAGAGGCCGGGCGAGTCTCTCGAGACACTGGGCGAGTCTCTCCAGTGGCCGGGCGAGTCTTTCGAGACAGCGGGCAAGTCTCTCCAGGGGCCGGGCGAGTCTCTCCAGAGGCCGGTCGAGACTCTCCGGGGGCCGGGTGAGTCTCTCCAGGGGCCGGGTCAGTCTCTCTAGGGGCCGGGCGAGTCTCTACAGAGGCCGGGCGAGTCTCTCCAGAGGCCATGCGAGTCTATACAGAGGCCAGGCGAGTCTCTACAGAGGCTGGGCGAGTCTTTACAGAGGCCAGGCGAGTCTGTCAAGAGGCCGGACGATTCTGTCGAGAGGCCGGGCGAGTCTCTCCAGAGCCTGGGCGAGTCTCTACAGAGGCTGGGTGAGTCTCTCCAGGGGCCAGGCGAGTCTGTCGAGAGGCCGGGCGAGCCTTTAGAGAGGCCGTGCGAGTCTCTCCAGCGGCCGGGCGAGTCTCTCCAGAGGCAGGGCAAGTCTCTACAGAGGCTGGGCGAGTCTCTACAGAGGCCAGGCGAGTCTGTCGAGAGGCCCGGCAAGTCTGTCGAGAGGCCGGGCGAGTCTCTCCAGGGGCCGGGCGAGTCTCTCCAGAGGCCGGGCGAGTCTCTACAGTGGCCGGGCGAGTCTCTCGAGACACTGGGCGAGTCTCTCCAGTGGCCGGGCGAGTCTTTCAAGACAGCGGGCGAGTCTCTCCAGGGGCCGGGCGAGTCTCTCCAGAGGCCGGTCGAGACTCTCCGGGGGCCGGGTGAGTCTCTCCAGGGGCCGGGTCAGTCTCTCTAGGGGCCAGGCGAGTCTCTACAGAGGCCGGGCGAGTCTCTACAGAGGCCATGCGAGTCTATACAGAGGCCGGGCGAGTCTACAGAGGCTGGGCGAGTCTTTACAGAGGCCAGGCGAGTCTGTCAAGAGGCCCGACGATTCTGTCGAGAGGCCGGGCGAGTCTCTCCAGAGCCTGGGCGAGTCTCTACAGACGCTGGGTGAGTCTCTCCAGGGGCCAGGCGAGTCTCTACAGAGGCTGGGCGAGTCTCTACAGAGGCTGGGCGAGTCTTTACAGAGGCCAGGCGAGTCTGTCGAGAGGCCGGGCGAGCCTTTAGAGAGGCCGGGCGAGTCTCTCCAGGGGCCGGGCGAGTCTCTCCAGAGGCAGGGCAAGTCTCTACAGAGGCTGGGCGAGTCTCTACAGAGGCCAGGCGAGTCTGTCGAGAGGCCCGGCAAGTCTGTCGAGAGGCCGGGCGAGTCTCTCCAGGGGCCGGGCGAGTCTCTCCAGAGGCCGGGCGAGTCTCTCGAGACACTGGGCGAGTCTCTCCAGTGGCCGGGCGAGTCTTTCGAGACAGCGGGCAAGTCTCTCCAGGGGCCGGGCGAGTCTCTCCAGAGGCCGGTCGAGACTCTCCGGGGGCCGGGTGAGTCTCTCCAGGGGCCGGGTCAGTCTCTCTAGGGGCCGGGCGAGTCTCTACAGAGGCCGGGCGAGTCTCTCCAGAGGCCATGCGAGTCTATACAGAGGCCAGGCGAGTCTCTACAGAGGCTGGGCGAGACTTTACAGAGGCCAGGCGAGTCTGTCAAGAGGCCGGACGATTCTGTCGAGAGGCCGGGCGAGTCTCTCCAGAGCCTGGGCGAGTCTCTACAGAGGCTGGGTGAGTCTCTCCAGGGGCCAGGCGAGTCTGTCGAGAGGCCGGGCGAGCCTTTAGAGAGGCCGTGCGAGTCTCTCCAGCGGCCGGGCGAGTCTCTCCAGAGGCAGGGCTAGTCTCTACAGAGGCTGGGCGAGTCTCTACAGAGGCCAGGCGAGTCTGTCGAGAGGCCCGGCAAGTCTGTCGAGAGGCCGGGCGAGTCTCTCCAGGGGCCGGGCGAGTCTCTCCAGAGGCCGGGCGAGTCTCTCGAGACACTGGGCGAGTCTCTCCAGTGGCCGGGCGAGTCTTTCGAGACAGCGGGCAAGTCTCTCCAGGGGCCGGGCGAGTCTCTCCAGAGGCCGGTCGAGACTCTCCGGGGGCCGGGTGAGTCTCTCCAGGGGCCGGGTCAGTCTCTCTAGGGGCCGGGTGAGTCTCTCCAGGGGCCAGGCGAGTCTCTACAGAGGCTGGGCGAGTCTCTACAGAGGCTGGGCGAGTCTTTACAGAGGCCAGGCGAGTCTGTCGAGAGGCCGGGCGAGCCTTTAGAGAGGCCGGGCGAGTCTCTCCAGGGGCCGGGCGAGTCTCTCCAGAGGCAGGGCAAGTCTCTACAGAGGCTGGGCGAGTCTCTACAGAGGCCAGGCGAGTCTGTCGAGAGGCCCGGCAAGTCTGTCGAGAGGCCGGGCGAGTCTCTCCAGGGGCCGGGCGAGTCTCTCCAGAGGCCGGGCGAGTCTCTCGAGACACTGGGCGAGTCTCTCCAGTGGCCGGGCGAGTCTTTCGAGACAGCGGGCAAGTCTCTCCAGGGGCCGGGCGAGTCTCTCCAGAGGCCGGTCGAGACTCTCCGGGGGCCGGGTGAGTCTCTCCAGGGGCCGGGTCAGTCTCTCTAGGGGCCGGGCGAGTCTCTACAGAGGCCGGGCGAGTCTCTCCAGAGGCCATGCGAGTCTATACAGAGGCCAGGCGAGTCTCTACAGAGGCTGGGCGAGACTTTACAGAGGCCAGGCGAGTCTGTCAAGAGGCCGGACGATTCTGTCGAGAGGCCGGGCGAGTCTCTCCAGAGCCTGGGCGAGTCTCTACAGAGGCTGGGTGAGTCTCTCCAGGGGCCAGGCGAGTCTGTCGAGAGGCCGGGCGAGCCTTTAGAGAGGCCGTGCGAGTCTCTCCAGCGGCCGGGCGAGTCTCTCCAGAGGCAGGGCTAGTCTCTACAGAGGCTGGGCGAGTCTCTACAGAGGCCAGGCGAGTCTGTCGAGAGGCCCGGCAAGTCTGTCGAGAGGCCGGGCGAGTCTCTCCAGGGGCCGGGCGAGTCTCTCCAGAGGCCGGGCGAGTCTCTACAGTGGCCGGGCGAGTCTCTCGAGACACTGGGCGAGTCTCTCCAGGGGCCGGGCGAGTCTCTCCAGAGGCCGGTCGAGACTCTCCGGGGGCCGGGTGAGTCTCTCCGGGGGCCGGATGAGTCTCTCCAGGGGCTTGGCGAGTCTCTACAGAGGCTGGGCGAGTCTCTACAGAGGCCAGGCGAGTCTGTCGAGAGGCCCGGCGAGTTTGTCGAGAGGCCGGGCGAGTCTCTCCAGGGGCCGGGTGAGTCTCTCCAGAGGCCGGGCGAGTCTCTCGAGACAGCGGGCGAGTCTCTCCAGGGGTCGGGCGAGTCTCTCCAGAGGCCGGTCGAGACTCTCCGGGGGCCGGGTGAGTCTCTCCAGGGGCCGGGTCAGTCTCTCTAGGGGCCGGGCGAGTCTCTACAGAGGTCGGGCGAGTCTCTCCAGAGGCCATGCGAGTCTATACAGAGGCCGGGCGAGTCTCTCCAAAGGCTGGGCGAGTTTCTTCAGGTGCCAGGCGAGTCTCTAGAGAGGCCGGGCGAGTCTCTCCAGAGGCCGGGCCAGTCTCTACAGAGGCCGGGCGAGTCTCTACAGAGGCCGTGCGAGTCTCTCCAGTGGCTGGACGAGGCTCTCCAGAGGCTGGGCGAGTCTCTCCAAGGGCGGACGAGAGCAAGTCTCTCCAGAGACCTGGCTAGTCTCTCCAGAGGCCGAGCGAGTCTCTTCAGAGGCCGGGCGATTCTCTCCAGAGGCCGGGCGAGTCTCTCCAGGGGCCAGGCGAGTCTCTGCAGAGGACGGACAAGTCTCTCTAGAGGCCGGGCGAGTCTCTCCAAAGGCCGGGCGATGGCGAGTCTCTTCAGAGACCTGGCGAGTCTCTCCAGAGGCCGAGCGAGTCTCTACAGAGGCCGGGCGAGTCTCTCCAGAGACCAGGCGAGTCTATACAGAGGCCGGGCGAGTCTCTCCAGGGGCCGGGCGAGGCTCTCCAGAGGCCGGGCGAGTCTCTACAGTGGCCGGGCGAGTCTCTCGAGACACTGGGCGAGTCTGTCCAGGGGCCGGGCGAGTCTCTCCAGAGGCCGGTCGTGACTCTCCGGGGGCCGGGTGAGTCTCTCCAGGGGCCGGGTCAGTCTCTCTAGGGGCCGGGCGAGTCTCTACAGAGGCCGGGCGAATCTCTCCAGAGGCCATGCGAGTCTATACAGAGGCCGGGCGAGTCTCTCCAGGGGCCGGGCGAGGCTCTCCAGAGGCCGGGCGAGTCTCTACAGTGGCCGGGCGAGTCTCTCGAGACACTGGGCGAGTCTGTCCAGGGGCCGGGCGAGTCTCTCCAGAGGCCGGTCGTGACTCTCCGGGGGCCGGGTGAGTCTCTCCAGGGGCCGGGTGAGTCTCTCCAGGGGCCGGGTGAGTCTCTCCAGGGGCCAGGCGAGTCTCTCCAGAGGCTGGGCGAGTCTCTACAGAAGCTGGGCGAGTCTCTACAGAGGCCAGGCGAGTCTGTAGAGAGGCCCGGCGAGTCTGTCGAGAGGCCGGGCGAGTCTCTCCAGGGGCCGGGTGAGTCTCTGCAGAGGTCGGGCGAGTCTCTACAGTGACCGGGCGAGTCTCTCCAGGAGCCGGGCGAGTCTCTCCAAAGGCCGGGCGAGTCTCTCCAGGGGCCGGGCGAGTCTCTCCAAAGGCCGTGCGAGTCTCTACAGAGGACAGGTGAGTCTGTCGAAAGGCCCGGCGAGTTTGTCGAGAGGCTGGGCGAGTCTCTCCAGGGGCCGGGTGAGTCTCTCCAGAGGCCAGGCGAGTATCTACAGAGGCCGGGCGAGTCTGTCGAGAGGCCCGGCGAGTCTGTCGAGAGGCCGGGCGAGTCTCTCCAGAGCCTGGGCGAGTCTCTACAGAGGCTGGGTGAGTCTCTCCAGGGGCCAGGCGAGTCTCTCCAGAGGCTGGGCGAGTCTCTACAGAGGCTGGGCGAGTCTTTACAGAGGCCAGGCGAGCCTTTAGAGAGGCCGGGCGAGTCTCTCCAGGGGCCGGGCGAGTCTCTCCAGAGGCAGGGCAAGTCTCTACAGAGGCTGGGCGAGTCTCTACAGAGGCCAGGCAAGTCTGTCGAGAGGCCGGGCGAGTCTCTCCAGGGGCCGGGCGAGTCTCTCCAGAGGCCGGGCAAGTCTCTACAGTGGCCGGGCGAGTCTCTCGAGACACCGGGCGAGTCTCTCCAGTGGCCGGGCGAGTCTTTCGAGACAGCGGGCGAGTCTCTCCAGGGGCCGGGCGAGTCTCTCCAGAGGCCGGTCGAGACTCTCCGGGGGCCGGGTGAGTCTCTCCAGGGGCCGGGTCAGTCTCTCTGGGGGCCGGGCGAGTCTCTACAGAGGCCGGGCGAGTCTCTCCAGAGGCCATGCGAGTCTATACAGAGGCCGGGCGAGTCTCTACAGAGGCAGGGCGAGTCTTTACAGAGGCCAGGCGAGTCTGTCAAGAGGCCCGACGATTCTGTCGAGAGGCCGGGCGAGTCTCTCCAGAGCCTGGGCGAGTCTCTACAGAGGCTGGGTGAGTCTCTCCAGGGGCCAGGCGAGTCTGTCGAGAGGCCGGGCGAGCCTTTAGAGAGGCCGGGCGAGTCTCTCCAGGGGCCGGGCGAGTCTCTCCAGAGGCAGGGCAAGTCTCTACAGAGGCTGGGCGAGTCTCTACAGAGGCCAGGCGAGTCTGTCGAGAGGCCCGGCAAGTCTGTCGGGAGGCCGGGCGAGTCTCTCCAGGGGCCGGGCGAGTCTCTCCAGAGGCCGGGCGAGTCTCTACAGTGGCCGGGCGAGTCTCTCGAGACACTGGGCGAGTCTCTCCAGGGGCCGGGCGAGTCTGTCGAGAGGCCCGGCGAGTTTGTCGAGAGGCCGGGAGAGTCTCTCCAGGGGTCGGGTGAGTCTCTACAGAGGCCAGGCGAGTCTGTCGAGAGGCCCGGCGAGTTTGTCGAGAGGCCGGGCGAGTCTCTCCAGGGGCCGGGTGAGTCTCTCCAGGGGCCGGGTGAGTCTCTCCAGGGGCCAGACGAGTCTCTCCAGAGGCTGGGCGAGTCTCTACAGAAGCTGGGCGAGTCTCTACAGAGGCTGGGCGAGTCTTTACAGAGGCCAGGCGAGCCTTTAGAGAGGCCGGGCGAGTCTCTCCAGGGGCCGGGCGAGTCTCTCCAGAGGCAGGGCAAGTCTCTACAGAGGCTGGGCGAGTCTCTACAGAGGCCAGGCGAGTCTGTCGAGAGGCCCGGCAAGTCTGTCGAGAGGCCGGGCGAGTATCTCCAGCTGCCGGGCGAGTCTCTCCAGAGGCCGGGCGAGTCTCTACAGTGGCCGGGCGAGTCTCTCGAGACACTGGGCGAGTCTCTCCAGTGGCCGGGCGAGTCTTTCGAGATAGCGGGCGAGTCTCTCCAGGGGCCGGGCGAGTCTCTCCAGAGGCCGGTCGAGACTCTCCGGGGGCCGGGTGAGTTTCTCCAGGGGCCGGGTCAGTCTCTCTAGGGGCCGGGCGAGTCTCTACAGAGGCCGGGCGAGTCTCTCCAGAGGCCATGCGAGTCTATACAGAGGCCGGGCGAGTCTCTACAGAGGCTGGGCGAGTCTTTACAGAGGCCAGGCGAGTCTGTCAAGAGGCCCGACGATTCTGTCGAGAGGCCGGGCGAGTCTCTCCAGAGCCTGGGCGAGTCTCTACAGAGGCTGGGTGAGTCTCTCCAGGGGCCAGGCGAGTCTGTCGAGAGGCCGGGCGAGCCTTTAGAGAGGCCGGGCGAGTCTCTCCAGGGGCCGGGCGAGTCTCTCCAGAGGCAGGGCAAGTCTCTACAGAGGCTGGGCGAGTCTCTACAGAGGCCAGGCGAGTCTGTCAAGAGGCCCGGCAAGTCTGTCGAGAGGCCGGGCGAGTCTCTCCAGGGGCCGGGCGAGTCTCTACAGTGGCCGGGCGAGTCTCTCGAGACACTGGGCGAGTCTCTCCAGGGGCCGGGCGAGTCTCTCCAGAGGCCGGTCGAGACTCTCCGGGGGCCGGGTGAGTCTCTCCGGGGGCCGGATGAGTCTCTCCAGGGGCTTGGCGAGTCTCTACAGAGGCTGGGCGAGTCTCTACAGAGGCCAGGCGAGTCTGTCGAGGTGCCCGGCGAGTTTGTCGAGAGGCCGGTCGAGTCTCTCCAGGGGCCGGGTGAGTCTCTCCAGAGGCCGGGCGAGTCTCTCGAGACAGCGGGCGAGTCTCTCCAGGGGACGTGCGAGTCTCTCCAGAGGCCGGTCGAGACTCTCCGGGGGCCGGGTGAGTCTCTCCAGGGGCCGGGTCAGTCTCTCTAGGGGCCGGGCGAGTCTCTACAGAGGTCGGGCGAGTCTCTCCAGAGGCCATGCGAGTCTATACAGAGGCCGGGCGAGTCTCTCCAAAGGCTGGGCGAGTTTCTTCAGGTGCCAGGCGAGTCTCTAGAGAGGCCGGGCGAGTCTCTCCAGAGGCCGGGCCAGTCTCTACAGAGGCCGGGCGAGTCTCTACAGAGGCCGTGCGAGTCTCTCCAGTGGCTTGACGAGGCTCTCCAGAGGCTGGGCGAGTCTCTCCAAGGGCGGACGAGAGCAAGTCTCTCCAGAGACCTGGCTAGTCTCTCCAGAGGCCGAGCGAGTCTCTTCAGAGGCCGGGCGATTCTCTCCAGAGGCCGGGCGAGTCTCTCCAGTTGCCAGGCGAGTCTCTGCAGAGGACGGACAAGTCTCTCTAGAGGCCGGGCGAGTCTCTCCAAAGGCCGGGCGATGGCGAGTCTCTTCAGAGACCTGGCGAGTCTCTCCAGAGGCCGAGCGAGTCTCTACAGAGGCCGGGCGAGTCTCTCCAGAGACCAGGCGAGTCTCTCCAGAGGCCGGGCGAGTCTCTACAGAGGCCAGGCGAGTCTGTCGAGAGGCCCGGCGAGTCTGTCGAGAGGCCGGGCGAGTCTCTCCAGGGGCCGGGTGAGTCTCTCCAGAGGTCGGACGAGTCTCTACAGTGGCCGGGCGAGTCTCTCCAGAGGCCGGGCGAGTCTCTACAGTGGCCGGGCGAGTCGAGAAACTGGGTGAGTCTCTCCAGAGGCCGAGCGAGCCTCTACAGAGGCCAGGCGAGTCTCTACAGAGGACGGGCAAGTCTCTCTAGAGGCCAGGCGAGTCTCTCCAGAGGCCGGGCGATGGCGAGTCTCTTCAGAGGCCAGGCGAGTCTCTCCAGGGGCGGACGAGGGCAAGTCTCTCCAGAAACCTGGCAAGTCTCTCCAGAGGCCGAGCGAGTCTCTACAGAGGCCAGGCGAGTCTCTCCAGGGGCCGGGCGAGTCTCTCCAGAGACCGGCGAGTCTCTCCAGAGGCCGGGCGAGTCTCTACAGAGGCCAGGCGAGTCTGTCGAGAGGCCCGGCGAGTCTGTCAAGAGGCCGGGCGAGCCTCTAGAGAGGCCGGGCGAGTCTCTCCAGGGGCCGGGCGAGGCTCTCCAGAGGCCGGGCGAGTCTCTACAGCGGCCGGGCGAGTCTCTCGAGACACTGGGCGAGTCTGTCCAGGGGCCGGGCGAGTCTCTCCAGAGGCCGGTCGTGACTCTCCGGGGGCCGGGTGAGTCTCTCCAGAGGCCGGTCGTGACTCTCCGGGGGCCGGGTGAGTCTCTCCAGGGGCCGGGTGAGTCTCTCCAGGGGCCGGGTGAGTCTCTACAGGGGCCAGGCGAGTCTCTCCAGAGGCTGGGCGAGTCTCTACAGAGGCTGAGCGAGTCTTTACAGAGGCCAGGCGAGTCTGTCGAGAGGCCGGGCGAGCCTCTACAGAGGCTGGGCGAGGCTCTCCAGAGGCCGGGCGAGTCTCTCCAGAGGCCGGTCGAGACTCTCCAGAGGCCGGTCGAGACTCTCCGGGGGCCGGGTGAGTCTCTCCAGGGGCCGAGCGAGTCTCTACAGAGGCCGGGCGAGTCTCTCCAGAGACCAGGCGAGTCTCTCCAGAGGCCGGGCGAGTCTCTACAGAGGCCAGGCGAGTCTGTCGAGAGGCCCGGCGAGTCTGTCGAGAGGCCGGGCGAGTCTCTCCAGGGGCCGGGTGAGTCTCTCCAGAGGTCGGACGAGTCTCTACAGTGGCCGGGCGAGTCTCTCCAGAGGCCGGGCGAGTCTCTACAGTGGCCGGGCGAGTCGAGAAACTGGGTGAGTCTCTCCAGAGGCCGAGCGAGTCTCTACAGAGGCCAGGCGAGTCTCTACAGAGGACGGGCAAGTCTCTCTAGAGGCCAGGCGAGTCTCTCCAGAGGCCGGGCGATGGCGAGTCTCTTCAGAGGCCAGGCGAGTCTCTCCAGGGGCGGACGAGGGCAAGTCTCTCCAGAAACCTGGCAAGTCTCTCCAGAGGCCGAGCGAGTCTCTACAGAGGCCAGGCGAGTCTCTCCAGGGGCCGGGCGAGTCTCTCCAGAGACCGGCGAGTCTCTCCAGAGGCCGGGCGAGTCTCTACAGAGGCCAGGCGAGTCTGTCGAGAGGCCCGGCGAGTCTGTCAAGAGGCCGGGCGAGCCTCTAGAGAGGCCGGGCGAGTCTCTCCAGGGGCCGGGCGAGGCTCTCCAGAGGCCGGGCGAGTCTCTACAGCGGCCGGGCGAGTCTCTCGAGACACTGGGCGAGTCTGTCCAGGGGCCGGGCGAGTCTCTCCAGAGGCCGGTCGTGACTCTCCGGGGGCCGGGTGAGTCTCTCCAGAGGCCGGTCGTGACTCTCCGGGGGCCGGGTGAGTCTCTCCAGGGGCCGGGTGAGTCTCTCCAGGGGCCGGGTGAGTCTCTCCAGGGGCCAGGCGAGTCTCTCCAGAGGCTGGGCGAGTCTCTACAGAGGCTGAGCGAGTCTTTACAGAGGCCAGGCGAGTCTGTCGAGAGGCCGGGCGAGCCTCTACAGAGGCTGGGCGAGGCTCTCCAGAGGCCGGGCGAGTCTCTCCAGAGGCCGGTCGAGACTCTCCAGAGGCCGGTCGAGACTCTCCGGGGGCCGGGTGAGTCTCTCCAGGGGCCGGGTCAGTCTCTCTAGGGGCCGGGCGAGTCTCTACAGAGGCCGGGCGAATCTCTCCAGAGGCCTCGCGAGTCTATACAGAGGCCGGGCGAGTCTCTCCAGGGGCCGGGCGAGGCTCTCCAGAGGCCGGGCGAGTCTCTACAGTGGCCGGGCGAGTCTCTCGAGACACTGGGCGAGTCTGTCCAGGGGCCGGGCGAGTCTCTCCAGAGGCCGGTCGTGACTCTCCGGAGGCCGGGTGAGTCTCTCCAGGGGCCGGGTGAGTCTCTCCAGGGGCCGGGTGAGTCTCTCCAGGGGCCAGGTGAGTCTCTCCAGGGGCCAGGCGAGTCTCTCCAGAGGCTGGGCGAGTCTCTACAGAAGCTGGGCGAGTCTCTACAGAGGCCTGGCGAGTCTGTCGAGAGGCCCGGCGAGTCTGTCGAGAGGCCGGGCGAGTCTCTCCAGGGGCCGGGTGAGTCTCTCCAGAGGTCGGGCGAGTCTCTACAGTGACCGGGCGAGTCTCTCCAGGAGCCGGGCGAGTCTCTCCAAAGGCCGGGCGAGTCTCTCCAGGGGCCGGGCGAGTCTCTCCAGAGGCCGGTCGAGACTCTCCGGGGGCCGGGTGAGTCTCTCCAGGGGCCGGGTCAGTCTCTCTAGGGGCCGGGCGAGTCTCTACTGAGGCCGGGCGAGTCTCTCCAGAGGCCATGCGAGTCTATACAGAGGCCGGGCGAGTCTCTACAGAGGCTGGGCGAGTCTTTACAGAGGCCAGGCGAGTCTGTCAAGAGGCCTGACGATTCTGTCGAGAGGCCGGGCGAGTCTCTCCAGAGCCTGGGCGAGTCTCTACAGAGCCTGGGTGAGTCTCTCCAGGAGCCAGGCGAGTCTCTCCAGAGGCTGGGCGAGTCTCTACAGAGGCTGGGCGAGTCTTTACAGAGGCCAGGCGAGTCTGTCGAGAGGCCGGGCGAGCCTTTAGAGAGGCCGGGCGAGTCTCTCCAGGGGCCGGGCGAGTCTCTGCAGAGGCAGGGCAAGTCTCTACAGAGGCTGGGCGTGTCTCTACAGAGGCCAGGCGAGTCTGTCGAGAGGCCCGGCAAGTCTGTCGAGAGGCCGGGCGAGTCTCTCCAGGGGCCGGGCGAGTCTCTCCAGAGGCCGGGCGAGTCTCTACAGTGGCCGGGCGAGTCTCTCGAGACACTGGGCGAGTCTCTCCAGTGGCCGGGCGAGTCTTTCAAGACAGCGGGCGAGTCTCTCCAGGGGCCGGGCGAGTCTCTCCAGAGGCCGGTCGAGACTCTCCGGGGGCCGGGTGAGTCTCTCCAGGGGCCGGGTCAGTCTCTCTAGGGGCCAGGCGAGTCTCTACAGAGGCCGGGCGAGTCTCTACAGATGCCATGCGAGTCTATACAGAGGCCGGGCGAGTCTCTACAGAGGCTGGGCGAGTCTTTACAGAGGCCAGGCGAGTCTGTCAAGAGGCCCGACGATTCTGTCGAGAGGCCGGGCGAGTTTCTCCAGAGCCTGGGCGAGTCTCTACAGAGGCTGGGTGAGTCTCTCCAGGGGCCAGGCGAGTCTCTCCAGAGGCTGGGCGAGTCTCTACAGAGGCTGGGCGAGTCTTTACAGAGGCCAGGCGAGTCTGTCGAGAGGCCGGGCGAGCCTTTAGAGAGGCCGGGCGAGTCTCTCCAGGGGCCGGGCGAGTCTCTCCAGAGGCAGGGCAAGTCTCTCCAGAGGCTGGGCGAGTCTCTACAGAGGCCAGGCGAGTCTGTCGAGAGGCCCGGCAAGTCTGTCGAGAGGCCGGGCGAGTCTCTCCAGGGGCCGGGCGAGTCTCTCCAGAGGCCGGGCGAGTCTCTACAGTGGCCGGGCGAGTCTCTCGAGACACTGGGCGAGTCTCTCCAGTGGCCGGGCGAGTCTTTCGAGACAGCGGGCGAGTCTCTCCAGGGGCCGGGCGAGTCTCTCCAGAGGCCGGTCGAGACTCTCCGGGGGCCGGGTGAGTCTCTCCAGGGGCCGGGTCAGTCTCTCTAGGGGCCGGGCGAGTCTCTACAGAGGCCGGGCGAGTCTCTCCAGAGGCCATGCGAGTCTATACAGAGGCCAGGCGAGTCTCTACAGAGGCTGGGCGAGTCTTTACAGAGGCCAGGCGAGTCTGTCAAGAGGCCGGACGATTCTGTCGAGAGGCCGGGCGAGTCTCTCCAGAGCCTGGGCGAGTCTCTACAGAGGCTGGGTGAGTCTCTCCAGGGGCCAGGCGAGTCTGTCGAGAGGCCGGGCGAGCCTTTAGAGAGGCCGTGCGAGTCTCTCCAGGGGCCGGGCGAGTCTCTCCAGAGGCAGGGCAAGTCTCTACAGAGGCTGGGCGAGTCTCTACAGAGGCCAGGCGAGTCTGTCGAGAGGCCCGGCGAGCCTCTACAGAGGCTGGGCGAGGCTCTCCAGAGGCCGGGTGAGTCTCTCCAGAGGCCGGTCGAGACTCTCCGGGGGCCGGGTGAGTCTCTCCAGGGGCCGGGTCAGTCTCTCTAGGGGCCGGGCGAGTCTCTACGGAGGCCGGGCGAATCTCTCCAGAGGCCATGCGAGTCTATACAGAGGCCGGGCGAGTCTCTCCAGGGGCCGGGCGAGGCTCTCCAGAGGCCGGGCGAGTCTCTACAGTGGCCGGGCGAGTCTCTCGAGACACTGGGCGAGTCTGTCCAGGGGCCGGGCGAGTCTCTCCAGAGGCCGGTCGTGACTCTCCGGAGGCCGGGTGAGTCTCTCCAGGGGCCGGGTGAGTCTCTCCAGGGGCCGGGTGAGTCTCTCCAGGGGCCGGGTGAGTCTCTCCAGGGGCCAGGCGAGTCTCTCCAGAGGCTGGGCGAGTCTCTACAGAAGCTGGGCGAGTCTCTACAGAGGCCTGGCGAGTCTGTCGAGAGGCCCGGCGAGTCTGTCGAGAGGCCGGGCGAGTCTCTCCAGGGGCCGGGTGAGTCTCTCCAGAGGTTGGGCGAGTCTCTACAGTGACCGGGCGAGTCTCTCCAGGAGCCGGGCGAGTCTCTCCAAAGGCCGGGCGAGTCTCTCCAGGGGCCGGGCGAGTCTCTCCAGAGGCCGGTCGAGACTCTCCGGGGGCCGGGTGAGTCTCTCCAGGGGCCGGGTCAGTCTCTCTAGGGGCCGGGCGAGTCTCTACTGAGGCCGGGCGAGTCTCTCCAGAGGCCATGCGAGTCTATACAGAGGCCGGGCGAGTCTCTACAGAGGCTGGGCGAGTCTTTACAGAGGCCAGGCGAGTCTGTCAAGAGGCCCGACGATTCTGTCGAGAGGCCGGGCGAGTCTCTCCAGAGCCTGGGCGAGTCTCTACAGAGGCTGGGTGAGTCTCTCCAGGGGCCAGGCGAGTCTCTCCAGAGGCTGGGCGAGTCTCTACAGAGGCTGGGCGAGTCTTTACAGAGGCCAGGCGAGTCTGTCGAGAGGCCGGGCGAGCCTTTAGAGAGGCCGGGCGAGTCTCTCCAGGGGCCGGGCGAGTCTCTGCAGAGGCAGGGCAAGTCTCTACAGAGGCTGGGCGAGTCTCTACAGAGGCCAGGCGAGTCTGTCGAGAGGCCCTGCAAGTCTGTCGAGAGGCCGGGCGAGTCTCTCCAGGGGCCGGGCGAGTCTCTCCAGAGGCCGGGCGAGTCTCTACAGTGGCCGGGCGAGTCTCTCGAGACACTGGGCGAGTCTCTCCAGTGGCCGGGCGAGTCTTTCAAGACAGCGGGCGAGTCTCTCCAGGGGCCGGGCGAGTCTCTCCAGAGGCCGGTCGAGACTCTCCGGGGGCCGGGTGAGTCTCTCCAGGGGCCGGGTCAGTCTCTCTAGGGGCCAGGCGAGTCTCTACAGAGGCCGGGCGAGTCTCTACAGATGCCATGCGAGTCTATACAGAGGCCGGGCGAGTCTCTACAGAGGCTGGGCGAGTCTTTACAGAGGCCAGGCGAGTCTGTCAAGAGGCCCGACGATTCTGTCGAGAGGCCGGGCGAGTTTCTCCAGAGCCTGGGCGAGTCTCTACAGAGGCTGGGTGAGTCTCTCCAGGGGCCAGGCGAGTCTCTCCAGAGGCTGGGCGAGTCTCTACAGAGGCTGGGCGAGTCTTTACAGAGGCCAGGCGAGTCTGTCGAGAGGCCGGGCGAGCCTTTAGAGAGGCCGGGCGAGTCTCTCCAGGGGCCGGGCGAGTCTCTCCAGAGGCAGGGCAAGTCTCTACAGAGGCTGGGCGAGTCTCTACAGAGGCCCGGCAAGTCTGTCGAGAGGCCGGGCGAGTCTCTCCAGGGGCCGGGCGAGTCTCTCCAGAGGCCGGGCGAGTCTCTACAGTGGCCGGGCGAGTCTCTCGAGACACTGGGCGAGTCTCTCCAGTGGCCGGGCGAGTCTTTCGAGACAGCGGGCGAGTCTCTCCAGGGGCCGGGCGAGTCTCTCCAGAGGCCGGTCGAGACTCTCCGGGGGCCGGGTGAGTCTCTCCAGGGGCCGGGTCAGTCTCTCTAGGGGCCGGGCGAGTCTCTACAGAGGCCGGGCGAGTCTCTCCAGAGGCCATGCGAGTCTATACAGAGGCCAGGCGAGTCTCTACAGAGGCTGGGCGAGTCTTTACAGAGGCCAGGCGAGTCTGTCAAGAGGCCGGACGATTCTGTCGAGAGGCCGGGCGAGTCTCTCCAGAGCCTGGGCGAGTCTCTACAGAGGCTGGGTGAGTCTCTCCAGGGGCCAGGCGAGTCTGTCGAGAGGCCGGGCGCGCCTTTAGAGAGGCCGTGCGAGTCTCTCCAGGGGCCGGGCGAGTCTCTCCAGAGGCAGGGCAAGTCTCTCCAGAGGCTGGGCGAGTCTCTACAGAGGCCAGGCGAGTCTGTCGAGAGGCCCGGCAAGTCTGTCGAGAGGCCGGGCGAGTCTCTCCAGGGGCCGGGCGAGTCTCTCCAGAGGCCGGGCGAGTCTCTACAGTGGCCGGGCGAGTCTCTCGAGACACTGGGCGAGTCTCTCCAGGGGCCGGGCGAGTCTCTCCAGAGGCCGGTCGAGACTCTCCGGGGGCCGGGTGAGTCTCTCCGGGGGCCGGATGAGTCTCTCCAGGGGCTTGGCGAGTCTCTACAGAGGCTGGGCGAGTCTCTACAGAGGCCAGGCGAGTCTGTCGAGAGGCCCGGCGAGTTTGTCGAGAGGCCGGGCGAGTCTCTCCAGGGGCCGGGTGAGTCTCTCCAGAGGCCGGGCGAGTCTCTCGAGACAGCGGGCGAGTCTCCCAGGGGTCGGGCGAGTCTCTCCAGAGGCCGGTCGAGACTCTCCGGGGGCCGGGTGAGTCTCTCCAGGGGCCGGGTCAGTCTCTCTCGGGGCCGGGCGAGTCTCTACAGAGGTCGGGCGAGTCTCTCCAGAGGCCATGCGAGTCTATACAGAGGCCGGGCGAGTCTCTCCAAAGGCTGGGCGAGTTTCTTCAGGTGCCAGGCGAGTCTCTAGAGAGGCCGGGCGAGTCTCTCCAGAGGCCGGGCCAGTCTCTACAGAGGCCGGGCGAGTCTCTACAGAGGCCGTGCGAGTCTCTCCAGTGGCTGGACGAGGCTCTCCAGAGGCTGGGCGAGTCTCTCCAAGGGCGGACGAGAGCAAGTCTCTCCAGAGACCTGGCTAGTCTCTCCAGAGGCCGAGCGAGTCTCTTCAGAGGCCGGGCGATTCTCTCCAGAGGCCGGGCGAGTCTCTCCAGGGGCCAGGCGAGTCTCTGCAGAGGACGGACAAGTCTCTCTAGAGGCCGGGCGAGTCTCTCCAAAGGCCGGGCGATGGCGAGTCTCTTCAGAGACCTGGCGAGTCTCTCCAGAGGCCGAGCGAGTCTCTACAGAGGCCGGGCGAGTCTCTCCAGAGACCAGGCGAGTCTCTCCAGAGGCCGGGCGAGTCTCTACAGAGGCCAGGCGAGTCTGTCGAGAGGCCCGGCGAGTCTGTCGAGAGGCCGGGCGAGTCTCTCCAGGGGCCGGGTGAGTCTCTCCAGAGGTCGGACGAGTCTCTACAGTGGCCGGGCGAGTCTCTCCAGAGGCCGGGCGAGTCTCTACAGTGGCCGGGCGAGTCGAGAAACTGGGTGAGTCTCTCCAGAGGCCGAGCGAGTCTCTACAGAGGCCAGGCGAGTCTCTACAGAGGACGGGCAAGTCTCTCTAGAGGCCAGGCGAGTCTCTCCAGAGGCCGGGCGATGGCGAGTCTCTTCAGAGGCCAGGCGAGTCTCTCCAGGGGTGGACGAGGGCAAGTCTCTCCAGAAACCTGGCAAGTCTCTCCAGAGGCCGAGCGAGTCTCTACAGAGGCCAGGCGAGTCTCTCCAGGGGCCGGGCGAGTCTCTCCAGAGACCGGCGAGTCTCTCCAGAGGCCGGGCGAGTCTCTACAGAGGCCAGGCGAGTCTGTCGAGAGGCCCGGCGAGTCTGTCAAGAGGCCGGGCGAGCCTCTAGAGAGGCCGGGCGAGTCTCTCCAGGGGCCGGCGAGGCTCTCCAGAGGCCGGGCGAGTCTCTCGAGACACTGGGCGAGTCTGTCCAGGGGCCGGGCGAGTCTCTCCAGAGGCCGGTCGTGACTCTCCGGGGGCCGGGTGAGTCTCTCCAGAGGCCGGTCGTGACTCTCCGGGGGCCGGGTGAGTCTCTCCATGGGCCGGGTGAGTCTCTCCAGGGGCCGGGTGAGTCTCTCCAGGGGCCAGGCGAGTCTCTCCAGAGGCTGGGCGAGTCTCTACAGAGGCTGAGCGAGTCTTTACAGAGGCCAGGCGAGTCTGTCGAGAGGCCGGGCGAGCCTCTACAGAGGCTGGGCGAGTCTCTCCAGAGGCCGGTCGAGACTCTCCGGGGGCCGGGTGAGTCTCTCCAGGGGCCGGGTCAGTCTCTCTGGGGGCCGGGCGAGTCTCTACAGAGGCCGGGCGAATCTCTCCAGAGGCCATGCGAGTCTATACAGAGGCCGGGCGAGTCTCTCCAGGGGCCGGGCGAGGCTCTCCAGAGGCCGGGCGAGTCTCTACAGTGGCCGGGCGAGTCTCTCGAGACACTGGGCGAGTCTGTCCAGGGGCCGGGCGAGTCTCTCCAGAGGCCGGTCGTGACTCTCCGGGGGCCGGGTGAGTCTCTCCAGGGGCCGGGTGAGTCTCTCCAGGGGCCGGGTGAGTCTCTCCAGGGGCCAGGCGAGTCTCTCCAGAGGCTGGGCGAGTCTCTACAGAAGCTGGGCGAGTCTCTACAGAGGCCAGGCGAGTCTGTAGAGAGGCCCGGCGAGTCTGTCGAGAGGCCGGGCGAGTCTCTCCAGGGGCCGGGTGAGTCTCTGCAGAGGTCGGGCGAGTCTCTACAGTGACCGGGCGAGTCTCTCCAGGAGCCGGGCGAGTCTCTCCAAAGGCCGGGCGAGTCTCTCCAGGGGCCGGGCGAGTCTCTCCAAAGGCCGTGCGAGTCTCTACAGAGGACAGGTGAGTCTGTCGAAAGGCCCGGCGAGTTTGTCGAGAGGCTGGGAGAGTCTCTCCAGGGGCCGGGTGAGTCTCTCCAGAGGCCAGGCGAGTATCTACAGAGGCCGGGCGAGTCTGTCGAGAGGCCCGGCGAGTCTGTCGAGAGGCCGGGCGAGTCTCTCCAGAGCCTGGGCGAGTCTCTACAGAGGCTGGGTGAGTCTCTCCAGGGGCCAGGCGAGTCTCTCCAGAGGCTGGGCGAGTCTCTACAGAGGCTGGGCGAGTCTTTACAGAGGCCAGGCGAGCCTTTAGAGAGGCCGGGCGAGTCTCTCCAGGGGCCGGGCGAGTCTCTCCAGAGGCAGGGCAAGTCTCTACAGAGGCTGGGCGAGTCTCTACAGAGGCCAGGCGAGTCTGTCGAGAGGCCCGGCAAGTCTGTCGAGAGGCCGGGCGAGTCTCTCCAGGGGCCGGGCGAGTCTCTCCAGAGGCCGGGCAAGTCTCTACAGTGGCCGGGCGAGTCTCTCGAGACACTGGGCGAGTCTCTCCAGTGGCCGGGCGAGTCTTTCGAGACAGCGGGCGAGTCTCTCCAGGGGCCGGGCGAGTCTCTCCAGAGACCGGTCGAGACTCTCCGGGGGCCGGGTGAGTCTCTCCAGGGGCCGGGTCAGTCTCTCTAGGGGCCGGGCGAGTCTCTACAGAGGCCGGGCGAGTCTCTCCAGAGGCCATGCGAGTCTATACAGAGGCCGGGCGAGTCTCTACAGAGGCAGGGCGAGTCTTTACAGAGGCCAGGCGAGTCTGTCAAGAGGCCCGACGATTCTGTCGAGAGGCCGGGCGAGTCTCTCCAGAGCCTGGGCGAGTCTCTACAGAGGCTGGGTGAGTCTCTCCAGGGGCCAGGCGAGTCTGTCGAGAGGCCGGGCGAGCCTTTAGAGAGGCCGTGCGAGTCTCTCCAGGGGCCGGGCGAGTCTCTCCAGAGGCAGGGCAAGTCTCTACAGAGGCTGGGCGAGTCTCTACAGAGGCCAGGCGAGTCTGTCGAGAGGCCCGGCAAGTCTGTCGGGAGGCCGGGCGAGTCTCTCCAGGGGCCGGGCGAGTCTCTCCAGAGGCCGGGCGAGTCTCTACAGTGGCCGGGCGAGTCTCTCGAGACACTGGGCGAGTCTCTCCAGGGGCCGGGCGAGTCTGTCGAGAGGCCCGGCGAGTTTGTCGAGAGGCCGGGCGAGTCTCTCCAGGGGTCGGGTGAGTCTCTACAGAGGCCAGGCGAGTCTGTCGAGAGGCCCGGCGAGTTTGTCGAGAGGCCGGGCGAGTCTCTCCAGGGGCCGGGTGAGTCTCTCCAGGGGCCGGGTGAGTCTCTCCAGGGGCCAGACGAGTCTCTCCAGAGGCAGGGCAAGTCTCTACAGAGGCTGGGCGAGTCTCTACAGAGGCCAGGCGAGTCTGTCGAGAGGCCCGGCAAGTCTGTCGAGAGGCCGGGCGAGTATCTCCAGGGGCCGGGCGAGTCTCTCCAGAGGCCGGGCGAGTCTCTACAGTGGCCGGGCGAGTCTCTCGAGACACTGGGCGAGTCTCTCCAGTGGCCGGGCGAGTCTTTCGAGACAGCGGGCGAGTCTCTCCAGGGGCCGGGCGAGTCTCTCCAGAGGCCGGTCGAGACTCTCCGGGGGCCGGGTGAGTTTCTCCGGGGGCCGGGTCAGTCTCTCTAGGGGCCGGGCGAGTCTCTACAGAGGCCGGGCGAGTCTCTCCAGAGGCCATGCGAGTCTATACAGAGGCCGGGCGAGTCTCTACAGAGGCTGGGCGAGTCTTTACAGAGGCCAGGCGAGTCCGTCAAGAGGCCCGACGATTCTGTCGAGAGGCCGGGCGAGTCTCTCCAGAGCCTGGGCGAGTCTCTACAGAGGCTGGGTGAGTCTCTCCAGAGGCCATGCGAGTCTATACAGAGGCCGGTCGAGTCTCTCCAAAGGCTGGGCGAGTTTCTTCAGGTGCCAGGCGAGTCTCTAGAGAGGCCGGGCGAGTCTCTCCAGAGGCCGGGCCAGTCTCTACAGAGGCCGGGCGAGTCTCTACAGAGGCCGTGCGAGTCTCTCCAGTGGCTTGACGAGGCTCTCCAGAGGCTGGGCGAGTCTCTCCAAGGGCGGACGAGAGCAAGTCTCTCCAGAGACCTGGCTAGTCTCTCCAGAGGCCGAGCGAGTCTCTTCAGAGGCCGGGCGATTCTCTCCAGAGGCCGGGCGAGTCTCTCCAGGGGCCAGGCGAGTCTCTGCAGAGGACGGACAAGTCTCTCTAGAGGCCGGGCGAGTCTCTCCAAAGGCCGGGCGATGGCGAGTCTCTTCAGAGACCTGGCGAGTCTCTCCAGAGGCCGAGCGAGTCTCTACAGAGGCCGGGCGAGTCTCTCCAGAGACCAGGCGAGTCTCTCCAGAGGCCGGGCGAGTCTCTACAGAGGCCAGGCGAGTCTGTCGAGAGGCCCGGCGAGTCTGTCGAGAGGCCGGGCGAGTCTCTCCAGGGGCCGGGTGAGTCTCTCCAGAGGTCGGACGAGTCTCTACAGTGGCCGGGCGAGTCTCTCCAGAGGCCGGGCGAGTCTCTACAGTGGCCGGGCGAGTCGAGAAACTGGGTGAGTCTCTCCAGAGGCCGAGCGAGTCTCTACAGAGGCCAGGCGAGTCTCTACAGAGGACGGGCAAGTCTCTCTAGAGGCCAGGCGAGTCTCTCCAGAGGCCGGGCGATGGCGAGTCTCTTCAGAGGCCAGGCGAGTCTCTCCAGGGGCAGACGAGGGCAAGTCTCTCCAGAAACCTGGCAAGTCTCTCCAGAGGCCGAGCGAGTCTCTACAGAGGCCAGGCGAGTCTCTCCAGGGGCCGGGCGAGTCTCTCCAGAGACCGGCGAGTCTCTCCAGAGGCCGGGCGAGTCTCTACAGAGGCCAGGCGAGTCTGTCGAGAGGCCCGGCGAGTCTGTCAAGAGGCCGGGCGAGCCTCTAGAGAGGCCGGGCGAGTCTCTCCAGGGGCCGGGCGAGGCTCTCCAGAGGCCGGGCGAGTCTCTACAGCGGCCGGGCGAGTCTCTCGAGACACTGGGCGAGTCTGTTCTGGGGCCGGGCGAGTCTCTCCAGAGGCCGGTCGTGACTCTCCGGGGGCCGGGTGAGTCTCTCCAGAGGCCGGTCGTGACTCTCCGGGGGCCGGGTGAGTCTCTCCAGGGGCCGGGTGAGTCTCTCCAGGGGCCAGGCGAGTCTCTCCAGAGGCTGGGCGAGTCTCTACAGAGGCTGAGCGAGTCTTTACAGAGGCCAGGCGAGTCTGTCGAGAGGCCGGGCGAGCCTCTACAGAGGCTGGGCGAGGCTCTCCAGAGGCCGGGCGAGTCTCTCCAGAGGCCGGTCGAGACTCTCCAGAGGCCGGTCGAGACTCTCCGGGGGCCGGGTGAGTCTCTCCAGGGGCCGGGTCAGTCTCTCTAGGGGCCGGGCGAGTCTCTACAGAGGCCGGGCGAATCTCTCCAGAGGCCTCGCGAGTCTATACAGAGGCCGGGCAAGTCTCTCCAGAGGCAGGGCAAGTCTCTCCAGAGGCTGGGCGAGTCTCTACAGAGGCCAGGCGAGTCTGTCGAGAGGCCCGGCAAGTCTGTCGAGAGGCCGGGCGAGTCTCTCCAGGGGCCGGGCGAGTCTCTCCAGAGGCCGGGCGAGTCTCTACAGTGGCCGGGCGAGTCTCTCGAGACACTGGGCGAGTCTCTCCAGTGGCCGGGCGAGTCTTTCGAGACAGCGGGCGAGTCTCTCCAGGGGCCGGGCGAGTCTCTCCAGAGGCCGGTCGAGACTCTCCGGGGGCCGGGTGAGTCTCTCCAGGGGCCAGGTCAGTCTCTCTAGGGGCCGGGCGAGTCTCTACAGAGGCCGGGCGAGTCTCTCCAGAGGCCATGCGAGTCTATACAGAGGCCAGGCGAGTCTCTACAGAGGCTGGGCGAGTCTTTACAGAGGCCAGGCGAGTCTGTCAAGAGGCCGGACGATTCTGTCGAGAGGCCGGGCGAGTCTCTCCAGAGCCTGGGCGAGTCTCTACAGAGGCTGGGTGAGTCTCTCCAGGGGCCAGGCGAGTCTGTCGAGAGGCCGGGCGAGCCTTTAGAGAGGCCGTGCGAGTCTCTCCAGGGGCCGGGCGAGTCTCTCCAGAGGCAGGGCAAGTCTCTACAGAGGCTGGGCGAGTCTCTACAGAGGCCGGGCGAGTCTCTCCAGTGGCCGGGCGAGGCTCTCCAGAGGCCGGGCGAGTCTCTACAGTGGCCGGGCGAGTCTCTCGAGACACTGGGCGAGTCTGTCCAGGGGCCGGGCGAGTCTCTCCAGAGGCCGGTCGTGACTCTCCGGAGGCCGGGTGAGTCTCTCCAGGGGCCGGGTGAGTCTCTCCAGGGGCCGGGTGAGTCTCTCCAGGGGCCGGGTGAGTCTCTCCAGGGGCCAGGCGAGTCTCTCCAGAGGCTGGGCGAGTCTCTACAGAAGCTGGGCGAGTCTCTACAGAGGCCTGGCGAGTCTGTCGAGAGGCCCGGCGAGTCTGTCGAGAGGCCGGGCGAGTCTCTCCAGGGGCCGGGTGAGTCTCTCCAGAGGTTGGGCGAGTCTCTACAGTGACCGGGCGAGTCTCTCCAGGAGCCGGGCGAGTCTCTCCAAAGGCCGGGCGAGTCTCTCCAGGGGCCGGGCGAGTCTCTCCAGAGGCCGGTCGAGACTCTCCGGGGGCCGGGTGAGTCTCTCCAGGGGCCGGGTCAGTCTCTCTAGGGGCCGGGCGAGTCTCTACTGAGGCCGGGCGAGTCTCTCCAGAGGCCATGCGAGTCTATACAGAGGCCGGGCGAGTCTCTACAGAGGCTGGGCGAGTCTTTACAGAGGCCAGGCGAGTCTGTCAAGAGGCCCGACGATTCTGTCGAGAGGCCGGGCGAGTCTCTCCAGAGCCTGGGCGAGTCTCTACAGAGGCTGGGTGAGTCTCTCCAGGGGCCAGGCGAGTCTCTCCAGAGGCTGGGCGAGTCTCTACAGAGGCTGGGCGAGTCTTTACAGAGGCCAGGCGAGTCTGTCGAGAGGCCGGGCGAGCCTTTAGAGAGGCCGGGCGAGTCTCTCCAGGGGCCGGGCGAGTCTCTGCAGAGGCAGGGCAAGTCTCTACAGAGGCTGGGCGAGTCTCTACAGAGGCCAGGCGAGTCTGTCGAGAGGCCCGGCAAGTCTGTCGAGAGGCCGGGCGAGTCTCTCCAGGGGCCGGGCGAGTCTCTCCAGAGGCCGGGCGAGTCTCTACAGTGGCCGGGCGAGTCTCTCGAGACACTGGGCGAGTCTCTCCAGTGGCCGGGCGAGTCTTTCAAGACAGCGGGCGAGTCTCTCCAGGGGCCGGGCGAGTCTCTCCAGAGGCCGGTCGAGACTCTCCGGGGGCCGGGTGAGTCTCTCCAGGGGCCGGGTCAGTCTCTCTAGGGGCCAGGCGAGTCTCTACAGAGGCCGGGCGAGTCTCTACAGATGCCATGCGAGTCTATACAGAGGCCGGGCGAGTCTCTACAGAGGCTGGGTGAGTCTTTACAGAGGCCAGGCGAGTCTGTCAAGAGGCCCGACGATTCTGTCGAGAGGCCGGGCGAGTTTCTCCAGAGCCTGGGCGAGTCTCTACAGAGGCTGGGTGAGTCTCTCCAGGGGCCAGGCGAGTCTCTCCAGAGGCTGGGCGAGTCTCTACAGAGGCTGGGCGAGTCTTTACAGAGGCCAGGCGAGTCTGTCGAGAGGCCGGGCGAGCCTTTAGAGAGGCCGGGCGAGTCTCTCCAGGGGCCGGGCGAGTCTCTCCAGAGGCAGGGCAAGTCTCTACAGAGGCTGGGCGAGTCTCTACAGAGGCCAGGCGAGTCTGTCGAGAGGCCCGGCAAGTCTGTCGAGAGGCCGGGCGAGTCTCTCCAGGGGCCGGGCGAGTCTCTCCAGAGGCCGGGCGAGTCTCTACAGTGGCCGGGCGAGTCTCTCGAGACACTGGGCGAGTCTCTCCAGTGGCCGGGCGAGTCTTTCGAGACAGCGGGCGAGTCTCTCCAGGGGCCGGGCGAGTCTCTCCAGAGGCCGGTCGAGACTCTCCGGGGGCCGGGTGAGTCTCTCCAGGGGCCGGGTCAGTCTCTCTAGGGGCCGGGCGAGTCTCTACAGAGGCCGGGCGAGTCTCTCCAGAGGCCATGCGAGTCTATACAGAGGCCAGGCGAGTCTCTACAGAGGCTGGGCGAGTCTTTACAGAGGCCAGGCGAGTCTGTCAAGAGGCCGGACGATTCTGTCGAGAGGCCGGGCGAGTCTCTCCAGAGCCTGGGCGAGTCTCTACAGAGGCTGGGTGAGTCTCTCCAGGGGCCAGGCGAGTCTGTCGAGAGGCCGGGCGAGCCTTTAGAGAGGCCGTGCGAGTCTCTCCAGGGGCCGGGCGAGTCTCTCCAGAGGCAGGGCAAGTCTCTACAGAGGCTGGGCGAGTCTCCACAGAGGCCAGGCGAGTCTGTCGAGAGGCCCGGCAAGTCTGTCGAGAGGCCGGGCGAGTCTCTCCAGGGGCCGGGCGAGTCTCTCCAGAGGCCGGGCGAGTCTCTACAGTGGCCGGGCGAGTCTCTCGAGACACTGGGCGAGTCTCTCCAGGGGCCGGGCGAGTCTCTCCAGAGGCCGGTCGAGACTCTCCGGGGGCCGGGTGAGTCTCTCCGGGGGCCGGATGAGTCTCTCCAGGGGCTTGGCGAGTCTCTACAGAGGCTGGGCGAGTCTCTACAGAGGCCAGGCGAGTCTGTCGAGAGGCCCGGCGAGTTTGTCGAGAGGCCGGGCGAGTCTCTCCAGGGGCCGGGTGAGTCTCTCCAGAGGCCGGGCGAGTCTCTCGAGACAGCGGGCGAGTCTCCCAGGGGTCGGGCGAGTCTCTCCAGAGGCCGGTCGAGACTCTCCGGGGGCCGGGTGAGTCTCTCCAGGGGCCGGGTCAGTCTCTCTAGGGGCCGGGCGAGTCTCTACAGAGGTCGGGCGAGTCTCTCCAGAGGCCATGCGAGTCTATACAGAGGCCGGGCGAGTCTCTCCAAAGGCTGGGCGAGTTTCTTCAGGTGCCAGGCGAGTCTCTAGAGAGGCCGGGCGAGTCTCTCCAGAGGCCGGGCCAGTCTCTACAGAGGCCGGGCGAGTCTCTACAGAGGCCGTGCGAGTCTCTCCAGTGGCTGGACGAGGCTCTCCAGAGGCTGGGCGAGTCTCTCCAAGGGCGGACGAGAGCAAGTCTCTCCAGAGACCTGGCTAGTCTCTCCAGAGGCCGAGCGAGTCTCTTCAGAGGCCGGGCGATTCTCTCCAGAGGCCGGGCGAGTCTCTCCAGGGGCCAGGCGAGTCTCTGCAGAGGACGGACAAGTCTCTCTAGAGGCCGGGCGAGTCTCTCCAAAGGCCGGGCGATGGCGAGTCTCTTCAGAGACCTGGCGAGTCTCTCCAGAGGCCGAGCGAGTCTCTACAGAGGCCGGGCGAGTCTCTCCAGAGACCAGGCGAGTCTCTCCAGAGGCCGGGCGAGTCTCTACAGAGGCCAGGCGAGTCTGTCGAGAAGCCCGGCGAGTCTGTCGAGAGGCCGGGCGAGTCTCTCCAGGGGCCGGGTGAGTCTCTCCAGAGGTCGGACGAGTCTCTACAGTGGCCGGGCGAGTCTCTCCAGAGGCCGGGCGAGTCTCTACAGTGGCCGGGCGAGTCGAGAAACTGGGTGAGTCTCTCCAGAGGCCGAGCGAGTCTCTACAGAGGCCAGGCGAGTCTCTACAGAGGACGGGCAAGTCTCTCTAGAGGCCAGGCGAGTCTCTCCAGAGGCCGGGCGATGGCGAGTCTCTTCAGAGGCCAGGCGAGTCTCTCCAGGGGCGGACGAGGGCAAGTCTCTCCAGAAACCTGGCAAGTCTCTCCAGAGGCCGAGCGAGTCTCTACAGAGGCCAGGCGAGTCTCTCCAGGGGCCGGGCGAGTCTCTCCAGAGACCGGCGAGTCTCTCCAGAGGCCGGGCGAGTCTCTACAGAGGCCAGGCGAGTCTGTCGAGAGGCCCGGCGAGTCTGTCAAGAGGCCGGGCGAGCCTCTAGAGAGGCCGGGCGAGTCTCTCCAGGGGCCGGGCGAGGCTCTCCAGAGGCCGGGCGAGTCTCTACAGCGGCCGGGCGAGTCTCTCGAGACACTGGGCGAGTCTGTCCAGGGGCCGGGCGAGTCTCTCCAGAGGCCGGTCGTGACTCTCCGGGGGCCGGGTGAGTCTCTCCAGAGGCCGGTCGTGACTCTCCGGGGGCCGGGTGAGTCTCTCCAGGGGCCGGGTGAGTCTCTCCAGGGGCCGGGTGAGTCTCTCCAGGGGCCAGGCGAGTCTCTCCAGAGGCTGGGCGAGTCTCTACAGAGGCTGAGCGAGTCTTTACAGAGGCCAGGCGAGTCTGTCGAGAGGCCGGGCGAGCCTCTACAGAGGCTGGGCGAGGCTCTCCAGAGGCCGGGCGAGTCTCTCCAGAGGCCGGTCGAGACTCTCCAGAGGCCGGTCGAGACTCTCCGGGGGCCGGGTGAGTCTCTCCAGGGGCCGGGTCAGTCTCTCTAGGGGCCGGGCGAGTCTCTACAGAGGCCGGGCGAATCTCTCCAGAGGCCTCGCGAGTCTATACAGAGGCCGGGCGAGTCTCTCCAGGGGCCGGGCGAGGCTCTCCAGAGGCCGGGCGAGTCTCTACAGTGGCCGGGCGAGTCTCTCGAGACACTGGGCGAGTCTGTCCAGGGGCCGGGCGAGTCTCTCCAGAGGCCGGTCGTGACTCTCCGGAGGCCGGGTGAGTCTCTCCAGGGGCCGGGTGAGTCTCTCCAGGGGCCGGGTGAGTCTCTCCAGGGGCCAGGTGAGTCTCTCCAGGGGCCAGGCGAGTCTCTCCAGAGGCTGGGCGAGTCTCTACAGAAGCTGGGCGAGTCTCTACAGAGGCCTGGCGAGTCTGTCGAGAGGCCCGGCGAGTCTGTCGAGAGGCCGGGCGAGTCTCTCCAGGGGCCGGGTGAGTCTCTCCAGAGGTCGGGCGAGTCTCTACAGTGACCGGGCGAGTCTCTCCAGGAGCCGGGCGAGTCTCTCCAAAGGCCGGGCGAGTCTCTCCAGGGGCCGGGCGAGTCTCTCCAGAGGCCGGTCGAGACTCTCCGGGGGCCGGGTGAGTCTCTCCAGGGGCCGGGTCAGTCTCTCTAGGGGCCGGGCGAGTCTCTACTGAGGCCGGGCGAGTCTCTCCAGAGGCCATGCGAGTCTATACAGAGGCCGGGCGAGTCTCTACAGAGGCTGGGCGAGTCTTTACAGAGGCCAGGCGAGTCTGTCAAGAGGCCTGACGATTCTGTCGAGTGGCCGGGCGAGTCTCTCCAGAGCCTGGGCGAGTCTCTACAGAGGCTGGGTGAGTCTCTCCAGGGGCCAGGCGAGTCTCTCCAGAGGCTGGGCGAGTCTCTACAGAGGCTGGGCGAGTCTTTACAGAGGCCAGGCGAGTCTGTCGAGAGGCCGGGCGAGCCTTTAGAGAGGCCGGGCGAGTCTCTCCAGGGGCCGGGCGAGTCTCTGCAGAGGCAGGGCAAGTCTCTACAGAGGCTGGGCGAGTCTCTACAGAGGCCAGGCGAGTCTGTCGAGAGGCCCGGCAAGTCTGTCGAGAGGCCGGGCGAGTCTCTCCAGGGGCCGGGCGAGTCTCTCCAGAGGCCGGGCGAGTCTCTACAGTGGCCGGGCGAGTCTCTCGAGACACTGGGCGAGTCTCTCCAGTGGCCGGGCGAGTCTTTCAAGACAGCGGGCGAGTCTCTCCAGGGGCCGGGCGAGTCTCTCCAGAGGCCGGTCGAGACTCTCCGGGGGCCGGGTGAGTCTCTCCAGGGGCCGGGTCAGTCTCTCTAGGGGCCAGGCGAGTCTCTACAGAGGCCGGGCGAGTCTCTACAGATGCCATGCGAGTCTATACAGAGGCCGGGCGAGTCTCTACAGAGGCTGGGCGAGTCTTTACAGAGGCCAGGCGAGTCTGTCAAGAGGCCCGACGATTCTGTCGAGAGGCCGGGCGAGTTTCTCCAGAGCCTGGGCGAGTCTCTACAGAGGCTGGGTGAGTCTCTCCAGGGGCCAGGCGAGTCTCTCCAGAGGCTGGGCGAGTCTCTACAGAGGCTGGGCGAGTCTTTACAGAGGCCAGGCGAGTCTGTCGAGAGGCCGGGCGAGCCTTTAGAGAGGCCGGGCGAGTCTCTCCAGGGGCCGGGCGAGTCTCTCCAGAGGCAGGGCAAGTCTCTCCAGAGGCTGGGCGAGTCTCTACAGAGGCCAGGCGAGTCTGTCGAGAGGCCCGGCAAGTCTGTCGAGAGGCCGGGCGAGTCTCTCCAGGGGCCGGGCGAGTCTCTCCAGAGGCCGGGCGAGTCTCTACAGTGGCCGGGCGAGTCTCTCGAGACACTGGGCGAGTCTCTCCAGTGGCCGGGCGAGTCTTTCGAGACAGCGGGCGAGTCTCTCCAGGGGCCGGGCGAGTCTCTCCAGAGGCCGGTCGAGACTCTCCGGGGGCCGGGTGAGTCTCTCCAGGGGCCGGGTCAGTCTCTCTAGGGGCCGGGCGAGTCTCTACAGAGGCCGGGCGAGTCTCTCCAGAGGCCATGCGAGTCTATACAGAGGCCAGGCGAGTCTCTACAGAGGCTGGGCGAGTCTTTACAGAGGCCAGGCGAGTCTGTCAAGAGGCCGGACGATTCTGTCGAGAGGCCGGGCGAGTCTCTCCAGAGCCTGGGCGAGTCTCTACAGAGGCTGGGTGAGTCTCTCCAGGGGCCAGGCGAGTCTGTCGAGAGGCCGGGCGAGCCTTTAGAGAGGCCGTGCGAGTCTCTCCAGGGGCCGGGCGAGTCTCTCCAGAGGCAGGGCAAGTCTCTACAGAGGCTGGGCGAGTCTCTACAGAGGCCAGGCGAGTCTGTCGAGAGGCCCGGCGAGCCTCTACAGAGGCTGGGCGAGGCTCTCCAGAGGCCGGGTGAGTCTCTCCAGAGGCCGGTCGAGACTCTCCGGGGGCCGGGTGAGTCTCTCCAGGGGCCGGGTCAGTCTCTCTAGGGGCCGGGCGAGTCTCTACGGAGGCCGGGCGAATCTCTCCAGAGGCCATGCGAGTCTATACAGAGGCCGGGCGAGTCTCTCCAGGGGCCGGGCGAGGCTCTCCAGAGGCCGGGCGAGTCTCTACAGTGGCCGGGCGAGTCTCTCGAGACACTGGGCGAGTCTGTCCAGGGGCCGGGCGAGTCTCTCCAGAGGCCGGTCGTGACTCTCCGGAGGCCGGGTGAGTCTCTCCAGGGGCCGGGTGAGTCTCTCCAGGGGCCGGGTGAGTCTCTCCAGGGGCCAGGCGAGTCTCTCCAGAGGCTGGGCGAGTCTCTACAGAAGCTGGGCGAGTCTCTACAGAGGCCTGGCGAGTCTGTCGAGAGGCCCGGCGAGTCTGTCGAGAGGCCGGGCGAGTCTCTCCAGGGGCCGGGTGAGTCTCTCCAGAGGTTGGGCGAGTCTCTACAGTGACCGGGCGAGTCTCTCCAGGAGCCGGGCGAGTCTCTCCAAAGGCCGGGCGAGTCTCTCCAGGGGCCGGGCGAGTCTCTCCAGAGGCCGGTCGAGACTCTCCGGGGGCCGGGTGAGTCTCTCCAGGGGCCGGGTCAGTCTCTCTAGGGGCCGGGCGAGTCTCTACTGAGGCCGGGCGAGTCTCTCCAGAGGCCATGCGAGTCTCTACAGAGGCCGGGCGAGTCTCTACAGAGGCTGGGCGAGTCTTTACAGAGGCCAGGCGAGTCTGTCAAGAGGCCCGACGATTCTGTCGAGAGGCCGGGCGAGTCTCTCCAGAGCCTGGGCGAGTCTCTACAGAGGCTGGGTGAGTCTCTCCAGGGGCCAGGCGAGTCTCTCCAGAGGCTGGGCGAGTCTCTACAGAGGCTGGGCGAGTCTTTACAGAGGCCAGGCGAGTCTGTCGAGAGGCCGGGCGAGCCTTTAGAGAGGCCGGGCGAGTCTCTCCAGGGGCCGGGCGAGTCTCTGCAGAGGCAGGGCAAGTCTCTACAGAGGCTGGGCGAGTCTCTACAGAGGCCAGGCGAGTCTGTCGAGAGGCCCGGCAAGTCTGTCGAGAGGCCGGGCGAGTCTCTCCAGGGGCCGGGCGAGTCTCTCCAGAGGCCGGGCGAGTCTCTACAGTGGCCGGGCGAGTCTCTCGAGACACTGGGCGAGTCTCTCCAGTGGCCGGGCGAGTCTTTCAAGACAGCGGGCGAGTCCCTCCAGGGGCCGGGCGAGTCTCTCCAGAGGCCGGTCGAGACTCTCCGGGGGCCGGGTGAGTCTCTCCAGGGGCCGGGTCAGTCTCTCTAGGGGCCAGGCGAGTCTCTACAGAGGCCGGGCGAGTCTCTACAGATGCCATGCGAGTCTATACAGAGGCCGGGCGAGTCTCTACAGAGGCTGGGCGAGTCTTTACAGAGGCCAGGCGAGTCTGTCAAGAGGCCCGACGATTCTGTCGAGAGGCCGGGCGAGTTTCTCCAGAGCCTGGGCGAGTCTCTACAGAGGCTGGGTGAGTCTCTCCAGGGGCCAGGCGAGTCTCTCCAGAGGCTGGGCGAGTCTCTACAGAGGCTGGGCGAGTCTTTACAGAGGCCAGGCGAGTCTGTCGAGAGGCCGGGCGAGCCTTTAGAGAGGCCGGGCGAGTCTCTCCAGGGGCCGGGCGAGTCTCTCCAGAGGCAGGGCAAGTCTCTCCAGAGGCTGGGCGAGTCTCTACAGAGGCCAGGCGAGTCTGTCGAGAGGCCCGGCAAGTCTGTCGAGAGGCCGGGCGAGTCTCTCCAGGGGCCGGGCGAGTCTCTCCAGAGGCCGGGCGAGTCTCTACAGTGGCCGGGCGAGTCTCTCGAGACACTGGGCGAGTCTCTCCAGTGGCCGGGCGAGTCTTTCGAGACAGCGGGCGAGTCTCTCCAGGGGCCGGGCGAGTCTCTCCAGAGGCCGGTCGAGACTCTCCGGGGGCCGGGTGAGTCTCTCCAGGGGCCGGGTCAGTCTCTCTAGGGGCCGGGCGAGTCTCTACAGAGGCCGGGCGAGTCTCTCCAGAGGCCATGCGAGTCTATACAGAGGCCAGGCGAGTCTGTACAGAGGCTGGGCGAGTCTTTACAGAGGCCAGGCGAGTCTGTCAAGAGGCCGGACGATTATGTCGAGAGGCCGGGCGAGTCTCTCCAGAGCCTGGGCGAGTCTCTACAGAGGCTGGGTGAGTCTCTCCAGGGGCCAGGCGAGTCTGTCGAGAGGCCGGGCGAGCCTTTAGAGAGGCCGTGCGAGTCTCTCCAGGGGCCGGGCGAGTCTCTCCAGAGGCAGGGCAAGTCTCTACAGAGGCTGGGCGAGTCTCTACAGAGGCCAGGCGAGTCTGTCGAGAGGCCCGGCGAGCCTCTACAGAGGCTGGGCGAGGCTCTCCAGAGGCCGGGTGAGTCTCTCCAGAGGCCGGTCGAGACTCTCCGGGGGCCGGGTGAGTCTCTCCAGGGGCCGGGTCAGTCTCTCTAGGGGCCGGGCGAGTCTCTACGGAGGCCGGGCGAATCTCTCCAGAGGCCATGCGAGTCTATACAGAGGCCGGGCGAGTCTCTCCAGGGGCCGGGCGAGGCTCTCCAGAGGCCGGGCGAGTCTCTACAGTGGCCGGGCGAGTCTCTCGAGACACTGGGCGAGTCTGTCCAGGGGCCGGGCGAGTCTCTCCAGAGGCCGGTCGTGACTCTCCGGAGGCCGGGTGAGTCTCTCCAGGGGCCGGGTGAGTCTCTCCAGGGGCCGGGTGAGTCTCTCCAGGGGCCGGGTGAGTCTCTCCAGGGGCCAGGCGAGTCTCTCCAGAGGCTGGGCGAGTCTCTACAGAAGCTGGGCGAGTCTCTACAGAGGCCTGGCGAGTCTGTCGAGAGGCCCGGCGAGTCTGTCGAGAGGCCGGGCGAGTCTCCCCAGGGGCCGGGTGAGTCTCTCCAGAGGTTGGGCGAGTCTCTACAGTGACCGGGCGAGTCTCTCCAGGAGCCGGGCGAGTCTCTCCAAAGGCCGGGCGAGTCTCTCCAGGGGCCGGGCGAGTCTCTCCAGAGGCCGGTCGAGACTCTCCGGGGGCCGGGTGAGTCTCTCCAGGGGCCGGGTCAGTCTCTCTAGGGGCCGGGCGAGTCTCTACTGAGGCCGGGCGAGTCTCTCCAGAGGCCATGCGAGTCTATACAGAGGCCGGGCGAGTCTCTACAGAGGCTGGGCGAGTCTTTACAGAGGCCAGGCGAGTCTGTCAAGAGGCCCGACGATTCTGTCGAGAGGCCGGGCGAGTCTCTCCAGAGCCTGGGCGAGTCTCTACAGAGGCTGGGTGAGTCTCTCCAGGGGCCAGGCGAGTCTCTCCAGAGGCTGGGCGAGTCTCTACAGAGGCTGGGCGAGTCTTTACAGAGGCCAGGCGAGTCTGTCGAGAGGCCGGGCGAGCCTTTAGAGAGGCCGGGCGAGTCTCTCCAGGGGCCGGGCGAGTCTCTGCAGAGGCAGGGCAAGTCTCTACAGAGGCTGGGCGAGTCTCTACAGAGGCCAGGCGAGTCTGTCGAGAGGCCCGGCAAGTCTGTCGAGAGGCCGGGCGAGTCTCTCCAGGGGCCGGGCGAGTCTCTCCAGAGGCCGGGCGAGTCTCTACAGTGGCTGGGCGAGTCTCTCGAGACACTGGGCGAGTCTCTCCAGTGGCCGGGCGAGTCTTTCAAGACAGCGGGCGAGTCTCTCCAGGGGCCGGGCGAGTCTCTCCAGAGGCCGGTCGAGACTCTCCGGGGGCCGGGTGAGTCTCTCCAGGGGCCGGGTCAGTCTCTCTAGGGGCCAGGCGAGTCTCTACAGAGGCCGGGCGAGTCTCTACAGATGCCATGCGAGTCTATACAGAGGCCGGGCGAGTCTCTACAGAGGCTGGGCGAGTCTTTACAGAGGCCAGGCGAGTCTGTCAAGAGGCCCGACGATTCTGTCGAGAGGCCGGGCGAGTTTCTCCAGAGCCTGGGCGAGTCTCTACAGAGGCTGGGTGAGTCTCTCCAGGGGCCAGGCGAGTCTCTCCAGAGGCTGGGCGAGTCTCTACAGAGGCTGGGCGAGTCTTTACAGAGGCCAGGCGAGTCTGTCGAGAGGCCGGGCGAGCCTTTAGAGAGGCCGGGCGAGTCTCTCCAGGGGCCGGGCGAGTCTCTCCAGAGGCAGGGCAAGTCTCTACAGAGGCTGGGCGAGTCTCTACAGAGGCCAGGCGAGTCTGTCGAGAGGCCCGGCAAGTCTGTCGAGAGGCCGGGCGAGTCTCTCCAGGGGCCGGGCGAGTCTCTCCAGAGGCCGGGCGAGTCTCTACAGTGGCCGGGCGAGTCTCTCGAGACACTGGGCGAGTCTCTCCAGTGGCCGGGCGAGTCTTTCGAGACAGCGGGCGAGTCTCTCCAGGGGCCGGGCGAGTCTCTCCAGAGGCCGGTCGAGACTCTCCGGGGGCCGGGTGAGTCTCTCCAGGGGCCGGGTCAGTCTCTTTAGGGGCCGGGCGAGTCTCTACAGAGGCCGGGCGAGTCTCTCCAGAGGCCATGCGAGTCTATACAGAGGCCAGGCGAGTCTCTACAGAGGCTGGGCGAGTCTTTACAGAGGCCAGGCGAGTCTGTCAAGAGGCCGGACGATTCTGTCGAGAGGCCGGGCGAGTCTCTCCAGAGCCTGGGCGAGTCTCTACAGAGGCTGGGTGAGTCTCTCCAGGGGCCAGGCGAGTCTGTCGAGAGGCCGGGCGAGCCTTTAGAGAGGCCGTGCGAGTCTCTCCAGGGGCCGGGCGAGTCTCTCCAGAGGCAGGGCAAGTCTCTACAGAGGCTGGGCGAGTCTCTACAGAGGCCAGGCGAGTCTGTCGAGAGGCCCGGCAAGTCTGTCGAGAGGCCGGGCGAGTCTCTCCAGGGGCCGGGCGAGTCTCTCCAGAGGCCGGGCGAGTCTCTACAGTGGCCGGGCGAGTCTCTCGAGACACTGGGCGAGTCTCTCCAGGGGCCGGGCGAGTCTCTCCAGAGGCCGGTCGAGACTCTCCGGGGGCCGGGTGAGTCTCTCCGGGGGCCGGATGAGTCTCTCCAGGGGCTTGGCGAGTCTCTACAGAGGCTGGGCGAGTCTCTACAGAGGCCAGGCGAGTCTGTCGAGAGGCCCGGCGAGTTTGTCGAGAGGCCGGGCGAGTCTCTCCAGGGGCCGGGTGAGTCTCTCCAGAGGCCGGGCGAGTCTCTCGAGACAGCGGGCGAGTCTCCCAGGGGTCAGGCGAGTCTCTCCAGAGGCCGGTCGAGACTCTCCGGGGGCCGGGTGAGTCTCTCCAGGGGCCGGGTCAGTCTCTCTAGGGGCCGGGCGAGTCTCTACAGAGGTCGGGCGAGTCTCTCCAGAGGCCATGCGAGTCTATACAGAGGCCGGGCGAGTCTCTCCAAAGGCTGGGCGAGTTTCTTCAGGTGCCAGGCGAGTCTCTAGAGAGGCCGGGCGAGTCTCTCCAGAGGCCGGGCGAGTCTCTCCAGAGGCCGGGCCAGTCTCTACAGAGGCCGGGCGAGTCTCTACAGAGGCCGTGCGAGTCTCTCCAGTGGCTGGACGAGGCTCTCCAGAGGCTGGGCGAGTCTCTCCAAGGGCGGACGAGAGCAAGTCTCTCCAGAGACCTGGCTAGTCTCTCCAGAGGCCGAGCGAGTCTCTTCAGAGGCCGGGCGATTCTCTCCAGAGGCCGGGCGAGTCTCTCCAGGGGCCAGGCGAGTCTCTGCAGAGGACGGACAAGTCTCTCTAGAGGCCGGGCGAGTCTCTCCAAAGGCCGGGGCGATGGCGAGTCTCTTCAGAGACCTGGCGAGTCTCTCCAGAGGCCGAGCGAGTCTCTACAGAGGCCGGGCGAGTCTCTCCAGAGACCAGGCGAGTCTCTCCAGAGGCCGGGCGAGTCTCTACAGAGGCCAGGCGAGTCTGTCGAGAGGCCCGGCGAGTCTGTCGAGAGGCCGGGCGAGTCTCTCCAGGGGCCGGGTGAGTCTCTCCAGAGGTCGGACGAGTCTCTACAGTGGCCGGGCGAGTCTCTCCAGAGGCCGGGCGAGTCTCTACAGTGGCCGGGCGAGTCGAGAAACTGGGTGAGTCTCTCCAGAGGCCGAGCGAGTCTCTACAGAGGCCAGGCGAGTCTCTACAGAGGACGGGCAAGTCTCTCTAGAGGCCAGGCGAGTCTCTCCAGAGGCCGGGCGATGGCGAGTCTCTTCAGAGGCCAGGCGAGTCTCTCCAGGGGTGGACGAGGGCAAGTCTCTCCAGAAACCTGGCAAGTCTCTCCAGAGGCCGAGCGAGTCTCTACAGAGGCCAGGCGAGTCTCTCCAGGGGCCGGGCGAGTCTCTCCAGAGACCGGCGAGTCTCTCCAGAGGCCGGGCGAGTCTCTACAGAGGCCAGGCGAGTCTGTCGAGAGGCCCGGCGAGTCTGTCAAGAGGCCGGGCGAGCCTCTAGAGAGGCCGGGCGAGTCTCTCCAGGGGCCGGGCGAGGCTCTCCAGAGGCCGGGCGAGTCTCTCGAGACACTGGGCGAGTCTGTCCAGGGGCCGGGCGAGTCTCTCCAGAGGCCGGTCGTGACTCTCCGGGGGCCGGGTGAGTCTCTCCAGAGGCCGGTCGTGACTCTCCGGGGGCCGGGTGAGTCTCTCCATGGGCCGGGTGAGTCTCTCCAGGGGCCGGGTGAGTCTCTCCAGGGGCCAGGCGAGTCTCTCCAGAGGCTGGGCGACTCTCTACAGAGGCTGAGCGAGTATTTACAGAGGCCAGGCGAGTCTGTCGAGAGGCCGGGCGAGCCTCTACAGAGGCTGGGCGAGGCTCTCCAGAGGCCGGGCGAGTCTCTCCAGAGGCCGGTCGAGACTCTCCGGGGGCCGGGTGAGTCTCTCCAGGGGCCGGGTCAGTCTCTCTAGGGGCCGGGCGAGTCTCTACAGAGGCCGGGTGAGTCTCTCCAGGGGCCGGGCGAGGCTCTCCAGAGGCCGGGCGAGTCTCTACAGTGGCCGGGCGAGTCTCTCGAGACACTGGGCGAGTCTGTCCAGGGGCCGGGCGAGTCTCTCCAGAGGCCGGTCGTGACTCTCCGGGGGCCGGGTGAGTCTCTCCAGGGGCCGGGTGAGTCTCTCCAGGGGCCGGGTGAGTCTCTCCAGGGGCCAGGCGAGTCTCTCCAGAGGCTGGGCGAGTCTCTACAGAAGCTGGGCGAGTCTCTACAGAGGCCAGGCGAGTCTGTAGAGAGGCCCGGCGAGTCTGTCGAGAGGCCGGGCGAGTCTCTCCAGGGGCCGGGTGAGTCTCTGCAGAGGTCGGGCGAGTCTCTACAGTGACCGGGCGAGTCTCTCCAGGAGCCGGGCGAGTCTCTCCAAAGGCCGGGCGAGTCTCTCCAGGGGCCGGGCGAGTCTCTCCAAAGGCCGTGCGAGTCTCTACAGAGGACAGGTGAGTCTGTCGAAAGGCCCAGCGAGTTTGTCGAGAGGCTGGGCGAGTCTCTCCAGGGGCCGGGTGAGTCTCTCCAGAGGCCAGGCGAGTATCTACAGAGGCCGGGCGAGTCTGTCGAGAGGCCCGGCGAGTCTGTCGAGAGGCCGGGCGAGTCTCTCCAGAGCCTGGGCGAGTCTCTACAGAGGCTGGGTGAGTCTCTCCAGGGGCCAGGCGAGTCTCTCCAGAGGCTGGGCGAGTCTCTACAGAGGCTGGGCGAGTCTTTACAGAGGCCAGGCGAGCCTTTAGAGAGGCCGGGCGAGTCTCTCCAGGGGCCGGGCGAGTCTCTCCAGAGGCAGGGCAAGTCTCTACAGAGGCTGGGCGAGTCTCTACAGAGGCCAGGCGAGTCTGTCGAGAGGCCCGGCAAGTCTGTCGAGAGGCCGGGCGAGTCTCTCCAGGGGCCGGGCGAGTCTCTCCAGAGGCCGGGCAAGTCTCTACAGTGGCCGGGCGAGTCTCTCGAGACACTGGGCGAGTCTCTCCAGTGGCCGGGCGAGTCTTTCGAGACAGCGGGCGAGTCTCTCCAGGGGCCGGGCGAGTCTCTCCAGAGGCCGGTCGAGACTCTCCGGGGGCCGGGTGAGTCTCTCCAGGGGCCGGGTCAGTCTCTCTAGGGGCCGGGCGAGTCTCTACAGAGGCCGGGCGAGTCTCTCCAGAGGCCATGCGAGTCTATACAGAGGCCGGGCGAGTCTCTACAGAGGCAGGGCGAGTCTTTACAGAGGCCAGGCGAGTCTGTCAAGAGGCCCGACGATTCTGTCGAGAGGCCGGGCGAGTCTCTCCAGAGCCTGGGCGAGTCTCTACAGAGGCTGGGTGAGTCTCTCCAGGGGCCAGGCGAGTCTGTCGAGAGGCCGGGCGAGCCTTTAGAGAGGCCGTGCGAGTCTCTCCAGGGGCCGGGCGAGTCTCTCCAGAGGCAGGGCAAGTCTCTACAGAGGCTGGGCGAGTCTCTACAGAGGCCAGGCGAGTCTGTCGAGAGGCCCGGCAAGTCTGTCGGGAGGCCGGGCGAGTCTCTCCAGGGGCCGGGCGAGTCTCTCCAGAGGCCGGGCGAGTCTCTCGAGAGGCAGGGCAAGTCTCTACAGAGGCTGGGCGAGTCTCTACAGAGGCCAGGCGAGTCTGTCGAGAGGCCCGGCAAGTCTGTCGAGAGGCCGGGCGAGTCTCTCCAGGGGCCGGGCGAGTCTCTCCAGAGGCCGGGCGAGTCTCTACAGTGGCCGGGCGAGTCTCTAGAGACACTGGGCGAGTCTCTCCAGTGGCCGGGCGAGTCTTTCGAGACAGCGGGCGAGTCTCTCCAGGGGCCGGGCGAGTCTCTCCAGAGGCCGGTCGAGACTCTCCGGGGGCCGGGTGAGTCTCTCCAGGGGCCGGGTCAGTCTCTCTAGGGGCCGGGCGAGTCTCTACAGAGGCCGGGCGAGTCTCTCCAGAGGCCATGCGAGTCTATACAGAGGCCAGGCGAGTCTCTACAGAGGCTGGGCGAGTCTTTACAGAGGCCAGGCGAGTCTGTCAAGAGGCCGGACGATTCTGTCGAGAGGCCGGGCGAGTCTCTCCAGAGCCTGGGCGAGTCTCTACAGAGGCTGGGTGAGTCCCTCCAGGGGCCAGGCGAGTCTGTCGAGAGGCCGGGCGAGCCTTTAGAGAGGCCGTGCGAGTCTCTCCAGGGGCCGGGCGAGTCTCTCCAGAGGCAGGGCAAGTCTCTACAGAGGCTGGGCGAGTCTCTACAGAGGCCAGGCGAGTCTGTCGAGAGGACCGGCAAGTCTGTCGAGAGGCCGGGCGAGTCTCTCCAGGGGCCGGGCGAGTCTCTCCAGAGGCCGGGCGAGTCTCTACAGTGGCCGGGCGAGTCTCTCGAGACACTGGGCGAGTCTCTCCAGGGGCCGGGCGAGTCTCTCCAGAGGCCGGTCGAGACTCTCCGGGGGCCGGGTGAGTCTCTCCGGGGGCCGGATGAGTCTCTCCAGGGGCTTGGCGAGTCTCTACAGAGGCTGGGCGAGTCTCTACAGAGGCCAGGCGAGTCTGTCGAGAGGCCCGGCGAGTTTGTCGAGAGGCCGGGCGAGTCTCTCCAGGGGCCGGGTGAGTCTCTCCAGAGGCCGGGCGAGTCTCTCGAGACAGCGGGCGAGTCTCCCAGGGGTCGGGCGAGTCTCTCCAGAGGCCGGTCGAGACTCTCCGGGGGCCGGGTGAGTCTCTCCAGGGGCCGGGTCAGTCTCTCTAGGGGCCGGGCGAGTCTCTACAGAGGTCGGGCGAGTCTCTCCAGAGGCCATGCGAGTCTATACAGAGGCCGGGCGAGTCTCTCCAAAGGCTGGGCGAGTTTCTTCAGGTGCCAGGCGAGTCTCTAGAGAGGCCGGGCGAGTCTCTCCAGAGGCCGGGCCAGTCTCTACAGAGGCCGGGCGAGTCTCTACAGAGGCCGTGCGAGTCTCTCCAGTGGCTGGACGAGGCTCTCCAGAGGCTGGGCGAGTCTCTCCAAGGGCGGACGAGAGCAAGTCTCTCCAGAGACCTGGCTAGTCTCTCCAGAGGCCGAGCGAGTCTCTTCAGAGGCCGGGCGATTCTCTCAAGAGGCCGGGCGAGTCTCTCCAGGGGCCAGGCGAGTCTCTGCAGAGGACGGACAAGTCTCTCTAGAGGCCGGGCGAGTCTCTCCAAAGGCCGGGCGAGTCTCTACAGAGACCTGGCGAGTCTCTCCAGAGGCCGAGCGAGTCTCTACAGAGGCCGGGCGAGTCTCTCCAGAGACCAGGCGAGTCTCTCCAGAGGCCGGGCGAGTCTCTACAGAGGCCAGGCGAGTCTGTCGAGAGGCCCGGCGAGTCTGTCGAGAGGCCGGGCGAGTCTCTCCAGGGGCCGGGTGAGTCTCTCCAGAGGTCGGACGAGTCTCTACAGTGGCCGGGCGAGTCTCTCCAGAGGCCGGGCGAGTCTCTACAGTGGCCGGGCGAGTCGAGAAACTGGGTGAGTCTCTCCAGAGGCCGAGCGAGTCTCTACAGAGGCCAGGCGAGTCTCTACAGAGGACGGGCAAGTCTCTCTAGAGGCCAGGCGAGTCTCTCCAGAGGCCGGGCGATGGCGAGTCTCTTCAGAGGCCAGGCGAGTCTCTCCAGGGGCGGACGAGGGCAAGTCTCTCCAGAAACCTGGCAAGTCTCTCCAGAGGCCGAGCGAGTCTCTACAGAGGCCAGGCGAGTCTCTCCAGGGGCCGGGCGAGTCTCTCCAGAGACCGGCGAGTCTCTCCAGAGGCCGGGCGAGTCTCTACAGAGGCCAGGCGAGTCTGTCGAGAGGCCCGGCGAGTCTGTCAAGAGGCCGGGCGAGCCTCTAGAGAGGCCGGGCGAGTCTCTCCAGGGGCCGGGCGAGGCTCTCCAGAGGCCGGGCGAGTCTCTACAGCGGCCGGGCGAGTCTCTCGAGACACTGGGCGAGTCTGTCCATGGGCCGGGCGAGTCTCTCCAGAGGCCGGTCGTGACTCTCCGGGGGCCGGGTGAGTCTCTCCAGAGGCCGGTCGTGACTCTCCGGGGGCCGGGTGAGTCTCTCCAGGGGCCGGGTGAGTCTCTCCAGGGGCCGGGTGAGTCTCTCCAGGGGCCAGGCGAGTCTCTCCAGAGGCTGTGCGAGTCTCTACAGAGGCTGAGCGAGTCTTTACAGAGGCCAGGCGAGTCTGTCGAGAGGCCGGGCGAGCCTCTACAGAGGCTGGGCGAGGCTCTCCAGAGGCCGGGCGAGTCTCTCCAGAGGCCGGTCGAGACTCTCCGGGGGTCGGGTGAGTCTCTCCAGGGGCCGGGTCAGTCTCTCTAGGGGCCGGGCGAGTCTCTACAGAGGCCGGGCGAATCTCTCCAGAGGCCTCGCGAGTCTATACAGAGGCCGGGCGAGTCTCTCCAGGGGCCGGGCGAGGCTCTCCAGAGGCCGGGCGAGTCTCTACAGTGGCCGGGCGAGTCTCTCGAGACACTGGGCGAGTCTGTCCAGGGGCCGGGCGAGGCTCTCCAGAGGCCGGTCGTGACTCTCCGGAGGCCGGGTGAGTCTCTCCAGGGGCCGGGTGAGTCTCTCCAGGGGCCGGGTGAGTCTCTCCAGGGGCCAGGTGAGTCTCTCCAGGGGCCAGGCGAGTCTCTCCAGAGGCTGGGCGAGTCTCTACAGAAGCTGGGCGAGTCTCTACAGAGGCCTGGCGAGTCTGTCGAGAGGCCCGGCGAGTCTGTCGAGAGGCCGGGCGAGTCTCTCCAGGGGCCGGGTGAGTCTCTCCAGAGGTCGGGCGAGTCTCTACAGTGACCGGGCGAGTCTCTCCAGGAGCCGGGCGAGTCTCTCCAAAGGCCGGGCGAGTCTCTCCAGGGGCCGGGCGAGTCTCTCCAGAGGCCGGTCGAGACTCTCCGGGGGCCGGGTGAGTCTCTCCAGGGGCCGGGTCAGTCTCTCTAGGGGCCGGGCGAGTCTCTACTGAGGCCGGGCGAGTCTCTCCAGAGGCCATGCGAGTCTATACAGAGGCCGGGCGAGTCTCTACAGAGGCTGGGCGAGTCTTTACAGAGGCCAGGCGAGTCTGTCAAGAGGCCTGACGATTCTGTCGAGAGGCCGGGCGAGTCTCTCCAGAGCCTGGGCGAGTCTCTACAGAGGCTGGGTGAGTCTCTCCAGGGGCCAGGCGAGTCTCTCCAGAGGCTGGGCGAGTCTCTACAGAGGCTGGGCGAGTCTTTACAGAGGCCAGGCGAGTCTGTCGAGAGGCCGGGCGAGCCTTTAGAGAGGCCGGGCGAGTCTCTCCAGGGGCCGGGCGAGTCTCTGCAGAGGCAGGGCAAGTCTCTACAGAGGCTGGGCGAGTCTCTACAGAGGCCAGGCGAGTCTGTCGAGAGGCCCGGCAAGTCTGTCGAGAGGCCGGGCGAGTCTCTCCAGGGGCCGGGCGAGTCTCTCCAGAGGCCGGGCGAGTCTCTACAGTGGCCGGGCGAGTCTCTCGAGACACTGGGCGAGTCTCTCCAGTGGCCGGGCGAGTCTTTCAAGACAGCGGGCGAGTCTCTCCAGGGGCCGGGCGAGTCTCTCCAGAGGCCGGTCGAGACTCTCCGGGGGCCGGGTGAGTCTCTCCAGGGGCCGGGTCAGTCTCTCTAGGGGCCAGGCGAGTCTCTACAGAGGCCGGGCGAGTCTCTACAGATGCCATGCGAGTCTATACAGAGGCCGGGCGAGTCTCTACAGAGGCTGGGCGAGTCTTTACAGAGGCCAGGCCAGTCTGTCAAGAGGTCCGACGATTCTGTCGAGAGGCCGGGCGAGTTTCTCCAGAGCCTGGGCGAGTCTCTACAGAGGCTGGGTGAGTCTCTCCAGGGGCCAGGCGAGTCTCTCCAGAGGCTGGGCGAGTCTCTACAGAGGCTGGGCGAGTCTTTACAGAGGCCAGGCGAGTCTGTCGAGAGGCCGGGCGAGCCTTTAGAGAGGCCGGGCGAGTCTCTCCAGGGGCCGGGCGAGTCTCTCCAGAGGCAGGGCAAGTCTCTCCAGAGGCTGGGCGAGTCTCTACAGAGGCCAGGCGAGTCTGTCGAGAGGCCCGGCAAGTCTGTCGAGAGGCCGGGCGAGTCTCTCCAGGGGCCGGGCGAGTCTCTCCAGAGGCCGGGCGAGTCTCTACAGTGGCCGGGCGAGTCTCTCGAGACACTGGGCGAGTCTCTCCAGTGGCCGGGCGAGTCTTTCGAGACAGCGGGCGAGTCTCTCCAGGGGCCGGGCGAGTCTCTCCAGAGGCCGGTCGAGACTCTCCGGGGGCCGGGTGAGTCTCTCCAGGGGCCGGGTCAGTCTCTCTAGGGGCCGGGCGAGTCTCTACAGAGGCCGGGCGAGTCTCTCCAGAGGCCATGCGAGTCTATACAGAGGCCAGGCGAGTCTCTACAGAGGCTGGGCGAGTCTTTACAGAGGCCAGGCGAGTCTGTCAAGAGGCCGGACGATTCTGTCGAGAGGCCGGGCGAGTCTCTCCAGAGCCTGGGCGAGTCTCTACAGAGGCTGGGTGAGTCTCTCCAGGGGCCAGGCGAGTCTGTCGAGAGGCCCGGCGAGTCTGTCAAGAGGCCGGGCGAGCCTCTAGAGAGGCCGGGCGAGTCTCTCCAGGGGCCGGGCGAGGCTCTCCAGAGGCCAGGCGAGTCTGTCAAGAGGCCCGACGATTCTGTCGAGAGGCCGGGCGAGTTTCTCCAGAGCCTGGGCGAGTCTCTACAGAGGCTGGGTGAGTCTCTCCAGGGGCCAGGCGAGTCTCTCCAGAGGCTGGGCGAGTCTCTACAGAGGCTGGGCGAGTCTTTACAGAGGCCAGGCGAGTCTGTCGAGAGGCCGGGCGAGCCTTTAGAGAGGCCGGGCGAGTCTCTCCAGGGGCCGGGCGAGTCTCTCCAGAGGCAGGGCAAGTCTCTCCAGAGGCTGGGCGAGTCTCTACAGAGGCCAGGCGAGTCTGTCGAGAGGCCCGGCAAGTCTGTCGAGAGGCCGGGCGAGTCTCTCCAGGGGCCGGGCGAGTCTCTCCAGAGGCCGGGCGAGTCTCTACAGTGGCCGGGCGAGTCTCTCGAGACACTGGGCGAGTCTCTCCAGTGGCCGGGCGAGTCTTTCGAGACAGCGGGCGAGTCTCTCCAGGGGCCGGGCGAGTCTCTCCAGAGGCCGGTCGAGACTCTCCGGGGGCCGGGTGAGTCTCTCCAGGGGCCGGGTCAGTCTCTCTAGGGGCCGGGCGAGTCTCTACAGAGGCCGGGCGAGTCTCTCCAGAGGCCATGCGAGTCTATACAGAGGCCAGGCGAGTCTCTACAGAGGCTGGGCGAGTCTTTACAGAGGCCAGGCGAGTCTGTCAAGAGGCCGGACGATTCTGTCGAGAGGCCGGGCGAGTCTCTCCAGAGCCTGGGCGAGTCTCTACAGAGGCTGGGTGAGTCTCTCCAGGGGCCAGGCGAGTCTGTCGAGAGGCCGGGCGAGCCTTTAGAGAGGCCGTGCGAGTCTCTCCAGGGGCCGGGCGAGTCTCTCCAGAGGCAGGGCAAGTCTCTACAGAGGCTGGGCGAGTCTCTACAGAGGCCAGGCGAGTCTGTCGAGAGGCCCGGCGAGCCTCTACAGAGGCTGGGCGAGGCTCTCCAGAGGCCGGGTGAGTCTCTCCAGAGGCCGGTCGAGACTCTCCGGGGGCCGGGTGAGTCTCTCCAGGGGCCGGGTCAGTCTCTCTAGGGGCCGGGCGAGTCTCTACGGAGGCCGGGCGAATCTCTCCAGAGGCCATGCGAGTCTATACAGAGGCCGGGCGAGTCTCTCCAGGGGCCGGGCGAGGCTCTCCAGAGGCCGGGCGAGTCTCTACAGTGGCCGGGCGAGTCTCTCGAGACACTGGGCGAGTCTGTCCAGGGGCCGGGCGAGTCTCTCCAGAGGCCGGTCGTGACTCTCCGGAGGCCGGGTGAGTCTCTCCAGGGGCCGGGTGAGTCTCTCCAGGGGCCGGGTGAGTCTCTCCAGGGGCCGGGTGAGTCTCTCCAGGGGCCAGGCGAGTTTCTCCAGAGGCTGGGCGAGTCTCTACAGAAGCTGGGCGAGTCTCTACAGAGGCCTGGCGAGTCTGTCGAGAGGCCCGGCGAGTCTGTCGAGAGGCCGGGCGAGTCTCTCCAGGGGCCGGGTGAGTCTCTCCAGAGGTCGGGCGAGTCTCTACAGTGACCGGGCGATTCTCTCCAGGAGCCGGGCGAGTCTCTCCAAAGGCCGGGCGAGTCTCTCCAGGGGCCGGGCGAGTCTCTCCAGAGTCCGGTCGAGACTCTCCGGGGGCCGGGTGAGTCTCTCCAGGGGCCGGGTCAGTCTCTCTAGGGGCCGGGCGAGTCTCTACAGAGGCCGGGCGAATCTCTCCAGAGGCCTCGCGAGTCTATACAGAGGCCGGGCGAGTCTCTCCAGGGGCCGGGCGAGGCTCTCCAGAGGCCGGGCGAGTCTCTACAGTGGCCGGGCGAGTCTCTCGAGACACTGGGCGAGTCTGTCCAGGGGCCGGGCGAGTCTCTCCAGAGGCCGGTCGTGACTCTCCGGAGGCCGGGTGAGTCTCTCCAGGGGCCGGGTGAGTCTCTCCAGGGGCCGGGTGAGTCTCTCCAGGGGCCAGGTGAGTCTCTCCAGGGGCCAGGCGAGTCTCTCCAGAGGCTGGGCGAGTCTCTACAGAAGCTGGGCGAGTCTCTACAGAGGCCTGACGAGTCTGTCGAGAGGCCCGGCGAGTCTGTCGAGAGGCCGGGCGAGTCTCTCCAGGGGCCGGGTGAGTCTCTCCAGAGGTCGGGCGAGTCTCTACAGTGACCGGGCGAGTCTCTCCAGGAGCCGGGCGAGTCTCTCCAAAGGCCGGGCGAGTCTCTCCAGGGGCCGGGCGAGTCTCTCCAGAGGCCGGTCGAGACTCTCCGGGGGCCGGGTGAGTCTCTCCAGGGGCCGGGTCAGTCTCTCTAGGGGCCGGGCGAGTCTCTACAGCGGCCGGGCGAGTCTCTCGAGACACTGGGCGAGTCTGTCCATGGGCCGGGCGAGTCTCTCCAGAGGCCGGTCGTGACTCTCCGGGGGCCGGGTGAGTCTCTCCAGAGGCCGGTCGTGACTCTCCGGGGGCCGGTTGAGTCTCTCCAGGGGCCGGGTGAGTCTCTCCAGGGGCCGGGTGAGTCTCTCCAGGGGCCAGGCGAGTCTCTCCAGAGGCTGGGCGAGTCTCTCCAGAGGCTGGGCGAGTCTCTACAGAGGCTGAGCGAGTCTTTACAGAGGCCAGGCGAGTCTGTCGAGAGGCCGGGCGAGCCTCTACAGAGGCTGGGCGAGGCTCTCCAGAGGCCGGGCGAGTCTCTCCAGAGGCCGGTCGAGACTCTCCGGGGGCCGGGTGAGTCTCTCCAGGGGCTGGGTCAGTCTCTCTAGGGGCCGGGCGAGTCTCTACAGAGGCCGGGCGAATCTCTCCAGAGGCCTCGCGAGTCTATACAGAGGCCGGGCGAGTCTCTCCAGGGGCCGGGCGAGGCTCTCCAGAGGCCGGGCGAGTCTCTACAGTGGCCGGGCGAGTCTCTCGAGACACTGGGCGAGTCTGTCCAGGGGCCGGGCGAGTCTCTCCAGAGGCCGGTCGTGACTCTCCGGAGGCCGGGTGAGTCTCTCCAGGGGCCGGGTGAGTCTCTCCAGGGGCCGGGTGAGTCTCTCCAGGGGCCAGGTGAGTCTCTCCAGGGGCCAGGCGAGTCTCTCCAGAGGCTGGGCGAGTCTCTACAGAAGCTGGGCGAGTCTCTACAGAGGCCTGGCGAGTCTGTCGAGAGGCCCGGCGAGTCTGTCGAGAGGCCGGGCGAGTCTCTCCAGGGGCCGGGTGAGTCTCTCCAGAGGTCGGGCGAGTCTCTACAGTGACCGGGCGAGTCTCTCCAGGAGCCGGGCGAGTCTCTCCAAAGGCCGGGCGAGTCTCTCCAGGGGCCGGGCGAGTCTCTCCAGAGGCCGATCGAGACTCTCCGGGGGCCGGGTGAGTCTCTCCAGGGGCCGGGTCAGTCTCTCTAGGGGCCGGGCGAGTCTCTACAGAGGTCGGGCGAGTCTCTCCAGAGGCCATGCGAGTCTATACAGAGGCCGGGCGAGTCTCTCCAAAGGCTGGGCGAGTTTCTTCAGGTGCCAGGCGAGTCTCTAGAGAGGCCGGGCGAGTCTCTCCAGAGGCCGGGCCAGTCTCTACAGAGGCCGGGCGAGTCTCTACAGAGGCCGTGCGAGTCTCTCCAGTGGCTGGACGAGGCTCTCCAGAGGCTGGGCGAGTCTCTCCAAGGGCGGACGAGAGCAAGTCTCTCCAGAGACCTGGCTAGTCTCTCCAGAGGCCGAGCGAGTCTCTTCAGAGGCCGGGCGATTCTCTCCAGAGGCCGGGCGAGTCTCTCCAGGGGCCAGGCGAGTCTCTGCAGAGGACGGACAAGTCTCTCTAGAGGCCGGGCGAGTCTCTCCAAAGGCCGGGCGATGGCGAGTCTCTTCAGAGACCTGGCGAGTCTCTCCAGAGGCCGAGCGAGTCTCTACAGAGGCCGGGCGAGTCTCTCCAGAGACCAGGCGAGTCTCTCCAGAGGCCGGGCGAGTCTCTACAGAGGCCAGGCGAGTCTGTCGAGAGGCCCGGCGAGTCTGTCGAGAGGCCGGGCGAGTCTCTCCAGGGGCCGGGTGAGTCTCTCCAGAGGTCGGACGAGTCTCTACAGTGGCCGGGGCGAGTCTCTCCAGAGGCCGGGCGAGTCTCTACAGTGGCCGGGCGAGTCGAGAAACTGGGTGAGTCTCTCCAGAGGCCGAGCGAGTCTCTACAGAGGCCAGGCGAGTCTCTACAGAGGACGGACAAGTCTCTCTAGAGGCCAGGCGAGTCTCTCCAGAGGCCGGGCGATGGCGAGTCTCTTCAGAGGCCAGGCGAGTCTCTCCAGGGGCAGACGAGGGCAAGTCTCTCCAGAAACCTGGCAAGTCTCTCCAGAGGCCGAGCGAGTCTCTACAGAGGCCAGGCGAGTCTCTCCAGGGGCCGGGCGAGTCTCTCCAGAGACCGGCGAGTCTCTCCAGAGGCCGGGCGAGTCTCTACAGAGGCCAGGCGAGTCTGTCGAGAGGCCCGGCGAGTCTGTCAAGAGGCCGGGCGAGCCTCTAGAGAGGCCGGGCGAGTCTCTCCAGGGGCCGGGCGAGGCTCTCCAGAGGCCGGGCGAGTCTCTACAGCGGCCGGGCGAGTCTCTCGAGAGGCCGGTCGTGACTCTCCGGGGGCCGGGTGAGTCTCTCCAGAGGCCGGTCGTGACTCTCCGGGGGCCGGGTGAGTCTCTCCAGGGGCCGGGTGAGTCTCTCCAGGGGCCAGGCGAGTCTCTCCAGAGGCTGGGCGAGTCTCTACAGAGGCTGAGCGAGTCTTTACAGAGGCCAGGCGAGTCTGTCGAGAGGCCGGGCGAGCCTCTACAGAGGCTGGGCGAGGCTCTCCAGAGGCCGGGCGAGTCTCTCCAGAGGCCGGTCGAGACTCTCCGGGGGCCGGGTGAGTCTCTCCAGGGGCCGGGTCAGTCTCTCTAGGGGCCGGGCGAGTCTCTACAGAGGCCGGGCGAATCTCTCCAGAGGCCATGCGAGTCTATACAGAGGCCGGGCGAGTCTCTCCAGGGGCCGGGCGAGGCTCTCCAGAGGCCGGGCGAGTCTCTACAGTGGCCGGGCGAGTCTCTCGAGACACTGGGCGAGTCTGTCCAGGGGCCGGGCGAGTCTCTCCAGAGGCCGGTCGTGACTCTCCGGAGGCCGGGTGAGTCTCTCCAGGGGCCGGGTGAGTCTCTCCAGGGGCCGGGTGAGTCTCTCCAGGGGCCGGGTGAGTCTCTCCAGGGGCCAGGCGAGTCTCTCCAGAGGCTGGGCGAGTCTCTACAGAAGCTGGGCGAGTCTCTACAGAGGCCTGGCGAGTCTGTCGAGAGGCCCGGCGAGTCTGTCGAGAGGCCGGGCGAGTCTCTCCAGGGGCCGGGTGAGTCTCTCCAGAGGTCGGGCGAGTCTCTACAGTGACCGGGCGAGTCTCTCCAGGAGCCGGGCGAGTCTCTCCAGAGGCCGGTCGAGACTCTCCGGGGGCCGGGTGAGTCTCTCCAGGGGCCGGGTCAGTCTCTCTAGGGGCCGGGCGAGTCTCTACAGAGGTCGGGCGAGTCTCTCCAGAGGCCATGCGAGTCTATACAGAGGCCGGGCGAGTCTCTCCAAAGGCTGGGCGAGTTTCTTCAGGTGCCAGGCGAGTCTCTAGAGAGGCCGGGCGAGTCTCTCCAGAGGCCGGGCCAGTCTCTACAGAGGCCGGGCGAGTCTCTACAGAGGCCGTGCGAGTCTCTCCAGTGGCTTGACGAGGCTCTCCAGAGGCTGGGCGAGTCTCTCCAAGGGCAGACGAGAGCAAGTCTCTCCAGAGACCTGGCTAGTCTCTCCAGAGGCCGAGCGAGTCTCTTCAGAGGCCGGGCGATTCTCTCCAGAGGCCGGGCGAGTCTCTCCAGGGGCCAGGCGAGTCTCTGCAGAGGACGGACAAGTCTCTCTAGAGGCCGGGCGAGTCTCTCCAAAGGCCGGGCGATGGCGAGTCTCTTCAGAGACCTGGCGAGTCTCTCCAGAGGCCGAGCGAGTCTCTACAGAGGCCGGGCGAGTCTCTCCAGAGACCAGGCGAGTCTCTCCAGAGGCCGGGCGAGTCTCTACAGAGGCCAGGCGAGTCTGTCGAGAGGCCCGGCGAGTCTGTCGAGAGGCCGGGCGAGTCTCTCCAGGGGCCGGGTGAGTCTCTCCAGAGGTCGGACGAGTCTCTACAGTGGCCGGGGCGAGTCTCTCCAGAGGCCGGGCGAGTCTCTACAGTGGCCGGGCGAGTCGAGAAACTGGGTGAGTCTCTCCAGAGGCCGAGCGAGTCTCTACAGAGGCCAGGCGAGTCTCTACAGAGGACGGGCAAGTCTCTCTAGAGGCCAGGCGAGTCTCTCCAGAGGCCGGGCGATGGCGAGTCTCTTCAGAGGCCAGGCGAGTCTCTCCAGGGGCAGACGAGGGCAAGTCTCTCCAGAAACCTGGCAAGTCTCTCCAGAGGCCGAGCGAGTCTCTACAGAGGCCAGGCGAGTCTCTCCAGGGGCCGGGCGAGTCTCTCCATAGACCGGCGAGTCTCTCCAGAGGCCGGGCGAGTCTCTACAGAGGCCAGGCGAGTCTGTCGAGAGGCCCGGCGAGTCTGTCAAGAGGCCGGGCGAGCCTCTAGAGAGGCCGGGCGAGTCTCTCCAGGGGCCGGGCGAGGCTCTCCAGAGGCCGGGCGAGTCTCTACAGCGGCCGGGCGAGTCTCTCGAGAGGCCGGTCGTGACTCTCCGGGGGCCGGGTGAGTCTCTCCAGAGGCCGGTCGTGACTCTCCGGGGGCCGGGTGAGTCTCTCCAGGGGCCGGGTGAGTCTCTCCAGGGGCCAGGCGAGTCTCTCCAGAGGCTGGGCGAGTCTCTACAGAGGCTGAGCGAGTCTTTACAGAGGCCAGGCGAGTCTGTCGAGAGGCCGGGCGAGCCTCTACAGAGGCTGGGCGAGGCTCTCCAGAGGCCGGGCGAGTCTCTCCAGAGGCCGGTCGAGACTCTCCGGGGGCCGGGTGAGTCTCTCCAGGGGCCGGGTCAGTCTCTCTAGGGGCCGGGCGAGTCTCTACAGAGGCCGGGCGAATCTCTCCAGAGGCCATGCGAGTCTATACAGAGGCCGGGCGAGTCTCTCCAGGGGCCGGGCGAGGCTCTCCAGAGGCCGGGCGAGTCTCTACAGTGGCCGGGCGAGTCTCTCGAGACACTGGGCGAGTCTGTCCAGGGGCCGGGCGAGTCTCTCCAGAGGCCGGTCGTGACTCTCCGGAGGCCGGGTGAGTCTCTCCAGGGGCCGGGTGAGTCTCTCCAGGGGCCGGGTGAGTCTCTCCAGGGGCCGGGTGAGTCTCTCCAGGGGCCAGGCGAGTCTCTCCAGAGGCTGGGCGAGTCTCTACAGAAGCTGGGCGAGTCTCTACAGAGGCCTGGCGAGTCTGTCGAGAGGCCCGGCGAGTCTGTCGAGAGGCCGGGCGAGTCTCTCCAGGGGCCGGGTGAGTCTCTCCAGAGGTCGGGCGAGTCTCTACAGTGACCGGGCGAGTCTCTCCAGGAGCCGGGCGAGTCTCTCCAGAGGCCGGTCGAGACTCTCCGGGGGCCGGGTGAGTCTCTCCAGGGGCCGGGTCAGTCTCTCTAGGGGCCGGGCGAGTCTCTACAGAGGTCGGGCGAGTCTCTCCAGAGGCCATGCGAGTCTATACAGAGGCCGGGCGAGTCTCTCCAAAGGCTGGGCGAGTTTCTTCAGGTGCCAGGCGAGTCTCTAGAGAGGCCGGGCGAGTCTCTCCAGAGGCCGGGCCAGTCTCTACAGAGGCCGGGCGAGTCTCTACAGAGGCCGTGCGAGTCTCTCCAGTGGCTTGACGAGGCTCTCCAGAGGCTGGGCGAGTCTCTCCAAGGGCGGACGAGAGCAAGTCTCTCCAGAGACCTGGCTAGTCTCTCCAGAGGCCGAGCGAGTCTCTTCAGAGGCCGGGCGATTCTCTCCAGAGGCCGGGCGAGTCTCTCCAGGGGCCAGGCGAGTCTCTGCAGAGGACGGACAAGTCTCTCTAGAGGCCGGGCGAGTCTCTCCAAAGGCCGGGCGATGGCGAGTCTCTTCAGAGACCTGGCGAGTCTCTCCAGAGGCCGAGCGAGTCTCTACAGAGGCCGGGCGAGTCTCTCCAGAGACCAGGCGAGTCTCTCCAGAGGCCGGGCGAGTCTCTACAGAGGCCAGGCGAGTCTGTCGAGAGGCCCGGCGAGTCTGTCGAGAGGCCGGGCGAGTCTCTCCAGGGGCCGGGTGAGTCTCTCCAGAGGTCGGACGAGTCTCTACAGTGGCCGGGGCGAGTCTCTCCAGAGGCCGGGCGAGTCTCTACAGTGGCCGGGCGAGTCGAGAAACTGGGTGAGTCTCTCCAGAGGCCGAGCGAGTCTCTACAGAGGCCAGGCGAGTCTCTACAGAGGACGGGCAAGTCTCTCTAGAGGCCAGGCGAGTCTCTCCAGAGGCCGGGCGATGGCGAGTCTCTTCAGAGGCCAGGCGAGTCTCTCCAGGGGCAGACGAGGGCAAGTCTCTCCAGAAACCTGGCAAGTCTCTCCAGAGGCCGAGCGAGTCTCTACAGAGGCCAGGCGAGTCTCTCCAGGGGCCGGGCGAGTCTCTCCATAGACCGGCGAGTCTCTCCAGAGGCCGGGCGAGTCTCTACAGAGGCCAGGCGAGTCTGTCGAGAGGCCCGGCGAGTCTGTCAAGAGGCCGGGCGAGCCTCTAGAGAGGCCGGGCGAGTCTCTCCAGGGGCCGGGCGAGGCTCTCCAGAGGCCGGGCGAGTCTCTACAGCGGCCGGGCGAGTCTCTCGAGAGGCCGGTCGTGACTCTCCGGGGGCCGGGTGAGTCTCTCCAGAGGCCGGTCGTGACTCTCCGGGGGCCGGGTGAGTCTCTCCAGGGGCCGGGTGAGTCTCTCCAGGGGCCAGGCGAGTCTCTCCAGAGGCTGGGCGAGTCTCTACAGAGGCTGAGCGAGTCTTTACAGAGGCCAGGCGAGTCTGTCGAGAGGCCGGGCGAGCCTCTACAGAGGCTGGGCGAGGCTCTCCAGAGGCCGGGCGAGTCTCTCCAGAGGCCGGTCGAGACTCTCCGGGGGCCGGGTGAGTCTCTCCAGGGGCCGGGTCAGTCTCTCTAGGGGCCGGGCGAGTCTCTACAGAGGCCGGGCGAATCTCTCCAGAGGCCATGCGAGTCTATACAGAGGCCGGGCGAGTCTCTCCAGGGGCCGGGCGAGGCTCTCCAGAGGCCGGGCGAGTCTCTACAGTGGCCGGGCGAGTCTCTCGAGACACTGGGCGAGTCTGTCCAGGGGCCGGGCGAGTCTCTCCAGAGGCCGGTCGTGACTCTCCGGAGGCCGGGTGAGTCTCTCCAGGGGCCGGGTGAGTCTCTCCAGAGGCTGGGCGAGTCTCTACAGAAGCTGGGCGAGTCTCTACAGAGGCCTGGCGAGTCTGTCGAGAGGCCCGGCGAGTCTGTCGAGAGGCCGGGCGAGTCTCTCCAGGGGCCGGGTGAGTCTCTCCAGAGGTCGGGCGAGTCTCTACAGTGACCGGGCGAGTCTCTCCAGGAGCCGGGCGAGTCTCTCCAAAGGCCGGGCGAGTCTCTCCAGGGGCCGGGCGAGTCTCTCCAGAGGCCGGTCGAGACTCTCCGGGGGCCGGGTGAGTCTCTCCAGGGGCCGGGTCAGTCTCTCTAGGGGCCGGGCGAGTCTCTACTGAGGCCGGGCGAGTCTCTCCAGAGGCCATGCGAGTCTATACAGAGGCCGGGCGGGTCTCTACAGAGGCTGGGCGAGTCTTTACAGAGGCCAGGCAAGTCTGTCAAGAGGCCCGACGATTCTGTCGAGAGGCCGGGCGAGTCTCTCCAGAGCCTGGGCGAGTTTCTACAGAGGCTGGGTGAGTCTCTCCAGGGGCCAGGCGAGTCTCTCCAGAGGCTGGGCGAGTCTCTACAGAGGCTGGGCGAGTCTTTACAGAGGCCAGGCGAGTCTGTCGAGAGGCCGGGCGAGTCTCTCCAGAGCCTGGGCGAGTCTCTACAGAGGCTGGGTGAGTCTCTCCAGGGGCCAGGCGAGTCTGTCGAGAGGCCGGGCGAGCCTTTAGAGAGGCCGTGCGAGTCTCTCCAGGGGCCGGGCGAGTCTCTCCAGAGGCAGGGCAAGTCTCTACAGAGGCTGGGCGAGTCTCTACAGAGGCCAGGCGAGTCTGTCGAGAGGCCCGGCAAGTCTGTCGAGAGGCCGGGCGAGTCTCTCCAGGGGCCGGGCGAGTCTCTCCAGAGGCCGGGCGAGTCTCTACAGTGGCCGGGCGAGTCTCTCGAGACACTGGGCGAGTCTCTCCAGGGGCCGGGCGAGTCTCTCCAGAGGCCGGTCGAGACTCTCCGGGGGCCGGGTGAGTCTCTCCGGGGGCCGGATGAGTCTCTCCAGGGGCTTGGCGAGTCTCTACAGAGGCTGGGCGAGTCTCTACAGAGGCCAGGCGAGTCTGTCGAGAGGCCCGGCGAGTTTGTCGAGAGGCCGGGCGAGTCTCTCCTGGGGCCGGGTGAGTCTCTCCAGGGGCCGGGCGAGTCTCTCGAGACAGCGGGCGAGTCTCTCCAGGGGTCGGGCGAGTCTCTCCAGAGGCCGGTCGAGACTCTCCGGGGGCCGGGTGAGTCTCTCCAGGGGCCGGGTCAGTCTCTCTAGGGGCCGGGCGAGTCTCTACAGAGGCTGGGTGAGTCTCTCCAGGGGCCAGACGAATCTGTCGAGAGGCCGGGCGAGCCTTTAGAGAGGCTGGGCGAGTCTCTCCAGGGGCCGGGCGAGTCTCTCCAGAGGCAGGGCAAGTCTCTACAGAGGCTGGGCGAGTCTCTACAGAGGCCAGGCGAGTCTGTCGAGAGGCCCGGCAAGTCTGTCGAGAGGCCGGGCGAGTCTCTCCAGGGGCCGGGCGAGTCTCTACAGTGGCCGGGCGAGTCTCTCGAGACACTGGGCGAGTCTCTCCAGGGGCCGGGCGAGTCTCTCCAGAGGCCGGTCGAGACTCTCCGGGGGCCGGGTGAGTCTCTCCGGGGGCCGGATGAGTCTCTCCAGGGGCTTGGCGAGTCTCTACAGAGGCTGGGCGAGTCTCTACAGAGGCCAGGCGAGTCTGTCGAGAGGCCCGGCGAATTTGTCGAGAGGCCGGGCGAGTCTCTCCAGGGGCCGGGTGAGTCTCTCCAGAGGCCGGGCGAGTCTCTCGAGACAGCGGGCGAGTCTCTCCAGGGGACGTGCGAGTCTCTCCAGAGGCCGGTCGAGACTCTCCGGGGGCCGGGGCGAGTCTCTCCAGAGGCCGGGCGAGTCTCTACAGTGGCCGGGCGAGTCGAGAAACTGGGTGAGTCTCTCCAGAGGCCGAGCGAGTCTCTACAGAGGCCAGGCGAGTCTCTACAGAGGACGGGCAAGTCTCTCTAGAGGCCAGGCGAGTCTCTCCAGAGGCCGGGCGATGGCGAGTCTCTTCAGAGGCCAGGCGAGTCTCTCCAGGGGCAGACGAGGGCAAGTCTCTCCAGAAACCTGGCAAGTCTCTCCAGAGGCCGAGCGAGTCTCTACAGAGGCCAGGCGAGTCTCTCCAGGGGCCGGGCGAGTCTCTCCATAGACCGGCGAGTCTCTCCAGAGGCCGGGCGAGTCTCTACAGAGGCCAGGCGAGTCTGTCGAGAGGCCCGGCGAGTCTGTCAAGAGGCCGGGCGAGCCTCTAGAGAGGCCGGGCGAGTCTCTCCAGGGGCCGGGCGAGGCTCTCCAGAGGCCGGGCGAGTCTCTACAGCGGCCGGGCGAGTCTCTCGAGAGGCCGGTCGTGACTCTCCGGGGGCCGGGTGAGTCTCTCCAGAGGCCGGTCGTGACTCTCCGGGGGCCGGGTGAGTCTCTCCAGGGGCCGGGTGAGTCTCTCCAGGGGCCAGGCGAGTCTCTCCAGAGGCTGGGCGAGTCTCTACAGAGGCTGAGCGAGTCTTTACAGAGGCCAGGCGAGTCTGTCGAGAGGCCGGGCGAGCCTCTACAGAGGCTGGGCGAGGCTCTCCAGAGGCCGGGCGAGTCTCTCCAGAGGCCGGTCGAGACTCTCCGGGGGCCGGGTGAGTCTCTCCAGGGGCCGGGTCAGTCTCTCTAGGGGCCGGGCGAGTCTCTACAGAGGCCGGGCGAATCTCTCCAGAGGCCATGCGAGTCTATACAGAGGCCGGGCGAGTCTCTCCAGGGGCCGGGCGAGGCTCTCCAGAGGCCGGGCGAGTCTCTACAGTGGCCGGGCGAGTCTCTCGAGACACTGGGCGAGTCTGTCCAGGGGCCGGGCGAGTCTCTCCAGAGGCCGGTCGTGACTCTCCGGAGGCCGGGTGAGTCTCTCCAGGGGCCGGGTGAGTCTCTCCAGGGGCCGGGTGAGTCTCTCCAGGGGCCGGGTGAGTCTCTCCAGGGGCCAGGCGAGTCTCTCCAGAGGCTGGGCGAGTCTCTACAGAAGCTGGGCGAGTCTCTACAGAGGCCTGGCGAGTCTGTCGAGAGGCCCGGCGAGTCTGTCGAGAGGCCGGGCGAGTCTCTCCAGGGGCCGGGTGAGTCTCTCCAGAGGTCGGGCGAGTCTCTACAGTGACCGGGCGAGTCTCTCCAGGAGCCGGGCGAGTCTCTCCAGAGGCCGGTCGAGACTCTCCGGGGGCCGGGTGAGTCTCTCCAGGGGCCGGGTCAGTCTCTCTAGGGGCCGGGCGAGTCTCTACAGAGGTCGGGCGAGTCTCTCCAGAGGCCATGCGAGTCTATACAGAGGCCGGGCGAGTCTCTCCAAAGGCTGGGCGAGTTTCTTCAGGTGCCAGGCGAGTCTCTAGAGAGGCCGGGCGAGTCTCTCCAGAGGCCGGGCCAGTCTCTACAGAGGCCGGGCGAGTCTCTACAGAGGCCGTGCGAGTCTCTCCAGTGGCTTGACGAGGCTCTCCAGAGGCTGGGCGAGTCTCTCCAAGGGCGGACGAGAGCAAGTCTCTCCAGAGACCTGGCTAGTCTCTCCAGAGGCCGAGCGAGTCTCTTCAGAGGCCGGGCGATTCTCTCCAGAGGCCGGGCGAGTCTCTCCAGGGGCCAGGCGAGTCTCTGCAGAGGACGGACAAGTCTCTCTAGAGGCCGGGCGAGTCTCTCCAAAGGCCGGGCGATGGCGAGTCTCTTCAGAGACCTGGCGAGTCTCTCCAGAGGCCGAGCGAGTCTCTACAGAGGCCGGGCGAGTCTCTCCAGAGACCAGGCGAGTCTCTCCAGAGGCCGGGCGAGTCTCTACAGAGGCCAGGCGAGTCTGTCGAGAGGCCCGGCGAGTCTGTCGAGAGGCCGGGCGAGTCTCTCCAGGGGCCGGGTGAGTCTCTCCAGAGGTCGGACGAGTCTCTACAGTGGCCGGGGCGAGTCTCTCCAGAGGCCGGGCGAGTCTCTACAGTGGCCGGGCGAGTCGAGAAACTGGGTGAGTCTCTCCAGAGGCCGAGCGAGTCTCTACAGAGGCCAGGCGAGTCTCTACAGAGGACGGGCAAGTCTCTCTAGAGGCCAGGCGAGTCTCTCCAGAGGCCGGGCGATGGCGAGTCTCTTCAGAGGCCAGGCGAGTCTCTCCAGGGGCAGACGAGGGCAAGTCTCTCCAGAAACCTGGCAAGTCTCTCCAGAGGCCGAGCGAGTCTCTACAGAGGCCAGGCGAGTCTCTCCAGGGGCCGGGCGAGTCTCTCCATAGACCGGCGAGTCTCTCCAGAGGCCGGGCGAGTCTCTACAGAGGCCAGGCGAGTCTGTCGAGAGGCCCGGCGAGTCTGTCAAGAGGCCGGGCGAGCCTCTAGAGAGGCCGGGCGAGTCTCTCCAGGGGCCGGGCGAGGCTCTCCAGAGGCCGGGCGAGTCTCTACAGCGGCCGGGCGAGTCTCTCGAGAGGCCGGTCGTGACTCTCCGGGGGCCGGGTGAGTCTCTCCAGAGGCCGGTCGTGACTCTCCGGGGGCCGGGTGAGTCTCTCCAGGGGCCGGGTGAGTCTCTCCAGGGGCCAGGCGAGTCTCTCCAGAGGCTGGGCGAGTCTCTACAGAGGCTGAGCGAGTCTTTACAGAGGCCAGGCGAGTCTGTCGAGAGGCCGGGCGAGCCTCTACAGAGGCTGGGCGAGGCTCTCCAGAGGCCGGGCGAGTCTCTCCAGAGGCCGGTCGAGACTCTCCGGGGGCCGGGTGAGTCTCTCCAGGGGCCGGGTCAGTCTCTCTAGGGGCCGGGCGAGTCTCTACAGAGGCCGGGCGAATCTCTCCAGAGGCCATGCGAGTCTATACAGAGGCCGGGCGAGTCTCTCCAGGGGCCGGGCGAGGCTCTCCAGAGGCCGGGCGAGTCTCTACAGTGGCCGGGCGAGTCTCTCGAGACACTGGGCGAGTCTGTCCAGGGGCCGGGCGAGTCTCTCCAGAGGCCGGTCGTGACTCTCCGGAGGCCGGGTGAGTCTCTCCAGGGGCCGGGTGAGTCTCTCCAGAGGCTGGGCGAGTCTCTACAGAAGCTGGGCGAGTCTCTACAGAGGCCTGGCGAGTCTGTCGAGAGGCCCGGCGAGTCTGTCGAGAGGCCGGGCGAGTCTCTCCAGGGGCCGGGTGAGTCTCTCCAGAGGTCGGGCGAGTCTCTACAGTGACCGGGCGAGTCTCTCCAGGAGCCGGGCGAGTCTCTCCAAAGGCCGGGCGAGTCTCTCCAGGGGCCGGGCGAGTCTCTCCAGAGGCCGGTCGAGACTCTCCGGGGGCCGGGTGAGTCTCTCCAGGGGCCGGGTCAGTCTCTCTAGGGGCCGGGCGAGTCTCTACTGAGGCCGGGCGAGTCTCTCCAGAGGCCATGCGAGTCTATACAGAGGCCGGGCGGGTCTCTACAGAGGCTGGGCGAGTCTTTACAGAGGCCAGGCAAGTCTGTCAAGAGGCCCGACGATTCTGTCGAGAGGCCGGGCGAGTCTCTCCAGAGCCTGGGCGAGTTTCTACAGAGGCTGGGTGAGTCTCTCCAGGGGCCAGGCGAGTCTCTCCAGAGGCTGGGCGAGTCTCTACAGAGGCTGGGCGAGTCTTTACAGAGGCCAGGCGAGTCTGTCGAGAGGCCGGGCGAGTCTCTCCAGAGCCTGGGCGAGTCTCTACAGAGGCTGGGTGAGTCTCTCCAGGGGCCAGGCGAGTCTGTCGAGAGGCCGGGCGAGCCTTTAGAGAGGCCGTGCGAGTCTCTCCAGGGGCCGGGCGAGTCTCTCCAGAGGCAGGGCAAGTCTCTACAGAGGCTGGGCGAGTCTCTACAGAGGCCAGGCGAGTCTGTCGAGAGGCCCGGCAAGTCTGTCGAGAGGCCGGGCGAGTCTCTCCAGGGGCCGGGCGAGTCTCTCCAGAGGCCGGGCGAGTCTCTACAGTGGCCGGGCGAGTCTCTCGAGACACTGGGCGAGTCTCTCCAGGGGCCGGGCGAGTCTCTCCAGAGGCCGGTCGAGACTCTCCGGGGGCCGGGTGAGTCTCTCCGGGGGCCGGATGAGTCTCTCCAGGGGCTTGGCGAGTCTCTACAGAGGCTGGGCGAGTCTCTACAGAGGCCAGGCGAGTCTGTCGAGAGGCCCGGCGAGTTTGTCGAGAGGCCGGGCGAGTCTCTCCTGGGGCCGGGTGAGTCTCTCCAGGGGCCGGGCGAGTCTCTCGAGACAGCGGGCGAGTCTCTCCAGGGGTCGGGCGAGTCTCTCCAGAGGCCGGTCGAGACTCTCCGGGGGCCGGGTGAGTCTCTCCAGGGGCCGGGTCAGTCTCTCTAGGGGCCGGGCGAGTCTCTACAGAGGCTGGGTGAGTCTCTCCAGGGGCCAGACGAATCTGTCGAGAGGCCGGGCGAGCCTTTAGAGAGGCTGGGCGAGTCTCTCCAGGGGCCGGGCGAGTCTCTCCAGAGGCAGGGCAAGTCTCTACAGAGGCTGGGCGAGTCTCTACAGAGGCCAGGCGAGTCTGTCGAGAGGCCCGGCAAGTCTGTCGAGAGGCCGGGCGAGTCTCTCCAGGGGCCGGGCGAGTCTCTACAGTGGCCGGGCGAGTCTCTCGAGACACTGGGCGAGTCTCTCCAGGGGCCGGGCGAGTCTCTCCAGAGGCCGGTCGAGACTCTCCGGGGGCCGGGTGAGTCTCTCCGGGGGCCGGATGAGTCTCTCCAGGGGCTTGGCGAGTCTCTACAGAGGCTGGGCGAGTCTCTACAGAGGCCAGGCGAGTCTGTCGAGAGGCCCGGCGAATTTGTCGAGAGGCCGGGCGAGTCTCTCCAGGGGCCGGGTGAGTCTCTCCAGAGGCCGGGCGAGTCTCTCGAGACAGCGGGCGAGTCTCTCCAGGGGACGTGCGAGTCTCTCCAGAGGCCGGTCGAGACTCTCCGGGGGCCGGGTGAGTCTCTCCAGGGGCCGGGTCAGTCTCTCTAGGGGCCGGGCGAGTCTCTACAGAGGTCGGGCGAGTCTCTCCAGAGGCCATGCGAGTCTATACAGAGGCCGGGCGAGTCTCTCCAAAGGCTGGGCGAGTTTCTTCAGGTGCCAGGCGAGTCTCTAGAGAGGCCGGGCGAGTCTCTCCAGAGGCTGGGCCAGTCTCTACAGAGGCCGGGCGAGTCTCTACAGAGGCCGTGCGAGTCTCTCCAGTGGCTTGACGAGGCTCTCCAGAGGCTGGGCGAGTCTCTCCAAGGGCGGACGAGAGCAAGTCTCTCCAGAGACCTGGCTAGTCTCTCCAGAGGCCGAGCGAGTCTCTTCAGAGGCCGGGCGATTCTCTCCAGAGGCCGGGCGAGTCTCTCCAGGGGCCAGGCGAGTCTCTGCAGAGGACGGACAAGTCTCTCTAGAGGCCGGGCGAGTCTCTCCAAAGGCCGGGCGATGGCGAGTCTCTTCAGAGACCTGGCGAGTCTCTCCAGAGGCCGAGCGAGTCTCTACAGAGGCCGGGCGAGTCTCTCCAGAGACCAGGCGAGTCTCTCCAGAGGCCGGGCGAGTCTCTACAGAGGCCAGGCGAGTCTGTCGAGAGGCCCGGCGAGTCTGTCGAGAGGCCGGGCGAGTCTCTCCAGGGGCCGGGTGAGTCTCTCCAGAGGTCGGACGAGTCTCTACAGTGGCCGGGCGAGTCTCTCCAGAGGCCGGGCGAGTCTCTACAGTGGCCGGGCGAGTCAAGAAACTGGGTGAGTCTCTCCAGAGGCCGAGCGAGTCTCTACAGAGGCCAGGCGAGTCTCTACAGAGGACGGGCAAGTCTCTCTAGAGGCCAGGCGAGTCTCTCCAGAGGCCGGGCGATGGCGAGTCTCTTCAGAGGCCAGGCGAGTCTCTCCAGGGGCAGACGAGGGCAAGTCTCTCCAGAAACCTGGCAAGTCTCTCCAGAAACCTGGCAAGTCTCTCCAGAGGCCGAGCGAGTCTCTACAGAGGCCAGGCGAGTCTCTCCAGGGGCCGGGCGAGTCTCTCCAGAGACCGGCGAGTCTCTCCAGAGGCCGGGCGAGTCTCTACAGAGGCCAGGCGAGTCTGTCGAGAGGCCCGGCGAGTCTGTCAAGAGGCCGGGCGAGCCTCTAGAGAGGCCGGGCAAGTCTCTCCAGGGGCCGGGCGAGGCTCTCCAGAGGCCGGGCGAGTCTCTACAGCGGCCGGGCGAGTCTCTCGAGACACTGGGCGAGTCTGTCCAGGGGCCGGGCGAGTCTCTCCAGAGGCCGGTCGTGACTCTCCGGGGGCCGGGTGAGTCTCTCCAGAGGCCGGTCGTGACTCTCCGGGGGCCGGGTGAGTCTCTCCAGGGGCCGGGTGAGTCTCTCCAGGGGCCAGGCGAGTCTCTCCAGAGGCTGGGCGAGTCTCTACAGAGGCTGAGCGAGTCTTTACAGAGGCCAGGCGAGTCTGTCGAGAGGCCGGGCGAGCCTCTACAGAGGCTGGGCGAGGCTCTCCAGAGGCCGGGCGAGTCTCTCCAGAGGCCGGTCGAGACTCTCCGGGGGCCGGGTGAGTCTCTCCAGGGGCCGGGTCAGTCTCTCTAGGGGCCGGGCGAGTCTCTACAGAGGCCGGGCGAATCTCTCCAGAGGCCATGCGAGTCTATACAGAGGCCGGGCGAGTCTCTCCAGGGGCCGGGCGAGGCTCTCCAGAGGCCGGGCGAGTCTCTACAGTGGCCGGGCGAGTCTCTCGAGACACTGGGCGAGTCTGTCCAGGGGCCGGGCGAGTCTCTCCAGAGGCCGGTCGTGACTCTCCGGAGGCCGGGTGAGTCTCTCCAGGGGCCGGGTGAGTCTCTCCAGGGGCCGGGTGAGTCTCTCCAGGGGCCGGGTGAGTCTCTCCAGGGGCCAGGCGAGTCTCTCCAGAGGCTGGGCGAGTCTCTACAGAAGCTGGGCGAGTCTCTACAGAGGCCTGGCGAGTCTGTCGAGAGGCCCGGCGAGTCTGTCGAGAGGCCGGGCGAGTCTCTCCAGGGGCCGGGTGAGTCTCTCCAGAGGTCGGGCGAGTCTCTACAGTGACCGGGCGAGTCTCTCCAGGAGCCGGGCGAGTCTCTCCAAAGGCCGGGCGAGTCTCTCCAGGGGCCGGGCGAGTCTCTCCAGAGGCCGGTCGAGACTCTCCGGGGGCCGGGTGAGACTCTCCAGGGGCCGGGTCAGTCTCTCTAGGGGCCGGGCGAGTCTCTACTGAGGCCGGGCGAGTCTCTCCAGAGGCCATGCGAGTCTATACAGAGGCCGGGCGAGTCTCTACAGAGGCTGGGCGAGTCTTTACAGAGGCCAGGCGAGTCTGTCAAGAGGCCCGACGATTCTGTCGAGAGGCCGGGCGAGTCTCTCCAGAGCCTGGGCGAGTTTCTACAGAGGCTGGGTGAGTCTCTCCAGGGGCCAGGCGAGTCTCTCCAGAGGCTGGGCGAGTCTCTACAGAGGCTGGGCGAGTCTTTACAGAGGCCAGGCGAGTCTGTCGAGAGGCCGGGCGAGCCTTTAGAGAGGCCGGGCGATTCTCTCCAGGGGCCGGGCGAGTCTCTGCAGAGGCAGGGCAAGTCTCTACAGAGGCTGGGCGAGTCTCTACAGAGGCCAGGCGAGTCTGTCGAGAGGCCCGGCAAGTCTGTCGAGAGGCCGGGCGAGTCTCTCCAGGGGCGGGCGAGGCTCTCCAGAGGCCGGGCGAGTCTCTACAGTGGCCGGGCGAGTCTCTCGAGACACTGGGCGAGTCTCTCCAGGGGCCGGGCGAGTCTCTCCAGAGGCCGGTCGAGACTCTCCGGGGGCCGGGTGAGTCTCTCCGGGGGCCGGATGAGTCTCTCCAGGGGCTTGGCGAGTCTCTACAGAGGCTGGGCGAGTCTCTACAGAGGCCAGGCGAGTCTGTCGAGAGGCCCGGCGAGTTTGTCGAGAGGCCGGGCGAGTCTCTCCAGGGGCCGGGTGAGTCTCTCCAGAGGCCGGGCGAGTCTCTCGAGACAGCGGGCGAGTCTCTCCAGGGGTCGGGCGAGTCTCTCCAGAGGCCGGTCGAGACTCTCCGGGGGCCGGGTGAGTCTCTCCAGGGGCCGGGTCAGTCTCTCTAGGGGCCGGGCGAGTCTCTACAGAGGTCAGGCGAGTCTCTCCAGAGGCCATGCGAGTCTATACAGAGGCCGGGCGAGTCTCTCCAAAGGCTGGGCGAGTTTCTTCAGGTGCCAGGCGAGTCTCTAGAGAGGCCGGGCGAGTCTCTCCAGAGGCCGGGCCAGTCTCTACAGAGGCCGGGCGAGTCTCTACAGAGGCCGGGCGAGTCTCTACAGAGGCCGTGCGAGTCTCTCCAGTGGCTGGACGAGGCTCTCCAGAGGCTGGGCGAGTCTCTCCAAGGGCGGACGAGAGCAAGTCTCTCCAGAGACCTGGCTAGTCTCTCCAGAGGCCGAGCGAGTCTCTTCAGAGGCCGGGCGATTCTCTCCAGAGGCCGGGCGAGTCTCTCCAGGGGCCAGGCAAGTCTCTGCAGAGGACGGACAAGTCTCTCTAGAGGCCGGGCGAGTCTCTCCAAAGGCCGGGCGATGGCGAGTCTCTTCAGAGACCTGGCGAGTCTCTCCAGAGGCCGAGCGAGTCTCTACAGAGGCCGGGCGAGTCTCTCCAGAGACCAGGCGAGTCTCTCCAGAGGCCGGGCGAGTCTCTACAGAGGCCAGGCGAGTCTGTCGAGAGGCCCGGCGAGTCTGTCGAGAGGCCGGGCGAGTCTCTCCAGGGGCCGGGTGAGTCTCTCCAGAGGTCGGACGAGTCTCTACAGTGGCCGGGCGAGTCTCTCCAGAGGCCGGGCGAGTCTCTACAGTGGCCGGGCGAGTCGAGAAACTGGGTGAGTCTCTCCAGAGGCCGAGCGAGTCTCTACAGAGGCCGGTCGTGACTCTCCAGAGGCCGGGCGAGTCTCTCCAGAGGCCGGTCGAGACTCTCCGGGGGCCGGGTGAGTCTCTCCAGGGGCCGGGTCAGTCTCTCTAGGGGCCGGGCGAGTCTCTACAGAGGCCGGGCGAATCTCTCCAGAGGCCATGCGAGTCTATACAGAGGCCGGGCGAGTCTCTCCAGGGGCCGGGCGAGGCTCTCCAGAGGCCGGGCGAGTCTCTACAGTGGCCGGGCGAGTCTCTCGAGACACTGGGCGAGTCTGTCCAGGGGCCGGGCGAGTCTGTCCAGAGGCCGGTCGTGACTCTCCGGGGGCCGGGTGAGTCTCTCCAGGGGCCGGGTGAGTCTCTCCAGGGGCCGGGTGAGTCTCTCCAGGGGCCAGGCGAGTCTCTCCAGAGGCTGGGCGAGTCTCTACAGAAGCTGGGTGAGTCTCTACAGAGGCCAGGCGAGTCTGTAGAGAGGCCCGGCGAGTCTGTCGAGAGGCCGGGCGAGTCTCTCCAGGGGCCGGGTGAGTCTCTGCAGAGGTCGGGCGAGTCTCTACAGTGACCGGGCGAGTCTCTCCAGGAGCCGGGCGAGTCTCTCCAAAGGCCGGGCGAGTCTCTCCAGGGGCCGGGCGAGTCTCTCCAAAGGCCGTACGAGTCTCTACAGAGGACAGGTGAGTCTGTCGAAAGGCCCGGCGAGTTTGTCGAGAGGCTGGGCGAGTCTCTCCAGGGGCCGGGTGAGTCTCTCCAGAGGCCAGGCGAGTATCTACAGAGGCCGGGCGAGTCTGTCGAGAGGCCCGGCGAGTCTGTCGAGAGGCCGGGCGAGTCTCTCCAGAGCCTGGGCGAGTCTCTACAGAGGCTGGGTGAGTCTCTCCAGGGGCCAGGCGAGTCTCTCCAGAGGCTGGGCGAGTCTTTACAGAGGCCAGGCGAGCCTTTAGAGAGGCCGGGCGAGTCTCTCCAGGGGCCGGGCGAGTCTCTCTAGAGGCAGGGCAAGTCTCTACAGAGGCTGGGCGAGTCTCTACAGAGGCCAGGCGAGTCTGTCGAGAGGCCCGGCAAGTCTGTCGAGAGGCCGGGCGAGTCTCTCCAGGGGCCGGGCGAGTCTCTCCAGAGGCCGGGCAAGTCTCTACAGTGGCCGGGCGAGTCTCTCGAGACACTGGGCGAGTCTCTCCAGTGGCCGGGCGAGTCTTTCGAGACAGCGGGCGAGTCTCTCCAGGGGCCGGGCGAGTCTCTCCAGAGGCCGGTCGAGACTCTCCGGGGGCCGGGTGAGTCTCTCCAGGGGCCGGGTCAGTCTCTCTAGGGGCCGGGCGAGTCTCTACAGAGGCCGGGCGAGTCTCTCCAGAGGCCATGCGAGTCTATACAGAGGCCGGGCGAGTCTCTACAGAGGCTGGGCGAGTCTTTACAGAGGCCAGGCGAGTCTGTCAAGAGGCCCGACGATTCTGTCGAGAGGCCGGGCGAGTCTCTCCAGAGCCTGGGCGAGTCTCTACAGAGGCTGGGTGAGTCTCTCCAGGGGCCAGACGAATCTGTCGAGAGGCCGGGCGAGCCTTTAGAGAGGCTGGGCGAGTCTCTCCAGGGGCCGGGCGAGTCTCTCCAGAGGCAGGGCAAGTCTCTACAGAGGCTGGGCGAGTCTCTACAGAGGCCAGGCGAGTCTGTCGAGAGGCCCGGCAAGTCTGTCGAGAGGCCGGGCGACTCTCTCCAGGGGCCGGGCGAGTCTCTACAGTGGCCGGGCGAGTCTTTCGAGACACTGGGCGAGTCTCTCCAGGGGCCGGGCGAGTCTCTCCAGAGGCCGGTCGAGACTCTCCGGGGGCCGGGTGAGTCTCTCCGGGGGCCGGATGAGTCTCTCCAGGGGCTTGGCGAGTCTCTACAGAGGCTGGGCGAGTCTCTACAGAGGCCAGGCGAGTCTGTCGAGAGGCCCGGCGAGTTTGTCGAGAGGCCGGTCGAGTCTCTCCAGGGGCCGGGTGAGTCTCTCCAGAGGCCGGGCGAGTCTCTCGAGACAGCGGGCGAGTCTCTCCAGGGGACGTGCGAGTCTCTCCAGAGGCCGGTCGAGACTCTCCGGGGGCCGGGTGAGTCTCTCCAGGGGCCGGGTCAGTCTCTCTAGGGGCCGGGCGAGTCTCTACAGAGGTCGGGCGAGTCTCTCCAGAGGCCATGCGAGTCTATACAGAGGCCGGGCGAGTCTCTCCAAAGGCTGGGCGAGTTTCTTCAGGTGCCAGGCGAGTCTCTAGAGAGGCCGGGCGAGTCTCTCCAGAGGCCGGGCCAGTCTCTACAGAGGCCGGGCGAGTCTCTACAGAGGCCGTGCGAGTCTCTCCAGTGGCTTGACGAGGCTCTCCAGAGGCTGGGCGAGTCTCTCCAAGGGCGGACGAGAGCAAGTCTCTCCAGAGACCTGGCAAGTCTCTCCAGAGGCCGAGCGAGTCTCTTCAGAGGCCGGGCGATTCTCTCCAGAGGCCGGGCGAGTCTCTCCAGGGGCCAGGCGAGTCTCTGCAGAGGACGGACAAGTCTCTCTAGAGGCCGGGCGAGTCTCTCCAAAGGCCGGGCGATGGCGAGTCTCTTCAGAGACCTGGCGAGTCTCTCCAGAGGCCGAGCGAGTCTCTACAGAGGCCGGGCGAGTCTCTCCAGAGACCAGGCGAGTCTCTCCAGAGGCCGGGCGAGTCTCTACAGAGGCCAGGCGAGTCTGTCGAGAGGCCCGGCGAGTCTGTCGAGAGGCCGGGCGAGTCTCTCCAGGGGCCGGGTGAGTCTCTCCAGAGGTCGGACGAGTCTCTACAGTGGCCGGGCGAGTCTCTCCAGAGGCCGGGCGAGTCTCTACAGTGGCCGGGCGAGTCGAGAAACTGGGTGAGTCTCTCCAGAGGCCGAGCGAGTCTCTACAGAGGCCAGGCGAGTCTCTACAGAGGACGGGCAAGTCTCTCTAGAGGCCAGGCGAGTCTCTCCAGAGGCCGGGCGATGGCGAGTCTCTTCAGAGGCCAGGCGAGTCCCTCCAGGGGCGGACGAGGGCAAGTCTCTCCAGAAACCTGGCAAGTCTCTCCAGAGGCCGAGCGAGTCTCTACAGAGGCCAGGCGAGTCTCTCCAGGGGCCGGGCGAGTCTCTCCAGAGACCGGCGAGTCTCTCCAGAGGCCGGGCGAGTCTCTACAGAGGCCAGGCGAGTCTGTCGAGAGGCCCGGCGAGTCTGTCAAGAGGCCGGGCGAGCCTCTAGAGAGACCGGGCGAGTCTCTCCAGGGGCCGGGCGAGGCTCTCCAGAGGCCGGGCGAGTCTCTACAGCGGCCGGGCGAGTCTCTCGAGACACTGGGCGAGTCTGTCCAGGGGCCGGGCGAGTCTCTCCAGAGGCCGGTCGTGACTCTCCGGGGGCCGGGTGAGTCTCTCCAGAGGCCGGTCGTGACTCTCCGGGGGCCGGGTGAGTCTCTCCAGGGGCCGGGTGAGTCTCTCCAGGGGCCGGGTGAGTCTCTCCAGGGGCCAGGCGAGTCTCTCCAGAGGCTGGGCGAGTCTCTACAGAGGCTGAGCGAGTCTTTACAGAGGCCAGGCGAGTCTGTCGAGAGGCCGGGCGAGCCTCTACAGAGGCTGGGCGAGGCTCTCCAGAGGCCGGGCGAGTCTCTCCAGAGGCCGGTCGAGACTCTCCGGGGGCCGGGTGAGTCTCTCCAGGGGCCGGGTCAGTCTCTCTAGGGGCCGGGCGAGTCTCTACAGAGGCCGGGCGAATCTCTCCAGAGGCCATGCGAGTCTATACAGAGGCCGGGCGAGTCTCTCCAGGGGCCGGGCGAGGCTCTCCAGAGGCCGGGCGAGTCTCTACAGTGGCCGGGCGAGTCTCTCGAGACACTGGGCGAGTCTGTCCAGGGGCTGGGCGAGTCTCTCCAGAGGCCGGTCGTGACTCTCCGGAGGCCGGGTGAGTCTCTCCAGGGGCCGGGTGAGTCTCTCCAGGGGCCGGGTGAGTCTCTCCAGGGGCCGGGTGAGTCTCTCCAGGGGCCAGGCGAGTCTCTCCAGAGGCTGGGCGAGTCTCTACAGAAGCTGGGCGAGTCTCTACAGAGGCCTGGCGAGTCTGTCGAGAGGCCCGGCGAGTCTGTCGAGAGGCCGGGCGAGTCTCTCCAGGGGCCGGGTGAGTCTCTCCAGAGGTCGGGCGAGTCTCTACAGTGACCGGGCGAGTCTCTCCAGGAGCCGGGCGAGTCTCTCCAAAGGCCGGGCGAGTCTCTCCAGGGGCCGGGCGAGTCTCTCCAGAGGCCGGTCGAGACTCTCCGGGGGCCGGGTGAGTCTCTCCAGGGGCCGGGTCAGTCTCTCTAGGGGCCGGGCGAGTCTCTACTGAGGCCGGGCGAGTCTCTCCAGAGGCCATGCGAGTCTATACAGAGGCCGGGCGAATCTCTACAGAGGCTGGGCGAGTCTTTACAGAGGCCAGGCGAGTCTGTCAAGAGGCCCGACGATTCTGTCGAGAGGCCGGGCGAGTCTCTCCAGAGCCTGGGCGAGTCTCTACAGAGGCTGGGTGAGTCTCTCCAGGGGCCAGGCGAGTCTCTCCAGAGGCTGGGCGAGTCTCTACAGAGGCTGGGCGAGTCTTTACAGAGGCCAGGCGAGTCTGTCGAGAGGCCGGGCGAGCCTTTAGAGAGGCCGGGCGAGTCTCTCCAGGGGCCGGGCGAGTCTCTGCAGAGGCAGGGCAAGTCTCTACAGAGGCTGGGCAAGTCTCTACAGAGGCCAGGCGAGTCTGTCGAGAGGCCCGGCAGGTCTGTCGAGAGGCCGGGCGAGTCTCTCCAGGGGCCGGGCGAGTCTCTCCAGAGGCCGGGCGAGTCTCTACAGTGGCCGGGCGAGTCTCTCGAGACACTGGGCGAGTCTCTCCAGTGGCCGGGCGAGTCTTTCAAGACAGCGGGCGAGTCTCTCCAGGGGCCGGGCGAGTCTCTCCAGAGGCCGGTCGAGACTCTCCGGGGGCCGGGTGAGTCTCTCCAGGGGCCGGGTCAGTCTCTCTAGGGGCCAGGCGAGTCTCTACAGAGGCCGGGCGAGTCTCTACAGATGCCATGCGAGTCTATACAGAGGCCGGGCGAGTCTCTACAGAGGCTGGGCGAGTCTTTACAGAGGCCAGGCGAGTCTGTCAAGAGGCCCGACGATTCTGTCGAGAGGCCGGGCGAGTTTCTCCAGAGCCTGGGCGAGTCTCTACAGAGGCTGGGTGAGTCTCTCCAGGGGCCAGGCGAGTCTCTCCAGAGGCTGGGCGAGTCTCTACAGAGGCTGGGCGAGTCTTTACAGAGGCCAGGCGAGTCTGTCGAGAGGCCGGGCGAGCCTTTAGAGAGGCCGGGCGAGTCTCTCCAGGGGCCGGGCGAGTCTCTCCAGAGGCAGGGCAAGTCTCTACAGAGGCTGGGCGAGTCTCTACAGAGGCCAGGCGAGTCTGTCGAGAGGCCCGGCAAGTCTGTCGAGAGGCCGGGCGAGTCTCTCCAGGGGCCGGGCGAGTCTCTCCAGAGGCCGGGCGAGTCTCTACAGTGGCCGGGCGAGTCTCTCAAGACACTGGGCGAGTCTCTCCAGTGGCCGGGCGAGTCTTTCGAGACAGCGGGCGAGTCTCTCCAGGGGCCGGGCGAGTCTCTCCAGAGGCCGGTCGAGACTCTCCGGGGGCCGGGTGAGTCTCTCCAGGGGCCGGGTCAGTCTCTCTAGGGGCCGGGCGAGTCTCTACAGAGGCCGGGCGAGTCTCTCCAGAGGCCATGCGAGTCTATACAGAGGCCAGGCGAGTCTCTACAGAGGCTGGGCGAGTCTTTACAGAGGCCAGGCGAGTCTGTCAAGAGGCCGGACGATTCTGTCGAGAGGCCGGGCGAGTCTCTCCAGAGCCTGGGCGAGTCTCTACAGAGGCTGGGTGAGTCTCTCCAGGGGCCAGGCGAGTCTGTCGAGAGGCCGGGCGAGCCTTTAGAGAGGCCGTGCGAGTCTCTCCAGGGGCCGGGCGAGTCTCTCCAGAGGCAGGGCAAGTCTCTACAGAGGCTGGGCGAGTCTCTACAGAGGCCAGGCGAGTCTGTCGAGAGGCCCGGCGAGCCTCTACAGAGGCTGGGCGAGGCTCTCCAGAGGCCGGGTGAGTCTCTCCAGAGGCCGGTCGAGACTCTCCGGGGGCCGGGTGAGTCTCTCCAGGGGCCGGGTCAGTCTCTCTAGGGGCCGGGCGAGTCTCTACTGAGGCCGGGCGAGTCTCTCCAGAGGCCATGCGAGTCTATACAGAGGCCGGGCGAGTCTCTACAGAGGCTGGGCGAGTCTTTACAGAGGCCAGGCGAGTCTGTCAAGAGGCCCGACGATTCTGTCGAGAGGCCGGGCGAGTCTCTCCAGAGCCTGGGCGAGTCTCTACAGAGGCTGGGTGAGTCTCTCCAGGGGCCAGGCGAGTCTCTCCAGAGGCTGGGCGAGTCTCTACAGAGGCTGGGCGAGTCTTTACAGAGGCCAGGCGAGTCTGTCGAGAGGCCGGGCGAGCCTTTAGAGAGGCCGGGCGAGTCTCTCCAGGGGCCGGGCGAGTCTCTGCAGAGGCAGGGCAAGTCTCTACAGAGGCTGGGCGAGTCTCTACAGAGGCCAGGCGAGTCTGTCGAGAGGCCCGGCAAGTCTGTCGAGAGGCCGGGCGAGTCTCTCCAGGGGCCGGGCGAGTCTCTCCAGAGGCCGGGCGAGTCTCTACAGTGGCCGGGCGAGTCTCTCGAGACACTGGGCGAGTCTCTCCAGTGGCCGGGCGAGTCTTTCAAGACAGCGGGCGAGTCTCTCCAGGGGCCGGGCGAGTCTCTCCAGAGGCCGGTCGAGACTCTCCGGGGGCCGGGTGAGTCTCTCCAGGGGCCGGGTCAGTCTCTCTAGGGGCCAGGCGAGTCTCTACAGAGGCCGGGCGAGTCTCTACAGATGCCATGCGAGTCTATACAGAGGCCGGGCGAGTCTCTACAGAGGCTGGGCGAGTCTTTACAGAGGCCAGGCGAGTCTGTCAAGAGGCCCGACGATTCTGTCGAGAGGCCGGGCGAGTTTCTCCAGAGCCTGGGCGAGTCTCTACAGAGGCTGGGTGAGTCTCTCCAGGGGCCAGGCGAGTCTCTCCAGAGGCTGGGCGAGTCTCTACAGAGGCTGGGCGAGTCTTTACAGAGGCCAGGCGAGTCTGTCGAGAGGCCGGGCGAGCCTTTAGAGAGGCCGGGCGAGTCTCTCCAGGGGCCGGGCGAGTCTCTCCAGAGGCAGGGCAAGTCTCTACAGAGGCTGGGCGAGTCTCTACAGAGGCCAGGCGAGTCTGTCGAGAGGCCCGGCAAGTCTGTCGAGAGGCCGGGCGAGTCTCTCCAGGGGCCGGGCGAGTCTCTCCAGAGGCCGGGCGAGTCTCTACAGTGGCCGGGCGAGTCTCTCAAGACACTGGGCGAGTCTCTCCAGTGGCCGGGCGAGTCTTTCGAGACAGCGGGCGAGTCTCTCCAGGGGCCGGGCGAGTCTCTCCAGAGGCCGGTCGAGACTCTCCGGGGGCCGGGTGAGTCTCTCCAGGGGCCGGGTCAGTCTCTCTAGGGGCCGGGCGAGTCTCTACAGAGGCCGGGCGAGTCTCTCCAGAGGCCATGCGAGTCTATACAGAGGCCAGGCGAGTCTCTACAGAGGCTGGGCGAGTCTTTACAGAGGCCAGGCGAGTCTGTCAAGAGGCCGGACGATTCTGTCGAGAGGCCGGGCGAGTCTCTCCAGAGCCTGGGCGAGTCTCTACAGAGGCTGGGTGAGTCTCTCCAGGGGCCAGGCGAGTCTGTCGAGAGGCCGGGCGAGCCTTTAGAGAGGCCGTGCGAGTCTCTCCAGGGGCCGGGCGAGTCTCTCCAGAGGCAGGGCAAGTCTCTACAGAGGCTGGGCGAGTCTCTACAGAGGCCAGGCGAGTCTGTCGAGAGGCCCGGCGAGCCTCTACAGAGGCTGGGCGAGGCTCTCCAGAGGCCGGGTGAGTCTCTCCAGAGGCCGGTCGAGACTCTCCGGGGGCCGGGTGAGTCTCTCCAGGGGCCGGGTCAGTCTCTCTAAGGGCCGGGCGAGTCTCTACGGAGGCCGGGCGAATCTCTCCAGAGGCCATGCGAGTCTATACAGAGGCCGGGCGAGTCTCTCCAGGGGCCGGGCGAGGCTCTCCAGAGGCCGGGCGAGTCTCTACAGTGGCCGGGCGAGTCTCTCGAGACACTGGGCGAGTCTGTCCAGGGGCCGGGCGAGTCTCTCCAGAGGCCGGTCGTGACTCTCCGGAGGCCGGGTGAGTCTCTCCAGGGGCCGGGTGAGTCTCTCCAGGGGCCGGGTGAGTCTCTCCAGGGGCCGGGTGAGTCTCTCCAGGGGCCAGGCGAGTCTCTCCAGAGGCTGGGCGAGTCTCTACAGAAGCTGGGCGAGTCTCTACAGAGGCCTGGCGAGTCTGTCGAGAGGCCCGGCGAGTCTGTCGAGAGGCCGGGCGAGTCTCTCCAGGGGCCGGGTGAGTCTCTCCAGAGGTCGGGCGAGTCTCTACAGTGACCGGGCGAGTCTCTCCAGGAGCCGGGCGAGTCTCTCCAAAGGCCGGGCGAGTCTCTCCAGGGGCCGGGCGAGTCTCTCCAGAGGCCGGTCGAGACTCTCCGGGGGCCGGGTGAGTCTCTCCAGGGGCCGGGTCAGTCTCTCTAGGGGCCGGGCGAGTCTCTACTGAGGCCGGGCGAGTCTCTCCAGAGGCCATGCGAGTCTATACAGAGGCCGGGCGGGTCTCTACAGAGGCTGGGCGAGTCTTTACAGAGGCCAGGCGAGTCTGTCAAGAGGCCCGACGATTCTGTCGAGAGGCCGGGCGAGTCTCTCCAGAGCCTGGGCGAGTTTCTACAGAGGCTGGGTGAGTCTCTCCAGGGGCCAGGCGAGTCTCTCCAGAGGCTGGGCGAGTCTCTACAGAGGCTGGGCGAGTCTTTACAGAGGCCAGGCGAGTCTGTCGAGAGGCCGGGCGAGTCTCTCCAGAGCCTGGGCGAGTCTCTACAGAGGCTGGGTGAGTCTCTCCAGGGGCCAGGCGAGTCTGTCGAGAGGCCGGGCGAGCCTTTAGAGAGGCCGTGCGAGTCTCTCCAGGGGCCGGGCGAGTCTCTCCAGAGGCAGGGCAAGTCTCTACAGAGGCTGGGCGAGTCTCTACAGAGGCCAGGCGAGTCTGTCGACAGGCCCGGCAAGTCTGTCGAGAGGCCGGGCGAGTCTCTCCAGGGGCCGGGCGAGTCTCTCCAGAGGCCGGGCGAGTCTCTACAGTGGCCGGGCGAGTCTCTCGAGACACTGGGCGAGTCTCTCCAGGGGCCGGGCGAGTCTCTCCAGAGGCCGGTCGAGACTCTCCGGGGGCCGGGTGAGTCTCTCCGGGGGCCGGATGAGTCTCTCCAGGGGCTTGGCGAGTCTCTACAGAGGCTGGGCGAGTCTCTACAGAGGCCAGGCGAGTCTGTCGAGAGGCCCGGCGAGTTTGTCGAGAGGCCGGGCGAGTCTCTCCTGGGGCCGGGTGAGTCTCTCCAGGGGCCGGGCGAGTCTCTCGAGACAGCGGGCGAGTCTCTCCAGGGGTCGGGCGAGTCTCTCCAGAGGCCGGTCGAGACTCTCCGGGGGCCGGGTGAGTCTCTCCAGGGGCCGGGTCAGTCTCTCTAGGGGCCGGGCGAGTCTCTACAGAGGTCGGGCGAGTCTCTCCAGAGGCCATGCGAGTCTATACAGAGGCCGGGCGAGTCTCTCCAAAGGCTGGGCGAGTTTCTTCAGGTGCCAGGCGAGTCTCTAGAGAGGCCGGGCGAGTCTCTCCAGAGGCCGGGCCAGTCTCTACAGAGGCCGGGCGAGTCTCTACAGAGGCCGGGCGAGTCTCTACAGAGGCCGTGCGAGTCTATCCAGTGGCTGGACGAGGCTCTCCAGAGGCTGGGCGAGTCTCTCCAAGGGCGGACGAGAGCAAGTCTCTCCAGAGACCTGGCTAGTCTCTCCAGAGGCCGAGCGAGTCTCTTCAGAGGCCGGGCGATTCTCTCCAGAGGCCGGGCGAGTCTCTCCAGGGGCCAGGCGAGTCTCTGCAGAGGACGGACAAGTCTCTCTAGAGGCCGGGCGAGTCTCTCCAAAGGCCGGGCGATGGCGAGTCTCTTCAGAGACCTGGCGAGTCTCTCCAGAGGCCGAGCGAGTCTCTACAGAGGCCGGGCGAGTCTCTCCAGAGACCAGGCGAGTCTCTCCAGAGGCCGGGCGAGTCTCTACAGAGGCCAGGCGAGTCTCTACAGAGGCTGGGCGAGTCTTTACAGAGGCCAGTCGAGTCTGTCAAGAGGCCCGACGATTCTGTCGAGAGGCCGGGCGAGTCTCTCCAGAGCCTGGGCGAGTCTCTACAGAGGCTGGGTGAGTCTCTCCAGGGGCCAGACGAATCTGTCGAGAGGCCGGGCGAGCCTTTAGAGAGGCTGGGCGAGTCTCTCCAGGGGCCGGGCGAGTCTCTCCAGAGGCAGGGCAAGTCTCTACAGAGGCTGGGCGAGTCTCTACAGAGGCCAGGCGAGTCTGTCGAGAGGCCCGGCAAGTCTGTCGAGAGGCCGGGCGAGTCTCTCCAGGGGCCGGGCGAGTCTCTACAGTGGCCGGGCGAGTCTCTCGAGACACTGGGCGAGTCTCTCCAGGGGCCGGGCGAGTCTCTCCAGAGGCCGGTCGAGACTCTCCGGGGGCCGGGTGAGTCTCTCCGGGGGCCGGATGAGTCTCTCCAGGGGCTTGGCGAGTCTCTACAGAGGCTGGGCGAGTCTCTACAGAGGCCAGGCGAGTCTGTCGAGAGGCCCGGCGAATTTGTCGAGAGGCCGGGCGAGTCTCTCCAGGGGCCGGGTGAGTCTCTCCAGAGGCCGGGCGAGTCTCTCGAGACAGCGGGCGAGTCTCTCCAGGGGACGTGCGAGTCTCTCCAGAGGCCGGTCGAGACTCTCCGGGGGCCGGGTGAGTCTCTCCAGGGGCCGGGTCAGTCTCTCTAGGGGCCGGGCGAGTCTCTACAGAGGTCGGGCGAGTCTCTCCAGAGGCCATGCGAGTCTATACAGAGGCCGGGCGAGTCTCTCCAAAGGCTGGGCGAGTTTCTTCAGGTGCCAGGCGAGTCTCTAGAGAGGCCGGGCGAGTCTCTCCAGAGGCTGGGCCAGTCTCTACAGAGGCCGGGCGAGTCTCTACAGAGGCCGTGCGAGTCTCTCCAGTGGCTTGACGAGGCTCTCCAGAGGCTGGGCGAGTCTCTCCAAGGGCGGACGAGAGCAAGTCTCTCCAGAGACCTGGCTAGTCTCTCCAGAGGCCGAGCGAGTCTCTTCAGAGGCCGGGCGATTCTCTCCAGAGGCCGGGCGAGTCTCTCCAGGGGCCAGGCGAGTCTCTGCAGAGGACGGACAAGTCTCTCTAGAGGCCGGGCGAGTCTCTCCAAAGGCCGGGCGATGGCGAGTCTCTTCAGAGACCTGGCGAGTCTCTCCAGAGGCCGAGCGAGTCTCTACAGAGGCCGGGCGAGTCTCTCCAGAGACCAGGCGAGTCTCTCCAGAGGCCGGGCGAGTCTCTACAGAGGCCAGGCGAGTCTGTCGAGAGGCCCGGCGAGTCTGTCGAGAGGCCGGGCGAGTCTCTCCAGGGGCCGGGTGAGTCTCTCCAGAGGTCGGACGAGTCTCTACAGTGGCCGGGCGAGTCTCTCCAGAGGCCGGGCGAGTCTCTACAGTGGCCGGGCGAGTCAAGAAACTGGGTGAGTCTCTCCAGAGGCCGAGCGAGTCTCTACAGAGGCCAGGCGAGTCTCTACAGAGGACGGGCAAGTCTCTCTAGAGGCCAGGCGAGTCTCTCCAGAGGCCGGGCGATGGCGAGTCTCTTCAGAGGCCAGGCGAGTCTCTCCAGGGGCAGACGAGGGCAAGTCTCTCCAGAAACCTGGCAAGTCTCTCCAGAAACCTGGCAAGTCTCTCCAGAGGCCGAGCGAGTCTCTACAGAGGCCAGGCGAGTCTCTCCAGGGGCCGGGCGAGTCTCTCCAGAGACCGGCGAGTCTCTCCAGAGGCCGGGCGAGTCTCTACAGAGGCCAGGCGAGTCTGTCGAGAGGCCCGGCGAGTCTGTCAAGAGGCCGGGCGAGCCTCTAGAGAGGCCGGGCAAGTCTCTCCAGGGGCCGGGCGAGGCTCTCCAGAGGCCGGGCGAGTCTCTACAGCGGCCGGGCGAGTCTCTCGAGACACTGGGCGAGTCTGTCCAGGGGCCGGGCGAGTCTCTCCAGAGGCCGGTCGTGACTCTCCGGGGGCCGGGTGAGTCTCTCCAGAGGCCGGTCGTGACTCTCCGGGGGCCGGGTGAGTCTCTCCAGGGGCCGGGTGAGTCTCTCCAGGGGCCAGGCGAGTCTCTCCAGAGGCTGGGCGAGTCTCTACAGAGGCTGAGCGAGTCTTTACAGAGGCCAGGCGAGTCTGTCGAGAGGCCGGGCGAGCCTCTACAGAGGCTGGGCGAGGCTCTCCAGAGGCCGGGCGAGTCTCTCCAGAGGCCGGTCGAGACTCTCCGGGGGCCGGGTGAGTCTCTCCAGGGGCCGGGTCAGTCTCTCTAGGGGCCGGGCGAGTCTCTACAGAGGCCGGGCGAATCTCTCCAGAGGCCATGCGAGTCTATACAGAGGCCGGGCGAGTCTCTCCAGGGGCCGGGCGAGGCTCTCCAGAGGCCGGGCGAGTCTCTACAGTGGCCGGGCGAGTCTCTCGAGACACTGGGCGAGTCTGTCCAGGGGCCGGGCGAGTCTCTCCAGAGGCCGGTCGTGACTCTCCGGAGGCCGGGTGAGTCTCTCCAGGGGCCGGGTGAGTCTCTCCAGGGGCCGGGTGAGTCTCTCCAGGGGCCGGGTGAGTCTCTCCAGGGGCCAGGCGAGTCTCTCCAGAGGCTGGGCGAGTCTCTACAGAAGCTGGGCGAGTCTCTACAGAGGCCTGGCGAGTCTGTCGAGAGGCCCGGCGAGTCTGTCGAGAGGCCGGGCGAGTCTCTCCAGGGGCCGGGTGAGTCTCTCCAGAGGTCGGGCGAGTCTCTACAGTGACCGGGCGAGTCTCTCCAGGAGCCGGGCGAGTCTCTCCAAAGGCCGGGCGAGTCTCTCCAGGGGCCGGGCGAGTCTCTCCAGAGGCCGGTCGAGACTCTCCGGGGGCCGGGTGAGACTCTCCAGGGGCCGGGTCAGTCTCTCTAGGGGCCGGGCGAGTCTCTACTGAGGCCGGGCGAGTCTCTCCAGAGGCCATGCGAGTCTATACAGAGGCCGGGCGAGTCTCTACAGAGGCTGGGCGAGTCTTTACAGAGGCCAGGCGAGTCTGTCAAGAGGCCCGACGATTCTGTCGAGAGGCCGGGCGAGTCTCTCCAGAGCCTGGGCGAGTTTCTACAGAGGCTGGGTGAGTCTCTCCAGGGGCCAGGCGAGTCTCTCCAGAGGCTGGGCGAGTCTCTACAGAGGCTGGGCGAGTCTTTACAGAGGCCAGGCGAGTCTGTCGAGAGGCCGGGCGAGCCTTTAGAGAGGCCGGGCGATTCTCTCCAGGGGCCGGGCGAGTCTCTGCAGAGGCAGGGCAAGTCTCTACAGAGGCTGGGCGAGTCTCTACAGAGGCCAGGCGAGTCTGTCGAGAGGCCCGGCAAGTCTGTCGAGAGGCCGGGCGAGTCTCTCCAGGGGCGGGCGAGGCTCTCCAGAGGCCGGGCGAGTCTCTACAGTGGCCGGGCGAGTCTCTCGAGACACTGGGCGAGTCTCTCCAGGGGCCGGGCGAGTCTCTCCAGAGGCCGGTCGAGACTCTCCGGGGGCCGGGTGAGTCTCTCCGGGGGCCGGATGAGTCTCTCCAGGGGCTTGGCGAGTCTCTACAGAGGCTGGGCGAGTCTCTACAGAGGCCAGGCGAGTCTGTCGAGAGGCCCGGCGAGTTTGTCGAGAGGCCGGGCGAGTCTCTCCAGGGGCCGGGTGAGTCTCTCCAGAGGCCGGGCGAGTCTCTCGAGACAGCGGGCGAGTCTCTCCAGGGGTCGGGCGAGTCTCTCCAGAGGCCGGTCGAGACTCTCCGGGGGCCGGGTGAGTCTCTCCAGGGGCCGGGTCAGTCTCTCTAGGGGCCGGGCGAGTCTCTACAGAGGTCAGGCGAGTCTCTCCAGAGGCCATGCGAGTCTATACAGAGGCCGGGCGAGTCTCTCCAAAGGCTGGGCGAGTTTCTTCAGGTGCCAGGCGAGTCTCTAGAGAGGCCGGGCGAGTCTCTCCAGAGGCCGGGCCAGTCTCTACAGAGGCCGGGCGAGTCTCTACAGAGGCCGGGCGAGTCTCTACAGAGGCCGTGCGAGTCTCTCCAGTGGCTGGACGAGGCTCTCCAGAGGCTGGGCGAGTCTCTCCAAGGGCGGACGAGAGCAAGTCTCTCCAGAGACCTGGCTAGTCTCTCCAGAGGCCGAGCGAGTCTCTTCAGAGGCCGGGCGATTCTCTCCAGAGGCCGGGCGAGTCTCTCCAGGGGCCAGGCAAGTCTCTGCAGAGGACGGACAAGTCTCTCTAGAGGCCGGGCGAGTCTCTCCAAAGGCCGGGCGATGGCGAGTCTCTTCAGAGACCTGGCGAGTCTCTCCAGAGGCCGAGCGAGTCTCTACAGAGGCCGGGCGAGTCTCTCCAGAGACCATGCGAGTCTCTCCAGAGGCCGGGCGAGTCTCTACAGAGGCCAGGCGAGTCTGTCGAGAGGCCCGGCGAGTCTGTCGAGAGGCCGGGCGAGTCTCTCCAGGGGCCGGGTGAGTCTCTCCAGAGGTCGGACGAGTCTCTACAGTGGCCGGGCGAGTCTCTCCAGAGGCCGGGCGAGTCTCTACAGTGGCCGGGCGAGTCGAGAAACTGGGTGAGTCTCTCCAGAGGCCGAGCGAGTCTCTACAGAGGCCGGTCGTGACTCTCCAGAGGCCGGGCGAGTCTCTCCAGAGGCCGGTCGAGACTCTCCGGGGGCCGGGTGAGTCTCTCCAGGGGCCGGGTCAGTCTCTCTAGGGGCCGGGCGAGTCTCTACAGAGGCCGGGCGAATCTCTCCAGAGGCCATGCGAGTCTATACAGAGGCCGGGCGAGTCTCTCCAGGGGCCGGGCGAGGCTCTCCAGAGGCCGGGCGAGTCTCTACAGTGGCCGGGCGAGTCTCTCGAGACACTGGGCGAGTCTGTCCAGGGGCCGGGCGAGTCTGTCCAGAGGCCGGTCGTGACTCTCCGGGGGCCGGGTGAGTCTCTCCAGGGGCCGGGTGAGTCTCTCCAGGGGCCGGGTGAGTCTCTCCAGGGGCCAGGCGAGTCTCTCCAGAGGCTGGGCGAGTCTCTACAGAAGCTGGGTGAGTCTCTACAGAGGCCAGGCGAGTCTGTAGAGAGGCCCGGCGAGTCTGTCGAGAGGCCGGGCGAGTCTCTCCAGGGGCCGGGTGAGTCTCTGCAGAGGTCGGGCGAGTCTCTACAGTGACCGGGCGAGTCTCTCCAGGAGCCGGGCGAGTCTCTCCAAAGGCCGGGCGAGTCTCTCCAGGGGCCGGGCGAGTCTCTCCAAAGGCCGTGCGAGTCTCTACAGAGGACAGGTGAGTCTGTCGAAAGGCCCGGCGAGTTTGTCGAGAGGCTGGGCGAGTCTCTCCAGGGGCCGGGTGAGTCTCTCCAGAGGCCAGGCGAGTATCTACAGAGGCCGGGCGAGTCTGTCGAGAGGCCCGGCGAGTCTGTCGAGAGGCCGGGCGAGTCTCTCCAGAGCCTGGGCGAGTCTCTACAGAGGCTGGGTGAGTCTCTCCAGGGGCCAGGCGAGTCTCTCCAGAGGCTGGGCGAGTCTTTACAGAGGCCAGGCGAGCCTTTAGAGAGGCCGGGCGAGTCTCTCCAGGGGCCGGGCGAGTCTCTCTAGAGGCAGGGCAAGTCTCTACAGAGGCTGGGCGAGTCTCTACAGAGGCCAGGCGAGTCTGTCGAGAGGCCCGGCAAGTCTGTCGAGAGGCCGGGCGAGTCTCTCCAGGGGCCGGGCGAGTCTCTCCAGAGGCCGGGCAAGTCTCTACAGTGGCCGGGCGAGTCTCTCGAGACACTGGGCGAGTCTCTCCAGTGGCCGGGCGAGTCTTTCGAGACAGCGGGCGAGTCTCTCCAGGGGCCGGGCGAGTCTCTCCAGAGGCCGGTCGAGACTCTCCGGGGGCCGGGTGAGTCTCTCCAGGGGCCGGGTCAGTCTCTCTAGGGGCCGGGCGAGTCTCTACAGAGGCCGGGCGAGTCTCTCCAGAGGCCATGCGAGTCTATACAGAGGCCGGGCGAGTCTCTACAGAGGCTGGGCGAGTCTTTACAGAGGCCAGGCGAGTCTGTCAAGAGGCCCGACGATTCTGTCGAGAGGCCGGGCGAGTCTCTCCAGAGCCTGGGCGAGTCTCTACAGAGGCTGGGTGAGTCTCTCCAGGGGCCAGACGAATCTGTCGAGAGGCCGGGCGAGCCTTTAGAGAGGCTGGGCGAGTCTCTCCAGGGGCCGGGCGAGTCTCTCCAGAGGCAGGGCAAGTCTCTACAGAGGCTGGGCGAGTCTCTACAGAGGCCAGGCGAGTCTGTCGAGAGGCCCGGCAAGTCTGTCGAGAGGCCGGGCGACTCTCTCCAGGGGCCGGGCGAGTCTCTACAGTGGCCGGGCGAGTCTTTCGAGACACTGGGCGAGTCTCTCCAGGGGCCGGGCGAGTCTCTCCAGAGGCCGGTCGAGACTCTCCGGGGGCCGGGTGAGTCTCTCCGGGGGCCGGATGAGTCTCTCCAGGGGCTTGGCGAGTCTCTACAGAGGCTGGGCGAGTCTCTACAGAGGCCAGGCGAGTCTGTCGAGAGGCCCGGCGAGTTTGTCGAGAGGCCGGTCGAGTCTCTCCAGGGGCCGGGTGAGTCTCTCCAGAGGCCGGGCGAGTCTCTCGAGACAGCGGGCGAGTCTCTCCAGGGGACGTGCGAGTCTCTCCAGAGGCCGGTCGAGACTCTCCGGGGGCCGGGTGAGTCTCTCCAGGGGCCGGGTCAGTCTCTCTAGGGGCCGGGCGAGTCTCTACAGAGGTCGGGCGAGTCTCTCCAGAGGCCATGCGAGTCTATACAGAGGCCGGGCGAGTCTCTCCAAAGGCTGGGCGAGTTTCTTCAGGTGCCAGGCGAGTCTCTAGAGAGGCCGGGCGAGTCTCTCCAGAGGCCGGGCCAGTCTCTACAGAGGCCGGGCGAGTCTCTACAGAGGCCGTGCGAGTCTCTCCAGTGGCTTGACGAGGCTCTCCAGAGGCTGGGCGAGTCTCTCCAAGGGCGGACGAGAGCAAGTCTCTCCAGAGACCTGGCAAGTCTCTCCAGAGGCCGAGCGAGTCTCTTCAGAGGCCGGGCGATTCTCTCCAGAGGCCGGGCGAGTCTCTCCAGGGGCCAGGCGAGTCTCTGCAGAGGACGGACAAGTCTCTCTAGAGGCCGGGCGAGTCTCTCCAAAGGCCGGGCGATGGCGAGTCTCTTCAGAGACCTGGCGAGTCTCTCCAGAGGCCGAGCGAGTCTCTACAGAGGCCGGGCGAGTCTCTCCAGAGACCAGGCGAGTCTCTCCAGAGGCCGGGCGAGTCTCTACAGAGGCCAGGCGAGTCTGTCGAGAGGCCCGGCGAGTCTGTCGAGAGGCCGGGCGAGTCTCTCCAGGGGCCGGGTGAGTCTCTCCAGAGGTCGGACGAGTCTCTACAGTGGCCGGGCGAGTCTCTCCAGAGGCCGGGCGAGTCTCTACAGTGGCCGGGCGAGTCGAGAAACTGGGTGAGTCTCTCCAGAGGCCGAGCGAGTCTCTACAGAGGCCAGGCGAGTCTCTACAGAGGACGGGCAAGTCTCTCTAGAGGCCAGGCGAGTCTCTCCAGAGGCCGGGCGATGGCGAGTCTCTTCAGAGGCCAGGCGAGTCCCTCCAGGGGCGGACGAGGGCAAGTCTCTCCAGAAACCTGGCAAGTCTCTCCAGAGGCCGAGCGAGTCTCTACAGAGGCCAGGCGAGTCTCTCCAGGGGCCGGGCGAGTCTCTCCAGAGACCGGCGAGTCTCTCCAGAGGCCGGGCGAGTCTCTACAGAGGCCAGGCGAGTCTGTCGAGAGGCCCGGCGAGTCTGTCAAGAGGCCGGGCGAGCCTCTAGAGAGACCGGGCGAGTCTCTCCAGGGGCCGGGCGAGGCTCTCCAGAGGCCGGGCGAGTCTCTACAGCGGCCGGGCGAGTCTCTCGAGACACTGGGCGAGTCTGTCCAGGGGCCGGGCGAGTCTCTCCAGAGGCCGGTCGTGACTCTCCGGGGGCCGGGTGAGTCTCTCCAGAGGCCGGTCGTGACTCTCCGGGGGCCGGGTGAGTCTCTCCAGGGGCCGGGTGAGTCTCTCCAGGGGCCGGGTGAGTCTCTCCAGGGGCCAGGCGAGTCTCTCCAGAGGCTGGGCGAGTCTCTACAGAGGCTGAGCGAGTCTTTACAGAGGCCAGGCGAGTCTGTCGAGAGGCCGGGCGAGCCTCTACAGAGGCTGGGCGAGGCTCTCCAGAGGCCGGGCGAGTCTCTCCAGAGGCCGGTCGAGACTCTCCGGGGGCCGGGTGAGTCTCTCCAGGGGCCGGGTCAGTCTCTCTAGGGGCCGGGCGAGTCTCTACAGAGGCCGGGCGAATCTCTCCAGAGGCCATGCGAGTCTATACAGAGGCCGGGCGAGTCTCTCCAGGGGCCGGGCGAGGCTCTCCAGAGGCCGGGCGAGTCTCTACAGTGGCCGGGCGAGTCTCTCGAGACACTGGGCGAGTCTGTCCAGGGGCTGGGCGAGTCTCTCCAGAGGCCGGTCGTGACTCTCCGGAGGCCGGGTGAGTCTCTCCAGGGGCCGGGTGAGTCTCTCCAGGGGCCGGGTGAGTCTCTCCAGGGGCCGGGTGAGTCTCTCCAGGGGCCAGGCGAGTCTCTCCAGAGGCTGGGCGAGTCTCTACAGAAGCTGGGCGAGTCTCTACAGAGGCCTGGCGAGTCTGTCGAGAGGCCCGGCGAGTCTGTCGAGAGGCCGGGCGAGTCTCTCCAGGGGCCGGGTGAGTCTCTCCAGAGGTCGGGCGAGTCTCTACAGTGACCGGGCGAGTCTCTCCAGGAGCCGGGCGAGTCTCTCCAAAGGCCGGGCGAGTCTCTCCAGGGGCCGGGCGAGTCTCTCCAGAGGCCGGTCGAGACTCTCCGGGGGCCGGGTGAGTCTCTCCAGGGGCCGGGTCAGTCTCTCTAGGGGCCGGGCGAGTCTCTACTGAGGCCGGGCGAGTCTCTCCAGAGGCCATGCGAGTCTATACAGAGGCCGGGCGAATCTCTACAGAGGCTGGGCGAGTCTTTACAGAGGCCAGGCGAGTCTGTCAAGAGGCCCGACGATTCTGTCGAGAGGCCGGGCGAGTCTCTCCAGAGCCTGGGCGAGTCTCTACAGAGGCTGGGTGAGTCTCTCCAGGGGCCAGGCGAGTCTCTCCAGAGGCTGGGCGAGTCTCTACAGAGGCTGGGCGAGTCTTTACAGAGGCCAGGCGAGTCTGTCGAGAGGCCGGGCGAGCCTTTAGAGAGGCCGGGCGAGTCTCTCCAGGGGCCGGGCGAGTCTCTGCAGAGGCAGGGCAAGTCTCTACAGAGGCTGGGCAAGTCTCTACAGAGGCCAGGCGAGTCTGTCGAGAGGCCCGGCAGGTCTGTCGAGAGGCCGGGCGAGTCTCTCCAGGGGCCGGGCGAGTCTCTCCAGAGGCCGGGCGAGTCTCTACAGTGGCCGGGCGAGTCTCTCGAGACACTGGGCGAGTCTCTCCAGTGGCCGGGCGAGTCTTTCAAGACAGCGGGCGAGTCTCTCCAGGGGCCGGGCGAGTCTCTCCAGAGGCCGGTCGAGACTCTCCGGGGGCCGGGTGAGTCTCTCCAGGGGCCGGGTCAGTCTCTCTAGGGGCCAGGCGAGTCTCTACAGAGGCCGGGCGAGTCTCTACAGATGCCATGCGAGTCTATACAGAGGCCGGGCGAGTCTCTACAGAGGCTGGGCGAGTCTTTACAGAGGCCAGGCGAGTCTGTCAAGAGGCCCGACGATTCTGTCGAGAGGCCGGGCGAGTTTCTCCAGAGCCTGGGCGAGTCTCTACAGAGGCTGGGTGAGTCTCTCCAGGGGCCAGGCGAGTCTCTCCAGAGGCTGGGCGAGTCTCTACAGAGGCTGGGCGAGTCTTTACAGAGGCCAGGCGAGTCTGTCGAGAGGCCGGGCGAGCCTTTAGAGAGGCCGGGCGAGTCTCTCCAGGGGCCGGGCGAGTCTCTCCAGAGGCAGGGCAAGTCTCTACAGAGGCTGGGCGAGTCTCTACAGAGGCCAGGCGAGTCTGTCGAGAGGCCCGGCAAGTCTGTCGAGAGGCCGGGCGAGTCTCTCCAGGGGCCGGGCGAGTCTCTCCAGAGGCCGGGCGAGTCTCTACAGTGGCCGGGCGAGTCTCTCAAGACACTGGGCGAGTCTCTCCAGTGGCCGGGCGAGTCTTTCGAGACAGCGGGCGAGTCTCTCCAGGGGCCGGGCGAGTCTCTCCAGAGGCCGGTCGAGACTCTCCGGGGGCCGGGTGAGTCTCTCCAGGGGCCGGGTCAGTCTCTCTAGGGGCCGGGCGAGTCTCTACAGAGGCCGGGCGAGTCTCTCCAGAGGCCATGCGAGTCTATACAGAGGCCAGGCGAGTCTCTACAGAGGCTGGGCGAGTCTTTACAGAGGCCAGGCGAGTCTGTCAAGAGGCCGGACGATTCTGTCGAGAGGACGGGCGAGTCTCTCCAGAGCCTGGGCGAGTCTCTACAGAGGCTGGGTGAGTCTCTCCAGGGGCCAGGCGAGTCTGTCGAGAGGCCGGGCGAGCCTTTAGAGAGGCCGTGCGAGTCTCTCCAGGGGCCGGGCGAGTCTCTCCAGAGGCAGGGCAAGTCTCTACAGAGGCTGGGCGAGTCTCTACAGAGGCCAGGCGAGTCTGTCGAGAGGCCCGGCGAGCCTCTACAGAGGCTGGGCGAGGCTCTCCAGAGGCCGGGTGAGTCTCTCCAGAGGCCGGTCGAGACTCTCCGGGGGCCGGGTGAGTCTCTCCAGGGGCCGGGTCAGTCTCTCTAGGGGCCGGGCGAGTCTCTACTGAGGCCGGGCGAGTCTCTCCAGAGGCCATGCGAGTCTATACAGAGGCCGGGCGAGTCTCTACAGAGGCTGGGCGAGTCTTTACAGAGGCCAGGCGAGTCTGTCAAGAGGCCCGACGATTCTGTCGAGAGGCCGGGCGAGTCTCTCCAGAGCCTGGGCGAGTCTCTACAGAGGCTGGGTGAGTCTCTCCAGGGGCCAGGCGAGTCTCTCCAGAGGCTGGGCGAGTCTCTACAGAGGCTGGGCGAGTCTTTACAGAGGCCAGGCGAGTCTGTCGAGAGGCCGGGCGAGCCTTTAGAGAGGCCGGGCGAGTCTCTCCAGGGGCCGGGCGAGTCTCTGCAGAGGCAGGGCAAGTCTCTACAGAGGCTGGGCGAGTCTCTACAGAGGCCAGGCGAGTCTGTCGAGAGGCCCGGCAAGTCTGTCGAGAGGCCGGGCGAGTCTCTCCAGGGGCCGGGCGAGTCTCTCCAGAGGCCGGGCGAGTCTCTACAGTGGCCGGGCGAGTCTCTCGAGACACTGGGCGAGTCTCTCCAGTGGCCGGGCGAGTCTTTCAAGACAGCGGGCGAGTCTCTCCAGGGGCCGGGCGAGTCTCTCCAGAGGCCGGTCGAGACTCTCCGGGGGCCGGGTGAGTCTCTCCAGGGGCCGGGTCAGTCTCTCTAGGGGCCAGGCGAGTCTCTACAGAGGCCGGGCGAGTCTCTACAGATGCCATGCGAGTCTATACAGAGGCCGGGCGAGTCTCTACAGAGGCTGGGCGAGTCTTTACAGAGGCCAGGCGAGTCTGTCAAGAGGCCCGACGATTCTGTCGAGAGGCCGGGCGAGTTTCTCCAGAGCCTGGGCGAGTCTCTACAGAGGCTGGGTGAGTCTCTCCAGGGGCCAGGCGAGTCTCTCCAGAGGCTGGGCGAGTCTCTACAGAGGCTGGGCGAGTCTTTACAGAGGCCAGGCGAGTCTGTCGAGAGGCCGGGCGAGCCTTTAGAGAGGCCGGGCGAGTCTCTCCAGGGGCCGGGCGAGTCTCTCCAGAGGCAGGGCAAGTCTCTACAGAGGCTGGGCGAGTCTCTACAGAGGCCAGGCGAGTCTGTCGAGAGGCCCGGCAAGTCTGTCGAGAGGCCGGGCGAGTCTCTCCAGGGGCCGGGCGAGTCTCTCCAGAGGCCGGGCGAGTCTCTACAGTGGCCGGGCGAGTCTCTCAAGACACTGGGCGAGTCTCTCCAGTGGCCGGGCGAGTCTTTCGAGACAGCGGGCGAGTCTCTCCAGGGGCCGGGCGAGTCTCTCCAGAGGCCGGTCGAGACTCTCCGGGGGCCGGGTGAGTCTCTCCAGGGGCCGGGTCAGTCTCTCTAGGGGCCGGGCGAGTCTCTACAGAGGCCGGGCGAGTCTCTCCAGAGGCCATGCGAGTCTATACAGAGGCCAGGCGAGTCTCTACAGAGGCTGGGCGAGTCTTTACAGAGGCCAGGCGAGTCTGTCAAGAGGCCGGACGATTCTGTCGAGAGGCCGGGCGAGTCTCTCCAGAGCCTGGGCGAGTCTCTACAGAGGCTGGGTGAGTCTCTCCAGGGGCCAGGCGAGTCTGTCGAGAGGCCGGGCGAGCCTTTAGAGAGGCCGTGCGAGTCTCTCCAGGGGCCGGGCGAGTCTCTCCAGAGGCAGGGCAAGTCTCTACAGAGGCTGGGCGAGTCTCTACAGAGGCCAGGCGAGTCTGTCGAGAGGCCCGGCGAGCCTCTACAGAGGCTGGGCGAGGCTCTCCAGAGGCCGGGTGAGTCTCTCCAGAGGCCGGTCGAGACTCTCCGGGGGCCGGGTGAGTCTCTCCAGGGGCCGGGTCAGTCTCTCTAAGGGCCGGGCGAGTCTCTACGGAGGCCGGGCGAATCTCTCCAGAGGCCATGCGAGTCTATACAGAGGCCGGGCGAGTCTCTCCAGGGGCCGGGCGAGGCTCTCCAGAGGCCGGGCGAGTCTCTACAGTGGCCGGGCGAGTCTCTCGAGACACTGGGCGAGTCTGTCCAGGGGCCGGGCGAGTCTCTCCAGAGGCCGGTCGTGACTCTCCGGAGGCCGGGTGAGTCTCTCCAGGGGCCGGGTGAGTCTCTCCAGGGGCCGGGTGAGTCTCTCCAGGGGCCGGGTGAGTCTCTCCAGGGGCCAGGCGAGTCTCTCCAGAGGCTGGGCGAGTCTCTACAGAAGCTGGGCGAGTCTCTACAGAGGCCTGGCGAGTCTGTCGAGAGGCCCGGCGAGTCTGTCGAGAGGCCGGGCGAGTCTCTCCAGGGGCCGGGTGAGTCTCTCCAGAGGTCGGGCGAGTCTCTACAGTGACCGGGCGAGTCTCTCCAGGAGCCGGGCGAGTCTCTCCAAAGGCCGGGCGAGTCTCTCCAGGGGCCGGGCGAGTCTCTCCAGAGGCCGGTCGAGACTCTCCGGGGGCCGGGTGAGTCTCTCCAGGGGCCGGGTCAGTCTCTCTAGGGGCCGGGCGAGTCTCTACTGAGGCCGGGCGAGTCTCTCCAGAGGCCATGCGAGTCTATACAGAGGCCGGGCGAGTCTCTACAGAGGCTGGGCGAGTCTTTACAGAGGCCAGGCGAGTCTGTCAAGAGGCCCGACGATTCTGTCGAGAGGCCGGGCGAGTCTCTCCAGAGCCTGGGCGAGTCTCTACAGAGGCTGGGTGAGTCTCTCCAGGGGCCAGGCGAGTCTGTCGAGAGGCCCGGCAAGTCTGTCGAGAGGCCGGGCGAGTCTCTACAGTGGCCGGGCGAGTCTCTCAAGACACTGGGCGAGTCTCTCCAGTGGCCGGGCGAGTCTTTCGAGACAGCGGGCGAGTCTCTCCAGGGGCCGGGCGAGTCTCTCCAGAGGCCGGTCGAGACTCTCCGGGGGCCGGGTGAGTCTCTCCAGGGGCCGGGTCAGTCTCTCTAGGGGCCGGGCGAGTCTCTACAGAGGCCGGGCGAGTCTCTCCAGAGGCCATGCGAGTCTATACAGAGGCCAGGCGAGTCTCTACAGAGGCTGGGCGAGTCTTTACAGAGGCCAGGCGAGTCTGTCAAGAGGCCGGACGATTCTGTCGAGAGGCCGGGCGAGTCTCTCCAGAGCCTGGGCGAGTCTCTACAGAGGCTGGGTGAGTCTCTCCAGGGGCCAGGCGAGTCTGTCGAGAGGCCGGGCGAGCCTTTAGAGAGGCCGTGCGAGTCTCTCCAGGGGCCGGGCGAGTCTCTCCAGAGGCAGGGCAAGTCTCTACAGAGGCTGGGCGAGTCTCTACAGAGGCCAGGCGAGTCTGTCGAGAGGCCCGGCGAGCCTCTACAGAGGCTGGGCGAGGCTCTCCAGAGGCCGGGTGAGTCTCTCCAGAGGCCGGTCGAGACTCTCCGGGGGCCGGGTGAGTCTCTCCAGGGGCCGGGTCAGTCTCTCTAGGGGCCGGGCGAGTCTCTACGGAGGCCGGGCGAATCTCTCCAGAGGCCATGCGAGTCTATACAGAGGCCGGGCGAGTCTCTCCAGGGGCCGGGCGAGGCTCTCCAGAGGCCGGGCGAGTCTCTACAGTGGCCGGGCGAGTCTCTCGAGACACTGGGCGAGTCTGTCCAGGGGCCGGGCGAGTCTCTCCAGAGGCCGGTCGTGACTCTCCGGAGGCCGGGTGAGTCTCTCCAGGGGCCGGGTGAGTCTCTCCAGGGGCCGGGTGAGTCTCTCCAGGGGCCGGGTGAGTCTCTCCAGGGGCCAGGCGAGTCTCTCCAGAGGCTGGGCGAGTCTCTACAGAAGCTGGGCGAGTCTCTACAGAGGCCTGGCGAGTCTGTCGAGAGGCCCGGCGAGTCTGTCGAGAGGCCGGGCGAGTCTCTCCAGGGGCCGGGTGAGTCTCTCCAGAGGTCGGGCGAGTCTCTACAGTGACCGGGCGAGTCTCTCCAGGAGCCGGGCGAGTCTCTCCAAAGGCCGGGCGAGTCTCTCCAGGGGCCGGGCGAGTCTCTCCAGAGGCCGGTCGAGACTCTCCGGGGGCCGGGTGAGTCTCTCCAGGGGCCGGGTCAGTCTCTCTAGGGGCCGGGCGAGTCTCTACTGAGGCCGGGCGAGTCTCTCCAGAGGCCATGCGAGTCTATACAGAGGCCGGGCGAGTCTCTACAGAGGCTGGGCGAGTCTTTACAGAGGCCAGGCGAGTCTGTCAAGAGGCCCGACGATTCTGTCGAGAGGCCGGGCGAGTCTCTCCAGAGCCTGGGCGAGTCTCTACAGAGGCTGGGTGAGTCTCTCCAGGGGCCAGGCGAGTCTGTCGAGAGGCCCGGCAAGTCTGTTGAGAGGCCGGGCGAGTCTCTCCAGGGGCCGGGCGAGTCTCTCCAGAGGCCGGACGAGTCTCTACAGTGGCCGGGCGAGTCTTTCAAGACAGCGGGCGAGTCTCTCCAGGGGCCGGGCGAGTCTCTCCAGAGGCCGGTCGAGACTCTCCGGGGGCCGGGTGAGTCTCTCCAGGGGCCGGGTGAGTCTCTCTAGGGGCCAGGCGAGTCTCTACAGAGGCCGGGCGAGTCTCTACAGATGCCATGCGAGTCTATACAGAGGCCAGGCGAGTCTCTACAGAGGCTGGGCGAGTCTTTACAGAGGCCAGGCGAGTCTGTCAAGAGGCCGGACGATTCTGTCGAGAGGCCGGGCGAGTCTCTCCAGAGCCTGGGCGAGTCTCTACAGAGGCTGGGTGAGTCTCTCCAGGGGCCAGGCGAGTCTGTCGAGAGGCCGGGCGAGCCTTTAGAGAGGCCGTGCGAGTCTCTCCAGGGGCCGGGCGAGTCTCTCCAGAGGCAGGGCAAGTCTCTACAGAGGCTGGGCGAGTCTCTACAGAGGCCAGGCGAGTCTGTCGAGAGGCCCGGCGAGCCTCTACAGAGGCTGGGCGAGGCTCTCCAGAGGCCGGGTGAGTCTCTCCAGAGGCCGGTCGAGACTCTCCGGGGGCCGGGTGAGTCTCTCCAGGGGCCGGGTCAGTCTCTCTAGGGGCCGGGCGAGTCTCTACGGAGGCCGGGCGAATCTCTCCAGAGGCCATGCGAGTCTATACAGAGGCCGGGCGAGTCTCTCCAGGGGCCGGGCGAGGCTCTCCAGAGGCCGGGCGAGTCTCTACAGTGGCCGGGCGAGTCTCTCGAGACACTGGGCGAGTCTGTCCAGGGGCCGGGCGAGTCTCTCCAGAGGCCGGTCGTGACTCTCCGGAGGCCGGGTGAGTCTCTCCAGGGGCCGGGTGAGTCTCTCCAGGGGCCGGGTGAGTCTCTCCAGGGGCCGGGTGAGTCTCTCCAGGGGCCAGGCGAGTCTCTCCAGAGGCTGGGCGAGTCTCTACAGAAGCTGGGCGAGTCTCTACAGAGGCCTGGCGAGTCTGTCGAGAGGCCCGGCGAGTCTGTCGAGAGGCCGGGCGAGTCTCTCCAGGGGCCGGGTGAGTCTCTCCAGAGGTCGGGCGAGTCTCTACAGTGACCGGGCGAGTCTCTCCAGGAGCCGGGCGAGTCTCTCCAAAGGCCGGGCGAGTCTCTCCAGGGGCCGGGCGAGTCTCTCCAGAGGCCGGTCGAGACTCTCCGGGGGCCGGGTGAGTCTCTCCAGGGGCCGGGTCAGTCTCTCTAGGGGCCGGGCGAGTCTCTACTGAGGCCGGGCGAGTCTCTCCAGAGGCCATGCGAGTCTATACAGAGGCCGGGCGAGTCTCTACAGAGGCTGGGCGAGTCTTTACAGAGGCCAGGCGAGTCTGTCAAGAGGCCCGACGATTCTGTCGAGAGGCCGGGCGAGTCTCTCCAGAGCCTGGGCGAGTCTCTACAGAGGCTGGGTGAGTCTCTCCAGGGGCCAGGCGAGTCTGTCGAGAGGCCCGGCAAGTCTGTCGAGAGGCCGGGCGAGTCTCTCCAGGGGCCGGGCGAGTCTCTCCAGAGGCCGGGCGAGTCTCTACAGTGGCCGGGCGAGTCTTTCAAGACAGCGGGCGAGTCTCTCCAGGGGCCGGGCGAGTCTCTCCAGAGGCCGGTCGAGACTCTCCGGGGGCCGGGTGAGTCTCTCCAGGGGCCGGGTGAGTCTCTCTAGGGGCCAGGCGAGTCTCTACAGAGGCCGGGCGAGTCTCTACAGATGCCATGCGAGTCTATACAGAGGCCGGGCGAGTCTCTACAGAGGCTGGGCGAGTCTTTACAGAGGCCAGGCGAGTCTGTCAAGAGGCCCGACGATTCTGTCGAGAGGCCGGGCGAGTTTCTCCAGAGCCTGGGCGAGTCTCTACAGAGGCTGGGTGAGTCTCTCCAGGGGCCAGGCGAGTCTCTCCAGAGGCTGGGCGAGTCTCTACAGAGGCTGGGCGAGTCTTTACAGAGGCCAGGCGAGTCTGTCGAGAGGCCGGGCGAGCCTTTAGAGAGGCCGGGCGAGTCTCTCCAGGGGCCGGGCGAGTCTCTCCAGAGGCAGGGCAAGTCTCTACAGAGGCTGGGCGAGTCTCTACAGAGGCCAGGCGAGTCTGTCGAGAGGCCCGGCAAGTCTGTCGAGAGGCCGGGCGAGTCTCTCCAGGGGCCGGGCGAGTCTCTCCAGAGGCCGGGCGAGTCTCTACAGTGGCCGGGCGAGTCTCTCGAGACACTGGGCGAGTCTCTCCAGTGGCCGGGCGAGTCTTTCGAGACAGCGGGCGAGTCTCTCCAGGGGCCGGGCGAGTCTCTCCAGAGGCCGGTCGAGACTCTCCGGGGGCCGGGTGAGTCTCTCCAGGGGCCGGGTCAGTCTCTCTAGGGGCCGGGCGAGTCTCTACAGAGGCCGGGCGAGTCTCTCCAGAGGCCATGCGAGTCTATACAGAGGCCAGGCGAGTCTCTACAGAGGCTGGGCGAGTCTTTACAGAGGCCAGGCGAGTCTGTCAAGAGGCCGGACGATTCTGTCGAGAGGCCGGGCGAGTCTCTCCAGAGCCTGGGCGAGTCTCTACAGAGGCTGGGTGAGTCTCTCCAGGGGCCAGGCGAGTCTGTCGAGAGGCCGGGCGAGCCTTTAGAGAGGCCGTGCGAGTCTCTCCAGGGGCCGGGCGAGTCTCTCCAGAGGCAGGGCAAGTCTCTACAGAGGCTGGGCGAGTCTCTACAGAGGCCAGGCGAGTCTGTCGAGAGGCCCGGCGAGCCTCTACAGAGGCTGGGCGAGGCTCTCCAGAGGCCGGGTGAGTCTCTCCAGAGGCCGGTCGAGACTCTCCGGGGGCCGGGTGAGTCTCTCCAGGGGCCGGGTCAGTCTCTCTAGGGGCCGGGCGAGTCTCTGCAGAGGACGGACAAGTCTCTCTAGAGGCCGGGCGAGTCTCTCCAAAGGCCGGGGCGATGGCGAGTCTCTTCAGAGACCTGGCGAGTCTCTCCAGAGGCCGAGCGAGTCTCTACAGAGGCCGGGCGAGTCTCTCCAGAGACCAGGCGAGTCTCTCCAGAGGCCGGGCGAGTCTCTACAGAGGCCAGGCGAGTCTGTCGAGAGGCCCGGCGAGTCTGTCGAGAGGCCGGGCGAGTCTCTCCAGGGGCCGGGTGAGTCTCTCCAGAGGTCGGACGAGTCTCTACAGTGGCCGGGCGAGTCTCTCCAGAGGCCGGGCGAGTCTCTACAGTGGCCGGGCGAGTCGAGAAACTGGGTGAGTCTCTCCAGAGGCCGAGCGAGTCTCTACAGAGGCCAGGCGAGTCTCTACAGAGGACGGGCAAGTCTCTCTAGAGGCCAGGCGAGTCTCTCCAGAGGCCGGGCGATGGCGAGTCTCTTCAGAGGCCAGGCGAGTCTCTCCAGGGGCAGACGAGGGCAAGTCTCTCCAGAAACCTGGCAAGTCTCTCCAGAGGCCGAGCGAGTCTCTACAGAGGCCAGGCGAGTCTCTCCAGGGGCCGGGCGAGTCTCTCCAGAGACCGGCGAGTCTCTCCAGAGGCCGGGCGAGTCTCTACAGAGGCCAGGCGAGTCTGTCGAGAGGCCCGGCGAGTCTGTCAAGAGGCCGGGCGAGCCTCTAGAGAGGCCGGGCAAGTCTCTCCAGGGGCCGGGCGAGGCTCTCCAGAGGCCGGGCGAGTCTCTACAGCGGCCGGGCGAGTCTCTCGAGACACTGGACGAGTCTTTCCAGGGGCCGGGCGAGTCTCTCCAGAGGCCGGTCGTGACTCTCCGGGGGCCGGGTGAGTCTCTCCAGAGGCCGGTCGTGACTCTCCGGGGGCCGGGTGAGTCTCTCCAGGGGCCGGGTGAGTCTCTCCAGGGGCCAGGCGAGTCTCTCCAGAGGCTGGGCGAGTCTCTACAGAGGCTGAGCGAGTCTTTACAGAGGCCAGGCGAGTCTGTCGAGAGGCCGGGCGAGCCTCTACAGAGGCTGGGCGAGGCTCTCCAGAGGCCGGGCGAGTCTCTCCAGAGGCCGGTCGAGACTCTCCGGGGGCCGGGTGAGTCTCTCCAGAGGCCGGGTCAGTCTCTCTAGGGGCCGGGCGAGTCTCTACAGAGGCCGGGCGAATCTCTCCAGAGGCCATGCGAGTCTATACAGAGGCCGGGCGAGTCTCTCCAGGGGCCGGGCGAGGCTCTCCAGAGGCCGGGCGAGTCTCTACAGTGGCCGGGCGAGTCTCTCGAGACACTGGGCGAGTCTGTCCAGGGGCCGGGCGAGTCTCTCCAGAGGCCGGTCGTGACTCTCCGGAGGCCGGGTGAGTCTCTCCAGGGGCCGGGTGAGTCTCTCCAGGGGCCGGGTGAGTCTCTCCAGGGGCCGGGTGAGTCTCTCCAGGGGCCAGGCGAGTCTCTCCAGAGGCTGGGCGAGTCTCTACAGAAGCTGGGCGAGTCTCTACAGAGGCCTGGCGAGTCTGTCGAGAGGCCCGGCGAGTCTGTCGAGAGGCCGGGCGAGTCTCTCCAGGGGCCGGGTGAGTCTCTCCAGAGGTCGGGCGAGTCTCTACAGTGACCGGGCGAGTCTCTCCAGGAGCCGGGCGAGTCTCTCCAAAGGCCGGGCGAGTCTCTCCAGGGGCCGGGCGAGTCTCTCCAGAGGCCGGTCGAGACTCTCCGGGGGCCGGGTGAGACTCTCCAGGGGCCGGGTCAGTCTCTCTAGGGGCCGGGCGAGTCTCTACTGAGGCCGGGCGAGTCTCTCCAGAGGCCATGCGAGTCTATACAGAGGCCGGGCGAGTCTCTACAGAGGCTGGGCGAGTCTTTACAGAGGCCAGGCGAGTCTGTCAAGAGGCCCGACGATTCTGTCGAGAGGCCGGGCGAGTCTCTCCAGAGCCTGGGCGAGTTTCTACAGAGGCTGGGTGAGTCTCTCCAGGGGCCAGGCGAGTCTCTCCAGAGGCTGGGCGAGTCTCTACAGAGGCTGGGCGAGTCTTTACAGAGGCCAGGCGAGTCTGTCGAGAGGCCGGGCGAGCCTTTAGAGAGGCCGGGCGATTCTCTCCAGGGGCCGGGCGAGTCTCTGCAGAGGCAGGGCAAGTCTCTACAGAGGCTGGGCGAGTCTCTACAGAGGCCAGGCGAGTCTGTCGAGAGGCCCGGCAAGTCTGTCGAGAGGCCGGGCGAGTCTCTCCAGGGGCCGGGCGAGTCTCTCCAGAGGCCGGGCGAGTCTCTACAGTGGCCGGGCGAGTCTCTCGAGACACTGGGCGAGTCTCTCCAGGGGCCGGGCGAGTCTCTCCAGAGGCCGGTCGAGACTCTCCGGGGGCCGGGTGAGTCTCTCCGGGGGCCGGATGAGTCTCTCCAGGGGCTTGGCGAGTCTCTACAGAGGCTGGGCGAGTCTCTACAGAGGCCAGGCGAGTCTGTCGAGAGGCCCGGCGAGTTTGTCGAGAGGCCGGGCGAGTCTCTCCAGGGGCCGGGTGAGTCTCTCCAGAGGCCGGGCGAGTCTCTCGAGACAGCGGGCGAGTCTCTCCAGGGGTCGGGCGAGTCTCTCCAGAGGCCGGTCGAGACTCTCCGGGGGCCGGGTGAGTCTCTCCAGGGGCCGGGTCAGTCTCTCTAGGGGCCGGGCGAGTCTCTACAGAGGTCAGGCGAGTCTCTCCAGAGGCCATGCGAGTCTATACAGAGGCCGGGCGAGTCTCTCCAAAGGCTGGGCGAGTTTCTTCAGGTGCCAGGCGAGTCTCTAGAGAGGCCGGGCGAGTCTCTCCAGAGGCCGGGCCAGTCTCTACAGAGGCCGGGCGAGTCTCTACAGAGGCCGGGCGAGTCTCTACAGAGGCCGTGCGAGTCTCTCCAGTGGCTGGACGAGGCTCTCCAGAGGCTGGGCGAGTCTCTCCAAGGGCGGACGAGAGCAAGTCTCTCCAGAGACCTGGCTAGTCTCTCCAGAGGCCGAGCGAGTCTCTTCAGAGGCCGGGCGATTCTCTCCAGAGGCCGGGCGAGTCTCTCCAGGGGCCAGGCGAGTCTCTGCAGAGGACGGACAAGTCTCTCTAGAGGCCGGGCGAGTCTCTCCAAAGGCCGGGCGATGGCGAGTCTCTTCAGAGACCTGGCGAGTCTCTCCAGAGGCCGAGCGAGTCTCTACAGAGGCCGGGCGAGTCTCTCCAGAGACAAGGCGAGTCTCTCCAGAGGCCGGGCGAGTCTCTACAGAGGCCAGGCGAGTCTGTCGAGAGGCCCGGCGAGTCTGTCGAGAGGCCGGGCGAGTCTCTCCAGGGGCCGGGTGAGTCTCTCCAGAGGTCGGACGAGTCTCTACAGTGGCCGGGCGAGTCTCTCCAGAGGCCGGGCGAGTCTCTACAGTGGCCGGGCGAGTCGAGAAACTGGGTGAGTCTCTCCAGAGGCCGAGCGAGTCTCTACAGAGGCCGGTCGTGACGCTCCAGAGGCCGGGCGAGTCTCTCCAGAGGCCGGTCGAGACTCTCCGGGGGCCGGGTGAGTCTCTCCAGGGGCCGGGTCAGTCTCTCTAGGGGCCGGGCGAGTCTCTACAGAGGCCGGGCGAATCTCTCCAGAGGCCATGCGAGTCTATACAGAGGCCGGGCGAGTCTCTCCAGGGGCCGGGCGAGGCTCTCCAGAGGCCGGGCGAGTCTCTACAGTGGCCGGGCGAGTCTCTCGAGACACTGGGCGAGTCTGTCCAGGGGCCGGGCGAGTCTCTCCAGAGGCCGGTCGTGACTCTCCGGGGGCCGGGTGAGTCTCTCCAGGGGCCGGGTGAGTCTCTCCAGGGGCCGGGTGAGTCTCTCCAGGGGCCAGGCGAGTCTCTCCAGAGGCTGGGCGAGTCTCTACAGAAGCTGGGCGAGTCTCTACAGAGGCCAGGCGAGTCTGTAGAGAGGCCCGGCGAGTCTGTCGAGAGGCCGGGCGAGTCTCTCCAGGGGCCGGGTGAGTCTCTACAGAGGCCGGTCGTGACGCTCCAGAGGCCGGGCGAGTCTCTCCAGAGGCCGGTCGAGACTCTCCGGGGGCCGGGTGAGTCTCTCCAGGGGCCGGGTCAGTCTCTCTAGGGGCCGGGCGAGTCTCTACAGAGGCCGGGCGAATCTCTCCAGAGGCCATGCGAGTCTATACAGAGGCCGGGCGAGGCTCTCCAGAGGCCGGGCGAGTCTCTACAGTGGCCGGGCGAGTCTCTCGAGACACTGGGCGAGTCTGTCCAGGGGCCGGGCGAGTCTCTCCAGAGGCCGGTCGTGACTCTCCGGGGGCCGGGTGAGTCTCTCCAGGGGCCGGGTGAGTCTCTCCAGGGGCCGGGTGAGTCTCTCCAGGGGCCAGGCGAGTCTCTCCAGAGGCTGGGCGAGTCTCTACAGAAGCTGGGCGAGTCTCTACAGAGGCCAGGCGAGTCTGTAGAGAGGCCCGGCGAGTCTGTCGAGAGGCCGGGCGAGTCTCTACAGTGACCGGGCGAGTCTCTCCAGGAGCCGGGCGAGTCTCTCCAAAGGCCGGGCGAGTCTCTCCAGGGGCCGGGCGAGTCTCTCCAAAGGCCGTGCGAGTCTCTACAGAGGACAGGTGAGTCTGTCGAAAGGCCCGGCGAGTTTGTCGAGAGGCTGGGCGAGTCTCTCCAGGGGCCGGGTGAGTCTCTCCAGAGGCCAGGCGAGTATCTACAGAGGCCGGGCGAGTCTGTCGAGAGGCCCGGCGAGTCTGTCGAGAGGCCGGGCGAGTCTCTCCAGAGCCTGGGCGAGTCTCTACAGAGGCTGGGTGAGTCTCTCCAGGGGCCAGGCGAGTCTCTCCAGAGGCTGGGCGAGTCTTTACAGAGGCCAGGCGAGCCTTTAGAGAGGCCGGGCGAGTCTCTCCAGGGGCCGGGCGAGTCTCTCTAGAGGCAGGGCAAGTCTCTACAGAGGCTGGGCGAGTCTCTACAGAGGCCAGGCGAGTCTGTCGAGAGGCCCGGCAAGTCTGTCGAGAGGCCGGGCGAGTCTCTCCAGGGGCCGGGCGAGTCTCTCCAGAGGCCGGGCAAGTCTCTACAGTGGCCGGGCGAGTCTCTCGAGACACTGGGCGAGTCTCTCCAGTGGCCGGGCGAGTCTTTCGAGACAGCGGGCGAGTCTCTCCAGGGGCCGGGCGAGTCTCTCCAGAGGCCGGTCGAGACTCTCCGGGGGCCGGGTGAGTCTCTCCAGGGGCCGGGTCAGTCTCTCTAGGGGCCGGGCGAGTCTCTACAGAGGCCGGGCGAGTCTCTCCAGAGGCCATGCGAGTCTATACAGAGGCCGGGCGAGTCTCTACAGAGGCTGGGCGAGTCTTTACAGAGGCCAGGCGAGTCTGTCAAGAGGCCCGACGATTCTGTCGAGAGGCCGGGCGAGTCTCTCCAGAGCCTGGGCGAGTCTCTACAGAGGCTGGGTGAGTCTCTCCAGGGGCCAGACGAATCTGTCGAGAGGCCGGGCGAGCCTTTAGAGAGGCTGGGCGAGTCTCTCCAGGGGCCGGGCGAGTCTCTCCAGAGGCAGGGCAAGTCTCTACAGAGGCTGGGCGAGTCTCTACAGAGGCCAGGCGAGTCTGTCGAGAGGCCCGGCAAGTCTGTCGAGAGGCCGGGCGAGTCTCTCCAGGGGCCGGGCGAGTCTCTACAGTGGCCGGGCGAGTCTCTCGAGACACTGGGCGAGTCTCTCCAGGGGCCGGGCGAGTCTCTCCAGAGGCCGGTCGAGACTCTCCGGGGGCCGGGTGAGTCTCTCCGGGGGCCGGATGAGTCTCTCCAGGGGCTTGGCGAGTCTCTACAGAGGCTGGGCGAGTCTCTACAGAGGCCAGGCGAGTCTGTCGAGAGGCCCGGCGAGTTTGTCGAGAGGCCGGTCGAGTCTCTCCAGGGGCCGGGTGAGTCTCTCCAGAGGCCGGGCGAGTCTCTCGAGACAGCGGGCGAGTCTCTCCAGGGGACGTGCGAGTCTCTCCAGAGGCCGGTCGAGACTCTCCGGGGGCCGGGTGAGTCTCTCCAGGGGCCGGGTCAGTCTCTCTAGGGGCCGGGCGAGTCTCTACAGAGGTCGGGCGAGTCTCTCCAGAGGCCATGCGAGTCTATACAGAGGCCGGGCGAGTCTCTCCAAAGGCTGGGCGAGTTTCTTCAGGTGCCAGGCGAGTCTCTAGAGAGGCCGGGCGAGTCTCTCCAGAGGCCGGGCCAGTCTCTACAGAGGCCGGGCGAGTCTCTACAGAGGCCGTGCGAGTCTCTCCAGTGGCTTGACGAGGCTCTCCAGAGGCTGGGCGAGTCTCTCCAAGGGCGGACGAGAGCAAGTCTCTCCAGAGACCTGGCTAGTCTCTCCAGAGGCCGAGCGAGTCTCTTCAGAGGCCGGGCGATTCTCTCCAGAGGCCGGGCGAGTCTCTCCAGGGGCCAGGCGAGTCTCTGCAGAGGACGGACAAGTCTCTCTAGAGGCCGGGCGAGTCTCTCCAAAGGCCGGGCGATGGCGAGTCTCTTCAGAGACCTGGCGAGTCTCTCCAGAGGCCGAGCGAGTCTCTACAGAGGCCGGGCGAGTCTCTCCAGAGACCAGGCGAGTCTCTCCAGAGGCCGGGCGAGTCTCTACAGAGGCCAGGCGAGTCTGTCGAGAGGCCCGGCGAGTCTGTCGAGAGGCCGGGCGAGTCTCTCCAGGGGCCGGGTGAGTCTCTCCAGAGGTCGGACGAGTCTCTACAGTGGCCGGGCTAGTCTCTCCAGAGGCCGGGCGAGTCTCTACAGTGGCCGGGCGAGTCGAGAAACTGGGTGAGTCTCTCCAGAGGCCGAGCAAGTCTCTCCAGAGGCCGAGCGAGTCTCTACAGAGGCCAGGCGAGTCTCTCCAGGGGCCGGGCGAGTCTCTCCAGAGACCGGCGAGTCTCTCCAGAGGCCGGGCGAGTCTCTACAGAGGCCAGGCGAGTCTGTCGAGAGGCCCGGCGAGTCTGTCAAGAGGCCCGGCGAGCCTCTAGAGAGACCGGGCGAGTCTCTCCAGGGGCCGGGCGAGGCTCTCCAGAGGCCGGGCGAGTCTCTACAGCGGCCGGGCGAGTCTCTCGAGACACTGGGCGAGTCTGTCCAGGGGCCGGGCGAGTCTCTCCAGAGGCCGGTCGTGACTCTCCGGGGGCCGGGTGAGTCTCTCCAGAGGCCGGTCGTGACTCTCCGGGGGCCGGGTGAGTCTCTCCAGGGGCCGGGTGAGTCTCTCCAGGGGCCGGGTGAGTCTCTCCAGGGGCCAGGCGAGTCTCTCCAGAGGCTGGGCGAGTCTCTACAGAGGCTGAGCGAGTCTTTACAGAGGCCAGGCGAGTCTGTCGAGAGGCCGGGCGAGCCTCTACAGAGGCTGGGCGAGGCTCTCCAGAGGCCGGGCGAGTCTCTCCAGAGGCCGGTCGAGACTCTCCGGGGGCCGGGTGAGTCTCTCCAGGGGCCGGGTCAGTCTCTCTAGGGGCGGGGCGAGTCTCTACAGAGGCCGGGCGAATCTCTCCAGAGGCCATGCGAGTCTATACAGAGGCCGGGCGAGTCTCTCCAGGGGCCGGGCGAGGCTCTCCAGAGGCCGAGCGAGTCTCTACAGTGGCCGGGCGAGTCTCTCGAGACACTGGGCGAGTCTGTCCAGGGGCTGGGCGAGTCTCTCCAGAGGCCGGTCGTGACTCTCCGGAGGCCGGGTGAGTCTCTCCAGGGGCCGGGTGAGTCTCTCCAGGGGCCGGGTGAGTCTCTCCAGGGGCCAGGCGAGTCTCTCCAGAGGCTGGGCGAGTCTCTACAGAAGCTGGGCGAGTCTCTACAGAGGCCTGGCGAGTCTGTCGAGAGGCCCGGCGAGTCTGTCGAGAGGCCGGGCGAGTCTCTCCAGGGGCCGGGTGAGTCTCTCCAGAGGTCGGGCGAGTCTCTACAGTGACCGGGCGAGTCTCTCCAGGAGCCGGGCGAGTCTCTCCAAAGGCCGGGCGAGTCTCTCCAGGGGCCGGGCGAGTCTCTCCAGAGGCCGGTCGAGACTCTCCGGGGGCCGGGTGAGTCTCTCCAGGGGCCGGGTCAGTCTCTCTAGGGGCCGGGCGAGTCTCTACTGAGGCCGGGCGAGTCTCTCCAGAGGCCATGCGAGTCTATACAGAGGCCGGGCGAGTCTCTACAGAGGCTGGGCGAGTCTTTACAGAGGCCAGGCGAGTCTGTCAAGAGGCCCGACGATTCTGTCGAGAGGCCGGGCGAGTCTCTCCAGAGCCTGGGCGAGTCTCTACAGAGGCTGGGTGAGTCTCTCCAGGGGCCAGGCGAGTCTCTCCAGAGGCTGGGCGAGTCTCTACAGAGGCTGGGCGAGTCTTTACAGAGGCCAGGCGAGTCTGTCGAGAGGCCGGGCGAGCCTTTAGAGAGGCCGGGCGAGTCTCTCCAGGGGCCGGGCGAGTCTCTGCAGAGGCAGGGCAAGTCTCTACAGAGGCTGGGCGAGTCTCTACAGAGGCCAGGCGAGTCTGTCGAGAGGCCCGGCAAGTCTGTCGAGAGGCCGGGCGAGTCTCTCCAGGGGCCGGGCGAGTCTCTCCAGAGGCCGGGCGAGTCTCTACAGTGGCCGGGCGAGTCTCTCGAGACACTGGGCGAGTCTCTCCAGTGGCCGGGCGAGTCTTTCAAGACAGCGGGCGAGTCTCTCCAGGGGCCGGGCGAGTCTCTCCAGAGGCCGGTCGAGACTCTCCGGGGGCCGGGTGAGTCTCTCCAGGGGCCAGGCGAGTCTCTACAGAGGCCGGGCGAGTCTCTACAGATGCCATGCGAGTCTATACAGAGGCCGGGCGAGTCTCTACAGAGGCTGGGCGAGTCTTTACAGAGGCCAGGCGAGTCTGTCAAGAGGCCCGACGATTCTGTCGAGAGGCCGGGCGAGTTTCTCCAGAGCCTGGGCGAGTCTCTACAGAGGCTGGGTGAGTCTCTCCAGGGGCCAGGCGAGTCTCTCCAGAGGCTGGGCGAGTCTCTACAGAGGCTGGGCGAGTCTTTACAGAGGCCAGGCGAGTCTGTCGAGAGGCCGGGCGAGCCTTTAGAGAGGCCGGGCGAGTCTCTCCAGAGGCAGGGCAAGTCTCTACAGAGGCTGGGCGAGTCTCTACAGAGGCCAGGCGAGTCTGTCGAGAGGCCCGGCAAGTCTGTCGAGAGGCCGGGCGAGTCTCTCCAGGGGCCGGGCGAGTCTCTCCAGAGGCCGGGCGAGTCTCTACAGTGGCCGGGCGAGTCTCTCAAGACACTGGGCGAGTCTCTCCAGTGGCCGGGCGAGTCTTTCGAGACAGCGGGCGAGTCTCTCCAGGGGCCGGGCGAGTCTCTCCAGAGGCCGGTCGAGACTCTCCGGGGGCCGGGTGAGTCTCTCCAGGGGCCGGGTCAGTCTCTCTAGGGGCCGGGCGAGTCTCTACAGAGGCCGGGCGAGTCTCTCCAGAGGCCATGCGAGTCTATACAGAGGCCAGGCGAGTCTCTACAGAGGCTGGGCGAGTCTTTACAGAGGCCAGGCGAGTCTGTCAAGAGGCCGGACGATTCTGTCGAGAGGCCGGGCGAGTCTCTCCAGAGCCTGGGCGAGTCTCTACAGAGGCTGGGTGAGTCTCTCCAGGGGCCAGGCGAGTCTGTCGAGAGGCCGGGCGGGCCTTTAGAGAGGCCGTGCGAGTCTCTCCAGGGGCCGGGCGAGTCTCTCCAGAGGCAGGGCAAGTCTCTACAGAGGCTGGGCGAGTCTCTACAGAGGCCAGGCGAGTCTGTCGAGAGGCCCGGCGAGCCTCTACAGAGGCTGGGCGAGGCTCTCCAGAGGCCGGGTGAGTCTCTCCAGAGGCCGGTCGAGACTCTCCGGGGGCCGGGTGAGTCTCTCCAGGGGCCGGGTCAGTCTCTCTAGGGGCCGGGCGAGTCTCTACTGAGGCCGGGCGAGTCTCTCCAGAGGCCATGCGAGTCTATACAGAGGCCGGGCGAGTCTCTACAGAGGCTGGGCGAGTCTTTACAGAGGCCAGGCGAGTCTGTCAAGAGGCCCGACGATTCTGTCGAGAGGCCGGGCGAGTCTCTCCAGAGCCTGGGCGAGTCTCTACAGAGGCTGGGTGAGTCTCTCCAGGGGCCAGGCGAGTCTCTCCAGAGGCTGGGCGAGTCTCTACAGAGGCTGGGCGAGTCTTTACAGAGGCCAGGCGAGTCTGTCGAGAGGCCGGGCGAGCCTTTAGAGAGGCCGGGCGAGTCTCTCCAGGGGCCGGGCGAGTCTCTGCAGAGGCAGGGCAAGTCTCTACAGAGGCTGGGCGAGTCTCTACAGAGGCCAGGCGAGTCTGTCGAGAGGCCCGGCAAGTCTGTCGAGAGGCCGGGCGAGTCTCTCCAGGGGCCGGGCGAGTCTCTCCAGAGGCCGGGCGAGTCTCTACAGTGGCCGGGCGAGTCTCTCGAGACACTGGGCGAGTCTCTCCAGTGGCCGGGCGAGTCTTTCAAGACAGCGGGCGAGTCTCTCCAGGGGCCGGGCGAGTCTCTACAGAGGCCGGTCGAGACTCTCCGGGGGCCGGGTGAGTCTCTCCAGGGGCCGGGTCAGTCTCTCTAGGGGCCAGGCGAGTCTCTACAGAGGCCGGGCGAGTCTCTACAGATGCCATGCGAGTCTATACAGAGGCCGGGCGAGTCTCTACAGAGGCTGGGCGAGTCTTTACAGAGGCCAGGCGAGTCTGTCAAGAGGCCCGACGATTCTGTCGAGAGGCCGGGCGAGTTTCTCCAGAGCCTGGGCGAGTCTCTACAGAGGCTGGGTGAGTCTCTCCAGGGGCCAGGCGAGTCTCTCCAGAGGCTGGGCGAGTCTCTACAGAGGCTGGGCGAGTCTTTACAGAGGCCAGGCGAGTCTGTCGAGAGGCCGGGCGAGCCTTTAGAGAGGCCGGGCGAGTCTCTCCAGGGGCCGGGCGAGTCTCTCCAGAGGCAGGGCAAGTCTCTACAGAGGCTGGGCGAGTCTCTACAGAGGCCAGGCGAGTCTGTCGAGAGGCCCGGCAAGTCTGTCGAGAGGCCGGGCGAGTCTCTCCAGGGGCCGGGCGAGTCTCTCCAGAGGCCGGGCGAGTCTCTACAGTGGCCGGGCGAGTCTCTCAAGACACTGGGCGAGTCTCTCCAGTGGCCGGGCGAGTCTTTCGAGACAGCGGGCGAGTCTCTCCAGGGGCCGGGCGAGTCTCTCCAGAGGCCGGTCGAGACTCTCCGGGGGCCGGGTGAGTCTCTCCAGGGGCCGGGTCAGTCTCTCTAGGGGCCGGGCGAGTCTCTACAGAGGCCGGGCGAGTCTCTCCAGAGGCCATGCGAGTCTATACAGAGGCCAGGCGAGTCTCTACAGAGGCTGGGCGAGTCTTTACAGAGGCCAGGCGAGTCTGTCAAGAGGCCGGACGATTCTGTCGAGAGGCCGGGCGAGTCTCTCCAGAGCCTGGGCGAGTCTCTACAGAGGCTGGGTGAGTCTCTCCAGGGGCCAGGCGAGTCTGTCGAGAGGCCGGGCGAGCCTTTAGAGAGGCCGTGCGAGTCTCTCCAGGGGCCGGGCGAGTCTCTCCAGAGGCAGGGCAAGTCTCTACAGAGGCTGGGCGAGTCTCTACAGAGGCCAGGCGAGTCTGTCGAGAGGCCCGGCGAGCCTCTACAGAGGCTGGGCGAGGCTCTCCAGAGGCCGGGTGAGTCTCTCCAGAGGCCGGTCGAGACTCTCCGGGGGCCGGGTGAGTCTCTCCAGGGGCCGGGTCAGTCTCTCTAGGGGCCGGGCGAGTCTCTACGGAGGCCGGGCGAATCTCTCCAGAGGCCATGCGAGTCTATACAGAGGCCGGGCGAGTCTCTCCAGGGGCCGGGCGAGGCTCTCCAGAGGCCGGGCGAGTCTCTACAGTGGCCGGGCGAGTCTCTCGAGACACTGGGCGAGTCTGTCCAGGGGCCGGGCGAGTCTCTCCAGAGGCCGGTCGTGACTCTCCGGAGGCCGGGTGAGTCTCTCCAGGGGCCGGGTGAGTCTCTCCAGGGGCCGGGTGAGTCTCTCCAGGGGCCGGGTGAGTCTCTCCAGGGGCCAGGCGAGTCTCTCCAGAGGCTGGGCGAGTCTCTACAGAAGCTGGGCGAGTCTCTACAGAGGCCTGGCGAGTCTGTCGAGAGGCCCGGCGAGTCTGTCGAGAGGCCGGGCGAGTCTCTCCAGGGGCCGGGTGAGTCTCTCCAGAGGTCGGGCGAGTCTCTACAGTGACCGGGCGAGTCTCTCCAGGAGCCGGGCGAGTCTCTCCAAAGGCCGGGCGAGTCTCTCCAGGGGCCGGGCGAGTCTCTCCAGAGGCCGGTCGAGACTCTCCGGGGGCCGGGTGAGTCTCTCCAGGGGCCGGGTCAGTCTCTCTAGGGGCCGGGCGAGTCTCTACTGAGGCCGGGCGAGTCTCTCCAGAGGCCATGCGAGTCTATACAGAGGCCGGGCGAGTCTCTACAGAGGCTGGGCGAGTCTTTACAGAGGCCAGGCGAGTCTGTCAAGAGGCCCGACGATTCTGTCGAGAGGCCGGGCGAGTCTCTCCAGAGCCTGGGCGAGTCTCTACAGAGGCTGGGTGAGTCTCTCCAGGGGCCAGGCGAGTCTGTCGAGAGGCCCGGCAAGTCTGTCGAGAGGCCGGGCGAGTCTCTCCAGGGGCCGGGCGAGTCTCTCCAGAGGCCGGGCGAGTCTCTACAGTGGCCGGGCGAGTCTTTCAAGACAGCGGGCGAGTCTCTCCAGGGGCCGGGCGAGTCTCTCCAGAGGCCGGTCGAGACTCTCCGGGGGCCGGGTGAGTCTCTCCAGGGGCCGGGTGAGTCTCTCTAGGGGCCAGGCGAGTCTCTACAGAGGCCGGGCGAGTCTCTACAGATGCCATGCGAGTCTATACAGAGGCCGGGCGAGTCTCTACAGAGGCTGGGCGAGTCTTTACAGAGGCCAGGCGAGTCTGTCAAGAGGCCCGACGATTCTGTCGAGAGGCCGGGCGAGTTTCTCCAGAGCCTGGGCGAGTCTCTACAGAGGCTGGGTGAGTCTCTCCAGGGGCCAGGCGAGTCTCTCCAGAGGCTGGGCGAGTCTCTACAGAGGCTGGGCGAGTCTTTACAGAGGCCAGGCGAGTCTGTCGAGAGGCCGGGCGAGCCTTTAGAGAGGCCGGGCGAGTCTCTCCAGGGGCCGGGCGAGTCTCTCCAGAGGCAGGGCAAGTCTCTACAGAGGCTGGGCGAGTCTCTACAGAGGCCAGGCGAGTCTGTCGAGAGGCCCGGCAAGTCTGTCGAGAGGCCGGGCGAGTCTCTCCAGGGGCCGGGCGAGTCTCTCCAGAGGCCGGGCGAGTCTCTACAGTGGCCGGGCGAGTCTCTCGAGACACTGGGCGAGTCTCTCCAGTGGCCGGGCGAGTCTTTCGAGACAGCGGGCGAGTCTCTCCAGGGGCCGGGCGAGTCTCTCCAGAGGCCGGTCGAGACTCTCCGGGGGCCGGGTGAGTCTCTCCAGGGGCCGGGTCAGTCTCTCAAGGGGCCGGGCGAGTCTCTACAGAGGCCGGGCGAGTCTCTCCAGAGGCCATGCGAGTCTATACAGAGGCCAGGCGAGTCTCTACAGAGGCTGGGCGAGTCTTTACAGAGGCCAGGCGAGTCTGTCAAGAGGCCGGACGATTCTGTCGAGAGGCCGGGCGAGTCTCTCCAGAGCCTGGGCGAGTCTCTACAGAGGCTGGGTGAGTCTCTCCAGGGGCCAGGCGAGTCTGTCGAGAGGCCGGGCGAGCCTTTAGAGAGGCCGTGCGAGTCTCTCCAGGGGCCGGGCGAGTCTCTCCAGAGGCAGGGCAAGTCTCTACAGAGGCTGGGCGAGTCTCTACAGAGGCCAGGCGAGTCTGTCGAGAGGCCCGGCGAGCCTCTACAGAGGCTGGGCGAGGCTCTCCAGAGGCCGGGTGAGTCTCTCCAGAGGCCGGTCGAGACTCTCCGGGGGCCGGGTGAGTCTCTCCAGGGGCCGGGTCAGTCTCTCTAGGGGCCGGGCGAGTCTCTACGGAGGCCGGGCGAATCTCTCCAGAGGCCATGCGAGTCTATACAGAGGCCGGGCGAGTCTCTCCAGGGGCCGGGCGAGGCTCTCCAGAGGCCGGGCGAGTCTCTACAGTGGCCGGGCGAGTCTCTCGAGACACTGGGCGAGTCTGTCCAGGGGCCGGGCGAGTCTCTCCAGAGGCCGGTCGTGACTCTCCGGAGGCCGGGTGAGTCTCTCCAGGGGCCGGGTGAGTCTCTCCAGGGGCCGGGTGAGTCTCTCCAGGGGCCGGGTGAGTCTCTCCAGGGGCCAGGCGAGTCTCTCCAGAGGCTGGGCGAGTCTCTACAGAAGCTGGGCGAGTCTCTACAGAGGCCTGGCGAGTCTGTCGAGAGGCCCGGCGAGTCTGTCGAGAGGCCGGGCGAGTCTCTCCAGGGGCCGGGTGAGTCTCTCCAGAGGTCGGGCGAGTCTCTACAGTGACCGGGCGAGTCTCTCCAGGAGCCGGGCGAGTCTCTCCAAAGGCCGGGCGAGTCTCTCCAGGGGCCGGGCGAGTCTCTCCAGAGGCCGGTCGAGACTCTCCGGGGGCCGGGTGAGTCTCTCCAGGGGCCGGGTCAGTCTCTCTAGGGGCCGGGCGAGTCTCTACTGAGGCCGGGCGAGTCTCTCCAGAGGCCATGCGAGTCTATACAGAGGCCGGGCGAGTCTCTACAGAGGCTGGGCGAGTCTTTACAGAGGCCAGGCGAGTCTGTCAAGAGGCCCGACGATTCTGTCGAGAGGCCGGGCGAGTCTCTCCAGAGCCTGGGCGAGTCTCTACAGAGGCTGGGTGAGTCTCTCCAGGGGCCGGGCGAGTCTCTCCAGAGGCTGGGCGAGTCTCTACAGAGGCTGGGCGAGTCTTTACAGAGGCCAGGCGAGTCTGTCGAGAGGCCGGGCGAGCCTTTAGAGAGGCCGGGCGAGTCTCTCCAGGGGCCGGGCGAGTCTCTGCAGAGGCAGGGCAAGTCTCTACAGAGGCTGGGCGAGTCTCTACAGAGGCCAGGCGAGTCTGTCGAGAGGCCCGGCAAGTCTGTCGAGAGGCCGGGCGAGTCTCTCCAGGGGCCGGGCGAGTCTCTCCAGAGGCCGGGCGAGTCTCTACAGTGGCCGGGCGAGTCTCTCGAGACACTGGGCGAGTCTCTCCAGTGGCCGGGCGAGTCTTTCAAGACAGCGGGCGAGTCTCTCCAGGGGCCGGGCGAGTCTCTCCAGAGGCCGGTCGAGACTCTCCGGGGGCCGGGTGAGTCTCTCCAGGGGCCGGGTCAGTCTCTCTAGGGGCCAGGCGAGTCTCTACAGAGGCCGGGCGAGTCTCTACAGATGCCATGCGAGTCTATACAGAGGCCGGGCGAGTCTCTACAGAGGCTGGGCGAGTCTTTACAGAGGCCAGGCGAGTCTGTCAAGAGGCCCGACGATTCTGTCGAGAGGCCGGGCGAGTTTCTCCAGAGCCTGGGCGAGTCTCTACAGAGGCTGGGTGAGTCTCTCCAGGGGCCAGGCGAGTCTCTCCAGAGGCTGGGCGAGTCTCTACAGAGGCTGGGCGAGTCTTTACAGAGGCCAGGCGAGTCTGTCGAGAGGCCGGGCGAGCCTTTAGAGAGGCCGGGCGAGTCTCTCCAGGGGCCGGGCGAGTCTCTCCAGAGGCAGGGCAAGTCTCTACAGAGGCTGGGCGAGTCTCTACAGAGGCCAGGCGAGTCTGTCGAGAGGCCCGGCAAGTCTGTCGAGAGGCCGGGCGAGTCTCTCCAGGGGCCGGGCGAGTCTCTCCAGAGGCCGGGCGAGTCTCTACAGTGGCCGGGCGAGTCTCTCGAGACACTGGGCGAGTCTCTCCAGTGGCCGGGCGAGTCTTTCGAGACAGCGGGCGAGTCTCTCCAGGGGCCGGGCGAGTCTCTCCAGAGGCCGGTCGAGACTCTCCGGGGGCCGGGTGAGTCTCTCCAGGGGCCGGGTCAGTCTCTCTAGGGGCCGGGCGAGTCTCTACAGAGGCCGGGCGAGTCTCTCCAGAGGCCATGCGAGTCTATACAGAGGCCAGGCGAGTCTCTACAGAGGCTGGGCGAGTCTTTACAGAGGCCAGGCGAAGTCTGTCAAGAGGCCGGACGATTCTGTCGAGAGGCCGGGCGAGTCTCTCCAGAGCCTGGGCGAGTCTCTACAGAGGCTGGGTGAGTCTCTCCAGGGGCCAGGCGAGTCTGTCGAGAGGCCGGGCGAGCCTTTAGAGAGGCCGTGCGAGTCTCTCCAGGGGCCGGGCGAGTCTCTCCAGAGGCAGGGCAAGTCTCTACAGAGGCTGGGCGAGTCTCTACAGAGGCCAGGCGAGTCTGTCGAGAGGCCCGGCAAGTCTGTCGAGAGGCCGGGCGAGTCTCTCCAGGGGCCGGGCGAGTCTCTCCAGAGGCCGGGCGAGTCTCTACAGTGGCCGGGCGAGTCTCTCGAGACACTGGGCGAGTCTCTCCAGGGGCCGGGCGAGTCTCTCCAGAGGCCGGTCGAGACTCTCCGGGGGCCGGGTGAGTCTCTCCGGGGGCCGGATGAGTCTCTCCAGGGGCTTGGCGAGTCTCTACAGAGGCTGGGCGAGTCTCTACAGAGGCCAGGCGAGTCTGTCGAGAGGCCCGGCGAGTTTGTCGAGAGGCCGGTCGAGTCTCTCCAGGGGCCGGGTGAGTCTCTCCAGAGGCCGGGCGAGTCTCTCGAGACAGCGGGCGAATCTCTCCAGGGGACGTGCGAGTCTCTCCAGAGGCCGGTCGAGACTCTCCGGGGGCCGGGTGAGTCTCTCCAGGGGCCGGGTCAGTCTCTCTAGGGGCCGGGCGAGTCTCTACAGAGGTCGGGCGAGTCTCTCCAGAGGCCATGCGAGTCTATACAGAGGCCGGGCGAGTCTCTCCAAAGGCTGGGCGAGTTTCTTCAGGTGCCAGGCGAGTCTCTAGAGAGGCCGGGCGAGTCTCTCCAGAGGCCGGGCCAGTCTCTACAGAGGCCGGGCGAGTCTCTACAGAGGCCGTGCGAGTCTCTCCAGTGGCTTGACGAGGCTCTCCAGAGGCGGGGCGAGTCTCTCCAAGGGCGGACGAGAGCAAGTCTCTCCAGAGACCTGGCTAGTCTCTCCAGAGGCCGAGCGAGTCTCTTCAGAGGCCGGGCGATTCTCTCCAGAGGCCGGGCGAGTCTCTCCAGGGGCCAGGCGAGTCTCTGCAGAGGACGGACAAGTCTCTCTAGAGGCCGGGCGAGTCTCTCCAAAGGCCGGGCGATGGCGAGTCTCTTCAGAGACCTGGCGAGTCTCTCCAGAGGCCGAGCGAGTCTCTACAGAGGCCGGGCGAGTCTCTCCAGAGACCAGGCGAGTCTCTCCAGAGGCCGGGCGAGTCTCTACAGAGGCCAGGCGAGTCTGTCGAGAGGCCCGGCGAGTCTGTCGAGAGGCCGGGCGAGTCTCTCCAGAGGTCGGACGAGTCTCTACAGTGGCCGGGCGAGTCTCTCCAGAGGCCGGGCGAGTCTCTACAGTGGCCGGGCGAGTCGAGAAACTGGGTGAGTCTCTCCAGAGGCCGAGCGAGTCTCTACAGAGGCCAGGCGAGTCTCTACAGAGGACGGGCAAGTCTCTCTAGAGGCCAGGCGAGTCTCTCCAGAGGCCGGGCGATGGCGAGTCTCTTCAGAGGCCAGGCGAGTCTCTCCAGGGGCGGACGAGGGCAAGTCTCTCCAGAAACCTGGCAAGTCTCTCCAGAGGCCGAGCGAGTCTCTACAGAGGCCAGGCGAGTCTCTCCAGGGGCCGGGCGAGTCTCTCCAGAGACCGGCGAGTCTCTCCAGAGGCCGGGCGAGTCTCTACAGAGGCCAGGCGAGTCTGTCGAGAGGCCCGGCGAGTCTGTCAAGAGGCCGGGCGAGCCTCTAGAGAGGCCGGGCGAGTCTCTCCAGGGGCCGGGCGAGGCTCTCCAGAGGCCGGGCGAGTCTCTACAGCGGCCGGGCGAGTCTCTCGAGACACTGGGCGAGTCTGTCCAGGGGCCGGGCGAGTCTCTCCAGAGGCCGGTCGTGACTCTCCGGGGGCCGGGTGAGTCTCTCCAGAGGCCGGTCGTGACTCTCCGGGGGCCGGGTGAGTCTCTCCAGGGGCCGGGTGAGTCTCTCCAGGGGCCGGGTGAGTCTCTCCAGGGGCCAGGCGAGTCTCTCCAGAGGCTGGGCGAGTCTCTACAGAAGCTGAGCGAGTCTTTACAGAGGCCAGGCGAGTCTGTCGAGAGGCCGGGCGAGCCTCTACAGAGGCTGGGCGAGGCTCTCCAGAGGCCGGGCGAGTCTCTCCAGAGGCCGGTCGAGACTCTCCGGGGGCCGGGTGAGTCTCTCCAGGGGCCGGGTCAGTCTCTCTAGGGGCCGGGCGAGTCTCTACAGAGGCCGGGCGAATCTCTCCAGAGGCCATGCGAGTCTATACAGAGGCCGGGCGAGTCTCTCCAGGGGCCGGGCGAGGCTCTCCAGAGGCCGGGCGAGTCTCTACAGTGGCCGGGCGAGTCTCTCGAGACACTGGGCGAGTCTGTCCAGGGGCCGGGCGAGTCTCTCCAGAGGCCGGTCGTGACTCTCCGGAGGCCGGGTGACTCTCTCCAGGGGCCGGGTGAGTCTCTCCAGGGGCCGGGTGAGTCTCTCCAGGGGCCGGGTGAGTCTCTCCAGGGGCCAGGCGAGTCTCTCCAGAGGCTGGGCGAGTCTCTACAGAAGCTGGGCGAGTCTCTACAGAGGCCTGGCGAGTCTGTCGAGAGGCCCGGCGAGTCTGTCGAGAGGCCGGGCGAGTCTCTCCAGGGGCCGGGTGAGTCTCTCCAGAGGTCGGGCGAGTCTCTACAGTGACCGGGCGAGTCTCTCCAGGAGCCGGGCGAGTCTCTCCAAAGGCCGGGCGAGTCTCTCCAGGGGCCGGGCGAGTCTCTCCAGAGGCCGGTCGAGACTCTCCGGGGGCCGGGTGAGTCTCTCCAGGGGCCGGGTCAGTCTCTCTAGGGGCCGGGCGAGTCTCTACTGAGGCCGGGCGAGTCTCTCCAGAGGCCATGCGAGTCTATACAGAGGCCGGGCGAGTCTCTACAGAGGCTGGGCGAGTCTTTACAGAGGCCAGGCGAGTCTGTCAAGAGGCCCGACGATTCTGTCGAGAGGCCGGGCGAGTCTCTCCAGAGCCTGGGCGAGTCTCTACAGAGGCTGGGTGAGTCTCTCCAGGGGCCAGGCGAGTCTCTCCAGAGGCTGGGCGAGTCTCTACAGAGGCTGGGCGAGTCTTTACAGAGGCCAGGCGAGTCTGTCGAGAGGCCGGGCGAGCCTTTAGAGAGGCCGGGCGAGTCTCTCCAGGGGCCGGGCGAGTCTCTGCAGAGGCAGGGCAAGTCTCTACAGAGGCTGGGCGAGTCTCTACAGAGGCCAGGCGAGTCTGTCGAGAGGCCCGGCAAGTCTGTCGAGAGGCCGGGCGAGTCTCTCCAGGGGCCGGGCGAGTCTCTCCAGAGGCCGGGCGAGTCTCTACAGTGGCCGGGCGAGTCTCTCGAGACACTGGGCGAGTCTCTCCAGTGGCCGGGCGAGTCTTTCAAGACAGCGGGCGAGTCTCTCCAGGGGCCGGGCGAGTCTCTCCAGAGGCCGGTCGAGACTCTCCGGGGGCCGGGTGAGTCTCTCCAGGGGCCGGGTCAGTCTCTCTAGGGGCCAGGCGAGTCTCTACAGAGGCCGGGCGAGTCTCTACAGATGCCATGCGAGTCTATACAGAGGCCGGGCGAGTCTCTACAGAGGCTGGGCGAGTCTTTACAGAGGCCAGGCGAGTCTGTCAAGAGGCCCGACGATTCTGTCGAGAGGCCGGGCGAGTTTCTCCAGAGCCTGGGCGAGTCTCTACAGAGGCTGGGTGAGTCTCTCCAGGGGCCAGGCGAGTCTCTCCAGAGGCTGGGCGAGTCTCTACAGAGGCTGGGCGAGTCTTTACAGAGGCCAGGCGAGTCTGTCGAGAGGCCGGGCGAGCCTTTAGAGAGGCCGGGCGAGTCTCTCCAGGGGCCGGGCGAGTCTCTCCAGAGGCAGGGCAAGTCTCTCCAGAGGCTGGGCGAGTCTCTACAGAGGCCAGGCGAGTCTGTCGAGAGGCCCGGCAAGTCTGTCGAGAGGCCGGGCGAGTCTCTCCAGGGGCCGGGCGAGTCTCTCCAGAGGCCGGGCGAGTCTCTACAGTGGCCGGGCGAGTCTCTCGAGACACTGGGCGAGTCTCTCCAGTGGCCGGGCGAGTCTTTCGAGACAGCGGGCGAGTCTCTCCAGGGGCCGGGCGAGTCTCTCCAGAGGCCGGTCGAAACTCTCCGGGGGCCGGATGAGTCTCTCCAGGGGCCGGGTCAGTCTCTCTAGGGGCCGGGCGAGTCTCTACAGAGGCCGGGCGAGTCTCTCCAGAGGCCATGCGAGTCTATACAGAGGCCAGGCGAGTCTCTACAGAGGCTGGGCGAGTATTTACAGAGGCCAGGCGAGTCTGTCAAGAGGCCGGACGATTCTGTCGAGAGGCCGGGCGAGTCTCTCCAGAGCCTGGGCGAGTCTCTACAGAGGCTGGGTGAGTCTCTCCAGGGGCCAGGCGAGTCTGTCGAGAGGCCGGGCGAGCCTTTAGAGAGTCCGTGCGAGTCTCTCCAGGGGCCGGGCGAGTCTCTCCAGAGGCAGGGCAAGTCTCTACAGAGGCTGGGCGAGTCTCTACAGAGGCCAGGCGAGTCTGTCGAGAGGCCCGGCGAGCCTCTACAGAGGCTGGGCGAGGCTCTCCAGAGGCCGGGTGAGTCTCTCCAGAGGCCGGTCGAGACTCTCCGGGGGCCGGGTGAGTCTCTCCAGGGGCCGGGTCAGTCTCTCTAGGGGCCGGGCGAGTCTCTACGGAGGCCGGGCGAATCTCTCCAGAGGCCATGCGAGTCTATACAGAGGCCGGGCGAGTCTCTCCAGGGGCCGGGCGAGGCTCTCCAGAGGCCGGGCGAGTCTCTACAGTGGCCGGGCGAGTCTCTCGAGACACTGGGCGAGTCTGTCCAGGGGCCGGGCGAGGCTCTCCAGAGGCCGGGCGAGTCTCTACAGTGGCCGGGCGAGTCTCTCGAGACACTGGGCGAGTCTGTCCAGGGGCCGGGCGAGTTTCTCCAGAGGCCGGTCGTGACTCTCCGGAGGCCGGGTGAGTCTCTCCAGGGGCCGGGTGAGTCTCTCCAGGGGCCGGGTGAGTCTCTCCAGGGGCCGGGTGAGTCTCTCCAGGGGCCAGGCGAGTCTCTCCAGAGGCTGGGCGAGTCTCTACAGAAGCTGGGCGAGTCTCTACAGAGGCCTGGCGAGTCTGTCGAGAGGCCCGGCGAGTCTGTCGAGAGGCCGGGCGAGTCTCTCCAGGGGCCGGGTGAGTCTCTCCAGAGGTCGGGCGAGTCTCTACAGTGACCGGGCGAGTCTCTCCAGGAGCCGGGCGAGTCTCTCCAAAGGCCGGGCGAGTCTCTCCAGGGGCCGGGCGAGTCTCTCCAGATGCCGGTCGAGACTCTCCGGGGGCCGGGTGAGTCTCTCCAGGGGCCGGGTCAGTCTCTCTAGGGGCCGGGCGAGTCTCTACTGAGGCCGGGCGAGTCTCTCCAGAGGCCATGCGAGTCTATACAGAGGCCGGGCGAGTTTCTACAGAGGCTGGGCGAGTCTTTACAGAGGCCAGGCGAGTCTGTCAAGAGGCCCGACGATTCTGTCGAGAGGCCGGGCGAGTCTCTCCAGAGCCTGGGCGAGTCTCTACAGAGGCTGGGTGAGTCTCTCCAGGGGCCAGGCGAGTCTCTCCAGAGGCTGGGCGAGTCTCTACAGAGGCTGGGCGAGTCTTTACAGAGGCCAGGCGAGTCTGTCGAGAGGCCGGGCGAGCCTTTAGAGAGGCCGGGCGAGTCTCTCCATGGGCGGGCGAGTCTCTGCAGAGGCAGGGCAAGTCTCTACAGAGGCTGGGCGAGTCTCTACAGAGGCCAGGCGAGTCTGTCGAGAGGCCCGGCAAGTCTGTCGAGAGGCCGGGCGAGTCTCTCCAGGGGCCGGGCGAGTCTCTCCAGAGGCCGGGCGAGTCTCTACAGTGGCCGGGCGAGTCTCTCGAGACACTGGGCGAGTCTCTCCAGTGGCCGGGCGAGTCTTTCAAGACAGCGGGCGAGTCTCTCCAGGGGCCGGGCGAGTCTCTCCAGAGGCCGGTCGAGACTCTCCGGGGGCCGGGTGAGTCTCTCCAGGGGCCGGGTCAGTCTCTCTAGGGGCCAGGCGAGTCTCTACAGAGGCCGGGCGAGTCTCTACAGATGCCATGCGAGTCTTTACAGAGGCCGGGCGAGTCTCTACAGAGGCTGGGCGAGTCTTTACAGAGGCCAGGCGAGTCTGTCAAGAGGCCCGACGATTCTGTCGAGAGGCCGGGCGAGTTTCTCCAGAGCCTGGGCGAGTCTCTACAGAGGCTGGGTGAGTCTCTCCAGGGGCCAGGCGAGTCTCTCCAGAGGCTGGGCGAGTCTCTACAGAGGCTGGGCGAGTCTTTACAGAGGCCAGGCGAGTCTGTCGAGAGGCCGGGCGAGCCTTTAGAGAGGCCGGGCGAGTCTCTCCAGGGGCCGGGCGAGTCTCTCCAGAGGCAGGGCAAGTCTCTCCAGAGGCTGGGCGAGTCTCTACAGAGGCCAGGCGAGTCTGTCGAGAGGCCCGGCAAGTCTGTCGAGAGGCCGGGCGAGTCTGTCGAGAGGCCCGGCAAGTCTGTCGAGAGGCCGGGCGAGTCTCTCCAGGGGCCGGGCGAGTCTCTCCAGAGGCCGGGCGAGTCTCTACAGTGGCCGGGCGAGTCTCTCGAGACACTGGGCGAGTCTCTCCAGTGGCCGGGCGAGTCTTTCGAGACAGCGGGCGAGTCTCTCCAGGGGCCGGGCGAGTCTCTCCAGAGGCCGGTCGAGACTCTCCGGGGGCCGGGTGAGTCTCTCCAGGGGCCGGGTCAGTCTCTCTAGGGGCCGGGCGAGTCTCTACAGAGGCCGGGCGAGTCTCTCCAGAGGCCATGCGAGTCTATACAGAGGCCAGGCGAGTCTCTACAGAGGCTGGGCGAGTCTTTACAGAGGCCAGGCGAGTCTGTCAAGAGGCCGGACGATTCTGTCGAGAGGCCGGGCGAGTCTCTCCAGAGCCTGGGCGAGTCTCTACAGAGGCTGGGTGAGTCTCTCCAGGGGCCAGGCGAGTCTGTCGAGAGGCCGGGCGAGCCTTTAGAGAGGCCGTGCGAGTCTCTCCAGGGGCCGGGCGAGTCTCTCCAGAGGCAGGGCAAGTCTCTACAGAGGCTGGGCGAGTCTCTACAGAGGCCAGGCGAGTCTGTCGAGAGGCCCGGCGAGCCTCTACAGAGGCTGGGCGAGGCTCTCCAGAGGCCGGGTGAGTCTCTCCAGAGGCCGGTCGAGACTCTCCGGGGGCCGGGTGAGTCTCTCCAGGGGCCGGGTCAGTCTCTCTAGGGGCCGGGCGAGTCTCTACGGAGGCCGGGCGAATCTCTCCAGAGGCCATGCGAGTCTATACAGAGGCCGGGCGAGTCTCTCCAGGGGCCGGGCGAGGCTCTCCAGAGGCCGGGCGAGTCTCTACAGTGGCCGGGCGAGTCTCTCGAGACACTGGGCGAGTCTGTCCAGGGGCCGGGCGAGTCTCTCCAGAGGCCGGTCGTGACTCTCCGGAGGCCGGGTGAGTCTCTCCAGGGGCCGGGTGAGTCTCTCCAGGGGCCGGGTGAGTCTCTCCAGGGGCCAGGCGAGTCTCTCCAGAGGCTGGGCGAGTCTCTACAGAAGCTGGGCGAGTCTCTACAGAGGCCTGGCGAGTCTGTCGAGAGGCCCGGCGAGTCTGTCGAGAGGCCGGGCGAGTCTCTCCAGGGGCCGGGTGAGTCTCTCCAGAGGTCGGGCGAGTCTCTACAGTGACCGGGCGAGTCTCTCCAGGAGCCGGGCGAGTCTCTCCAAAGGCCGGGCGAGTCTCTCCAGGGGCCGGGCGAGTCTCTCCAGAGGCCGGTCGAGACTCTCCGGGGGCCGGGTGAGTCTCTCCAGGGGCCGGGTCAGTCTCTCTAGGGGCCGGGCGAGTCTCTACTGAGGCCGGGCGAGTCTCTCCAGAGGCCATGCGAGTCTATACAGAGGCCGGGCGAGTCTCTACAGAGGCTGGGCGAGTCTTTACAGAGGCCAGGCGAGTCTGTCAAGAGGCCCGACGATTCTGTCGAGAGGCCGGGCGAGTCTCTCCAGAGCCTGGGCGAGTCTCTACAGAGGCTGGGTGAGTCTCTCCAGGGGCCAGGCGAGTCTCTCCAGAGGCTGGGCGAGTCTCTACAGAGGCTGGGCGAGTCTTTACAGAGGCCAGGCGAGTCTGTCGAGAGGCCGGGCGAGCCTTTAGAGAGGCCGGGCGAGTCTCTCCAGGGGCCGGGCGAGTCTCTGCAGAGGCAGGGCAAGTCTCTACAGAGGCTGGGCGAGTCTCTACAGAGGCCAGGCGAGTCTGTCGAGAGGCCCGGCAAGTCTGTCGAGAGGCCGGGCGAGTCTCTCCAGGGGCCGGGCGAGTCTCTCCAGAGGCCGGGCGAGTCTCTACAGTGGCCGGGCGAGTCTCTCGAGACACTGGGCGAGTCTCTCCAGTGGCCGGGCGAGTCTTTCGAGACAGCGGGCGAGTCTCTCCAGGGGCCGGGCGAGTCTCTCCAGAGGCCGGTCGAGACTCTCCGGGGGCCGGGTGAGTCTCTCCAGGGGCCGGGTCAGTCTCTCTAGGGGCCGGGCGAGTCTCTACAGAGGCCGGGCGAGTCTCTCCAGAGGCCATGCGAGTCTATACAGAGGCCAGGCGAGTCTCTACAGAGGCTGGGCGAGTCTTTACAGAGGCCAGGCGAGTCTGTCAAGAGGCCGGACGATTCTGTCGAGAGGCCGGGCGAGTCTCTCCAGAGCCTGGGCGAGTCTCTACAGAGGCTGGGTGAGTCTCTCCAGGGGCCAGGCGAGTCTGTCGAGAGGCCGGGCGAGCCTTTAGAGAGGCAGTGCGAGTCTCTCCAGGGGCCGGGCGAGTCTCTCCAGAGGCAGGGCAAGTCTCTACAGAGGCTGGGCGAGTCTCTACAGAGGCCAGGCGAGTCTGTCGAGAGGCCCGGCAAGTCTGTCGAGAGGCCGGGCGAGTCTCTCCAGGGGCCGGGCGAGTCTCTCCAGAGGCCGGGCGAGTCTCTACAGTGGCCGGGCGAGTCTCTCGAGACACTGGGCGAGTCTCTCCAGGGGCCGGGCGAGTCTCTCCAGAGGCCGGTCGAGACTCTCCGGGGGCCGGGTGAGTCTCTCCGGGGGCCGGATGAGTCTCTCCAGGGGCTTGGCGAGTCTCTACAGAGGCTGGGCGAGTCTCTACAGAGGCCAGGCGAGTCTGTCGAGAGGCCCGGCGAGTTTGTCGAGAGGCCGGGCGAGTCTCTCCAGGGGCCGGGTGAGTCTCTCCAGAGGCCGGGCGAGTCTCTCGAGACAGCGGGCGAGTCTCCCAGGGGTCGGGCGAGTCTCTCCAGAGGCCGGTCGAGACTCTCCGGGGGCCGGGTGAGTCTCTCCAGGGGCCGGGTCGGTCTCTCTAGGGGCCGGGCGAGTCTCTACAGAGGTCGGGCGAGTCTCTCCAGAGGCCATGCGAGTCTATACAGAGGCCGGGCGAGTCTCTCCAAAGGCTGGGCGAGTTTCTTCAGGTGCCAGGCGAGTCTCTAGAGAGGCCGGGCGAGTCTCTCCAGAGGCCGGGCCAGTCTCTACAGAGGCCGGGCGAGTCTCTACAGAGGCCGTGCGAGTCTCTCCAGTGGCTGGACGAGGCTCTCCAGAGGCTGGGCGAGTCTCTCCAAGGGCGGACGAGAGCAAGTCTCTCCAGAGACCTGGCTAGTCTCTCCAGAGGCCGAGCGAGTCTCTTCAGAGGCCGGGCGATTCTCTCCAGAGGCCGGGCGAGTCTCTCCAGGGGCCAGCCGAGTCTCTGCAGAGGACGGACAAGTCTCTCTAGAGGCCGGGCGAGTCTCTCCAAAGGCCGGGCGATGGCGAATCTCTTCAGAGACCTGGCGAGTCTCTCCAGAGGCCGAGCGAGTCTCTACAGAGGCCGGGCGAGTCTCTCCAGAGACCAGGCGAGTCTCTCCAGAGGCCGGGCGAGTCTCTACAGAGGCCAGGCGAGTCTGTCGAGAGGCCCGGCGAGTCTGTCGAGAGGCCGGGCGAGTCTCTCCAGAGGTCGGACGAGTCTCTACAGTGGCCGGGCGAGTCTCTCCAGAGGCCGGGCGAGTCTCTACAGTGGCCGGGCGAGTCGAGAAACTAAGTGAGTCTCTCCAGAGGCCGAGCGAGTCTCTACAGAGGCCAGGCGAGTCTCTACAGAGGACGGGCAAGTCTCTCTAGAGGCCAGGCGAGTCTCTCCAGAGGCCGGGCGATGGCGAGTCTCTTCAGAGGCCAGGCGAGTCTCTCCAGGGGTGGACGAGGGCAAGTCTCTCCAGAAACCTGGCAAGTCTCTCCAGAGGCCGAGCGAGTCTCTACAGAGGCCAGGCGAGTCTGTCGAGAGGCCCGGCGAGTCTGTCAAGAGGCCGGGCGAGCCTCTAGAGAGGCCGGGCGAGTCTCTCCAGGGGCCGGGCGAGGCTCTCCAGAGGCCGGGCGAGTCTCTACAGCGGCCGGGCGAGTCTCTCGAGACACTGGGCGAGTCTGTCCAGGGGCCGGGCGAGTCTCTCCAGAGGCCGGTCGTGACTCTCCGGGGGCCGGGTGAGTCTCTCCAGAGGCCGGTCGTGACTCTCCGGGGGCCGGGTGAGTCTCTCCAGGGGCCGGGTGAGTCTCTCCAGGGGCCGGGTGAGTCTCTCCAGGGGCCAGGCGAGTCTCTCCAGAGGCTGGGCGAGTCTTTACAGAGGCTGAGCGAGTCTTTACAGAGGCCAGGCGAGTCTGTCGAGAGGCCGGGCGAGCCTCTACAGAGGCTGGGCGAGGCTCTCCAGAGGCCGGGCGAGTCTCTCCAGAGGCCGGTCGAGACTCTCCGGGGGCCGGGTGAGTCTCTCCAGGGGCCGGGTCAGTCTCTCTAGGGGCCGGGCGAGTCTCTACAGAGGCCGGGCGAATCTCTCCAGAGGCCATGCGAGTCTATACAGAGGCCGGGCGAGTCTCTCCAGGGGCCGGGCGAGGCTCTCCAGAGGCCGGGCGAGTCTCTACAGTGGCCGGGCGAGTCTCTCGAGACACTGGGCGAGTCTGTCCAGGGGCCGGGCGAGTCTCTCCAGAGGCCGGTCGTGACTCTCCGGGGGCCGGGTGAGTCTGTCCAGGGGCCGGGTGAGTCTCTCCAGGGGCCGGGTGAGTCTCTCCAGGGGCCAGGCGAGTCTCTCCAGAGGCCGAGCGAGTCTCTTCAGAGGCCGGGCGATTCTCTCCAGAGGCCGGGCGAGTCTCTCCAGGGGCCAGGCGAGTCTCTGCAGAGGACGGACAAGTCTCTCTAGAGGCCGGGCGAGTCTCTCCAAAGGCCGGGCGATGGCGAGTCTCTTCAGAGACCTGGCGAGTCTCTCCAGAGGCCGAGCGAGTCTCTACAGAGGCCGGGCGAGTCTCTCCAGAGACCAGGCGAGTCTCTCCAGAGGCCGGGCGAGTCTCTACAGAGGCCAGGCGAGTCTGTCGAGAGGCCCGGCGAGTCTGTCGAGAGGCCGGGCGAGTCTCTCCAGGGGCCGGGTGAGTCTCTCCAGAGGTCGGACGAGTCTCTACAGTGGCCGGGCGAGTCTCTCCAGAGGCCGGGCGAGTCTCTACAGTGGCCGGGCGAGTCGAGAAACTGGGTGAGTCTCTCCAGAGGCCGAGCGAGTCTCTACAGAGGCCAGGCGAGTCTCTACAGAGGACGGGCAAGTCTCTCTAGAGGCCAGGCGAGTCTCTCCAGAGGCCGGGCGATGGCGAGTCTCTTCAGAGGCCAGGCGAGTCCCTCCAGGGGCGGACGAGGGCAAGTCTCTCCAGAAACCTGGCAAGTCTCTCCAGAGGCCGAGCGAGTCTCTACAGAGGCCAGGCGAGTCTCTCCAGGGGCCGGGCGAGTCTCTCCAGAGACCGGCGAGTCTCTCCAGAGGCCGGGCGAGTCTCTACAGAGGCCAGGCGAGTCTGTCGAGAGGCCCGGCGAGTCTGTCAAGAGGCCGGGCGAGCCTCTAGAGAGACCGGGCGAGTCTCTCCAGGGGCCGGGCGAGGCTCTCCAGAGGCCGGGCGAGTCTCTACAGCGGCCGGGCGAGTCTCTCGAGACACTGGGCGAGTCTGTCCAGGGGCCGGGCGAGTCTCTCCAGAGGCCGGTCGTGACTCTCCGGGGGCCGGGTGAGTCTCTCCAGAGGCCGGTCGTGACTCTCCGGGGGCCGGGTGAGTCTCTCCAGGGGCCGGGTGAGTCTCTCCAGGGGCCGGGTGAGTCTCTCCAGGGGCCAGGCGAGTCTCTCCAGAGGCTGGGCGAGTCTCTACAGAGGCTGAGCGAGTCTTTACAGAGGCCAGGCGAGTCTGTCGAGAGGCCGGGCGAGCCTCTACAGAGGCTGGGCGAGGCTCTCCAGAGGCCGGGCGAGTCTCTCCAGAGGCCGGTCGAGACTCTCCGGGGGCCGGGTGAGTCTCTCCAGGGGCCGGGTCAGTCTCTCTAGGGGCCGGGCGAGTCTCTACAGAGGCCGGGCGAATCTCTCCAGAGGCCATGCGAGTCTATACAGAGGCCGGGCGAGTCTCTCCAGGGGCCGGGCGAGGCTCTCCAGAGGCCGGGCGAGTCTCTACAGTGGCCGGGCGAGTCTCTCGAGACACTGGGCGAGTCTGTCCAGGGGCTGGGCGAGTCTCTCCAGAGGCCGGTCGTGACTCTCCGGAGGCCGGGTGAGTCTCTCCAGGGGCCGGGTGAGTCTCTCCAGGGGCCGGGTGAGTCTCTCCAGGGGCCGGGTGAGTCTCTCCAGGGGCCAGGCGAGTCTCTCCAGAGGCTGGGCGAGTCTCTACAGAAGCTGGGCGAGTCTCTACAGAGGCCTGGCGAGTCTGTCGAGAGGCCCGGCGAGTCTGTCGAGAGGCCGGGCGAGTCTCTCCAGGGGCCGGGTGAGTCTCTCCAGAGGTCGGGCGAGTCTCTACAGTGACCGGGCGAGTCTCTCCAGGAGCCGGGCGAGTCTCTCCAAAGGCCGGGCGAGTCTCTCCAGGGGCCGGGCGAGTCTCTCCAGAGGCCGGTCGAGACTCTCCGGGGGCCGGGTGAGTCTCTCCAGGGGCCGGGTCAGTCTCTCTAGGGGCCGGGCGAGTCTCTACTGAGGCCGGGCGAGTCTCTCCAGAGGCCATGCGAGTCTATACAGAGGCCGGGCGAATCTCTACAGAGGCTGGGCGAGTCTTTACAGAGGCCAGGCGAGTCTGTCAAGAGGCCCGACGATTCTGTCGAGAGGCCGGGCGAGTCTCTCCAGAGCCTGGGCGAGTCTCTACAGAGGCTGGGTGAGTCTCTCCAGGGGCCAGGCGAGTCTCTCCAGAGGCTGGGCGAGTCTCTACAGAGGCTGGGCGAGTCTTTACAGAGGCCAGGCGAGTCTGTCGAGAGGCCGGGCGAGCCTTTAGAGAGGCCGGGCGAGTCTCTCCAGGGGCCGGGCGAGTCTCTGCAGAGGCAGGGCAAGTCTCTACAGAGGCTGGGCAAGTCTCTACAGAGGCCAGGCGAGTCTGTCGAGAGGCCCGGCAGGTCTGTCGAGAGGCCGGGCGAGTCTCTCCAGGGGCCGGGCGAGTCTCTCCAGAGGCCGGGCGAGTCTCTACAGTGGCCGGGCGAGTCTCTCGAGACACTGGGCGAGTCTCTCCAGTGGCCGGGCGAGTCTTTCAAGACAGCGGGCGAGTCTCTCCAGGGGCCGGGCGAGTCTCTCCAGAGGCCGGTCGAGACTCTCCGGGGGCCGGGTGAGTCTCTCCAGGGGCCGGGTCAGTCTCTCTAGGGGCCAGGCGAGTCTCTACAGAGGCCGGGCGAGTCTCTACAGATGCCATGCGAGTCTATACAGAGGCCGGGCGAGTCTCTACAGAGGCTGGGCGAGTCTTTACAGAGGCCAGGCGAGTCTGTCAAGAGGCCCGACGATTCTGTCGAGAGGCCGGGCGAGTTTCTCCAGAGCCTGGGCGAGTCTCTACAGAGGCTGGGTGAGTCTCTCCAGGGGCCAGGCGAGTCTCTCCAGAGGCTGGGCGAGTCTCTACAGAGGCTGGGCGAGTCTTTACAGAGGCCAGGCGAGTCTGTCGAGAGGCCGGGCGAGCCTTTAGAGAGGCCGGGCGAGTCTCTCCAGGGGCCGGGCGAGTCTCTCCAGAGGCAGGGCAAGTCTCTACAGAGGCTGGGCGAGTCTCTACAGAGGCCAGGCGAGTCTGTCGAGAGGCCCGGCAAGTCTGTCGAGAGGCCGGGCGAGTCTCTCCAGGGGCCGGGCGAGTCTCTCCAGAGGCCGGGCGAGTCTCTACAGTGGCCGGGCGAGTCTCTCAAGACACTGGGCGAGTCTCTCCAGTGGCCGGGCGAGTCTTTCGAGACAGCGGGCGAGTCTCTCCAGGGGCCGGGCGAGTCTCTCCAGAGGCCGGTCGAGACTCTCCGGGGGCCGGGTGAGTCTCTCCAGGGGCCGGGTCAGTCTCTCTAGGGGCCGGGCGAGTCTCTACAGAGGCCGGGCGAGTCTCTCCAGAGGCCATGCGAGTCTATACAGAGGCCAGGCGAGTCTCTACAGAGGCTGGGCGAGTCTTTACAGAGGCCAGGCGAGTCTGTCAAGAGGCCGGACGATTCTGTCGAGAGGCCGGGCGAGTCTCTCCAGAGCCTGGGCGAGTCTCTACAGAGGCTGGGTGAGTCTCTCCAGGGGCCAGGCGAGTCTGTCGAGAGGCCGGGCGAGCCTTTAGAGAGGCCGTGCGAGTCTCTCCAGGGGCCGGGCGAGTCTCTCCAGAGGCAGGGCAAGTCTCTACAGAGGCTGGGCGAGTCTCTACAGAGGCCAGGCGAGTCTGTCGAGAGGCCCGGCGAGCCTCTACAGAGGCTGGGCGAGGCTCTCCAGAGGCCGGGTGAGTCTCTCCAGAGGCCGGTCGAGACTCTCCGGGGGCCGGGTGAGTCTCTCCAGGGGCCGGGTCAGTCTCTCTAGGGGCCGGGCGAGTCTCTACTGAGGCCGGGCGAGTCTCTCCAGAGGCCATGCGAGTCTATACAGAGGCCGGGCGAGTCTCTACAGAGGCTGGGCGAGTCTTTACAGAGGCCAGGCGAGTCTGTCAAGAGGCCCGACGATTCTGTCGAGAGGCCGGGCGAGTCTCTCCAGAGCCTGGGCGAGTCTCTACAGAGGCTGGGTGAGTCTCTCCAGGGGCCAGGCGAGTCTCTCCAGAGGCTGGGCGAGTCTCTACAGAGGCTGGGCGAGTCTTTACAGAGGCCAGGCGAGTCTGTCGAGAGGCCGGGCGAGCCTTTAGAGAGGCCGGGCGAGTCTCTCCAGGGGCCGGGCGAGTCTCTGCAGAGGCAGGGCAAGTCTCTACAGAGGCTGGGCGAGTCTCTACAGAGGCCAGGCGAGTCTGTCGAGAGGCCCGGCAAGTCTGTCGAGAGGCCGGGCGAGTCTCTCCAGGGGCCGGGCGAGTCTCTCCAGAGGCCGGGCGAGTCTCTACAGTGGCCGGGCGAGTCTCTCGAGACACTGGGCGAGTCTCTCCAGTGGCCGGGCGAGTCTTTCAAGACAGTGGGCGAGTCTCTCCAGGGGCCGGGCGAGTCTCTCCAGAGGCCGGTCGAGACTCTCCGGGGGCCGGGTGAGTCTCTCCAGGGGCCGGGTCAGTCTCTCTAGGGGCCAGGCGAGTCTCTACAGAGGCCGGGCGAGTCTCTACAGATGCCATGCGAGTCTATACAGAGGCCGGGCGAGTCTCTACAGAGGCTGGGCGAGTCTTTACAGAGGCCAGGCGAGTCTGTCAAGAGGCCCGACGATTCTGTCGAGAGGCCGGGCGAGTTTCTCCAGAGCCTGGGCGAGTCTCTACAGAGGCTGGGTGAGTCTCTCCAGGGGCCAGGCGAGTCTCTCCAGAGGCTGGGCGAGTCTCTACAGAGGCTGGGCGAGTCTTTACAGAGGCCAGGCGAGTCTGTCGAGAGGCCGGGCGAGCCTTTAGAGAGGCCGGGCGAGTCTCTCCAGGGGCCGGGCGAGTCTCTCCAGAGGCAGGGCAAGTCTCTACAGAGGCTGGGCGAGTCTCTACAGAGGCCAGGCGAGTCTGTCGAGAGGCCCGGCAAGTCTGTCGAGAGGCCGGGCGAGTCTCTCCAGGGGCCGGGCGAGTCTCTCCAGAGGCCGGGCGAGTCTCTACAGTGGCCGGGCGAGTCTCTCAAGACACTGGGCGAGTCTCTCCAGTGGCCGGGCGAGTCTTTCGAGACAGCGGGCGAGTCTCTCCAGGGGCCGGGCGAGTCTCTCCAGAGGCCGGTCGAGACTCTCCGGGGGCCGGGTGAGTCTCTCCAGGGGCCGGGTCAGTCTCTCTAGGGGCCGGGCGAGTCTCTACAGAGGCCGGGCGAGTCTCTCCAGAGGCCATGCGAGTCTATACAGAGGCCAGGCGAGTCTCTACAGAGGCTGGGCGAGTCTTTACAGAGGCCAGGCGAGTCTGTCAAGAGGCCGGACGATTCTGTCGAGAGGCCGGGCGAGTCTCTCCAGAGCCTGGGCGAGTCTCTACAGAGGCTGGGTGAGTCTCTCCAGGGGCCAGGCGAGTCTGTCGAGAGGCCGGGCGAGCCTTTAGAGAGGCCGTGCGAGTCTCTCCAGGGGCCGGGCGAGTCTCTCCAGAGGCAGGGCAAGTCTCTACAGAGGCTGGGCGAGTCTCTACAGAGGCCAGGCGAGTCTGTCGAGAGGCCCGGCGAGCCTCTACAGAGGCTGGGCGAGGCTCTCCAGAGGCCGGGTGAGTCTCTCCAGAGGCCGGTCGAGACTCTCCGGGGGCCGGGTGAGTCTCTCCAGGGGCCGGGTCAGTCTCTCTAAGGGCCGGGCGAGTCTCTACGGAGGCCGGGCGAATCTCTCCAGAGGCCATGCGAGTCTATACAGAGGCCGGGCGAGTCTCTCCAGGGGCCGGGCGAGGCTCTCCAGAGGCCGGGCGAGTCTCTACAGTGGCCGGGCGAGTCTCTCGAGACACTGGGCGAGTCTGTCCAGGGGCCGGGCGAGTCTCTCCAGAGGCCGGTCGTGACTCTCCGGAGGCCGGGTGAGTCTCTCCAGGGGCCGGGTGAGTCTCTCCAGGGGCCGGGTGAGTCTCTCCAGGGGCCGGGTGAGTCTCTCCAGGGGCCAGGCGAGTCTCTCCAGAGGCTGGGCGAGTCTCTACAGAAGCTGGGCGAGTCTCTACAGAGGCCTGGCGAGTCTGTCGAGAGGCCCGGCGAGTCTGTCGAGAGGCCGGGCGAGTCTCTCCAGGGGCCGGGTGAGTCTCTCCAGAGGTCGGGCGAGTCTCTACAGTGACCGGGCGAGTCTCTCCAGGAGCCGGGCGAGTCTCTCCAAAGGCCGGGCGAGTCTCTCCAGGGGCCGGGCGAGTCTCTCCAGAGGCCGGTCGAGACTCTCCGGGGGCCGGGTGAGTCTCTCCAGGGGCCGGGTCAGTCTCTCTAGGGGCCGGGCGAGTCTCTACTGAGGCCGGGCGAGTCTCTCCAGAGGCCATGCGAGTCTATACAGAGGCCGGGCGAGTCTCTACAGAGGCTGGGCGAGTCTTTACAGAGGCCAGGCGAGTCTGTCAAGAGGCCCGACGATTCTGTCGAGAGGCCGGGCGAGTCTCTCCAGAGCCTGGGCGAGTCTCTACAGAGGCTGGGTGAGTCTCTCCAGGGGCCAGGCGAGTCTCTCCAGAGGCTGGGCGAGTCTCTACAGAGGCTGGGCGAGTCTTTACAGAGGCCAGGCGAGTCTGTCGAGAGGCCGGGCGAGCCTTTAGAGAGGCCGGGCGAGTCTCTCCAGGGGCCGGGCGAGTCTCTGCAGAGGCAGGGCAAGTCTCTACAGAGGCTGGGCGAGTCTCTACAGAGGCCAGGCGAGTCTGTCGAGAGGCCCGGCAAGTCTGTCGAGAGGCCGGGCGAGTCTCTCCAGGGGCCGGGCGAGTCTCTCCAGAGGCCGGGCGAGTCTCTACAGTGGCCGGGCGAGTCTCTCGAGACACTGGGCGAGTCTCTCCAGTGGCCGGGCGAGTCTTTCAAGACAGCGGGCGAGTCTCTCCAGGGGCCGGGCGAGTCTCTCCAGAGGCCGGTCGAGACTCTCCGGGGGCCGGGTGAGTCTCTCCAGGGGCCAGGCGAGTCTCTACAGAGGCCGGGCGAGTCTCTACAGATGCCATGCGAGTCTATACAGAGGCCGGGCGAGTCTCTACAGAGGCTGGGCGAGTCTTTACAGAGGCCAGGCGAGTCTGTCAAGAGGCCCGACGATTCTGTCGAGAGGCCGGGCGAGTTTCTCCAGAGCCTGGGCGAGTCTCTACAGAGGCTGGGTGAGTCTCTCCAGGGGCCAGGCGAGTCTCTCCAGAGGCTGGGCGAGTCTCTACAGAGGCTGGGCGAGTCTTTACAGAGGCCAGGCGAGTCTGTCGAGAGGCCGGGCGAGCCTTTAGAGAGGCCGGGCGAGTCTCTCCAGAGGCAGGGCAAGTCTCTACAGAGGCTGGGCGAGTCTCTACAGAGGCCAGGCGAGTCTGTCGAGAGGCCCGGCAAGTCTGTCGAGAGGCCGGGCGAGTCTCTCCAGGGGCCGGGCGAGTCTCTCCAGAGGCCGGGCGAGTCTCTACAGTGGCCGGGCGAGTCTCTCAAGACACTGGGCGAGTCTCTCCAGTGGCCGGGCGAGTCTTTCGAGACAGCGGGCGAGTCTCTCCAGGGGCCGGGCGAGTCTCTCCAGAGGCCGGTCGAGACTCTCCGGGGGCCGGGTGAGTCTCTCCAGGGGCCGGGTCAGTCTCTCTAGGGGCCGGGCGAGTCTCTACAGAGGCCGGGCGAGTCTCTCCAGAGGCCATGCGAGTCTATACAGAGGCCAGGCGAGTCTCTACAGAGGCTGGGCGAGTCTTTACAGAGGCCAGGCGAGTCTGTCAAGAGGCCGGACGATTCTGTCGAGAGGCCGGGCGAGTCTCTCCAGAGCCTGGGCGAGTCTCTACAGAGGCTGGGTGAGTCTCTCCAGGGGCCAGGCGAGTCTGTCGAGAGGCCGGGCGAGCCTTTAGAGAGGCCGTGCGAGTCTCTCCAGGGGCCGGGCGAGTCTCTCCAGAGGCAGGGCAAGTCTCTACAGAGGCTGGGCGAGTCTCTACAGAGGCCAGGCGAGTCTGTCGAGAGGCCCGGCGAGCCTCTACAGAGGCTGGGCGAGGCTCTCCAGAGGCCGGGTGAGTCTCTCCAGAGGCCGGTCGAGACTCTCCGGGGGCCGGGTGAGTCTCTCCAGGGGCCGGGTCAGTCTCTCTAGGGGCCGGGCGAGTCTCTACTGAGGCCGGGCGAGTCTCTCCAGAGGCCATGCGAGTCTATACAGAGGCCGGGCGAGTCTCTACAGAGGCTGGGCGAGTCTTTACAGAGGCCAGGCGAGTCTGTCAAGAGGCCCGACGATTCTGTCGAGAGGCCGGGCGAGTCTCTCCAGAGCCTGGGCGAGTCTCTACAGAGGCTGGGTGAGTCTCTCCAGGGGCCAGGCGAGTCTCTCCAGAGGCTGGGCGAGTCTCTACAGAGGCTGGGCGAGTCTTTACAGAGGCCAGGCGAGTCTGTCGAGAGGCCGGGCGAGCCTTTAGAGAGGCCGGGCGAGTCTCTCCAGGGGCCGGGCGAGTCTCTGCAGAGGCAGGGCAAGTCTCTACAGAGGCTGGGCGAGTCTCTACAGAGGCCAGGCGAGTCTGTCGAGAGGCCCGGCAAGTCTGTCGAGAGGCCGGGCGAGTCTCTCCAGGGGCCGGGCGAGTCTCTCCAGAGGCCGGGCGAGTCTCTACAGTGGCCGGGCGAGTCTCTCGAGACACTGGGCGAGTCTCTCCAGTGGCCGGGCGAGTCTTTCAAGACAGTGGGCGAGTCTCTCCAGGGGCCGGGCGAGTCTCTCCAGAGGCCGGTCGAGACTCTCCGGGGGCCGGGTGAGTCTCTCCAGGGGCCGGGTCAGTCTCTCTAGGGGCCAGGCGAGTCTCTACAGAGGCCGGGCGAGTCTCTACAGATGCCATGCGAGTCTATACAGAGGCCGGGCGAGTCTCTACAGAGGCTGGGCGAGTCTTTACAGAGGCCAGGCGAGTCTGTCAAGAGGCCCGACGATTCTGTCGAGAGGCCGGGCGAGTTTCTCCAGAGCCTGGGCGAGTCTCTACAGAGGCTGGGTGAGTCTCTCCAGGGGCCAGGCGAGTCTCTCCAGAGGCTGGGCGAGTCTCTACAGAGGCTGGGCGAGTCTTTACAGAGGCCAGGCGAGTCTGTCGAGAGGCCGGGCGAGCCTTTAGAGAGGCCGGGCGAGTCTCTCCAGGGGCCGGGCGAGTCTCTCCAGAGGCAGGGCAAGTCTCTACAGAGGCTGGGCGAGTCTCTACAGAGGCCAGGCGAGTCTGTCGAGAGGCCCGGCAAGTCTGTCGAGAGGCCGGGCGAGTCTCTCCAGGGGCCGGGCGAGTCTCTCCAGAGGCCGGGCGAGTCTCTACAGTGGCCGGGCGAGTCTCTCAAGACACTGGGCGAGTCTCTCCAGTGGCCGGGCGAGTCTTTCGAGACAGCGGGCGAGTCTCTCCAGGGGCCGGGCGAGTCTCTCCAGAGGCCGGTCGAGACTCTCCGGGGGCCGGGTGAGTCTCTCCAGGGGCCGGGTCAGTCTCTCTAGGGGCCGGGCGAGTCTCTACAGAGGCCGGGCGAGTCTCTCCAGAGGCCATGCGAGTCTATACAGAGGCCAGGCGAGTCTCTACAGAGGCTGGGCGAGTCTTTACAGAGGCCAGGCGAGTCTGTCAAGAGGCCGGACGATTCTGTCGAGAGGCCGGGCGAGTCTCTCCAGAGCCTGGGCGAGTCTCTACAGAGGCTGGGTGAGTCTCTCCAGGGGCCAGGCGAGTCTGTCGAGAGGCCGGGCGAGCCTTTAGAGAGGCCGTGCGAGTCTCTCCAGGGGCCGGGCGAGTCTCTCCAGAGGCAGGGCAAGTCTCTACAGAGGCTGGGCGAGTCTCTACAGAGGCCAGGCGAGTCTGTCGAGAGGCCCGGCGAGCCTCTACAGAGGCTGGGCGAGGCTCTCCAGAGGCCGGGTGAGTCTCTCCAGAGGCCGGTCGAGACTCTCCGGGGGCCGGGTGAGTCTCTCCAGGGGCCGGGTCAGTCTCTCTAAGGGCCGGGCGAGTCTCTACGGAGGCCGGGCGAATCTCTCCAGAGGCCATGCGAGTCTATACAGAGGCCGGGCGAGTCTCTCCAGGGGCCGGGCGAGGCTCTCCAGAGGCCGGGCGAGTCTCTACAGTGGCCGGGCGAGTCTCTCGAGACACTGGGCGAGTCTGTCCAGGGGCCGGGCGAGTCTCTCCAGAGGCCGGTCGTGACTCTCCGGAGGCCGGGTGAGTCTCTCCAGGGGCCGGGTGAGTCTCTCCAGGGGCCGGGTGAGTCTCTCCAGGGGCCGGGTGAGTCTCTCCAGGGGCCAGGCGAGTCTCTCCAGAGGCTGGGCGAGTCTCTACAGAAGCTGGGCGAGTCTCTACAGAGGCCTGGCGAGTCTGTCGAGAGGCCCGGCGAGTCTGTCGAGAGGCCGGGCGAGTCTCTCCAGGGGCCGGGTGAGTCTCTCCAGAGGTCGGGCGAGTCTCTACAGTGACCGGGCGAGTCTCTCCAGGAGCCGGGCGAGTCTCTCCAAAGGCCGGGCGAGTCTCTCCAGGGGCCGGGCGAGTCTCTCCAGAGGCCGGTCGAGACTCTCCGGGGGCCGGGTGAGTCTCTCCAGGGGCCGGGTCAGTCTCTCTAGGGGCCGGGCGAGTCTCTACTGAGGCCGGGCGAGTCTCTCCAGAGGCCATGCGAGTCTATACAGAGGCCGGGCGAGTCTCTACAGAGGCTGGGCGAGTCTTTACAGAGGCCAGGCGAGTCTGTCAAGAGGCCCGACGATTCTGTCGAGAGGCCGGGCGAGTCTCTCCAGAGCCTGGGCGAGTCTCTACAGAGGCTGGGTGAGTCTCTCCAGGGGCCAGGCGAGTCTCTCCAGAGGCTGGGCGAGTCTCTACAGAGGCTGGGCGAGTCTTTACAGAGGCCAGGCGAGTCTGTCGAGAGGCCGGGCGAGCCTTTAGAGAGGCCGGGCGAGTCTCTCCAGGGGCCGGGCGAGTCTCTGCAGAGGCAGGGCAAGTCTCTACAGAGGCTGGGCGAGTCTCTACAGAGGCCAGGCGAGTCTGTCGAGAGGCCCGGCAAGTCTGTCGAGAGGCCGGGCGAGTCTCTCCAGGGGCCGGGCGAGTCTCTCCAGAGGCCGGGCGAGTCTCTACAGTGGCCGGGCGAGTCTCTCGAGACACTGGGCGAGTCTCTCCAGTGGCCGGGCGAGTCTTTCAAGACAGCGGGCGAGTCTCTCCAGGGGCCGGGCGAGTCTCTCCAGAGGCCGGTCGAGACTCTCCGGGGGCCGGGTGAGTCTCTCCAGGGGCCAGGCGAGTCTCTACAGAGGCCGGGCGAGTCTCTACAGATGCCATGCGAGTCTATACAGAGGCCGGGCGAGTCTCTACAGAGGCTGGGCGAGTCTTTACAGAGGCCAGGCGAGTCTGTCAAGAGGCCCGACGATTCTGTCGAGAGGCCGGGCGAGTTTCTCCAGAGCCTGGGCGAGTCTCTACAGAGGCTGGGTGAGTCTCTCCAGGGGCCAGGCGAGTCTCTCCAGAGGCTGGGCGAGTCTCTACAGAGGCTGGGCGAGTCTTTACAGAGGCCAGGCGAGTCTGTCGAGAGGCCGGGCGAGCCTTTAGAGAGGCCGGGCGAGTCTCTCCAGAGGCAGGGCAAGTCTCTACAGAGGCTGGGCGAGTCTCTACAGAGGCCAGGCGAGTCTGTCGAGAGGCCCGGCAAGTCTGTCGAGAGGCCGGGCGAGTCTCTCCAGGGGCCGGGCGAGTCTCTCCAGAGGCCGGGCGAGTCTCTACAGTGGCCGGGCGAGTCTCTCAAGACACTGGGCGAGTCTCTCCAGTGGCCGGGCGAGTCTTTCGAGACAGCGGGCGAGTCTCTCCAGGGGCCGGGCGAGTCTCTCCAGAGGCCGGTCGAGACTCTCCGGGGGCCGGGTGAGTCTCTCCAGGGGCCGGGTCAGTCTCTCTAGGGGCCGGGCGAGTCTCTACAGAGGCCGGGCGAGTCTCTCCAGAGGCCATGCGAGTCTATACAGAGGCCAGGCGAGTCTCTACAGAGGCTGGGCGAGTCTTTACAGAGGCCAGGCGAGTCTGTCAAGAGGCCGGACGATTCTGTCGAGAGGCCGGGCGAGTCTCTCCAGAGCCTGGGCGAGTCTCTACAGAGGCTGGGTGAGTCTCTCCAGGGGCCAGGCGAGTCTGTCGAGAGGCCGGGCGAGCCTTTAGAGAGGCCGTGCGAGTCTCTCCAGGGGCCGGGCGAGTCTCTCCAGAGGCAGGGCAAGTCTCTACAGAGGCTGGGCGAGTCTCTACAGAGGCCAGGCGAGTCTGTCGAGAGGCCCGGCGAGCCTCTACAGAGGCTGGGCGAGGCTCTCCAGAGGCCGGGTGAGTCTCTCCAGAGGCCGGTCGAGACTCTCCGGGGGCCGGGTGAGTCTCTCCAGGGGCCGGGTCAGTCTCTCTAGGGGCCGGGCGAGTCTCTACTGAGGCCGGGCGAGTCTCTCCAGAGGCCATGCGAGTCTATACAGAGGCCGGGCGAGTCTCTACAGAGGCTGGGCGAGTCTTTACAGAGGCCAGGCGAGTCTGTCAAGAGGCCCGACGATTCTGTCGAGAGGCCGGGCGAGTCTCTCCAGAGCCTGGGCGAGTCTCTACAGAGGCTGGGTGAGTCTCTCCAGGGGCCAGGCGAGTCTCTCCAGAGGCTGGGCGAGTCTCTACAGAGGCTGGGCGAGTCTTTACAGAGGCCAGGCGAGTCTGTCGAGAGGCCGGGCGAGCCTTTAGAGAGGCCGGGCGAGTCTCTCCAGGGGCCGGGCGAGTCTCTGCAGAGGCAGGGCAAGTCTCTACAGAGGCTGGGCGAGTCTCTACAGAGGCCAGGCGAGTCTGTCGAGAGGCCCGGCAAGTCTGTCGAGAGGCCGGGCGAGTCTCTCCAGGGGCCGGGCGAGTCTCTCCAGAGGCCGGGCGAGTCTCTACAGTGGCCGGGCGAGTCTCTCGAGACACTGGGCGAGTCTCTCCAGTGGCCGGGCGAGTCTTTCAAGACAGCGGGCGAGTCTCTCCAGGGGCCGGGCGAGTCTCTACAGAGGCCGGTCGAGACTCTCCGGGGGCCGGGTGAGTCTCTCCAGGGGCCGGGTCAGTCTCTCTAGGGGCCAGGCGAGTCTCTACAGAGGCCGGGCGAGTCTCTACAGATGCCATGCGAGTCTATACAGAGGCCGGGCGAGTCTCTACAGAGGCTGGGCGAGTCTTTACAGAGGCCAGGCGAGTCTGTCAAGAGGCCCGACGATTCTGTCGAGAGGCCGGGCGAGTTTCTCCAGAGCCTGGGCGAGTCTCTACAGAGGCTGGGTGAGTCTCTCCAGGGGCCAGGCGAGTCTCTCCAGAGGCTGGGCGAGTCTCTACAGAGGCTGGGCGAGTCTTTACAGAGGCCAGGCGAGTCTGTCGAGAGGCCGGGCGAGCCTTTAGAGAGGCCGGGCGAGTCTCTCCAGGGGCCGGGCGAGTCTCTCCAGAGGCAGGGCAAGTCTCTACAGAGGCTGGGCGAGTCTCTACAGAGGCCAGGCGAGTCTGTCGAGAGGCCCGGCAAGTCTGTCGAGAGGCCGGGCGAGTCTCTCCAGGGGCCGGGCGAGTCTCTCCAGAGGCCGGGCGAGTCTCTACAGTGGCCGGGCGAGTCTCTCAAGACACTGGGCGAGTCTCTCCAGTGGCCGGGCGAGTCTTTCGAGACAGCGGGCGAGTCTCTCCAGGGGCCGGGCGAGTCTCTCCAGAGGCCGGTCGAGACTCTCCGGGGGCCGGGTGAGTCTCTCCAGGGGCCGGGTCAGTCTCTCTAGGGGCCGGGCGAGTCTCTACAGAGGCCGGGCGAGTCTCTCCAGAGGCCATGCGAGTCTATACAGAGGCCAGGCGAGTCTCTACAGAGGCTGGGCGAGTCTTTACAGAGGCCAGGCGAGTCTGTCAAGAGGCCGGACGATTCTGTCGAGAGGCCGGGCGAGTCTCTCCAGAGCCTGGGCGAGTCTCTACAGAGGCTGGGTGAGTCTCTCCAGGGGCCAGGCGAGTCTGTCGAGAGGCCGGGCGAGCCTTTAGAGAGGCCGTGCGAGTCTCTCCAGGGGCCGGGCGAGTCTCTCCAGAGGCAGGGCAAGTCTCTACAGAGGCTGGGCGAGTCTCTACAGAGGCCAGGCGAGTCTGTCGAGAGGCCCGGCGAGCCTCTACAGAGGCTGGGCGAGGCTCTCCAGAGGCCGGGTGAGTCTCTCCAGAGGCCGGTCGAGACTCTCCGGGGGCCGGGTGAGTCTCTCCAGGGGCCGGGTCAGTCTCTCTAGGGGCCGGGCGAGTCTCTACGGAGGCCGGGCGAATCTCTCCAGAGGCCATGCGAGTCTATACAGAGGCCGGGCGAGTCTCTCCAGGGGCCGGGCGAGGCTCTCCAGAGGCCGGGCGAGTCTCTACAGTGGCCGGGCGAGTCTCTCGAGACACTGGGCGAGTCTGTCCAGGGGCCGGGCGAGTCTCTCCAGAGGCCGGTCGTGACTCTCCGGAGGCCGGGTGAGTCTCTCCAGGGGCCGGGTGAGTCTCTCCAGGGGCCGGGTGAGTCTCTCCAGGGGCCGGGTGAGTCTCTCCAGGGGCCAGGCGAGTCTCTCCAGAGGCTGGGCGAGTCTCTACAGAAGCTGGGCGAGTCTCTACAGAGGCCTGGCGAGTCTGTCGAGAGGCCCGGCGAGTCTGTCGAGAGGCCGGGCGAGTCTCTCCAGGGGCCGGGTGAGTCTCTCCAGAGGTCGGGCGAGTCTCTACAGTGACCGGGCGAGTCTCTCCAGGAGCCGGGCGAGTCTCTCCAAAGGCCGGGCGAGTCTCTCCAGGGGCCGGGCGAGTCTCTCCAGAGGCCGGTCGAGACTCTCCGGGGGCCGGGTGAGTCTCTCCAGGGGCCGGGTCAGTCTCTCTAGGGGCCGGGCGAGTCTCTACTGAGGCCGGGCGAGTCTCTCCAGAGGCCATGCGAGTCTATACAGAGGCCGGGCGAGTCTCTACAGAGGCTGGGCGAGTCTTTACAGAGGCCAGGCGAGTCTGTCAAGAGGCCCGACGATTCTGTCGAGAGGCCGGGCGAGTCTCTCCAGAGCCTGGGCGAGTCTCTACAGAGGCTGGGTGAGTCTCTCCAGGGGCCAGGCGAGTCTGTCGAGAGGCCCGGCAAGTCTGTCGAGAGGCCGGGCGAGTCTCTCCAGGGGCCGGGCGAGTCTCTCCAGAGGCCGGGCGAGTCTCTACAGTGGCCGGGCGAGTCTTTCAAGACAGCGGGCGAGTCTCTCCAGGGGCCGGGCGAGTCTCTCCAGAGGCCGGTCGAGACTCTCCGGGGGCCGGGTGAGTCTCTCCAGGGGCCGGGTGAGTCTCTCTAGGGGCCAGGCGAGTCTCTACAGAGGCCGGGCGAGTCTCTACAGATGCCATGCGAGTCTATACAGAGGCCGGGCGAGTCTCTACAGAGGCTGGGCGAGTCTTTACAGAGGCCAGGCGAGTCTGTCAAGAGGCCCGACGATTCTGTCGAGAGGCCGGGCGAGTTTCTCCAGAGCCTGGGCGAGTCTCTACAGAGGCTGGGTGAGTCTCTCCAGGGGCCAGGCGAGTCTCTCCAGAGGCTGGGCGAGTCTCTACAGAGGCTGGGCGAGTCTTTACAGAGGCCAGGCGAGTCTGTCGAGAGGCCGGGCGAGCCTTTAGAGAGGCCGGGCGAGTCTCTCCAGGGGCCGGGCGAGTCTCTCCAGAGGCAGGGCAAGTCTCTACAGAGGCTGGGCGAGTCTCTACAGAGGCCAGGCGAGTCTGTCGAGAGGCCCGGCAAGTCTGTCGAGAGGCCGGGCGAGTCTCTCCAGGGGCCGGGCGAGTCTCTCCAGAGGCCGGGCGAGTCTCTACAGTGGCCGGGCGAGTCTCTCGAGACACTGGGCGAGTCTCTCCAGTGGCCGGGCGAGTCTTTCGAGACAGCGGGCGAGTCTCTCCAGGGGCCGGGCGAGTCTCTCCAGAGGCCGGTCGAGACTCTCCGGGGGCCGGGTGAGTCTCTCCAGGGGCCGGGTCAGTCTCTCAAGGGGCCGGGCGAGTCTCTACAGAGGCCGGGCGAGTCTCTCCAGAGGCCATGCGAGTCTATACAGAGGCCAGGCGAGTCTCTACAGAGGCTGGGCGAGTCTTTACAGAGGCCAGGCGAGTCTGTCAAGAGGCCGGACGATTCTGTCGAGAGGCCGGGCGAGTCTCTCCAGAGCCTGGGCGAGTCTCTACAGAGGCTGGGTGAGTCTCTCCAGGGGCCAGGCGAGTCTGTCGAGAGGCCGGGCGAGCCTTTAGAGAGGCCGTGCGAGTCTCTCCAGGGGCCGGGCGAGTCTCTCCAGAGGCAGGGCAAGTCTCTACAGAGGCTGGGCGAGTCTCTACAGAGGCCAGGCGAGTCTGTCGAGAGGCCCGGCGAGCCTCTACAGAGGCTGGGCGAGGCTCTCCAGAGGCCGGGTGAGTCTCTCCAGAGGCCGGTCGAGACTCTCCGGGGGCCGGGTGAGTCTCTCCAGGGGCCGGGTCAGTCTCTCTAGGGGCCGGGCGAGTCTCTACGGAGGCCGGGCGAATCTCTCCAGAGGCCATGCGAGTCTATACAGAGGCCGGGCGAGTCTCTCCAGGGGCCGGGCGAGGCTCTCCAGAGGCCGGGCGAGTCTCTACAGTGGCCGGGCGAGTCTCTCGAGACACTGGGCGAGTCTGTCCAGGGGCCGGGCGAGTCTCTCCAGAGGCCGGTCGTGACTCTCCGGAGGCCGGGTGAGTCTCTCCAGGGGCCGGGTGAGTCTCTCCAGGGGCCGGGTGAGTCTCTCCAGGGGCCGGGTGAGTCTCTCCAGGGGCCAGGCGAGTCTCTCCAGAGGCTGGGCGAGTCTCTACAGAAGCTGGGCGAGTCTCTACAGAGGCCTGGCGAGTCTGTCGAGAGGCCCGGCGAGTCTGTCGAGAGGCCGGGCGAGTCTCTCCAGGGGCCGGGTGAGTCTCTCCAGAGGTCGGGCGAGTCTCTACAGTGACCGGGCGAGTCTCTCCAGGAGCCGGGCGAGTCTCTCCAAAGGCCGGGCGAGTCTCTCCAGGGGCCGGGCGAGTCTCTCCAGAGGCCGGTCGAGACTCTCCGGGGGCCGGGTGAGTCTCTCCAGGGGCCGGGTCAGTCTCTCTAGGGGCCGGGCGAGTCTCTACTGAGGCCGGGCGAGTCTCTCCAGAGGCCATGCGAGTCTATACAGAGGCCGGGCGAGTCTCTACAGAGGCTGGGCGAGTCTTTACAGAGGCCAGGCGAGTCTGTCAAGAGGCCCGACGATTCTGTCGAGAGGCCGGGCGAGTCTCTCCAGAGCCTGGGCGAGTCTCTACAGAGGCTGGGTGAGTCTCTCCAGGGGCCGGGCGAGTCTCTCCAGAGGCTGGGCGAGTCTCTACAGAGGCTGGGCGAGTCTTTACAGAGGCCAGGCGAGTCTGTCGAGAGGCCGGGCGAGCCTTTAGAGAGGCCGGGCGAGTCTCTCCAGGGGCCGGGCGAGTCTCTGCAGAGGCAGGGCAAGTCTCTACAGAGGCTGGGCGAGTCTCTACAGAGGCCAGGCGAGTCTGTCGAGAGGCCCGGCAAGTCTGTCGAGAGGCCGGGCGAGTCTCTCCAGGGGCCGGGCGAGTCTCTCCAGAGGCCGGGCGAGTCTCTACAGTGGCCGGGCGAGTCTCTCGAGACACTGGGCGAGTCTCTCCAGTGGCCGGGCGAGTCTTTCAAGACAGCGGGCGAGTCTCTCCAGGGGCCGGGCGAGTCTCTCCAGAGGCCGGTCGAGACTCTCCGGGGGCCGGGTGAGTCTCTCCAGGGGCCGGGTCAGTCTCTCTAGGGGCCAGGCGAGTCTCTACAGAGGCCGGGCGAGTCTCTACAGATGCCATGCGAGTCTATACAGAGGCCGGGCGAGTCTCTACAGAGGCTGGGCGAGTCTTTACAGAGGCCAGGCGAGTCTGTCAAGAGGCCCGACGATTCTGTCGAGAGGCCGGGCGAGTTTCTCCAGAGCCTGGGCGAGTCTCTACAGAGGCTGGGTGAGTCTCTCCAGGGGCCAGGCGAGTCTCTCCAGAGGCTGGGCGAGTCTCTACAGAGGCTGGGCGAGTCTTTACAGAGGCCAGGCGAGTCTGTCGAGAGGCCGGGCGAGCCTTTAGAGAGGCCGGGCGAGTCTCTCCAGGGGCCGGGCGAGTCTCTCCAGAGGCAGGGCAAGTCTCTACAGAGGCTGGGCGAGTCTCTACAGAGGCCAGGCGAGTCTGTCGAGAGGCCCGGCAAGTCTGTCGAGAGGCCGGGCGAGTCTCTCCAGGGGCCGGGCGAGTCTCTCCAGAGGCCGGGCGAGTCTCTACAGTGGCCGGGCGAGTCTCTCGAGACACTGGGCGAGTCTCTCCAGGGGCCGGGCGAGTCTCTCCAGAGGCCGGTCGAGACTCTCCGGGGGCCGGGTGAGTCTCTCCGGGGGCCGGATGAGTCTCTCCAGGGGCTTGGCGAGTCTCTACAGAGGCTGGGCGAGTCTCTACAGAGGCCAGGCGAGTCTGTCGAGAGGCCCGGCGAGTTTGTCGAGAGGCCGGTCGAGTCTCTCCAGGGGCCGGGTGAGTCTCTCCAGAGGCCGGGCGAGTCTCTCGAGACAGCGGGCGAATCTCTCCAGGGGACGTGCGAGTCTCTCCAGAGGCCGGTCGAGACTCTCCGGGGGCCGGGTGAGTCTCTCCAGGGGCCGGGTCAGTCTCTCTAGGGGCCGGGCGAGTCTCTACAGAGGTCGGGCGAGTCTCTCCAGAGGCCATGCGAGTCTATACAGAGGCCGGGCGAGTCTCTCCAAAGGCTGGGCGAGTTTCTTCAGGTGCCAGGCGAGTCTCTAGAGAGGCCGGGCGAGTCTCTCCAGAGGCCGGGCCAGTCTCTACAGAGGCCGGGCGAGTCTCTACAGAGGCCGTGCGAGTCTCTCCAGTGGCTTGACGAGGCTCTCCAGAGGCGGGGCGAGTCTCTCCAAGGGCGGACGAGAGCAAGTCTCTCCAGAGACCTGGCTAGTCTCTCCAGAGGCCGAGCGAGTCTCTTCAGAGGCCGGGCGATTCTCTCCAGAGGCCGGGCGAGTCTCTCCAGGGGCCAGGCGAGTCTCTGCAGAGGACGGACAAGTCTCTCTAGAGGCCGGGCGAGTCTCTCCAAAGGCCGGGCGATGGCGAGTCTCTTCAGAGACCTGGCGAGTCTCTCCAGAGGCCGAGCGAGTCTCTACAGAGGCCGGGCGAGTCTCTCCAGAGACCAGGCGAGTCTCTCCAGAGGCCGGGCGAGTCTCTACAGAGGCCAGGCGAGTCTGTCGAGAGGCCCGGCGAGTCTGTCGAGAGGCCGGGCGAGTCTCTCCAGGGGCCGGGTGAGTCTCTCCAGAGGTCGGACGAGTCTCTACAGTGGCCGGGCGAGTCTCTCCAGAGGCCGGGCGAGTCTCTACAGTGGCCGGGCGAGTCGAGAAACTGGGTGAGTCTCTCCAGAGGCCGAGCGAGTCTCTACAGAGGCCAGGCGAGTCTCTACAGAGGACGGGCAAGTCTCTCTAGAGGCCAGGCGAGTCTCTCCAGAGGCCGGGCGATGGCGAGTCTCTTCAGAGGCCAGGCGAGTCTCTCCAGGGGCGGACGAGGGCAAGTCTCTCCAGAAACCTGGCAAGTCTCTCCAGAGGCCGAGCGAGTCTCTACAGAGGCCAGGCGAGTCTCTCCAGGGGCCGGGCGAGTCTCTCCAGAGACCGGCGAGTCTCTCCAGAGGCCGGGCGAGTCTCTACAGAGGCCAGGCGAGTCTGTCGAGAGGCCCGGCGAGTCTGTCAAGAGGCCGGGCGAGCCTCTAGAGAGGCCGGGCGAGTCTCTCCAGGGGCCGGGCGAGGCTCTCCAGAGGCCGGGCGAGTCTCTACAGCGGCCGGGCGAGTCTCTCGAGACACTGGGCGAGTCTGTCCAGGGGCCGGGCGAGTCTCTCCAGAGGCCGGTCGTGACTCTCCGGGGGCCGGGTGAGTCTCTCCAGAGGCCGGTCGTGACTCTCCGGGGGCCGGGTGAGTCTCTCCAGGGGCCGGGTGAGTCTCTCCAGGGGCCGGGTGAGTCTCTCCAGGGGCCAGGCGAGTCTCTCCAGAGGCTGGGCGAGTCTCTACAGAAGCTGAGCGAGTCTTTACAGAGGCCAGGCGAGTCTGTCGAGAGGCCGGGCGAGCCTCTACAGAGGCTGGGCGAGGCTCTCCAGAGGCCGGGCGAGTCTCTCCAGAGGCCGGTCGAGACTCTCCGGGGGCCGGGTGAGTCTCTCCAGGGGCCGGGTCAGTCTCTCTAGGGGCCGGGCGAGTCTCTACAGAGGCCGGGCGAATCTCTCCAGAGGCCATGCGAGTCTATACAGAGGCCGGGCGAGTCTCTCCAGGGGCCGGGCGAGGCTCTCCAGAGGCCGGGCGAGTCTCTACAGTGGCCGGGCGAGTCTCTCGAGACACTGGGCGAGTCTGTCCAGGGGCCGGGCGAGTCTCTCCAGAGGCCGGTCGTGACTCTCCGGAGGCCGGGTGAGTCTCTCCAGGGGCCGGGTGAGTCTCTCCAGGGGCCGGGTGAGTCTCTCCAGGGGCCGGGTGAGTCTCTCCAGGGGCCAGGCGAGTCTCTCCAGAGGCTGGGCGAGTCTCTACAGAAGCTGGGCGAGTCTCTACAGAGGCCTGGCGAGTCTGTCGAGAGGCCCGGCGAGTCTGTCGAGAGGCCGGGCGAGTCTCTCCAGGGGCCGGGTGAGTCTCTCCAGAGGTCGGGCGAGTCTCTACAGTGACCGGGCGAGTCTCTCCAGGAGCCGGGCGAGTCTCTCCAAAGGCCGGGCGAGTCTCTCCAGGGGCCGGGCGAGTCTCTCCAGAGGCCGGTCGAGACTCTCCGGGGGCCGGGTGAGTCTCTCCAGGGGCCGGGTCAGTCTCTCTAGGGGCCGGGCGAGTCTCTACTGAGGCCGGGCGAGTCTCTCCAGAGGCCATGCGAGTCTATACAGAGGCCGGGCGAGTCTCTACAGAGGCTGGGCGAGTCTTTACAGAGGCCAGGCGAGTCTGTCAAGAGGCCCGACGATTCTGTCGAGAGGCCGGGCGAGTCTCTCCAGAGCCTGGGCGAGTCTCTACAGAGGCTGGGTGAGTCTCTCCAGGGGCCAGGCGAGTCTCTCCAGAGGCTGGGCGAGTCTCTACAGAGGCTGGGCGAGTCTTTACAGAGGCCAGGCGAGTCTGTCGAGAGGCCGGGCGAGCCTTTAGAGAGGCCGGGCGAGTCTCTCCAGGGGCCGGGCGAGTCTCTGCAGAGGCAGGGCAAGTCTCTACAGAGGCTGGGCGAGTCTCTACAGAGGCCAGGCGAGTCTGTCGAGAGGCCCGGCAAGTCTGTCGAGAGGCCGGGCGAGTCTCTCCAGGGGCCGGGCGAGTCTCTCCAGAGGCCGGGCGAGTCTCTACAGTGGCCGGGCGAGTCTCTCGAGACACTGGGCGAGTCTCTCCAGTGGCCGGGCGAGTCTTTCAAGACAGCGGGCGAGTCTCTCCAGGGGCCGGGCGAGTCTCTCCAGAGGCCGGTCGAGACTCTCCGGGGGCCGGGTGAGTCTCTCCAGGGGCCGGGTCAGTCTCTCTAGGGGCCAGGCGAGTCTCTACAGAGGCCGGGCGAGTCTCTACAGATGCCATGCGAGTCTATACAGAGGCCGGGCGAGTCTCTACAGAGGCTGGGCGAGTCTTTACAGAGGCCAGGCGAGTCTGTCAAGAGGCCCGACGATTCTGTCGAGAGGCCGGGCGAGTTTCTCCAGAGCCTGGGCGAGTCTCTACAGAGGCTGGGTGAGTCTCTCCAGGGGCCAGGCGAGTCTCTCCAGAGGCTGGGCGAGTCTCTACAGAGGCTGGGCGAGTCTTTACAGAGGCCAGGCGAGTCTGTCGAGAGGCCGGGCGAGCCTTTAGAGAGGCCGGGCGAGTCTCTCCAGGGGCCGGGCGAGTCTCTCCAGAGGCAGGGCAAGTCTCTCCAGAGGCTGGGCGAGTCTCTACAGAGGCCAGGCGAGTCTGTCGAGAGGCCCGGCAAGTCTGTCGAGAGGCCGGGCGAGTCTCTCCAGGGGCCGGGCGAGTCTCTCCAGAGGCCGGGCGAGTCTCTACAGTGGCCGGGCGAGTCTCTCGAGACACTGGGCGAGTCTCTCCAGTGGCCGGGCGAGTCTTTCGAGACAGCGGGCGAGTCTCTCCAGGGGCCGGGCGAGTCTCTCCAGAGGCCGGTCGAAACTCTCCGGGGGCCGGATGAGTCTCTCCAGGGGCCGGGTCAGTCTCTCTAGGGGCCGGGCGAGTCTCTACAGAGGCCGGGCGAGTCTCTCCAGAGGCCATGCGAGTCTATACAGAGGCCAGGCGAGTCTCTACAGAGGCTGGGCGAGTCTTTACAGAGGCCAGGCGAGTCTGTCAAGAGGCCGGACGATTCTGTCGAGAGGCCGGGCGAGTCTCTCCAGAGCCTGGGCGAGTCTCTACAGAGGCTGGGTGAGTCTCTCCAGGGGCCAGGCGAGTCTGTCGAGAGGCCGGGCGAGCCTTTAGAGAGTCCGTGCGAGTCTCTCCAGGGGCCGGGCGAGTCTCTCCAGAGGCAGGGCAAGTCTCTACAGAGGCTGGGCGAGTCTCTACAGAGGCCAGGCGAGTCTGTCGAGAGGCCCGGCGAGCCTCTACAGAGGCTGGGCGAGGCTCTCCAGAGGCCGGGTGAGTCTCTCCAGAGGCCGGTCGAGACTCTCCGGGGGCCGGGTGAGTCTCTCCAGGGGCCGGGTCAGTCTCTCTAGGGGCCGGGCGAGTCTCTACGGAGGCCGGGCGAATCTCTCCAGAGGCCATGCGAGTCTATACAGAGGCCGGGCGAGTCTCTCCAGGGGCCGGGCGAGGCTCTCCAGAGGCCGGGCGAGTCTCTACAGTGGCCGGGCGAGTCTCTCGAGACACTGGGCGAGTCTGTCCAGGGGCCGGGCGAGGCTCTCCAGAGGCCGGGCGAGTCTCTACAGTGGCCGGGCGAGTCTCTCGAGACACTGGGCGAGTCTGTCCAGGGGCCGGGCGAGTTTCTCCAGAGGCCGGTCGTGACTCTCCGGAGGCCGGGTGAGTCTCTCCAGGGGCCGGGTGAGTCTCTCCAGGGGCCGGGTGAGTCTCTCCAGGGGCCGGGTGAGTCTCTCCAGGGGCCAGGCGAGTCTCTCCAGAGGCTGGGCGAGTCTCTACAGAAGCTGGGCGAGTCTCTACAGAGGCCTGGCGAGTCTGTCGAGAGGCCCGGCGAGTCTGTCGAGAGGCCGGGCGAGTCTCTCCAGGGGCCGGGTGAGTCTCTCCAGAGGTCGGGCGAGTCTCTACAGTGACCGGGCGAGTCTCTCCAGGAGCCGGGCGAGTCTCTCCAAAGGCCGGGCGAGTCTCTCCAGGGGCCGGGCGAGTCTCTCCAGATGCCGGTCGAGACTCTCCGGGGGCCGGGTGAGTCTCTCCAGGGGCCGGGTCAGTCTCTCTAGGGGCCGGGCGAGTCTCTACTGAGGCCGGGCGAGTCTCTCCAGAGGCCATGCGAGTCTATACAGAGGCCGGGCGAGTTTCTACAGAGGCTGGGCGAGTCTTTACAGAGGCCAGGCGAGTCTGTCAAGAGGCCCGACGATTCTGTCGAGAGGCCGGGCGAGTCTCTCCAGAGCCTGGGCGAGTCTCTACAGAGGCTGGGTGAGTCTCTCCAGGGGCCAGGCGAGTCTCTCCAGAGGCTGGGCGAGTCTCTACAGAGGCTGGGCGAGTCTTTACAGAGGCCAGGCGAGTCTGTCGAGAGGCCGGGCGAGCCTTTAGAGAGGCCGGGCGAGTCTCTCCATGGGCGGGCGAGTCTCTGCAGAGGCAGGGCAAGTCTCTACAGAGGCTGGGCGAGTCTCTACAGAGGCCAGGCGAGTCTGTCGAGAGGCCCGGCAAGTCTGTCGAGAGGCCGGGCGAGTCTCTCCAGGGGCCGGGCGAGTCTCTCCAGAGGCCGGGCGAGTCTCTACAGTGGCCGGGCGAGTCTCTCGAGACACTGGGCGAGTCTCTCCAGTGGCCGGGCGAGTCTTTCAAGACAGCGGGCGAGTCTCTCCAGGGGCCGGGCGAGTCTCTCCAGAGGCCGGTCGAGACTCTCCGGGGGCCGGGTGAGTCTCTCCAGGGGCCGGGTCAGTCTCTCTAGGGGCCAGGCGAGTCTCTACAGAGGCCGGGCGAGTCTCTACAGATGCCATGCGAGTCTTTACAGAGGCCGGGCGAGTCTCTACAGAGGCTGGGCGAGTCTTTACAGAGGCCAGGCGAGTCTGTCAAGAGGCCCGACGATTCTGTCGAGAGGCCGGGCGAGTTTCTCCAGAGCCTGGGCGAGTCTCTACAGAGGCTGGGTGAGTCTCTCCAGGGGCCAGGCGAGTCTCTCCAGAGGCTGGGCGAGTCTCTACAGAGGCTGGGCGAGTCTTTACAGAGGCCAGGCGAGTCTGTCGAGAGGCCGGGCGAGCCTTTAGAGAGGCCGGGCGAGTCTCTCCAGGGGCCGGGCGAGTCTCTCCAGAGGCAGGGCAAGTCTCTCCAGAGGCTGGGCGAGTCTCTACAGAGGCCAGGCGAGTCTGTCGAGAGGCCCGGCAAGTCTGTCGAGAGGCCGGGCGAGTCTGTCGAGAGGCCCGGCAAGTCTGTCGAGAGGCCGGGCGAGTCTCTCCAGGGGCCGGGCGAGTCTCTCCAGAGGCCGGGCGAGTCTCTACAGTGGCCGGGCGAGTCTCTCGAGACACTGGGCGAGTCTCTCCAGTGGCCGGGCGAGTCTTTCGAGACAGCGGGCGAGTCTCTCCAGGGGCCGGGCGAGTCTCTCCAGAGGCCGGTCGAGACTCTCCGGGGGCCGGGTGAGTCTCTCCAGGGGCCGGGTCAGTCTCTCTAGGGGCCGGGCGAGTCTCTACAGAGGCCGGGCGAGTCTCTCCAGAGGCCATGCGAGTCTATACAGAGGCCAGGCGAGTCTCTACAGAGGCTGGGCGAGTCTTTACAGAGGCCAGGCGAGTCTGTCAAGAGGCCGGACGATTCTGTCGAGAGGCCGGGCGAGTCTCTCCAGAGCCTGGGCGAGTCTCTACAGAGGCTGGGTGAGTCTCTCCAGGGGCCAGGCGAGTCTGTCGAGAGGCCGGGCGAGCCTTTAGAGAGGCCGTGCGAGTCTCTCCAGGGGCCGGGCGAGTCTCTCCAGAGGCAGGGCAAGTCTCTACAGAGGCTGGGCGAGTCTCTACAGAGGCCAGGCGAGTCTGTCGAGAGGCCCGGCGAGCCTCTACAGAGGCTGGGCGAGGCTCTCCAGAGGCCGGGTGAGTCTCTCCAGAGGCCGGTCGAGACTCTCCGGGGGCCGGGTGAGTCTCTCCAGGGGCCGGGTCAGTCTCTCTAGGGGCCGGGCGAGTCTCTACGGAGGCCGGGCGAATCTCTCCAGAGGCCATGCGAGTCTATACAGAGGCCGGGCGAGTCTCTCCAGGGGCCGGGCGAGGCTCTCCAGAGGCCGGGCGAGTCTCTACAGTGGCCGGGCGAGTCTCTCGAGACACTGGGCGAGTCTGTCCAGGGGCCGGGCGAGTCTCTCCAGAGGCCGGTCGTGACTCTCCGGAGGCCGGGTGAGTCTCTCCAGGGGCCGGGTGAGTCTCTCCAGGGGCCGGGTGAGTCTCTCCAGGGGCCAGGCGAGTCTCTCCAGAGGCTGGGCGAGTCTCTACAGTGGCCGGGCGAGTCTCTCGAGACACTGGGCGAGTCTCTCCAGTGGCCGGGCGAGTCTTTCGAGACAGCGGGCGAGTCTCTCCAGGGGCCGGGCGAGTCTCTCCAGAGGCCGGTCGAGACTCTCCGGGGGCCGGGTGAGTCTCTCCAGGGGCCGGGTCAGTCTCTCTAGGGGCCGGGCGAGTCTCTACAGAGGCCGGGCGAGTCTCTCCAGAGGCCATGCGAGTCTATACAGAGGCCAGGCGAGTCTCTACAGAGGCTGGGCGAGTCTTTACAGAGGCCAGGCGAGTCTGTCAAGAGGCCGGACGATTCTGTCGAGAGGCCGGGCGAGTCTCTCCAGAGCCTGGGCGAGTCTCTACAGAGGCTGGGTGAGTCTCTCCAGGGGCCAGGCGAGTCTGTCGAGAGGCCGGGCGAGCCTTTAGAGAGGCAGTGCGAGTCTCTCCAGGGGCCGGGCGAGTCTCTCCAGAGGCAGGGCAAGTCTCTACAGAGGCTGGGCGAGTCTCTACAGAGGCCAGGCGAGTCTGTCGAGAGGCCCGGCAAGTCTGTCGAGAGGCCGGGCGAGTCTCTCCAGGGGCCGGGCGAGTCTCTCCAGAGGCCGGGCGAGTCTCTACAGTGGCCGGGCGAGTCTCTCGAGACACTGGGCGAGTCTCTCCAGGGGCCGGGCGAGTCTCTCCAGAGGCCGGTCGAGACTCTCCGGGGGCCGGGTGAGTCTCTCCGGGGGCCGGATGAGTCTCTCCAGGGGCTTGGCGAGTCTCTACAGAGGCTGGGCGAGTCTCTACAGAGGCCAGGCGAGTCTGTCGAGAGGCCCGGCGAGTTTGTCGAGAGGCCGGGCGAGTCTCTCCAGGGGCCGGGTGAGTCTCTCCAGAGGCCGGGCGAGTCTCTCGAGACAGCGGGCGAGTCTCCCAGGGGTCGGGCGAGTCTCTCCAGAGGCCGGTCGAGACTCTCCGGGGGCCGGGTGAGTCTCTCCAGGGGCCGGGTCGGTCTCTCTAGGGGCCGGGCGAGTCTCTACAGAGGTCGGGCGAGTCTCTCCAGAGGCCATGCGAGTCTATACAGAGGCCGGGCGAGTCTCTCCAAAGGCTGGGCGAGTTTCTTCAGGTGCCAGGCGAGTCTCTAGAGAGGCCGGGCGAGTCTCTCCAGAGGCCGGGCCAGTCTCTACAGAGGCCGGGCGAGTCTCTACAGAGGCCGTGCGAGTCTCTCCAGTGGCTGGACGAGGCTCTCCAGAGGCTGGGCGAGTCTCTCCAAGGGCGGACGAGAGCAAGTCTCTCCAGAGACCTGGCTAGTCTCTCCAGAGGCCGAGCGAGTCTCTTCAGAGGCCGGGCGATTCTCTCCAGAGGCCGGGCGAGTCTCTCCAGGGGCCAGCCGAGTCTCTGCAGAGGACGGACAAGTCTCTCTAGAGGCCGGGCGAGTCTCTCCAAAGGCCGGGCGATGGCGAATCTCTTCAGAGACCTGGCGAGTCTCTCCAGAGGCCGAGCGAGTCTCTACAGAGGCCGGGCGAGTCTCTCCAGAGACCAGGCGAGTCTCTCCAGAGGCCGGGCGAGTCTCTACAGAGGCCAGGCGAGTCTGTCGAGAGGCCCGGCGAGTCTGTCGAGAGGCCGGGCGAGTCTCTCCAGAGGTCGGACGAGTCTCTACAGTGGCCGGGCGAGTCTCTCCAGAGGCCGGGCGAGTCTCTACAGTGGCCGGGCGAGTCGAGAAACTGGGTGAGTCTCTCCAGAGGCCGAGCGAGTCTCTACAGAGGCCAGGCGAGTCTCTACAGAGGACGGGCAAGTCTCTCTAGAGGCCAGGCGAGTCTCTCCAGAGGCCGGGCGATGGCGAGTCTCTTCAGAGGCCAGGCGAGTCTCTCCAGGGGTGGACGAGGGCAAGTCTCTCCAGAAACCTGGCAAGTCTCTCCAGAGGCCGAGCGAGTCTCTACAGAGGCCAGGCGAGTCTGTCGAGAGGCCCGGCGAGTCTGTCAAGAGGCCGGGCGAGCCTCTAGAGAGGCCGGGCGAGTCTCTCCAGGGGCCGGGCGAGGCTCTCCAGAGGCCGGGCGAGTCTCTACAGCGGCCGGGCGAGTCTCTCGAGACACTGGGCGAGTCTGTCCAGGGGCCGGGCGAGTCTCTCCAGAGGCCGGTCGTGACTCTCCGGGGGCCGGGTGAGTCTCTCCAGAGGCCGGTCGTGACTCTCCGGGGGCCGGGTGAGTCTCTCCAGGGGCCGGGTGAGTCTCTCCAGGGGCCGGGTGAGTCTCTCCAGGGGCCAGGCGAGTCTCTCCAGAGGCTGGGCGAGTCTTTACAGAGGCTGAGCGAGTCTTTACAGAGGCCAGGCGAGTCTGTCGAGAGGCCGGGCGAGCCTCTACAGAGGCTGGGCGAGGCTCTCCAGAGGCCGGGCGAGTCTCTCCAGAGGCCGGTCGAGACTCTCCGGGGGCCGGGTGAGTCTCTCCAGGGGCCGGGTCAGTCTCTCTAGGGGCCGGGCGAGTCTCTACAGAGGCCGGGCGAATCTCTCCAGAGGCCATGCGAGTCTATACAGAGGCCGGGCGAGTCTCTCCAGGGGCCGGGCGAGGCTCTCCAGAGGCCGGGCGAGTCTCTACAGTGGCCGGGCGAGTCTCTCGAGACACTGGGCGAGTCTGTCCAGGGGCCGGGCGAGTCTCTCCAGAGGCCGGTCGTGACTCTCCGGGGGCCGGGTGAGTCTGTCCAGGGGCCGGGTGAGTCTCTCCAGGGGCCGGGTGAGTCTCTCCAGGGGCCAGGCGAGTCTCTCCAGAGGCTGGGCGAGTCTCTACAGAAGCTGGGCGAGTCTCTACAGAGGCCAGGCGAGTCTGTAGAGAGGCCCGGCGAGTCTGTCGAGAGGCCGGGCGAGTCTCTCCAGGGGCCGGGTGAGTCTCTCCAGAGGTCGGGCGAGTCTCTACAGTGACCGGGCGAGTCTCCCCAGGAGCCGGGCGAGTCTCTCCAAAGGCCGGGCGAGTCTCTCCAGGGGCCGGGCGAGTCTCTCCAAAGGCCGTGCGAGTCTCTACAGAGGACAGGTGAGTCTGTCGAAAGGCCCGGCGAGTTTGTCGAGAGGCTGGGCGAGTCTCTCCAGGGGCCGGGTGAGTCTCTCCAGAGGCCAGGCGAGTATCTACAGAGGCCGGGCGAGTCTCTCCAGAGGCCGGTCGAGACTCTCCGGGGGCCGGGTGAGTCTCTCCAGGGGCCGGGTCAGTCTCTCTAGGGGCCGGGCGAGTCTCTACAGAGGCCGGGCGAATCTCTCCAGAGGCCATGCGAGTCTATACAGAGGCCGGGCGAGTCTCTACAGAGGCTGGGCGAGTCTTTACAGAGGCCAGGCGAGTCTGTCAAGAGGCCCGACGATTCTGTCGAGAGGCCGGGCGAGTCTCTCCAGAGCCTGGGCGAGTCTCTACAGAGGCTGGGTGAGTCTCTCCAGGGGCCAGGCGAGTCTGTCGAGAGGCCGGGCGAGCCTTTAGAGAGGCCGGGCGAGTCTCTCCAGGGGCCGGGCGAGTCTCTCGAGAGGCAGGGCAAGTCTCTACAGAGGCTGGGCGAGTCTCTACAGAGGCCAGGCGAGTCTGTCGAGAGGCCCGGCAAGTCTGTCGAGAGGCCGGGCGAGTCTCTCCAGAGGCCGGTCGTGACTCTCCGGGGGCCGGGTGAGTCTCTCCAGGGGCCGGGTGAGTCTCTCCAGGGGCCGGGTGAGTCTCTCCAGGGGCCAGGCGAGTCTCTCCAGAGGCTGGGCGAGTCTCTACAGAAGCTGGGCGAGTCTCTACAGAGGCCAGGCGAGTCTGTCGAGAGGCCCGGCGAGTCTGTCGAGAGGCCGGGCGAGTCTCTCCAGGGGCCGGGATGAGTCTCTCCAGAGGTCGGGCGAGTCTCTACAGTGACCGGGCGAGTCTCTCCAGGAGCCGGGCGAGTCTCTCCAAAGGCCGGGCGAGTCTCTCCAGGGGCCGGGCGAGTCTCTCCAAAGGCCGTGCGAGTCTCTACAGAGGCCAGGTGAGTCTGTCGAAAGGCCCGGCGAGTTTGTCGAGAGGCTGGGCGAGTCTCTCCAGGGGCCGGGTGAGTCTCTCCAGAGGCCAGGCGAGTATCTACAGAGGCCGGGCGAGTCTCTCGAGAGGCCCGGCGAGTCTGTCGAGAGGCCGGGCGAGCCTCTAGAGAGGCCGGGCGAGTCTCTCCAGGGGCCGGGCGAGTCTCTCCAGAGGCCGGGCGAGTCTCTACAGTGGCCGGGCGAGTCTCTCGAGACACCAGGCGAGTCTCTCCAGGGGCCGGGCGAGTCTCTCCAGAGGCCGGTCGAGACTCTCCGGGGACCGGGTGAGTCTCTCCAGGGGCCGGGCGAGTCTCTCCAGAGGCCGGGCGAGTCTCTCCAGAGGCCAGGCGAGTCTCTACAGAGGCCAGGCGAGTCTCTCCAGGGGCCGGGGTGAGTCTCTCCAAAGGCTGGGCGAGTCTCTACAGTGGCCGGGCGAGTCTCTCGAGACACTGGGCGAGTCAGTCCAGGGGCCGGGCGAGTCTCTCCAGAGGTCGGTCGTGACTCTCCGGGGGTCGGGTGAGTCTCTCCAGGGGCCGGGTGAGTCTCTCCAGGGGCCAGGCGAGTCTCTCCAGAGGCTGGGCGAGTCTCTACAGAGGCTGGGCGAGTCTTTACAGAGGCCAGGCGAGTCTGTCGACAGGCCCGGCGAGTCTGTCAAGAGGCCGGGCGAGTCTCTCCAGGGGCCGGGCGAGTCTCTCCAGAGGCCGGGCGAGTCTCTACCGTGGCCGGGCGAGTCTCTCGAGACACTGGGCGAGTCTATCCAGGGGCCGGGCGAGTCTCTCCTGAAGCCGGTCGTGACTCTCTGGGGGCCGGGTGAGTCTCTCCAGGGGCCGGGTGAGTCTCTCCAGGGGCCGGGTGAGTCTCTCCAGGGGCCAGGCGAGTCTCTCCAGAGGCTGGGCGAGTCTCTACAGAAGCTGGGCGAGTCTCTACAGAGGCTGGGCGAGTCTTTACAGAGGCCAGGCGAGTCTGTCGACAGGCCCGGCGAGTCTGTCAAGAGGCCGGGCGAGTCTCTCCAGGGGCCGGGCGAGTCTCTCCAGAGGCCGGGCGAGTCTCTACCGTGGCCGGGCGAGTCTCTCGAGACACTGGGCGAGTCTATCCAGGGGCCGGGCAAGTCTCTCCTGAAGCCGGTCGTGAATCTCCGGGGGCCGGGTGAGTCTCTCCAGGGGTCAGGCGAGTCTCTCCAGAGGCTGGGCCAGTCTCTACAGAGGCTGGGCGAGTCTTTACAGAGGCCAGGCGAGTCTGTCGAGAGGCCCGGCGAGTCTGTCGAGAGGCCGGGCGAGCCTCTAGAGAGGCCGGGCGAGTCTCTCCAGGGGCCGGGCGAGTCTCTCCTGAAGCCGGTCGTGACTCTCCGGGGGCCGGGTGAGTCTCTCCAGGGGCCAGGCGAGTCTCTCCAGAGGCTGGGCGAGTCTCTACAGAGGCCAGGCGAGTCTGTCGAGAGGCCCGGCAAGTCTGTTGAGAGGCCGGGCGAGTCTCTCCAGGGGCCGGGCGAGACTCTCCAGAGGCCGGGCGAGTCTCTACAGTGGCCGGGCGAGTCTCTCGAGACACTGGGCGAGTCTCTCCAGGGGCCGGGCGAGTCTCTCCAGAGGCCGATCGATGCTCTCCGGGGGCCGGGTGAGTCTCTCCATGGGCCGGATGAGTCTCTCCAGGGGCTTGGCGAGTCTCTACAGAGGCTGGGCGAGTCTCTACAGAGGCCAGGCGAGTCTGTCGAGAGGCCCGGCGAGTTTGTCGAGAGGCCGGGCGAGTCTCTCCAGGGGCCGAGAGTCTCTCCAGAGGCCGGTCGAGACTCTCCGGGGACCGGGTGAGTCTCTCCAGGGGCCGGGCGAGTCTCTCCAGAGGCCGGGCGAGTCTCTCCAGAGGCCAGGCGAGTCTCTACAGAGGCCAGGCGAGTCTCGCCAGGGGCCGGGGTGAGTCTCTCCAAAGGCTGGGCGAGTCTCTACAGTGGCCGGGCGAGTCTCTCGAGACACTGGGCGAGTCTGTCCAGGGGCCGGGCGAGTCTCTCCAGAGGTCGGTCGTGACTCTCCGGGGGTCGGGTGAGTCTCTCCAGGGGCCGGGTGAGTCTCTCCAGGGGCCAGGCGAGTCTCTCCAGAGGCTGGGCGAGTCTCTACAGAGGCTGGGCGAGTCTTTACAGAGGCCAGGCGAGTCTGTCGACAGGCCCGGCGAGTCTGTCAAGAGGCCGGGCGAGTCTCTCCAGGGGCCGGGCGAGTCTCTCCAGAGGCCGGGCGAGTCTCTACCGTGGCCGGGCGAGTCTCTCGAGACACTGGGCGAGTCTATCCAGGGGCCGGGCGAGTCTCTCCTGAAGCCGGTCGTGACTCTCCGGGGGCCGGGTGAGTCTCTCCAGGGGCCGGGTGAGTCTCTCCAGGGGCCGGGTGAGTCTCTCCAGGGGCCAGGCGAGTCTCTCCAGAGGCTGGGCGAGTCTCTACAGAGGCTGGGCGAGTCTTTACAGAGGCCAGGCGAGTCTGTCGACAGGCCCGGCGAGTCTGTCAAGAGGCCGGGCGAGTCTCTCCAGGGGCCGGGCGAGTCTCTCCAGAGGCCGGGCGAGTCTCTACCGTGGCCGGGCGAGTCTCTCGAGACACTGGGCGAGTCTATCCAGGGGCCGGGCGAGTCTCTCCTGAAGCCGGTCGTGACTCTCCGGGGGCCGGGTGAGTCTCTCCAGGGGCCGGGTGAGTCTCTCCAGGGGCCGGGTGAGTCTCTCCAGGGGCCAGGCGAGTCTTTCCAGAGGCTGGGCGAGTCTCTACAGAAGCTGGGCGAGTCTCTACAGAGGCTGGGCGAGTCTTTACAGAGGCCAGGCGAGTCTGTCGACAGGCCCGGCGAGTCTGTCAAGAGGCCGGGCGAGTCTCTCCAGGGGCCGGGCGAGTCTCTCCAGAGGCCGGGCGAGTCTCTACCGTGGCCGGGCGAGTCTCTCGAGACACTGGGCGAGTCTATCCAGGGGCCGGGCGAGTCTCTCCTGAAGCCGGTCGTGAATCTCCGGGGGCCGGGTGAGTCTCTCCAGGGGTCAGGCGAGTCTCTCCAGAGGCTGGGCGAGTCTCTACAGAGGCTGGGCGAGTCTTTACAGAGGCCAGGCGAGTCTGTCGAGAGGCCCGGCGAGTCTGTCGAGAGGCCGGGCGAGCCTCTAGAGAGGCCGGGCGAGTCTCTCCAGGGGCCGGGCGAGTCTCTCCTGAAGCCGGTCGTGACTCTCCGGGGGCCGGGTGAGTCTCTCCAGGGGCCAGGCGAGTCTCTCCAGAGGCTGGGCGAGTCTTTACAGAAGCTGGGCGAGTCTCTACAGAGGCTGGGCGAGTCTTTACAGAGGCCAGGCGAGTCTGTCGACAGGCCCGGCGAGTCTGTCAAGAGGCCGGGCGAGTCTCTCCAGGGGCCGGGCGAGTCTCTCCAGAGGCCGGGCGAGTCTCTACCGTGGCCGGGCGAGTCTCTCGAGACACTGGGCGAGTCTATCCAGGGGCCGGGCGAGTCTCTCCTGAAGCCGGTCGTGAATCTCCGGGGGCCGGGTGAGTCTCTCCAGGGGTCAGGCGAGTCTCTCCAGAGGCTGGGCGAGTCTCTACACAGGCTGGGCGAGTCTTTACAGAGGCCAGGCGAGTCTGTCGAGAGGCCCGGCGAGTCTGTCGAGAGGCCGGGCGAGTTTCTCCAGGGGCCGGGCGAGTCTCTCCTGAAGCCGGGCGAGTCTCTACAGTGGCCGGGCGAGTCTCTCGAGACACCAGGCGAGTCTCTCCAGGGGCCGGGCGAGTCTCTCCAGAGGCCGGTCGAGACTCTCCGGGGACCGGGTGAGTCTCTCCAGGGGCCAGGCGAGTCTCTCCAGAGGCCGGGCGAGTCTCTCCAGAGGCCAGGCGAGTCTCTACAGAGGCTAGGCGAGTCTCTCCAGGGGCCGGGGTGAGTCTCTCCAAAGGCAGGGCGAGTCTCTACAGTGGCCGGGCGAGTCTCTCGAGACACTGGGCGAGTCTGTCCAGGGGCCGGGCGAGTCACTCCAGAGGTCGGTCGTGACTCTCCGGGGGTCGGGTGAGTCTCTCCAGGGGCCGGGTGAGTCTCTCCAGGGGCCAGGCGAGTCTCTCCAGAGGCTGGGCGAGTCTCTACAGAGGCTGGGCGAGTCTTTACAGAGGCCAGGCGAGTCTGTCGACAGGCACGGCGAGTCTGTCAAGAGGCCGGGCGAGTCTCTCCAGGGGCCGGGCGAGTCTCTCCAGAGGCCGGGCGAGTCTCTACCGTGGCCGGGCGAGTGTCTCGAGACACTGGGCGAGTCTATCCAGGGGCCGGGCGAGTCTCTCCTGAAGCCGGTCGTGACTCTCCGGGGGCCGGGTGAGTCTCTCCAGGGGCCGGGTGAGTCTCTCCAGGGGCCAGGCGAGTCTCTCCAGAGGCTGGGCGAGTCTCTACAGAGGCTGGGCGAGTCTTTACAGAGGCCAGGCGAGTCTGTCGACAGGCCCGGCGAGTCTGTCAAGAGGCCGGGCGAGTCTCTCCAGGGGCCGGGCGAGTCTCTCCAGAGGCCGGGCGAGTCTCTACCGTGGCCGGGCGAGTCTCTCGAGACACTGGGCGAGTCTATCCAGGGGCCGGGCGAGTCTCTCCTGAAGCCGGTCGTGACTCTCCGGGGGCCGGGTGAGTCTCTCCAGGGGCCGGGTGAGTCTCTCCAGGGGCCGGGTGAGTCTCTCCAGGGGCCAGGCGAGTCTCTCCAGAGGCTGGGCGAGTCTCTACAGAGGCTGGGCGAGTCTTTACAGAGGCCAGGCGAGTCTGTCGACAGGCCCGGCGAGTCTGTCAAGAGGCCGGGCGAGTCTCTCCAGGGGCCGGGCGAGTCTCTCCAGAGGCCGGGCGAGTCTCTACCGTGGCCGGGCGAGTCTCTCGAGACACTGGGCGAGTCTATCCAGGGGCCGGGCGAGTCTCTCCTGAAGCCGGTCGTGACTCTCCGGGGGCCGGGTGAGTCTCTCCAGGGGCCAGGCGAGTCTCTCCAGAGGCTGGGCGAGTCTCTACAGAGGCCAGGCGAGTCTGTCGAGAGGCCCGGCAAGTCTGTCGAGAGGCCGGGCGAGTCTCTCCAGGGGCCGGGCGAGACTCTCCAGAGGCCGGGCGAGTCTCTACAGTGGCCGGGCGAGTCTCTCGAGACACTGGGCGAGTCTCTCCAGGGGCCGGGCGAGTCTCTCCAGAGGCCGATCGATGCTCTCCGGGGGCCGGGTGAGTCTCTCCAGGGGCCGGATGAGTCTCTCCAGGGGCTTGGCGAGTCTCTACAGAGGCTTGGCGAGTCTCTACAGAGGCCAGGCGAGTCTGTCAAGAGGCCCGGCGAGTTTGTCGAGAGGCCGGGCGAGTCTCTCCAGGGGCCGAGAGTCTCTCCAGAGGCCGGTCGAGACTCTCCGGGGACCGGGTGAGTCTCTCCAGGGGCCGGGCGAGTCTCTCCAGAGGCCGGGCGAGTCTCTCCAGAGGCCAGGCGAGTCTCTACAGAGGCCAGGCGAGTCTCTCCAGGGGCCGGGGTGAGTCTCTCCAAAGGCTGGGCGAGTCTCTACAGTGGCCGGGCGAGTCTCTCGAGACACTGGGCGAGTCTGTCCAGGGGCCGGGCGAGTCTCTCCAGAGGTCGGTCGTGACTCTCCTGGGGTCGGGTGAGTCTCTCCAGGGGCCGGGTGAGTCTCTCCAGGGGCCAGGCGAGTCTCTCCAGAGGCTGGGCGAGTCTCTACAGAGGCTGGGCGAGTCTTTACAGAGGCCAGGCGAGTCTGTCGACAGGCCCGGCGAGTCTGTCAAGAGGCCGGGCGAGTCTCTCCAGGGGCCGGGCGAGTCTCTGCAGAGGCCGGGCGAGTCTCTACCGTGGCCGGGCGAGTCTCTCGAGACACTGGGCGAGTCTATCCAGGGGCCGGGCGAGTCTCTCCTGAAGCCGGTCGTGACTCTCCGGGGGCCGGGTGAGTCTCTCCAGGGGCCGGGTGAGTCTCTCCAGGGGCCGGGTGAGTCTCTCCAGGGGCCAGGCGAGTCTCTCCAGAGGCTGGGCGAGTCTCTACAGAAGCTGGGCGAGTCTCTACAGAGGCTGGGCGAGTCTTTACAGAGGCCAGGCGAGTCTGTCGACAGGCCCGGCGAGTCTGTCAAGAGGCCGGGCGAGTCTCTCCAGGGGCCGGGCGAGTCTCTCCAGAGGCCGGGCGAGTCTCTACCGTGGCCGGGCGAGTCTCTCGAGACACTGGGCGAGTCTATCCAGGGGCCGGGCGAGTCTCTCCTGAAGCCGGTCGTGAATCTCCGGGGGCCGGGTGAGTCTCTCCAGGGGCCAGGCGAGTCTCTCCAGAGGCTGGGCGAGTCTCTACAGAGGCTGGGCGAGTCTTTACAGAGGCCAGGCGAGTCTGTCGAGAGGCCCGGCGAGTCTGTCGAGAGGCCGGGCGAGCCTCTAGAGAGGCCGGGCGAGTCTCTCCAGGGGCCGGGCGAGTCTCTCCTGAAGCCGGTCGTGACTCTCCGGGGGCCGGGTGAGTCTCTCCAGGGGCCAGGCGAGTCTCTCCAGAGGCTGGGCGAGTCTCTACAGAGGCCAGGCGAGTCTGTCGAGAGGCCCGGCGAGTTTGTCGAGAGGCCGGGCGAGTCTCTCCAGGGGCCGAGAGTCTCTCCAGAGGCCGGGCGAGTCTCTACAGTGGCCGGGCGAGTCTCTCGAAACAGCGGGCGAGTCTCTCCAGGGGCCGGGCGAGTCTCTCCAGAGGCCGGTCGAGACTCTCCGGGGGCCGGGTGAGTCTCTCCAGGGGCCGGGTCAGTCTCTCTAGGGGCCGGGCGAGTCTCTACAGAGGCCGGGCGCGTCTCTCCGGAGGCCATGCGAGTCTATACAGAGGCCGGGCGAGTCTCTCCAGGGGCCGGGCCTGTCTCTCCAAAGGCTGGGCGAGTCTCTTCAGGGGCCGGGCGAGTCTCTCCAGAGCCAGGGCGAGTCTCTACAGAGGCTGGGCGAGTCTCTACAGAGGCCAGGCGAGTCTGTCGAGAGGCCCGGCAAGTCTGTCGAGAGGCCGGGCGAGTCTCTCCAGGGGCCGGGCGAGTCTCTCCAGCGGCCGGGCGAGTCTCTACAGTGGCCGGGCGAGTCTCTCGAGACACTGGGCGAGTCTCTCCAGGGGCCGGGCGAGTCTCTCCAGAGGCCGGTCGAGACTCTCCGGGGGTCGGGTGAGTCTCTCCAGGGGCCAGGCGAGTCTCTCCAGAGGCAGGGCGAGTCTCTACAGTGGCCGGGCGAGTCTCTCGAGACACTGGGCGAGTCTCTCCAGTGGCCGGGCGAGTCTTTCGAGACAGCGGGCGAGTCTCTCCAGGGGCCGGGCGAGTCTCTCCAGAGGCCGGTCAAGACTCTCCGGGGGCCGGGTGAGTCTCTCCAGGGGCCGGGTCAGTCTCTCTAGGGGCCGGGCGAGTCTCTACAGAGGGCGGGCGAATCTCTCCAGAGGCCATGCGAGTCTATACAGAGGCCGGGCGAGTCTCTACAGAGGCTGGGCGAGTCTTTACAGAGGCCAGGCGAGTCTGTCAAGAGGCCCGACGATTCTGTCGAGAAGCCGGGCGAGTCTCTCCAGAGCCTGGGCGAGTCTCTACAGAGGCTGGGTGAGTCTCTCCAGGGGCCAGGCGAGTCTGTCGAGAGGCCGGGCGAGCCTTTAGAGAGGCCGGGCGAGTCTCTCCAGGGGCCGGGCGAGTCTCTCCAGAGGCAGGGCAAGTCTCTACAGAGGCTGGGCGAGTCTCTACAGAGGCCAGGCGAGTCTGTCGAGAGGCCCGGCAAGTCTGTCGAGAGGCCGGGCGAGTCTCTCCAGGGGCCGGGCGAGTCTCTCCAGAGGCCGGGCGAGTCTCTACATTGGCCGGGCGAGTCTCTCGAGACACTGGGCGAGTCTCTCCAGGGGCCGGGCGAGTCTCTCCAGAGGCCGGTCGAGACTCTCCGGGGGCCGGGTGAGTCTCTCCGGGGGCCGGATGAGTCTCTCCAGGGGCTTGGCGAGTCTCTACAGAGGCTGGGCGAGTCTCTACAGAGGCCAGGCGAGTCTGTCGAGAGGCCCGGCGAGTTTGTCGAGAGGCCGGGCGAGTCTCTCCAGGGGCCGGGTGAGTCTCTCCAGAGGCCGGGCAAGTCTCTACAGTGGCCGGGCGAGTCTCTCGAGACAGCGGGCGAGTCTCTCCAGGGGCCGGGTGAGTCTCTCCAGAGGCCGGGCAAGTCTCTACAGTGACCGGGCGAGTCTCTCGAGACAGCGGGCGAGTCTCTCCAGGGGTCGGGCGAGTCTCTCCAGAGGCCGGTCGAGACTCTCCGGGGGACGGGTGAGTCTCTCCAGGGGCCGGGTCAGTCTCTCTAGGGGCCGGGCGAGTCTCTACAGAGGTCGGTCGAGTCTCTCCAGAGGCCATGCGAGTCTATACAGAGGCCGGGCGAGTCTCTCCAAAGGCTGGGCGAGTTTCTTCAGGTGCCAGGCGAGTCTCTAGAGAGGCCGGGCGAGTCTCTCCAGAGGCCGGGCCAGTCTCTACAGAGGCCGGGCGAGTCTCTACAGAGGCCGTGCGAGTCTCTCCAGTGGCTGGACGAGGCTCTCCAGAGGCTGGGCGAGTCTCTCCAAGGGCGGACGAGAGCAAGTCTCTCCAGAGACCTGGCTAGTCTCTCCAGAGGCCGAGCGAGTCTCTTCAGAGGCCGGGCGATTCTCTCCAGAGGCCGGGCGAGTCTCTCCAGGGGCCAGGCGAGTCTCTGCAGAGGACGGACAAGTCTCTCTAGAGGCCGGGCGAGTCTCTCCAAAGGCCGGGCGATGGCGAGTCTCTTCAGAGACCTGGCGAGTCTCTCCAGAGGCCGAGCGAGTCTCTACAGAGGCCGGGCGAGTCTCTCCAGAGACCGGGCGAGTCTCTCCAGAGGCCGGGCAAGTCTCTACAGAGGCCAGGCGAGTCTGTCGAGAGGCCCGGCGAGTCTGTCGAGAGGCCGGGTGAGTCTCTAGAGAGGCCGGGCGAGTCTCTCCAGGGGCCGGGCGAGTCTCTACAGTGGCCGGGCGAGTCTCTCGAGAAACCAGGCGAGTCTCTCCAGGGGCCGGGCGAGTCTCTCCCGAGGCCGGTCGAGACTCTCCGGGGACCGGGTGAGTCTCTCCAGGGGCCGGGCGAGTCTCCACAGAGGCCGGGCGAGTCTCTCCAGAGGCCAGGCGAGTCTCTACAGAGGCCGGGCGAGTCTCTCCAGGGGCCGGGCGAGTCTCTCCAAAGGCTGGGCGAGTCTCTTCAGAGGCCAGGCGAGTCTCTAGAGAGGCCGGGCGAGTCTCTCCAGAGGTCGGGCGAGTCTCTCCAGAGGCCGGGCGAGTCTCTCCAGAGACCGGGCTAGGGCGAGTCTCTCCAGAGGCCGGGCGAGGGTGTGTCTGTTCAGAGGCCTGGCGAGTCTCTCCAGAGGCTGGGCGAGCCTCTACAGAGGCTGGGCGAGTCTCTACAGAGGCCAGGCGAGTCTGTCGAGAGGCCCGGCGAGTCTGTCGAGAGGCCGGGCGAGCCTCTAGAGAGGCCGGGCGAGTCTCTCCAGGGGCCGGGCGAGTCTCTCCAGAGGCCAGGTGAGTCTCTACAGTGGCCGGGCGAGTCTCTCGAGACACTGGGCGAGTCTCTCCAGGGGCCGGGCGAGTCTCTCCAGAGGCCGGTCGAGACTCTCCGGGGGCCGGGTGAGTCTCTCCAGGGCCGGGTGAGTCTCTCCAGGGGCCGGGCGAGTCTCTACAGTGGCTGGGTGAGTCTCTACAGAGGCCAGGCGAGTCTGTCGAGAGGCCCGGCGAGTCTGTCGAGAGGCCGGGCGAGTCTCTCCAGGGGCCGGGTGAGTCTCTCCAGGGGCCGGTTGAGTCTCTCGAGACACCGGGCGAGTCTCTCCAGGGGCCGGGCGAGTCTCTCCAGAGGCCGGTCGAGACTCTCCGGGGGCCGGGTGAGTCTCTCCAGGGGCCGGGTCAGTCTCTCCAGGGGCCGGGCGAGTCTCTCCAGGGGCCGGGCGAGTCTCAACAGAGGCCGGGCGAGTCTCTCCAGTGGCCAGGCGAGTCTCTACAGAGGCCGGCCGAGTCTCTACAGTGGCCGGCCGAGTCTCTCCAAAGGCTGGGCGAGTCTCTTCAGGGGCCAGGCGAGTCTCTAGAGAGGCCGGGCGAGTCTCTCCAGAGGCCGGGCGAGTCTCTCCAAAAGCCAGGCGAGTCTCTACAGAGGCCCGCGAGTCTCTCCAGAGGCCGGGCGAGTCTCTCCAGCGGCCGGGCGAGACTCCACAGAGGCTGGGCGAGTCTCTCCAGAGGCCTCTAGAGAGGCTGTACTAGATGGACATTGTCTTCATTTAGCCTAACATACTATGTTACTATATAGCTTCTCATATCCACTGCAACATCTCCCTCTATGCTCATACTACATTGAATTACATCTTTTTCATGGGAATGACAGTCTCATCATATATATATATATATATATATATATATATATATATATATATATATATATATATATATATATATATATATATATATATTTATATATATATGTATACACATATACTCACACACATATATAATATATAAATATATAACAATTCCATCTGTTATTCAAAGTCTCACAGTTAAACAGTGCACAGTTTTAATGTCACAATTAATTCAAAACCTACAATTTACTCTTAGCATGTTGCACAGGTCTATTCAATCTAAGGAAGCAGTGGCTAATTTTTTAGTAAGACGAGTACATCACAAGGTCACTCGCTCTCTTTCCCCTTCTCTTCACAGAAGTCTGAGAAGATAAGAGAAAGCTGAGAAGCACTGGGGACTGAAAAAGATTTTTAGTAAAAAACCCCGAAAATGCATGTTCATTTTAAAACAATTTTAAATATTAGTAATTAAAGAAGGTATATCTCTGTGTCCTAGTAGTAATATGAATAGATAATAGTGAAGTACGCATTACACAAAAAGTTATTAGTAGTATAACAGCATAATTGCATGAAATAGAAAAGTATACCAGCTTTTTTTAACTTGCATTTTCACTTTTTCTTCCCTCTCATTGCAAAGAAGAGCATATCGTGAGCGGGGGTGCTCGACAGGTCCCTCTAATATGTCCCTCTACTCCGCAATTGTAACAAATTGAACAGTCAGTAAATGATGCTTGCATGTCTAATCTGGTGCATTGCTGAAAGGTACTGTCAGCATGTAGTCAGGATTCTCCCTATCACAGTTGTCATTAAGACCATGTCTTGTCAGAGTAGATCCAATGGCCCCGTTGGGCGGCAAATGTTAGTGCAAATAAATCTCTTTGCTATGTGGTATGCTTCTGAGGTCCAAATTAAGTTAGAAGTATATTTGGGCTCAGAAATAACTGATAAACCACAAACACGACTGGATGCGATCAAAAGTTATCTTCTCTTTTATTGTCAGGCAGCAATTATTAAAGGGGCACATGCTTCAATTACAATAATTCAAATTTATTCTAATTCATTTATTACCATTGTCCAACTCTTCTATTCATTCACTCAATCCTATCTCAAGGCAATAATGCACATTCATAGCACTCACCTCACTAATGTTCGTATAGCATTCGTGTACAGATCCAAAAATGACCCAAAAGCATGCTGATCTGTTGGGTTATGTGCATGAATCAGAGCATGACAGGTGCCCTCCATCATCCAGTGCAGATGGTCAATCATAGCCTCAGGAAAAACAGACACTTTGTAAGAAATCTTACTTTTGTAGAGCATGCTCCGTCTGCTCTAATTCCTGGGAAAGTGAAAGTCCCTGAATTCTTTGCTGGTGTCAAGAGTAGATCTAATGCCCCCATTGGGAGGCAAATGTTAGGGCAAATAATCTATTTGCAATATGGAATGCTTCTGGGGTCCAAATTCAGTTAGCAGTATATTCGGGCTAAAAATAACTGATAAACCACAAACACGACTGGATGTGATCAAAGGTTATCTTCTCTTTTATTGTCAGGCAGCAGTTTTTATAGAGGCACATGCTTCAATTACAATAATTGAACTTTATTATAATTCATTTATTACCATTGGTTGATATAACATAAACACAAATATGGATATGCAAGATAAAGAATTTAACATCTAAAATGCCAAACAAGCACACGCAGGTGCAGTGGGATCACATATGCTTAGCTTCTTGTAACACGCATACAGGCAATGGTAAACAATAAGTTGTTTAGGTACAAGTGAGACCAGAGCACTATGACCTGAGCCATTTAGTCTGCTTTTCTCAATCAGTGATGTTGGAATGTTATAACCACCAAGGTCCCTTTTTTTTGTTCAGTACTAGAGATGAGCGAGCATACTCGCTAAGGGCAATTGCTCGAGTGAGCATTGCCCTTAGCGAGTACCTGCCCGCTCAAAACAAAAGGTTCGGGTGCCGGCGCGGGGGAACGGTGAGTAGCGACAATCAGCAGTGGGGAGCGGGCCCGCTGCCGGCACCCGAACCTTTTGTCTCGAGCGGGCAGGTACTCGCTAAGGGCAATACTCGCTCATCACTATTCAGTACATTTCAGCACATCTTGTTAAAGGAAAAGTACAAAGCATTGATGCAGACAGAAGCATACAAAATAGGAGCATCCTATAAAATGGATAGCAAAAATGGAGTCATATTCACTTCACTAACATAAGCATGTTGATAACTTGTTTCCGAGAATATAAACTGCATTTTCATGTCAACTTCCAATGGAAAATATAGTCCACTAGCCCCAAAAAGATACCATTTGTATCTACAGAGAGTTAGCATATGCAACCTATAACTACAAAGTAATTGTACAAAAACTCTTTGTTCACCGTTTCAATTATTTTAAAATTGTATTCTGGAGACATCCAATGTCTGAATGCGAGTTCTCAGAACATCTGCGTAAGAAGGAAATAAATCCCACTGTGCTCACTCGGGATTTCTTATTACTGGAACTGTTGATTAATTTATGCTGTTGTATTACTGCCAGCAGCTCTCAATGCCTCTCTACAGACTATTTTTATTTTCTTTTGTCACTTGAAGTCTAACATTGTACATCACCCTCATGTCTGCTCATTAATCACAGCATTAGCATTCTATGCTCTTAAGGTACCTACAAAAAGGTTATAATACAAATGTTCTTTCTCTCGATTGTTTTATAATTTGAAGGACATGGGTGAGACTAGTTTTCTTGCGCAGGTATTAAGTGCGAGGTGCTCCACAGCGCAATTAATAAAGTAAACATTATTTTAAAGCAGGATCAGTTGCAATTTGAAAAGCGTAAAGCACTTGCGGTATATATTGGACTGTGCTTAGTTACTCAAATGAAATGAAAAATTTAGCAACAAACAGGCCGCCTTCACACACAAAGGATTCGCTGTGGAATGTCTGCCAACGGAACGATGCAGGAGTCCACAGCATTACAGTACAAGGCGAAAAAAAGAGTTTTAACAAATCTCCTTCACACATGGCGGAATATTTCTGCTGTGTAAATGCCAGAAATGTGAAATATGCTGCCGATTATGAATCCGCAGTATGTCTATTTATGCTGCTGAAGTTGTGCAGAAATGTAGCGGATTTTTGCCATAGAGATCAATGGAGAACATAAAACCACGTAAAAATTTACTAATACACTTTTGTTGCGAATTTTGAAGCGTTTCCTGTACAAAAAAACACTGAGTCTGCTTGGAAAGCAGCATTTGTTGATGTTTGAAAATGAAGTTTGCCATTGGGAACTTATATGACTCATTTGACATATCACTATCACAAAAAACCAACACATTACGCAGCAGAAAATCTGCACATAAAAATGCAAGTACATATACAAGTACGCAACATAAACTGCAACAAATTCCGCAAAGCCCGTTGACCCTGGCTATCTGCAGGAAAGCAACAGAAATTCAGCAGCAAAATTGCTGTAGCTCAGCCGTTGTGTGTGAAGGTAATCTAAGGGGATGTTCAGGAAGTGGAATTCACAGTGGAATTTTCCACGTGAATTCCACCTCTAAAAACGGAATCAGAAGCTGTGGCAATACAAACACGGATTTAACCTGGTCAATGGTTCAAATCTGGATGCAGAATTCCAATGTGGAAAATCGCATTTCTGAGTTTTTTCATCAAGAAGAGACATGTCACTTCTTAGAATTATAGAGTTGTCAGCGACCTCCAGGATTACTAAATCATCTCAGACAGATATTTGTTCAGCCTTTGTTTGAACACTTCCATTGAAGGAGAACTCCCCACCTCCCAGGGTAACCTGTTCCACTCATTGATCCCACTCACTGTCAGAAATGTTTTTCTAATATTTAATTTGTGTCTCCTCCCTGTTACATTTGCGTGAGCAAACAAGCATCTGGCCCACATGAAGGTGGCAAGGAGATGACAGGAACCGACTGATGACACACTCGCCATACATACCTGTACACGTAAGCAGATGTTATAGCTATAAAAGTAGGAGGTATTGGTTTGTATATTGGCCAAAATACTTAAGCCTGCAAGCCACGATCAAAGCTGCTTGTTGTCTTGTGGTTCCTTACACTAGCAAGACAACTGACCCCAAGTTGCAGGAAGAATGGCAGGACCCTACCTTATAAGCAATGCGATCACCTTGATAAAGGCGGCCCCATGCTGGAACCTCAGTCCTGACTATCCCTCAAGGATTAATACATGGAACTAGAACAGACCGGCACACAGAACACAATTCACACAGCAACACACTAGGGTTAGCATGCCAGACACACCACCACATAGAACTGGACAGTTCACTCCTCATGTCTTGCCACCTGCACAGACATACAGAAATTGACACTGTTCAGACCATATACACAGAACAGGGCTATCCACACCTAATGTCTGGCCACCTGCACAAACACTGGACTAGCCCCTGTTCACACTATCCACAGGACTGTTTACTCCTGTATTGCTGCAAGACTTAGTTCAAATTACGCTTTATAGAGAGTAAGACACTATAGAAGGTTTAACAATAAGAATTTATTAAAACGAAATGATAATTGAGCATAGTGGTGAATAATTGTCCTACGTTTGTAAACTATCGGATCTATATACAAATGATAATAATTTTTCCGCGCGTTTTTCGCGGCGTTTTCGCGGCTTTTCCATTAATTTCCATTGACTTTCATGGGTGCATTAGGAGAAAAATAAGGACACATATGCAACTGACAGTTCCTATGTTAAAAACGCAAACGCAACGCAAAAAAAACGCCAGTGGACAGGAACACATGTTATCTCTATGCCTGTGCAGGAAAAACGCAAAACGCAAAACGCAGGTAAAAAAACGCCAGTGGGTGCTCGCCCTTAGGGTGAATACAGAACATGACACTGTTCAGACCATATACACAGAACAGGGCTATCCACACTTAATGTCTGGCCACCTGCACAAACACTGGACTAGCCCCTGTTCAAACACATTTACAGGCATGCAAAATCAACAAACCCTAGAATGAAGGGAACCCAGCTTCCTCTTGCAGAGGGAGGATATTTAACTGCAACCAGACTGGTGGTGATTGGCTAGCAGGAGAACACCACACCCAGCCAGCTTAATCATTCCCCATCTGTGTGGCTGTGCTGCTAGAAACCTATGTGGTTCAACTGATCCCAGCCAGCACAACCCTTACAGTACCTCCCCTTAAAAAAGGGGCCTCTGCCTTAGGGTGCATTCAGACGACCATATATCAGCTGGGTTTTCACGATATCGGCACTTGATAATCATCAATAGGTGGTAAAAAAAAAATATATATATATATTACTCACCTCTCCTGCATTCAGCTGCGTCATGAATGAATAGCTAAGGGCTATGTGTGATTGGCGGAGTGCTCAGCCAATAGCTAAGCAGTAGCTGCTATTGGCTGAGCCCTCAGCCAATCTGCACAGCCCTTTCAGGAGGCGGGGATTTTTAAATCCCCGACTGCTGAAAGAGCTTAATAGCAGTGCCGGGGAGCCAGCAGGAGGACGCGGCTGAGCGCAGGAGAGTAATAATGTTTTTTTCTTTTTTTACACACTTTTGGCAGATTATCGGGGAAGGGCTTATATTTCAAGCCCTTCCCCGATAATCATTCCGTGGGGCTTGGCAGAAAGCAGTGCTTTCAATAGGATCGGCAGCAGTGCCGATCCCATTAAAAGCAATGGGCTAGAATGCCGGGGACTTCTGCCACAGCTGTGACAGCTGTGACAGCTGTGGCAGAGGTTTCCTTCATCCCCGCGGTCCCCGCGGGGATGAAGGAAACTTCTGCCACAGCTGTCACAGCTGTTACAGCTGTGGCAGAAGTCCCCGACATTCTCCATCTCTTTTCAATAGGGCTAGCGCTGCTGCCGCTGGCCCCATTAAAAAGACTGGCAATATGTCGGCGTGATGCCGATATCCTGGCGTCATGCCGATTTTTTTCTCGCACTGCGATGCGAGACTTTAACTTTAGTCTCGCATCGGAGTGGAGAAAATATCGCCAGTGGGTGGGAGCCCTTACACTCCCTTTCAGTTTCATCCCACTGCTTCTAGCCTTTCCTTGTGTAGATGAGAATAGGGCTGATCCCTCAGAATTAGATCCAAGATTGCAGATCCCCTTGTTTTTTGTTCTATCTTTTGAAAGATGAAGTTGTCATCAGAACGGATAAGAATTTGTTGGATTCATTACTTTTACCTGAGAGACTCCCAACAAATGTCTAGATAGTTCCGAGTTGGAATTCCGCATGTGGATTTTGCCCTTTGACAGGACAAAATCTGAGTAAACATATGCAGCCAAAACCGTGGCGGAGAAAAACCGTGGCGGAGAGCTGTTATTTGAGGCAAAATGCACTGTTGAAAATTTAGCCGCAGTTCCGCCATGTGAGCCTGCCCTTAGGCTACCATTTCACATGACATCTGAGCTGTGATAATTCAACTGCAGACTTTCTGTTGCTTTTCTGGTTTTGCGATATTTGCTGCTGTTTTTGTCTCAGGTTTTGTATATGCGTGGATTATCACCATGGAATGTGTTGTATTTTGTGATAGTACCTGCACTGGTCACACTGGCAAACTTAATTTTCCAACATCAATAAATGCAGTTTCTAAGCACATTCAGTGCATTTCCGCAGCAAAAATGCATCAATATCCACAATAAGGGCGCCTACCCACTTGCGTTGCCGATTTTCGCGCGTGAAAAACGCGGCGTTTTCGCGCGTTTTTCACGGCGTTTTTTGCAGCCCTCCATTGACAATCATGGGTGCATTAAGAGAAAAATAAGGACACATATGCAACTAACAGTTCCTATGTGAAAAAAACCCACGGAACGGAAAAAAACCCCAGATGGACAAGAACACGTTCTATACTAATTGCTCTTGAGAAAAAAACGCAAAACATCGCAGGAAAAAAAATCGCCAGTGGGTAGGCACCCTAAAAGGGTATTTGCAGTTTTGGTGCAGCTTTTACATTTTTTCATGGATCTCTACTGCAGATTCATAATCCACAGCGTTTTTCAAATTTCTGATGTTTCCGCAGCAAAAAAAAATTCTGCTACGTGAGAAGATTTATTGAATCTCACTTGCCTTGTGCTGTAAATGTTGCATGTGTGAAAGCAGCCTGAGGCCGTCTTCAGATGGGTTTGTCCACTGCGGAATTTCAGCTAGCAGGATTGCTGTGGAAATTCTGCAGCGTTTACAGTACAAGCTGTGTGTGTGTGTTTGTGTATATGTGTGTGTGTATATGTGTATATATGTGTGTGTGTATATATGTGTGTATATATGTGTGTGTGTATGTGTGTGTATAGGTGTATATATGTGTGTGTGTATGTGTATATATGTGTGTGTATGTGTGTGTATATGTGTATATATGTGTGTGTGTATGTGTGCGTATATGTGTATATATGTGTGTGTGTATGTGTGCGTGTATATGTGTATATATGTGTGTGTATATATGTGTGTGTATGTGTATATATGTGTGTGTGTATGTGTATATATGTGTGCGTGTATATGTGTGTGTATGTGTGTGTATATGTGTATATATGTGTGTGTATATGTGTGTGTGTATATGTGTATATATGTGTGTGTATATGTGTATATATGTGTGTGTATGTGTATATATGTGTGCGTATATGTGTATATATGTGTGTGTGTATATCTATATATATAAAATTGAATGTATGTCTGTCTGCGTGCGTGTCTGCGTGCGTGCGTGCGTGTCTGTTTGTCCTTTATGCGCTACTACACCATTCATCCGATCGCCATGAAACTTTGGGAAGTTGTTAAGTACACTCCTGGGAAGATTATAGGCATAGTACAAATATCCTACGATAAATGGCGCGCGAGCGTCGTCGAAAGTTACGCCCCCCCCCCACGTAGATCGAATAAGTAAGCCACCTGCTATTGTGATGTCATCACTGATGTCATCAACATCGGACGCCCTTGAACATGCCCCAACATGTTCTATAAAGCTGCATTGTGATGTCATTAAGGCTGTATTATGACACGTACAGCTTGGAACCACTAGAGCACGCCAGCCAATTACCATTGGAGTTGGAAGTGGGTAAACAAGTACTAGGATATCTTCCTAAGAAGCCACAGCAGCCGGATAAATTGTATGTTCCACCCAACGGCTATTTTATTCAGCCCGCAAGGGGGAAGCAGCGGCCTACAAAATCTCATTCAGGTAGGTAGGTTCAGTTCTTGGAGGTTGGGGAATGCTTATGGGCAAGGCCTTATGTCTCATCCCAACTTAATTCTCTCACTTCCCAATGTCATAGAAACTTAAAATTTGGCACGAGCATTGATTATGTCATAAATAGGAAAAGTTAATGGGTCCCAACTCGATTATTCAATTCAAAGCGCCAAAGAATTAGCGTTCAAATTTTACGTACGGAATCTAATTCTCTCATTTCCTGATGTCATAGATAGATAGATAGATAGACTGTATGCAATAACCCTGATAGATAGATAGGTAGATAGATAGATAGACTGTATGCAATGACACGTACAGCTTGAAACCATAAATACTAGAGCACGCCAGCCATTTACAGTCAGTCTCCATTGGAGTTGGAAGTGGGCAAACATGTACTAGGCTATCTTCCCAAGAAGCCACAGCAGCCGGATAAATTGGATGTTCCACACAACGGCTATTTTATTCAGCCTGCAAGGGGGAAGCAGCGGCCTACAAAACCTCAGTGGTCGCTGCTGCCGTCATCTAGATATATAAAAACGAATGTATGTATGTATGTCTGTCTTCGCAGCAACGCGCGACGGGTACGCTAGTGTGTATATATGTGTGTGTATGTGTGTATATGTGCGTGTGTATGTGTGTATATATATATATATATATATATGTGTGTATATATGTGTATATATGTGTGTGTGTATATGTGTATATACATGTGTGTGTATATGTGTATATATGTGTGTGTATGTGTGTATATGTGTATATGTGTGTGTATGTGTGTGTATATGTGTATATATGTGTGTGTGTATGTGTGCGTGTATATGTGTATATATGTGTGTGTATGTGTATATATGTGTGTGTATGTGTATATGTGTGTGTGTATATGTGTATATATGTGTGTGTGTATATGTGTGTGTATATGTGTATATATGTGTGTGTATATGTGTATATATGTGTGTGTATGTGTATATATGTGTGTGTATATGTGTATATATGTGTGTGTTATATGTGTATATATGTGTGTGTATATGTGTATATACATGTGTGTGTATATGTGTATATATGTGTGTGTATATGTGTATATATGTGTGTGTATATGTGTATATGTGTGTGTATGTATATATATATGTGTGTGTGTATATATGTGTGTGTGTATATGTGTATATATGTGTGTGTGTGTATATATGCGTGTGTATATGTGTATATATGTGTGTGTGTATGTGTATATATGTGTGTGTGTGTATATGTCATGGATTTCCTTTGTGGGTCCACGGCCTACTCAAATAGGAATGTTTGCACCCTTTCCTGATTAGTTACGAATTGCTTTGTGCGCACAAGAAGATTTCACACTGACACAGGTTCAGCATGTATAAGCTTCCTCAATTCTGCTTTATTTGTGGGCGCCCAGCCTCTTTTAAAGAGTTTAACATATCTGCCCATCTGGGCAGGCCAAAGACTACATAGATACAACGTATTGTTTAATTATTGGATAAGCATCTTGAAATTCTTCCATCATCCGGTCATCTGTTATTGCCCATCATGTGGTAGCAGTCCGGAGAGGGCAAGCCGAGATGAGTGGGTTGTCTTGGACCCACGTGTGGTTTCTCCGATATGATTGGAGGTTACAGCTTGAACTATTAATTGCATAAATTTCCCATGTTATTGGCATAAGTTTCCAGTAAAACTGCTTGGGTTATTATTGCGGTTATTTATGTCTGATGTACCCCTGCTAAAGTTACTAAGAATCAGGAAATAGAGCGTTCTTGCTAACTCCTAGCTTCTGCTTGCATCTATAGGAGTTTAGAGAATGGAAAGTTTCATCATTTTTACATATAAGGAAGTGAATACATTGGATACACAAGGAATATATCTATACCTGTAGAAGAATAAACAAAATGGAATAATACTGGCATTGGTATACAGAATGCCTGCATTTATAAAAACAGGTCTCCTGTCCACTGTCCCGAAAATATAGATATGGCGGATATCCACTACATATATGTGTGTATGTGTATATATGTGTGTGTGTGTATATGTGTGTGTGTGTATATGTGTATATATGTGTGTGTGTGTGGGGGGGGGGGATTGGATTTGGCCATCGCAGAATTCTTGCAGAACTGCTGCGGGTATTCTGTTGTGAAATGCCTGCAGGGATTCTGCCATGTGAAAAAGCAGCCTAAAGCCTCATGATATGGTGTTGCCCGAAACGGCATTGTGTGTTTTCTAGAAACAATTTTGCATTCTACATAGTTATATGCTGCTTTGATTCTTATTTTAGGTGGTAACTGTCGGAGAGTGTCTGTAGGGGAAGATGCGCGAAAAAGGTTTTTTTTCTTACATTTTTTATGTCCCAAGATGGGTCTTAAAACTGTGGTTGTACGATCACTATGATAACACATTGCAAACTGCAGTATGACTGTATTACAATGTATTATTGCTAATAATGGCCATAACAGACCTGGATGCTATTCTCTGGAATGCGGTTGCCATGGCAACCTATTGGCCTTCCGCGATTATATTTTGGAGGGCCGATGATGTCACAGAGAAATCGCCATCCCTCTGGGAACTCTTTACTTGCCACAATCAACATTAACAGGGCATAGGGTTCATGAGACAGCCCTTTTAGCGGTCCATGTTTTGTTAGTTGTGGCATGAACTGATAGGATTGCACTGCCAAGTATATAATCTTTCTGGGTAATTTCAGTGCTCTGTGTGCATAGAGTTGCAGGGCTGTTTAACATCTGTGATATGTGCAGAGCAAATGGAAATCAGAGTTGTTTAATTTTGGTGCACTATGTTTGCAGTTGTCCATCTAGTCATGGGTTGTCTGAAATTTAGTCGGAAGGCATCCTGCTCATTCTCTGGACTTCACAGCACAGAAATATATGTCTAAATATGTTAAATCGCTCCATCAACATCTTCTAAGGTCTCACTAGTAGGAGGAACAGACACTTCCAAAACTGTTATTTTAATTATTTATGCTTTAATTATTTATGGAGAAGGAGCTTTGCATTATACATGTGTCGCTCTGCTGGAGCACGCACTGCTCATCCTTCCTCCTAAAGTCCAAATACTTAGACCCTGTACAACCCGAGGCCGGCTTCCACTAGAAAAGAACGCATCTAGAACTAACTTGTTTTCTAGTCTGATTTCACCCTGTAAATGCATAAAATAACAAAGTCCCCTTTGGGGAATCACTATACTCATAAAAAGCCAAAAAATGAAAACAACATAAAATAATATAAATTATCACTAACCCCTAAAATTGAGCTCCATCAATCATTGCTGCAGCACAAACCATGATTGAAATACTCTAAAGTGGACATCACATGTGGCAATTAAAGATGCAATGTAGGTATAACAACCTGAACAAATACCCATCGCTCCAGCTAATAGCCTGTGCGATATTTAGTATTGGAAGCAGAGAACATACTTCACATGGATGCCCCTGATGAGCACACCCCTTATCCCAGACAACAGTAACTCCCGTGGTGCAGATCTAGGAACTCCCCAGTCTGAATGGTTTTCAGGAAACTTTATTACATTCAGCATTGCAACATGTTTCGGCCTAACCCAAAACTGAGCCTTTCTCAAGCATATCAACTGGAGCGCTGGGTATTTGTTCAGGTTGTTATACCTACATTGCATGTTTCTTCTCTCTCACATATAACTACTATATGACCGGACCACCCTTCTGATGCTCTCCAGAGTGGATGTCTTGAAGACAAGCGTGTGCCTATTTTGCTTATTTCCTACGTGGATTGTGGATTTACTGGCGCACCCTAATCCAAGGGTGTCCTTGGTATGTCAGGGTGAGTAGACACCGTAATTTTTCCTTCTCTCATATCAGTGATTCTACTCCACCCTGTTCTTTAAGAGCTGCCTTACTTACTGTAAATATAGCAATTAAAGGGATATTTTCATTTCATAAGGTGATGACTATAGAGGAGTGAGCACCAAAATGCTCGGGTGCTCGTTGCTCGAGTCGAGCTTTTCGCGATGCTCGAGAGTTCGTTTCAAGTAACGAACCCTATTAAAGTCAATGGGCGACTCGAGCATTTTTGTATATGACCCATGCTCCGCTAAGGTTTTCATTTGTGAAAATCTGGAAAACCTACGAAAGTGATGGAAACGACACAGAAACGGATAGGGCAGGCGAGGGGCAACATGCAGGGCTGCATCTCAGGTTCCCTAGTCCCACTATTAAGCCACAATAGCGGCAAGAGTGGACCCCCCCCTCTAACAATTTTTACTTCGGACAAACCCTCATTAGCAAGGCACACCTTACCTAAGCACCACACTACCTCCAACCAAGCACAATCACTGCCTGCGGGAAACACCGCGGCCTCTTCTCTTGGGTTACATGCTGCCCAATCCCCCCCCCCCCAGCGCACGACCCATGACCCTGCGTCCGCAGCGCACACAAAAGTGTCCCTGCACAGCCTTCAGCTGCCCTCATGCCACACGCTGGCCTCATAGCCACACCACCCTCATGTCTATTTATAAGTGCGTCTGCCATGAGGAGGAACTGGAGGCACACACTGTAGAGGGTTGGCAGGGCCAGGCAGTGACCCTCTTTGAAAGTGTGGGCGTTAGCCCACAATGCTGTTGAGAATTGATAATAGATTGATGTTCGATCTTCATTCCAATCCTGTGCCACCTCCGTCAGGAGATGCAAACGTGGGCATACAGGGGACTCAGCGGCAAGCCCAGCACTTCTACACATCTCCACAATGCAGCAATACTCGGTGTGGGAAGTATGTGAGCGGGCCCTGGGCCAGCCTCTGTGCCAGCAAACACCTTGTGTGGCCCAAGGTGCTGCGAGTGACATAGCAATGGGGACTACATGTGTCCACACACTACTCATTTTGTTTGGGTGTCGGATACCATCGACAACGCAAGGGGTAAGCCATCTGCACTCTGCACCCTACCCAAGTCTGTCAAAGTTTTGGGGACAGACAGGTAAAACACCTCAATGGGAAGTCTGTGTGCACCCACAGCATGGGTGGCTCCCAGGAACCCACAGACGTTACATAAAGAAATCCCATTGCAGTGCCCCGGATAGCTGAGGTTACGTTAGAGAAAAATACATGTTGGCTTCGGCCCACACTCCATGCCCTAGTCAGTCTGTTTTTTTTTTTTAAAGTGCCAGGCAGGTACAACTCCGCTATGGCAAGTCTGTGTGCACCCGCAGCATGGGTGGCTAGCAGGAACCCACAGACGGTATAGAAAGAAATCCCATTGCAGTGCCCCGGATAGCTGTAGTAATGTTAGAGAAAATACATGTTGGCCTCGGCCCACACTCAATGCCCATGTCAGTCTGGGTTTTTTTAAAAGTGCCAGGCAGGTACAACTCCACTATGGCAAGTCTGTGTGCACCCACAGCATGGGTGGCTAGCAGGAACCCACAGACTGTACAGAAAGAAATCCCATTGCAGTGCCCCGGATAGCTGTGGTAACGTGAGAGAAAATCCATGCCCTAGTCAGTCTGGGTTTTTGGGGGGACAGATAGGTAGAACACCGCGATGGGAAGACTTAGTGCACCCATAGTATACACAGACCCCTGTAATATTCCTGTAGCAAAGGTATAAGTTGACCCCAGTAACAGTTATGTTGCAGAATTCTAGGGAGACCCCTGTAACATTTCTGTAGTAACAGTACAGACAGACACCAGTAACATTTCATTAGCAGAAGTATAAATGTTGATGAAGTAGTGAAGGCAGCAGATCATGGTGCAAATCAATGAAGTTTCTTTATTTCCTCCCCAGACAGGTAAATACGATGTTTCGACTACAAGAGTCTTTGTCAAGTATGGACAACAAGTGAACAACATACAAATGTATAGTGCGTCTAGTATCACATTAAACCAATCACAGTAGATCACATGATAAAATTCACCTGCATTCAATGATGTCATCATGGCACGCACATGTTGCGGGGTTGTAACTATGGTGGAGCATTGTGGTAGCAGCTTCTTACTTCCTCATGTGACTATGTTGTCATGGAGACCTATTATACAAAGCTCACATTGGCCAGAGGCTGTATGCGTTTGCTTGCGTTGAACGTGACATCATTATGTCACGTCTATGTAGCGTGGTCACGTGTCTAGAGCGCACCGCACTATCGGGTGCATGTTGTCTTGAAAACCTGCTGTATAGAACCATTGATAAACATGAAGTACCAGTATCTTCTCCTAATCAACATGACACAATCACGTCACGTCTGTGAAACGTGATCACGTGTCTAGAGCGTGCCGCGTCATCGGGCGCGTCATAACTGTGCGTCCCGATCCCACTGTATGACATATCAGAAAATGAACAAACATCTATAATGGACATAACGCCATATATGGAACGTTGCTGCGTGGGAACATAAGACAAAAAGCGCGACATGTATATCCTCAAGAGATATATCAAATAATTACTTAGTCGTGACCACGCATGTAGGCTCCTTCCCAAAGGGGTGTGGCCCTCATACGGGTAACGCCATAATCTGTTTTATTGTAAATATTGGTACTAAAGAATAGATACCTAAAGGGCATCATGTGATCTTATAGATTGATTAAGCAAAAAAAGTCTTTTAGATGCAGTATGACATGTATATATAGTCATGCTAATAGGCCAATGTCGGTGCTCATAATAAACATGAACTTCCACATTGCTCATCACTAGAGATGAGCGAACGTACTCGTCCGAGCTTGATGCTCGTTCGAGTATTAGCGTGTTCGAGATGCTCGTTACTCGTAACGAGTACCACGCGATGTTCGGGTTACTTTCACTTTCATCTCTGAGAAGTTAGCGCGCTTTTCTGGCCAATAGAAAGACAGGAAAGGCATTACAACTTCCCCCTGCGACGTTCAAGCCCTATACCACCCCCCTGCAGTGAGTGGCTGGCGAGATCAGGTGTCACCCGAGTATAAAAATCGGCCCCTCCCGCGGCTCGCCACAGATGCATTCTAACAGAGATCAGGGAAAGTGCTGCTGATGCCGGAGCTGCTATAGGGAGAGTGTTAGGAGTATTTTAGGCTTCAAGAACCCCAACGGTCCTTCTTAGGGCCACATCTAACCGTGTGCAGAACTGTAGAGGCTGCTTTTTGCAGTGTTGCACATTTTTTTTTTTTGTATATCGGCCGTGCAGAGCATTGCTCCCTGCAGTAATACTCCAGGGCCAGAAGCGCTTAGGCAGGGACAGAAGACATATTGATTGAATATAGGCAGTGGGCCTTTGCAAAAAAATTTGGGGAAAAAAATCTATTTGGGCTGCCTGTGACTGTCCTCAGTGTTCTGGGTCTCTGCTGGGTATAGTAGTTCTCCAAATTCATACGCAGCCAGCTAAGTGTTACAGCAGGCTTGCGCAAAATTATTTCCTGGCTCTGTCTGGGCTGTGAAATCACCCCTGTATTGCAGTTCACAGTGCAACACTCTGCAGTTCTTTGACATACTCCAGGGCCAGAAGCGCTTAGGCAGGGACAGAAGACATATTGATTGAATATAGGCAGTGGGCCTTTGCAAAAAAATTTGGGGAAAAAAATCTATTTGGGCTGCCTGTCACTGTCCTCAGTGTTCTGGGTCTCTGCTGGGTGTAGTAGTTCTCCAAATTCATATGCAGCCAGCTAAGTGTTACAGCAGGCTTGCGCAAAATTATTTCCTGGCGTTCCGTAAGCGAAAGTCAGCCTCCAACCACAGGCCAATAAGTGGCACATTTAATTACAGCGTTCTGTTTCTGCACTACTGGTAATACACCATGCTGAGGGGTACGGGTAGGCCTAGAGGACGTGGACGCGGGCGAGGACGCGGAGGCCCAAGTCAGGGTGTGGGCACAGGCCGAGCCAGTGCGGTGGCCAGGGGTAGAGGCAGGGCCAGACCGAATAATCCACCAACTGTTTCCCAAAGCGCCCCCTCGCGCCATGCCACCCTGCAGAGGTCAAGGTGCTCTACGGTGTGGCAGTTTTTCACAGAGACGCCTGACGACCGACGAACAGTGGTGTGCAACCTTTGTCGCGCCAAGATCAGCTGGGGAGGCACCACCACCAGCATGCGCAGGCATATGATGGCCAAGCACCCCACAAGGTGGGACAAAGGCCGTTCACCGCCTCCGGTTTGCACCACTGCCTCTCCCGCTGCGCCCCAACCTGCCACTGGGATCCAACCATCCTCTGAGGACACAGGCACTACCGTCTCCTGGCCTGCACCCACACCCTCACCTCCGCTGTCCTCGGCCCCATCCAGCAATGTCTCTCAGCGCAGCGTCCAGACGTAGCTAGCGCCACTGTTTGAGCTCGAGCTTAAGTACGCCGCCACGCACCCGCACGCTTAAGCGTTAAACGTGCACATTGCCAAATTGGTCAGCCTGGAGATGCTGCCGTATAGGCTTGTGGAAACGGAGGCTTTCAAAAGCATGATGGCGGCGGCGGCCCTGCGCTACTCGGTTCCCAGTCGCCACTATTTTTCCCGATGTGCCGTCCCAGCCCTGCATGACCACGTCTCCCGCAACATTGTACGCGCCCTCACCAACGCGGTTACTGCCAAGGTCCACTTAACAACAGACACGTGGACAAGCACAGGCGGGCAGGGCCACTATATCTCCCTGACGGCACATTGGGTGAATTTGGTGGAGGCTGGGACAGAGTCAGAACCTGGGACCGCTCACGTCCTACCCACCCCCCGAATTGCGTGCCCCAGCTCGGTGGTGGTATCTGCGGCGGTGTATGCTTCCTCCACTAAACCACCCTCCTCCTCCTACGCAACCTCTGTCTCGCAATCAAGATGTGTCAGCAGCAGCACGTCGGTGTCGCGCGGCATGGCAGCACAGCGGTGGGCAAGCGTCAGCAGGCCGTGCTGAAACTACTCAGCTTAGGAGAGAAGAGGCAGACGGCCCACAAACTGTTGCAGGGTCTGACAGAGCAGACCGACCGCTGGCTTGCGCCGCTGAGCCTCCAACCAGGCATGGTCGTGTGTGACAACGGCCGTAACCTGGTGGCGGCTCTGCAGCTCAGCAGCCTCACGCACGTGCCATGCCTGGCCCATGTCTTTAATTTGGTGGTTCAGCGCTTTCTGCAAAGCTACCCACACTTGTCATACCTGCTCGGAAAGGTGCGCCGGGTCAGCGCACATTTCCGCAACTCCAAGATGGACGCTGCCACCCTGCGGACCCTGCAACATCGGTTTCATCTGCCAGTGCACCGATTGCTGTGCGACGTGCCCACACAGTGGAACTCTGCGCTCCACATGTTGGCCAGGCTCTATGAGCAGCGTAGAGCTATTGTGGAATACCAACTCCAACATGGGCGGCGTAGTGGGAGTCAGCCTCCTCAATTCTTTACAGAAGAGTGGGCCTGGTTGGCAGCCATCTGCCAGGTCCTTGGAAACTTTGAGGAGTCTACCCAGATGCTGAGCGGGGATGCTGCAATCATTAGCGTCACCATTCCTCTGCTATGCCTCTTGAGAAGTTCCCTGCAAAGCATAAAGGCAGACGTTTTGCACTCGGAAACGGAGGCGGGGGAAGACAGTATGTCGCTGGATAGTCAGAGCACCCTCATGTCTATATCTCAGCGCGTTGAGGAAGAGGAGGAGGGGGAGGAGCATGAGGAGGAGGGGGAAGAGACAGCTTGGCCCACTGCTGAGGGTACCCATGCTGCTTGCCTGTCATCCTTTCAGCTTGTATGGCCAGAGGAGGAGGAGGAGGAGGGGGAGGAGTATGAGGAGGGGGGGAAGAGACAGCTTGGCCCACTGCTGAGGGTACACATGCTGCTTGCCTGTCATCCTTTCAGCGTATATGGCCAGAGGAGGAGGAGGAGGAGGTGGATCCTGAAAGTGATCTTCCTACTGAGGACAGCCATGTGTTGCGTACAGGTACCCTGTACACATGGCTGACTTCATGTTAGGATGCCTTTCTCGTGACCCTCGCGTTACACGCATTCTGGCCACTACGGATTACTGGGTGTACACACTGCTCGACCCACGGTATAAGGAGAACCTTTCCACTCTCATTCCCGAAGAGGAAAGGGGTTCGAGAATGATGCTATACCACAGGGCGCTGGTAGACAAACTGATGGTAAACTTCCCATCCGACAGCGCTAGTGGCAGAAGGTGCATTTCCGAGGGCCAGGTAGCAGGGGAGGCGCAGAGATCAGGCAGCATGTACAGCACAGGCAGGGGACCATTCTCCAAGGCCTTTGCCAGCTTTCTGTCTCCCCAGCAAGACAGTGTCACCGGTCCCCAGTCAAGGCTGAGTTGGCGGGAGCACTGTAAAAGGATGGTGAGGGAGTACGTAGCCGATCGCACGACCGTCCTCGGTGACGCCTCTGCCTCTACAACTACTGGGTGTCGAAGCTGGACATGTGGCCTGAACTCGCGCTGTATGCCCTGGAGGTGCTTGCTTGTCCTGCGGCTAGCGTCTTGTCAGAGAGTGTGTTTAGTGTGGCTGGGGGAATCATCACGGATAAGCGTACCCACCTGTCAACCGACAGTGCCGACAGGCTTACACTCATCAAGATGAACAAAGCCTGGATTTCCACAGACTTCTCTTCTTCACCAGCGGACAGCAGCGATACCTAAGCAATACGTAGGCTGCACCCGCGGATGGAAGCATCGTTCTCTATCACCATAAAAAACGGGGACCTTTTTGCTTCATCAATCTGTGTATAATATTCCTCCTCCTCCTCCTGCTCCTCCTCCTGAAACCTCACATAATCACGCCGAACGGGCAATTTTTCTTAGGCCCACAAGGCTCAGTCATATAATTTTTCTAAACAATTTTTATACGTTTCAATGCTCATTAAAGCGTTGAAACTTTCACCTCAACCAATTTTTATTTTAACTGGGCTGCCTCCAGGCCTAGTTACCAATTAAGCCACATTAACCAAAGCGATTAATGGATTTCACCTGCCCTCTTGGTTGGGCATGGGCAATTTTTCTCAGGTACATTAATATGTACTGTTGGTACACCAATTTTTGGGGGCCCTCGCCTACAGTGTAATCAAATTAATTTTTAGCCCACCTGCATTACAGCTGACGTTACATCAGCTGTGTTGGGCAATGCAATGGGATATATTTATGTACCGCCGGTGGGTTCCAGGGAGCCACCCATGCTGTGGGTCCACAGGGAGTTGTAACTGCATGTGTCTACTTCTAAAGAACCCCAGTCTGACTGGGGCATGCAGTGTGGGCCGAAGCCCACCTGCATTAAGCACGACATTACCTCAGCTGTGTTGGGCACTGTAATGGGATATATTTATGTACCGCCGGTGGCTTCCTGGCACCCACCCATGCTGTCGGTCCACAGGGAGTTGTAACTGCATGTGTCCACTTCTAAAGAACCCCAGTCTGACTGGGGCATGCAGTGTGGGCCGAAGCCCACCTGCATTAAACACGACATTACCTCAGCTGTGATGGGCAATGCAATGGGATATATTTATGTACCGCTGGTGGCTTCTTGGCACCCACCCATGCTGTCGGTCCACGGGGACTTCACAATAGGGAGTTGTACCTGCCTGTGTCTATGAATTAAAAACTCTGGTCAGGTTGAGGCATGCAGTGTGGGCCGAAGCCCACCGGCATTTAATCTGACGTTAGCTCTGCTGTCCAGGGCACTGCAATGGGATACATTTATGTACAGCCGGTGGGTTCCAGGGAGCCACCCATGCTGTGGGTGCACACGGAATTCCCATTGCGGAGTTGTACCTGCCTGTGACTATTTATAAAAAAACGCGGTCTGACTGGGGCATGCAGACACCTTGACAGAATGAATAGTGTGTGGCACATAGGTTCCCCATTGCTATGCCCACATGTGCAGCTCCAGATGGAGGTGGCACAGGATCGGATTTCTCATTGCTTCTGTACAGCATTGTGGACTATCGCCCCGCCCCTTTTAAAGAGGGTCGCTGCCTAGCCGTGTCAACCCTCTGCAGTGTGTGCCTGCTTTTCCTCTGGCAGACGCACTTATAAATAGACATGAGGGTGGCGTGGCATGAGGGCAGCTGAAGGCTGGGCAGGGACAGTTTGCTGTGCGCTGTGGACACTGGGTCGTGGGGGGGGGGGGTTGGGCAGCATGTAACCCAGGAGAAGTGTCAGCGGAGTGTCATGCAGGCAGTGATTGTGCTTTGTTGGAGGTAGTGTGGTGCTTAGCTAAGGTATGCATTGCTAATGAGGGCTTTTCAGAAGTAAAAGTTGTTGGGAGGGGGGCACTCTTGCCGCTATTGTGGCTTAATAGTGGGACCTGTGAACTTGAGATGCAGCCCAACATGTAGCCCCTCGCCTGCCCTATCCGTTTCTGTGTCGTTCTCATCACTTTCTTGAATTGCCCAGATTTTCACAAATGAAAACCTTAGCGAGCATCGGCGATATACAAAAATGCTCGGGTCGCCCATTGACTTCAATGGGGTTCGTTACTCGAAACGAACCCTCGAGCATCGCGATAATTTCGTCCCGAGTAACGGGCACCCGAGCATTTTGGTGCTCGCTCATCTCTAGCAGCTACCTGTCCATGAACACTAAAAGCACAATGCGGAAGGAGCTAAAGGCCTTCTTATAGGGCTTGCTCAAAATTTGAACAAACTCCTCATGTGACCTGTCCAAAGCAGGAATATGTGTATGTGCTGCTGTGCAGGATGTCCAGGAAAATACTCTTGTAATACGACATCTTGAATATGGGATTCAGGTTTGGGCTTTACATTGTAAAAAGCATAGAGGAGAGGTGATCTCATTTTTATATATATATATATATATATATATATATATATATTCTTGTGGGCACTGCAAAGAACTGGACGAAAATCTGAATATGAGAAAATCTAATTAAGATAATACGCCTTACTTTCAAGTGAAACAATGTGCAAACATTGTACATATTAAAACGTGTATAGTGGAACCATCCGGACGGAATCACTGTATACATTTACCCTAAGATTGCTTTTATTTTAGCTCAACATTAATTGATGTTTAAAATATAGTGCTTGGCATTTTCAACAATTGTCTTACAGGAATTGAGTAAGTCTGCAATTACTGAGCTGAGATCCTTAAAAAAAATCTGAGACATCAACAATATACATAACATGAGTGATTCTGACATCCTACTGGTACAAAGGGACATGTTCTTGGCAAATGAGTTACATGCTGTAGCATTAATTTCTTCAGAAGGGTCCATCAATCTGAACACACATCTTATGTCTAGCTGTGGGTTGCCAGGAAAACAGGATACTTTGTTTGAGAAGACTGACTTCACGTTTGGGCAGTGACATTTTGTGAATTCATAATACAGATATTTCCACGGAGTCAGCAGAAGAGGGAGGGTGTGGGATGATGACAAGATTACCGTAACCAGTTATTCCATAAAACATGCCTGACCATAATTGTTTTTGTCACATGTTGTAAGTACATCTTAACTATTATACACAATTCGTATCCTGCCTGGTGTTACACCAGTATGTAACTGCAGCATCGCAGGTGCCAAAGGGGTATAAGTTTGTGGGGGAATACCGTGCAGCTACTGGGTTTCTACATTGTACATAAAAAAGTTGTGGTGTTTGTAAAATTGTTCCCCTGCTCATGCCTGTTATCGAACACACTGAGTTAGCATCCACAGTGTTGAGAGATAATTGATAAAAGACGTTTCAACTAAGGAGATGAGTTTGGAAGCGTGATTTTCATAGGTGCTTATTCCATTAAATAAAGGCACACAAAGCCTGGTTACTATCAAACCTGTTCTCTAGAAAGACTGGTTAGTGTGAATTATGCCTCAATGCAAGCAAGTTTCGGAAAACCTCAGAAGTGTTTCATAGAAATGCAAGAATCTGAAAATAGCTATAAAGGCATTGCTAAAGACCTTGGTGTACATCAATCCACAGTTAGACACATTATCTATAAATGGACAGAATTCAGGACTGTTGCCACTCTCCCTCTCTTCTGCTGTCTGAGCTCCATTGCCGATTCCAGCCACCTCATTGGCTGATCGGCACCATGTGACAGGGGCGGAGCTACGCGATGATGCTGAGAAGGGGGAGGAGCCAAGACGCAGCTCGTGAGCAAGGACCTTACAGAAGGGGAGTCCTCTCTGCGCAAGCACGACTGTTCCGGCGACCAGAGAAGCAGTTTGCTCATCGCCATGGAGATGGGGATGCCAGCACCAGGAGGGGGTAAGTGTATAACTTTTGTATGGCCAATATTTAATGCACGATGTATGTTACAAAGTGCAATAATATGGCCATACAGAAGTGCATAACTGCACTTGCTTCTGTGGGACAACCCCTTTAAGTGCTCTTCCAGCCACCCACCTCCCCTCAGAATAAACGGGCAGCTAGGTGAAGGAAAGCTAAAAACCAAGTGACTCTGACAGGTGAACAGTTCCTCCTCACTTGCCCTGTTGGGTCCCGTGTTTACATCGGGCTACAGGACAGCTTCATAAATCTACCTCTGTGTTTTAAGGAAAAAGAACACCGCATGCCATTACCAAAGCCGCATCCCAACACATTTACAGGGAGGAATGTTACATATCTACTTGTAGCTACATGTAACATTTGGTGGAGGAAGTTACTACTAAAGGGGGACTCTTCGGGTTATCAAAATCAAGCATTCACGTACTTATTCTCCTTCCACTGTGGATGTTTACTGCATTAAATACATGAGCGGTACGAATGCACGTGTGTAACTAGTTCTAGAATTGTGTCTTAGATAACAGTCAGACTTTTTATTAATAATCAATGCAGAAATCCAGGTAATTCCAAAGGGTTCATTTACTTCTGATTGGAATTGTGAGTCCTGCGTTGATGTTGGACATCATTCATTTCAAGAGAAGCATGCCAGAAAACTGGTGCTATTGCATTAATAAATGTGGCTACTTGCCAAATGCTGTATGAGACTGAACACTTGGTGACCATCTGTCTCTAGCTGCAGGAGATGGAAGAGGACGTCACATGCAGTAGCATTGCATTGTCTGTAGTGATGAATTACATTTTACTACATGGCAGCCTGTTGGACAGTTCTGGAATTACCACTTGAGAACACCCTGTACTGGGATGCAGAGAGCCTACTGTAACATTTTGTGTCATGACTAGAGATGAGCGAGCATACTCGTCCGAGATTGATGCTCGTTCGAGTATTAGGGTACTCGAGATGCTCGTGTTACGGCACTCTGCCCCCCGTGTGCCAGGTGGGGTGCCCTGATCTTCCCGCACCGCAAATTTTTTACACCCCTCTGTGTTACCCGTCAGCTGCCTGCACAGTGTATGGTGACAGACACCCACAGAGGGAAAGTCCAATACACGCTCCATAGCCTGCACTGCATTGAAAAAAAACATTTTAAAAAAAGAAATCTTTTTTACGGCTACCTGTGACCCAGTGCATTTGACTGCGTGGCCAGTGGGACTTGAGGTGCATCACGATTGCATTTTGCACAGCTAGTACTGCTTGCATCCTTCCTTATAATTTATCTCTGGCTTCATTTTGCGTTATATAACCGCTGGCAGCCACCAACTGCGCGGCAATAATTCACAAAAATTTTTACACCGCTCAGTGTCTGCTCGATTCTTTTTTTTTTTTAATCATTAGATTTTTTTATTGAGGATAAGAAAAGATACATAGTCTTAAGATAAGAATAATCGTTATACAGAGTCATGAATTCAATACGACTTGGTAGATGAAATCTGCTAAACATTACAGTTACATCCTCAGTGTTTTCAAAAAAAATTTCTATAAGCATTACAACAAAAGACATGTCTATTTTGTATCTAAGAAGTATAGGTACTTACAACGATCTATTATCTTTTTTTCTAAGACATTTTAGTACAAAAATACTGGTAAAGTTTAAATCAAATAGTAACAGTTAAACTTGGCATCACAATGTATGTATGTGCTACGAAGTTATGTAAGTTCCCTCCACGCGCTCCACATCTCCTCATGTTTCGCCAAAGCGTTATCTCTAAATGCCAACCGTCTCTCAAACACTTTCTGCTCAGCCATCCGGTCTTTGAACTCTCTGAAAAGCCGGTGGTCAGGCCCCCTCCAATGCTTTGCAACTAAAGTTTTTGCAGTCATCAAAGCATGTCCAACTAGATATCTGGTTGGGAGAGAATACTTATCTAGATCCACTAGTAATAGGATATGTTTTGCTTCTCTTTGTATGTGGACTTGCAGAGTTTTGTCCAGAAGGTTTAATATATCGTACCAGTAGTTTCGTAATTTAGGACATGACCAGAATATGTGTGAGAGAGAGCCCCTACAGCCACATCCCCTCCAACACAGACCATCTCCCCTACGGAATCTGTCAAATAATATTATGGGGGTAAAATACCATCACATGTTAATTTTCACCTGTACTTCTAGTATTCCCAGTCCCTTGGTTGATTTTCCTGCTAGCCTATAGGCTCTGTTCCACGCTTCGATAGAGATAACCGTCCCCAATTCTTTTTCCCAGTTTAACATCTGGGCTCTCTTTGATAAATTGTTGTTTCCTGTCAAGGAATCGTAAAAGGTCCTAGTGTCGGATTTTTCTAAATTGGGTTCTGAGGTGATTCTATTAATAATGTCTAAAGGTAACTCTATTTTGTGTATTTTAGATTTATTTAGAAAGTGTTTGATCCTAGAATACTTGTAGAAGTCTTGTTGATGAAGGTTGTAGGTGGTAACCAGATCGTTAAAGGATTTGGTTGCATTTCCCGACATCAGGTCGGATATATTTTGCACGCCCCCTCTCTTCCATTCTTTTAAATCTAAGTCAGATATAAATACGTTTAGTATTTCAAGAGGGAGAGAAGGGAACTTGAGGTTATCGCGTGTGGCGACCTTTTGAGTTAGGTCTTTCCAAACCTCGAGTGTTGCTGTCGTGGTAGGGGACAGAAATTCTGTGTTTATTTTTAAATTTGGGCTGTCTGTCATAGCTTCCAATGACGCTGCGAAAAGAAGTGGCCTGCAAGAGGGGAGTCTGGCAAGACCGCTTTCCATGCTCACCCAACCTAGTTTGTTTTCTTGGTGGACCATGCACCTAGCTTGATTCAGAAGAGACGCTTTGAAATATTTTTTTATATTAGGGATGTCTGCTCCTCCTCTAGAGCGGCGCATAGCTAAGATGGACAATGCCAGGCGGGGTTTTTTACCGACCCATACAAAATCTGATATCTGTTTTTGAAATTTGGACAGCATAGTTTTTGAGATGCAAATCGGCAGGACTCTAAAGAAGTATAGGACCTTGGGTAGGAGTTTCATTTTGTAAGTCATTATTCTACTGTACCGTGTGAGATTCAGCCCGACCAGCCGATCAATCTCCTTCTGTGTGGATTCCAACAATGGAGTATAATTGATTCTTTCTAAGTCACTTATTTTGGGAGACTGATGAATACCCAGATATGGCAGGTCTCCATCTCTCCATTCAAAGGGAAACTCTTTTTACTGTATCTTTTAGGTCTCTTGAGACATTTATTCCCAAAATCATTGATTTGTTGATATTAAGTTTGTACTGCGAAATATTGCTAAAGGTTTGTAAGATTTGTTGGGCTGCCCTTAGTGAATTTAATGGTTGAGCCAAAGTAAGAATAATATCATCAGCAAAGAGGCCAATCCTATGCTGACGGAAGTTTAAGGGTATTCCTTTTATCTCGAGTGATGACCTAATAGCCTCAGCCAGTGGTTCTATTGTGAGAACGTATAAAATGGGGGAAAACGGGCAGCCCTGTCTCGTGCCGTTCGTTATTTTGAAGGGCTCAGAGAGTGTTCCGTCAACTAACGTTTTTGCCGATGGCGTAGAGTACAGGGCCCTAATGGCGCGCAACAACCCCTCACCCAGGCCAAGTTTTGCCAGAGTTTTAAATGCATAGTCCCAGTGGACGCGGTCGAAAGCCTTTTCGGCATCAAGTGCTAGCATGACCGCTGGAGATTGAGATAGTTTCAAGGAGTGTAAGAGGTTTATAATCCTAAGCGTTCTATCTGAGGCCTGCCTTCCCTTTACAAAGCCGACCTGGTCGGAATAGATTATCTCGGGTTAGAATTTTGAGAAGTCTAAGCGTCAGGGTTTTGGAGAATATTTTTACGTCTGTATTTATTAAAGAAATCGGCCTAAAATTTCAGGGATCGTCAGGAGTCTTTCCCTGTTTGGGCAAAACTACAATGGTAGCCTGGAGAGCCTCCTCTAGTAAAGAGCCGCGTTGCATAGCTATATTAAAATTTTTAACCAAATATGGAGATATTAGTCCTAAAAATATTTTATAATATTAGGTTGAAAACCCATCAGGTCCCGGGGCTTTTTGGTTTTTCATAGTTGAAATTGTGTCAGTGATTTCTGGAATTGACAATTCTTTGTCTAATACTTCGGCTTGTGAGTTATTTATTTTTGGGAGATTTAGTTTATTCAAAAAGTTATCGATCGCAGTGCTATTTGGTTGCTCTAGGTGGGGATCGTTTTTTAAGTTTTACAATTCGCTATAATAGGAGCGGAATTTGTCTGCAATCTGCTTCGGGTGTGTGACTTTAAACTTCTTGTTTTTTGAGCTCCACACGAAGGGGATATTGGCCCTGATTGTCTTTTTTTTCACCAAGTTAGCCATCCATTTTGACGGTTTGTTTAGTGAGGAGTATATGTTAGCTCGGTGGGCTGTAACTTCCCTATCAAAGTCACTTTGTAGTATTTTTCGGAGCTCCAGTCTCGCCCTAAATAGTTTGTTATGAGTGGGCAAAGAGGGATTTGTTTGTAATTCATTTTCTAGGAGTTGGATGTCGGCCACTAGGGACTCCGTTTTATTGAGTTTTGCTTTTTTATACCTGGTGCCTAGTTTTATAAGGACCCCTCTCATGTAGGCCTTATGGGCGTTCCAGAGAGTAGCATGGTCTATGTCCGGGGTATCATTCAATGCAAAGAACTCCTCCAAATTCTTTTGTATTTCCTTGTATTCAGGTATTTTCATTAAATAAGTATTATTCCTCCACATTTTAGCTTTTTGTCGGAAGCTGCCCAGAGCCAATGTTGTCAATATCGGGGCGTGATCCGACCATGTGGCCGTGCCGATCTCTGCCTTCGTCACTGAGGTTATTAGTTGCTTATCAACCAAACACAGATCGATACGGGAAAATGTTTTATGTCTTGAGGAGTAGAACGTGTACTCCCTTGCTGAGGCGTTGAGACAGCGGAAGGTGTCAAAAAGTGCCACTCTTCGCAGCCAGTGGTTAAGAAGAGCTCCCCTCCTCGAGGGATGTTGAGTGGTGTCCACAGATCCTTCCGGCGCTAAATTAAAATCACCACAAAGGATCAGCGAGCCCCTCGCCACCCGGGATATTTTTTTCATGAGCCTATTCAAAAAGTTTATTTGTTTTTTGTTAGGGGCATAGATATTTATTAATGTGATCGGTGTTTCTCTCAAAACACCCACCAGGATTATGTAACGGCCCTTAGGGTCGCATACTTGTTTTTCAATAGTGAATGGTGTGGAATCGCTAAATGCAACCGTAACCCCGGCCTGTTTCTTAGGGGCACAAGCAAATATGATTTGGGGGAATTTCTTGTGAGACATGCCGGCGCTGTCTATGTCTAAAAGGTGTGTCTCTTGGATACATACAATATCCGCGTTTCTGCGAAGTGCCTCTTTCCAGACGGAACCCCTCTTGTGTGGAGACTTCACACCTTTGGCGTTTATTGACATTATTCTCGTAGCCATTTTCCTGGTATCAGCGATTTGGAGCTAGGAGCTGGAGAACTGAAATAGTAAGCAATGCCTGTCAAAACAGAACTGTACAAAAGGCAAATTTTTGTTATGCAAAAGGTTGAAAACATGTAAAATAGTGAACCATATATCAGAGTCACACTGCAGAACATAAAAAACAGCATGGCTATCTGAGAGAGGCATGGCAAGCAGATGTTTGCAGTTTCGTATGGGGTGTAAGAGTTCGCAGGAGTGTATGTGTGACACTCAAACCTGCGGTTCCGTGTAACGGCAGGACTTAGATATTGTAAATTCCCACTTGCATGCAGGAAATCTTGCTTCTTCTTTCATCCACTAGTTAGGTCGAGTACTTAGAACTTTTTTTCTCGGGTTTTCCCAGGACCTGTTTCAGCTTGGGTGGGGGTAGGGTCTTTTATCTTTATACCCCAAGCTTTCAAAGTGTCCTTTGCTGAGGCAGGGTCTTGGAGGACATGTAGTGAGTTCTCTTTTGTAGCGATAATCTTTGTGGGGAAACCCCATCTATAAGGTATATTCGCCTCTCTCAGGGCTAGAGTTACGCTTGCGAAGTTGCGTCTTGCCTCCATAGTAGCCTGAGAGAGGTCTATGAATAGACGGATATCCGTATAGGGGCTCAGCAGTGATTTCATTTTCCTCGCTGTGTTCATGAGTGCTTCTTTGGTACTATAGTAGTGAATACGCACTATAATATCCCTAGGGCTATTTTCCTCTAGGAATTTTGGAAGTGGAAGCCTGTGAGCCCTATCAATTTTGAGTTCATGTTCAGGGATATTCGGAAGAATTTTTTCGATAAGGCGGGTGACGTAGTCAGCGATTTCAGTGTTGGAGACCTTCTCAGGGACGCCACGTATTGTAATTAGAGATGATCGAGCACCAACATGCTCGGGTGCTCGTTACTCGGGACGAAATTATCGCGATGCTCGATGGTTCGTTTCGAGTAACGAACCCTATTGAAGTCAATGGGCGACCCGAGCATTTTTATATATCGCCGATGCTCGCTAAGGTTTTCATTTGTGAAAATCTGGGCAATTCAAGAAAGTGATGGGAACGACACAGCAACGGATAGGGCAGGAGAGGGGCTACATGTTGGGCTGCATCTCAACTTCCCAGGTCCCACTATTAAGCCACAATAGTGGCAAGAGTGGGCCCCCCCCTCCCAACAACTTTTACTTCTGAAAAGCCCTCTTTAGCAATGCATACCTTAGCTAAGCACCACACTACCTCCAACAAAGCACAATCACTGCCTGCATGACACTCCGCTGCCCCTTCTCCTGGGTTACATGCTGCCCAACCCCCCCCCCAGTGTCCACAGCGCACACCAAAGTGTCCCTGCGCAGCCTTCAGCTGCACTCATGCCACACGCTGGCCTCATAGCCACACCACCCTCATGTCTATTTATAAGTGTGTCTGCCATGAGGAGGAACCACAGGCACACACTGCAGAGGGTTGGCACAGCTAGGCAGCGACCCTCTTTAAAAGGGGCAGGGCGATAGCCCACAATGCTGTACAGAAGCAATGAGAAATATAATCCTGTGCCACCGCCATCAGGAGCTGCACACGTGGGCATATCAATGGGGAACCTATGTGCCACACACTATTCATTCTGTCAAGGTGTCTGCATGCCCCAGTCAGACCGCGCTTTTTTATAAATAGTCACAGGCAGGTACAACTCCGCAATGGGAATTCCGTGTGCACCCACAGCATGGGTGGCTCCCTGGAACCCACCGGCTGTACATAAATGTATCCCATTGCAGTGCCCATCACAGCTGAGGTAACGTCCGATTAAATGCAGGTGGGCTTCGGCCCACACTGCATGCCCCAGTCACACTGGGGTTCTTTAGAAGTGGACACATGCAGTTACAACTCTCTGTGGACCCACAGCATGGGTGGGTGCCAGGAAGCCACCGGTGGTACATAAATATATCCCATTGCATTGCCCATCACAGCTGAGGTAGTGTCATGTTAAATGCAGGTGGGCTTCGGCCCACACTGCATGCCCCAGTCAGACTGGGGTTTTTTAGAAGTGGACACATGCAGTTATAACTCCCTGTGGACCCACAGCATTGGTGGCTGCCAGGAAGCCACCGGCGGTACATAAATATATCCCATTGCATTGCCCATCACAGCTGATGTAACGTCAGCTTTAATGCAGGTGGGCAAAAAATTAATTGGATTACACTCTAGGCGAGGGCCCCAAGAAATTGGTGTACCAACAGTACTAATGTACCTCAGAAAAATTGCCCATGCCCAACCAAGAGGGCAGGTGAAACCCATTAATCGCTTTGGTTAATGTGGCTTAATTGGTAACTAGGCCTGGAGGCAGCCCAGTTAAAATAAAAATTGGTTGAGGTGAAAGTTTCAACGCTTTAATGAGCATTGAAACGTATAAACATTGTTTACAAAAACTATATGACTGAGCCTTGTGGGCCTAAGAAAAATTGCCCGTTCGGCGTGATTACGTGAGGTTTCAGGAGGAGGAGCAGGAGGAGGAGGATGAATAGAATACACAGATTGATAAAGCAAAAAGGTCCCCGTTTTCGATGGTGATAGAGAACGATGCTTCCATCCGCGGGTGCAGCCTACGTATTGCTTAGGTATCGCTGCTGTCCGCTGGTGGAGAAGAGAAGTCTGGGGAAATCCAGGCTTTGTTCATCTTGATGAGTGTAAGCCTGTCGGCACTGTCGGTTGACAGGCGGGTACGCTTATCCGTGATGATTCCCCCAGCCGCACTAAACACCCTCTCTGACAAGACGCTAGCCGCAGGACAAGCAAGCACCTCCAGGGCATACAGCGCGAGTTCAGGCCACGTGTCCAGCTTCGACACCCAGTAGTTGTAGGGGGCAGAGGCGTCACCGAGGACGGTCGTGCGATCGGCTACGTACTCCCTCACCATCCTTTTACAGTGCTCCCGCCAACTCAGCCTTGACTGGGGAGCGGTGACACAGTCTTGCTGGGGAGCCATAAAGCTGGCAAAGGCCTTGGAGAATGTTCCCCTGCCTGCGCTGTACATGCTGCCTGGTCTCTGCGCCTCCCCTGCTACCTGGCCCTCGGAACTGCACCTTCTGCCACTAGCGCTGTCGGATGGGAATGTTACCATCAGTTTGTCCGCCAGGGTCCTGTGGTATAGCATCACTCTCGAACCCCTTTCCTCTTCGGGTATGAGAGTGGAAAGGTTCTCCTTATACCGTGGGTCGAGCAGTGTGTACACCCAGTAATCCGTAGTGGTCAGAATGCGTGTAAAGCAAGGGTCTCGAGAAAGGCATCCTAACATGAAGTCAGCCATGTGTGCCAGGGTACCTGTACGCAACACATGGCTGTCCCCACTAGGAAGATCACTTTCAGGATCCTCCTCCTCCTCCTCCGGCCATACACGCTGAAAGGATGACAGGCAAGCAGCATGGGTACCCTCAGCAGTGGGCCAAGCTGTCTCTTCCCCCTCCTCCTCATGCTCCTCCCCCTCCTCCTCAACGCGCTGAGATATAGACATGAGGGTGCTCTGACTATCCAGCGACATACTGTCTTCCCCCGCCTCCGTTTCCAAGCGCAAAGCGTCTGCCTTTATGCTTTGCAGGGAACTTCTCAAGAGGCATAGCAGAGGAATGGTGGCGCTAATGATTGCAGCATCCCCGCTCACCATCTGGGTAGACTCCTCAAAGTTTCCAAGAACCTGGCAGATGGCTGCCAACCAGTCCCACTCTTCTGTAAAGAATTGAGGAGGCTGACTCCCACTACGCCGCCCATGTTGGAGTTGGTATTCCACTTTAGCTCTACGCTGCTCATAGAGTCTGGCAAACATGTGGAGCGTAGAGTTCCTAGGATTGCTGAAGCTGTGGGCCGAGGCCTATGTCGTGGGCGCGGTGCAAGTCTGCCATGTTTGGCCGCTCAGATCAATTTTTGGTTTTGGTGTTTGACCTTTCTGGCACAAAGGCACTGACTGACTTGGGTAGAGGGCAGAGTGCTGACGGCTTTCCCCTTGCAGTGTGGATTGAGCTATGCGACACCTTGACAGAATGAATACTGTGTGGCACATGGATTCCCCATTGCTATGCCCACGTTTGCAGCTCCTGATGGAGGTGGCACAGGATTGGAGTTCTCATTGCTTCTGTACAGCATTGTGGGCTATCGCCCCACCCCTTTTAAAGAGGGTCGCTGCCTGGCCCTGCCAACCCTCTGCAGTGTGTGCCTGCGGTTCCTCCTCATGACAGACGCACTTATAAATAGACATGAGGGTGGTGTGGCTGTGAGGCCAGCGTGTGGCATGAGGGCAGCTGAAGGCTGCGCTGGGACACTTTGGTGTGCGCTGTGGACACTGGGTCGTGCGGGGGGGGGGGGGGGGGCAGGGGTGTGACCCACAGGCAGTGCTTGTGCTTTGTTGGAGGTAGTGTGGTGCTTAGCTAAGGTGTGCCTTGCTAATGAGGGTTTGTCCGAAGTAAAAATTGGTAGGGGGGGCACTCTTGCCGCTATTGTGGCTGAATAGTGGGACCTGGGAACCTGAAATGTAGCCCACCATGTTGGCCCTCGCCTGCCTTATCCGTTTCTGTGTCGTTTCCAGCACTTCTTGGGTTTTGCAGATTTTCACAAATGAAAACCTTAGCAAGCATCGGCGATATACAAAAATGCTCGGGTCGCCCATTGACTTCAATAGGGTTCGTTACTTGAAACGAACCCTCGAGCATCGTGAAAAGTTCGACTCGAGTAACGAGCACCCGAGCATTTTGGTGCTCGCTCATCTCTATTTATGACATAATCAATGCTCGTGCCAAATTTCAAGTTTCTATGATATTGGGAAGCGAGAAAATTAGATTCCGTACGTAAAATTTGGACGCTAATTCTTTGGCGCTTAGAATTGAATAATCGAGTTGGGACCCATTAACTTTTCCTATTTATGTCATAATCAATGCTCGTGCCAAATTTCAAGTTTCTATGACATTGGGAAGTGAGAAAATTAGATTCCGTACGTAAAATTTGGACGCTAATTCTCTGGTGCTTAGAATTGCATAATGGAGTTGGGACCCTTGAACTTTTCCTATTTATGACATAATCAATGCTCGTGCCAAATTTCAAGTTTCTATGATATTGAAGCGAGAAAATTAGATTCCGTACGTAAAATTTGGACGCTAATTCTTTGGCGCTTAGAATTGAATAATCGAGTTGGGACCCATTAGCTTTTCCTATTTGTGATATAATCAATGCTCGTGCCAAATTTCATGTTTCTACGCTATCGGGAAGTGAGAGAATTATTGGCAATGCTGGAAATCGAACGATCTACGTGGGGGGGCGTAACTGTCGACGACGCTCGCACACGTGCCATTTATCATAGGATAGTTGTACTATGCCTATAATCTTCCCAGGAGTGTACTTAACAACTTCCCAAAGTTTCATGGCGATCGGATGAATGGTGTAGTAGCGCATAAAGGACAAACAGACAGACACGCAGACAGACACGCATACATTCAATTTTATATATATAGACTAGCTTACCCATCGCGCGTTGCTGCGAAGACAGACATACATGCATACATACATTCGTTTTTATATATCTAGATAACAACCAATCACAGCGCAGCTTTCATGTTACCTCAGTGGTATAATATATAACAACCAATCGCAGCGCAGCTTTCATGTAACCTCAGTAGTATAAGAAATAGCAACCAATCACAGCACAGCTTTCAGGTTGCCTCAGCAGTATAATATATAGCAACTAGAGATGAGCGAGCGTACTCGTCTGAGCTTGATGCTCGTTTGAGCATTAGGGTACTCGAGATGCTCGTTACTGGAGTTGAGCACCACGCGGTGTTCGAGTCACTTCCATTTTCTTCCCAGAAAAGTTTGCGCCGTTTTCTGGCCAATAGAAACACAGGGAAGGCATTACAACTTCCTCCTGTGAAGTTCCAGCCTTATCCCACTCCCCTGCAGTGAGTGGCTGGGGAGATCAGGTGACACCCGAATATATAAACTGGGGCCGGCCGCGGCTCACCACAGATGCACGCTGAGAGACATTAGGGAAAGTGCCGTCCTGCTGTAGCTGCTATAGGGAGAGTGTTAGGCTGTTATCTTTGTCTTCAAGAACCCCAACGGTCCTTCTTAGGGCCACATCTGACCGTGTGCAGTACTGTTGAGGCTGCTTTTAGCAGTTTTGCACATTTTTTTTTTTTTGTATATCGGGCGTGCAGACCATAGCGTCCTCAGTCTGCAGTCATTTTACTGAGCATAGGGGCAGTACTGGTGAGGCAGGGACAGTGGTACAGGGAAAGAGATATACTGGCTATATAGGCAGTGGGCTTTTTAAAAAAAATTTGAAAAAAAAATCTTTGGGCTGCCTGTGACCGTGTTCAGTTTACTGCGTGTCTGCTGGGGGGTAGTAGTCGCTCACTATTACCCAGCTAGGTGTTACTGCAGCCTTGCGCATAATTTTTTCTGGCTGCACTGTGCTTTCAATAACCACAGTCATCCTCCAACAGGGAAATCCATATACAGGCTATATAGGCAGTGGGCTTTTTCCCAAAAATTGGAAAAAAAATACTATATTTGGGCTGCCTGTGACCATCTTCAGTTTACTGTGTGTGTGCTGGGGGTAGTAGTCGCTCATTATTACCCAGCTAAGCCTGTGACCGTCTACAGTTTACTGCGTGTCTGCTGGGGGTAGTAGTCGCTCATTAATACCCAGCCTTGCGCATAATTTTTTCTGGCTGCACTGTGCTTTCAATAACCACAGTCATCCTCCAACAGGGAAATCCATATACAGGCTATATAGGCAGTGGGCTTTTTCCCAAAAATTGGAAAAAAAATACTATATTTGGGCTGCCTGTGACCGTCTTCAGTTTACTGCGTGTCTGCTGGGGGTAGTAGTCGCTCATTATTACCCAGCCAAGCCTGTGACCGTGTACAGTTTACTGCGTGTCTGCTGGGGGTAGTAGTCGCTCATTATTACCCAGCTAAGCATTACAGCAGGCTTGCGCATAATTGTTTCCTGGCTCTGCTGTGCCCGTTACATGATCGCCGTCATCCCGCCAAAGGGAAAGAGTATGCATATATACGCTGCATATGGTGTCTGGTTTTTCACCTAACCATTTTAAAAAATTGAAGCAAAATACTTAAGGCCTACCACTGGCCTTTGGCCACTTGACTGGTTCTGCCCTGTGAATTCCAGTAGCTCAGTCATACGCACCTAGGTCTCACTACAGGCTTGCGCATAATTGTTTCCTGGCTCTGCTGTGCCCGTTACATGATCACCATCATGCCGCCAGAGGGAAACAGTATACATAATATACGCTGCATACGGTGTCTGTCTGGTTTTTCACCTCACCATTTAAAAAAATAGAAGCAAAATACTTAAGGCCTACCACTGGCCTTTGGCCACTTGACTGGTTCTGCCCTGTGAATTCCAGTAGCTCAGTCATACGCACTTAGGTCTCACTACAGGCTTGCACATAATTGTTTCCTGGCTCTGCTGTGCCCATTACATGACCGCCGTCATCCCGCCAGAGGGAAACAGTATACATAATATACGCTGCATACAGTGTCTGTCTGGTTTTTCACCTCACCATTTAAAAAAATAGAAGCAAAATACTTAAGGCCTACCACTGGCCTTTGGCCACTTGACTGGTTCTGCCCTGTGAATTCCAGTAGCTTAGTCATACGCACCTAGGTCTCACTACAGGCTTGCGCATAATTGTTTCCTGGCTCTGCTGTGCGTTCCGTAAGCGAAGTCAGCCTCCAACCACAGGCCAATAAGCGACACTTTTAATTACAGCGTTCTGGTTCCGCTCTACTCGTAATACACCATGCTGAGGGATAGGGGTAGGCCTAGAGGACGTGGACGCGGAGGCCCAAGTCAGGGTGTGGGCACAGGCCGAGCTCCTGGTCCAGGTGTATCGCAGCCGACTGCTGCGAGATTAGGAGAGAGGCAAGTTTCTGGGGTCCCCAGATTCATCTCACAATTAATGGGTCCACGCGGTAGACCTTTATTAGAAAATGAGCAGTGTGAGCAGGTCCTGTCATGGATGGCAGAAAGTGCATCCAGCAAACTATCCACCGTCACCACCCAGTCTTCTACGCCGTCCACTGCTGCATCCCTGAATCCTCTCGCTGCTGCTCCTCCCTACTCTCAGCCTCCTCCCTCCCAGCAAATGACACATTCAGAAGAGCAGGCAGGCTCCCAGGAACTGTTCTCGGGTCCCGGCCTTGAGTGGGAAAAAAAGAGTTTGTCGTGACCGATGCCCAACCTTTGGAAAGTTCCCGGGATCCGGGTGAGGAGAATGGGGACTTCCGGCAACTGTCTCAAGACCTTTCAGTGGGTGAGGAGGACGATGACGATGAGACACAGTTGTCTATTAGTGAGGTAGTAGTAAGGGCAGTAAGTCCGAGGGAGGAGCGCACAGAGGATTGGGAGGAAGAGCAGCTGGACGATGAGGTGACTGACCCCACCTGGTTTGCTAAGCCTACTGAGGACAAGTCTTCAGAGGGGGAGGCAAGTGCAGCAGCAGGGCAGGTTGGAAGAGGCAGCGCGGTGGCCAGGGGTAGAGGCAGGGCCAGACCGAATAATCCACCAACTGTTTCCCAAAGCGCCCCCTCGCGCCATGCCACCCTGCAGAGGCCGAGGTGCTCAAAGGTGTAGCAGTTTTTCACTGAGAGTGCAGACGACCGACGAACTGTGGTGTGCAAGGTTTCTCGCGCCAAGATCAGCCGGGGAGCCACAACCACCAGCATGCGCAGGCATATGATGGCCAAGCACCCCACAAGGTGGGACGAAGGACGTTCACCGCCTCCGGTTTGCCACACTGCCTCTCCCCCTGTGCCCCAACCTGCCACTGAGATCCAACCTCCCTCTCAGGACACAGGAACGTCCGTCTCCCGGCCTGCACCCACACCCTCACCTCCGCTGTCCTCGGCCCCATCCAGCAATGTCTCTCAGCGCAGCGTCCAGCCATCACTAGCGCAACTGTTTTTACGCACGCTCAAGCGTTAAACGTGTACATAGCCAAATTGATCAGCCTGGAGATGCTGCCGTATAGGCTTGTGGAAACGGAGGCTTTCAAAAACATGATGGCGGCGGCGGCCCCGCGCTACTCCGTTCCCAGTCGCCACTACTTTTCCCGATGTGCCGTTCCAGCCCTGCATGACCACGTTTCCCGCAACATTGTACGCACCCTCACCAACGTGGTTACTGGCAAGGTCCACTTAACAACGGACACGTGGACAAGCACAGTTGGGCAGGGCCACTATATCTCCCTGACGGCACATTGGGTGAATTTAGTGGAGGCTGGGACCGAGTCAGAGCCTGGGACCGCTCACGTCCTACCCACCCCCAGAATTGCGGGCCCCAGCTCGGTGCTTGTATCTGCGGTGGTGTATGCTTCCTCCACTAAACCACCCTCCTCCTCCTCCTACGCAACCTCTGTCTCGCAATCAAGATGTGTCAGCAGCAGCACATTGCCAGCAGTCGGTGTCGCGCGGCGTGGCAGCACAGCGATGGGCAAGCGTCAGCAGGCCGTGCTGAAACTACTCAGCTTAGGAGAGAAAAGGCACATAGCCCACGAACTGCTGCAGGGTCTGACAGAGCAGACCGACCGCTGGCTTTCGCCGCGGAGCTTACAACCGGGCATGGTCGTGTGTGACAACAGCCGTAACCTGGTGGCGGCTCGGCAGCCTCACACACGTGCCATGCCTGGCCCACGTCTTTAATTTGGTGGTTCAGCGGTTTCTGAAAAGCTACCCGCACTTGTCAGACCTGCTCGGAAAGGTGCGCCGGGTCAGCGCACATTTCCGCAAGTCCAACACGGACGCTGCCACCCTGCAAACCCTGCAACATCGGTTTAATCTGCCAGTGCACCGACTGCTGTGCGACGTGCCCACACGGTGGAACTCTACGCTCCACATGTTGGCCAGGCTCTATGAGCAGCGTAGAGCTATAGTGGAATACCAACTCCAACATGGGCGGTGTAGTGGGAGTCAGCCTCCTCAATTCTTTATAGAAGAGTGGGCCTGGTTGGCAGACATCTGCCAGGTCCTTGGAAACTTTGAGGAGTCTACCCAGATGGTGAGCGGCGATGCTGCAATCATTAGCATCACCATTCCTCTGCTATGCCTCTTGAGAAGTTCCCTGCAAAGCATAAAGGCAGACGCTTTGCGCTTGGAAATGGAGGCGGGGGAAGACAGTATGTCGCTGGATAGTCAGAGCACCCTCATGTCTATATCTCAGCGTGTTGAGGAGGAGGAGGAGGAGGGGGAGGAGCATGAGGAGGAGCAGGGGGAAGAGACAGCTGGGCCCACTGCAGAGGGTACCCATGCTGCTTGCCTGTCATCCTTTCAGCATGTATGGCCTTAGGAGGAGGAGGAGGATCCTGAAAGTGATCTTCCTAGTGAGGACAGCCATGTGTTGCGTACAGGTACCCTGGCACACATGGCTGACTTCATGTTAGGATGCCTTTCTCGTGACCCTCGCGTTAGACGCATTCTGGCCACTATGGATTACTGGGTGTACACACTGCTCGACCCATGGTATAAGGAGAACCTTTCCACTCTCATACCCGAAGAGGAAAGGGGTTCGAGAGTGATGCTATACCACAGGACCCTAGTGGACAAACTGATGGTAAAATTCCCATCCGACAGCGCTAGTGGCAGAAGGCGCAGTTCCGAGGGCCAGGTAGCAGGGGAGACGCGGAGATCAGGCAGCATATACAGCGCAGGCAGGGGAACACTCTCCAAGGCCTTTGCCAGCTTTCTGGCTCCCCAGCAAGACTGTGTCACCGCTCCCCAGTCAAGGCTGAGTCGGCGGGAGCACTGTAAAAGGATGGTGAGGGAGTACGTAGCCGATCGCACGACCGTCCTCCGTGACGCCTCTGCTCCGTACAACTACTGGGTGTCGAAGCTGGACACGAGGCCTGAACTCCCGCTGTATGCCCTGGAGGTGCTTGCTTGCCCTGCGGCTAGCGTCTTGTCAGAGAGGGTGTTTAGTGCGGCTGGGGGAATCATCACGGATAAGCGTACCCGCCAGTCAACTGACAGTGCCGACAGGCTTACACTCATAAAGATGAACAAAGCCTGGATTTCCCCAGACTTCCCTTCTCCACCAGCGGACAGCAGCGGTACCTAAACAATCCGTAGGCTGCACCCACGGATGGAAGCATCGTTCTCTATCACCATAAAAAACGGGGACCTTTTAGCTTCATCAATCTGTGTATTATATTCATCCTCCTCCTCCAGCTCCTCCTCCTGAAACCTCACGTAATCATGCCGAACGGGCAATTTTTCTTAGGCCCACAAGGCTCAGTCATATTACTTTTGTAAACAATGTTTATACGTTTCAATTGTCATTAAAGTGTTGAAACTTGCACCTGAACCAATTTTTATTTTAACTGGGCTGCCTCCAGGCCCAGTTACAAATTAAGCCACAGTAACCAAAGCGATTAATGGGTTTCACCTGCCCTCTTGGTTGGGCATGGGCAATTTTTCTGAGGTACATTAGTACTGTTAGTACACCAATTTTTTTGGGCCCTCGCCTACAGTGTAATCCTAGTAATTTTTATGGGCTTCGCCTGCACTCATGGTACAGCAAGGTGTGTGGGGTTGTCCTACACTTTTGCTACATAAATGTAACTGGGGCCTTGTCTATACTGCAACTACTGAAATGTGAAAGACTGTTATACCCCTAAACTGCTGCAACGGGAATGTTACTGTGGCCTGTCTTGACTGCTACTACTACTGAAATGGAACTAATACTGTGCTCCCCCTATACTGCTGCTAGTGATATGTTACTGGGGCCTGTATAGACTGCTACTACTGAAATGGAATTAATACTGTGCTCCCCCTATACTGCTGCTAGTGATATGTTACTGGGGCCTGTCTAGACTGCAACTACTACTGAAATGGAACTAATACTGTGCTCCCCCCTATACTGCTGCTAGTGATATGTTACTGGGGCCTGTCTTGACTGCTACTGTTACTGAAATGGAACTAATACTGTGCTCCCCCTATACTGCTGCTAGTGATATGTTACTGGGGCCTGTCTAGACTGCTTCTACTATTGAAATGGAACTCATACTGTGCTCCCCCTATACTGCTGCATCGGAATTGTTACTGGGGCCTGTCTTGACTGCTACTACTACTGAAATGTTACTACTACAGGCCTTTGGCTATACTTCTGCCACGGAATTGTTACAGGGCCTTGTCTATTCTGCTACAACTGAAATGGAACTAATACTGTGCTCCCCCTATACTGCCGCTAGTGATATGTTACTGGGGCCTCTCTATACTGCTACTACTGAAATGTTACTAATACTAGGCTCTCCCTATACTGCTGCCACGGAATTGTTACTGGGGCCTGTCTATTCTGCTACTACTGAAATGCTGCTAATACTAGCCTCTGCGCAGCCTGACTAGGGCTTGCATTGTGGGCCGAAGCCAACTTGCATTTCTTCTCGCATTCCATCAGTTCTAAGGGAGTCACTGCAATGGGATATATTTATGTACCGTCGGTGGGTTCCAGGGAGCCACCCATTCTTTTGGGTGCACGCAGACATACCATAGTGGAGTTCGTCCTATCTGTGACAAATCTTAATTACCCAGACTGACTGGGGCATGCAGTGTGGGCCGAAGCCAACCTGCATTTCTTCTGACGTGCCATCAGCTATGAGGGGTACTGCAATGTGATTCATTTATGTACCGTCGGTGGCTTCCTGGGACCCACCCCTGCTGTGGGTGCACACAGACTTCCCATAGCGGAGTTCTACCTGCCTGTGACTATGAAAATAACCCAGCCTGCGTGACTAGGGCTTGCAGTATGGCCCGAAGCCAACCTTCCTTTCTTCTCGCGTTACCTCAGCTTTAAGGGAGGCACTGCAATGGTATTTTTTTTTGGTACCGTCGGTAGATTCCTCGGAGCCACCCCTGCTGTGGGCGCACATTTAGTTCCCATCGCGGTACTTTACCTGTCTGCCACTAAGACACTGAGTGACTTGGAAAGGGGGCATAGTGCAGATGGCTTTCCCCTTGCAGTGTCGATTGAGCCAGCTGACACCTAGACAGAATGAACACTGTGTGGGCACATGGATTGCCCATCGCTACGTAACTCTCGGCGACATTTGCATCTCCTGACGGAGGTGACACAGGATTGTAATGAAGATCGAACGTCGATTTGTCAGTGATTCTCAACTGCATTGTGGGCTATCGCCCCGCCCCTTTTAAAGAGGGTCGCTACCTGGCCCTGCCAACCCTCTGCAGTGTGTGCCTCCGGTTCCTCCTCATCACAGAGGCAATTATAAATTGACATGAGGGTGGTGTGGCTATGAAGTGAGCGGTTGGCATGGGGGCAGCTGAAGGGAGCGCAGTGACACTTTTGTGTGTGCAGCAGACGCTGGGTCGTGTGGGGCGGTTGGGCAGCATGTTACCCAGGAGAAGTGGCAGCGGAGTGTCATGCAGGCAGCGATTGTGCTTTGTTGGAGGTAGTGTGGTGCTTAGCTAAGGTATGCCTTGCTAATGAGGGTTTTTTAGAAGTAAAAATTGTTTGGGGGGGCTCTCTTGCCGCTATTGTGCCTTAATAGTGGGACCTGGGAACTTGAGATGCAGCCCAACATGTAGCCCCTTGCCTGCCCTATCCGTTTCTGTGTCGTTCTTATCACTTTCTTGAATTGCCCAGATTTTCACAAATGAAAACCTTAGCGGAGCATAGGTCCCATACAAAAATGCTTAGGTCGCCCATTGACTTGTTGCATTGACTGTTACAGCTGTGGCAGAGGAGAACGATCTTTATGCTGACAGTGCGGGGGGGGGGGGGTCTCACTCTTGCCACTATTGTGGCTTAATAGTGAGACCTCGGAGCCCGAAATGCAGCCCTGCATGTTGCTCCTCGCCTGCCCTATCCATTTCTGTGTTTTTTACATGACTTTGGTGATTTGCTAAGAATGAAAACCTTAGCGGAGCACCAGTCATATACAAAAATGCTTGAGTCGCCCATTGACTTCAATGGGGTTTGTTACTCGAAACGAACCCTCGAGCATCGCGGGAAGTTTGACTCGAGTAACGAGCACCCGAGCATTTTGGTGCTCGCTCATCTCTAATAGCAACCAATCACAGCACAGCTTTCCTGTTGCCTCAGCAGTATAATATATAGCAACCAATCACAGCACAGCTTTCATGTTACCTCAGCAGTATAAGAAATAGCAACCAATCACAGCACAGCTTTCATTTTATCTCAGAATTCTCAATATCCAGCAATTGTCTTGCAAAACGTTCGGCGGATGCATCATTTTGTAGTTGAATACGCTTGCTCGTAATGCCTTTTGCTTTCGTGCTTGAGATGGAAATCAAACGATCTTTGTCTGGGGGGAAAAACTATCGATGATTCTCGCACGCGCACCACCTATCGTAGGATAGATCTACTATGCCAGTAATCTTCCCAGGAGTGTACTCAACATCTTCCCAAGTTTCATGGCGATTATATGAATGGTGTAGGAATGCATAAAGGACTAACAGACAGACAGACATACATTCATTTTTATATATATATATATATATATATATATATATGACATCAGGAAGTGAGAGAATTAGATTCCGTATGTAAAATTTGAAGGCTAATTCTTTTGTGCTTAGAATTGAATAATCGAGTTGGGACCCATTAACTTTTCCTATTTATGACATAATCAATGCTCGTGCAAATTTTTTGGCGCTTAGAATTGAATATTCGAGTTGGAACCCATTAACTTTTCCTATTTATGACATAATCAATGCTCGTGCAAATTTTTTGGCGCTTAGAATTGAATAATCGAGCTGGAACCCATTAGCTTTTCCTATTTATAACATAATCAATGCTCGGGCCAAATTTCAAGTTTCTATGACATCAGGAAGTTAGATAATTAGATTACATATGTAAAATGTGGACGCTAATTCTTTTGCGCTTAGAATTGAATAATCGAGTTGGGACCTATTAACTTTTTCTATTTATGACATAATCAATGCTCGTGCCAAATTTTAAGTTTCTATGACATGGAAATCAAACGATCTTTGTCTGGGGGGCATAACTGTTGACGATGCTCGCACGAGCACCACCTATCGTAGGCTAGATGTACTATGCCAGTAATCTTCCCAGGAGTGTACTCAACAACTTCCCAAAGTTTCATGGCGATTATATGAATGGTGTAGTAATGCATAAAGTACTAACAGACAAACATACATTCATTTTTATATATAGAGAGATGACATCAGGAAGTGAGAGAATTGGATTCCATACGTAAAATTTGGATGCTAATTCTTTTGCGCTTAGAATTGAATAATCGAGTTGCGACCTATTAGCTTTTCCTATTTATGACATAATCAATGCTCGTGCCAAATTTCATGTTTCTACGACATCGGGAAGTGAGAGAATTAGTGGCAATGATGGAAATCGAACGATCCACATGGGGGCGTAACTGTCGACGATGCTCGCATGAGCGCCAATTATCATAGCATAGATGTACTATGCCAGTAATCTTCCCAGGAGTGTGCTCAACAACTTCCCAAAGTTTCATGGCGATCGGATGAATGGTATAGTAGCGCATAAAGGACAAACAGACAGACACAGAGACACACACGCATACATTCAATTTTATATATATAGATCAATGCCCGTGCCAAATTACATCGGGAAGTGAGAGAATTAGATTCCGTACGTAAAATTTGGACGCTAATTCTTTAGCGCTTAGAATTAAAAAATCGAGTTAGGGCCCATTAACTTTTCCTATTTATGACATAATCAATGCTCATGCCAAATTTCATGTTTCTATGACATCGGGAAGTGAGACAATTAGATTCCGTACGTAAAATTTGGATGTTAATTCTTTAGCGCTTAGTATTAAAAAATCGAGTTAGGACCCATTAACTTTTCCTATTTATGACACAATCAATGCTCGTGTCAAATTTCAAGTTTCTATTACATTGGGAAGTGAGAGAATTAGATTCCGTACGTAAAATTTAGATGCTAATTTTTTTGTGCTTAGAATTGAATAATCGAGTTGGGACCCATTAACTTTTCCTATTTATGACATAATCAATGCTCGTGCCAAATTTCAAGTTTCTGTGACATTGGGAAGTGATGGAATTAGATTCCGTACGTAAATTTGGACGCTAATTTTTTTGTGCTTAGAATTTAATAATCGAGTTGGGAGCTTTTAACTTTTCCTATTTCTGACATAATCAATGCTCATGCCAAATTTCAAGTTTCTATGACTTTGAAAAATGAGAGAATTAGATTCCGTACGTAAAATTTGGGCGCTAATTCTTTTGTGCTTAGAATTAAATTTTCGAGTTGGGACCCTTTAGCTTTTTGTATTTATGACATAATCAATGCTCGTGCCAAATTTCAAGTTTTTATGACATTGGGAAGTGAGAGAATTAGATTCTGTACGTAAAATTTGGACGCTAATTCTTTGGCGCTTAGAATTGAATAATCGAGTTGGGACCCATTAGCTTTTCCTATTTATGACATAACCAATGCTCGTGCCAAATTGCAGGCTTCTATGACATTGGGAAGTGAGAGAATTAGATTCCGTACGTAAAATGTGGACGCTAATTCTTTGGCGCTTAGAAGTGAATAATCGAGTTGGGACCCATTAGCTTTTCCTATTTATGACATAATCAATGCTCGTGCCAAATTTTATGTTTCTACGACATCGGGAAGTGAGAGAATTAGTGGCAATGATGGAAATCGAACGATCTACGTGGGGGGGGGGGCGTAACTGTCGATGACGCTCGCACACGCGCCATTTATCATAGCATACATGTACTATGCCTATAATCTTCCCAGGAGTGTAGTCAACAACTTCCCAGAGTTTCATGTCGATCGGATGAATGGTGTAGTAGCGCATAAACGACAAACAGACAGACACACAGACAGACAGACACATACATTCAATTTTATATATACAGATATATATATATAGTAGCAAAAGTAGCTAAGAACAAGAACAGCATAGATAGAGAAAATCCAAGAGTCATACCTTCTGATGAGGAACCATATTACACTGCCCTGTATACCCCCTCTACCAAATGCTCCCACCTCCAGTCACAAGAAAAGCCCCAAGACCGAAGGAGACAGGAGATAAAAGGGAGGTGAATGAAGAAGCAGAAGGATGGGATCGTCAGGTCTCAACTCATACTAGGAAAGCCCGGATAAATAAAGAAGCGCCTTTTCCTCAGACCTTCCAGCATTCAGACTCTCCAGTCAGGACACTGCCTTTGCGGGAAGTTATTACCCCCAGAGGAGATCAGACATTGGTGAATGTGCCCTTCAGCAGCCCGGACTTGTTAAACTAGAAAAACAACACCCCTTCCTTCACAGAGAAGCCTCAGCCTGTAACCCATTTGGTGACCAGTATTATCCAGACTCATAAGCCCACTTGGTTAGACTGTCAACAGTTAATGATTACTCTGTTTAAAATGGAAGAAACAAGAAGGGTAGATTAAGCTGCCCGCAAATGGTTAGAGGAGAATTACCCAGATGGTGAAGATACTGTGAGATATGTTAGCGCTATATATTATGCTAAGGATCCTAAATCATGACGGGCAGAAGGAGAGACTAGTAAGCAACTGAATGGCCATGGATGGCTATCTGGAAGATGCAGATAATCAGAGAATGGTGAATGCTGCTTTAGTAATAGTATGCAGCTGGAGATATAAGAAGATAGTTCCAGAAACAGGAAAGTTTTGCAGGCATGAATGCTACTTAACTGCCGGAGATAGCTACTAAGACATAGTAACATAGTATGTTAGGCTGAATGGAGACAATGTCTATCTAGTTCAGCCTGTTTCCACCCCCCCCCCCTTTGTTGATCCAGAGCAAGGCAAAAAAAACCTCAATGAGTCAGAAGCCAATTTAGCCCATTTGTGTGAAAAATTCCTTCCTGACTCCATAATGGCAGTCAGAATAATCTCCGGATCAACGTTTGAAAGTTCCCACCCAACTTTCAAGACCCGTGTCAACAACTCCACTGGTTATTTAATGTCTATATGTCTATATCCTGTAATATCATAGCGCTCTAGAAAGACATCTAGTCCCCCCTTAAACTCCTCTATGTAGATATTAGGAGGGTGCTCCTGGGAGAATCAGATACAAAAAGCAAAATGTTGGTGTGTAGAGTAGATTGAACTTACCCGGTGAATAGCAGGGCCTGTATGAACCCCACTATCACCTCCACATCCAAGTACGCTTGTAAAATGTATATACACGAAATACACCACGTCCCACTAATCCAGAGGGGCTAGATCTGGAGAGCTGCTAATAATGTGGGTCCTACTACCAGGCAGCTTCTAATAAAGAAGCTTTTTCTAGTTTTGGAACTTATCAGTTCACTGGAGCCATCACTCTCTTAAGAAGCGCTGAGCTTTTGTCTTTTTGCACTTGTGTGCATATTTATATCTATCTTAAACTCCTCTATAGATCCTGCCATCACCACATCCTCAGGCAGAGAGTTCCACAATCTCACTGCTCTTACAGTAAAGAACCCCCTTCTGTGTTGGTGATGAAACCTGCTTTCTTCTAGACGTAGCGGATGCCCTCCTGTTACCGTCACAGTCCTGGGTATAAACAGATCATGGGAGAGATCCTTGTATCGTCCCCTAACGTATTTTTACATAGTCATTTGGTCGCCCCTTAATCGACTTTTTTCCAGGGTAAATAATCCCAATTTTAATAGCCTTTCTGGGTATTCCAGGCCTCCCATTCCATTTATTAATTTATTTTTCCTTTGTGCCATATTCCCCCCCCCCCCCCCATCATTTTCAATGGTTTCTCTTGCATTACTTGTTAATGGGCCTGTGCTTTCAGCTCAAATCCTTAAACTGTTTATGAATTGCATAATAGTTTAGGGTTATTTTTGCTCTTTTTGACAATCAGTCTTTCTGCCTCCTCCTTGGCAGTTTTGATCCTTTCCTAACATATTTACTTAATCTCCCTGTATGTTTTTAGCGCTTTTTCACTGCCTTCTTGTTTTAATAATATTAACTGATTCTTTTTTTTTGCTTATTGCCCCCTTTACAGTCTTGTTGAACCACATTGGCTTCCTTCAACTTGTAGCTCTTTTATTTTTAAAGCGTAAGAACTGCTCACATGAGTTAATTAGGATGTTTCTAAATTTCTCCCATTTCGTGCCTGTACTGTTATTTTTGAAGACGTTGTCCCAATTAATGTTGCCAAGAGTAATGAGCTGATAAAATTTTGCTTTACTAAAGTTTAGCTTTTTTGTCACTCCCTAATAAGGCTTCCTATTGGATGACAGCTGGAATTTAATTATATTGTGGTCACTATTTCCCAAGTGTCCCTCAACCTGCACCCCCATTATTCAGTCCGGTTTGTTAGTTAATAATAAGTCCAGAGTGGCCCTCCCTCTAGTTAGCTCCCGCACAAGTTTGGTAAGGTAGTTATCTTAAATTGTTCTCAAGAACTTATCGCCCTTGCGAGATTTGCAGGTGTTGTCTTCCCATATTATATCTGGATAATTAACCCCTTAGTGATGGCTATATTGTCTTTTTACGTCTTGGCTTTGTGGGTTTTAATCCTCATGGCTGTAAAAATACGCTCGCCCTGAGGATTAATGCCGTGGGGCCTCTGGACGTGAAAGCTCCATGCTGTTGGCTGCCGGTGGTAGACAACAACCTGGAGCTGTCAGAGGGGCCGCGACCAGTGACCCATGGTCGCGCGACAGCTGATATCCATCGGATAACGGTAATCGCACAAAAATGGTAAAAAGTTAAATAAAGTAAAAAATTCAGCTCCCCCATGGATTGGATCCATGATGGGAACTGAAAGTACTCACCTCTGTCATATGCAATGTCCTGCGACGTTCTGGTCCTTCCAAGACCTTACATCTCCTTTTGCATATGCGTGCCAGATGTAAACATCAGGCATGTGCGCATTAGGGCTCGCATCCCGGAAAATTTTAAATCTCTCTGGCTCCCGGCTACCATGTGTAGCCGAGAACAGAGAGATATCACTGGGAACTGCTGTACATAGTTCCCGATCACATGATCGCCGTTATCCACTGGATAACTGCGATCATTTACAGTAAAAAAAAGTGTAAAAAAAAAAAAAGGATCATAACCAAGGGAAGATGAATTGCATACCTAAGGCCCCCAGATTTATCTGTAGACCTTACTCCGGCTTCTGCGTACGCGCCCATTAACAAAATGGTGGACGCATTTGCAAACCTGCGGATATCCAGGGTAATTTAAAATCTCCCTGCTCCTGGCTACCAAACATAGCAAAGAGCCTGGGGATTTCACAGGGGCCCGCGGTACGCTGTCTCTGGTCATGTGATCGCTGCTATCCAATGGATAACGGCGATCACGTAAAAGTAAAAAAAGTAATAAATTTCACATTCTATCAGGGATCTGAACCATGAGGGGAGGTGAAATTACTCAAGAGCACCAGCAATGTCCCCCAATGGGATCTTTATCTGCGGACCTTTTCCCAACTTCAGCGCCACAATGGCAGACATAAGCACAGAAGTGGGTTAGGACCCGGGAAATTTAAAATCTCCTCGCTATTATAGAAAAAAAACTGTCTTTAACCCCTGCAGCATTGGTGTATGTATGGAGGGGGATTGTGCGGTGATCTTCCTCCATACATCGTGGCTGCCAGCTATTTTTTACAGCCGACCCACGGCAGCAACAGCTCCAATAAGCCGCGGGGCTGATCTGAGCTGTTAACCTTTTAAAGGCTGCTGTAAATTCTTACAGCAGAATTTAAATCCCCTGGACCCCCCCACGATGAGATGGCAGGTAGTGGTGTGGGTGTCATGGCAGCTGGGGACCTTCTGAAAGGTCCCAGGGCTGTCATGGCAGAAGCCAATCAAGCCATACCCCAATCCCAGTATGATATAATACCATTGCATTACATCATACTGCAGGAGTATCAAAGCATTGCAAGTTGTTGTCCCTTCTGGGGACTAAAAAAAAGTAAAGTAAGATGAATAAAGTTTTACTAATTATTTAAAAAAAAGTAATAAAAGTTTTAAAAAATCTTTGTTTGTCATATTTAAACTGAAGAATCTAAAGAATGAAACAAAAAATACATATTTGGTTTCACTGTATCCTTAAAAGTCCAATCTAGCAAAGTAACGCATTATTTACCCCGCACGATGAACGTTGTAAGAAAAAAAATAAAGAACGCCAGAAATGCGCTTTTTTTGATCAAAAAATCATATGTAGTCCAAAATGGTACCAATGCAAACTGCAGGGTGGCCCGCAAAAAATTTGCCATAGCACAACTATGTGGACGAAAAAATAAAAAAGCTATTGCACGCAGAAGATGGCAGCAGAAAGTAATTTTTAAAAATTCAATATTACAGCAAAAAAAACCAATATAAGTTTGTTAGCGTAGTAATCATAGAATTAAGTAATCCCATTATCATATTATTTTTTGTTGTAGTTTGTGTGCCGTAGAAACAAGACACACCGATAGATGGCGGAATTTCCTTTTTTTCCATTTCTCTCCACTTAGTATTTCTGAAACGTTTTCCAGTACATTATAGGGTACATAACATAGTACTATTGAAAAATACAACTCATCCCGCAAAAATCATGCCCTCATATAGCTACGTTGATGGATAAATAAAGGAGTTACATTTTTAAAAGGGAGAGGTAAAAAAGGAGAAAAAAAACATGGTCACTAAGGAGTTAAATTAAAATGATATATTTGCAAAAATATGAAATGCTATTTTTCCTCCTCTAAATTGCATTAACTCCTGAAAAGAAACTATAGGTCAAAAATGCTCATGATACCCCTCAGTGAATACATTAAGGGGTGTAGTTTTTAAAATGGGGTCATTTGTGGGGGTATCTATCATTCTGACACCTATGAGCCTTTCCAATCTTGGCTTGGTGCAGGAAAACAGTGTTCCTCAAAATGTTAATAATAGAGATGAGCGAGCACCAAAATGCTCGGGTGCTCGTTACTCGAGACAAAATTTTCGCGATGCTCGAGGGTTCGTTTCGAGTAACGAACCCCATTGAAGTCAATGGGCGACCCAAGCATTTTTGTATATCGCCAATGCTCGCTAAGGTTTTCATTACTGAAAATCTGGGCAATTCAAGAAAGTGATGGGAACGACACGGCAACGGATAGGGCAGGAGAGGGGCTACATGTTGAGCTGCATCTCAAGTTCCCAGGTCCCACTATTAAGCCACAATAGCGGCAAGAGTGCCCCCCCTTCCCAACAATTTTTACTTCTGAAAAACCCTCATTAGCAAGGCATACCTTAGCTAAGCACCACACTACCTCCAACAAAGCACAATCACTGCCTGCATGACACTCCGCTGCCACTTCTCCTGGGTTACATGCTGCCCAACCCCCCCCCCCCCCCCGCACGACCCAGTGTCCACAGCACACACCAAAGTGTCCCTGTGCAGCCTTCAGCTGCCCTCATGCCACACGCTGGCCTCATAGCCACACCACACTCATGTCTATTTATAAGTGCGTCTGCCATGAGGAGGAACCGCAGGCACACACTGCAGAGGGTTTGCACGGCCAGGCAGCGACCCTCTTTAAAAGGGGCGGGGCGATAGCCCATAATGCTGTACAGAAGCAATGAGAAATCCAATCCTGTGCCACCTCCATCAGGAGCTGCAAACGTGGGCATAGCAATGGGGAACCCATGTGTCACACACTATTCATTCTGTCAAGGTGTCTGCATGCCCCAGTCAGACCGGCAGGTGCAACTCCGCAATGGGAATTCCGTGTGCACCCACAGCATAGTGGCTCCCTGGAACCCACCGGCTATACATAAATGTATCCCATTGCAGTGCCCAGCACAGCTGAGGTAACGTCCGATTAAATGCAGGTGGTCTTCGGCCCACACTGCATGCCCCAGTCAAACTGGGGTTTTTAATACATAGACACTGGCAGGTACAAATCCCTAATGTGAAGTCCCTGTGGACACACAGCATGGGTGGCTCCCTGGAACCAACTGGCGGTACATAAATATATCCCATTGCATTGCCCATCACAGCTGAGCTAACGTCAGATGAAATGCAGGTGGGCTTCGGCCCACACTGCATGCCCCAGTCAGACTGGGGTTCTTTAGAAGTGGACACATGGAGTTACAACTCCGTGTGGACCGACAGCATGGGTGGCTCCCTGGAACCCACCGGCGGTACATAAATATATCCCATTGCAGTGCCCAGCACAGCTGAGGTAACGTCAGCTTTAATGCAGGTGGGCTAAAAATTACTAGGATTACAATGTAGGCGAGGGCCCCAAAAAATTGGTGTACCAACAGTACGCATGTACCCATGCCCAACCAAGAGGGCAGGTGAAACCCATTAATCGCTTTGGTTAATGTGGCTTAATTTGTAACTAGGCCTGGAGGCAGCCCAGTTAAAATAAAAATTGGTTCAGGTGCAAGTTTCAACGCTTTATTGAATTGAGAATTGAAACGTATAAATATTGTTTACAAAAGTTATATGACTGAGCCTTGTGGGCCTAAGAAAAATTGCCCGTACGGCGTGATTACGTCAGGTTTCAGGAGGAGGAGCAGGAGAAGGAGGATGAATATTATACACAGATTGATGAAGCTAAAAGGTCCCCCCCGTTTTTGATGGTGATAGAGAACGATGCTTCCATCCGCGGGTGCAGCCTACGTATTGCTTAGGTATCGCTGCTGTCCGCTGGTGGAGAAGAGAACTCTGGGGAAATCCAGGCTTTGTTCATCTTTATGATTGTAAGCCTGTCGGCACTGTCGGTTGACAGGTGGGTACGCTTATCCGTGATGATTCCCTCAGCCGCACTAAACACACTCTCTGACAAGATGCTAGCCGCAGGACAAGCAAGCACCTCCAGGGCATACAGCGCGAGTTCAGGCCTCATGTCCAGCTTCGACACCCAGTAGTTGTAGGGGGCATAGGCGTCACGGAGGACGGTCGTGCGATCGGCTACGTACTCCCTCACCATCCTTTTACAGTGCTCCCGCCGACTCAGCCTTGACTGGGGAGCGGTGCCACAGTCTTGCTGGGGAGCCATAAAGCTGTCAAAGGCCTCGGACAGTGTTCCCCTGCCTGTGCTGTACATGCTGCCTGATCTCTGCGCCTCCCCTGCTACCTGGCCCTCGGAACTGCGACTTCTGCCACTAGCGCTGTCGGATGGGAATTTTACCATCAGTTTGTCCGTCAGGGGCCTGTGCTATAGCATCACTCTCGAACCCCTTTCCTCTTCGGGTATGAGTGGAAAGGTTCTCCTTATACCGTGGGTCGAGCAGTGTGTACACCCAGTAATCCGTAGTGGCCAGAATGCATGTAACACGAGGGTCTCGAGAAAGGCATCCAAACATGAAGTCAGCCATGTGTGCCAGGGTACCTGTACGCAACACATGGCTGTCCTCACTAGGAAGATCACTTTCAGGATCCTCCTCCTCCTCCTCCTCACGCCATACACGCTGAAAGGATGACAGGCAAGCAGCATGGGTACCCTCAGCAGTGGGCCAAGCTGTCTCTTCCCCCGCCTCCTCATGCTCCTCCTCCTCCTCCTCAACGCGCTGAGATATAGACATGAGGGTGCTCTGACTATCCAGCGACATACTATCTTCCCCCGACTCCGTTTCGGAGTGCAAAGCGTCTGCCTTTATGCTTTGCAGGCATAGCAGAGGAATGGTGACACTAATGATTGCAGCATCGCCGCTCACCTTGTGGGTAGACTCCTCAAAGTTTCCAAGGACCTGGCAGATGTCTGCCAACCAGGCCCACTCTTCTGTAAAGATTTGAGGAGGCTGACTCCCACTACGCCGCCCATGTTGGAGTTGGTATTCCACTATAGCTCTACGCTGCTCATAGAGCCTGGCCAACATGTGGAGTGTAGAGTTCCACCGTGTGGGCACGTCGCACAGCAGTCGGTGCACTGTCAGATTAAACCAATGTTGCAGGGTGCGCAGGGTGGCAGCGTCCATCTTGGACTTGCGGAAATGTGCGCTGAGCCGGCGCACCTTTCCGAGCAGGTCTGACAAGCGTGGGTAGCTTTTCAGAAAGCGCTAAACCACCAAATTAAAGATGTGGGCCAGGCATGGCATGTGCGTGAGGCTGCCGAGCTGTAGAGCCGCCACCAGGTTACGGCCGTTGTCACACACGACCATGCCCGGTTGGAGGCTCAGCGGTGAAAGCCAGCGGTCGGTCTGCTCTGTCAGACCCTGCAGCAGTTCGTGGGCCGTGTGCCTCTTCTCTCCTAAGCTGAGTAATTTCAGCACGGCCTGCTGACGCTTGGCCACCGCTGTGCTGCCACGCCGCGTGACACCGACTGCTGGCGACGTGCTGCTGCTGACACATCTTGATTGCGAGACAGAGGTTGCGTAGGAGGAGGAGGGTGGTTTAGTGGAGGAAGCATACACCGCTGCAGATACCAGCACTGAGCTGGGGCCTGCAATTCTGGGGGTGGGTAGGACGTGAGCGTTCCCAGGCTCTGACTCGGTCCCAGCCTCCACTAAATTCACCCAATATGCCGTCAGGGAGATATAGTGGCCCTGCCCGCCTGTGCTTGTCCACGTGTCCGTTGTTAAGTGGACCTTGGCAGTAACCGCGTTGGTGAGGGCGTGTACAATGTTGCGGGAGATGTGGTCATGCAGGGCTGGGATGGCACATCGGGAAAAGTATTGGCGACTGGGAACCAAGTAGCACGGGGCCGCCGCCGCCATCATGTTTTTGAAAGCCTCCGTTTCCACAAGCCTATACTGCAGCATCTCCAGGCTGATCAATTTGGCTATGTGCACGTTTAACGCTTGAGCGTGCGGGTGCGTGGCTGCGTACTTGCGCTTGCGCTCCATCACTTGTGCTAGTGACGGCTGGACGGTGCACTGAAAGACATTGCTGGATGGGGCCGAGGACAGCGGAGGTGAGGGTGTGGGTGCAGGTCCTGAGACGGTAGTGCCTGTGTCCTGAGAGGGGGGTTTGATCTCAGTGGCAGGTTGGGGCACAGGGGGAGAGGCAGTGGTGCAAACCGGAGGTGGTGAACGGCCTTCGTCCCACCTTGTGGGGTGCTTGGCCATCATATGTCTGCGCATGCTTGTGGTGGTGAGGCTGGTGGTGGTGGCTCCACGGCTGATCTTGGCGCGACAAACCTTGCACACAACAGTTCGTCGGTCGTCTGCACTCAGTGAAAAACTGCCACACTTTTGAGCACCTCGGCCTCTGCAGGGTGGCATGGAGCGAGGGGGCGCTTTGGGAAACAGTTGGTGGATTATTTGGTCTGGCCCTGCCTCTACCCCTGGCCACCGCACTGCCTTTTTCAATCTGCCCTGCTGCTGCACTTGCCTCCCCCTCTGAAGACCTGTCCTCAGTAGGCTTAGCAAACCAGGTGGGGTCAGTCACCTCATCGTCCTGCTGCTCTTCCTCCGAATCCTCTGTGTGCTCCTCCCTCGGACTTACTGCAATTACTACTACCTGAGTGATAGACAACTGTGTCTCATCGTCGTCGTCCTCCTCACCCACTGAAAGCTCTTTAGACAGTTGCCGGAAGTCCTCAGCCTCATCCCCCGGACCCCGGGAACTTTCCAAAGGTTGGGCATCGGTCACGACAAACTCCTCCGGTGGAAGAGGAACCATTGCTGCCCATTCTGGGCAGGGGCCCGAGAACAGTTCCTGGGAGTCTGCCTGCTCCTCAGAATGTGTCATTGTAATGGAGTGAGGAGGCTGGGAGGAAGGAGGAGCAGCAGCCAGAGGATTCAGGGTTGCAGCAGTGGACGGCGTAGAACTCTGGGTGGATGATAGATTGCTGGATGCACTTTCTGCCATCCACGACAGGACTTGCTCACACTGCTCATTTTCTAATAAAGGTCTACCGCGTGGACCCATTAATTGTGAGATGAATCTGGGGACGCCAAAAACGTGCCTCTCTCCTAATCCCGCAGCAGTCGGCTGCGATATACCTGGATCAGGAGCTCGGCCTGTGCCCACACCCTGACTTGGGCCTCCGCGTCCTCGCAGGCATCCACGTCCTCTAGGCCTACCCCTACCCCTCAGCATGGTGTATTACCAGTAGTGCAGAAACAGAACGCTGTAATTAAATGTGCCGCTTATTGGCCTGTGGTTGGAGGCTGACTTCGCTTACGGAACGCACAGCAGAGCCAGGAAAGAATTTTGCGCAAGCCTGTAGTGAGACGTAGGTGCGTATGACTGAGCTAGTGGAATTCACAGCACAGAAGCAGTCAAGTGTCCAAAGGCCACTAGTAGGCCTTAAGTATTTTGCTTCTATTTTTTTAAAGGCTGAGCTGAGACAGCAGACAGATACTGTAGGTAGTGTATATATGTATACTGTTTCCCTCTGGACGGGATGACGGCGGTGATGTAACGGGCAACGCAGAGCTAGGAAACAATTTTGTGCAAGCCTGCTGTAACACTTAGCTGCGTATTAATTAGGACTACTACCCCCAGCAGAGACGCAGTACACTCAAGACGGTCACAGGCAGCCCAAAGATAGTATTTTTCCCAAATTTGTTTGAAAAAGCCCACTGCCTTTATAGACAGTATATCTCTTTCACCTTTCCCACTGTCCCTGCCTCACCAGTACTGGCCCTATACTACGTAAAATTACTGCAGACTGTTTCCCTCTGGACGGGATGACGGCGGTGATGTAACGGGCAACGCAGAGCCAGGAAACAATTTTGCGCAAGCCTGCTCTAACACTTAGCTGCGTAATAATTAGGACTACTACCCCCAGCAGAGACGCAGTACACTCAAGACGATCACAGGCAGCCCAAAGATAGTATTTTTCCCAAATTTGTTTGAAAAAGCCCACTGCCTTTATAGACAGTATATCTCTTTCACCTTTCCCACTGTCCCTGCCTCACCAGTACTGGCCCTATACTATGTAAAATTACTGCAGACTGTTTCCCTCTGGACGGGATGACGGCGGTGATGTAACGGGTAACCCAGAGCCAGGAAACAATTTTGCGCAAGCCTGCTGTAACACTTAGCTGCGTAATAATTAGGACTGCTACCCCCAGCAGAGACGCAGTACACTCAAGACGGTCACAGGCAGCCCAAAGATAGTATTTTTCCCAAATTTGTTTGAAAAAGCCCACTGCCTATATAGACAGTATATCTCTCTCCCTGCCTCACCAGTACTGGCCCTATACTATGTACAATGACTGCAGACTGAGGACGCAATGCTCTGCACGCCCGATATACAAAAAAAAAATGTGCAACACTGCTAAAAGCAGCCTCAACAGTACTGCACACGGTCAGATGTGGCCCTAAGAAGGACTGTTGGGGTTCTTGAAGCCTAATATTACACCTAACACTCTCCCTATAGCAGCAGCAGCATCAGCAGCACTTTCCCTGATCTATGTCAGAATGCATCTGTGGCGAGCCGCGGGCGGGGCAGATTTTAATACTCGGGTGTCACCTGATCTCCCCAGCCACTCACTGCAGGGGGGTGGTATAGGGTTGGAACGTCACAGGAGGAAGTTGTAATGCCTTCCCTGTCTTTCTATTGGCCAGAAAAGCGCGCAAATGTCTCAGAGATGAAAGTGAAAGTAACTCGAGCATCGCGTGGTGTTCATCTTGAGTAACGAGCATCTCAAACACCCTAATACTCGAACGAGCATCAAGCTCAGAGTACGTTCGCTCATCTCTAGTTAATAATCATTGTTAAATTTGTATGTATCCTAAATGGTTAAAAAAAAACTAAAGTTTTTCAAATGTGCTTCCAGAATAAACAGATGGAAATATAAGTCTTATTAAAAATTTGTACATTATATTTGTACATATTTGAGATATTGCAGTTGAAATGTGAAAAAAAGACAAGTTTTTCAAAATTTCCCAATTTTGGCGCTTTTAATAAATATACACAAATTCTATCAGTATATTTTTACCACCTAAATGAAGTACAATATGTGGCGAAAAAACAATGTCAGAATCACTTGTATATGCAAAGCCTTACGGAGTTATTCTATGTTAAGTGACACGTCAGATTTCCAAAATTTGGCTCCGTCACTAAGGCGCAAACAGGCTTCGTTACTACGGGGTTAATCAGCTTTTTTGGTACAGCACACATAGGAATGAAGACTTGCTCCACAAAATGGATACCCCTGTTTGTCCCGTGTTCAGAGACATACCCATTGTGGCCCTAATCTTATGTCTGGATGCACAATGGGGCCCAAAATGAAAGGAGCAGCTTTCAGAACATAAATTTAGCATGAAGGTGATTTAGGCCCCATTGCCCACTTGTAGAGCCATTGAGCAGCCAAAATGATAAAGAACCCCCACAACTAGACCCCTTAATGAATTCATCTAGGGGTCTGCTGAGAATTTTTACCCTACAATTTTTGGCAATTGTGTCAATTTAAAAACAGTTTTTTTTGTACAGTGTACATAGACATGAAGACATTCACCCCAAAATGGATACCCGCGATTGTCCTGTGTTCAGAAACATACCCATTGTGGCCCTAATCTACTTACAAGACCCATGGCAAGGCTTATAATGGAGGGAACACCCGCTGGATTGCAGGGCACAACTGAATAAATTCCAGGCCCCATTGCTCACTTGTGCGGAAAAACAAATTGACTTCCTAATAATAATCCCCACCCCCCACACACACTCTGCACCCTTTTTGGCCTTTCCCAAAGCTTAGATAAAAGTAATTATGTAAACTGTGTGTTTTTTTTCGAAGATCGGGGCCTGGTTGGAATAGGCACATGGGGCAATAAAATCTGATATTCCCCCTATTTTCAACCTTTTTAGGGGGTATTTTTTGACCTCAGCAGCAGGGATGGGGTGTAAAAAGTGGCGCTCTGTGAGTCTTCGTAAGCTTGCTGAGGTGCGGCGGTCTCATACAGAAGGCCCTCAACAAGCTGCTCCTGGAACTGGAGGAAGGCGAGCGTTCTCCGGGGCTTCTTGAAAATTACGTATTACAGGTAACAATTTGAATAACGCCGGACTCACACAGACGTAAGTGGAATACGCTTGTGGAGGCCCGCAGTGGATCCCTGCTGTGAGCCGGCCGTGGCGCTGCATACTGATGCGTAATGTACTGCGCATAACTGCCTACTCACACAGGCAGTCATGCGCAGTACACCGCTTCTTTGTATTTCCCGTGCGTCGCTTAGCGATGTAGATGCGTATGGGCTGTGGGTATATCCCCGACCATGGAGCACAATAGGACCTATGCTGTGGATATCCGCGGTAAAATAGAACCTGCTGCGTTCTGTTTTCTGCGAGTGGATTACGTAATTCCAACTCGCTAATGTGAGTGGAAATGTGTAATCCAATGCGATTGATCTGCGTATTACCGCGGATCAAATGCATGCGGAATCTGTAATTCCTATCCGGGCATGTGAGACCTGCCTAAGGCAGATCGCTACCTTTTTATCATGTGACCGGGGACCGCTCAACGAGGCCACCCGTCACTGCTCCAGGCTCTCAGCGACCGTTGGACACTGGAAGCAAGGAGATTTTAAGTTTCCTTGGCTCTCTGCCTCCTGCGCATGTGTCCGGTATTTTGCTGGCAGTCGCATGTGCAGAATTTCAGAAAGGTCCGTGGAGGAGGAACGCGTCTGGGTTTAAATACGGAGGCCTCCGGCAAAAAGTTTCATCTCCTCTCACCGATCATATCGGTGAGGGGAGATAAAACGTCAACTTTTTTTTAACTTTTACCTGATCGCCATTATCCATTGGATAACAGCGAACACGTGACCAGGAATCGCTCACCGCGGCCCCCCGTGAAATCTCCAGGCTCTCAGCTAAGTTTTGTAGTGAAGAACAGGGAGATTTTAAATTACTCTGACAATCCACGGCTTTTGCGCATGCGTCTGCCAATTTGGCGACGGGCGCGTGCGCAGAAGCTGGGGATAGGGGTCTTAGGTACGTAATTTCATCCTCTCTCACGGATATGATCTGTGAGGGGAGATAAAATGTAAGCTTTTTAAACTTTTTTTTACTTTAAATGATCTCTGTTTTTCATTGGATAACACTGATCACATCACCGGTGACGTCTCTCTGCTCCTGGTCACACATGGTAGCCAGGAGCAGAGTAATTTTGCATTTCCTGGGGCCTGAGCACCTCTGTACACGCGCCCGGCGTCAATCATCGACGATCCGATCCATGAGGGGAGGTAAAACTAACTGTTACGGCACTCTGACCCCCGAGCGCCAGATGGGGTGCCCTGATCTTACTGCACCCCACTGTCCCTGCCTACTTGCCGCGGCCCTGGCTAACCCCAGGCGGACAACTGGACGGGGGTCCCTGTTCTGGCTAGGGACCTGGCGACTACCTAGAGGGAACTACCTGACAGGGGACAGAGTGCCGACAGGAGGACAGATGGAAATGACCAACAAACAAAACTGAGCTGCAGACAAGCTGGAGGAAACTGACAGGCAAACTAGGAGCTAGCTGAGACTAGCTGCAGACAGACTAACTAGACGCTGACAGAACCAATAACTGGCAGTGAGCTCAGATCACTGCCAGTCTTTTAACTACAAGGCTCCGCCCAGGGGCGGAGAGTGGGAGGAGGCAACTCCTCCCACTGCTGCATAAGTAGGATGGAGGCGTGCGGGCGGCACCCTACGGGTGGACACGCCCATGTCGCCGCCCACCGGCCGCCCCAAGCTGCCGGGAGAGTCCCGACACCAGAGCTCCAGGACGCTGGCGCCAACACCGGAGTGACGCGCTCCGACTGCGGGACCCCGCGCCGCCCTGCATGGTAACACTAACTTTCTTTCTGCGGTCCCCTGTGACATCTCCTGGTTCCCGGCTACTTTCAGCAGCCGAGAGTTAGGATATTTTAAATTTACAGGGCTCCCAGCCTTCTATGCATGCGCATGACTTCATTCGTCTGGCGCGCATGCGCAGAAGAGCGGCGGCGGGTCCCGAAGGCCACTTCACCGCGGCACACCTTGGACAAGGTGGGTGAGTAATCTCAGCTGCCCTAATGGTTCCAATCCATCAGGGCAGCTGAATCTTTAACTTTTTAAAACTTTTTTTTTCAATTTATCGCGTTGCCGGGGGGGACTACACGCAGCCAAGGATGACAGCTCCATGCTGTCGGCTACCTGCGGGCACCGACGACATGGAGCTGTCACATCCTCTGCTAAGAAGATTAAAGCCCGCTTAGCTAGGATGTAAAAAGGCAATGGGGCCGTCACTAAGAGGCTAAAGTCTTCCATAATAATTACTTCATTGCGGTTTGACACCTTTTATATTTGTCTTAATTATATGTTTTCAGTTTTTATTGTTATTTTTGGTGGCCTATAGAAAATCAGGATTTTGTTATTTTTCCCTCCCTGTATTTCTACCTACAGAGATTCCACATGTTCATCTCCTACACCCAGATCTTCCCTTAGCCTCGGCATTAAGTAGGATTTAATATACAGACATACCCCTCCTTCTGTCTTCTTCACACGGTCTCTTCTGAAGAGATTTTAACACTGAAAAATTCACCACCCAGTCACAATTATCATCAAGCCATGCTTCTGTTATTCCTACTATATCATAATTTTCATCAGACATTGTCATTTCAAGCTCACCCACTTTACTGATCAGACGTCTTGCATTCTTTACAATACAACTTATACGGTTATTGTTATTCTTCATATTTATTATGCTACTTATGGTCCTATTAGCTGCTCTGTCAGTTCTAACTGTAATAACCCCACTTGACCCCCATTGCCGTTACTTGGTCCTAGGTCACTGTCTACACTGTCTTCCCCCTTATTGCTCTTGTTGCCTGCCCTCCCCCCTTCTCCCCATTCCTAGTTTAAACACTCCTCCAACCTTCTAGCCATCTTCTCCCCCAGCACAGCTGCCCCCTCCCCATTGAGATGCAGCCCATCGCTACAGTAGAGCCTGTAGCCGCCGGCAAAGTCAGCCCAGTGCTCCAGGAACTCAAACCCCTCATTCCTTCAACAACTCTGGAGCCACTTGTTTATCTCCCTAATCTCCAGCTGCCTTTTCGGGGTATTCAAAGCCCCGTCACCAGGAAGATACTGCAGTCAGCATGGAGGATACAGCAGCCTGCCGCAGCACTGGAGACCAATGCGAGGGTCCAGGATGGCTAGGTGAGCATTGCTGTTTTTTTTTCTATTTAGCGTAGCTAGGGCTTATTTTCATCAGAGGGCTTATATTTCAAACCCTTCCCCCTTCCCCTTCCCCTCATAAGTATAATATGAAAAAACAACATGATAAAGTAATACATTTATTTTATAACCACAAAAAGAAACTTATCCCTGCAAGGTAAGGAGCTGCAAGACCTGCTGACATGTACGGACCGCGGGCAGGATACAAATCCCCAACACACTATGGGCATATGAGATCCCCGGGACATTCACATGTTCCACGTCTGATGTTGTGTACCTGATCCTGTGCAGTAAATGTCCTGTTGGGGGCCTTTACGTTTAAAAAAACAGGACAAGAACTGAAAGTGAGGATGAGATCTCATTGCCACACGATTAAACAGAGAAAGACAGAATTCTCTGTGGCGGAGCACCTTTCTAGTCACGGACATGACATAGAAGATATGAAAGTTATGATACTGAAAGGGAATTTCAAATCATAGAAGAATTTGGGAACATAAATTTACAACTTTTGACACTTTTAAGAGGGGGTTAAATTGTTTAAGAGAATTCATGCATGACTGGGAAGTCTGAGACATCTATAGCACTGATAACACTGCTGACCTGGTTACCCCTAACACTAATTCAGGGACCATAAAACCTTCACATCTTTATTAGTGACTATTTAAAGATGTTTGTATTTCTGTTGTCGTATTCTTTTAAGTGCAAATTAATCACATCCATGTCTGTGCCTTGTCATAAGTGTGTGTGTATAACTACGCATGTCTCTCCAGATCCTTTTCATTCAAGACTGAGGAAGAACCCTGCGTAGGTTTGGAAGCTTGCTATAACATCATGTATTTTGTTAGCCATTAAAAAGGTATCATTTCTACAAGATGAATTGCTTTCTCTTGCTGGGAACAATCACATTTTGCTCCACTGCTCATTCACACTTGCAAATAAAAATAACAGAAAGTTGATATATTTGTTGTGTTTTGGCCTGTCAGTTTTTCATCTGTATTTCCAATTTTGTTAAAGAGTTGATTTTTTTTTTTGTTGCTTTCGTAATGTTGCAGAAATACAATATATATAGAACCAGTACATACATGTGTATTGAACTATGCAAACATGGAACGCGTGTTTATAAATTTAACCCATCAACTCCTATTCTCTAAAAACGGTACTATTATAGATCCATCGGAACATGTTGCATATTGCAAAATACAAGTTTTCTATTATTCCATTTACTAGCGTAATATAAATTATACCCCAAATATCAGGACAAAGTGAGCCATGAATTCCTAATGTATGAAGTGCTACTATTCAGGGTAATACAGTGGTGTCTCTGCTGTCATCATGTCTAACGGTGCAGCAGTTGATTTGTTTCCAGCATTTGATGAATAATCACGTACGTCTTTCCTAAAGTTCCTAAAGCATTAAGGCATCTGAAGTGACTACATTGCCAAATGTGCCTATGGAATTCGCAGTGTTTACTTCCATAGAGCAACCAGTGAGTGTGCTTGTGTGTATCTGGAGGCGTGCAGTTCACAAAGCTATAAAGGACAGAGACTGGGGAATTTCATTCATTCAGGCAGCTTCCAAGCTGTGTGCTGAAGGAGCCGCACACTGTGACCCTGTGCTGCATGCACACAATGCAGAGACTGCTGGACAAGGTCAGCTGTGCCGCTCTCTGCTTCGCTCTCTTATCCATTACTAGGGTCCAGCTCAAGCCATTGGGGGAGCAGGAGAAAATGATTCAGCTGGAAGCAGTGAAGAAGAGCATTTTGGATCGCCTGGGCTTACACAAGCCTCCAGTTATTAGGGAGAAACTGGATAGAGATGAACTGCGCAAAATGCACTGGTTATACCAGGAGAAGTTAATGGAGCTCAGGGGAAATCTAACGAAGGATGAGACCCCAGAAAGGAGAGTGCATCTTCTAACACCAAGAAGTAAGTCAGGAACATTATATATTTTGCTTAATATGTAGCAATTTTCTGCAATTTTCTTCAGCCATTTTTATTGTGATATATTTGAGCACAATTATTGTATCATATAGTGTGCTAGAAATATTGGTGCTCGTAATGAAATGAACACATTATGCCGTTTTCTGAGACACAGCACCAACAGTTCTGATGTCTTCTTATCATTAAGGAGGGACATGGCTTGATGGTGAGCCAAAAAAGTTACATGTCAATGTCAGGCTAGACCCATCGGCCATAGGAGCTTACACAAAACCAGTTTCATGAACTGTGTAGCAGGCAATAGTGTGAAGAATACCGCGTCATTTCAATGATACACGCAAGAATAATGATACACGCATGAATAATGATACCTGGGTAGATGACACTTGTATGTTGCTGCGCTCGGAGCAGTTCATACAGCAGATTACATTCACGGTGACACCATATCAGGTAAACTTGCCATACACTTGATCATACAGCAGAGTGGCAAAAGACTTTTCATTAGTACTGTGGTTGTTTGTTTTGAACAATAATTCCATGCATCACATGAAAAATAATTTCCAATGTGCTGATCAATCTCTGAAGTAGTGAATGTTCATGAACTCATGACAGTTGGTGCGAGCCCACTGGTGCCAGTCTTGCTTGTTAAGAACATTCCAATTATGCCAATGATTGCCCTGAACAACAGCCAAAAAATATCCAGTATCTCAAAGGTTCCAATAATCAGTAAATTGTTAAAATTGACCTTTTTAGCCATTCAATATCACAAAATATACTGCAGACCCTTCATCTCCGCCTGCAAGCATTTGAAATCAGAAAATACTGTATCTTTTGATAAACACAACAGAAATTTAAAAAAAAACGTTGCAGAACAAATGCTGTTCAGTCCTTGTTGGCCAAATGAAAGACCATAAATAACAGACACATCTCTGAGAAGCCTTTGCCGATAAAACACAGTAGGCCTGCAAGTGCAGTTTTTGAAGAGTTTCCCTACATGATAACATATCTGTTAAGGACTGAGGTTTACAATGCTATTGCTGTTCATTCTGATTATTAGCATATACTTTCACATAGTCATGAGTAGGTAAAAAGTGATCTGCTCACTGACGCGTTTACAGAGATTTGTATTGACCAACTCCTAAACTTAAGCCCAGCATGCCAATGCCATTCTCTTCTGCACTTATATATAATTACAAGTATCCAATCTTCTCTGCACCAATAGAGTACTTGAATCCATTCTCTTCTGCACATATAATGTACTGGTATCCATTCTCTTCTGCACCTACAGTACCTGTATCCATTCTCTTCTGCGCCTACAGTACCTGTATCCATTCTCTTCTGCGCCTACAGTATCTGTATCCATTCTCTTCTGCGCCTACAGTACCAGTATCCATTCTCCTCTGCACCTAGAGTATAATGGTATCCTTTCTCCACTGCACCAATAGAGTACTGGTATCCATTCTCCTCTTCACCTATAGAGTACTGGTATCCATTCTCTTCTGCACCTACAGTACCTGTATCCATTCTCTTCTGTGCCTACAGTACCTGTATCTATTCTCCTCTGCACCTAGAGTATAATGGTATGCTTTCTCCACTGCACCATTAGAGTACTGGTATCCATTCTCCTCTTCACCTATAGAGTACTGGTATCCATTCTCCTCTGCACCTATAGAGTACTGGTATCCATTCTCTTCTGCACCTACAGTACCTGTATCCATTCTCTTCTGTGCCTACAGTACCTGTATCTATTCTCTTCTGCACCCAGAGTATAATGGTATGCTTTCTCCACTGCACCATTAGAGTACTGGTATCCATTCTCCTCTTCACCTATAGAGTACTGGTATCCATTCTCTTCTGCACCTACAGTACCTGTATCCATTCTCTTCTGTGCCTACAGTACCTGTATCTATTCTCCTCTGCACCTAGAGTATAATGGTATGCTTTCTCCACTGCACCATTAGAGTACTGGTATCCATTCTCCTCTTCACCTATAGAGTACTGGTATCCATTCTCCTCTGCACCTATAGAGTACTGGTATCCATTCTCCTCTGCACCTATAGAGTACTGGTATCCATTCTCTTCTGCGCCTACAGTACCTGTATCCATTCTCCTCTACACCTAGAGTATAATGGTATCCTTTCCCAACTGCACCAATAGAGTACTGGTATCCATTCTTCTCTTCACCTATAGAGTACTGGTATCCATTCTCTTCTGCGCCTACAGTACCAGTATCCATTCTCCTCTGCACCTAGTGTATGATGGTATCCTTTCTCCTCTGCACCAATAGAGTACTGGTATCCATTCTCCTCGGCACCTATAGAGTACTTGTATCCATTCTCTTCTGTACCTTGAGAATAATGGTATCCATTCTTCTCTGCACCTACAGAGTACTGGTATCGATTTTCCTCTGCACCTATAGACTACTGATATCCATTCTTCTCTGGACATATAAAGTACCTGTATCATTTCTCCTCTGCACCTATAGAGTACTAGTATCCATTTTCCTCTGCACCCATAGAGTACTGGTATCCTTTCTCCTCTGCACCCATAGAGACTCTATTCCTTCTCCTCTGCACCTATAGAGTACTGATATCCTTTCTCCTCTGCACCTACAGGGTACTAGTATCCATTTTTCTCTGCACCTATAGAGTACTGATATCCATTCTCCTCTGGACCTATAAAATACCTGTATCCTTTCTCCTCTGCACCTATAGAGTACTGTTATCCTTTTTCCTCTGCACCCACAGGGTACTAGTATCCATTTTTCTCTGCACCTATAGAGTACTGATATCCATTCTCCTCTGGACCTATAAAATACCTGTATCCTTTCTCCTCTGCACCTATAGAGTACTGGTATCCTTTTTCCTCTGCACCTACAGGGTACTAGTATCCATTTTTCTTTGCACCTATAGAGTACTGGTATCCATTCTCCTCTGCACCTATAGAGTACTGGTATCCTTTCTCTTCTGCACCTATAGGGTATTAGTATCCATTCTTCTCTGCACATATAGAGTACTGGTATCCTTTCTCCTCTGCACCCAGAGAGTACCTGTATCCATTCTCCTCTGCACCTATAGAGTACTGGTATCCTTTCTCTTCTGCACCTATAATGTACTAGTATCCATTCTGCTCATATAGAGTACTGGTATGCAGGCAGTTTGATATTTGGCACAACATAAATTAAAGACCTTTTCAATGGCATATAATGAATCTGCTATTTAGGGACAGACCTTGCATTGCACATGCCCAAATAGCTTCTGTCTGATAGCAACAATGAGCAATGCTCTCACAAAACAAACAGCTGCTTCGGTTTGGGATAATCTGTCTGTATTTCCCTTTTTTCTTTATAATTTTAGGATCTGTATGTTGTTGGTCTTCAGGGCTCCATCCATTCTGTAAAGAGAGGATGAGGCTGTGTGTACATATATGGAGAGAGATATATCACATTTTCGTAGACATGAATTGTACATATATGTATGGACACGTAGTATACAATGTGACCTTGTTAAAGTGGGGGATAGAAATAAATGTGAATGACATATCTACGAAAAGAAGTAGAAATATTGTTTTATATAAGATCAAGGACTGACAACTTAATAAAGGACTAGACAGTCACAGAAATCTAAGAGAGAGTTCAGCTATAAAGAGCATTTCCATCATCTACAGTGGAGATATTCTCCTCGTATTTCCCTTCCACCTCGGACTCTCCTACACTTTATTGTTGCACTGCAGAGGACTAGCTGCTACCTTCTTACAGGGAGTTGAAGAGCTGCTGACATCAGCAGTATATGCTGCCAGCAATTATGTAACATAGAAGGTTACCACTCTGACCTTCAAAGAACAGTGGAGATCCAGTGTGGTTACCCTTGATAGTGGGTCCGTATACTAGACACCCACTCAGGCCCCACCTAGCAATATCTGCAGTGTCCGAATATTATTCATTAAGGCTGGAAAATTCACAAATGAACAATTAGAATGAGAATCTCACATCTCCAGGTACAACGTTCTCTGTTACCTTAAGGTCCAGCTCACACGAGCGTATGCGTGAAATGCTGCATGTATAAATCAACGTTTTACTGCTGTATGAGCCGGCGGTTTGCAGGTATATCGCGGTTTTGCAGCGTATCTCACTCACGCTGTCATGCGCAATGTGAATTGTTTTTTTTTTAAATTTCTCACTGGGCCGCTTAGCAACGTTGCCTATAAACATCGCAGATACGCAATGTAATTGCGTATGTACAGCATTTATTACGCACCCTTAGAGAACAATAGGACTCTATCACATGTAATACGCAGTAGAATACAACATACTGCATTCTTTTTTACGCACGTATTATGCGCAATAAAACGTGACTGGGTCAATGAAAATCATTGCGCTTGTATGTACGCATTATACGCGATGACATGACATTCCTGTGAGCCGGCCCTTACTAAGAGGCAATACAATTGCAAGTTGTATGTAGGATATATGGGTTGGACAAACTAATAATCATTGTTATTATGGGCTTGTACTGACTTCTTGGCCATGCCCATTTATTAGAGACTCTAAGGTTTCTTAGTTGCATTGTATGCATCCCATAACAACTTCTGTTTCACTCTTCATTGCAGTAGAGCGCAGCACAAAGAAAGGTGATCTACAGAGGAGCAGCAGTCATCATTACAACCTGGTCTTCTCCAGAACTCAGACATTCCATCAGCGGCTGAACATTATGAGAGCTGAGCTGAAGCTTTGCAAACACATCTTGGCTGCATTGCGACCGGCAGCAGCTAACTCAAGCACGAAGGTTATAGCGAACATCTATAAAGTTGTAGAATCAAGGAACGCCAACGGAGGGCCAGAGAGTAAATTACTTGATTCCAAACCAATAGACAAAGACACCTTGACATTAAATGTGAACATGGCTGTGCAACAGTGGTTGGCAAGTTCAGATAAATGCCTCCGATTGGAGCTGGTCATCACGCTGGACGCCCCCTTTGTGAGTGATGGCAGCAAACAGATAGAATCAGAGGATGCCCTCGTATTAGAAGTGGAGACTCAGGAAAAAACATTCTTCAAAACAAGAAAAGGCAGGTCAGTCGCTGCAGATGAGGACTGCAAAAAGAGCGAGAAGAAGTGCTGTCGTAAGTCCCTAACAGTGTCTTTTGAACAGATTGGCTGGAGTGATTGGATTGTACATCCATCCACCTATGAAATGAGGTTTTGCGATGGGTCTTGTCCACACAACTACAAGCCAGCAAGCATGCATGCTCAAATAAAATACAGAATGCATCACATTAATGGAAACACTCCAGCTCCTTGTTGTGTTCCTGGGAGTTATGATCCGATGGTCCTCATGCATTACAATGCTGAGCGGAAATTGGTCTTTACTGTCTTTGAGGATATGATCGTTAAAAAGTGCCACTGTGCCTAAAGACATTCTAACAGTACAGCTTGACCTGTGCCATAGACATTGTATCTTTGGAAGTTGCTCCTCATGTTTACACATCTTTTACATCCAATGAAAGTATGCAGAGAAGTGGTAAAGACCAAAAATGTGTGCTACTACATGTGATATTTACCTCATGTGTGCTACCTGGGCAAAATGAAGTCTTGTAATGTTCTGTTGACTCTTGTGGCTAAAACTGCGATTCAAATTCATCCCATTCAAATTCAGAGTACAACAATCCCCTACAAGAGCGATTGACAGATGGAAGGTGCGACAATTATTAGTGGTAGTTTTCCTTGCAGTTTTTTTCCCAATTATTAATTTTTTTGCCTAATCTGAGATGCCATATTATCATGAAAAACATGCAGATCAGACTAATATGAGAAACGTTATCAATATCTTTAACCCTTTCCAATCCAATTTGTATCCTGGTTTTCCTAGGGGGCTTGCTCTTTTTCTGCCGTTATACAACGGCGCTATCTGCTGGCTAGAGCCAGTACTGCATGAGGTGACATGTTGGATAGGATCCGACAGCAGAGAGGCCTGGCAATATACAGTAAGAGAACCCTGACAGATGTACTCCAACATCAGAGGTGTACAGCCTTAAATCATAATGTCTTTAGACGTCAGACAGTGGATTGGAAAGGGTTAATCTAAGCCTTGAATTACAAATATGCAAATTGTTACACTTCAGATGGTTGTTTACATAGCAAATAGCAGTAACTGATCATAGGAAATTTAAGATTATTACCAAATTCTATTGTTTGGAGTTCCAAACAGTCTTCTACAATATCTTATTTCTATAGATTCCCTTTCTGTTGCTGGTAAGCCCTACCACAGCGTTAACCACCTAGGGCAGACGGGGCCAGCGCCTGTTTGACCCATCTCCATTCCATGATCTTGGGCTAACTCCTCACACCCTTTCTGCAGGTATTTCATAGCTGCTGCATGGTGAGCCTTTGTGATTTATACGCCTTTGGTCTAAAATGTTCCCCAAATGGATAATGGTAATATTTTTTTCATTGAAACCTTTAGAAACAGCATGGTAAGAGACTCTGGTCTAGACATTGATTGATCCTCCTCCCTTGTAGGCTAGTTTCACATGAGCATATTTCCTGACCCAAAGCCAGAGCATCATAGGAATCTGTTCACATGTGTAGATGTGCAATTGGGTTGGGACACTCGGTTGTATTATGGGCACATAAATGCTCATGTGAAACTAGCCTAAAAGTGCATTCACAGGGGGGAGAAAATCATTGGGAGACGCAGAAAACTTTTTTGAGATGGGAAGAAGACTAGAACATGCAGATGGATGGAGTGTCTGTGTCCTGAGCGATGGGAGCCACACTTGAAAATGTCGGGCACAACCTAGGCTAGTTTCACATAACATGAAACTCGGCCAGATATCGCACTCACACACACACGATGTCCCAGGGTTTTTGTGTCAGTACAGTTGCTATCCTCGGATGCGGCTAAAAGGAGGAAGGATTGGCAAGTGTTTCCCATTGTTTTCAATGGGAAACCCCGCATTGCACCCATGTGCACATTGCATGCCATGTGATGTGTTTTCCAGCTTTATTGAAAACAATGGGTGATGCATTTCTGTGGGACGCCCATAGATAGGACAAGCCATGATTTTTTCCCGTACCACGATGTGAGGGGAAAAAAAGCGCCTGTATATCACCCCATTCAGAAGAATGGAGGTCATATTCATGCGAGATTTGTGCATCTTACAACACAGAAATCTCACACGATTCTCACAGCTGCGTGAAAGCGGCTAAAGGTTCATTTTTTTCTCTCTTCCTCACTCTACTGATAGAAGTCCTGCTCAGGCTGGCAGAAATGGAGTAAAACGGTGCGCCGGTTGTCTTTGCACTATTGTGATTTTAGTTCACCATTACATAGGTATTTATAATTCATCCCGACAGATAATGACATCCAAACTAATTCACTATATGTAATTAGCTTGCATGGTTACATGCGCCCGTCTAGAAACAACATGCGGTTGTAGTCAAGGAATAGAATTTGTAGCTCATACATCAATAATCGTTAACAGTTTCACAACATGAAGAAGGCTATGAACTAATGTAATCAATGTTTTTTCATCATTTTCACAAACCTTCTGTGAGTTTTCTTCACGCACATTTTTGTGACAGTTTTTTGGCCTTGTAAAAAAGACAAAAAACACCATGAAATTCATGCACTTTATTTTCATCATCATTTTTGGTATGCTTGTTTTAGATGTTTCTATGTGAAAACGTCTAAAAAAAAACCCGTAATGCCCAGAAGAAACTGCTTTTTGACAGATATGTCATGGATCCAACAAGCACTCTCAGGGCGAGCACCCACTGGCGTTTTTTTTGCGTTGCGTTTGCGTTTTTAACATAGGAACTGTCAGTTGCATATGTGTCCTTATTTTTCTCCATGGAAATTAATGGAAAAGCCGCGAAAACGCCGCGAAAACGCCGCGAAAAACGCCGCGAAAACTCCGCGAAAAACGCCGCGAAAACGCTGCGTTTTTTTCCCGTGGAAAACGCAAACGCCAGTGGGTGCTCGCCCTTAGGGCGCCCACCCACTGGCGCTTGCGATTTCCGTGCGTGAAAAACGCCGCGTTTTCGCGGCTTTTCCATTGACTTTCATGGGTGCATTAGGAGAAAAATAAGGACACATATGCAACTGACAGTTCCTATGTTAAAAAACGCAACGCAACGCAACGCAAAACGCCAGTGGACAGGAACACATGTTATCTCTATGCCTGTGCAGGAAAAACGCAAAACGCAAAACGCAAACGCAGGTAAAAAAACGCCAGTGGGTGGGCGCCCTTAGGCTGTAGTCAGGCAAGCTTGTTTTTTGCGCGCCTATGTGCGCAAAAAAATGCGCTTCCCAGATGTGCAAAACGCGTGAACGGGTGCAGTGGCACTCACATGTCCGATCTTTGGCAGGTGCGAGTATTTTGCGTCTCTCAAAAAAACGCACATGTGAGCAATTTATAGGAAGTCAATGGTTCTAATAGACGCAATTTATTTTGCGTGCAAAAAGATACGCTCGTCTGACCGCGGCCTAAAAATGACACAAAAAACTGCAGTGTTTGTAGTGCATTGTATTACTCCCTGTTGCTCTATATGTAATATTGCGCCATGTCTTTTGCTGAAAAAAAAATGACACAAAAAATTGGTAATTTTCATAAAAACACCACTGAGAGAAATGTTTATATTTTATAATCCCCATCCTGCCATCACCTGCAGTATGTGGAGGAGACTTGTTACATGATGAGCAGAAGTGTCTATTTGCTGAAGATCAGCAACATATACAATGTGTCAGCGCACTACACAAGAGATACATCAGAGAAGCCATGCAGCTCTGCAACAAGTGTCGGGACAAGAACTCAGCCTTCTTTTACTTGATTGAGGCCACATTGTGTTTCCTTCAGATTGCACTATTTTGCTCTACTCCATTTACTGCTTTAGCCCGGATGATGCCATATTTATTTCTAATTTCACCCAACAGTTGGTCTGACAGATCCTCAGGCATGTTCCACTTTTGCTGAACAGACAAACATGAACTTCTTATTATCTCTGCATGTCTCATTCATTCTTCCTGGGGAATGTACAATGGGAAGATGTTCCAGAAGGAGCACAATGCAATGGATAAGCAAATACATTTGCATTCACAGCATGGGCGATCCAGACAATGCTGCTTTTCTATCATTCTACCTACTGCACTTTGCTGATAGCCAATCTTATCTCTGATGACTGCTCAACGACTATGGATTAGAAAATGTTCATTTTCTGGGTAAGGCTTTTATACTAAGCATAGACACTAACCTTCTCTCCGAGGGAAGACATTGACTTATTTATACTGATTTTTATATGAAGAATTTAAGCTTGTCCTCGAAGTTTATTTGGTGTGATGAAACTATAGGGCCGTTGTCAGATGGCTGGGGTTCACATTATGGCAGCAACACCATATTTGATGATTCTCGCAGTTTGGTTCTGCAGAATATTCTAGCATTCAGGTTTTGCAGCCGTGATACAAACACTAAAGTTAGAGGAAGCTGCAGCTGGCCAATGATAAAAAGGGGTCATTGCTTATATAAGAAGTTACGTTACACAGTACATATTTATGAATGTGCTATAGTTAGTATTATTTTATTACTATTATTGGTGAAAATATATATTTATGCAATTTTATTTATTGATAATTTATTGTTTGTTGGAATTTTTACTGAATGTTGTTTGCATTTTTTTAATTATGCATATCAAAGTATATTTTTTCATATATTTAAAAGTGAAGATTGTCTAAACTTATAGAAACAAAGCCAAAAATAAACTATTTTTAGAATGAAACCCCTCCTTTGCTTTGTATATGGACGCTCTGAAAGGGCTATTGTATTGTTTGGTATAAAATGAAAGTTTTAATATATGAAGCACAGTGGGGTTCATGCATTAAAAACAAAAAAAGTAGCACACTTTAAGCTGCTTCTCTTCACAGACATTAGACACATTTGGACACGTTAGGACACCTTCTGAAAGGAAATAAAGTTTTGTCATTCATTCAACGAGAGCTGCCGTTGATTGGCTGAGCGCCCCAGCCAATCAGAAGCAGCTCTTTCAGCAGGCGGGAATTTTAATTCCCCACCTGCTGAAAGACCTTCAGTGTGGAGTTGGGGACAGCGGAGACAGGATGCGGCTGAGCACCGGCAGCTGAAAAAAGGGGAGTAGGTTTTTTTTTTTTATACTCGTTTGCCTTTTTTGTTTTTTAGAGAAGGGCTTATATTTAAAGCCCTTCCCTGAAAAACAATTAAGGGGTGCCGGCAGCTGGATCCTCTAGCGCAGCTGTCATATGTGACAGCTGCGCTAGGGAATTCCTTATTCCCCGCGGGAATATATATATAAATTTTTTTACACTAAAAGGATTGATTTTTCAGGGTAGAGCTTATATTTAAAGCTCTTCCCTGAAAAACAATTAAAGAGTGCCGGCAGACCACTGCCTTCAACGGGCCACCAACAGCATCCGCGGCTCCATTGAAGGCAATGCCCAGACCTTCACACACACGTGTTTTTGTGCGTACAGGGGTGCGCACCTATATACACACACGCTCGTGTGAAGCCACCCTAAAACTGCTGAAGCACAACTGACAAATCGCCAGATGAAGGACAGGAATAGACTAGAGGTCTCATGTCCTTGAAAGAATCTCCATATACCTCCTGGCATTGTTCCCTTTAAGGTTCATGCACATGGACGCCGCTTTGACGCGGAGCATGGGCATAAAAACAATTGCATCTAAAAGACTAAAAGAACCTATGGTTTCCTATGGGTGCTTCCAGATGAATGATTTTTCGATGCAATGAAAAAAACACCAATCAAAAGATAAGACGTGTGTTTTTTTTTTTTACGCTGAGATTTCTTTCTCTCATAAGATAGGACAAGTCCTATCTTTTAATGGCACATCGCCTGTGGCTCCTTAGTTTCCTATTGAACGCTATGCGAGCTGGTCGGCAAAGGGAGGGGGAGGGAATTTAGCAGCGCCGAGCGCTGTTAAACAATGATTGCTGCCCCCCACTGATAAAGTCTTTCCTTGTCAGCAGAAAAAAGGAGGGGGAGGAAGTATAGCAGTGGGGAGCACTAGAGCAATGAAGGGCATCCCCACTGAGATGAAAGGAGTCCCCACAGAGATTTCCTTTACTGTTCTGGTGGCTGAGGGATTTCGGGGCTGCGGGGTCAGTGCACTGCAAAACTATTTTTCGGGGCTGCGGCTATTCTTCGTTCACACGACTTAGTGCTCCGATGGCCGTGCTGCTGATGCCCATGTAAAAGGGATCACATGCTGTGCACTATCGAAATGAAAGAGTTAAAACAGAAGGTTAGTTAGCCCAATAACAGCGCTACCTGTCTGCAAAGTTTGGAAATTTTAACGCCTTAACGACAGGGCCATAGTGTTTTTACGTCCTGCCCAAGTGGGCTTTATTCTCTGAGGACGTAAAAACATGAGTCCTACAGAGAATAAAGCCCCGTGGGCTATGGACGTGACAGCTCCATGCTGTTGGTGCCCGCAGGTAGCCAACAGCATGGAGCTGTCATCCCGGGCTGCGTCGACCCTCCCCCCGGCATTGCGATCGGATAGTCGCAATAAAGTAAATAAAATAAAGTAAATAAAATGGATAGCGGCGATCACGAAAAAGTTTTAAAAAGTTTTTAAAAAGTGCTACTTTCACCTCCCCTCATGAATTGGATCCATGAGGGGAGGTGAAAATACTCATCTCAGGTCCGCCGATGTCCCCGGTGTTTCGGGACCTGAAGTCCCCCTCTGCGCATGCGCGCCCAATGATTGACATCGGACGCGTGCACAGAGGGGCTCAAGCCCCGGGATATTCAAAATCCCTCTGCACCTGGCTGCCATGTGTAGCCAGGAGCAGAGAGATTATACCGGGGACATGATCACTGTCATCCAATGGATAACAGTGTTCATGTAAAGTTAAAAAAAAGTGTAAAAAAGTTTTTAAAAAGTTTAAAAAGCGTACGTTTCATCTCCCCTCACGGATCATGTCCGTGAGGGAGGATGAAAGTACGTACATAAGGCCCCCAGATTTATCCGCAGACCTTACCCCAGCTTCTGCGCACATGCCCGTTGCCAAAATGGCGGTCGCATGCGCAAAAGCTGTGGATTGCCAGGATAATTGAAATTCTCCCTGCTCCTGGCTACAAAACTGAGCCAAGAGCCTGGAGATTTCACAGGGGGCCGCCGTGAGCGGTTCCTGGTCACATGTTCTCCGTTATACAATAATGGCGATCACGTAAAAGTTAAAAAAAAAAATTGAAGTTTCATCTCCCCTCACCAATGCGATCGGTGAGAGGAGATGAAACTTTTTACCAGAAGCCTCCGTATTTGCACCCCGACGCGATCCTCATCCGTGAACTTACCCGGATTCTGCACATGCGACCGCAGGCAAAATGCTGGACACATGTGCAGGAGTCGGGGAGCCCAGGAAACTTAAAGTCTCCCTGCTCTCGGCGACCAACGGTCGCCGAGAGCATGGAGCAGTGACAAGTGGCCTCGTTGAGCTGTCCCTGGTCACGTAATAGAAAAGTAGCGATCTAACATAGGTCGGTCTCACATGACCGGATAGTAATTACTGATTCCGCATGCGTCTGATCCGCGCTAATACGCAGATCACTCGCATTGGATTACACAATTCCGTTCACATTAGCGGGTTGGAATCCACTCGCAGAAAAGAGAACGCAGCAGGTTCTATTTTACTGTGGATATCCGCAATATAGAGCCCATTGTGCTCCATGGTCGCGAATATACCCGCTGCCAATACGCTGCGTGAGCCCAGCGTTATTCAGACCGCTACCTGTAATATGTATTTTACAAGAAGCCCCAGGAACGCTTGCCTTCATGCAGTTCCAGGACTAGCTTGTTGAGCGCCCTGTATGTGAGACCGCCGCAGATCATCAAGCTTACAGGTCAAGAAATGACCCCCAACAATCATGAAAGGAGGGGGAATACACAGTTTTATTGCCCTATGGGCCCATTCCAACCAGCCTCTGTAATTATCCCTGTCTTCGGAAATACCACACAGTTCACATTATTACTTTTATCTAAGATTTGCGAACGCCAAAAAGGGCGCGGAGTGTGTGTGTGTTTGTGTGTGTGTGTGTGTGGGGGGGGGGATAATTTTGAGGGAGTCAATTTTGATTCCGTACAAATAAGCAATGGGGCCTGGGATTTATTCAGTTGTGCCCTGAAATCCAATGGGTGTTCCCTCCTTTATAGGCCTTGCCATGGGTCCTGTAAGTAAATTAGGGCCACAATGGGTATGTTTCTGAACTCGGGACAAACGGGGGTATCCATTTAGGGGTGAATGTCTTCATTCCTATGTACACTGTACAAAAAAACTGTTTTTAAATTTAAAAAATTGCCAAAAAAATTGAAAATCGTAACTTTTTCCTTCTGCTTTGCTTAGATTCATTCAAAAACTGTGGGGTCAAAATACGCAGTACACCCCTAGATAAATTTGTTAAGGAGTCTAGTTTTCAAAATGGGGTCATTTGAGGGGGTTCTTTATAGTTTTGGCCGCTTAATGGCTCTATAAGTGGGCAATGGTGCCTGGAATTTATTCAGTTGTACCCTGAAATCCAACGGGTATTCCTTTCATTGTAGGCCTAGCCATGTGTCCTGTACGTCTATTAGGGCCACAATGGGTATGTTTCTGAACACGGGACAAACAGGGGTATCCATTTTGTGGTGAAAGTCTTCATTTATATGTGTGCTGTAGAAAAAATATGAAAGTATGAAAAAAAAAATGTATACTCGCCTTTCCGCTGAAGCCGGAGTTCAGCCGCGTCTGGCCGGCAGTTCTCCTGAACTGCTCTGAGTAGTATTCAGCTGAATACTACTTAGAGCAGTTCAGGAGAACTGCCGGCCAGACGCGGCTGAACTCCGGCTTCAGCGGAAAGTTGAGTATACATTTTTTTTTTCATTTTTACACATTTTAGGATGATTTTCAGGTAAGGGCTTATATTTTTAAGCCCTTCCCGAAAATTCATCCTGCGCTCGCCGGCAGCCAATTGCTTTCAATGGAGCCAGCTGTATTGCCGGCTCCATTGAACTCAATGGGCTAACATCATTCTTCTCTGCCACAGCTGTTATAGCTGTGGCAGAGGAGAGCGATCTTTATGCTGACAGTGCGGGGGGGGTGTCTCACTCTTGCCACTATTGTGGCTTAATAGTGAGACCTCGGAGCCCGAAATGCAGCCCTGCATGTTGCTCCTCGCCTGCCCTATCCATTTCTGTGTTTTTTACATGACTTTGGTGATTTGCTAAGATTTTCACAAATGAAAACCTTAGCGGAGCACCAGTCATATACAAAAATGCTCGAGTCGCCCATTGACTTCAATGGGGTTCGTTACTCGAAACAAACTCTCGAGCATCACTGAAAGTTCGACTCGAGTAACGAGCACTCGAGCATTTTGGTGCTCGCTCATCACTAGTCCTGATCTTAATTAGCATATTTCATGCCATTCACACGGGGAGCTGCTGCAAAAAAATATGCTGAAGCGTTGTACACCAGCAATCAGCAGGAATCCTCAGAATGACTATAAAGCTTAAATAGGGCCAGCTGTCTTCTTTTCCCAGCAGTGTATGCTGGGTAACTCACTCCCCCTCCTTTTTCCCTGCTTCCTTAGAAGGATATGGAAGCTTCCAGCATATTTCGTAGTTAGTGCAAGACCTATCTTTTGATGTGGCATATGAAATCGGTGACCAAAAAAGGTCACGTATGGAATATTTTTTCTGGCGCAATTTTTTTACTCTGCCAAAAATCGGTCATGTGAATGAATACATTAGAATCCAATGCTTCGCATGGTCTCGATTTTTAAAAGATTTTTTTAAATGTGGCTAAATGCCAGCGTCAATACAGTTTTGTGAATAAAACCTAACATCCAGAGTGCACAGTTTAGAGGGAACAGTGCCTCCTGGTGTCACCAGATTTCTGAGGCATCTCAGTGGTCTCAACATACAATAGCAATTGTTTTTAAGACGAACATTGCATGCTGAATATATGGTACCTTGAAACCATAACTCAACAGAGCACTGATAATTGGTTCAAAAGCTTCCAAAATGTCAACCAAAAGTAAAGATACCTCTTTACACAGGATGACTGTAGAGTGCCCTATAGTCCCCCAGACTATTGCTCCTGTGCTTTCACACAGAAATGATAGTTGTTCAATAAATGGACAAGGAGTGCATCAGAGATCCCATCTGGCTGCTCAACTCCATTCACTGCAAACACACATTACTTCTTAGATGTATAAGTGCCTTTGCAATGTGCGGCAAGCGGGAAGAGGCCTGCACTCCGAGTTTTCTAAGAAGTGGCTGAGGAGCCATGTCATGGTGGTGGCGACTGCAGCATGCACTTTGTAGTCTTGCACACCATTTAAAATATACAACAGGATCCGGACAACTAACAGAATTAGGTGATCATGACGCCAGTGCTCATGATAGCGAAATAAGACTATAAGACATATGTAGGAAAACGACAGGCACACCATTTACTTTCAGGCAGATGGTAATCTGCATTAATATTAAGCACCAGAAATTGCATATATAACTTGCATATACACAGTTTAACACTTTATACATAAACTTTGGGGAGGCACCCGAGATAATGGGAGGCTTGCTATGGAGAGACTGACAAGGATATAGCCCATGTAATCGGACTAACAGTTATTGTCAAGCTGAAACACTGAGCTAAGAATTCTCCAGTACTCACAAAATAGGACCCTCTGGGAATTCTGTAATCTCAGCCTCATGCGATACTGGGTCTGTGTCAGTAGAAGTCTAAATGAAAAATGCTGCTTGGAAAGGATTTCAAATCTAGACAGATGCAGGCTGCTCTCTGCATAGGGGTTAATTAACGAGCTGCAGACAGGCTTTCTGGAATCTGTAATTAAGCTTCTCCAATTTCAGGACAGAGGAGGGTGAGAAACTGCGTACTAGTGCTTCACATGGCTGTCAGCTTCCTCCATGTCTACCATGGCTCACTTCTCTCTCTGCACTCCCTCCATACTCTTCACTCGCCCCATACTCTCCCCTGACTTCCACCTCCTAACACTGTTATAATTTCTAACTGCGCAACACAAAATGAGCAAGAAACCCTCCCTTTTTTCCCCTCACTTCGGGAAGGGTGAAGGAGGTGGTTGGCTTGTCTCAGCTCAGCAGCAATGTAATTTGTGACTGTGAACTGCCTAATCCCCATTAACTGTTCAGTTCTCTATCCTGACTCCCTCTTCTTATTAAACAAAATCCAGCATAACTCCTCTTTGTTAAATGAGCTGGTAGTTAGAACAGTCGCTCTTGACTGGTAGGTAAGGTACTTTTATTCTGTAGTGCCACACACTCCAGGTCACTACATCTGAATTTGCTGTTTTCAGTGATTATTAGGGTAATAATGGCTTATTATGAAGGTACATTAATACAAAATTAAGAAAAAGAAAATTAAACAGATAAAACAAGTCCTTACATACAGAAGACAGAAAGAGCTGCTATATAGAGGATAGAGGCTTCTTCAGGGTCCTATACAGAACACGTATGTACCAGAAAACAGCATGGAGCTGCTCTCACCTGGTCCAAAGGAGTCACTCATCCTGGTACAGGTAGAGCAGTAAAGGACATGTAGTATTTATTAGCCATTTCTGCATCATTATCTGCTTCATTCTTGTTCTCAGATATGCCAAGGTTTTTGTAATATTTATCATAGATTAGAGAAATGACTTTTATAATGCAGAGGTAAAATCAATGCTGTGCTATAATTGGTTGCTATGGGCAATAAAGACCCATATTCTTTTAGACAACTTTCACACAAGTGTAGTAGAGGGCTACTTCTTTGTGTAGGACAGAATCGCCATATCCCAAATCCTTGAGAGTTACAGAATACATTCCTAGATGACGGAAGAATACATTGCCGATGAAATCTCATTATCAGCCAGAGGTTTGGATATCAGTTGCATTTTTTTATAAATATAAATGCATCCCTTTGTTATGGTTTGGTGGAAATGTTTTATTTTCTGTCCTGACAGTTTGGATAAAAAGAGGTTTACAAAATTTAAAAAAAAACCTTCATTAGCAGATTAGTTGGAAGAAATTAGGATCATCTTGTCACGTTCACCATGAACGTAAGATGCACCACGTCCAGGATGAACGTAAGTGGGCAGACTGCGGAGTGGGGTGAAGTACCATATAATCAAAACAACGGGAGGAAAGATAAACTCATCCTGACTTTAAGGAAAGAACAGCCCTGCTTAAAGGCAGGGTTATTGCCTCGTTAAAGGCGACTCCACGTCTCGTGCCTTGGCTACTGACTCAAGCGTCTAAGGCATAGTGCCCATGGCCATGATGGGCTCCGCAAGTTGAATTCCGCAGCGGAGTCCGTAATGGCGGCACCCCAGAGACCCCATACTCACCTCCGGATCTGCTGCCCGACGTCCCGCATCCCATGCCGGCGCGCATGCGCAGTACAGCACATGATGCGCCGGCAGTGTCATGGGACATGCCGGCAGCGTCATATGACATGCCCACAGCGTCACATGACGCGCCGAACTCCAAGACTGAGACAATATTCAGAAACAACCACACCTCAAAAGCTACTTATATAATGACCAAGATACTGTAACAGGACAAAGAAAGAAAAACAAACACCAGGGTAAAACAAGGACAAGAGAGAACCAAATCAGTGACAGAGGAACCACTGAGGGAATACAGACAAACGATCCAAGTAACCTCTAAAGAAATGACAAAGCACAGAATCATAAGCATTAACCTGTAGGCCAGACTGTATATTTAATCAATGGCATAGACATTATCAGAATCTAGACATAAATTGAACACCCCGATCTGAGACGATATCAGATGGAAACCCGTGTATATGACTATATGAGTCAAGAACAGTTTAGCCAGCATTTTAGCATTAGGAAGAAAAGGCAAAGCAGTCAAGTGACATCTTACAAAATCAGTGTGCCACCATCCAAATCACGGTGTTGCCTTCTGAGGATAGAAGATCAATAGTGAAATCCATGGGAAAAGTGAGTCCAAGGTTTCTCCGGAGCAGGCAAAGGTAATAACTTACCAACTGGAAGATACCGGGGAGCCTTGGATCTAGCACAGACCCTGCAAAAAGAGACAAAACTAAAGACTTCCTGTCCAATAGATGGCCACCAGAAGATTCTGGATATTAATCCCTAAATGACGAAGCCTGTTTGCGCCTCAATCACCAACCAATTTTTCAGTTTTTTTCATCATCACATTCCAGAAGCCAAGACATAAGTTTTATATGTTTCCGTTGACATAGCCATATGAGGGCTTGTGTTTTGTGGGACAAGTTGTACTTTATAACGGCATGATTCTTGGGTAGATATAATGTATTGTAGAACTTTCATTAATTGTATTTTAAGGGGGAGTAGGGGAAAAAATAAATTCTGCCTTTTTTTTGGATTTTGTTTTTAAAGCGTTTAGTGTGCTAAATAAATAATATGATAACGTAATGCTGTGGTTTAGCACAATGCCAGCTATACCAAGTTTAGGGCTTATTTAGACGACCGTATATCGGCTCGGTTTTCACGCCGAGCCGATATACGGGTCCTTGTCTGCAAGGGGGAGGATGGAATAGCCAGGAGGAGGAACTGAGCTCCCGCCCCCTTTCCGGCCCTTGCCACTATTTGCAATGAGAGGGGCGGGATGGGGGCAGAGCTAAGCACCGCTACTTAGCTCCGCCCCGTCTCACCCCCTCCTATTGCAAATAGTGGCAAGGGGCGGAGAGGGGGCGGGAGCTGAGTTCCTGCTCCTGGCTCTTCCAGCCTCCTCCCTCTGCAGACAAGGACACCGTATATCGGCCGGGCGTGAAAACCCAGCTGATATACGGCCGTCTAAATAAGCCCTTATACAGTTTTTTTGTGTTTTACTATTTTTGAACACAAAAAGCCATTTTTGTTTTTTAAAGATTTGCTTTTTGTTGCCTCTATCCATGAGCCATAGCATTTGTATTTTTCCATCAACGGAGCTTTATGAGGACCTTTTTTTGCAGGATGAACTCTAGTCTTCTATCCAATTTTTGGAAACATATAACATTTTGATTGCCTTTTATTCCATTTTTTTTAGAGGCAAGATTAATAAAATATTCAATTCTGGCATGTTTTTTTTAATTTTTAACAGCGTTCACTGTGCAGTATAAATATGTTAAATTTATCCTGCAGGCCGCTATAATTATATCAATACCAGATTTATATGGGGTTTTTTTTCAACTTAAAAAAAAAAAAAATGTATTTTTTGTTTATCACCGCATTCAAATACACCTAACATTTTTCTTTTTTTTTTGTGGAATGACTTGTACTCTTTTAATGGTATCTTTATTGATCTATGTGAAGTTTTGATCACTTTTTATTCAGTTTTTTTTGTAAGACAAGATAAAATTATTTTTATATTTTTTTATGGTATGCACGATGTGGGTTACATGAAGTACTAACCTTTTTCTCGGTCATTACTAATGCAGCGATACCACGTGTGTTATTTTTTTAGTATTTAGTTTTTTATATAGTTAACCCCTTAGTGACCAAGCCTGTTTGCGCCTTAATGACCAGGCCAAATTTTGCAAATCTGACATGTGTCACTTTAACATGGAAAAACACCAGAAAGGTTTTGCATATCCAAGCGATTCTGACACTGTTTTTTCGCCGAATGTTGTACTTCATTTAGGCGAAAAAATTAGACCGATAGAATTTGTGTTTATTTATTAAAAGCGCCAAAATTGGGAAAATTTTGAAAAAAATTGACATTTTTTCACATTTCCAACTGCAATATCTTAAATATGTGCAAACATAATATAGAAATTTTTGCTAAGGTTTATATTTCCACCCGTTTACTTTATTTTGGGCACACATTGGAAAAACTTTCGTTTTTTTTTAACCATTTAGGAGACGTACAAATTTAACACTACTTTTTAGCATTTTAAGGAACACTTTGTTTTCCTACACCAAGCCAAGATTGGAAAGGCTCATGAGTGTCAGAATAATAGATACCCCCACAAATGACCCCATTTTAAAAACTACACCCCTTACTGTATTCACTGAGGGGTGTCATGAGTATTTTGACCCCACAGTTTTTTTTCAGGAATTAATTCAATTTAGAGGAGAAAACGTAAAATTTCATATTTTTGCAAATCTATCATTTTAAAGACATATTTTTTTCCTATTGTTTACATGAAAATGAGGATTTACACCCCAAAATGGATACCCCTGTTTCTCCCGTGTTTAGAAATATACCCATTGTGGCCCTAATGTTATATCTGAGTCCACAACGGGGCCCAAAATTAAAGGAGTAGTCAGTGTCTTTCAAAACAGAAATTTTGCTTGAAGTCCTTTTAGACCCCATAGCACACATGTAGAGTTCTTGAGCGCCCAAAACCATAGAAAACCCCCACAAATGACCCCATTTTGAAAACTAGACCTCTTACGGAATTTATCTAGGGGTGTACTGCATATTTTGACCTCACAAGTTTTGAATGAATTCAAGCCAAGCAGAAGGAAAAAATTGTGATTTTTGTTTTTTTGGCAATTCTGTCATTTTAAAAACAGCTTTTTTTGTACAGCACACATATGAATGAAGACTTGCACCCAAAAATGGATACCCCTGTTTGTCCCGTGTTCAGTGACATACCCATTGTGGCCCTAATCGTATGTCTGGATGCACAACAGGTCCCAAAATGAAAGGAGTAGTCAGTGGCTTTCAGAACATAGATTTTGATTGAAGTCCTTTTAGGCCCCATTGCCCACTTGTAGAGTTCTTGAGCGCCCAAAACCATATAGAACCCCCACAAATGACCCCATTTTGAACACTAGACTCCTTAACGAATTTATATAGGGGTGTACTGTGTATTTTGACCCCACATTTTCTGAATAAATTCAAGCAAAGCAAAAGGCAAAAATTAGTTTTCGTTTTTTTGGCAATTCTGTCATTTTAAAAACAGATTTTTTTATACAGCACACATATGAAGAAAGACTTGCACCCCAAAATGGATACCCCAATTTGTGCTGTTTTCAGAAATATACCCATTGTGGCCCTAATATTATGTCCGCATGCACAACGGGCCCAAAATGAAAGGAGTAGTCGCTGGCTTTCAGAACATAGATTTTGCTTGAAGTCCTTTTAGGCCCCATTGCCCAATTGTAGAGTTCTTGAGTGCCCAAAACCATAGAGAACCCCCACAAATTACCCCATTTTGAAAATTAGACCCCTTAACAAATTTAACTAAGGGTGTACTGTGTATTTTAACCCTACAATTTTTGAATAGATCTAAGCGAAGCAGTAAGAAAAAATTATGATTTTCATTTTTTGGGCTGTTGCGTCAATTTAAAACCATTTTTTTTTCTACAGCACACATATAAATGAAGACTTTCACCCCAAAATGGATACCCCTGTTTGTCCCGTGTTCAGAAACATACCCATTGTGGCCCTAATAGACTTACAGGACACATGGCTAGGCCTACAATGAAAGGAATACCCGTTGGATTTCAGGGTACAACGGAATAAATTCCACGCACCATTGCCCACTTATAGAGCCATTAAGCGGCCAAAACTATAAAGAACCCCCTCAAATGACCCCATTTTGAAAACTAGACCCCTTAACAAATTTATCTAGGGGTGTACTATTTTGACCCCACAGTTTTTGAATGAATCTAAGCAAAGCAGAAGGAAAAAGTTACGATTTTCAATTTTTTTGGCAATTTTTTAAATTTAAAAACAGTTTTTTTGTACAGTGTACATAGGAATGAAGACATTCACCCCTAAATGGATACTCCCGTTTGTCCCGAGTTCAGAAACATACCCATTGTGGCCCTAACTTACTTACAGGACCCATGGCAAGGCCTATAAAGGAGGGAACACCCGTTGGATTTCAGGGCACAACTGAATAAATCCCAGGCCCCATTGCTTATTTGTACGGAATAAAAATTGACTCCCTAAAAATTCCCTCCCCTCCGCGCCCTTTTTGGCGTTCGCAAATCTTAGATAAAAGTAATAATGTGAACTGTGTGGTATTTCCGAAGACAGGGGTAATTACCGAGGCTGATTGGAATGGGCCCATGGGGCAATAAAACCGTGTATCCCCCCTCCTCTCATGCTTTTTGTGGGTATTTCATGACCTTAGTGGCAGGGACGGGGTGTGAAAAGTGGCGTTCCGTGAGTCTCCATAAGCTTGGTGAGGTGCGGCGGTCTCGCACAAAAGGCACTCAACAAGCTGCTCCTGAAACTGCATGAAGGCGAGCATTCCCGGGGCTTCTTGTAAAATACATATTACAGGTAGCGGTCTGAATAATGCCGGGTTCATGCAGCCATAGGCGGAATCTGCTTGCGGAGGCCCGCAGCGGATCCCAGCTGTGAGCCCGGCTGCGACCCTGCATACGGCCACGTAATGTACTGCGCTTAACTGCGTACTTACATGGACGGTCATGCGCAGTACACCTTTTTTTTGTTTGTATTTCCCGCACCGTCGCTTAGCGATGACGTGGGTACCCGCAGCCTGTACACAACGTAGTTGCGTATGGGCAGCGGGTATATCCGCGACCATGGAGCACAATGGGTTCTATGTTGCGGATATCCGCGGTAAAATAGAACCTGCTGCGTTCTGTTTTCTGCGAGTGGATTACACAATTCCGACCTGCTAATGTGAGCGGAATTGTGTAATCCAATGCAATTGATCCACGTATTAGCGCGGATCAGACGCATGCGGAATCCGTAATTCCTATCCAGTGACGTGAGACCGACCTATGTTAGAGCGCTACTTTTTTATTACGTGACCAGGGACCGCTCAACGGGGCCACCCATTACTGCTCCCGTTGGTCGCCGAGAGCAAGGAGATTTTAAGTTTCCTGGGCTCCCCGACTCCTGCGCATGTGTCTGGTGTTTTCCCGGCGGTTGCATGTGCAGAATCCGGGTAAGTTCACGGATAAGGATCGCGTCGGGGTGAAAATACGGAGGCCTCCGGTAAAAAGTTTCATCTCCTCTCACTGATCACATCGGTGAGGGGAGATGGAACTTCAATTTTTTTTAAAAACTTTTACGTGATCGCCATTATCCATTGTATAACGGCGAACACGTGATCAGGAACCGCTCACCGCGGCCCCCCGTGAAATCTCCAGGCTCTTGGCTCAGTTTTGTAGCCAGGAGCAGGGAGAATTTCAATTATCCTGGCAATCCACAGCTTTTGCGCATGCGTCTGCCATTTTGGCGACGGGCGTGTGCGCAGAAGCTGGGGTAAGGTCCGCAGATAAATCTGGGGGCCTTATGTACGTACTTTGATCCTCCCTTACGGATATCATCCGTGAGGGGAGATGAAACGTACGCTTTTTAAACTTTTTAAACTTTTTTTTTTTTACTTTTTTACACTTTTTTTTAACTTTACATGATCACTGACATCCATTGGATGACAGTGACCATGTCCCCTGTGACATCCCTCTGCTCTTGGCTACACATGGCAGCCAGGAGCAGAGGGATTTTGAATTTCCCGGGGCTCGAGCCCCTCTGTGCACACGCCCGATGTCAATCATCGGGCGCGCATGCGCAGAGGGGGACTTCAGGTCCCGGAACACCGGGGACATCGGCGGACCTGAGGTGAGTATTTTCACCTCCCCTCATGGATCCTATCCATGAGGGGAGGTGAAACTAGCACTTTTTAAAAACTTTTTTAACTTTTTCGCGATCGCCGCTATCCATTGGATAGCAGCGATCATGGGCCCGGGGACCGCTCACTGCAGTCCCTGGTAACACCTCCTGGCTCCTGGCTACCTTCAGGAGCTGGGAGCCAGGAGATTTTGAATTTGCCGGGAGCTCCCGGGCTTCTGCGCGTGTGCGTGACGTCATCGTCACCGATGACGACAGCATGGCACCAACAGCATGGAGCTGTCACGTCCAGCACCCACGGGGCTTTATTCTCTGCAGGATGCATGTTTTTACATCCTCAAAGAATAAAGCCCACTTGGGCAAAACGTAAAAACACTATGGGCTGGTCGTTAAGGGGTTAAAGGAGAAATGTGGGTTTTTACGTATTTCTTTTTATTTTCCTTATTTGTTTTATACTTTTTTTTACATTTTATTTTTGTCCCACTATTGGCCTTGAATATCATATTTTATCATTCCTCTAATACACTACTATATACACTTCAGTATAGTACTGTATTAGAATGGCTATGAAGCTCAGCCAGAGGCTGAGCCATATGTGCCACTGTAGCTGGCAGACCCAGAGGCTATATTCAAGCTTCCAGGTGCCATGGCAACCAATTGGGACCCCACTGCCATATCGCAGAGGTCTGATGGGTGACAGAGGGAGCTTCCTCCTTCTGTCAGCCTTTTACATGCCGCGGTCGCACTGACCACAACGTGTAAAGGGTTAAATAGTGGGAATATAAAGTTCCTGCTATTAGAGGAGCTGTCATCCAACAGCTGAGAACCCACTCTACCCAGCATGAGAGACCCTCACCGGGATTCTAATGCAGTGCTGCCTTACGAATCTGCTCCTCCAGATCCAAAGAAACTGAAGACAACCCCTTCAGACAAAAGGGGCACAGGAAATTCATTGGAGACTACTGGGAGAAAACTCCTAAAGACAGCATCTGCTTTGACATTTTTGCAACCAGGGCGATCTGTGACAACAAAGTCAAAGCGAGAAAAGGATAATGACCACCGAACTGGTCTAGGTTTAAGTCTCTTAGCAAGCTCCAAATACACCAGATTTTTGTGGTCCATTAAAACTTCCATCTTATGCTAAGCCCCCCACAAAAGATACCGCCACTCTTCAAAAGCCCACTTAACCCTTTCCAATCCATTTATTTTTTCTCATCCATTCTCCCCAGCTCCAATTTGTTTGGAGCTAGGGAGAATGGATGATAAAAAAATAAATTGTTCCTTCACCCTCCTGATCTGAAAGATTTCAGGAGGGTGCCGGTGGTCACATCACCGTCGGGGGAATGCGGAAGTATTACTTCTGCATTCTTCCTTCAGCCTCCCGGCTCGTCGATCGCGTGACAGCTGGGGTCAGGTGGCATACAGCGGCCACACGATCGCCAGGCGGAATGCGAAAGTAATACTTCCGCATTCTCCCTTCAGCCTGCTGGCCCGGCGATCATGTAACAGCTGGGGTCAGGTGACAATCGGCGGTCACATGATCGCCGGGCATTACATAGCGCTAATGGAGCGCTATGTAATGTGTAAAGGAGAAGGCAGAATAGTTAAAAACCCTTTCTGCCTTCCCCTCGGGGGTCCTTGATAAGGACCAGTGCAGAAGTGTATCTGCACCCGATGTGTCTGATGATTGGGTGCAGATGCACTCCTGCACTGCAGTGTCGGGCCTGTCCTGACATCGTAGCTGTGGAGGAAAATGATGATGTCGGGGCAGGCCCGACATTGGATTGAAAGGGGTTAATAGCCAACAGTTCCCTGACTCCAATATCATAATTCTGTTCAGCTGAAGCAAAATTCTGTGAAAAGAAGGCACAAGGATGTAGATCCCTCAAGTCATCAGTGCTCTGAGACAGAACTGTTCCCACTCCCACCTCTGGAGTACCCACCTCCACCACAAACGGTTTAAAAGAATCTGATTAAAAACAGAAACAGAAGAAAAACACACCTTCAGAATATCAAAAGCTTTCACTGCACCCGAGGACCGCTCTGTAGAAAAGGCATCCTTGTTTGTCATATCTGTCAAAGGCTTCACAATCACTGAAAATCCCTGTATAAACTTACGGTGGTAATTAGCAAAACACCAAAATCTTTAAATTACCAACAACTTTTTAAGGCTGCACCCAATCCACAATAGCCTGTACCTTGTCCGGGTAAAGATGTGACCCAGAAATGTAATCTCCTGCACAGCAAAAGATGATTTCTGTCTTTTGGCTAAAAGTCATTTACCAAAATGCTTGAAACACCTGATAGACATGTGAAATGTGAGAATAAATGTGGATATCACTCAGTACTCCAACACAAAACATCTCATGAAGCTTTCAAACATCACATTAATAAAAGCCTGAAACACTGCAGGAGCGTTGTTCAAACCAAAAGCCACCACTAAACTTTCAATGTCCTTCTGGGGTATTGAAGGCCGTTTTTTACTCATTTTCCCCTCCTGATTCATACTAAATTAAATCCTCCACACAAATCTAACTTGGAGAACCAACTGGCACCCCTTAACTGGTTAAATAGGTCGGGTATGAGCAGTAATGGATACAAAGCTACCTGTCGGCTAAAATCGACTTTAAAGGACATATGTGCCCCCTTTTTTAGGCTGCCAGTAATATACACTATATGGACAAAAGTATTTGGACACTGCAGAAAATCAGCAAATATGCAAATGATGAGTTTGCCGAATGGTATGCTGGGAAGGGCATGGGTGCTCATTTTGTAATAACCATTCATCCGATCGAGCACTTGTGGGGCGAACTGGAGCGACGGTTATGACACCGCCACCCACACCCATCTTCACAACAATCTCATCTCACAGTCTGGGACGAGGAATGGCGAGCTATTCCTGCCCAGAATTACAGAGAACTTGTGGAAAGTCTGCCTCGATGTGTTGCCGCTGCAATACCAGCAAAAGGATGGCTGACTTGTTACTAAATAGAAGAATAAAGCACTTTTTCTGAAAAACATTCAGTGTCCAAATACTTTTGTCTATATAGTGTAGTCTTTGATAGCCTGTAGCTCTGGCCATGGCAGGTTGTACATACAACTCTTGGGTAATTTACAATCTAGGACCCAATCGATAGCACAATCACTTCCCTATGGAGAGGTCATTTATTAGCTCCTTCATTAGCGAAGACATGCGAAAACTCACTAACAAACTCTTCTACACGGAAGAAACATTAATCAATATACAGTTTTGGCAACACGCCAAATCCCACTTGATAATGTCCCCCCTATCAAAAAATTGTGACCTCAGCCGGGGCAATCCCAACACCACCTGTATATGGAGAGACTCCATGAAAGATACACAAACCTTTTCAGTATGAAACAACCCTATCTTTAAACATCCTTGAAACAGTGTAATCAGTAGTGGACATGGGAATGGGATAGTCCAAAGGCTTTAAGCCTAGTCCCAAAGTTTTAGCCACGTCAAGCTGAATCTCAGCTCCACTATCTAAAAACACCATCACCGGAGAATTCCCAGTGGTAAGGATAATCTCAGCAGGAAGACGATTCACAGGCGACCTGGGATTCCAGTGATCACAAGAGTTATTGTTTCTACCCTGGTAATCACACAAAAGCTCTCATGTCATTCTCTTTATGGAGTTTTATAGGAGACTGACTGCTAATTAAATTTCTATACTTCTATACTTACCGGTTGAAGATGGCCGCCGGGGTCTGCTCCCTCCGTGGACCGCAGCTCTTCTGTGCGGTCCATTGCCGATTCCAGCCTCCTGATTGGCTGGAATCGGCACGTGACGGGGCGGAGCTACACGGAGGTACACGGAGCCCCATAGAGAACAGCAGAAGACCCGGACTGCGCAAGCGTGTCTAATTTGGCCATTAGACGGCGAAAATTAGACGGCAACCATGGAGACGGGACGCCAGCAACGGAACAGGTAAGTGAAAAACTTTTGATAACTTCTGTATGGCTCATAATTAATGCACAATGTACATTACAAAGTGCATTAATATGGCCATACAGAAGTGTATAGACCCACTTGCTGCCGCGGGACAATCCCTTTAACACCTTGGAATCCTTGTGGACACAGCTCAATTTTTTAAATATACCATGTGGCACTTCATGTGATAGCAATGTGGGAATGTTTTTACTTATCCAAGTGATTCTGAGCTTGTTTTTTCGTGACACATTGTACTTTCTATTAGTAGTAAATTCTGTTTGATATGTTTTTTGTTTATGTATAAAATAAAAATTCTAAATTTACATATAATTTTTAAAAATGCGCAATTTTGAAGCTTTGAATTTTTTCTGCTTGTGAGGCTTCTTTCATATGAGCGCATATTGGCCGTCCGTTTTCCTGGACAGCTGATATGCGCTGTGATCTGATGCATTGGATTCTAATGCATCAGATCACATGGGCGTATTTCTGAGACGTAAAAATGCCCGGCCAAGCCAATACAGCGCCGGGCGTTTTTAGGTCGGGCCCAAAAGATAGTCCTGAAACTATCTTTTGGGCTGGAATACGTCGGCTGCTGCATAGGCTCCTATGGGAGCCTGTGGCAGCGGCTGTAGGTGGGAGGGAGTTTAGTAGCGTGGCTGCTAAGTTCCCTCCCTCTGTTCTCCTCCCCCCTGTGCAGGCTCCCCTCTCATTCTGTGCAATGGGAGGGGGCAGGGCTAAGCACTGGTCCAACCTGCCTCCTCCCACTGATGGTTATTGACAAGGGGTTGGGACGTGGGCGGACCTAAGCACTCGCCCTCTCCCCGCCCCTTATCCATAGCCATCAATGGTAGGAGGCGGGGCGACACTTAGCTCCACCCCCATTGCACAGAATGAGCGGGTAGGAACGAGAGGGGAGCCTACGATGGGGACGGAGGGGGAATGATCGATGGCCTGGTGAGCTCGTCCTCACCAGGCCATATGAATGGGCGCACAAATGTTTGATTTGTGTGCCCATTCACCAGATTTTTCACGCCCAACGTAGCGTTTATCAGCCGGCTGTGAAACTGGCCGGGCCGATATGCACTCGTGTGAAAGAAGCCTAAGACAGATACCCATACCACACAAAACAGCTAATAAATAACATATGCCACATGTCCACTTTCTGTTGTCCTTTTATTCATTTGAGATAACAGAAAGCTTGTAAATATAGCGACATGTTTATTAATTTTGAAGAAAATATTCAAAACCTACACAGGGGTTAAGGGTGGCTTCATACGATGGCTTCACACATCTATTACATCCAATGCATTCCCTATGGTATGTTCACACGTCCGTATTTTACAGGCGTGCGCCTGCAAATATAGGACATGCGTGCACCATAGGTAATGCACGCATTGCCTTCAATGGAGCCGCGGCTGCTGCCGGTGGCTCCATTGAAGGCAATGGTCTGCCAGCACCCCTGCATTGTTTATCAGGGAAGAGCTTCAAATATATGTTCTTCCCTGAAAAACAACCATTTTAGTGTAAAAAGAACACATCTGTTACATGCGGCAGATGTTTTCTTCATCCCTGCGGGGAATAAATCATTCCCTACCACAGGTGTCACAGATGACAGCTGCAGTAGGGGATCCAGCTGCTGGCATCCTGTAATTGTTTTTCAGGGAAGGGCTTTAAATATAAGCCCTTTCCTAAAAAACAAGGAAAAGTGGTGTAAAAAATAATAAACACCACATACTCACCTTCCTTCAGCTGCCGGGGCTCAGCTGCGTCCTCTCTGCGCTGTCCCCGGCTCTGCAATGCAGTTCTTGTCATTCATTCAGTGAGAGCTGCCTGTGATTATCCGAGCAATTCTTTATTCCCCGCGAGTATTTAGAATTTCTTTGCCGCATCTGTCACATCTGTGACAGGTGCAGCAGGGAATTCTTTATTCCCCGTGGGGATGAAGAATACATCTGCCGCATGTGGCAGATATGTTTTTCATCCCCGCGGGGGACACGGCAGCGGCGGACAGGTAAGTATACATGTTTTTTTTAATTATTTTTTTCACACTAAAAATGATGATTTTTCAGGGAAGAGCTTATATTTAAAGCTCTTCCCTGAAAAACAATTAAGGGGTGCCAGCAGACCATTGCCTTCAATGGAGCTGCCGGCAAAAGCCGCGGCTCCATTGAAGGCAATCGGCACGGACCTACATTCACGAGTGTTTGTGCATGTGCGTGGTTGCGCACTTTTTGTGCGCACCTATATAGGGCACACGCACATGCTCGTGTGTAGCCACCGTAAAGCCAATTGCTTACATTTTAACCCCAACCCCAACGATGACAATGTAGACTGATTGTCCAGAGTCCCGAGTGGTGGACCCGTTTAATCAACTATCCTCAGAATTGGCCAATAGTATTTCCCGGGGAAACCCCTCTAACTTTATTCAGCGGGTCAGTATGACTTTGGATTTTTATATTTTTATGTTTTACTATCTTTGCTTAATTAAAAAGCTTTTCCTCGCCATATTCACAGGAAAAAAATTTATTTTTACATCAGTCTGAGGGCTTGTTTTTTGCAAGATAAGCTGACGTTTTTATTGGCTCAGTTTAGGGGTGAATGTGAGTTTTTAATCTCTTTTTATGTTGTTTTTGCTAGGTGCAATGATCACAGACAGCAATTCTGGTATTGTTTTTTATTTTTGTTTAACACAATTTATTTTGTGCTTCAAATGTTAATTTTCTTCGATGAGCCTATGTAATTAGACCCCCTTCACACAAGCGTATACGTATTTGCGCGCATCGGTGTGCAGTACATTTGCGGACTGAGCAATGTTTTTTTGTGCGTACATCAACATATTTTACTGTACTTTTTGCACCCACAAGGCATATTCGTTTGCATGCGGCAAACAAAGATTCACCAATTTACATCGATATGCAATTCTGCAATGTTTCATGCATCCCCATTGACTTCTATAGGGACAGTTGGTGCGCAGGAAAATAGAGCAAAACGTGCGAACGGGCGCATAAATCTAACATTTGCGAGCATTCAGATGGCACGGGCCTGGCGCATATACGCCAAAGCCGCAATGCTGTTGGGAGGGGAGCAGCAGGGTGACAGGTCTGACCCTGCGTCACGGCCACCATGCCATGATGCTGTCGTGACTGACAAGCTGCAACAGTACCTCCCCTCGGAGGAGGGGCCTCTAAACCCTTATAAAATGGTTTACCAGGATTCCATTTCTGAAAGTTTTTAATTAGGCGGTCCACGTTGACCTCAGCCGCTGGAACCCACGTCCTGTCCTCAGGACCGTACCCTCGCCAATGCACCAGATGCTGCAGCGAGTTCCTCACGAGAGTCAATGATGCCGTTGACTTCAAATTGCAGATTCTCATCCACCAACACTTCCGGAAGAGGTGACGACCCAAGTACCGGATTCACCCTCTTTTTAAGTAAAGACTTGTGGAACACATCGGTGATCTTTAGTAATCTAGGAATCTCCAATCTAAAGGACACCGGGTTAATGCTCTCAGTGATCTTAAAAGGACCAATAAAATGTGGAACCAGTTTAAAAGATGGTTGTTTAAGCTTGATATTCCTTGTAGACAACCAGACCAAGTCACCCACCTGAAAACTAAAGCCCTCTGACCGACTGTTATCCGCCACCCTCTTATAGCTTCTTACTCTTTTTTTTAAGATTTCTCTGAACTTCCTCCCAGACTGCCTAGAGGCTGGATTAGAATTCATTCTCTTGGGACACCTCCGATACATATTTAGTAAATGAACCAAAACATGGATGGAACCCATAATTGCAAAAAAGGAGATGTGCCCGTAGACACTAAAGATCTATTGTTAAGAGCAAATTCTGCTAGGGGTAAATACCCCGACCAGCATTCTTGATTAGCAGAAATAAAGCACCGCAGGTACTGTTCAAGACTCTGGTTACACCTCTCCGTATGACCATTTGTCTCAGGATGGTAAGTAGACGGAAAAAAGACTGCACCCCCAACCCTCTCCCAGGTACGACTAATAGTCAGCCTGCAACTATGCAGCATACAGAGAGGTAGCAACAAGCAATCTCTACACAATGTGCATTAACCGTTGTACTGCATAGCAACAGGGCAACAGGTCTGACCCTGCGTTACGGCCACCATGCCATGATGCTGTCATGACTGACAAGCTGTGACAGTACCTCCCCTCAGTGGAGGTGCCTCTAAACCCTTATAAAATGGTTTACCAGGATTCTATTTCTAAAAGTTTTTAATTAAGCGGTCCACGTTGACCTCAGCCGCTGGAACCCACGTCCTGTCCTCAGGACCATACCCTCGCCAATGCACCAGATGCTGCAGCGAGTTCCTCACTAGATGAGAGTCAATGATGCCGTTGACTTCAAATTGCAGATTCTCATCCACCAACACTGGCGGAAGAGGATACGACCCAAGTACCGAATTCACCCTCTTCTTAAGTAAAGACTTGTGGAACACATCGGTGATCTTTAGTAATCTAGGAATCTCCAAACTAATGGACACTGGGTTAATGCTCTCAGTGATCTTAAAAGGACCAATAAAATGTGGAACCAGTTTAAAAGATGATTGTTTAACTGACCATTTGTCTCAGGATGGTAAGTAAATGGAAAAAGACAGCACCCCCCAACCCTCTCCCAGGTACGACTAATAGTCAGCCTGCAACTATGCAGCATACAGAGAGATAGCAACAAGCAATCTCTGCACAACGTGCATTAACCTTTGTCCTGCATAGCATCAGGGCGACTGGCCACGACACTGTCACGACCGACCAGCCGCGACAGGGAGGGGGCGGGGAGGTGGAGCGGCATACTCGCTAATAGCAGAATCGCGGCTGCTATGCATTCACCCAATTTAACACTCAGATAACCGTGCTGTTTTATCCGAGGAGCGTAGTTGCACATAAATGAGATAAAAATCTTTTTTTTACCTTTCAGACTCCATGCTATTCTACATGAGTTTGAAGAATAAAGTGGGAAGATGGGTCCTGCCATATTTTTTGTCGTCATGCTATTAACGGGTGACTTTACCGCTAGTGAAAACAATCCCATTGTAATCAGTGGCTTTGTTTTGTCCTGTGGCAGTGATTTTCACAGCTGCATAACGAGACTAAATCACACCCGTCTGTTCCATCCTTAATGGAGCAAAAAAGTTGTAATTTGGGACTCCAATTGTGCCGACTATAACGATCGGTTCAGTAATGATATAGCTGGGAAAGAAATTGCACAAGAAATGAATCCTGACAGCTGGCCTGCATCAGCAAGGCAGAAAAAAGTCATTTGTAAGTGGACTTTTGGCGTTTTGCACTCTTGCAGTTGTAAAGTAGTGCATATTATGCAAAGTATAATTTTTTATTTTTTTCACATTTTTGTGCAAATGCATTTTTAAACCCCTTATAAAGTGCAGTTTAATGACAGAGGTGTGGAGTCTGTACCAAGTAGAATTGATAGCTGATCCCATTCCATAAAATGCAGGTAGCGGCTATTTTTAAAAGCTGACACCCACCCGCAACAGCCACATTTCGTGTGAACATTGATTTTGGCTGTTAGGTTTTTGAACGCCGCTGACTTTTTTGATAGCAGCATGTAAATGTCCTGATCCGTGTTAGGAGGTTACACCCGTCTCCAAGATAAGCCCTCTCAAAGCTGCGCCAATGGAAGATTTTAAAAATTTTTTGAAAGAGGGGGGGAGAAATTAAACATTAAAAAGCAAAATAGAACAACGCTCTAAGGGGTTAAAGGTGGTTCTTCAGTACTATACAAACATTCTCATACAGCTAATCCTGAAGAAATGTAAAGAAATATATCATACTCACTTCTCTTCAGACATCCAAGCACAGCTAAACTGTTCACATGACCCCAACAATGGCTTCCATATGGCAGGCAGCTGAAACCACGTGACTGGTGTGGCAAATCATAGGCTGCAGCATTACCATCGACACTCCTGGCATCAACACTTACATTTTGGGCTCCATGATGCCAGGATTATTGGACTGTTTTGAATGTGGCCTCTGATGGTTCACAGTGGTAACGTGCTTCCAGCTGTCTGTCTACCTGTTAATACCACAAGACATGAGTTTACATTCAGCTGCAGGGTACTTAACGCAACAGGACGTAAACTTACATTATGTGGATGGCACGGGATAAGAAGCTGAGCCATCCTGCAGCAGGAGCCGGCTGTTACCGATAGCCGGCCTCCCTTTACAACAGTAGGGGTACATTAGGGATCCATATAGATGGGGATACAAGGACTGTCAATGAGATCAGAATTAAAAAAGAAACATCCCTTCCACTACTTCCGGCAATTAATGTTTCTAGCCAGAACTGTTGACCTGCACCCATAACTTTTTTTAGTATTGTGCTTTTCCCTTTAATAATCTTACACATGCATATTCTTAAAACCTTTTTTTCTGTTCATTACAGCACCCATGACAATCTGGAACCTTAGGGCTCCTGCACACTGGCGAGAGTAATATTGGACCGTGATTCACTACGGGGCTGAAGGAATACCCTGCTGCAGCTGTCACAGCTACAGCAGGGGATTGTGATCTTCTCCCATTGCTTTCAATAGGGCCAGCGCTGCTGCTCCTGCCGGACTTGCTGGCAGCAATATCGCAAAAAGAATTGGCATGCTGTGATTTTCTTTTCACGCAGCACAGCATCGCAGGAGTGAAAACATTGCAAATGAGAATGAAACCATTGAAATTCATTGGTTTCATAATCAGGTATTTTCACTCACTCTCGCACCATGAGAAAATTGCCCTATTTTCTTGCAAGTGTGAAGATGCCCTTATGAAGTAGGTGAGAAGAAAACAAATGAACAGCTGCCAATGTCATCTGTTGAGTCACACCACCCAGATCCACATGATGAACTCTCTGGAGCATCACAGTAGACTGCACCACCCAGTACCTGTATGGCACCTCCCGAAAAGGGAAGGAGAAAAAGTAATAAACCATCAGCTACAGCAACTGTAGCTGCCACGGAAGCAGCAGAAAGTGGTGCTATGCAAGTGCAAGTGAGTAAAAGAGATGAAAAAGGAGGGTGGAGCAGGACCCAGTGAGAGTGGTGAAATAGTTCTGGAGTACGAAGTTTTTCAAATGATGGAGGTGCTGCCAACCAGATGACGCTCCACCAAGGTGCAGATGAGAATCCTGGAGTTGCTGCAGACACGCCAACATGAGGACTGAAGAGATGCCTGTGCTCAGTTTGTAGGAAGAAATATAAGAAATATCCCTTCTGAATTTGGCATGCTGGCTCAAAGTTTTATAATAATAATAATACGTGAGGCATGAAGTTCTTTATGGCTTTTTTTAACAATCGACTGCTGGTGCTAAAACCCCCAAGTCCTTTTCCATGTCAGTGTTATCCAGTGGTCTCCCACTTAGTGTGTAATGGTGACATGGATTTCCTCTGCCTATGTGCAGAACCTTACATTTATCAGTGTTACACCTCATTTACCACTTTTCTGCCCAAACCCTCTGTAGTACCCCAGAGTTGGGTACTCCAGCACCAACTGTGTTGACTATAGTCTTACAAGCAGGTGTTAATGTAATGTGTGTGGATTCTGGCTTGACTTTCAATTCCCAGTCATTGTTATAAGGCCTGTATAAAGAGTCTAACATTGCCTTGCAGGAATGCTGCCTTCCAATAGGTGGCGCTGCAGAGGTATTGTTCCCTCTCACTTATTTTAATGTAATGTATGAGTGTTAAAATGTATTACATTATTGTTCATATTTCACCACTGTAATGTGTGTTCTGGAAAGATTCTTCAGCCCCTGGATTGTACAGGTACCCTAGCAACAGTCAGGGGAGTGTGTAGCCAGACTTATCAAGAATAGAGGGCTATAACAGGTTGAGCTAGCTTGGCAGTATAAAAGAGAGGAGTGAGAAGAGTAAAGACAGTCCATTCTAGTAGTCTAGCCAGCTCATAAGAGTCTTAAAGGGGTTGTCTCGCAGCAGCAAGTGGGGTTATACACTTCTGTATGGCCATATTAATGCACTTTGTAATGTACATCGTGCATTAAATATGAGCCATACAGAAGTTATTCACTTACCTGCTCCGTTGCTAGCGTCCATGTCTCCATGGCTCCGTCTAATTTCGCTGGCTTCTTGCTTTTTTAGACGCGCTTGCGCTGTGCGGTCTTCTGCCTGGTGAATGGGGCCGCTCGTGCTGGAGAGCTGGTCACCGCGTCGTCATCGTAGCTCCGCCCCGTCACGTGTGCCGATTCCAGCCAATCAGGAGGCTGGAATCGGCAATGGAACGCACAGAGCCCATGGTGCACCATGGGAGAAGACCCGCGGTGCATCACGGGAGAAAACCGCAGTGCATCCCTGGGAAAGGACCGGCGGCCATCTTAGGCAGAAGATTTTTAAAACTTCATATTTCGTCGGATCGGTGAGTAGCAAGCGGTTTAAAAACCGCTTTAAATTGCTATTTTATGCCATGGGAGTGACAGGGGGAATGGGGTAAAGTAAAATTTTGATGTTTGCCGTGAGACAACCCCTTTAAGGAGGCCAGGGAGAAACAAGGAAAAAGCCAGTGCTGTGGGAAGTTGAACATCTAAAGTGTGAGTACGCAAGAGCAAGAAGACACAGAAGAGAGAAAGAAGGAGAGAGTAGGAGATATAAGCCATTCCTAGGCACCAAGCAGAAAGGAAAGCACGTCAGTCAGAGTCAGGCCCAGCCAGAGAACAGAGTTAAAATGCAACACGCAGGGGATAGATGTATTTCCTTGTATAAAGTCCCTGAGGATCTGAAGAAGTAATCAATGTCTGTAGCTGTAACCGTTTCTACTAAAGTCTGTCAATGTAAACTGTATGCAACAAGTCAATGTAATCTCTCACCTGCTCTTTTTATATGCCCCACTGGGGTATCACCATCTTACCCTGCCCGACCCCGCCGGCCGCATGCAGTGAGAATTGCTGAAATTTACCACTCTGTAGCACCACATTCAGACCACCTTAACCACCTAGCCAGGAGCAGCAGCAGAGCCACCTTGACCACAATCTCCATTTCCCTTGCTGCTTAACCCCTACTAGGTCTGGCCTGCTGCAAGTGGAGGTTTGGTGTCATGAACAGGATGAGCTTCCGCACCTTATCGTCAATATTCACACAGGATGCGTTTTGGATGCGTTTTCGTAAAAAACAAGAAGAGACATAAGTGACAAAATTCCCTTTGTCTACAGTCTGGGACAAGTTCCCTATCAAGCCTCTGAGCTTTATAGAAGGAAAGACGAGGTTGAGGACCTTCTGCTCTTAGATGTCAAGTACTACAACGCTTTCTTCGAAGTAAAAATGTGTTTCAGCACTTTAAGAGACTTTGAATTCATCACGTAAAGAGTTAATCAGCTATCTTGAAAATCTGGATATCATATTCTTGCTCAAAGAGAAGAAAGGTAGCTTTATTCAATTACAAGACATTCAAAAAAAAGTGTGTTTTAAAGTGCGTTGGACTGTAAAAAAGGACTGTTTACTGCTGTACTGCCGCGTTAGTAATTTTCAAAATGGCGGCAGAAGCTAAAGAAAAGTAACTGTGCCACAAGCGTCCAAAATGGCACCAAAACTGCTGCATTATCATCTCCCTGCAGAAGCCCACAAACCCAGAGCAGAGATAAAAGCCCTCCATAGCTACATTTAAAGTAGGGGACACCTATCCCCATCAGTGGAAAGCAAAGCACAGCTCATGTTATGGAATGGAACATTAGACAAGTTATTGACATTCCATGAAGGATTGGACAACATCCTCCCCTAGCTCAAGTTCACACTGATGTATTCACATGACAAGATTCAGTTCCTTGATGTATTGGTGATTAAGAAAGATACACACTAGAGATGAGCGAGCATACTCGCTAAGGGCAATTACTCGATCGAGCATTGCCCTTAGCGAGTACCTGCCCGCTCGGGAGCAAAGATTCGGCTGCCGGCGGCGGGCAGGGAGCTGCGGGGGAGAGTGGGGAGGAACGGAGGGGAGATCTTTCTCCCTCTCTCCCCCCCGCTCACTGCCGCAACTCACCTGTCACCCGTGCCGACACCCAAACCTTTTCTTCCGAGCGGGGAGATACTCGCTAAGGACAATGCTCGATCGAGTAATTGTCCTTAGCGAGTATGCTCGATCATCTCTAATACACACCTTGAGATAGATTTATTTTGTAAACCCACTGATAGGAACAACCGGCTCCTCTTTGATAGTTGCCATACACGGAGCATATTGCAGTCATTATGGTGGAGCCAACTTCCCAGGGTCCACAGAATTGTTCAAGACGATTATGTTGACCTCAGGTTGAACCAGATGTGCCAGAGGTTTTTGGATAGGGGTTACCCAGGGGATCTGGATTTAACAGCGTCTGAGGAATATGTCATATAGAAAACTATATGGTGAATTTTTTGATAATGGGAGATGACCAGAGAAGGTAATTCCTTTATTATGCACTGGTAATGTGATACTCTTGGCAGTGTGGGCAGCTCTGCACATGTGCACTTTGGAAACTATTGACAATGGAGATGCTGGTGCAGAGCGCAGGCATAGCATGGCACCCTGCATGTAACGCTGCTGGGAGTCTAACGGATCTTGGGTCGATCCCGCACATGGCACCTGGATGCCGTGATGTCGTTCTGGAGATTGCTGTCTCACGTTAGCTGGGCAAATCTTGCACATGCGCACTGGGAGTCTAGAGACGCCAAGGACCTAGGTATGGGGGAAGCAGGATGGAGTTACTCCAGAGATTCACCATGTGCTTTCCATTTACCAATGCCTATATTCAGTAGGTTGCGCAGCTGTCTGAGGGCGTTTTATAATCACTTTGCTTTTTGTGATTTGTTACTTGTTTTTATGTATGAAGCACATTTTGTATATGTTTAGGCAGCTTGATAAAGACCCACATCTAGGGGTCGAAACATCACTGTCAATGGATTGTGAGGAATAAAGTATATTCTTTTGGATGATTCTTTTGCACCACTGATTATTTGGATTTTTTTGGACTATTTCATGGATCTGGGTCTGATCCTTTGAGAGGTGTGCATCTGGTTCGTGCTGCCCGATTTTGAGTTTCTGGTAAGTGCTGCTGACATTTTCTATTTTTGTACTACCCCATTCAGTCTGAGATGTTGAATGGATCCATCTCTATAGCCAGGAAGAGACGCATGATATTTCGGCTTCTTTCGTTTTTTATTCTCCATGGGTCAGGATGACACCCGTGATACTTCCGCTCTTTCTTTTCTTTACAGACAACCCTTTTTCTACCAGTGCGTCAGCTTTGGTGTGCTTCTCTGTTCTCTAGTCTTTGGGGAGGAGTATCATGTAAGGACCCCAATAGCTTATGCTGATGTTCCAAGGTTCTGCCTGGCTCAGCAGTATGTTCAAAAAGGTAGGGGCCATACCTTTAATTCTTTGCACACTGACGTGTTTAAATACTGTCCCCGGAGTTGAGGCTCTGAAGTTCATATCGAAGTCAGTTGTTTTTGTTTGAACAGTCAAGGGAGGAGTGTGGTGTGTTAAGTCATGCCCTCGCCAGCTTTGTAAGTGATTTCACCTCACTATGCCCCTTTATTTTAACTAAAACGTTACTGGGAATGTTAAGAGGTGACCAATGGGTTTTAAACACTGAGGAGTACCACTATTTTTATTCCAATTCTGCTGGTATGCAGTGCGCTGAGGACAGCTTTTCTTTAAGCAGGGAGGAACTGCAGTACTCCAGTACTTGATGTTCTTTTTGTTCTATTTTTTTCTTGGAAACAGGGTGACCAAAAAAGCGTAATTCTGGCATTGTTTTTTAATTTTTTTCCTGACAACGTTCATCGTGCAGCATAAATAAAGCATTACTTTGATAGATCAGAGTTTTACAGATGCAGCATTACCAAATATGTATTTTTATTTTATTATTTAGATTATTTTATTATTAACATGGCAAAAGTTTTTTTTACAATTTTTATTACCTTTAATTTTTTAAAATATTCAATAAAACGTTTTAAAACGAATTTTAACTTTTTTTTTAGTCCCCAGAACTTGCAATGCTTTGCTCCCACCAGCAGTGTGATGTAATGCCATAGCATTACATTATACTGTGATCTGATAGGCAATGTATCAAGCTACGACACAGGCCCCCAACGTTTAGTGGTGTGGTTCATTGGAGCTGTTGCGGGTGGGTCTCGGATGAAAGAAACAGCTGCACCCACTTTGCATGAGTGGAATCCACCTGTGATCCCCTTCCATACATACCCTAAACCTGCAGAATGTAAATATACATCCTGTGGCATTAAAGGGTGAAATATAAGAAACAAGCATCTGTCTACCACTTTACTTTTTCCTGTAGAATCCAGGGGTATATGCAATCGGGACTCTGTGATTTGTCTATTTTAATCTTTTTAAAGTGGCTCTGCACTTCTTTTTTTCCTTATTGGTTATTAGTGCTTCTTCACTGCCTTCTTGTTTTAGTAATTTAAATGCTTTATTTTTATTATTTATTGCCCGCTTTACATTTTTATTGAGCCACATTGGTTTTCTCCTACTCTTAACCCTTTTATTCCTGTAAGGTATGAACCGAACCCAGTGAGTATTTAAGATGGTTTATAACATTTCCTATTTATTGTTTGTACTCTTATTTCTGATAACATTGTCCCAGTCAATAAGCTTAAAGGGGTTGTCTCGTGAAATCAAGTGGGGTTCAGCACTTCTGTATGGCCATATTAATGCACTTTGTAATATACATCGTGCATTAATTATGAGCCATACAGAAGTTATTCACTTACCTGCTCCGTTGCTAGCGTCCCTGTCGCCATGGATCCGTCTAAATTCGCTGTCTTCTGGCGTTTTTAGACGTGCTTGCGCAGTCCGGTCTTCTCCCTGGTGAATGGGGCCGCTCGTGCCGGAGAGCTGGTCCTCGTAGCTCCGCCCCGTCACGTGTGCCGATTCCAGCCAATCAGGAGGCTGGAATCGGCAATGGACCGCACAGAGCCCACGGTGCACCATGGGAGAAGACCCGCGGTGCATCGTGGGTGAAGATCCCAGCGGCCATCTTGGTAAAGGAAGAAAGAAGTCGCCGCAGCGCGGGGATTCGGGTAAGTAATAAACTTTTTTTTTTTTAACCCATCCCTTGGGTTTGTCTCGCGCCGAACGGGGGGCCTATTGAATTTAAAAAAAAAACGTTTCGGCGTGAGACAACCCCTTTAAGGCATCTCTGAGCTGGTCGAACTTTGCCTTCCTAAAGTTTAGTATTTTTGTTGCACCCCGATAAAACTTACTATTGAAAGTGGAAATTCATTATATTATAGTCACTATTGCCTAGCTTCCCCCAACCTGCACCAGTGTTATTCTACCAGGTCTGTTGGTCAATATAAACCCCTTAGTGAACGCCCCATTGCCTTTTTACATCCTGGCTAAGTGGGATTTAATCCTCTTGACTGTAAAAACACACTCGCCCTGAGGATTATAGCTGTGGGGCCTGTGGACGTGACAGCTCCATGTTGTCAGCTACTGGACGTAGCCAACAACCTGGAGATGTCATGGGGGCTGTGGGGAGTGAACTCCAGTCATGCGATCGCCGTTATCCAATGGATAACGGCGATCGCATAAAAGTGTCACAAAAGTTAAATAAAGTTAAAGATTCAGCTCCCCTCATGATCGGTTCCATGAGGGGAGCTGAAAATACTCATCTCTGTCCTCTGCAATGTCCCGCAATGTTCTAGTCCTTCCAGGACTTTACGTGGCCTTCTGCGCATGTGCGCCAGACAAGAACATCAGACGCATGCGCAAAAGGGCTCACGGCCTGACAGATTTAAAATCTCTCTGCTCCCGGATAGCATGCATAGCAAAGATATCACCAGGATCTATTGTATGGGGTCCCGATCACATGATTGCCATTATCGAATAGATAATGGTGATCATGTAAAGTAAAAAAAAAAATGTGTAAAAAAAAGTTTGTTTCATGAGGGGTGATGAGTTACATAACTAAGGCCCCCAAATTTATCCATGGACATTACCCTGGCTTCAGCACATGCGGCCGTCGCCAAAATGGCAGATGCATTCGGAAAAACCATTGATTGCCATAGCAATTTAAAATCTCCCTGCTCATGGCTACCAAAGCTAGCCAAGAGCCTGGAGATTTCACAGGGAGGAGGGGGGGGGGGCATGGTATGCAGTCCCTGATCATATGATTGCCGCTATCAAATGAATAACGGCAATCACGTAAAAGTAAAAAAAGTTAAAATTTCACCTGCCTCCATGGATCCAATCTATGAAAGAAGGTGAAATTACTTACCTAAGGCCTCCCAATGTCCCCCAGTGGGACCTATCCCCAACATTGGCAAAATGGCAGATATAAGCTCAGAAGCTATGGAGGGCCCGGGAAATTTAAAATGTCCTTGCTCCTGTGTAGTAAAGGTAGCCGAGAGCCTGTAACAGTGACCGAGGATCTGTAGTAGGAAGCACAATACAAATGGTAGTTAATTGTTGGCTAGATAGGGGGGTAGTCACTTTAATACCATTTGGCGTATACTTGATTGTTGTTTGTATTGCTGTATGTATGTCTGCCCCTACTAGATTAACTGGGAAAGTTTCTGACACCAAAAATCTACCCACAACTTCTTGGGTGTCATGTAAAGTAGCAGGGTGTCATGTAAAGTAGCAGTTAATTGTATTGTCTCCTGCAACTCGATTTCTTTATTTCCTAATTCTATCCTTTGTTCCAGCACCTCTAAAAGCAACTCTGTTGGTACATTAGATGCTCTAAAAATTGATATGGCTGCTCCTGTGTCCACTAAATAACTGATGGGTTCACTTCCTGGTAGAGTGAGAGTATTTGTAGCAGATTCACTGTCCTCCTGAAGACTGATGCATTAAAGGGTTGTGGGACATATGGATTGTCAATTCCCATTTGCCTGGTGGAGCCACCCTAGGCATTTTGTGGGCAACCTTTTGGACAATCGCGAGCAAAGTAGCACAGTTGTTGGCAAATGTAGCATTTAAATTGCACTGAAACTTCCCTCTTATTAGGAGGGCCATCACATTTTGGAAATGACCTGCAACAGAATTGATGGTCCTCTACTGAAAAGACTTCTTGGGTCTTCGCCTGTCCCCATATAAGTTTGTCAGAATGGCAGACTATCAACATGTCACTAACTTTCATGGCCTTAGCTTCTGGTCTAGCTAAGAGCATTGCCTTCCAGATGGGTTCATGTAGCCCATCTAGAAATGAGCAGTGGAGGATTCTTTCGTCTGCTGCTGAGTCTGATTTAAGACCCATGTCCATCCATACAATCTATAGCATAACATAAAATTCCATCACAGTTTTTCCTTCCTCTTGTGTGATGTGGTAAAGAGTCATAAGGCTCATGTCCATCCTTGCCTTAGCCCAACAGCCCACACAAAATCACTTCCTATTTCATTCTCTGTTTCCCCATAAAATGTTTAGCTCAATATGGCTATATTTGTTGTCAGACATTCAATCCAACAAGCAGTGTTAATTATTTAATCTAAGGTGATGTTCAATACATATAAATAACTTTATTGGCACGTATATCCAGTACCGCACGCGGAACCATAACTGTGAGGGGAAAGCGTGAATGGAGAGGGGAAGCTGGTACTGCCTTCTATAACATTTACTGATTTTCCTCAGTCATACATTTGTCACTATACAGATAATAAAACAGTGTATAAAAAACCTGTGCTTATAAGAGGGATAGATACGATGATGAAATTCCAGTTACTTAAAAGGAGAGGGTGCATGGGAACTCAAAGCCTCTGCTAAAGGTGATGTCCAGCTGGTCAGATTGGAGAGCCAAATTCAAAAAGCTTATTTTATTAGTAACAGATATCACATACAGGGACAGGTATAATAAGGGAAAAGTGTTTTGGTGTGTTTATAACAACTTTTTAAGCTTAAATTTGACAGTGGCAAAGAGTAGTCATTATAAAGAATGTGCACTTACTTTAAACCCCCCTAAGGTGTTGGGCTTCTGGGAATGAGAAACCCTGGTTGCACGAGGGTTTGGAACGTAAGCCTGCGTTCCTGTAACCTAGAAGATGGAAAGAAAGGAGTGTGAATATGGTGTGTGTGTTCATTCGTCTTAGCATACAATTTTTATTTCCCACATACCCTCCCCTTTACAGTAAGTGGAATTCCACCATCATATCTATGCCTCTTATGAGCGCAGAAGGTTTTATTTTTATACACTGTTTCCTTACTCATACCAAACCCTTTTTGGAGCTCTGGAACAACCTGTGGCTCTCCAGTCTTCTTCCTTTGATGCCCTACTTGGTGTAAGAGGTGATCTATGTGTCTGCTGGGACTGCAAGTGTGACACCTTATCCTTCCACCAATGGCTGTTCACACCAGGTAAGTCAGTTTTTTTCTTCCATTTCATTACTTTTATTCACATTTTATTGCATTTGGGCCACTGTCTTGACCACTTATCTCCACTATACAGATAATATCCATTCTTATATTCTCTTTCTGAAATACTGTGATCAGGCTTGTCAAGTACATAATGGTTTTATCATTGTTTTAGCATTATAACTCAATAGTACTCAACTAAGTATATTGAATATACCATTTACTTATGATGTGCACTCATCAAGTGTATATATGTGTGTGTGTATATATATATATATATATATATATATATATATATATACAGGGTGGAGCGCGGTAATTTGCTAATTTGGGAGTGAAATAAAAAAATAATGAACTTGTAAAAACTTTATTTTATATTTTATTTACATTGAACAGTAGTGGAATTTACCAATTATTTGGTTTTAAATATTGTATCTGGCAAATGTTGACCTTCGCTATCCACACACTGCGGCATACGTTTTCTGAAGTTCTCATGCACTCTTTCAAGCATGTCGACTGGTATTCTGGCAATCTCAGCGTCAATATTGTTCCTTAGGTCTTCCAGGGTGTTGCTTTTTTGAGTTGCAGGTTGTGGCAGCGCTGTTGGTCAAAGAGAGGGGAGAGTGGGCGTTGCTTAGTGGCTGACGGGAAGTTTGTCTGCAGCTGCTTTTCAGTTGCCATCATGCAGTGGACACGTGAGGAGTGTTCATTTTGTGTTGAAGCGTATTTTTCAAATAACCACTCGATCATTGCAATGCAACGTGCTTTTCGTTTGCGATTCGCTGTTCCCCCACGCGGACGTGTTCCTGGACGGCAATCAGTTGTAAATTGGGTAAATGCATTCAGAACAGCAGGGAATGTGTCATCTGTACGAAGAGGACCTGCGAGAAGTGTTACAACACCACAAAACATCGAACGAGTTAGAGCAGCAGTATTGCAATCTCCGAAACGCTCTGCTCGGAAGCAAGCACTTGCTCTTGGCTTTTCAAGACGTTGTCTCCACCGGATTCTTCATAGTGAACTGAATTTTCACCCGTATACAATGTGCGTGGTCCAACCATTGTCAGCACGGGATTATGTTACACGACGGACATCTTGTGAAGACATGCTTGCAGCCATACCTCGTGACGCAATTGTGTTCTTTTCTGATGAGGCACATTTTCACCTCAGTGGGTGTGTAAACAAACCAAACATGCGGTACTGGAGCGATACAAACCCCAGAGAAGTTCACCAGAGACCTCTGCATTCGGACCGCGTCACTGTGTGGTGCGCCTTATCACCAGTAGGCATCATTGGCCCTTACTTTTTTCCGGCAACTGTGAATTCCGAACGTTACTTAACTATGCTGCAGGATTTTTTCCAGCCAGCACTCGAGGCAATGCAATTAGAGGATACATGGTTTCAACAAGTTGGTGCCACTGCACACACAGCGAGAGTTACCATTAATTTTTTGAGGCAAACGTTTCCTGAACGGCTTATCTCTCTGAGGGGTGATCTTAACTGGCCGGCACGCTCACCAGACGTAGCCCCATGCGATTTTTTTCCTTTGGGGTTACCTGAAGTCTAAGGTGTATTGCAACCGTCCCAACACCCTGGAAGACCTAAGGAACAATATTGACGCTGAGATTGCCAGAATACCAGTCGACATGCTTGAAAGAGTGCATGAGAACTTCAGAAAACGTATGCAGCAGTGTGTGGATAGCGAAGGTCAACATTTGCCAGATACAATATTTAAAACCAAATAATTTGTAAATTCCACTACTGTTCAATGTAAATAAAATATAAAATAAAGTTTTTGCAAGTTCATTATTTCTTTATTTCACTCCCAAATTAGCAAATTACCGCGCTCCACCCTGTATATACACCAACATTCGTTCTACTTAAATGGAAATACACTTCTTCTTTGCTAGGTTAGTCTGTGTTAAGGAGAGGCAAAACTATTATGTCAGAGAAATTCTGACCCTTATATCACCTAGCTCCACCCATTGTAGTTTGGTTAACTATTTGGGCGTGTCTCTCTCAGCCGTTCATGTGACTTCTATATACACATGGCACAAATATGTATACATGGGCCCTTCACACACACAAAAATTTGCAAAAACAGCAAGTCCACGTTATTTAAGTTAAAAAAAAAGGTCAGATCCTACAAATTATATCCCATTTCTTGTGCAACAATAACACAGACTTACCAACTCACACAGACTCTCACCAACTCACAAATTTCTAATCTCTTGAAGACAATGGAAAGCAATTAACTCTTTCTAGGTCTAAAAAGTGGAGGAAAAAAGAAGAATGAGAGGGGAGGAAGGGACAGACAAGGATGAATGCTCCACAACTCTGGGGGGTACGATGAAATAGGGACCACCACTTTGGGCTTCATGCCCCACCTGCTGACATTGACACAGTGCGCTGTTAAGGATATACAATGTCCCTGGTCATGATTACTAGATTATACACCTGTGCTCAGGTGCACACTGCCAGTGACAGTGTTCTTTAATGTCAGGAACACTTTATCACTCACATGGTGGTGCAGAGCAGGGATGGCTTTTTGGGCAAAGAGATGGTGGCTGGAAATCTGGTTCTGTAGGTTAGCTTTGAGAATCACGTTGCAGTAAGTGTCTGTGCTTGTTCACAGTTGGCGTGTTTTTTTTTTTTAAGTTCTCATAGGTGGGGAATGGAAGACTGAGGACCTGGGGCATACTGCAATATGGGTTAGATGTCAATGTCGGTGAAAGTGTTAGTAATAGTGTTGCCTCAACTACTGCTTTCTGTTTCCCAGTCCTGGTTCTGAAGGCTGCAGCCCAGTCATCAATGGCGGAAGAGAGGCTTAAAGTAAGCATGCTACTGTCCCTACACAGAACTGCCTTTCTGTGCTCAGAGGTTACACCATTAACAGAGAGATGGAGGAAGAGGCAGCTGCAGCAGCAGGAGAGAGGGCAAGATCAGGATGACTGGCCTCTGGTGGGCTCTCCAACGCAGTGGGTGGTGGGAGTTCATGCAACTGTTCATATACATTCTGTTTAGGCTGTTTACATTCTTGCAGCATTTTTAACACTTACCACATATCTTACAGGTAACCATTCTTCTGTTATCACCTGTGCTTTGAAAGAATGCCCAAGCTGCACAATAGGGTTGCTCTTAGCTATATGTAATTTTCCGAAAGTTAAACGTTTGCTGCTCCCACCCTCTGATCCAGAGGTGTAACTTGTAGCTCCTGGGCCCCAATGCAAAACCTGTAACAGGGCCCCAACTATAATGCTTTATTCATAGTATTGGGCTCCCTATATGGAGAAGAGAGGCCTTATGGGCCCCCTAAGGCTCCTGGGCCCGGGTGCAACCGCATCCCCTGCATCCTCTATAGTTACGGCCCTGCCCTGATCCTAATCCAACAAATCGGACAACTGCTAGGAAACCCTTAAATGCCTTGAAGTTGGAACACAGTATACACATTATGCAATCATTAATTCCATTCAAAAGCAAGATACTTTTCCCTATCCTGGCCATTTTCTTTTTTTCTTCTTAGAGAAATTTATGGGGACACATCCAGCGAACCCCAGTAATTGTTTAACCCCTTCATGACGCGGCCCCTTTTTTTTTACCCCCATTTTAGTTTTTTCCTCCCCCCTTTAAAAAAATCATAACTACTTTATTTATCCATCAACGTCGCTGTATGAACGCTTGTTTTTTGCGGAACGAGTCGTAGTTTTCAATGGTGCTATTTAAAGAACCATATAATGTACTGAAAATCTTTTAAAAAAGTGCAGTTAAATGAAAAAAAAAAACGACATTCCGCCATCTTTCGGTGCGTCTTGTTTCTACGGCGCACAAACTGCAACAAAAGCGACATGATAACTTTATTCTATGGGTCAGTATGATACCATAGATACCAAACTTGTATAGTTTTTTCTTACTATACTACTCTTTTTTTTCAAAGACATTAATGTTTTTCAATTATTTTCTGCGGTCATCTTATGCGCGCAATAACTTTTTAATTTTTCCGTCGGCGTAGTTCTGCGAGGGCTCATTTTTTGCGGGATGTCCTGTATTTTCCGTTAGTACTAATTCAGAATACATACGACTTTTTTATCACTTTTTATTGCGCTTTTTTCTGGGAGACAGGGTGACTAAAAAAAGTGCATTTCTGGCGTTCTTGTCAGATTATTCAATTCCACATTCGTAGCCAGGTTCCTCCTTCTTTTAAGTGCAGTGATAAAGTCCGATAACGTTCCCTATATATAAGGCAGACCAAATGTGCGCAGCGTTATACATAGGGGACCATGTTAGAAGTAACGCCACCATTAATAGCGACAATTAATTACTTTTAATGCAGGAGAAGTACTGAAGGCAACATTATTGTGTAATGTGTAATAACATAATTGTATACTAAATCAATTCTAGCTTAACATAGCAATAGCAATGCTAATTAATCCCTTCCTGCTCCAGGACGTAAGGGTACGTCATGGAGCGTCGGGGTATGTATGGAGAGAGGTGGCGAGGCGATCTCTCTTCATACAGCGCGGGGCGTCAGCTGTTTATTACAGCTGACACCCGTGGGCCGTGCAGGCGATCGCGACTATTAACCCACTAAATGCCGCTGTCAATTCTGACAGTGGCATTTAAAACTGCACGCCCCCCCCCACGCAGTGAGATCAGGGGAGCCGAGTAGGTGTCATGGTAGCCGGGGGCCTTCTGAAAGGCCCCAGGGCTGCCTTACCAGACTGCCTATCAAGCCATCCCCGTGGGGTGGCTTGATAGACTGCCTGTCAAATAGCAGTATGACGTAATGCTATAGCATTACGTCATACTGCAGGAGCGATCAAAGCATCGCTGGTTGTAGTCCCCCAGGGGGACTTTAAAGTAAAGTAAAAAAAATCAATAAAGTTTTATTAATTGAAAAAAAAAGTAAGTTATAAAAGTGTAAATCACCCCCCTTTTGCCATATCTATTATTAAAAAATCTAAATCATAAAATAAAATACTTATTTAGTATTGCCGCGTCCGTAAAAGTCCTATCTATCAAAGTAGCGCATTATTTTTCCCACACAGTGAACGTTATCCGAAAAAAAAAATAAAGAATGCCAGAAATGCACTTTTTTAGTTACCCTGTCTTCAAAAAAAAACCGCAATAAAAAGTGATCAAAAAGTTGTAGGTATTTAGAATCGGTACTATCGGAAACTTCAGCACATCCCGCAAAAAATGAGCCCTCGCTCAGCCACGTCGACGGGAAAATAGAAAAGTTATTGCGCACACAAAATGACCGCAGAAAATATTTGAAGAAAATGTCTCTGAAAAAAAAAAAGAAGAGTAGTATAGTAAAAAAAAACTACACAAGTTTGGTATCGTAGTAATCAAACCGACCCATAGAATAAAGTTATCTTGTCACTTTTGTTGCAGTTTGTGCGCCGTAGAAACAAGACGCACTGAAAGATGACGAAATGTCATTTTTTTTTTTTATTTTACTCCACTTAGAATTTTTTTGAAGTTTTTCAGTACATTATATGGTACAGTAAATGGCATCATTTAAAAATACAAGTTGGCCCGCAAAAAACAAGCCTTCATACAGCGACGTCGATGGATAAATAAAGGAGTTACGATTTTTTTTTGAAGGGGGAAGGAAAAAATGAAAATGGAAAAAGAAAAAGGGGCCACTTCATTAAGGGGTTAAATTAATGGAAACTTGTGTTCCTTTCCATCACTAGGGCTTACAAGTGATTATAAATAAAATAACTAAAAAAAAATTTGTATCTGAAAAAATGAAAATGTAAAAATGTCATGGTCGCGGAGGGTTGCCTCGCAGTTGTCCAATTTAGCTAAAGTTTTATACAAACCTTTTTTTTTTGTTGATTGGAACGACATAGGGGGGTGGGAGCTAAACTTTTAGAAAGTTGAAAAATAAGGGCCACCCTACTGCACAAGTGCTGTGAGCAGACTTAGCGGTGGGCCTGATGTTTCTGCTGCTGCGACTAGTAGTACCTGAGGGTGGTGGCACTGCCTGCTTGTTCTTCTGCAACACCCTACTCGCTGCCTTGCCAGGTTGCTGCCCTGCTATGATAACTCTCCCAGTCGCTCCATGTTAGGCTGAATACTTTATTTTCTTCTATCTCCTTTTCCTCCTCCTTCTCCTCATGAGCAATCTCTATGTCATAGTGAGCACCAGGAGCTGGCATCTTTGTTTCCATATCCCTCTGGGTACATATTGCCTCTGGAGGGCTAACCCACCCCCATTTCCCTCTGTGAAGAAAAACATGAGGGAAGGTGACATTACTTACATAAGGCCCCTGGATTTGCCCCCGATGGGATCTTTATTCACAGACCTTGCCCCGGCTTTGGCGCATGTACCCATTGGCAAAATCACAGATGCAAGTGCAAAAGCTGGGGAGGGCCCGGGAAATTTAAAATCCCCATGCTCCTGGCTACCAAAGGTAGTGAGAGCCTGGAGCAGTGACAAGGGCCACAGTGAGCAGTCCCCAGTCCCATGATCGCCATTATCCAATGGATAACGTTGATCACGTAAAAGTTTAAAAAAGTTAAGTTTTCATCTTACCTCACCGATGCAGTCTGTGAGGGGAGATGAAAATTCTTACGAGAGGCCTTTTCATTTGAACCCTGATGCGATTATTGTCCACAGACCTTCCTCGCCTTCTGCATATACGCCCTCCGGCAAAATGACAGACACATGCACAGAAGCCAAGCAGGGAGGGCCTGGGAAATTTAAAATCTCCTTTCACCTGGCTACCAAAGGTAGTGAGAACCTGGAGCAGTGACCGGTGGCCTCGTTGAGCGGTCCCTAGTCATGTGATCATCATTATCCAATCGTATATAAAGGTAGCGATCACCTTAGGCCGGTGTCACACGACCAGATAGGAATTGTGGACTCTGCAAGCGTTTGATCCACGGTAATGCACGGATCAATCACATGCATTGGATTACATAATTCTGCTCACATTAGCATTTCGGAATTACACATTCCACTCTCAGAAAATAGAACGCAGCATGTTCTGATTTACCGCTGATATCAGCGACATAGGGCCCATTGTGCTTTATTGTCGCGGATACACCCGCAGCCCATATGCAATTATGTTGTGTACAAGCTCCGGGTACGCGTCATCGCTAATCAACAGTGCAGGAAATGTAAAGAAATAAAATAAAAGTTGTACTGTGCATGACCGCCTGCGTGATTACGCAGTTATGCTCAGTAGATTACATGTCCGTACGCAGGGTCACAGCCGGGCTAACAGCTGGAATCGACTGCAGACCTTGGCAAGCAGATTCCATATACGGCCGTGTGAGTGCGGCATTATACAGATGTCTATCTGTAATACGTAATTTATAAGAGGCCCCCAGGGATGCTCACTTTCCTGCTGTCCCAGAAGCAGCTTCTTGGAGATCCTTCTGTTGGAGATCCCCACATCTCAGCAAGCTTACTAATCTTAGAAGGTGTGAAGGCTCACAGAGCGCCACATGATTAACACTTTAATCCCATGTGCAGTGAATTTCTCCGTGTAATAATCATATATATAGGATTAATCCCATCCTAACAGTGTAATCCTACGGTAAATCACTTCCATATTTATGGTCGCAAACATTCGAACCTGCATCTTCTTGCACCCCAGGCAGCAGCCTTTCATATTGAGCTATATACCAGTGTTCCTTGTTCCTGGCTCCATGTTTTCCTTGTCTAGTCCACCACATGTCTTGTACCTTCCCCAATTAGTCTCTTATATAAATCTAGTCCTGTTCCCTCCTTCCTTGCGTGTTATTGTGCCCTGTGCCTTAAGCAACTCTCCCTCATACCTGCTCCTTTACAACTGATCGTCCATCTTGTGTGCCAGACTTCGGTCATACCTCCTGACTCTGTTATAGCTCCAACCCCTTTGTACTGCACTGCCATCTTGTGTACCAGACCTCCACCATAACTTCTTACTATGCTATAGCTCCAACTCTTTGTACTGCACCGCTATCTCGTGTACCAGACCTTGGCCATACCTCCTGACTATGCTATTGCTCCAACTCTTTGTACTGCACCGCTATTTCGTGTACCAGACCTCCGCCATAACTCCTTACTATGTTATTGCTCCAACTCTTTGTACTGCACCGCTATCTCGTGTACCAGACCTCGGCCATAACGCCTGACTATGCTATTGCTCCAACTCTTTGTACTGCACCACTATCTCGTGTATGTTGTCACTTCTGTTCTCATTCTTGCTCTCAGTTTCAGAACTTCTTTCAAGTGCCAACCTCTGGGGCACTCTATTCACATTAGCCCCTCTCTCCTGTCCTCACCTATGCACAGCTCGCATGCACTCTTTACCTTCTTGCTTAGCCTCAAACCCCCTAGTGCCACTAACAAAAATAACAGTCTTCCTCATAAATCTCCTAATCATCTGCTAACCCTAACTATTCTGCTGTTACTAGCTGCTGGGGATATCTCTCCCAATCCTGGCCCACCCTCCACTGCTCCTAGCTATTACCCCCTACTGGGCTCACTAATAAGATCCCCAAGCCCAACTGCTAGCCCATGCATACCCTCCCCTGACTCCTTTAAATGTGCACTCTGGAACTGCCAGTCAGCAGGTAATAAACTCCCCACTATCCACAACTTTTTTACTGCTAAATCTTTAAATCTGCTAGCTCTCACAGAAACGTGGATACAGCCGTCTGACACGGCCTCCCCTGCAGCACTGTCCTACAATGGCCTGCAGTTCTCCCATACCCCGAGACCAGATGACAGGTGTGGCGGAGGAGTAGGTGCTCTTCTCTCCCCAAAATGCACCTACCAGGTCATCCCCCCTGTACCCTCACTCACTTTTCCATCATTTGAAGTACATATGCTACGGCTTTTCCGCCCGCTGTCCATGCGAGTAGCAGTTATCTATCGCCCCCCAGGTGCTGCTCGCCTGTTTTTGGACCACTTTGCTGCCTGGCTTCCCCACTTCCTATCCTGTGAAATTCCAACCCTCATCTTAGGTGATTTTAACATCCCCACTAATGACCCCAACTCCCCATCTGCCTCTCAGCTTCTTTCACTCACCTCCTCTCTTGGTCTTTCTCAACTCACAGCCTCTCCCACTCACAGGGATGGCAATACTCTGGATCTGGTCTTCCTCCGGCTCTGCTCTGCTGCCAACTTCACTAACTCCCCTCTCCCGCTCTCGGATTATAACCTCCTCTCTTTCTCTGTCACGCTCCCTAACATCTCTCCAGACCCACCTACCTACAGTACCTACAGGAACCTTAAGGCCATTCACACCCAGAACTTTGCTGAATCCCTACAGTCCTCTCTGTCCCCCATCTCTCTCCTCACCTGCCCCAACCTGGCTGCCGCTCACTACAACACCGCTCTCAAACATGCCCTGGATGAAGTGGCGCCCCCCAGGACCCGAGCCATCCGATGTAGACCACGGCAACCCTGGCTCACGCCTCAAACGCGCTTCATCCGGCGGTGCTCTAGAAGTGCTGAACGGCTGTGGAGGAAATCGCAAACGTCCACAGACTTCCTCCACTACAAATTCATGCTCAGAACCTACAACCTTGCCCTCCACCGCGCCAAACAAGTCTATTTCACCTCTCTAGTCTCCTCACTATCCCACAACCCTAAACGGCTCTTTGATACTTTTCACTCCCTTTTCAGCCCTAAACCACAGCCCCTGGTGACGGATCTCAGTGCCGAAGAACTGGCTGCTTACTTCAAAAAGAAAATTGATGACATCCGTCAGGAAATAACTTCCCAACCCCAGACTAGCCTGGACCCTAGTCTTGTCAGCACTGCATCTAGCTCCTGCTCACTGTCTGTACTCAGACCAGCGACAGAGGAAGAAGTCTCCAAATTGCTCTTCTCTGCTCGCCCCACCACCTGCGCTAGCGACCCCCTCCCCTCACACCTCCTCCATTCCTTCTCCCCAGTGGTCATCTCCCATCTCACCACTATATTCAACCTCTCTCTGACCTCTGGCATCTTTCCCTCTTCTTTCAAACACGCCATCATATCCCCACTGCTTAAGAAGCCGACTCTGGACGCGACTGATGCTGCCAACTACCGACCCATCTCAAACCTCCCCTTCATCTCCAAACTACTAGAACGGCTGGTTTACTCCCGCCTTGTAAGCTACCTATCAAAGCACTCTCTCCTAGACCCCCTACAGTCTGGCTTTCGACCTCAACACTCGACAGAAACTGCCCTTACAAGGGTATCCAATGACCTACTGACAGCCAAATCGAGGGGCGATTACTCCCTACTGATCCTCCTCGACCTCTCCGCAGCATTTGACACTGTTGACCACAAACTCCTCCTCAGTATGCTACGCTCCATTGGCCTAAAGGATACTGCCCTCTCCTGGTTCTCTTCCTACCTATCTGACCGCTCTTTCAGTGTCTCCTTTGCTGGCTCCACCTCCCCTCCTCTTCCCCTTGCTGTTGGGGTCCCCCAGGGCTCTGTCCTCGGCCCCCTTCTTTTCTCTATCTACACAGCCCCTATTGGACAAACCATCAGGAGATTTGGCCTCCAATACCACCTGTATGATGATGACACCCAGCTATACACCTCTTCCCATGACATCTCTGCACCTTTACTCCAAAACATCACTAACTGTCTGTCCGCTGTCTCTAACACCATGTCCTCTCTCTACCTAAAACTAAACCTCTCTAAAACTGACTTACTGGTATTTCCACCCTCCACTAACCGACCTCATCCTGACATCTCCATCTCAGTGTGTGGCACCACCATAACTCCCAAACAGCATGCCCGCTGCCTTGGGGTCATATTCGACTCCGATCTCTCATTTACCCCATACATCCAATCTGTGGCCTGAACCTGTCAGCTGCACCTCAAGAACATCGCAAGAATCCGCTCTTTTCTCACTGTGGAGATGCTAAAAATGCTTACTGTTGCCCTCATCCACTCCCAGCTCGATTATTGCAACTCATTGCTGATCGGCCTCCCCTGCACCAGACTCTACCCTCTCCAATCCATCCTGAATGCGGCAGCCAGGCTCATCTTCCTGTCCAGCCGCTACTTGGACGCCTCTGCCCTGTGCCGGTCACTGCATTGGCTGCCCGTTAAATACAGAATACAATTTAAACTCGCCACCTTCATCCACAAAGCCCGCCACAGTGCAGCGCCCCCCTATATCACCTCCCTCATCTCAATCCATCAACCAGCCCGGGCTCTCCGCTCTGCTAATGAAACCAGATTGAGCGCCCCTTTAATTCGAACTTCTCATTCCCGCCTCCAAGACTTCTCCAGAGCAGCACCGGTCCTCTGGAACGCACTACCAAAGGCTACCCAAGCAATCCAGGACTCGCAGAACTTCAGGCGTGCTCTAAAAACACACCTCTTCAGGGAGGCATACCGAATTCCCTAAACAAACCCCTCTGTACTCCGCCTGATAACATGCTCCCTGACCTACTGACTGCAATCCCTGCTAGCCATCATAAACCGCTCCTGCAGTCATACTGTTTCTGCCGTCACACGGCTAAATGTCTGACCATTGTCTATGTATATATCACCCCTCAGTCTCCACCTCGCCATACCGCGCACATCTCCAGCCCCTTTACCTTCTGTATCACCCCATTACTTGTAGTATGTAAGCTCGTTGGAGCAGGACCCACACCCCTATTGTTTCCATCAATTGATTACTTTGTAACCGTGGTTCTGTAATGTTTGTACTTTTGTCTTTCTGTATACCCTGTCTATGTAAGCGCTGCGGAATATGTTGGCGCTATACAAATAAAGTTTATTATTATTATTATTATTACCAGACCTCGGCCATAACTCCTTACTATGCTATTGCTCCAACTCTTTGTACTGCACCGCTATCTCATGTACCAGACCTCGGCCATAACTCCTTACTATGCTATTGCTCCAACTCTTTGTACTGCACTGCTATCTCGTGTACCAGACCTCGGCCATAACTCCTTACTATGCTATTGCTCCAACTCTTTGTACTGTACCACTATCTCATGTACCAGACCTCGGCCATACCTCCTGACTATGCTATTGCTCCAACTCTTTGTACTGCACCGCTATCTCGTGTACCAGACCTCTGCCATAACTCCTTACTATGCTATTGCTCAAACTCTTTGTACTGCACCGCTATCTCGTGTACCAGACCTCGGCCATACCTCCTGACTATGCTATTGCTCCAACTCTTTGTACTGCACCGCTATCTCATGTACCAGACCTCGGCCATACCTCCTGACTATGCTATTGCTCCAACTCTTTGTACTGCACCGCTATCTCGTGTACCAGACCTCCGCCATAACTCCTTACTATGCTATTGCTCAAACTCTTTGTACTGCACCGCTATCTCGTGTACCAGACCTCGGCCATAACTCCTTACTATGCTATTGCTCCAACTCTTTGTACTGCACCGCTATCTTGTGTACCAGACCTCAGCCATAACTCCTTACTATGCTATTGCTCCAACTCTTTATACTGCACCGCTATCTCGTGTACCAGACCTCGGCCATACCTCCTGACTATGCTATTGCTCCAACTCTTTATACTGCACCGCTATCTCGTGTATCAGACCTTGGCCATACCTCCTGACTATGCTATTGCTCAAACTCTTTGTACTGCACCGCTATCTCGTGTACCAGACCTCAGCCATAACTCCTTACTATGCTATTGCTCCAACTCTTTATACTGCACCGCTATCTCGTGTACCAGACCTCAGCATACCTCCTGACTCTGTTATAGCTCCAACCCTTTTGTACTGCACCGCCATCTTGAGTACTAGACCTCAGCCATAACTCCTGACTATGTTATTGCTCCAACTCTTTGTACTCCATCTTGTGTACCAGAACCCAGCTATTCCTGGACCAGGCTACCTTCCAGTAAGTGGCTAGCACGAGACTTCGGTCCTGCACTAGATTCGTGACACGAGATGAGTACACTCACCTTCCTAACCCAGAGCCATTAGCTATAAATATTCAAATATGCATCAATTATTTTTTACCCATGAAATACAGGCAGATGTACATAAAAACAGTGGGCTTATATTAGGGTATATCATTCTCATCAGATTAGTTCCTGTTGATCCATAGAAAGCCGACAAATAATTAACCAATAAGATTTTAAAAAATTCTCTGATGCAAATTTTCAGTTCTGCAGGAAGATGTAAAGTAATCATCAATAAAGCATGAGAGAATCTTCAGATGTCAATGCAACATTATGGGCTTTAGGTAGATGTCCTTCACAAGGAAAGAATAGTTATATGTCCCTGCAGTTTAATGGCTGGATAATGTTCTTGATTCTGAACATGATGTTTTCTGACAATGAAGGGTTAACATGCTGAATTGGTTTATTATAGCATTTTGTTCTGACAACTAAAGCAACCATTATATGGCACCTTTCCATGGATTAGGGAAAACTATGTTCATATTCATTATTGTAGCCACTTGACTAACTCTACTACATGGTTTTAGCCTTAAGAACATAAGTGAAAGATAATAAAAGTTGTTTTATTTAACAAGATTCATTAGTATTTATTTTATTCCTTAAATATAACAATCTACCATTTGCTATGTAAAATCACTGTAGCTGCTTCCGCTATGCAAAATGTGTGAATAATGAATTATCCATTTGCAAAAAAAGCTGCTGAAAGTAACTGGAATGAATATTCTTGGCTCAAATATGTATTTTGTATGCTATCTGACTAGCAGAGACATCCCAGAAAAAGTCTAAATATAACACGATTCTTGGGCAACATTTATTACGTTATTCACAGTACATGCCACTATAATTTCCGAAAATGAACATTCATCATAAGAAGTGAAAACATTACCTACATGCATCAGGAACATTCTTCGAATGGCTGACTAATCCATCACAAGTTTATAAAAACTAAGGCATGACGATTTTGTGACATGAAGCAGGACAATCGTTGAATGTTTTAAATACCAAACTTAGCAAAAAGCCTTTTTTTGGAAATTATTAACTCCATACAGCAAGAAAGGATGGATATGTAAATCACCTTCTGATATGCACTGTATTTTACAATTAATTTTAATCATCATCTATAGTTTTAAAACCCAATATTGTAATGGACAGACATGTTGTTCTTTTCCATTGGGCATCCTCACTTTTTTGTATGGCACTGCAACATTCAATACTGTTTCCAATATATACAGTAAATCCAAAAATGGATACTGTAGATATGGACTAAATTAATATGAAAATTTGACTCTGTAAGGCCGTCTGCATATGGTGGGATTTGAATTGCGGAATCCAGGGTGGGAGTCAAGCCATATTAAGTGATGTTGGATTTGGGAGCTGGGGGGGGGGGGGGGGCTTTATAGACTTATAGACACTCGTTCGTGGCAACGACATTGCAACCAGACTCAAGTCCATACCAATTTGATATGGAAACTATGGATGGGTCATCCTCGTCTTCAGGTCCTGAATTGAACTGGAGCTCCACATGAACCCTGAACACCAAGAAGCAATCAGCTTCCAGCTCAACTCATCCCGCAAGTTTCCAGCGATTTTTGGGATTCCCTGGTTTTCTACCCATAATCTCTCTATCAACTGGGAAACAAGGACCATTGCCTTCCCCTCAGAATACTGTAAGGAAAACTGCTATCTTAACCAGTAAAAAGACCTTAGAAAAATGTTCTGTTCACTATCAGATGTTCATGGATGTTTGCAGCAAGAAGAAGGCTGACCAGCTGCCAACTCATTGGCCCTATGACTGTCCTATTGAGCTGCTCCCCGGATCTTCTATTCCATTTGGGCGTATGTTCAACCTCACTGAACCTGAGTTAGGGGCCCTTCGGGAACATCTGGATTAATATCTAAAGCAGGCTTCATCCGCCCAACTTTCCTTTCAGACAGGAGCATCCTTTTTCTTTGTTAAGAAGGATTTTACTCTTTGTCTGTGCATCGATTACCAGGACCTAAACAAGATTACCTTAAAAAAATCGCTATCCTCTCTTATTAATCCCAGAACTGCTGGAGAGGCTTTGGGCAGCCAAGGTCTTTACCAAACTGGACCTCAGAAAAGCATATAAGTTGGTACAGATCCGTCCCAGATTTGAGTTGAAGACGGCCTTCAGAACAAGATATAGACACTTAGAATCCTAAGTGATGCCGTTTGGGTTCTGCAATGCTCCCGCTACCTTCCAGTACTTTATAAATGATGTGTTTCGAGACCTGTTGGATCAATTTTTAGTGGCATATCTCAACGACATCCTCATATTCTCTGACAATTTGGAGGAACATCGCAGACAAGTGCGGGTGATCTTTTAATAGCTCCAAAAGAATAACCTCTACATCACGTTAGAGAAATGTGAGCTCAAACAGACCCAAATACAATTCCTGGGATACATTATCTCCCCAGAAGGTTTAAGTATGGATCCCAGTAAAATTAAAGCCATCCTGGATTAGCCCATTCCAAAAAATCTGAAGGAAGTACAGCGCCTGATTGGTTTCGCAAATTTCTACAGAAGGTTTATCAAGGACTTCTCAAAGGTCATTTCTCCCATCACCTCCCTCACAAAGTAAGCACATGTGTTTTCCTGGTCGCCGGAGGCACAAACCGCTTATGAGAAACTAAAGACTCTGTTTTCAGCACCAGTACTGATCCACCCAAACCCAGAATTGCTTTTTGTTGTGGAGGTGGACACTTCCAACTCCAATGGGAAAGCCATCCTGTCACAGCGAGTCAGAAAGAAGATGCAACTATACAACTACATCCTTGCGCATTCCTGTCCTATACCCTATCACCCGTAAAGATGAACTCTGCTGTCGGAAATAACAAACTTCTGGTCATCAAAGTGGCTTTCACTGAATGGAGACACCTCTTGGAAGGAGCCCATCATCCAGTAACAGTGCTTACTGACCATAAAAATGTAGAATTCTTCCGTTCAGCCAAGAGGTTATTTGCAAGACAGGCATGATGCCCTGTTCTTCTCCAGATTTAATTTCATTGTGTCCTATCACCCAGGTTCCCAAAATGGCAAGGCAAATGCATTTTCCAGGATATTTTCTGAGCCTGAAGAGAAGTGAAATAAAGATCACACAATTCTGTCTTCAAATAATGTTTTAGGTATCCTGCCTTCAGAGGACCTCCTAATAAGGTTTAAAGGAGGCTACGAAAGTGACTCTTTTCTGAATCATCCTTCTTAGGACGTGAAGCTCTGTTTTAAGAATGGACTTTGGAGACAGGGACATCAATTATATGTCCCTGAAACTGGTCGTCTCGAAGTCCTTAAACTAGTACACGACTCCAAACTTGCTGGTCACCTTGGGGTCACAAAGACCTTGGAACGTCTACTTCATTTTTTCTGGTGGCCCAACTGCAGGGAGGATGTAAGAAACGTGTTGTACCAGCAGCACCAATAATGTCCCACACTGGGTCAGGCCACCAGATGCAACAGCCAGTAAAAGAGTTTCAAACCATAAACTCCTATAGAAAGTCTATGTAAAAAGAATAGGACTGGCAGCATGCAGGGATACAATAGAAAATATAATTTATTGCCCCATCACAAATATAGACAGCAATGTATCGGCCTTATGGCCTTCTTCAAGCTTCAAGGGTAAAGCAATCAAGGAAACAGCAACTGGATAAGGGCAAGGAACAAGAGACAAGAACAAGGGTTAGCAGGGGAGCTTGTCAGAGGGTGAGATAGCTCAACAGGTAGAGCTGCCGTATGGAACACAGGAGCTTCTGGGCGTGGCTTGGAGCAACTGCTGCTGCTTAAAGGGGTTGTCTCGCGAAAGCAAGTGGGGTTAAGCACTTCTGTATGGCCATATTAATGCACTTTGTAATATACATCGTGCATTAAATATGAGCCATACAGAAGTTATTCACTTACCTTCCCTGCGCTGGCGTCCCCGTCTCCATGGCTCCGTCTAACTTCAGCGTCTAATCGCCCGATTAGACGCGCTTGCGCAGAAGGGTCTTCTGCCTTCGCGTCTGCCCGGCAGCAGCGGCGTTCTGGCTCCGCCCCCTTCTACGCATCATCACGTAGCTCCACCCCGTCACGCTGAAGTTAGACGGAGCCATGGAGACGGGGACGCCAGCGCAGGTAAGGTAAGTGAATAACTTCTGTATGGCCAATATTTAATGCACGATGTATATTACAAAGTGCATTAATATAGCCATACAGAAGTGCTTAACCCCACTTGCTTTCGCGAGACAACCCCTTTAAGCTCCGTCCGGCACAGGCACCCTGAAACCATCTAAGTGACTGCTGGCGGACAGAAAAGCCCTTGACAAGCTGTGGAAACATCCCTGGAGCACAATGATGTCAATGAGAAGGACCTCCAGAGCCAAACCGAGCAGGCTGGAAGAATTTTTTGTAGCGTGCAGCTCCCTCTCTGAAATAGTCGTGGAGGACATGCCCACGAGCGGCTCCCCGGCAGGAGAACTGAATGAACCCTCGGTTCCTGTGCATGGAGGTAAGCTGGGAGACACTAGAGGAGCGGTGGGAGAAATAACAAAATGCACGCAGGCAGTGGGGGAGGCAGCAGCAGAGAAGGAAGCAATGGCTGGGGGCACTACATTAAAGCACATGGGATCCAAGTTAGTGCTGGACACGCTGACTCAAAGTAACCCCTCACCCACAAGCAGTCCTGAGAAGCAGTGCCAAAAAATGTCTGCAGAAGTTGATGCAGATGGGCATACTCTGTGGGAGCATGAGAAAGAGGGAGAGGGATTCTTGACAAACCTTTCTGCCTCTAACAAGCCTGCTTTAGAAATGCATATTAAAGAAATTTTGATGGCGCTGCGAGAAACTATCCAGTCAGATTTGAAGAGTCTAACATCTTATGTGAATACCTCTGTCCCGGAAGTCAATAAACGTATGGATAAAACTGAAAACAAAATGAAGACTGGGAACACTCAATCACTTACCCGCTCACTTACCTAATAAATAACCAATGTCTTACAACTTCTTGCTGAAAATGTGGGGTAGGCCACAGCTTTATTTATTAAACGGTCTCAGCGATAACTTATTTAACGAGCGATCACTATCCATGCTGTCCGTGTTAATTCTTACAGTTCGTAAACCGTCCACTGAGGACGTTTGTAAGCCCCGTTCCTTCGGCTTGCAAACCTTCCTCTATTCCTTAAAAGCATGGACAAATTCCGGGCCACACGGGATGTGCCGCGTTACTGCGGCTCATTCCGTCCCCACCCCACCTACCCGAGCTAGAGCTTTCTCGACCCCATCCTGCAAGCCGGATAGGAACGTATCCAACCCCACCTCGTTGAGGTGAACACCGTCCCTCCTCAATGCCCCCTTCTCCTTCTCTTCCAACTCCCAATGGCGAACAGCCACCCCTCCAATAGACTGAACAAACTGCGATATTTTCATGTTCACCAGCCTCCTGGCTCTATCTACCGCTTCCAGGTTTCTTGCTCCATTCCAGTGTCTCCGTGCCACTATGTCCGACCAAACGATGATGCATCCATTAAAACATTCCCGAAAACGCAGCAAGTCCTGTTTTATAATGACCAACAGGTCACGTGTCTTTACTTTCCTGAGATCGTTCCCCCTGGCGTGAACAACCAAAACCACTCTCCGGGGGGTACTTCTGGCAATGTCCACCACCAGCTTCCACAAGTCGGGCCATATCAGCCCCCAGACTCCGTGCCAGGTTACGGATGTTCCGGTCAGGCCTAGCTCCAATCCTAAAGGCCGAACGGTTGCCCTCCTTTCCGCCCAATAAATGTAGGAGTGATCGATTATATGCACTTTCCACTGCTCAGCTGCTGCGAACAAAGGAAAACAAAAACGAGGGCAAAACTTGAAATCACACGAGCCTACCACTAAAACAGAGACCGGGATACCGGGTGCTAACTTAACTCTCCCACAGTTAGATCGGGTCGCACATAGGACTTATATGCTTGGGACTTCCATCTCCCAAGCCGTTTCAAACCGTCTTCATTCATCCCTCCCGCATCTGCCGACGTTGCCGCTCCAATTCTAAAAGAATGGGTCCCGAATTCCTTCGGGTCGAGGCCCATTGTCCTCAAAGATGATTTTAACCCCGCCGTAACTTGAAAACGAGTGAGGGGGAGGCCGGACGCGTGGACCAAAAATTGCTCCCCCGCCGGCCTTGATGCTATGTAACTGGCTGCCGTATCTACTGGGCACCATCCTGAGCCTAATCGAGTGATCGGAACCCACTCACCCCTGCCGTACACGTCGGTTTTTGATTTTTTAATCCTGACGCGTAAACCGTCATCCACCGCTACCACGTCGTCAACCATTAATCCTCCCGGCATAAACTTGCTCTTCGGAACTAACTCGCCGATCCTTAGCGCCGCAAAAAACGCCAGCAAGAATGCCGTCCTGAACAGCAACGCCTCGTAGCCGTTGTAACACGTGACTTCCAAAGAGTCCAATAACTTGCACAACAACTGATACGTAATAGGGTGACGGGAATCTGAACCGACCTTTTCTTTCTTCCACCCGCGCACTATCTGGCGAAAAACGAACTCTTTTGTAACGTCCTTAAAACCGTGCAACTTTAATAAAAATGCCACGCCCGCTAGGTGCTTTTTTGCCGAATCTACCGACGCCCGTCTCTCCCTCAGAGACGCCAACATATCCAGGGTCGCTGAACGGGCCTTTTCGCCCCCAGCCACACAACCATCCGCAAAAAACAACCATTTTTTCCACACCGCGTTATAATTTTTCCAGGTTCCCACTGCTACAGATGACTCGACAAGCTTCAGCAGCTCTGTTCTGCCAGTTTCCACAAGAAATGCGGGCAGCGTACCCCCAATGCATCCGCCTGTGGGTGCCGCTCTCTGAACCGCTCCATCTGCGAACGAGAGAGCGCGTCAGCTGCCACGTTTTTATAACCCGGTACATGTTTTGCCCGTAAATATATATTAAGCTGTAAACATCTCAGCACCACATGTCTCACAAGCGCCAACACCGGTGGGGAAGATGATGACTGCCGGTTAATAATTTGCACCACTGAAGCATTATCGGACCAAAAACACACCTTGTGGTCTTGTAACTCCTCGCCCCATAGCTCCACGGCCACCACCAACGGGAAAAACTCCAACAGAGTAATGTTTTGATTCCATCGTTTCTCCAATCAGGATACCGGCCAGGGTTGCCTGCACCAGTGATTCCGGAAAATTACACCAAAACCTGTTGATCCCGCTGCGTCCGCGGACAGGCTAAGACCTGTACCCGACCACTCCTCTTTGGGGCACACCACCTGCCCATTAAAGGCTTCCAAGAAGATTTTCCATATGTGTAAATCCCCTCGTATCCCTGGTGTGACTCTAATGAAGTGATGTGGCTCCTTTACCCCCACCGTCGCTAGAGACAACCTTCTAGAAAAAACGCGACCCATGGGTATCACTTTGCACGCAAAGTTCAATAAACCCAAAAGGACCTGCATCTGACGCAACGTAACTTTTTTACATTTTGCAACATCGTTTACCGTCTGCCGAAGGCGGGCAATTTTTTCTATCGGTAATCTAAAAACCATTTCCTCGGTGTCGATCTCCATCCCTAGGAAAGTCAGCCTAGTCACCGGGCCCATTGTCTTTTCCTCTGACAATGGGACCCCCGCCTCATGCATCAGCGACCGGAAAGTGTGCAACAAAAAACCGCAGGTGCCCGATGATTCCGTACCAATAAACAGGAAATCATCCAGGTAATGGGTCACCGATGTGATGCCCGTTTCAAACCTGAGCATCCATTCCAGGAAGGAACTGAAAAGCTCGAAGTAATAGCACGAAATCGAGCAGCCCATCGGCAGGCACATGTCGTAGAAGAACTGATTATCTACCTTGCATCCGAGCAAGTGGAAACACTCAGGATGAATAGGTAATAGCCGAAACGCCGACTCGATGTCGGCTTTTGCCAACTGAGCCCGATTACCTGCTGCTCTAACCAGAGCGACCGCCTGGTCAAATGACGCATAAACCACCGATGCTTGTTCTTTTGTAATGCCATCATTTACCGACTCCCCTTTTGGGAAGGATAGATGATGGATCAATCGGAACTTGCCAGCCTCCTTCTTAGGGACTAACCCCAATGGGGAGACCCGCAAATTCACAAACGGTGGTTCGTCGAAAGGGCCGGCCATCCGGCCAGCCGCCACCTCTTTATTAACCTTTTCTTTTACTAAGTCAATATTTTCCAAAGCCGATTTTAAGTTAGCGCACAAGATGGAAGCGGGCTGAAAAGAAAACGGGATTAAAAAAAACGTCGGTAAAACCCTGTCTAAGGATTCTTGCTTCCTCCTTCCTGTGGTATTTGTCGAGCCACAGGAAGAGGTACTTGCTTTTCACCGGGGTTCGGTGCTCCACTGGCACCGCTGCCCACGACTGGTTGTCTCTGCTTTCTAAAACAGCGTACCGCGGAATGTTGTCCTCCGCAAACCGAGCATTCGTGCCTAAACTTGCACGTCACATAGAACCGACAGTGGCCCTCGTTATAGAGCCAACATGACCCGTTTGGTCGTGGAGAGGCCGCAGAGGGCTGTTGCCTGCCCCCCGCGGCTCCCCCTTGAAAAGTGGGTTTCTGCGGGCGTTGCGCTAGGATGAGTTGCAACCATACATCGGTCGCTTTTGTCGCCCAACTTACAGCAGTACCCGACACGCGCCGACGAAAATCCTCATCATAGCGCCACCACGCGACTTTGTGCAGCTTATATGCACTGAAAATGGTGTTGAGATAGACCAACATCTCAGGACCTTTTTTCGGGTGCTGCTGGCATGTAATATATGCCAATACCGTAAATGCTTGCACCCAATTACCGAAAGTCTTGGCAACCTTCGTTTTTTTATCCGAACGATCCGACACCCTTTCTTTATCTACCGTCACATGATCCGGAGACAACAAAGACCATATGTCAACATAAACACCTTTCCGAATCTTATCCAGTAATTCCTCCGACACACCGACCCCTAACGGGGCCACCCCGCAGAACAATGAGTTCGCGTATGTCAACCCTTCCAACGGGTCAACCTCACCACCGGCTGCTGAGCCACCACACTCCTGCCCCGCAGGCGGGCCCGAGCCCCCTGGGGATCCACAGGACACCGATAATACATCTCTTTTATCCATTTTACTCAAAACCGATTTCAACACCATAACCAAATCATTTTTCTCCGCCACCTTAGCGGGATCCATAACATTTTTCCATGCGTTTAAACAATCTGACTCACCGGCATGACCGTCCTCCGGCACCGCCAAGGGCAAGGTCCCTGCCATCCTTCCTCCGGGGCTCCTGTCTCTGCTGTACGATGGCTGCCGCGTACTCACATCCGGAGCTTCCCTCGCCGACGATCCACTAGTTGTACCAAGGTGGCCCCGCTCCGGCCGTTCTTGTGGTGTATCCCGCCTCGTGTGGCGTATATTGTGCATACTTGCTGAATGAGGTGACGGAGGTGCTGCTTGGCGGTAGGTTTGCTGGTGATACCGTTGACCTGGATCCCTAGACCCGTCGCCCAGAGCCTCTCCGCTTGGTCTCCTCCTGTGTTCGCTTGCCTCCGCCCCTAATCTAGCGAGCTCGCTTTCGCACCTTTTTTGGTATCTCCCCCTCCTGGCTCTCTCTCGCTGTCTACGTTTTGCACCCAGACCTTGTCTATTGCCGCTTGCGCGACTGGCATACCCCTGCGAAGAATCACCCCCCCCCGAAGATGGGGCCACCACGAAACGTGGATTGACATAGCAGAGCCTATGCTCGCTAGGGGCTGCGATGGCTTGCTGCTGTGAAAAGTGATGTCTGCGAGCCGCGCGACTGCTATGCTCGCGACCCTGGGTGCTGGCTGCGTACCCGGTGCCAGCGGGTGTGATATATGATACATACTGGCTATGGCGCCGCCTATGTGTGGAGTGACCGACATAGGCCCTTATTGGGGATCCCTCCAGAATGAGGGCCACTCCGGGAGTCCCGCTATCCCCTGAGGTCTCCCCACTTTCCCTGCATCCCTGTGCGCTCCCTGCCCTAGTGCCTACACTGCTAGAGGAGCTGGTAGCCGGGCTATATTCCCTAACCCTCCCCCCCCTGTGTTTCCCCTCCCGGGCAATGGGTTTAAGGGGCTGGCCACCTGGTCTCCTGGAGCTTCTCCTCCCCCCCTTCTCCCCGGTACCTGACGCTGCTGCTTTGCCGTGCCGCCATCTTGGGAGGGCCTGCTTTCCCGCCATGCATCCAAACGAGTCCCGGGCCTCCTCAAGTGCTCCGTGCTGTGTCCTGCTGCAGCCGTGCGCCCGACTGCGCGCTGGCTCCTGGACGCGGAGCCCCCGCTTAATGCTGCCGCTGTGCCTCTGCTGCCTTACGGGCTGCCGATCGGCTGTACCCGCTGCTCCTCCGCGGGTGCTCCAACTGCCGCGCGGTTTGAATTTCCCGCCACACTCCTCGTGGCGCGTCCCGCGCCCTGCGGTTTCTCACCGCCGCGACTGCTCCTGCGGCCGACCCTCTTAGCGGCGGGGCTTGGGCTGAGCCTCGCTGGGGGGGTTTTCCTTCTCTTCGGGCGGCCTCGCCCGGCATCCCCCGGTTGCTCCGCACCTCCGCTTGCCGCCGGAAGCCCTGCAGCCGGCCCGACAGGCCTCCCTGACTCCGAGCCCGATCGGCAACTTGCAATTAGTTCCTCCAGCCATTCAGCTCCGTCCCGTTGAATCGCCTCCTGGATCTGTGCGCGCAGGTCACCCATCCTCGGATCTTGGGGCTTCTGGATCCCATGGACTTGAAGGTGCTCCTTTCTTCTCCACTTGCCGGTATTCTTTTCCGCGCCTCCCTTCTTCTTGCTGCTCCTTCTCTCTGTTGCACTCTCGCTGCTTCCAAATTCCTCTTTTTTCTCCTTGAAACTTCTTATGCTGCTGTCTCTTCTCTTGTCCTTCTCTCTTCTCCGCTTGACTCCTGACTGAAGATCCTTCCGCTCCCCCCCCTCCTTCCTGTCTAAACTCTACCCCTTATGCTCGCTCTGCTTAACCCCTACCGTGCCTGTTCCCAGTCATGTGCCGCCTCCTTAAATAGCTCGCGGCATTCAAGGAATTAGTCAAATGACACAATGAACTGATAGATGCTCATTATGACCTGAAGGGGACTGTCACTGAACTTCAAAACAAGCTAACTAGAGATGAGTGAGCGTACTCGTCCGAGCTTGATACTCGTTCGAGTATTAGGGCGAGCACCCACTGGCGTTTTTTTACCTGCGTTTTGCGTTTTGCGTTTTTCCTGCACAGGCATAGAGATAACATGTGTTCCTGTCCACTGGCGTTTTTTTTGCGTTGCGTTTGCGTTTTTAACATAGGAACTGTCAGTTGCATATGTGTCCCTATTTTTCTCCTAATGCACCCATGAATGTCAATGGAAATTAACGCAAAACGCCGCGAAAACGCCGCGAAAAACGCGCGGAAAAAACGCGAGAAACGCGGCGAAAACGCTGCGTTTTTTTCCCGCGGAGAACGCAAACGCCAGTGGGTGCTCGCCCTTAGGGTGTTCGAGATGCTCATTACTCGAGACGAGCACCACGCGATGTTCGAGTTACTTTCACTTTCATCTCTGAGAAATTTGCGCGCTTTTCTGGCCAATAGAAAGACAGGGAAGGCATTACAACTTCCTCCTGTGACGTTCCAGCCCTATACCACACCCCTGCAGTGAGTGGCTGGGGAGATCAGATGACACCCGAGTATTTAAATCTGCCCCGCCCGCGGCTCGCCACAGATGCATTCTGACATAGATCAGGGACAGTGCTGCTGATGCTGCTGCTGCTATAGGGAGAGTGTTAGGTGTTATTTTAGTCTTCAAGAACCCCAACGGTCCTTCTTAGGGCCACATCTGACCGTGTGCAGTACTGTTGAGGCTGCTTTTAGCAGTGTTGCACAATTTATTTTTTTTTTGTATATCGGGCGTGCAGACCATAGCGTCCTCAGTCTGCAGTCATTTTACTCAGTATAGGGGCAGTACTGGTGAGGCAGGGAAAGAGGTATACTGGCTATATAGGCAGTGGGCTTTTTCCCAAATAGTTCAAAAATACAATAGTAGGCCTGCCTGTCACTGCCTTCAGTTTACTGCGTCTCTGCTGGGGGTAGTAGTTGTTGAATTAATACCCAGCCTTGCGCATAATTGTTGCCTGCCTCTGCAGTGCGTTACGTACGCGAAGTCAGCCTCCAACAGGGAAATCGGAATACAGACTATATCACAGGCAGTGTGGTTGTTCACAAAAACTTCCAAAAAAATACAATATTAGGCCTGCCTGTCACTGCCTTCAGTTTACTGCGTCTCTGCTGGGGGTAGTAGTTGTTGAATTAATACCCAGCCTCGCGCATAATTGTTGCCTGCCTCTGCAGTGCGTTACGTACGCGAAGTCAGCCTCCAACAGGGAAATCGAAATACAGACTATATCACAGGCAGTGTGGTTGTTCACAAAAACTTCCAAAAAATACTGTATTTGGCCTGCTTGTCACTGCCTTCAGTTTACTGCGTCTCTGCTGGGAGTAGTAGTTGTTGAATTAATACCCAGCCTTGCGCATAATTGTTGCCTGCCTCTGCAGTGTGTTACGTAAGCGAAGTCAGCCACCAACCACAGGCCAATAAGCGGCACATTTAATTACAGCATTCTGTTTCTGCTAATTTTGTATTACACCATGCTGAGGGGTAGGGGTAGGCCTAGAGGACGTGGACGGGGGCAAGGACGCGGAGGCCCAAGTCAGGGTGTGGGCAAAGGCCGAGCTCCTGGTCCAGGTGTATCGCAGCCGACTGCTGCGGGATTAGGAGAGAGGCAAGTTTCTGGGGTCCCCAGATTCATCTCACAATTAATGGGTCCACGCGGTAGACCTTTATTAGAAAATGAGCAGTGTGAGCAGGTCCTGTCGTGGATGGCAGAAAGTGCATCCAGCAATCTATCGACCACACAGTCTTCTAGGCCGTCCACAGCTGCAACTCTGAATCCTCTGGCTGCTGCTCCTCCTTCCTCCCAGCCTCCTCACTCCATGAAAATGACACATTCTGAGGAGCAGGCAGACTCCCAGGAACTGTTCTCGGGCCCCTGCCCAGATTGGGCAGCAATCGTTTCTCTCCCACCACAGGAGTTTATCGTGACCGATGCCCAACCTTTGGAAAGTTCCCAGGGTCCGGGGGATGAGGCTGGGGACTTTCGGCAACTGTCTCAAGAGCTTTCAGTGGGTGAGGAGGACGATGACGATGAGACACAGTTGTCTATCAGTGAGGTAGTAGTAAGGGCAGTAAGTCCCAGGGAGGAGCGCACAGAGGATTCTGAGGAAGAGCCGTGGGACGATGAGGTGACTGACCCCACCTGGTGTGATAAGCCAACTGAGGACCGGTATTCAGAGGGGGAGGCAATTGTAGCCACAGCACAGGTTGGAAGAGGCAGTGGAGTGGCCAGGGGTAGAGGCAGGGCCAGATCGAATAATTAACCAACTGTTTCCCAAAGCACCCCCTCGCACCATGCCACCCTGCAGAAGCCGAGGTGCTCAAAGGTGTGGCAGTTTTTCACTGAGAGTGCAGACGACCGACAAACAGTGGTGTGCAAGGTTTGTCGCGCCAAGATCAGCTGGGGAGCCACCACCACCAGCATGCGCAGGCATATGATGGCCAAGCACCCCACAAGGTGGGACGAAGGCCGTACACTGCCTCCGGCTTGCGCCACTGCCTTTCCCCGCTGTGTCCCAACCTGCACTGAGATCCAACCCCCCTCTCAGGACACAGGCACGACCGTCTCCCGGCCTGCACCCACACGCTCACCTCCGCTGTCCTCGGCCCCATCCAGCAATGTCTCTCAGCGCAGCGTCCGCTAGTGCAACTGTTTGAGCGCAAGCGCAAGTACGCCGCCACGCACCCGCACGCTCAAGCGTTAAACGTGCACATAGCCAAATTGATCAGCCTGGAGATACTGCCATATAGGCTTGTGGAAACGGAGGCTTTCAAAAACATGATGGCGGCGGCGGCCCCGCGCTACTCGGTTCCCAGTCGCCACTACTTTTCCCGATGTGCCGTCCCAGCCCTGCACGACCACGTCTCCCGCAACATTGTACGCGCCCTCACCAACGCTGTTACTGCCAAGGTCCACTTAACAACGGACACGTGGACAAGCACAGGCGGGCAGGGCCACTATATCTCCCTGACGGCACATTGGGTGAATTTAGTGGAGGCTGGGACCGAGTCAGAGCCTGGGACCGCTCACGTCCTACCCACCCCCAGAATTGCGGGCCCCAGCTTGGTGGTGGTATCTGCGGCCGTGTATGCTTCCTCCACTAAACCACCCTCTTCCTACGCAACCTCTGTCTCACAATCAATATGTGTCAGCAGCAGCACGTCGCCACCAGTCGGTATCGCGCGGGGTGGCAGCACAGCGGTGGGCAAGCGCCAGCAGGCCGTGCTGAAACTACTCAGCTTAGGAGAGAAGAGGCACACGGCCCACGAACTGCTGCAGGGTCTGAGAGAGCAGACCGACCGCTGGCTTTCGCCGCTGAGCCTCCAACCGGGCATGGTCGTGTGTGAGAACGGCCGTAACCTGGTGGCGGCTCTGCAGCTCGGCAGCCTCATGCACGTGCCATGCCTGGCCCACGTCTTTAATTTGGTGGTTCAGTGGTTTCTAAAAAGCTACCCACGCTTGGCAGACCTGCTCGGAAAGGTGCGTCGGATCAGCGCACATTTCCGCAAGTCCAACACGGACGCCGCCACCCTGCGGACCCTGCAAGTGCACCGACTGCTGTGCGACGTGCCCACATGGTGGAACTCTACGCTCCACATGTTGGCCAGGCTCTATGAGCAGCATAGAGCTATAGTGGAATACCAACTCCAACATGGGCGGCGTAGTGGGAGTCAGCTTCATCAATTCTTTACAGAAGAGTGGGTCTGGTTGGCAGACATCTGCCAGGTCCTTGGAAACTTTGAGGAGTCTACCCAGATGGTTAGCGGCGATGCTGCAATCATTAGCGTCACCATTCCTCTGCAATGCCTCTTGAGAAGTTCCCTGCAAAGCATAAAGGCAGATGCTTTGCGCTCGGAAACAGAGGCGGGGGGAAGACAGTATGTCGCTGGATAGTCAGAGCACCCTCATGTCTATATCTCAGCGCGTTGAGGAGGAGGAGGGGGAGGAGCATGAGGAGGAGGGGGAAGAGACAGCTTGGCCCACTGCTGAGGGTACCCATGCTGCTTGGCTGTCATCCTTTCAGCGTGTATGGCCTGAGGAGGAGGAGGATCCTAAAAGTGATCTTCCTAGTGAGGACAGCCATGTGTTGCGTACAGGTACCCTGGCACACATGGCTGACTTCATGTTAGGATGCATTTCTCGTGACCCTCGCGTTACATGCATTCTGGCCACTACGGATTACTGGGTGAACACACTGCTCGACCAACGGTATAAGGAGAACCTTTCCACTCTCATACCCGAAGAGGAAAGGGGTTCGAGAGTGATGCTATACCACAGGACCCTGGCGGACAAACTGATGGTAAAATTCCCATCCAACAGCACTAGTGGCAGAAGGCGCAGTTCCGAGGGCCAGGTAGCAGGGGAGGCACGGAGATCAGGCAGCATGTACAGCGCAGGCAGGAGAACACTCTCCAAGGCCTTTGCCAGCTTTATGGCTCCCCAGCAAGACTGTGTCACCGCTCCCCAGTCAAGGCTGAGTCGGCGGGAGCACTGTAAAAGGATGGTGAGGGAGTACATAGCCGATCGCACGACCGTCCTCCGTGACAGCTCTGCTCCCTACAACTACTGGGTGTCGAAGCTGGACTCGTGGCCTGAACTCGCGCTGTATGCCCTGGAGGTGCCTGCTTGTCCTGCGGCTAGCGTCTTGTCAGAGAGGGTGTTTAGTGCGGCTGGGGGAATCATCATGGATAAGCGTACCCGCCTGTCAACTGACAGTGCCGACAGGCTTACACTCATAAAGATGAACAAAGCCTGGATTTCCCCAGACTTCTCTTCTCCACCAGCGGACAGCAGCGGTACCTAAACAATCCGTAGGCTGCACCCGCAGATGGAAGCATCGTTCTCTATCACCATAAAAAACAGGGACCTTTTAGCTTCATCAATCTGTCTATTATATTCATCCTCCTCCTCCTGCTCCTCCTCCTGAAACCTCAAGTAATCACGCCGAACGGGCAATTTTTCTTAGGCCCACAAGGCTCAGTCATATGACTTTTCTAAACAATTTTTATACGTTTCAATTCTCATTAAAGCGTTGAAACTTGCACCTGAACCAATTTTTATTTTAACTGGGCTGCCTCCAGGCCTAGTTACCAATTAAGCCACATTAACCAAAGCGATTAATGGGTTTCACCTGCCCTCTTGGTAGGGCATGGGCAATTTTTCTGAGGTACATTAGTAATGTTGGTACACCAATTTTTTGGGCCATCACCTACAGTGTAATCCTAGTAATTTTTATGGGCTTCGCCTGCACTCATGGTACAGCAAGGTGTGTGGGGTTGGCCTACACTTTTGCTACATAAATGTAACTGGGGCCTTGTCTATACTGCAACTACTGAAATGTGAAAGAGACTGTTATCTCCCTAAACTGCTGCAACGGGAATGTTACTGTGGCCTGTCTTGACTGCTACTACTACTGAAATGGAACTAATACTGTGCTCCCCCTATACTGCTGCTTCGGAATTGTTACTGGGGCCTGTCTGGACTGCTACTACTACTGAAATGGAACTAATACTGTGCTCCCCCTCTAATGCTGCTAGTGATATGTTACTGGGGCCTGTCCCTAATGCTACCGTTGAAATGTTACTAATTCTGGGCTCTGCCTATACCGCTGCTAATGCTATGTCACTAGGATGTGCAAACGGAGGCTTCCCAAAGACATGATGGTGGCGAGGCCATTTCCCACCAACCCGGTTACTGTTAAGGTGCATATAACCCTGGACACGTGGAGAGGACACGTAGTGCCTCAAAAACATCCCTCTCCTCCTCCAACAATGAAAACATTCTTGGCAAATACCTTTGCATTGGTCCGTCTGGTGGCAGTCCAAGAATTTCACCTTTACCGACACAACAAGAAAGCCCCCCCCACCATCCCCCCGCCACGGCCCACTTAATACTGGCCACATTCCGAAAACTAACTAAATAAAACCGCGCTACTAGGTCCGCAGTCGCCACCACATTCCCACCAATGCGGTTACTGTTAAGGTACATATTACCAGTCTGACTGGGGCATGCACTGTGGGCCAAAGCACACCTGTATTGTATGTGACGTTAGCTCTGCTGAGCAGGGCACTGCAATGGGATTTATTTATGCACCGCCGGTGGGTTCCAGGGAGCCACCCATGCTGTGGGTCCACAGGGACTTCACATTAGGGATTTGTACCTGCCAGTGTCTATGTATTAAAAACCCCGGTCAGACTGGGGCATGCAGTGTGGGCCGAAGCCCACCTGCATTTCATTGGACGTAACCTCAGCTGTGCTGGGCAATGCAATGGGATATATTTATGTACCGCCGGTGGCTTCCGGGGACCCACCTATGCTGTCGGTCCACACGGAGTTGTAACTGCATGTGTCTACTTATAAAGAATCCCAGTCTGACTGGAGCATGCAGTGTGGGCCGAAGCCCACCTGCATTAAAGCTGACGTTACCTCAGCTGTGCTGGGCACTGCAATGGGATTTATTTATGTACCGCCAGTGGGTTCCAGGGAGCCACCCATGCTGTGGGTCCACAGGGAGTTCACATTAGGGATTTGTACCTGCCAGTGTCTATGTATTAAAAACCCCGGTCAGACTGGGGCATGCAGTGTGGGCCGAAGCCCACCTGCATTTCATCGGACGTAACCTCAGCTGTGCTGGGCAATGCAATGGGATATATTTATGTACCGCCGGTGGCTTCCTGGGAACCACCTATGCTGTCGGTCCACACAGAGTTGTAACTGCATGTGTCTACTTATAAAGAACCCCAGTCTGACTGTGGCATGCAGTATGGGCCGAAGCCCACCTGCATTAAACCTAACGTTACCTCAGCTGTGCTGGGCACTGCAATGGGATTTATTTATGTACCACTGGTGGGTTCCAGGGAGCCACCCATGCTTTGGGTCCACAGGGACTTCACATTAGGGATTTGTACCTGCCAGTGTCTATGTATTAAAAACCCGGTCAGACTGGGGCATGCAGTGTGGGCCGAAGCCCACCTGCATTAAACCTCACGTTACCTCAGCTGTGCTGGCCACTGCAATGGGATTTATTTATCTACCGCCGGTGGCTTCCTGGGACCCACCCATGCTGTCGGTCCACACAGAATTGTACCTGCCTGTTTCTACTTATAAAAAACCCCAGTCTGACTGGGGCATGCAGTGTGGGCCGAAGCCCACCTGTATTTAATCTGACGTTAGCACTACTATCCAGGGCACTGCATTGGGACAAATTACAGGAGCAATACATCGCTAATGAGACGTGCACAGCTACGCTAGCATAGGAGTCTGCTGTAGGCACGCGATTGCTGAGGGTTTGTGCAGAGGCCTATGTCCTTGGTGCAGTGAAAGTCCGCTTCCTGCCTAGGATTGCTGAAGCTGTCGGCCGAGGCCTATGTCGTGGGCGCGGTGCAAGTCTGCCATGTTTGGCCACTCAGATCAATTTTTAGTTCATGTCTTGGGCTTCCTAGGACCCCCCTATGCTGTTGGTGCACACTTAGTTCCCATTGCGGTGTTTGACCTGTCTGGCACAAAGGCACTGACTGACTTGGGTAGAGGGCAGAGCGCTGACGGCTTTCCCCTTGCAGTGTGGATTGAGCTATGCGACACCTTGACAGAATGAATATGTGTGGCACATGGATTCCCCATTGCTATGCCCACGTTTGCAGCTCCTGATGGAGGTGGCACAGGATTGGAGTTCTCATTGCTTCTGTACAGCATTGTGGGCTATCGCCCCGCCCCTTTTAAAGAGGGTTGCTGCCTGGCCCTGCCAACCCTCTGCAGTGTGTGCCTGCGGTTCCTCCTCATGGCAGACACACTTATAAATAGACATGAGGGTGCTGTGGCTGTGAGGCCAGCATGTGGCATGAGGGCAGCTGAAGGCTGCGCAGGGACACTTTGGTGTGCGCTGTGGACACTTGGTCGTGTGGGGGTGTTGGGCAGCATGTAACCCAAGAGAAGAGGCAGGGGTGTGTCCCGCAGGCAGTGCTTGTGCTTTGTTGGAGGTAGTGTGGTGCTTAGCTAAGGTGTGCTTTGCTAATGAGGGTTTGTCCGAAGTAAAAATTGGTAGGGGGGGTGGGCCCACTCTTGCCGCTATTGTGGCTGAATAGTGGGACCTGGGAACTTGAAATGCAGCCCAGCATGTTGCCCCTCGCCTGCCGTATCCGTTTCTGTGTCGTTTCCAGCACTTTCTTGGGTTTTGCAGATTTTCACAAATGAAAACCTTAGCGAGCATCGGCGATATACAAAAATGCTCGGGTCGCCCATTGACTTCAATGGGGTTCGTTTCTCGAAACGAACCCTCGAGCATCGCGAAAAGTTCGACTCGAGTAACGAGCACCCGAGCATTTTGGTGCTCGCTCATCTCTAAAGCTAACTGATCTGGAGGACAAAAATAGGCGTCATAATGTCAAAATATGTGACATATCTGAGAAAGTCTGCAACGCTGAAATCTTGGAGTTTGTCACACGTTTCTTATGCAAAATCCTCCCGAATCTTCCAGAGAAGGAATTAAAAATCGACAGAGCCGACAGACTGCCTCTGCCATGGTTTCTCAAAGAAAACACTCCCAGGGGTATTATAGTGCGCATACATTACTACAGCACTAAGGAAGGGAAGCTCTGATAACACTGCAAGGAAATTAAAGTCACTTCCAAGCCCCTATCTTTTGCAGGCCACTATGGAAGCGAGACATAGCTTTGCAGGAGTGACTTCAGCCCTGAGAAAGGCGGGCATTCCTTACAGATGAGGCATTCCTACAAAAATTATCGCTACTAAAGAGAATACCACGCATGTTTTCCATAATCCATAATTTGGCTACAGAGGCCCTGAAAACATGGGGTATTTCTATTGCAAGTCCCCTCTTCTCCTCCTTCACTAAAGCTGGCCCCAACAGTTACAGAAGCCAAGGCCAAGGGAATGATCCCTCTCAAAAGTGAAGATACTGTTCTTTTTTATGTTCCGTTCTTGTTGTCCGCAATAAATGCGATGATGAGTGCCCGCCCTCTCTGGTGATTTTCCCCCCCCCCCAAATGAATATACAAGCATTAGCTTGTCGTGACTTTTTCTTTGGTGTTTGTCTTTTTTTCTTCTTTTCTATAGTCTATCTGATAAATCTGGCTCCTCGCAGCATATTTTTGTCCAACCAAATGAGGACTCTGTTTATTCTATTATGTTTCCTATCTCTGGCTCACTGCAGCAACAATTTGTTCTCTATGGCAAGGGCCTTGTATCTGGCTTATCGCAGCATTTGTTTGAATTATCAAATGTAGTTTTTGTCGGTTTCTGTTTTTTTGTTTTTTTTAGTAGGCATTGCTAGATTTCTCCAGGCTCCTGATCCCTGGTTCCAGCCACTACTGCTACGAATATGGCTACAAAATTGTTGTCTCTCAGTGCCAACGGTCTCAATTCTCCATATAAAAGAAGCTCCGCATGGAAAGAGGCTATCCGTTTCAACGCTGATATCGTATGTATTCAAGAGACCCATCTATTAGAATCAGATAGCCTGAGAATGTTTCCATAGAAAATATCCCAAGATTGTTCACGGATGTGCACAAAAGAAACACGCAGGAGTTATGATTGCCTTTAAAAATTCAGCCACTTTTAGCATTGATAAACAAATAAGTGATCCAAAGGGGCGTTATATTGTGTTGGTGGGCTCGTTTGAAAACACTCAGGTCACAGCGGTAAATGCGTATGTCCCAAATTCAGAACAAATCAATTTTCTGAATAGACTCACTTAAAAAGTAAATAAGGTGGCGAGAGGTTGGGTGATCATGTGCAGAGACTTTAATCTGGTACCGGAGAGATCTATGGATACCACGAATCAGGGTGCGGGGCTCTTGGGTGCCTGGATACATAAAGTTGCCCTTTATGATATTCTTCAATACCGCAATGCTTCTGCTAGGGAGTACTCCTACTATTCCCCGTGCCATAAATCCTTCTACCATATAGATTTATGATTGGTGGACAAATTCCTTATCACCTCAGTAACTAAATCCGAAATAGGTACAGTCACATGGTCAGATCATGCCCCGGTAGTAATGACATTAGCATTTAGTAGCCCTTGCCACGTGAATGGAGAAATAATACATATTTGATGAAATTACCCAAATTCAGTAAAAACATCCAGTAGAGGAATATTTCACCCTAAATAACACACCTGATATTGACCCCGTGACCCTTTGGAATGCCCATAAGGCTTATATGAGAGGAGTTCTTATAAAACTGGGAGTTAGATACAAAAAAAGATAAATTTAAAAAAACTGAAGCTCTTTTCACTAAAATTCAACTTTTAGAAAGCCAACTACAAAGCTCTACAACTCATAAATCTCATGATGAATTTAAAACAAGACTAGAACTCCACAAAGTATTACAGGGGGATTATGATAGAGAGATAATGGCCCACCTAGCAAATGTTTATCCGTCCTTAAATAAACCCTCAAAATGAATGGCCAATTTGGCAAAAAAAGAGAACAGTCAAAACTAACGCTGTGTATGTGTGGAACTCAAAAAATAAGGAATTCAAATAACTCACCAAAAAACAAATAGCGGATGCGTTCCGTTTATTTTACAACAAATTATATAACTTGAAAAGCGAATCCCAACTAAAGCAACCAAATAGCAATATTATAGATACATTTCTGAACAAAGTAAATCTCCAGTCATTAAGTCCTGTACAAGCCGTCAATTAGACCATCCAATAACAATCTCTGAAGTATCGGAGACTGCTTCCTCTATGAAAAATCAAAAGGCAGCTGGTCCAGATGGGTTCTCTGCTGAACACTATAAATTATTTTTAGGGTCCTTGTCTTCTTATCGGGTAGAAACTTTTAATACAGCTATGGGAAAAGGGTCCTTCCCTGAGGAAATGCTCCAACTACCATAGCAGTATTGCCTAAACACGGTAAGGAGCCGAAAGATCCAATAGATTTTAGACCAATTTCGGTTGTTGAATATTCTCCCTGGTATTGTTCACTCTGATCAGGTTGGTTTTGTTAAGGGGCGGCAGGCTTCGGACGGCACAGGAAAATTTCTCAATCTGCTTCATTCATTGAAAATCTCTGGAACCCCAGCAATTATGGTGGCTTTAGATGCAGAAAAAACCTTTGATAGGGTTCATTGGGGTTATGCCTTCCAAACTCTAGGAAAATTTGGTTTCGGGGAAGGAGTGATTCATGCCGTCTGGGCCCTGTACTCCTCTCCCACAACTAGAGTGTTGGTGGATGGTATTCTCTCCGAATCTTTGGTGATTATGAATGGTACGCATTAGGGCTGTCCGTTTTCCACAATTTTGTATGTTGCAATGGTGGAACCACTGGCTGAATTAATTAGGTCATCTCCCGGACTGAGGGGATTTCCCCTGAACTCCCGTCAACACAAGATTGTTCTGTTTGCAGATGATATTGTTCTAACTCTGGCATATCCACTTCAGTCTTTGAGGGTGGCCTGTCAGATTCTTTTTATAAACTTAATGTAGATAAATCATTGATCCTGAACGTAAATGTCCCATACCATTTAAAACGGGCAGTTCAATCAGAGTTCCCTTTCAAATAGGGTGATAATAATATCCTGTATTGTGGGATTCTATCCCCAAAAACTTGACCGCCTGTCAAATTTGAACCTTTCTTGACTTGGCAGGATAATAACGTATAGAATGAAAGTCCTGCCAAAAATCATATATTTTTTCAGAGCCCTGCCGATCCCAATATTTAAAACTACTCCTATAAAATTACAAAAACAATTATCTGTGTTTGTTTGGGGAGGAAATAAACCACGCTTGGCTCTGTCAATTCTAACCATGTGCCACAGAAATGGGGGAGCGGACACACGCAATTTAGAAAAATATTTTAAAGCCACTGTATTAAACTAGACCAGAAGCTGTGCAAAAATGGAAGTGCTATGGCCTGGGTGGGTATGGAAAAAAGTTTTGCAGAAATTCCTACAGGGAATATATTACTGTATGCAACATCATTAGAAGCAATGTCAGAATTCCCGGAGTCGGGAGTCCTTGGTGAAAACCTGTCCCCCCTGTGGTGACATCCCTGGAAGTTTGAAGGAGCTCCCGCGAAAAGTTGCTACATATGATATTTAAAATGTCCCTCTTTGCGTTTTTAACGCTGTGTTTTTTTAAACGCAATTGTCCATGAGACTGTCTAATGTTGAAAACGCATCGCAAGTTGGTGCTTTGCAATTTTTTGTGGGATGCGTTTTTAACATTAGAAAGTCCCAGTGACAATCGCGGGAAAAAAATGCTGCGATATCGTGTGAAAAAAGGCGCAATAAAAACACGTGTGTGCAGGAGCCCTTACTCATATATTCTGGGCATGCCCTAATTTAAAGGCTTACTGGTTAGATATTTTTAATATTTTGGATGAAATGTTAAAGATCCGTGTTCAGAGAGTTGCAAAATTGACTGTTATTAGTAGAACTGGATAGATACCCACTGAACACCTGATTACTTGTTAGGCCATGCCCTAATGATAGCAAAGTCGATTATCGCTAGGCATTAGAGGGAGCCTGACCCTTTGACATTTGGAGAATTTAAGGACCATATGGCTGAGCAGAGTATATTTGAAAAATTGTTGGCACTTAGAGATTACCCTTTTAAAAAGAATGGGGAATCTTGGGATGTGTGAAGAAAATCTATTGTTTGTTAGATTTGGTGATTTAAACTCGATGCCAAGTTTAGTTCAATTTCTGTTGGTTTGATTAATGCCATTTCAATTTATAGGATTGTCTAAAAAGATAATACCATATGCTACTATTTTACTATTTATTAACAAAGATCAGTATAATGTTTATTTTATATATTAACCCTTTCCAATCCACTGTCTGACCTCTGAAGACATTATGATTTAGGGCTATACAGCTCCGATGTTGGAAGACGTCCGTGGGGGTTCTCTTACTGTACATTGCCAGCCTCTCTGCTGTCAGAGCTTATCCAACGTGTCATCTCATGCAGTACTGGCTTTAGCCAGCATATAGCGCTGTTGTGTAATGTCCGAAAAAGAGTAAGCCCCCTAGGAAAACCGGGATACAAATTGGATTGGAAAGGGTTAAAAACAAATCAGAGATTTCTGTACGATATATCGGGGAAAACTGTATTCAAGATCTATTCATTTGGATGTAATTGCCCTGTGATACATATCTGTCAGTGTATTTAATGCATGTTATCCTTAGTAAAGATCTAATATTTAAGAAAAAAACCCTGCTCGAAATTCTGGTAAAAATGCCACAATTTCAAGCTGCATTTTCTGAACGCACGTGTGAGAGTGACCTTAGGGTGGTTAATGTTTTGTTGAACTTTAGAATCACAATTAAAAAAAACACATTAAAAAACTGCACGCGGTATTTAAAGACCACATATGTTATTAAGAAACTACAGACACTATTAAAAACTGCATGTGGATTTGATGCATTTTTTTTAATTGGCTGTAAAGTGTGAAATTATATACAGTATATACAGGAAGATGTATAACTTATACCAGCCATAGATAGATACCGTGTTTCCCCGAAAATAAGACACTGAAATATTGATTTTCACCTCAAAAGAGGCACAGTGTCTTATTTTCAGGAGGTGTCTAATAAAATTTACCTAGCAGCTGCCGTTCGGGTCCCTTGTGATGGCCTGTGGCACTGCTGCAAGCTGCCATGTCCTCCTGAACGCCAACAGAGCAGTTCTTCCTGGAAGCAGGGCTTGAATACTCCACCTCCAGGAGCAAGACAATGCTGTGCTTGGTCATCCAATGAATAGCTGTGATTGGTTAATCAAGTGCCTGCTTTCATTGGCTGACGTAGCCGGCTGTTAGGTGTGTATATAATATATATATATATATATATATATATATATATATATATATATATATATATATATATATATATATATAGAAACAACAAAGGAGTCAGCAGCAAAAAAAAGCATCCACGTCGGGTTGAACAGGTTGTCTGCAGCGCCCACTGTGGTTTAGATCCAGGTTACACCACCAGAAGTCATCGCACAAAAGAAGTTGATGTAGGCAGCAGTTGCGGTGCAAGTATAAATGGTCTTTATTCCTCCCAAAGTGTGACGTTTCGACTCAATGAGTCTTTGTCAAATGTACAAAATGTGTGAACAACAGACATACATATAGTGGTCCACCTCCAGAATGGACCAATCACAGAATACAACAAATCAACAGAATTAAAATCAGCTGTAATCGCATTAGTCATCATGGCATGCTACATAGAGCTCCACAGTAAAGTAAATAGCACTTCCAGGTCTTCAGATCAGTCACATGACCAGATGCAGTGTCACACGATCCATAGAAGTCATGTGGAACAACAGAGAGAGTGGGTGTTCACTTGGCCCAGCGTTATGCATCATCAGGACGTCATCATGCTCACGGTCACATGATGGGGCCGTCCCTCATCTGCCGCGGCGTCACGACTGAGATCATCACGTCGGTAGTCACGTGATCAGGGTGTGCAGCATCCGCTGTTACATCACTGCATGCAATGGCAGAAGGGGGCGTTCCTGCTCCTCACTTTGTAGTGTTTAGATGCATCAATCGCATAGAGAAGTACAATATATGTAAAACTTAACCAAGGCCAGGAAACGGGTATCAAACGTAAATAATGGGTGGGTGCATTATTGTGATGAGCTGTCAATTGCCCGCTGCCCACAGGTTCAGCTGTTTGCATCTCACAGCGTTACAAAGGAAGCATCGAAGATCAGGGGGGAGAAGGAGGGAGGCAGCCAGATGGGCCGGTAGGGGGTGGAGCACAGTGATGATGTCATCATGTGCTACCCCTGTCTCCTGCTGGATGGCGTCTGCCTGTCCTGCTGCTATCACATGGAGAAGTGGTCCGGGCCCCAGGGTGTGTGTGTGTGTATATGTGTATATACATACATACATATATATATATATATATATATATATACACACACACACACACAAACACATACAATACGCACACACACATATATATATATATATATATATATATATATATATATATATGTGTGTGTGTGTGTGTGTGTGTGTGTGTGTGTGTGTGTGCGTATTGTATGTGTTTGTGTGTGTGTGTGTGTATATATATATATATATATATATATATGTATGTATGTATATACACATATACACACACACACACCCTGGGGCCCGGACCACTTCTCCATGTGATAGCAGCAGGACAGGCAGACGCCATCCAGCAGGAGACAGGGGTAGCACATGATGACATCATCACTGTGCTCCACCCCCTTCCGGCCCATCTGGCTGCCTCCCTCCTTCTCCCCCCTGATCTTCGATGCTTCCTTTGTAACGCTGTGAGATGCAAACAGCTGAACCTGTGGGCAGCGGGCAATTGACAGCTCATCACAATAATGCACCCACCCATTATTTACGTTTGATACCCGTTTCCTGGCCGAACACAACACACCTGTGCTTCGTCAGGTTCACAACTTTCCCGACATGGCTCCATGTGACTTCTGGCTTTTCCCCAAGTTGAAAATGCCCCTGAAAGGAACCAGATTTCAGTCTAGAGAAGATATCATGCAGAATGCGACAGAACAAATACGCTCTATCTCAAAAGAGGACTTTCAGGACTGCTTTCAACAGTGGCAGAAGCATTGGGAGAAGTGTGTGGCCACTTCAATGAGGCAGGAATAGTCTCAAATATCAAACCCCTTTTCACTAACTAGACTATTTTAAAACATAACCTTTATTAACCCTTAGAAACAATAATAGGGTAGATAGACAAAACAAGACACCTAGGACAAAACTATACGAAAAAACATCCGTAATCACATGGACAGCCCTTCTCGGAGGTGGAAAAAAGTGTGGAGAGGACTTATATAGACAAGAAAACACTTCTAAAAATTTTGAGAGAGTGCCACAGACCGGTCCTTCTGCATGTCACTTAGGCTAAGTGGCACGAGGTGATAAAAATATTTTCATATCCAACACCTAATTGATGGTCACAGCTCAAATGAAGGATAGAGTGGCCCAACTGGTCTCAGCTTTAGCAAGACCAGTAGCAAAAGTATAGGCGAAACCCTGAAACATTTCTGTAGCAAGAGTAAAGACAAACCCATGAAACCTTTCTGCAGCAAGAGTATAAGTGAACCCCATGAAACATTGCTGTAGCAAGAGTAAAGACAAACCCCTGAAACCTTTCTGCAGCAAGAGTATAGGCGAACCCCATGAAACATTGCTGTAGCAAGAGTATAGGCGAACCCCTCAAACCTTTCTGTAGAAATAGTATAGGCGAACCTCTGAAACATTTCTGTAGCAAGAGTATAGGCGAACCTCTGAAACATTTCTGTAGCAAGAGTATAGCGACTCCCGGAAAAAAAGGTGTACCTAGAGTATAGGTGAATCCCTGAAACATTGGTGTACCAAGAGTATAGGCGAACACCTGAAACCTTTATTTACTAAGAATACAGGCGAAGCCGGAAAAATTAGTTTGCTATGAGTTTGGACGCTGCAACATCGCTTCCAGCTGCCAGAGCACCGACTGCTGTGCCATGTGCCCACGAGGTGGAATTCTATGCTGCACATGTTGTCCAGGCTTTAAGAGCAGCGTAGAGCCATTCTAGAATACCAGCTGCAACATGCCCATCGGAGTGGTAGTCAGTCACCCCAGTTCTTCACAGAGGAGTGGGCATGAATGGCAGAAACTTTGAGGAGTCTACCCAAATGGTGTGCAGCGATGCGGCCATTATCAGCGTAACCATCCGGCTGCTTTTCCTGCTGAGAAGTTTGCTGCTAAGCATAAAGGCCGATGCTTTGCAGTTAGAACAGGAGATGGGGGATGACAGTATGTCGCTTGATAGCCAGACCACCCTCACGTCTGTATCGCACGTTTTGGAGGAGGAGGAGGAGAAGAGACTGCTGCCCACACTGCAGAGGGTACCCATAATGTTTCCCTCACATCTGTTCAGCATGTATGGGCTGAAGAGGAGGAAGAGGAGGAGGATCATGAGAGTCATCCTCCTGGTAAGGACAGCGATGTGTTGCGTACTGGGACTCTGGCACAAATGGCTGACTTCATGTTAGACTGCCTTTCCCGTGACCCATTAGACGCATTCTGGCCAACATGGATTACTGGCTGTTCCCCCTTCTCAACCCACAGTATAAGGAGAATCTTTCCACTCTTATTCCCGAAGAGGAAAGGAGTACGAGAGTGATGCAATACCACAGGGTCCTGGTGGAAAACCTGATACTAAAGTTCCCATCTGACAGCGCTAGTGGTAGAAGACGCAGTTCAGAGGGCCAACTAGCAGGGAAGGTGGGAGATCAGGCAGCATGTTCAGCGCAGGCAGGGGAACACTCTCCAAGGCCTTTGCCAGTTGTATGGCTCCCCAGCCATGATTAGGGAGTACATAGCTGACCATACCAATATCCTTTGTGATCCCTCTGCTCCATACAACTATTGGGTTTCAAAGCTGGACACGTGACACAAACTTGCGCTGTACACCCTGGAGGTGCTGGCCTGCCCTGCCGCTAGCATCTTATCAGAGAGGGTGTTTGGTGCTGCTGGGGGAATCATCACGGATAAGCGTACCTGCCTGTCAACTGACAGCGCCGACAGGCTTACACTCATTAAGATGAACAAAGGCTGGATTTCCCCAGACCTCTCTTCTCCATTGGTGGAAAGCAGCAGAACATAAAGATTCTTTCAGCTGGAACAGGAGAACCATGCATCCTCTATCACCCCAAAAAAGGGGAGAAGTAGCTTGGTCTATCCCTCTCGGATCTTACTCCTCCTGCTCCTCCTCCTAAAACAGCATGTCATCACGCTGAACTGCCAATTTTTCTGCGGGCCTAAAGACTACTTTTTTCAGAGGGCTGCCTCCAGGCTCTGTTAGTAAATGAAGCAACTACGAGCTGTATCTTTAAAAAAATGTTTCTGGGTTTCCCCATGCACTGTGGGTAAACCAATTTTTCCGGGCTTTGTGCAAACTCATAGCGAATAAATGTTTCTGGGCTTCGCCTATACTCAGAGCAAATCAATTTTTCTGGGCTTCGTCTCAACGCATAGCAAACAAATTTTTCTGGGCTTTGCCTATATTCAGAGCAAACCAATTTGTCCAGCCTTTCCTGAGGGTGCCAGCATCCAAGGTGGACTTGTGGAAATGTGTGCACACACGGAGCACCTTGCCGAGCAGGTCAGACAAGTGGGGGTAGTTTTTCAGAAAGCGCTGAACCACCAAATTGAACACGTGGGCCTGGCATGGCACGTGTGCAAGGCTGCCAAGCTGCAGAGCCACCACTAGGTTACTCCCATTGTCACACACAACCATGACTGGTTGGAGGCTCAGCGGCGAAAGCCAGAGATCAGTCTGTTCTGTCAAACCCTGAAACAGCTTTTGGGCGGTGTGCCTCTTGTCACCTAAGCTGAGTAATTTCAGCATGGCTTGCTAATGCTTCCCCACCGCAGTGCTGCTGGTGCTACCCACTGCTGGCGAAGTGCTCACACTTCTTAATTGAGAGGTGGAGGTGGCAGAGTAGGAGGAGGGGGTTGAAGGAGGTGGCATAATACACCAAAGAAACCATCACTGAGGTAGAGCCTGCTATCCTGGGTGTGGGTAGCATGTGAGCGGTCCCAGGGTCTGACTCAGCCCCAGCCTCCACCAAGTTCACCCAATATGCCATCAGGGAGATGTAGTGTCCATGCCCACCAGCACTTGTCCACGTGTCTGTCGTTAAGTGGACCTTCCCAGTAACCGCGTTGGTAAGGGCACGGTTTATGTTGTGTGAGACGTGCTGGTGTAGGGTGGACAGCGCACTGAGAAAAATAGTGGCAACTGGGGACCGAGTACCGTGGGACCGCCGCCGCCATCATGTTGCGGAAAGCCACTGTTTCGACTAGCCTGCATGGCAGCATCTCCATTCTGAGTAATTTTGCAATATGCACTTTTAAAGATTGTGCATGTGGGTGGGTCGCGGCATATTTCCGCTTTTGCTCCAACGCCTGTGTTAGTGACAGCTGAACGCTGTGCTGTGAGACATTGCTGGAGGCAGTGGAGGACCGTGGATGTGATGGTATGGGTGCAGGCCGGGAGGTGCTCGTTCCTGCGTCCTGGGAGGGTGATTGGATCTGTGTGGCAGGTTGTGGCACAGGGGAAGAGCCAGTGGTGTGAATGGCCTTCGTTCCACCTCGTAGGGTGCTTGTCCATCATATGCCTGCACATGCTGGTGGTGGTCAGGCTGGTAGTGGTGGCTTCCCTGCTGATCTGGGTGCTGCACAGTTTGTACACCACTGTTAGTCAGTCGTCCGTGCTCTCACTAAAAAATCTCCAGACCTTCAAACACCTAGCCTTCTGCACGGAGGCTTGCCACGAGAGGGTGCTTTGGGAAACAGTTGGGGGATTCTTCGCTCTGGCTCTGCCTCTCCCCCTGGCCACCCCACTGCCTCTTCCAACCTGTTCTGCTGCTGCACTTGCCTCCCCCTCTGAAGCCCTGTCTTTAGAAGGCTTAGCAAGCCAGGTGGGGTCAGTCACCTCATCGTCCGACTGCTCTTCCTCTAAATCCTCTGTCCGATCTTTCTACGGACTTCCTGCCCTTACAACAACTTCACTGACTGACAACTGTGTCTCATCATCCTCATCCACAAAAAGCTCTTGAGACAGTACTTGGAAGTCCCCAGTCCCATCACCCTGACTCTTGGAAAGTTTCAAATGTTGGGCATCGGTCACGATAAACTCCTCAGCTGGCTGATTACATTTTTTTTCCAACTCAGGGCAGGGACCCGAGAACAGTTCCTGAGAGTATGCCTGTTCAAAATCTCTTCTTTTCCTGGAGTGACCAGCCTGGGAGGAAGGAGGAGCAGCCTGAGGATTCAGAGGTGCAGTCCTTTGGCCGGCATGAGTAGACTACGTGGATAAATTGCTGGACGCGTTATCCGCGACCCACGTCAGTACCTGATCGGACTGTTATGCTTGTAATAAAGGTCTACCACGCGGACTTGCAAAATGTGAGATGAAGCTGGGGAGTGGAGATTCAAGGCGCTCTCCTAATCCCTCAGTAGGAGGGCTCTGATTCACCCCACCCAGTAAACTCGGCCTCTTCCCACACCCTCATTTGGACGCCCGCGTCCACTTCCACGTCCTCGACCTCAACCCTTACCCCTACTCTTCTTCATGTAGCATAAAGGATAGAGCAGGGCCCAAATAAATTAACGCACTGCATAGCGCTGAGAACTGGGGCTAATTCACTGCACACAGAGACTTGTAGATACCAGAGGCTCTATGCTGTGACAGAATAAATTAAACCACTGTATTGCACTGATATCTATGGGTAATTTACCGCTCACAGAGACGTGTAGATAAGAGAGGCTGTATGCAGTTCAAGAATTTAAAATTCTCTGCACAGGCCTAGAAAAAATTAACCCACTGTTTAGTGATGAGAACTACGGCTAATTCACCGCACACAGCGAATTGGTAGATGTGAGATGCTGTGCACTGGCCCAGCCAAAAATTAACCCACTGTTTAAGCAATGAGAACTACGGCTAATTCACCAGACACAGTGCAAAACAGCCTCGGACTGACAGGAGCTGGGTTTATATGTGCTGCAGACTAAAGGAGATTGGCTGCTGGGGAATACCACACCCAGCCAGATCAATTAACCCCAACCTGAAGCTGTACTGCTAGGAACCTTAGTACTACAGATCCCAACAGCGCACCCTGATATTAACCCACTGTTTAGCGATGAGAACTACAGCTAATTCACCGCACACAGCGAATGGGAACTGTGAGATGCTCTGCACAGGCTTAGAAAAAATTAACCCACTGTTTAGCGATGAGAACTATGGCAAATTCACCGCACACAGCGAATGGGAGATGTGAGATGCTCTGCACAGGCCTAGAAAAAAATTAGCTGACTGTTTAGCGATGAAAACTACGGCAAATTCACCGCACACAGCAGATGGGAGATGTGAGATGCTCTGCACTGGCCCTGCCAAAAATTAAATGTTATGATCGTGTGGGCAAACTAAGCACGGGGCCCACACGATCGTGACCAAAGGATGGATATGCACAAGTTTCAGACAACTGGCCCTGTGCTACAAGGGAGGATGACATGGCCCTACTTAAGCGGGGACATCGCCCCAATAAAGTGCGGCTTAGCGGTCTTCTGATCTGGGCCCTAGCTACTCCTAGGAACCATGCACCAGAACAGGATACATAAACATGCCACATGACAGGGACAGAACAACAGAACACACAGAGCCAGAAAACACAGCATACAGCAGACAAAATGGAACCACTGGTAACAGATAGTAAAATTAAATATAAATACCAGGTATTAGTTGACATTTTAATCAAAATGTGGAAGCTAGTGGGCCACTTCACGGCTCCTGGCTATACCGCTAGTCCCTACACTAACCAGGGGTCCAGCAGCACCAGGCACAGGTCCCACAGCAAGCTGCAACAGGACAGGAACAGAACACAGGTCACACAGCAAGCTGCAACAGGACAGGAACAGAACACAGGTCACACAGCAAGCTGCAACAGGACAGGTACAGAGCACAGGTCACACAGCAAGCTGTAACAGGACAGGAACAGAAACAGGTCACACAGCAAGCTGTAACAGGACAGGAACAGAAACAGGTCACACCGCAATCTGCAACAGGACAGGAACAAAACACAGATGACACAGCAAGTTGCAACAGGAGCAGGACACAGGTCACACAGCAAGCTGCAACAGGACAGGAACAGAGCACAGTTCACAGATGAAATTCCACAGCAAGTCTATGTGTCATCATACAGGGGAGATAGACAGTCAGCCACTGAGCTGACATAGGGAGCTGTGTCAGGGATCCACCAACTGACATAAAGAGCGAGACATCAGACGTTTGGAGGCCTCACCTGTCAGGGGAAGGGAAAGGGGAGCTGCATGTGCTGCAGACTAGGATTACAGGTGTCCAAACCGTCTTTAGGGAAGCAGAGAGACACAGACCTACTTGCAAACACAGATCTGAGTGGGAACAAGATAGATACATCCAAACAGTGCAAGACCAGCCTCAGACTGACAGGAGCTGGGTTTATATGTGCTGCTGACTAAAGGAGATTGGCTGCTGGGGAATACCACACCCAGCCAGATCAATTAACCCCGACCTAAAGCTGTACTACTAGGAACCTTAGTACTACAGATCCCAGCAGCACACCCTGACATTAACCCACTGTTTAGCGATGAGAACTACGGCTTATTCAGCGCACACAGCGAATGGGAGATGTGAGATGCTCTGCACAGGCCTAGAAAAAATTAGCCGACTGTTTAGCGATGAGAACTCCGGCTAATTCACCGCACACAGCGAATGGGAGATGTGAGATGCTTTGCACAGGCCTAGATGCTTAAAAAAAATTGGTGCACTACTGCTCCCAGCCAGCCAAAAGAGTAATGCACACGATGAGGAGTAGCCCTAAGAAGGACTGTTGAGTTCTTGAAGACAGGATCCCTACTCTAACACTTTCCCCATATCAGCAGCAGCACTTTCCCTAACCTCTGCCAGCATGCGTCTGAGGCGAGCTGCGGGCGGCACCAGTTTAAGTCTTGGCAGTCACCTGATCCTGCCAACCACTCACTGCTGTAGACATGCACAGGGCTGGCACGTCACAGCAGGAAGTGGTAATGCCTTCCCTGCATGTTTAGTGGCTAAAAAGTGGCGCTAAACATGCGGGGAGGGGAAATTAAATTTACTCGAGCACCGTGTGGTGCTTGACTTGAGTAGCAAGCATCTCGAGTAGCCTGATACTCGATCAAGCATCAAGCTCGGACGAAGTATCTTTGAAGTTTTCCTGTGAGAGTGCTCGCTCATCTCTGTTGACTACCCCTTCCACCAATTATGTAACCAAGACATTTAGCCTTCTCCAACCTAATGTGACATTTCTTGGGGTTTGCTGTGAGCCCTTCAGTCCACAGGTCATCAATCACTGCCTGTACTTTGGCTAGGTGTTTGTCCCATTCTCAACTAAATATCACTATATCATCCAAATAGGCAGAAGCAGACTATCAATTGGGTCTTAAGATTCTGTCCGTTAGTCTCTGGAAGGTCGCTGGGGCCCTATGTACTCCAAATGGCAAATTCTGGCATTGGAATAATGTATCCAGTGTAGAAAAGGTTGTCCTACCTTTAGCAGAGTCAGTCAGATGTATCTGCCAATATCCCTTGGTGAAATCTAGCGTAATGATATAACGAGCTGTACCAAGTTAGTCTATCAATTCGTCACCTCGTGGTATGAGATATTTATCAAATTTAGACACTGAATTCAACTTTCTAAAGTCATTGAAGAACCTTATAGCACCATCAGGCTTTGGAATTAGGAGAATAGAACTTGACCATTCACTATGTGACTCTTCAATTACATCCAGATCCAACATAGCTTTCATTTCTTTCAAGACTACCCCTTGATGGGCCTCGGGTATTCTATAGGGTTTGAGAGGTACTTATACTCCAGTTTCTTCTACATCATCATCCAGTTTCATCTTTTGCAAATAATGACTTTCATGGATCGCTTTCTGCTTGATTGCTTTTTGGGCAGCTAGGAGCTGGGAAGCCCAAAGTATATTTTTAGGGCTTCATAACACTGGCAATAGCAATTTTTCTGCAAGAAAATCACTGCAAAATTGCATCTTTGTTCCAGATCTATTCTACAGGGCAAATGTGTTTTTATGTCCCTATAGAATAAAAGACCAGGCACCCAGGATATGAAAACATGTATGGGTGGTCACTAAAGGGTTAATCTGCCAGGTGATAGTTCTCCCTGTTACTTCACATAAGAAATAAAAGTGTTGGGAAATATATTTCCTTTCTATAACCACTCCCATAGTTCTATCTATCTATCTATCTATCTATCTATCTATCTATCTATCTATCTATCTATCTATCTATCTATCTATCTATCTATCTATCTATCTATCTATCTCTCTATCTCTCTATCTCTCTATCTATCTATCTATCTATCTATCTATCTATCTATCTATCTATCTCTCATATCTATCTATCTATCTATCTATCTATCTATCCCATATCTATATATCTCATATCTATCTATTTATCTATAAATATAAGCCCTCCCCCCAAAATAAGCATGTGATTGGATCGAGCGCCAGCCAATCAGAGCAAGTGCTCTATCATTCACAGCCATTCAGTGAATAGCATCACTGAATGAGTGTTATTGGTTCATTAAGAGCTGGCTCTGATTAACTGGCGGTCGATCCAATCACAGCGCTCACTTGCTGGAGGCAGGGTGTTCAAAGCCCTGTTATCAGGAAGAGAATCCTCTGTCAGCACTGAGGATTACACTGCAGCCTGACGCAGAACCAGGGAGACTAGCGCAAGGGACCAAGATGCCGACGGCTAGGTGAGTATAAGACACCCCACCGAAATTAAGACACTGTGCCTCTTTTGGGGCAAAAATTATTATAAGACAATATCTTATTTTCGGGGAAACGCGGTATCTATCCATTCATATTATGTTTTTTATGGTTCAACACAAATTTGTGTCTAATGAATTATGTTTGTTTTAGCACATTGTTTTATGAATTGGCAAGGTGAGATTAATGTGTTTTACATGTTTTTATAATGTGTTTTATAAGGTCTGTTGTTCATAATGCTACTGTTCCAGGTAGCTTTCTAATAACCCTGTATGATAACAGCTACATACAGTAGTCACTAAGAGACCCATTGTTTTAGAATTAGTGTGTCTGCTTATGATACCCCTATTATACATGTAATGTCATCCTTTTGTTCCTCTATTACTGATTAATTCTGCTTCATTTTCGGTTTGGTATATTGCTTCTAGAAACACATGATAATTGTGTAAGGCCGCCTTCACACAGGTATTAAAATTGCGTGAGATTTGTGTGTTTCAGGACCCACAAAAATTGTACAAATAGAAACCCCATTTTTTGAATGAGGTGATACACCTGAGCGATGCTTTCCTGCATGGCACAAATCGTGGCATGTTCTATCTTTCTACGTGTCCTCTTCATCTCAGCGCCAATTGTTTTCAGAGTGGCAGTATTGTGCTCGGCCCATGCAATGTGAGCTCTCCAATTGAAAACAACGGGAGAGACTCCGCCATCCCAGCATTTCCGAGGTGGTGCGAGGCTGTTTCAACATGAAAACCCCTCGCATCCCTAGGGAATTCACATAGTAGGGAACGCGATATAGGGGGGTAGTCACAGCTCCATATTTTTCTCACCAGTGGGAAGTTAGCCTTTTGCAGAATTTACGTCTAAAACTAAGCCATATATAAAGAGTAAAAATGAGTAGGTCCACCGAAAACGCCTCAATATGAAGTCAACATAGTGGATGTATCACGTATGGCAGCTCTATTACAGCTTTGTACATAGCGAAGCCATTATGCAGCCTTGTGTATGAGCCCTTCCACAATATATCTTTTTACATTGCACTCACAGCTTTAGCCTAGTGATTCAAATACTCTCATGAAGGTGACCTTGAATGATAATTATACGTTGGAAACACTCGGATGCTCTTGATTCTGTAAGTAATTATGAACACAATATGGTCGTATACAACAAATGAACTCCTGCACTTCACAGGTCAAAACTACATCAATACCATTGGGTAGAGATTATAAGTGAATTTATTGTCAGCTGAATACATTATAGACTTGGCCTTGTACAGTTGTTGTTCTTGTTTCATTAGCAGCCAGAGCTCAAGGTTTATGATGGCAATAATGTGATAGAGGGACCATAATGATAAGGCGATCAGTCTCTAAACATGTTTTTAATAATATCAGTGTCCCATCATCTCACCTCGGTCCCCTCAATTCACTCCCCCTGTATGCTGTATGTGATAGCTGCAGCTAAAGATAACCATGGCCGTATGATAAGTGGGCAGTGCTATCATTATTGCTGACCACAGGGATGCTATGTCCATTATGTGTATAGAAAGTGAGGTCAAACATACAGCACATCCTTAATACCCTGTTTCCCTGAAACATAGTAACATAGTATGTAAGGCTGAATGAAGACAATGTCCATCTAGTCCAGCTTGTCTATCCTCCTGTGTTGATCCAGAGGAAGGCAAAAAACCCCAAGGCCAGAAGCCAATTTAGCCCTTTTGGGGAAAAAATTCCTTCCTGACTTCCTAATGGCAATCAGACTGTTCCCTGGATCAAACCCTAATAGTTCCTACCTGCCTGTATACCCGGATTGACAATTAACCTAAGACTTGTATCCTATAATGTCCTTCCTCTCCAGAAAGACATCAAGTCCCCTTTTAAACTCCTCTATGGATTTTGCCATCACCACTTCCTCCGGCAGAGAGTTCCACAGTCTAACTGCTCTTACAGTAAAGAATCCCCTTCTATGTTGGTGATGAAACCTACTTTCCTCTAATCGTAACGGATGTCCTCTTGTTACCGTCGTGGTCTTGGGTGTAAACAGATCGCGGGAGAGATCCATGTGTTGTCCCCTCATGTACTTATACATAGTTATTTGGTCACCCCTTAGCTGTCTTTTTTCTAAAGTAAATAATCCCAGTTTTGATGCCTCTCTGGGTATTCCAGTCCCTTCATTCCATGTATTAGTTTAGTTGCCCTTCTTTGAATCCCCTCAAGCACTGTGACATCTTTCCTGAGCACCGGTGACCAGAATTGTACGCAGTATTCCATGTGAGGCCTGACAAGTGCCTTATATAATGGAAGGATAATGTTCTCATCCTTCGCCCCAATACCTCTTTTAATGCATCCCAAGACTTTATTTGCCTTTGCAGCAGCTGATTGGCATTGGTTACTCCAGTTTAGTCTACAATCCACTAGTACCCCCAGATCCTTTTCCATATCACTTTTCCCTAGTGGTACCCCATTAAGTAAATATTGGTGACATCCGTTTCTCCTGCCCATGTGCATAGTCTTACATTTTTCAACATTGAACTTCATTTGCCATTTTTCTGCCCAAGCCCCCAGCTTATCCAGGTCCGTTTGTAGCCGCACATTGTCCTCCGTTGCATTAATTATATTGTATAATTTTGTGTCATCTGCAAATATTGATATTTTGCTGTGCAGCCCCTCTATCAGGTCATTGATAAATATGTTGAACAGAGTGGGGCCTAATACTGAACCCTGTGGCACCCCGCTAGCGACTGTGGTCCAATCAGAGTACGAACCATTTATTACCACCCTCTGCTTTCTATCTCTGAGCCAATTTTTTACCCATTTACACACGTTTTCGCCCAGTCCGAGCTGCCTCATTTGTATATTAGCCTATTATGTGGCACGGTGTCAAAGGCTTTAGAGAAGTCCAGATATACGAGATCAATAGATTCTCCCTGGTCCAGCTTAGAGCTTACTTCATCGTAGAAACTGATCAGATTTGTCTGAGATGAGCGACCCTTCATGAATCCATGCTGGTGAGGAGTTATTCCCTTGTTCTCCTTGAGGTACTCATCGATGGCGTCTCTCAGAATCCCCTCGAAAATTTTTCCCGTTACTGAAGTGAGACTTACTGGCCTGTAGTTACCAGGCTCACTTTTGCTCCCTTTTTTGTAAATTGGAACCACGTTGGCAATGCGCCAATCCAATGGTACTACACCGGTCTTGATAGTGTCTAGAAATATTAGATATAGCGGCCTAGCTATCTCGTCACTTAGTTCCCTTAGTATCCTTGGGTGTAATCCATCTGGGCCCGGCGATTTATCAATTTTAGTCTTCTTTAGTCGCTTCCGCACTTCCTCCTGTGTTAGGTATGAGATATTTTGTGAGGGGTTCATTTTATTCCCCTGCATCTCGTGTGGCATTTCCTTTTCGTTTGTGAATACACTTGAGAAGAAACTGTTTAGTAGATTTGCTTTCCCTCCGTCATCATCAATGATCTCTCCTGCAATATTTTTTAAAGGGCCAGTGCTCTCCCTGCAAATCCTTTTGCTGTTAATATAGTTGAAAAATAGCTTCGGGTTGTTTTTGCTCTCTTTGGCGATCAGTCTTTCTGCTTCCTCATTGGCAGTTTTGATCTTATCTTTGCATATTTTGTTTTTTTTCCCTGTACGATTTTAGCGCTTCTTCTCTGCCTTCTTGCTTTAGTAGTTTGAACGCTTTCTTTTTTTCGTTTATTGCCTCCCTTACCGTCTTGTCGAGCCACATTGGTTTCCTTTTAGTTGAGTTTCTTTTATTTTTAAAGGGAATGAGCTGCTCACGTGAGGTGATTAGGATCCTTTTAAACATTTCCCATTTGTCCCCTGCTCCGTCATTTTTGAGGATGTTGTCCCAATTAATGGTACTGATAGTAATTCTGAGCTGATCAAATTTTGCTTTACTAAACTTTAGTTTCTTTGTCGCTCCCTGATAAGGCTTCTTATTGAATGACAGCTGGAAGTTGATTATATTGTGGTCACTGTTCCCCAAGCGTCCTTCAACCTGCACCCCCTTTATACGTTCCGGTTTGTTAGTTAGTACTAGGTCCAGAATGGCCTTCCCTCTGGTTGGTTCCTGTACCAGTTGGTTCAGGTAATTGTCTTTAATTACTCTCAAGAACTTATCACCCCTGTGTGATTTGCAGGTTTCGTTTTCCCATGTTATATCTGGGTAATTAAAGTCCCCCATGATAATTACTTTGTTGCGGTTTGACACCTCTTCTATCTGCCTTAATAGTAAGTTATCAGTTTCCTCTGTTGCTTTTGGTGGTCTATAGAAGACCCCTATCAGGATTTTGTTAATTTTTCCTCCCTGTATTTCTACCCACAGAGATTCCACCTGTTCTTCTCCTACCCCTATATCCTCCTGTAGCCTCGAATTGACGTACAGACATACCCCTCCCCCTTTCTGGTTCCTTCGGTCCCTTCTGAAGAGATTGTACCCCTGCAAATTCACCGCCCAATCGCACTTATCATCAAGCCTTGTTTCCGTAATTCCGACTATATCATAATTTTCATCAGTCATTCTTGCTTCAAGCTCACCCACTTTACCGATCAGACTTCTTGCATTCGTGGTCATACAATTTATAGCGTTTTTTTGTTATTTAAATTTGTTTTGTTGCTATTCGTACTAATGGCTGATCTATCACTTCTAACTGTACTAACCCCACCCCCTGCTCGACCCCCATTCCCTTTGCTTGGACCCGGGTCACTAGTTACACTGGCTACCCCACTATTTCTCATTTTGCCCTCCCCCCAGTCCCTAGTTTAAACACTCCTCCAGCCTTCTAGCCATCTTATCCCCCAGCACAGCTGCACCCTCCCCATTAAGATGCAGCCCGTCCCTACGGTAGAGCCTGTAGCTGACAGCAAAGTCAGCCCAGTTCTCCAGGAACCCAAATCCCTCCTTCTTACACCAACTCCGGAGCCACTTGTTTACCTCCCTAAGATTCTGCTGCCTTTCTAGTGTGGCTTTAGGTACAGGTAGTATTTTCGAGAAAACTTACCTGGAGGTCCGCGCCCTGAGCTTGGCCCCTAGGTCCCTGAAATCATTTTTGAGGGCCCTCCATTGACCTCTAACTTGTTCATTTGTGCCAACGTGCACCATGACCGCTGGATCCTCACCAGCCCCTCCCAGTAATTTGTCAATCCGATCTGCGATGTGTCGAACTCGAGCGCCAGGAAGACAACACACTGTTCGACGATCCCGGTCTTTATGGCAGATTGCCCTCTCTGTCCCCCTAATAATTGAGTCCCCCACCACTAGAACCTGTCCAGCCTGCCCTGCACTCCCCGTCCCCGTCTCACTGGAGCAGTCATCCCCCTGGCGTTCAGAGGGCCTGTCGTGCTGCAGCGGTGCTGGTTCTGTAATGGCATCGCCCTCATCTGCCAACGTTGCAGACATGTTGGGTTGTGCCAGTTCAGGACCCGCCTCCCTGGATCTATTGCCTTTACGCCTCCTTCTATCTGACACCCAGCTTCTTGCCTGCTCCCCCTGCTCTTCCGTAGCACCATCCGCCCCCGCCTCTACCCCAGCGAGTGCCTGCTCAGTGAGCAGCAAACTCCTTTCCATGATGTCAATGGCTCTCAGTGTTGCCAGTTGCTGATTTAGATCCAGAATTTGGGCTTCTAAATGTGCGACGTGCACGCATCTTGCGCAACAGTATGCACCCTCGATCGGCTGATCAAGGACCGCATACATTGCACAAGTAGCACACTGGATGACATTGCCAGGCATGGAGCTCATCCTAATGGGGATCTACAATTTACTTGTGGAAGTAGTGAAGATAGACTTGGTCACACTCCGCTCACACGCTGCCGCAACCGCTCACACGCTGCTGCCTCTGCTCAAACGCTGCTGCCTTCGCTCAAACGCTGCTGCCTCCGCTCAAACGCTGCTGTCTCCGGCCAAACGCTCACACGCTGCTACAACCACTCACACGCTGCTGCTTCCGCTCAACCGCTCACACGCTGCTGCCTCTGCTCACACGCTGCTGCAACCGCTCACACGCTGCTGCAACCGCTCACACGCTACTGCCTCCGCTCAACTGCTCACACGCTGCTGCAACCGCTCACACGCTGCTGCCTCTGCTCACACGCTGCTGCAACCGCTCCCACGCTGCTGCAACCGCTCACACGCTACTGCCTCCGCTCAACCGCTCACACGCTGCTGCCTCCGCTCAACCGCTCACACGCTGCTGCCTCTGCTCACACGCTGCTGCAACCGCTCACACGCTGCTGCAACCGCTCACACGCTACTGCCTCCGCTCAACTGCTCACACGCTGCTGCAACCACTCACACGCTACTGCCTCCGCTCAACCGCTCACACGCTGCTGCCTCTGCTCAACCGCTCCCACGCTGCTGTCTCTGCTCACACGCTGCTGCAACCGCTCACACGCTGCTGCAACCGCTCACACGCTACTGCCTACGCTCAACTGCTCACACGCTGCTGCAACCGCTCACACGCTACTGCCTCCGCTCAACCGCTCACACGCTGCTGCCTCCGCTCAACCGCTCACACGCTGCTGCAACCGCTCAAAATTTTTTTTTTTAATGAAAATAATACATAGCATGATTTTCCAGAATTTTTGAGGATGCAAAATGATTTTTCAGGCTTTTTGAGGATGCTTGAAATATAAGCCTTACTCCAAAATTAAGCCCTGCTAACAGTTAATTAAAAAAGTCAATTTAAATAGTGCCCAGGCAGCTATACATGTAAAAAAGTTAAACCTTTTTGAACAAAAATTAATATAAGACACTGTCTTATTTCTGGGGAAACACGGTAGAGGGATATTGCACGGCTCCCCGGAAGTTAGGGCTGTTTTATTTTATGCGAGAAAATGTTCTGTCGCACTGTAGATATTTCTTAGTTTTTTTACATCCCCAGACTGGGCAGTAATGGGTCAACTGACGCGAAGCTAGGAATTGATAAAGACTCTGCGGTGCTTTGTGTCCTGCCAGCATGTGTTCCGGGCCTCTCTTAGGTGTCTGTAAAAGCCCCGCACATTTAAACGCCGCGCTTTACAGCATGTTTAAAGGCATTTTAAACGCAACATAATGCGCAATGCGCATTTGTGTAGAGACATGCTAGTTTGTGATCGGGGTCTCTTGCTCCTCTACTTTCATTTTGAATGTTTTGTTTTTCTTTGAAATTTCTTTTCTTTCTTTTCACTTCTAATAGCAAGGTTCTCAATTGTATTAATTAGCGGTATATTTTCACCTGGCCTTTCACTTCCCTTCCCATATTGTTCTAGTTTAAAGCTCTTCTAATGAGTGAAGCAAGATGCCTGCCAAATATATGCTTACCTGTTTTTCTAAAGTTGCAACCAGTCTCTAGCAAGCAGTCCATCATATAGGTAATTCACTCCATGGTCTAGAAATCCTTCCTGACAGCACCATCGACGTAGCCAGTTGTTCACCTTTAGAATCCTGTTTCATCTCCTTATTCCATTGCCATCCACTGGAAGGATGGATGAGAAGACTTCTTGTGCTCCTAGTTTCTTCACTTTCATGCCAAGGTCTTCAAAGTCTCTGCAGATGGTCACGGTGGTTCTACTGCTCCTCGTGGCAAGGTAGAAAATACGGTCTGGTGTGGTGCTACTACAGTGGTAAATTTATATTGTCAGGTCTTATTGTGTGCTACTTGCGGTGTCAAGTAATGTAAGATGTTGGTTTGTCATGCCGTCAGCTCATGTACGGACCTGGACTAGACCCTTAGATCCGACCACAGGGTCAGAGTGGCTCCCAGAGAAGAAGACCCTAGCTCTTTCCACTCTACCTTTTATACTACCACGCTAGCTAAACATGTGATGAGGATCTAAACTACCAATCCCAGGCCCTCTATTCTTGCTAAGCTTGGCTTCACACTCCCCTGACTGTTGTTAGAAGACCTGTACATACCAGGGGCTGGAGAATATTGCCAGAACATACCTTACAGTGGACAAACATAAACAATAGCATCATAGCATTGCACACTTATCATACATTACGTTAACACCTGATTGTAAGGCTCTAGTGGGCACAGAACATGCTGGATTGGCCAACTCTGGGGTACTACAGTCCCCCCTACTTAACCCCTGAACACTACAGGGTGTACAGTTACGTCCTGCAGTTTCAGGGTATGTATGAAAAGAGATCGTGGGATGATCTCTCTCCATACATCCTGGCTGCCGAATGTTTCTTACAGCCAACACCTGCCCGCAACAGCTCCAAAAAGCAGCACAGCTTATCAGAGCCTTTAACCCTTTAAATGCCGCTGTCAATTCTGACAGCGTCATTTAAATCTCCCAACTGATGTCCCAGTGTCCCGTATGGCCCCCCCTCACTCCCCCCGCAATGAGATTGCGGGTTGCCGAGCGGGTTTCATGGCAAGCGGGGGCCTTCTAAAAAGCCCCAGGCCTGTCATAGCAGAATGCCTGTAGATAAACTGCCTGTCAGATCACGGTATAATGTAATGCTTTGGCATTACATCATACTGTGGTAGTGATCAAATCATTGCAAGCTCTTGTCCCCTCGGGGACTAAAAAAAAAAGTGAAAATAATTTGTAAAAAGTTTTACTAATTATTAAAAAAAATAAAAAGTAATAAAAGTTAAAAAAAAAGCACCCTTTTGCAATTTTTATAATAAAACAATATAAATATTAAAGCAAAAATACATATTTAGTATTGATGTGTTTGTAAAAGTCCAATCAAGTAATTATTTACCCCGCACAGTGAAAAAAATAATGCCAGAATTGCGCTTTTTTTGGTCACCTCGTCTCCAAGAAAAAATGTAATAAAAAACGAGGCAATGCAACACAAAGGAAGGCTTCATAGGGAAACATGGGCTTCAAAACATCGCAAATCATGGCTGTAAAGAGCCGCAATTTTGTATCCATGCAATGTAGCAGCCTACAAAACATTGTTAATGTGAATTAACCCTTTGGAAAGAATGGGATTCACATACATATGATTCGTATTAATGTTGCATTGCGAGAAAATCGTGCAATTTTTTCGCCTGTGTAAAAGCAGCCCGCGCGGAGAGGAAGAGTGGGACCTGGAGCCAGGACTGCCATCTGCAAAGAGCGGACACCGGTGAGAGATAATAGTCTCGACGCTGAGCCTGCACATGGTGGGTGACGTCATTGCCAGCCCAGCCAGGGAGCTATGAAGATTGCTGCTGACCCTGGAAGATAAGTATAATTCTGTGAGTGCGGGTAAGTGAGTGTGTACAAGCGGTCAGTGTTACTGAGAGCGAGAATGCAGGAGGAGCGTGAGAGCGTTTTAAAAAAGTAAAGCACGAAGGCCCGTGCGAGGAAGCGAATGACAGAGGTATGTGAGAGGGAGTTAATGGGCGGAGGCGTGTGAGGACTGTGATCTAGATAGATCCCCACTAGAATGTGCTCCTAAACTAGGGACTGGGGGAGGGCAACAAGAGAGATAGGGGGGAAGACAGTATAGATAGAGTTCTAGGATTGAGTAAGGAAAATGGAGATCGAGTGGGGGTGGGGTTAGTACAGATAGAACTGACAGAGCAGCTAATAGGACCATAAGTAGCATAATGAATACAAATAACCACAACCATAAAACTGTATGGCAACAAATGCAGGAAGTCTGATCAGTGAAGTGGGTGAGCTTGAAGCAAAAATGTCTGAAGAAAACTACGATACAGTAGGCATAACGGCAACATGGGTTGATGAAGAATGAGACTGGGTGGTGAATTTACAGGGTTACAACCTCTTCAGAAGAGGCTGTGGAAACCGGAAAGGGGGAGGGTCATGTCTATGTTAAATCCTACTTAATGCCGAGACTACGAGAATATATAAGTGTAGGAGATGAATACACAGAATATTTATGGGTAGAAATACAGGGATGGAAGACTAATAAAATACATATAGGCCACCAAAAATAACAGAATAACTTATTACTGAGACAAATAGAAGAGGTGTCATACCAAGATGAAGTGATTATTATAGGAGACTTTATTATCTGAATATAATTTAGAAAGATGAAACCTGCAAATCTCACAAGGGTGATAAGTTCTTGTGAACAGTTAAAGATTTCCTTACCCAACTTGTGCAGGGGCAAACTAGTGGGAGGGCCATTCTAGACCTATTATTAACCAAAGAACCAGACAGAATCATGGGGCTGCAGGTGCAGGGCCACATGGGAAATAGTGACCACAATATAACAAATTTTCCAGTTATTATTCAATAGGAAGCCTTATGAGGGAGCAACAAAAACTAAACTTTAATAAAGCAAAATCCGATGAGCTCAGAATTACTCTCAGCAACAAACAAAAAGGCAGTGAAGAAGTGCTGAAGACATACAGGGAAAAAAACAAAATATTTAAGGAAAAGATAAAAACTGCCAAGGAGGAGGCTAAATCAGGAAAAAATAGCCCTAAACTATTTTTTAATTATATACAAAACGTTAAAACGATTTGCACTGAAAGCACTGGCTCTTTAACTAATAATGCAGGAGAAACCATAGAAGATGATGGGGGAAGGCAAATCTATTAAATAATTTTTTCTCAAGTAAGGGGATAAAATGAACCCCCCACTAAATATCACCGGCCTAATGCAGGAGGAAGTGCAGAGTCGGCTAAAAAAGATTAGAATCGACAATCGCCAGGCCCAGATGGAATACACCCAAGCATTCTAAGGAAACTAAGTGGCATGATAGACAGACCGCTATTTCTTATATTTCGGGACTTTACTGAGGCACAGGTTGCTCAACTGGATTGGCGCATTGCCGATGTGGTTCCGATATACAAAAAGGGGTCAAAAATAGAGCCTAGTAACTACAGGCCGGTAAGACTCACTTCAATAATTGGAAAAATACTCTAGGGGTTTCTGAGAGAGGTCATCCTAGAATACGTCAAGGAAAACAATGGTATAACTCCTCATCGGCATAGGTTCATGAGAGTTCGATCATGTCAAACTAACTTGATCATCTTCTACAATGAAGTAAGTTCTAGGCTGTCTGGGGAGAGGCTATTGATCTTATATTGATCTTATATCTACATTTTTCTAAAGCACTTGACACCATGGCACATGATAGGTTAATATATAAAATGAGACAGCTCGGACTGGGTGAAAACATGTGTTGGGTAAAGAACTGGTTTGGAGATAGAAAGCAGAGCGTGGTAATCGATAGTTCATACTCTGTTTGGGCCACTGTAGCTAGGGATGCCACAGGGTTCAATATTGGGTCCCATTCTGTTCAATATATTTATCAAAGACCTGATAGAGGGGCTACACAGCAAAATATCAATATCTGCAGACGATACAAAACTATACAAGATAATTAATACAACGGACGGCAATATTCAACTGCAAATAGACCTAGGTAAGCTGAGGGCTTGGGTAGAAAACTGGCAAATGAAGTACAACAACGATAAATGTAAGGTTATGCACAAGGGCAGGAGAAATGGATGTCACCAATATACACGAAATGGGGTATTGCTAGGAAAAAGTTATATGGAAAAAGACCTGGTACTAGTGGAGTGTAGACTAAACTGGAGTAACCAATGCCAGGAGCAGCCAGGAGCAGCCAGGAGCAGCGCGCCGAGGCAGAGGCACGAGCGGGGGTCTGTAGGGTCTGAAGGGCAGAAGGGGGCATTGGACCAGTGGAGGAGCCGATACCGGCGCCCGGAGGTGACAGAAGTCCGAGGAAGAGCCGGCAGGAGGAGTGCAGAAGCGGAGCAGGTCCCGGGAGCAGCAGTAGGAGGGCAGAGTGACAGGTGGAGTGAGCGGCCGCCGGGAGAGCCAGGAGAGCAGGTGACCTCACTGTGGAGAAGCTGCAACAGGAGCCGATAAGTATCTTCTGTGTGTGTGTGTGAATCTAAGTGTCTCTTTGTCTTCTGTGTATCTAGTGTGTCCTAGTGTGTTTTCTGTGTACCTAGTGTAAGTGTGTGTGTCTGTGGGTCTAAGTGTTTGTGCGGAGGGGAAAAAAAAAAATTTTTGTTGTGTTAGCGGTTGAGCTGAGGGTAAGCGTCAGCTTGTGAGCGGTTGCGTGCAGACATCAGTGTGTGAGCGGTTGCATGCAGGCGTCAGTGAGTGAGCGGTTGCGTGTAGGCGTCAGTGTGTGAGCGGTTGCGTGCAAGCGTCAGTGTGTGAGCGGTTGCGTGTAGGCGTCAGTGTGTGAGCGGTTGCGTGCAAGCGTCAGTGTGTGAGCGGTTGCACAGAGGGGCAGCGTGTGAGTGGTTGCGCAGAGGGGGTAGCATGTGAGCGGTTGCGCAGAGGGAGTAGCATGTGAGTGGTTGCGTAGAGGGGGTAGCGTCTGAGCGGTTGCGTGTGAGCGTCAGTGTGTGAGCGGTTGCGCAGAGGCAGCAGCGAGTGAGCGACTGCACGTGAGTGGTCTTTACAGGAGGCAGTAGGTGAGTGGCAGCGAGTGAGCAGTTGAGCAGAGGCGACAGCATGTGAGCGGAGTGTGAACAAATCTATCTTCACTGCTTCCACAAATAAATTATAGATCCCCATTAGGATAAGCTCCATGCCTGGCAATGTCATCCAGTGTGCTACTTGTGCAATGTATGCGGTCCTTGATCAGACGATCGAGGGTGCATACTGTTGCACAAGATGCGTGCACGTCGCACATTTAGAAGCCCAAATCCTGGATCTAAATGGGCAACTGGCAACACTGAGAGCCATTGACATCCTGGAGAGGAGTTTGGTGCTCACTGAGCAGGCACTCGCTGGGGTAGAGGCGGGGGCGGATGGTGCTACGGAAGAGCAAGGGGAGCAGGCAAGAAGCTGGGTGACAGAAAGAAGGAGGGATAGAGGGAAGAGAACCAGGGAGGCTAGTCCTGAACTGGCACAACCCAACAAGTTTGCAAGATTGGCAGATGAGGGGGATGCCATTACAGAGCCAGCACCGCTGCAGCACGACACGCCCTCTGAACGCCAGGGGGATGACTGCTCCAGTGAGAAGGGGACGGGGAGCGTAGGGCAGGCTAGATAGGTCCTGGTGGTGGGGGACTCAATTATAAGGGGGACAGAGAGGGCAATCTGCCATAAAGACTGGGATCGTCGACCGGTGTGTTGTCTTCCTGGCGCTCGAGTTCGACACATCGCGGATCGGATTGACAGATTACTGGGAGGGGCTGGTGAGGATCCAGCAGTCATGGTGCACGTTGGCACCAATGAACAAGTTAGAGGTCAATGGAGGGCCCTCAAAAATGATTTCAGGGACTTAGGGTCCAAGCTCAGGGCAAGGACCTCCAGGGTAGTTTTCTCCGAAATACTACCCGCACCTAAAGCCACACTAGAAAGGCAGCAGGATCTTAGGGAGGTAAACAAGTGGCTCCGGAGTTGGTGTAAGAAGGAGGGATTCGGGTTCCTGGAGAACTGGGCTGACATTGCTGTCGGCTACAGGCTCTACCGTAGGGACGAGCTGCATCTTAATGGGGAGGGTGCAGCTGTGCTGGGGGACAAGATGGCTAAAAGGCTGGAGGAGTGTTTAAACTAGGGACTGGGAAGGGAGGGCAAAATGAGAAATAGTCGGGTACCCAGTGTAGATAGCGACCTGGGTCAAAGAAATGGGAATGTGGGTCAAGCAGGGGGGGTGGGGGTTAGTACAGTTAGAAATGTGAGGTCAGCCATTAGTACGAATAGCAACAAAACGAATTTAAAAAACAAAAATAACTATATCAATTGTATGACAACAAATGCACGAAGTCTGATTGGTAAAGTGGGTGAGCTTGAAGCAAGAATGACTGATGAGAGTTATGATATAGTTGGAATAACGGAAACATGGCTTGATGATAAGTGTGATTGGGCGGCGAATTTACAGGGGTACAATCTCTTCAGAAGAGACCGAAGGAACCAGAAAGGGGGAGGGGTATGTCTATATGTCAAATCGAACTTAAATCTGAGACTACGGGAGGACATAGGGGTAGGAGAAGAACAGGTGGAATCTCTGTGGGTAGAAATTCAGGGAAGAAAAAATAGCAAAATCCTGATAGGGGTCTTCTATAGACCACCAAAAGCAACAGAAGAAACTGAAAATTTACTATTAAGGCAGATAGAAGAGGTGTCAAACCGCAACAAAGTAATTATAATGGGGGACTTTAATTATCCAGATATAATATGGGAAAATGAGACCTGCAAATCTTACAGGGGTGATAAGTTCTTGAGAGTAATTAAAGATAATTATCTGAACCAACTGGTGCAGGAACCAACAAGAGGGAGGGCCATTCTTGACCTAGTACTAACTAACAAACCGGACCGAATAAAGGGGGTGCAGGTTGAGGGGCACTTGGAGAACAGTGACCACAATATAATCAACTTCCAGCTGTCATTCAATAAGAAGCCTTATCAGGGAGCGACAAACAAACTAAACTTTAGTAAAGCAAAATTTGATGAGCTTAGAACTACTATCGGTAACATTAATTGGGACAACATCCTCAATAATGCCAGTACAGAGGATAAATGGGAAAAGTTTAAAAGGATCCTAATCACCACATGTGAACAGTTAATTCCCTTTAAAAATAAAAGAATCTCAACTAAAAGGAAACCAATGTGACTCGACAAGACAGTAAGGGGGGCAATAAACGAAAAAAAGAAAGCGTTCAAACTACTAAAGCAACAAGGCAGCGAAGAAGCGCTAAAATCGTACAGGGAAAAAAACAAAATATGCAAAGATACAATCAAAATTGCCAGGGAGGAGGCAGAAAGACTGATCGCCAAAGAGAGCAAAAACAACCCAAAACTATTTTTCAACTATATTAACAGCAAAAGGATTTGCAGGGAGAGCACTGGCCCTTTAACAAATAATGCAGGGGAAATCATTGAAGATTATGGAGGGAAGGCAAATCTATTAAATAGTTTCTTTTCAAGCGTATTCACAAACGAAAAGGAAATGCCACACGAGATACAGGGGATTAGTCCCTTGTATCTCGTGGGGCATTTCCTTTTTGTTTGTGAATACGCTTGAAAAGAAACTATTTAATAGATTTGCCTTCTTTATAGATTTGCCTTATTTATTTTATAATAAACCCCTCGCAAAATATGTCATACCTAACGCAGGAGGAAGTGCGGAACAGGTTAAAGAAGATTAAAATCGATAAATCGCCAGGCCCAGATGGAATACACCCAAGGATACTAAGGGAACTAAGTGATGAATTAGCTAGGCCGCTATACCTAATATTTCCAGACACTATCAAGACTGGTGTTGTACCGTTGGATTGGCGCATTGCCAACGTGGTTCCAATTTATAAAAAGGGGACCAAAATTGAGCCTGACAACTACAGGCCGGTAAGTCTCACTTCAGTAACGGGAAAAATTTTCGAGGGGATTCTGAGAGACGCCATCGATGAGCACCTCAAGGAGAACAAGGGAATAACTCCTCACCAGCATGGATTCATGAAGGGTCGCTCATATCAGACAAATCTGATCAGTTTCTACGATGAAGTAAGCTCTAAGCTGGACCTGGGAGAGTCTATTGATCTCGTATATCTGGACTTCTTTAAAGCGTTTGACACCGTGCCACATAATAGGCTAATATACAAAATGAGACAGCTTGGATTAGGTAAAAAACGTGTGTAATTGGGTTAAAATTTGGCTCAATGATAGAAAGCAGAGGGTGGTAATAAATGGCTCATACTCCGATTGGGCCACAGTCACTAGTGGGGTGCCACAAGGTTCAGTATTGGGCCCCATTCTGTTCAATATATTTATCAACGACCTGATAGAGGGGCTGCACAGCAAAATTTCAATATTTGCAGATGACACAAGATTATACAATATAATTAATGCAATGGAGGACAATGTGCAGCTACAAACGGACCTAGATAAGCTAGGGGCTTGGGCAGAAAAATGGCAAATGAAGTTCAATGTTGATAAATGTAAGATTATGCACATGGGCAGCAAGAATGGATGTTACCAATATTCGCTTAATGGGGTACCACTAGGGAAAAGTGATATGGAAAAAGACCTGGGGGTACTAGTGGATAGTAGACTAAACTGGAGTAACCAATGCCAGTCAGCTGCTGCAAAGGCAAATAAAGTTTTGGGATGCATTAAAAGAGCTATAGGGGCGAAGGACGAGAACATTATCCTTCCATTATATAAGGCACTTGTCAGGCCTCACATGGAAACTGCGTACAGTTCTGGGCACCGGTGCTCAGGAAAGATGTTACAGTACTGGAGGGGGTTCGAAGAAGGGCAACTAAACTAATACATGGAATGACTGGACTGGAATATCCAGAGAGGCTATCCAAATTGGGACTATTTACTCTAGAAAAAAGAAGGTTAAGAGGCGACCAAATAACCATGTATAAGTACATGAGGGGACAATACAAGGATCTCTCCCAGGATCTGTGTATACCCAGGACTGCAACGGTAACAAGAGGGCATCCGCTATGTTTAGAGGAAAGCAGGTTTCATCACCAACAAAGAAAGGGGTTCTTTACTGTAAGAGCAGTTAGACTGTGGAACTCTCTGCCTGAGAGCCTATTATAGGCTATAAATCTAAGATTATTTGTTAATCCGGGTATACAGGCAGGTAGGAACTATTAGGGGTTGATCCAGGGAACAGTCTCATTGCCATTAGGGAATCGGGAAGGAATTTTTTCCCCAAAAGGGCTAATTGGCTTCTGCTCTTGGGGTTTTTTGCCTTCCTCTGGATCAACAAAACAGGAGGCTAAACAGGCTGGACTAGATGGACATTGTCTTCATTCAGCCTTACGAACTATGTTACTATGTTATGTTTAATGCCAGTCAGCTGCTGCAAATTATCCCACATCTCTTCCTGTCCCTGGGGTACTGAAAAATAGAAGGAACGGAACTATCCTACATCTCTTCCTATATACTATAGAGATGGAAACATTCAACATCCCGGACCGACTGGGGTAGTATATAAGGACGGAGTCCTTTAGAACTGCACATACATTGGAAGGTATTCTTGTAAGTAAATGTAGCGTCATTTTAGGGAGTTCCGTTACCAACACAATTTTCTAAGCCCAAACCACTTACAAATTGATCTTCTTCTTTCTTCCTTTTTTAATGACATTTGAACCAAATGTTACAAACATGATAAAACCATCTCCATTCTCCTCCAGCACATTTCATAGCATAATTACCTTGTAATTCAATTTTAGCAACGGTCATTATAAAAAGTCCTCACATTAGTACATCATTTAATTGGATTAGTCCTTGTAAACAGTTGTTGGACGATGATGGATAACACAGCCATGAAATTTCAAAAGTGCACGTATTGTTTCGGTATCATTCCCGTGACAGACCCTGCCCTGGGCTGAATCCATCACCACAGGTTCCACACTATTGAAGAACAATGGCTTGCCTACAGGAGTCCTTGAAGAAATTGTACATAGACTAATGTGAGGACTTAATGGCAAGGTGAATTGCAAATGTGGGAGATTTCCAATATGTTCACCATTTTGTATGTATTTTATGTATTTTTGTCAACTGTGAAGATGCTATGTTGTGTTTCCGGTCTGAACCTCTGGGGGAAGGGAACATCACCCCCCCACCTCCACAAGAACTGAAGGAGCAGTGATAAACTGGTCAAACCGGTTCTAACTGGCAAAAACCTATCTAGGAATGCTTTGTCTTGGTCAAGCAGAGAGGAGAAACAGGATGTTCTTCTCATGAGACCAAATTCAAGAATGAACTGAGCGTGCTCACCGAAGTTCCTCCCAGATGGATGACATCACAAGCTACCTCACAAATACCTCCCTCTGAGAACAACCAATCAGCACGCTAAATAATGTAACTGTGTCCTAAATTGCCTGACTTCCTGTGTTGAAACTTATTTAAGTTTGATCCGCGCTTAATAAATGGAGAGACTCTTTTGGGGCACATGATGCAGACGTGTGGTCTTTGAAAGGCTCTCCAGGCCTGCACATATTATCTAATTTGTATATTGAATAGCGAATTTTGCGCTAACAAATTTGGAGGCACCGCTGGGATAATGAAAATACAGAGATATGAAGATATTTCATCGTTATCCGGACACAAGGGGACTTTGAAGCAGAGACGGACAGATAATGAGCTCAAACAAGGTAATAAGCTATTCTTCTACCTGTACCATCTCTCCCTCTCTGCTATGATCCGCCCCAGGCTGGGTGAGTTGAAATATGATAAGTCTGTATCAAAAGAACAATGAAGTAGATATACTGTGTGGTTTTTATGTTGTCTGTGAAGTAATGTCCTGAGTGTAAGAAGGTGTGAGCTATGTGGGGGGTTTATATTGTCTATGTAGTAGTGAATGGTGTGAACAGACTGTGCAGGTTAATAAGGAACAAAGAATGTGTAGGATAACTTGTTAAAAGAAAGTAAAAAGGAAAGTTGATGTAAGCAATTTTAGCTGAAGGTTATAGTTGTGATTAAAGTTGCTGGTCAAAAATAGAGTAGTGTGTCCATGCAGTGAGCAACATGTGGCTGAAGAGGTCTCCCTTTGTTATGTGGGGGGAGGGGTGCACATGGAGTGCTTTCCTTTGCCATGCTAGTAGACATCAACTCAAAGGATTTTGGCTTGGAGTAATTGGTACCAGACAGCAGAGAGGCCTGTCTGATGGAAGAGTGAGCCGGCCGAGATATCTATCCAATTGTAGTGGGCCCAACAAATTTTTTGAGGACTAGTGCCAAAAGTAAAAGTTTGTGCTACGAGATGTGGGATGAGAGGATCTCAATAATAATAGGATTTTTCCAATTACGACATAAAAGAGCAGGGTCGAAACTGTAAGTGCTTATTAGTGAGATAAGCCAAACCTGCGTCGTGAGGTGTGGGAAAAATCAAAGACTCGCAAGCAAATTTAATGAGATGATGTTTAAAAAAAAACAACTGGACACACAAAATGGGGAAAGGAAAAAACAAGTCAATAAGTTAAGGAAAGGTAGAAGATTTAACAATGAACGGTGATAATAGTTGCTATCTGGAGTGGTGAATATAAGTATGTGGGTGGAAATGGGCATAAGTTGTATTATGTTTGTCATTGGATAGCCTATGCTGGACAAAATATGTAAAAACCGCGGTACATAAGAGTTTTCTTATATATATACTTTGTTCAATATGGGAAGTTCTATGTACAGTAAATACAATCCCAGTTTTTACTTCACATGAGACACTTATCAGTCTGTGTATGAGTGAATGAAAACCCCAGTGAGTGGGAATTTGTGTGTATAGATGAAAGGGCCCGTATGAGAGTTAGATTGTGTTACATGGTGTATACTGTCCGGTGGCTAGAAACGAAATGAGGCAAGAATGAGCAAACGCTGAGCCAGACCACAGGGGGTGGAGCTAGGTGATGTAAGGAGATGGGAAGTAAGAACAATAAGAAGAGGTCTTGCTCCACCCTCCACACAGACCAGCCTAGGAGAGAAGTGTGTCTCCATTTAAGTGGATGTTGGTATAGATATGTATATTGTGGTAATGTATAGAGGGAAGGTCACTCTTAGACTCCGTGTTAAGTCTCTCACTTGAACAAATGTAGGTGACCAAAGGAGGGGCATCTAATTTTATTCCTGAGGGTAGTTGTGTGAGAAAATAGTCCAGGATTGCCACAGTGTATATATGGAGTATGTGGAGAATTTAAAAATATTGAGTTGTGTTAATTTGAATATTGAATTAAGATACTACAATGAGAAAATCGTGTACTTGAAACACCCGATAAGTACTTTAGTAACAAAAGTTCTATTTTATAATGTATCTCATTTTCAATTAACAACAGTATTGTACGTAAAAATAGTTGCATTTGAAGAAAAAATAAGCAGATTTTTGATGCCAGTAATTGAGTATATCCCGAATGGTATCAGGGTTACTAGTCCCTTAGTAAACCAGTAGTTAACCATCATTTGTGCAGTTGTTATGGTTGTAGTTTGTAATAACAATATTTCCTCTCCTGTTTGCAGTACGTTTTCGTACAGGTACCAGAGATGGTGTGGGGCCCCTTAATGTCATGCTCGCTCAAGGTGTCAGAAAATACTGTATAGAGTGCAAACTAAGCATCTTTCAGCTTCCAGACTAGCTAAGTATGAGACTGCCCTACTAGCACCCTCACATATCGCAATGAAGTCAGAAGGTTAAGAGGAAGGGGCAGCAGGCGCAGACCATGACATTAAATATCGAGCACATGGTTGTAGAAACACAAATGAAAAGAGATACTAGGGGTCCTAACAATAATGTTGTAACTGCCATGATTAATGTAAATCTTGAGTTTTACCCATAGATGGTTCCAAATATCGGAGAAATGAACAAGCAAAACAGGCTATGCAATGGTAACCGACAGAAAGAGGTAATTGTACAAAAACCACTCTTTTCCTCCTGAGAGACTCAGTTACTCAGGAAATAGAGGTGATGGCGCTCACTGAAATATGTAAGCTGGCTGCAGGTAAGACTGTTTGTGTCTGCACCGACTTAAGGTACACATTGGGAATCGTACACGATTTCACATCCTTTGTGGCACAGTGGAAGTTCCATGGGGTCCTCGAGTAAGCCAATCCAGAACGCAGAAGCAGTGTTTTTATTCTACAAGGTTTTAGCTCTTTCCGCACAGGTGACTTATCATCAGAGTCCAGGCTTATGCCAAAGAGACAACTACTGAGGCTGGAAGGAACCAGACAGCAGGCATCGCAGCAGCCTGACTTCCCTTGAATGAGGTAACGGCTGGTAACCTGCTTGCACCTGAAACAGGTGTAGATATTTCTCTGTTGCTTGAATTACAGGAACAGGCCTCAAAAGAAGAAATAGGAAGAGTGGAAAAGTGAGCGGAATGCTACTGGGGTCTGGCAGAAAGGTAAAAGCCTGTGCCTCCCCTGCACGCTGTACTCCATGATGTCACACCTGATCCCTGAGCTAACCTATCCATCCAAGGAGGTAACGTGTGGTATAGTGTCTTCTGCTTGGCTTACCCCAGGGTTCAACCCTGCTGCAGTATGGATTGTACAAGGATGCATGATATGCGCTCGTTACAATCCAGGCCAATTGGTCAAGGTACCTTCTCGGTGCGAGCCAGACTATCTGTATCAGTGACTGCAGGATGATAGCATACAGCTACCACAGGTAGGTGTTTAGAGTTGTTGGTTTGCATAGACCTCTTTTTATGTTATTTGGAGGTGTGGCTTGAGAAATAAAAAAAAAATAAAAATAAAAATAATTTTTAACACGCCAAAAATATGACCTAAGAATATGTTTTATGAAAGTAATTTTGAATATTTGGATACACCAGAAGTAATAATAAATAATGCAGGTAAACATTTTAATAGTCATCTACTCGATTAGAACCACGCCTGATTGTAAAACTAAGTTGAGTCCTTATGAAGGTTTTGTTTGGTAGGGCTCCTGAAATAGGCCTATGCTTATTCCAGGCCAAAAAGGAGGGCCTCACCTCCCATGTGAGTGTCTTACATCAGGAGTTATATGAACTGTCACTCACAAATGTGTATTCTCCTTGTTTCCAGATCAAGAGTCGCATAGTTTGCTTTCAGGTGGTTTAGTTGTCCTAAAAAGACGCAAGGAAGAGCTTGGAATCAAGATACAAAGAACCCTTTCAAGTGCTGTTAACCACTACAATCTCAGTGAAACTTGAAGAAAAGCTAATTTGGGTTCATGTCAGACATTGAATAAAGATTACCAAGGGAGGAGACAAATGTGGCCCATATCCTTTGTTATATGTAGGACCCTTGCGGTCATTGGGCTGTCATTTCTCTTCTTCCTCATAAGGGTAACAGAAGACGTACATCCTATGAAGAGGGTTATTACTGTTTCATATGTAATGTGCAGAGGCGTAACTTGAAGCTCCCGGGCCCCGATGAAAAACTTGGAACAGGGCCCTGAACTATAATGCTTTACTTATAGTACTGGGTTCCCTATATGGAGAAGAGAGGCCTTATGGGCCCCCAAAAGGCTCCTGGGCCTGGGTGCAACCGCATCCTCTGTATCCTCTATAGTTACGCCCCTGGTGATGTGTGAAAGATCAGAAAAATGTCAATAGATACAATAAGGTAGCAGTAAGTGTACCAATGTTTCAGCCATATTGTGTAATCAGACCAATGTTAACATGTAACAAACAATATAACCTGAAATCACACCTTGGTAAGCCAATCACAATAGACATGTTGTATCATCTAAACTATGAACAAGGTGGCTTATGCAGAAAACGTGGGGAAAAAAAAGATCAATCTTTTAGGAGCTATTTACCTAGAATACCGTTGGGAAAATGTAACGTGTTGTGAGGTATTTTCCTTATCCTGGATATCACCCAGCAGTAGGAAGGGATAATATTAGGAGACAGGGAAAGGGCCCAGGCGTGAGGTGTCACCCTTGCGGGAGGCAGCCTCATGGCGAAGGTAACAGCTAGGGTCCCCTGTAGGCCGTAGAGAAAGGCCCGAGAACACAAATAGGAAGGAAAAACTATCCAGGAGAATGAAAATACGCACAACAAAGGAGGGAATTGTGGGAGATTTCCAATATGTTCACCATTTTGTATGTATTTTATGTATTTTTGTCAACTGTGAAGATGCTATGTTGTGTTTCCGGTCTGAACCTCTGGGGGAAGGGAACATCACCCCCCCCCCACCTCCACAAGAACTGAAGGAGCAGTGATAAACTGGTCAAACCGGTTCTAACTGGCAAAAACCTATCTAGGAATGCTTTGTCTTGGTCAAGCAGAGAGGAGAAACAGGATGTTCTTCTCATGAGACCAAATTCAAGAATGAACTGAGCGTGCTCACCGAAGTTCCTCCCAGATGGATGACATCACAAGCTACCTCACAAATACCTCCCTCTGAGAACGACCAATCAGCACGCTAAATAATGTAACTGTGTCCTAAATTGCCTGACTTCCTGTGTTGAAACTTATTTAAGTTTGACCCGCGCTTAATAAATGGAGAGACTCTTTTGGGGCACATGATGTAGACGTGTGGTCTTTGAAAGGCTCTCCAGGCCTGCACATATTATCTAATTTGGAACGCACAGTATATCGAATAGCGAATTTTGCGCTAACACAAATAAAAGCTTAACAACATCTGGAGTCCTTCAAAATGCGAAAACAACAATTGCTCTCAACTGGTGTTGGAGTCTTTTCGAAGATAAACAGGGAATTTTCTGCAGAATTTAGGCAGCCTGGAAAAGGAAACGGTGCCAGTTTTCATCTGGGTTGCCACTGAAGTTCTCTCGGTAGTACAAATTAACATATTTAACAGGATGTCTCAACCTAGTAAAGGTGTCTCTTTACTTTTCGGAGGCCACTGCACTGTTATCGGTTTCTCTCTATCTGTGGATTCCATGTCGCAATGCGGGTTTCACCGCAGCCTGTGGTATCCCTTTGTCTTCGTACAATGGGGAGCCAGATCCAGGGGAAACCAATTGCACAGCCAATAAGTAGGGTGGACAACTATGTGTGGCCATACTTACTGTGGAAAATCAAGTTCCTCCAGCAGGCGATTCTCATGGACTATGGTCCACGGTGGGAACTTTAGGTGAACCAGAGCCATCCGTCGCTGAAGTAGCGGTGACAGGGCCTTTAGTGGGGTCTTCAGTGAAGGGACTGGAAACTGCAGCAGCTGGTATTTCCTCAGTCCAGGCGGACTGGATAGTTGCAGGAGGATTGAAGCCTAGAGCAACAGGAATCTCCGTGGCTGTGGAGGGATCTACAGGGGTAGCAGGGCCTGGCAGAGGTGATAAAAGTCACTCAGTCCTTTGTCTGTTCCAGGATCATTGGCATCCCCAACAATGGCAGCAGCAGTGGCTCCACGGCTAGCAGCAGGAGCATTGCATCCTCTGGCTTGTTTGGCATCACCGGTTTATTGCCAAAGAACCACTGCGATTGTCGTGGGAGATATCCTGCAGTCACTCCTCAGAAGGTCAGCATGGGAGAAAAAGCTGGCAGGCTTTGCTGGTAAAGCTGCGTGAGTATTGCTTCTTTGCTTGCTGGGATAAGACTGAACTTGCCTAGCAGGGATTTGGTGCCAGTGAAGTGCTGGTCTTCCCAGGGGCAGGGCTTAGCTTGCTGTGTTCTGCGTTCCACTGAGGGAGATTTGTGCCCCCTTACTCTGACTGTAGTTTTTGCAGGCTCGTCTGTCAGCTCTGATTTCACAGGTTTTTGTGAGAAGACAATGAAGAAGTTTTCCCATGCTTGGGTGGTTGTGACGCATTAGAATTTAGTTTCTTCTGGCAGCCAGTTACAGTAATGAGCAGTTTTAAATACACTTTCTCCTGACTTTCTTTACTTCCAAAAAAATTGTCTTTCTCCACTTTCTTGTTCACATCCAGATTTTCAATATGGCTGCTTAACTTTTTTACGCACTGGCATGAATTCACAGTCACCCAAAGTACTGGAACACATCATCACATCCAAAAATACGTTATAGGATTTATCTTTTAGACTCAGAGGATATGAAACATCATATTTTCTTCTAAATAGTTCAAAGACTTGATAGAGAACTGTACTAAACTGTAGATAGAGGAGGCCTTGTCACTCATGTCCTTTGCTTCTTGTTTTGCACAAAAACGCATCAAAGACGCATCCTGCGTGGTTACTGGCAAAAAGGCTTGGAAGCTCATTCTGTTTGTCACACGCTGTGGTAGCCCAGACCTAGGAAGGGTTAAGCAGCGAGGAAAAATGAGATGGTAGTAATGGTGGCTCAACTGCTCCTCCTGATAAGGTGGAAAATGTGGTCTGGCATGGTGCTATCCTAGTGATAAATTTATATTGACAGTTGTGTGCTACCAGCTTTGATGCCAGCTTGTGTATGGGTAGGGACTAGAGATGAGCGAGCACCAAAATGCTCGGGTGCTCGTTACTCGAGACGAACTTTTCGCGATGCTCGAGGGTTCGTTTCGAGTAACGAACCCCATTGAAGTCAATGGGCGACCCGAGCATTTTTGTATATCGCCGATGCTCGCTAAGGTTTTCATTTGTGAAAATCTGCGAAACCCAAGAAAGTGATGGAAACAACACAGCAACGGATAGGGCAGGCGAGGGGCTACATGTTGGGCTGCATCTCAAGTTCACAGGTCCCACTATTAAGCCACAATAGCGGCAAGAGTGGGCCCCTCCCCCCCCCAACAACTTTTACTTCTGAAAAGCCCTCATTAGCAATGCATACCTTAGCTAAGCACCACACTACCTCCAACAAAGCACAATCACTGCCTGCATGACACTCCGCTGCCACTTCTCCTGGGTTACATGCTTCCTAACCCCCCCCCCCCGCACGACCCAGTGTCCACAGCACACACCAAAGTGTCCCTGCCCAGCCTTCAGCTGCCCTCATGCCACGCCACCCTCATGTCTATTTATAAGTGCGTCTGCCAGAGGAAAAGCAGGCACACAATGCAGAGGGTTGGCACGGCTAGGCAGCGACCCTCTTTAAAAGGGGCGGGGCGATAGTCCGCAATGCTGTACAGAAGCAATGAGAAATGCAATCCTGTGCCACCTCCATCTGGAGCTGCACACGTGGGCAGGGCAATGGGGAACCTATGTGCCACACACTATTCATTCTGTCAAGGTGTCTGCATGCCCCAGTCAGACTGCGTTTTTTTATAATTAGTCACAGGCAGGTACAACTCCGCAATGGGAATTCCGTGTGCACCCACAGCATGGGTGGCTCCCTGGAACCCACCGACTGTACATAAATATATCCCATTGCATTGCCCATCACAGCTGAGGTAATAATGTCATGTTTAATGCAGGTGGGCTTCGGCCCACACTGCATGCCCCAGTCAGACCGGGGTTCTTTAGAAGTGGACACATGCAGTTACAACTCCCTGTGCACCCACAGCATGGGTGGCTCCCTGGAACCCACCGGCTGTACATAAATATATCCCATTGCATTGCCCATCACAGCTGAGGTAATAATGTCATGTTTAATGCAGGTGGGCTTCGGCCCACACTGCATGCCCCAGTCAGACCGGGGTTCTTTAGAAGTGGACACATGCAGTTACAACTCCCTGTGCACCCACAGCATGGGTGTCTCCCTGGAACCCACCGGCTGTACATAAATATATCCCATTGCATTGCTCATCACAGCTGAGGTAATAATGTCATGTTTAATGCAGGTGGGCTTCGGCCCACACTGCATGCCCCAGTCAGACTGGGGTTCTTTAGAAGTGGACACATGCAGTTACAACTCCGTGTGGACCGACAGCATGGGTGGGTGCCAGGAAGCCACCGGCGGTAGATAAATATATCCCATTGCATTGCCCATCACAGCTGAGGTAATAAATTCATGTTTAATGCAGGTGGGCTTCGGCCCACACTGCATGCCCCAGTCAGACTGGGGTTCTTTAGAAGTGGACACATGCAGTTACAACTCCCTGTGGACCGACAGCATGGGTGGGTGCCAGGAAGCCACCGGCGGTAGATAAATATATCCCATTGCATTGCCCATCACAGCTGAGGTAATAAATTCATGTTTAATGCAGGTGGGCTTCGGCCCACACTGCATGCCCCAGTCAGACCGGGGTTCTTTAGAAGTGGACACATGCAGTTACAACTCCCTGTGGACCGACAGCATGGGTAGGTGCCAGGAAGCCACCGGCGGTAGATAAATATATCCCATTGCATTGCCCATCACAGCTGAGGTAATAAATTCATGTTTAATGCAGGTGGGCTTCGGCCCACACTGCATGCCCCATTCAGACCGGGGTTCTTTAGAAGTGGACACATGCAGTTACAACTCCCTGTGCACCCACAGCATGGGTGGCTCCCTGGAACCCACCGGCGGTACATAAATATATCCCATTGCAGTGCCCAACACAGCTGATGTTACGTCAGCTGTAATGCAGGTGGGCAAAAAATTAATTGGATTACACTGTAGGCGAGTGCCCCCAAAAATTGGTGTACCAACAGTACTAATGTACCTGAGAAAAATTGCCCATGCCCAACCAAGAGGGCAGGTGAAACCCATTAATCGCTTTGGTTAATGTGGCTTAATTGGTAACTAGGCCTGGAGGCAGCCCAGTAAAAATAAAAATTGGTTGAGGTGAAAGTTTCAACGCTTTAATGAGCATTGAAACGTATAAAAATTGTTTACAAAAATTATATGACTGAGCCTTGTGGGCCTAAGAAAAATTGCCTGTGAGGTTTCAGGAGGAGGAGCAGGCAGTGGAGGAGGAATATTATACACAGATAGATGAAGCAAAAAGGTCCCCGTTTTGGATGGTGATAGAGAACGATGCTTCCATCCGCGGGTGCAGCCTACGTATTGTTTAGGTATCGCTGCTGTCCGCTGGTGGAGAAGAGAAGTCTGGGGAAATCCAGGCTTTGTTCATCTTGATGAGTGTAAGCCTGTCGGCACTGTCGGTTGCCAGGTGGGTACGCTTATCCGTGATGATTCCCCCAGCCACACTCAACACACTCTCTGACAAGACGCTAGCCGCAGGACAAGCAAGCACCTCCAGGGCATACAGCGCGAGTTCAGGCCACGTGTCCAGCTTCGACACCCAGTAGTTGTAGGGGGCAGAGGCGTCACCGAGGATGGTCGTGCGATTGGCTACGTACTCTCTCACCATCCTTTTACAGTGCTCCCGCCAACTCAGCCTTGACTGGGGACCGGTGACACAGTCTTGCTGGGGAGCCATAAAGCTGGCAAAGGCCTTGGAGAATGTTCCCCTGCCTGCGCTGTACATGCTGCCTGATCTCTGCGCCTCCCCTGCTACCTGGGCCGCGGAAATGCGCCTTCGGCCACTAGCGCTGTCGGATGGGAAGTTTACCATCAGTTTGTCCACCAGCGCCCTGTGGTATAGCATCATTCTCGAACCCCTTTCCTCTTCGGGAATGAGAGTGGAAAGGCTCTCCTTATACCGTGGGTCGAGCAGTGTGTACACCCAGTAATCCGTAGTGGCCAGAATGCGTGTAACGCGAGGGTCACGAGAAAGGCATCCTAACATGAAGTCAGCCATGTGTGCCAGGGTACCAGTACACAACACATGGCTGTCCTCACTCGGAAGATCACTTTCAGGATCCTCCTCCTCCTCCTCCTCCTCCTCCTCCTCCTCTGGCCATACACGCTGAAAGGATGACAGGCAAGCTGCATCTGTACCCTCAGCAGTGGGCCAAGCTGTCTCTTCCCCCTCCTCCTCATGCTCCTCCCCCTCCTCCTCCTCCTCCTCCTCCTCCTCTGGCCATACACGCTGAAAGGATGACAGACAAGCAGCATCTGTCCCCTCAGCAGTGGGCCAAGCTGTCTCTTCCCCCTCCTCCTCATGCTCCTCTCCCTCCTCCTCAAAGCGCTGAGATATAGACATGAGGTTGCTCTGACTATCCAGCGACATACTGTCTTCCCCCGCCCCCGTTTCCGATTCCAAAGTGTCTGCCTTTATGCTTTGCAGGGAACTTCTCAAGAGGCATAGCAGAGGAATGGTGACGCTAATGATTGCAGCATCCCCGCTCACCATCTGGGTAGACTCCTCAAAGTTTCCAAGGACCTGGCAGATGTCTGCCAACCAGGCCCACTCTTCTGTAAATAATTGAGGAGACTGACACCCACTACGCTGCCCATGTTGGAGTTGGTATTCCACAATAGCTCTACGCTGCTCATAGAGCCTGGCCAACATGTGGAGCGTAGAGTTCCACTGTGTGGGCACGTCGCACAGCAATCGGTGCACTGGCAGATGAAACCGATGTTGCAGTATCCGCAGGGTGGCAGCATGCGTGTGGGACTTGCGGAAATGTGCGCAGAGCTGGCGCACCTTTCCGAGCAGGTATGACAAGTGTGGGTAGCTTTTCAGAAAGCGCTGAACCACCAAATTAAAGACACGGGCCAGGCATGGCACGTGCGTGAGGCTGCCGAGCTGCAGAGCCACCACCAGGTTACGGCCGTTGTCACACACGACCATGCCCGGTTGGAGGCTCAGCGGCGCAAGCCAGCGGTCGGTCTGCTCTGTGAGACCCTGCAGCAGTTTGTGGGCCGTGTGCCTCTTCTCTCCTAAGCTGAGTAGTTTCAGCACGGCCTGCTGACGCCCACCGCTGTGCTGCCACGCCGTGTGACACCGACTGCTGGCAACGTGCTGCTGCTGACACATCTTGATTGCGAGACAGAGGTTGCGTAGGAGGAGGAGGAGGAGGGTGGTTTAGTGGAGGAAGCATACACCGCCGCAGATACCACCACCGACCTGGGGCATGCAATTCGGGGGGTGGGTAGGACGTGAGCGGTCCTAGGCTCTGACTCTGTCCCAGCCTCCACTAAATTCACCCAATGTGCCGTCAGGGAGATATAGTGGCCCTGCCCGCCTGTGCTTGTCCACGTGTCTGTTGTTAAGTGGACTTTGGCAGTAACAGCGTTGGTGAGGGCGCGTACAATGTTGCGGGAGACGTGGTCGTGCAGGCCTGGGACGGCACATCGGGAAAAGTAGTGGCGACTGGGAACCGAGTAGCGCGGGGCCGCTGCCGCCATCATGCTTTTGAAAGCCTCCGTTTCCACAAGCCTATACGGCAGCATCTCCAGGCAGATCAATTTGGCAATGTGCACGTTTAACGCTTGAGCGTGCGGGTGCGTGGCGGCGTACTTGCGCTTACGCTCAAACAGTGGCGCTAGCGACGTCTGGACGCTGCGCTGAGAGACATTGCTGGATGTGGCCGAGGACAGCGGAGGTGAGGGTGTGGGTGCAGGCCAGGAGACGGTAGTGCCTGTGTCCTCAGAGGGGGGTTGGATCTCAGTGGCAGGTTGGGGCACAGGGGGAGAGGCAGTGGTGCAAACCGGAGGCGGTGAACGGGCATCGTCCCACCTTGTGGGGTGCTTGGCCATCATATGCCAGCGCATGTTGGTGGTGGTGCCTCCCCAGCTGATCTTGGCGCGACAAAGGTTGCACACCACAGTTCGTTGGTCGTCAGGCGTCTCTGTGAAAAACTGCCACACCGTAGAGCACCTTGACCTCTGCAGGGTGGCATGGCGTGAGGGGGCGCTTTGGGAAACAGTTGGTGGATTATTCGGTCTGGCCCTGCCTCTACCCCTGGCCATCGCACTGGCTCGGCCTGTGCCCACACCCTGACTTGGGCCTCCACGTCCTCGCCCGCGTCCACGTCCTCTAGGCCTACCCCTACCCCTCAGCATGGTGTATTACCAGTAGTGCAGAAACAGAACACTGTAATTAAATGTGCCGCTTATTGGCCTGTGGTTGGAGGCTGACTTCGTTTACGGAACGCCAGGAAATAATTTGGCGCAAGCCTGCTGTAACACTTAGCTGGCTGCGTATGATTTTGTAGAACTACTACACCCAGCACAGACAGACCCAGAACACTGAGCACAGTGACAGGCAGGCCCAATAGATTTTTTGCCCAAATTTTTTTAGCAAAGGCCCACTGCCTATATTCAATGAATATGTCTTCTGTCCCTGCCTCCACACTTCTGTCCCTGGAGTATGTCACAGAACTGCAGAGTGTTGCACTGTGGACTGCAATACAGCAGTGATTTCAGAGCCCAGACAGAGCCAGGAAATAATTTGGCGCAAGCCTGTTGTAACACTTAGCTGGCTGCGTATGATTTTGTAGAACTACTACACCCAGCACACACAGACCCAGAACACTGAGCACAGTGACAGGCAGGCCAAATAGATTTTTTGCCCAATATTTTTTAGAAAAGGCCCACTGCCTATATTCAATCAATAATATTAATATGTCTTCTGTCCCTGCCTACGTATTTCTGTCCCTGGAGTATTACTGCAGGGCGCAATGCTCTGCACGGCCGATATACCAAAAAAAAAAAAATGTGCAACACTGCAAAAAGCAGCCTCCACAGTACTGCACACGGTTAGATGTGGCCCTAAGAAGGACCGTTGGGGTTCTTGAAGCCTAAAATACTCCTAACGCTCTCCCTGCCTAAGCACTTCTGTCCCTGGAGTATTACTGCAGGGCGCAATGCTCTGCACGGCCGATATACCAAAAAAAAAAAAACGTGCAACACTGCAAAAAGCAGCCTCCACACTACTGCACACGGTTAGATGTGGCCCTAAGAAGGACCGTTGGGGTTCGTGAAGCCTACAATAACTTCTAACACTCTCCCTATAGCAGCTCCAACACGATAGCACTTTCCCTCAGCTATGTCAGAACGCATCTGTGGCGAGTCGCGGGAGGGGCCAATTTTTATACTCGGGTGACACCTGATCTCGCCAGCCACTCACTGCAGGGGGGTGGTATAGGGCTTGAACGTCTCAGGGGGAAGTTGTAATGCCTTCCCTGTCTTTCAATTGGCCAGAAAAGCGCGCTAACGTCTCAGAGATGAAAGTGAAAGTAACCCGAACATCGCGTGGTACTCGTTACGAGTAACGAGCATCTCGAACACGCTAATACTCGAACGAGTATCAAGCTCGGACGAGTACGTTCGCTCATCTCTAGTAGGGACCCGTTTCAAAATAATAAAACATAAACATTTAGAGAATTAAACAAAAATGGGAATAGTAGTCCTGTCTATCTTGTGGGGGAAGTGTGGTACCTCAGTGTCGATAGAGGAGATGGTGGGAAGTTACTTCAGGAAGCAGACTTGGATGGTGAAAACAAAGGAACACTTTATCTAGAGAGATTTTCTTACCTGGTAGCAGTTACATGGATTGCAGTTGCGTTAAATTGGAGTAGATCATGAGAGGCATTATTGGAACACAAACTCCATGTGCATCATTCATTATAAATTTAGTTAGCTGTTTCGGACTGGCAAGGGTTAACTTCTTACTGCCTTGCTTCTGTACACTGATTCTGACTTCTGTCTTTTCTCCCTGAACTTTTCTCCTCTTTCTCTCTGTTTCTCTTCTGTCCTGACACTTTAGAATGACTTTGCTTTTAGTACTCACACTTTAGATGTCCTAGCTTCCCATCACACTGACTTGGGAGTGAAGATGGTCTCATTGTTCCTTCCCAGTATCCATCTTAGGCTCCTCAGGACTAGACCCTTAGATCCGACCACAGGGTCAGACCTCTGGGTCAGACTGGCTCCCAGAGAAGAAGACCCTAACTCTTTCCACTCTCTACCTTTTATACTACCAAGCTAGCTAAACCCGTGATGAGGATCTAAACTACCAATCCCAGGCCCTCTATTCTTGCTAAGCTTGTCTACTTACTCCCCTGACTGTTGTTAGGAGACCTGTACATACCAGGGGCTGGAGAATATTCTCAGAACATACCTTACGGTGGAGAAACATGAACAGTCTATGTAAAAAGAAACGTCCATATAGCCCCATTAAGGGCTCCTGCACTCGGGCTATTTTGCACGCATTTTCGCACGTGCAAAATCGTTCATGCAAACCGTATCCAAAAGAAATCATTGAACCCGTTTCAATGAGTTCCCTCACATGGAACGTTTTTGCACCCACATTTCTGTCGGGTGAAAAAATACGCAACATCTGCACAAAATTGTGTGTTTAACTGCGCAATTTCATAATGCTAATTGCTAACATGGGGACTAATTAGGCTTTTGAGCTGGATCAAAACTGACGCAAGTATCTCCCGTGTCGATGTGAATAGACCCGTACAGTAAATGCACGGGCACGTATGTGAAAGGACGCGAAGGTGCTCCATCCAGAGCGCAATCATGTCATCTTCTCATGAGCATATTGACGCATTCACTTATGGGCAGGAACCCTGACTGTAATTGGTTAGTGTAATGTCTGTGTGCAATCCATGTGCAAATCTAAACAGCACATGGACATGAAAATCGCTTGTGTAAATACGCCCTAATGGATTCATGACGCAAAACCTCACGTTGTATCCATTAAGTTGTATTTACACATGTGAGTTTCAAGCGCAGGTTCTACTTTCAGGCTACATTCACACAGGCGAGGACACGGCACCCTCCACCATTTTGCAAACCTGCAATGGACCATGGAAAAAAGCTTGAGAATACCAAAAGAATATCTACATGTGCTTCATCGACTACATCAAGGGCTTTGACTACGTCAACCATGACAAGCTTTATACCAATCAGGAAGCAACTGTGAGAACACTGTATGGGGACACAGATTGGTTTTGTATCGACAAAGGCGTCCGACAGGGCTGCATCCTCTCACCCTTTTTGTTTAACCTATAGGCGGAAGTTATAATCTCCATTACACGAATGACACAACTCTTCAAAAACAAAAGCCGGTCTGAAGCTGCTGATATGTAAGATTAAAACTGAAAGTGAAAAAATGGGCCTCTACCTGAATGTAAAGAAGACTAAAATTATGACGTCTGCAAAAAATGGCCAAATTCAAATCAAAATTGACAATGAGGCCATAGAATGTGTGCGAGACTTCATCTTCCTTGGTTCAAAAATTGACCAGGATGCAGGATCTATACCAGAGATAAAACTTAGGATAATATTGGGGCAAAGCACGATGCTAAACATGGACAAAATATGGAAAAATAGTGATATCAAGATAGCAACTAAATGCAGGACAGTGCAAACCAAAGTGGAGCCAAAGAACACGATGGCTGATACTGTCAAAGCTGATACTGGCATAGATATCACACAACTGAAAGAAGCAAAACCAAGGAGGGAGTTTGGCTTTAGGACATTCTCACACAGAGCATCGGTAAAACGCCACATCTCAAATGCAGTGTTTTACCGTGATTTTGATTGGAGTTTTCTAACACAGGTTACTGCATGCGCCAGCACTTTTTAACACACATCATTATTGTGATGGGTGATGGGGTGTGGTAAAAAATGTGAAAATGCATGAAAGTAGAGCAGGCAGCCCTTGAACATCGTGGCATTAAAACGCTGCATTCGAGTGCAGGTCTGTGAGGCACCATTCAAATTAATGGAAGCGTTGTACTGTGATTAGTGCAGTGTTGGAAATGCTATGCTAATCACTGTCAGAAGCGCTAGTGTAAGAGCGGCCTTTGGGTTTCCGAAGGTCGTGATATATCAGGATGGTCTGGCACTTTGTATCTATTCTGTGCAGGAGTATACACCAAGCAGCTACCTTCTCTATATAGGAGGTTGTGTGAGTGGCTGTCTCATCGGTGTCCCTCACGGTGTAACTGGCTCCCTCATTTGGCAGTTTGTTACCTGCATGCTGAGGTGGTGCACGTTTGCCCTGCTGAATCAGTAAGTATATAGCCATTTTCAGTGTTTGTTTGTTTTTATATTTCCCCTTCTGTGACGTATTTAAAATGGGAAATCAAGTACAAATAAAATGGGCAAGTACCTTCCAGAAGGACAGGAAAGGAAAATCAATTGCGACATTGGCATTTCACAACATAGCAATCAATTTATTAAAAGTCAGCTTGTTTGTACATGACTTTGGGTTACTCAAAATCAGGAGAAATAGAATGCTGATAATATAGAATTTTAGGATATACAGTATATATATATATATATATATATGTCAAACACGTGCAAATATATTGAACAAATTTTTGATAATATATATATTTCCATCTGTCTACTTTATTCTGGATGCACACGGGAAAAATGTTAGTATTTTTTAAACCATTTAGAAGACGTACAAATTTAACATTAACATTTGAAGAACACTTTGTTTTCCTGCATCAAGCCGAGATTGCAAAGGCTCATAGGTGTCAGAATGATAGATACCCCCACAAATGACCCCATTTTAATAACTACACCCCTTAATGTATTCACTGAGGGGGTCAGGAGTATTTTGACCACACAGTTTCTGTTCAAGAGTTAAAGGGGTTGTCCCGCGAAAGCAAGTGGGTCTATACACTTCTGTATGGCCATATTAATGCACTTTGTAATGTACATTGTGCATTAATTATGAGCCATACAGAAGTTATTCACTTACCTGTTCCGTTGCTGGCGTCCCCGCCTCCATGGTGCCGTCTAATCTTCAGCGTCTAATCGCCGGATTAGACGCGCTTGCGCAGTCCGGTCTTCTTCTTTTCTGAATGGGGCCGCTAGTGCCGGAGAGCGGCTCCTCGTAGCTCCGCCCCGTCACGTGCCGATTCCAGCCAATCAGGAGGCTGGAATCGGCAATGGACCGCACAGAAGACCTGCGGTCCACCGAGGGTGAAGATCCCGGCGGCCATCTTCACCAGGTAAGTAAGAAGTCACCGGAGCGCGGGGATTCATGTAAGCACTATCCGGTTTTCTTTTTTAACCCCTGCATCGGGTTTGTCTCGCGCCGAACGGGGGGGCTATTGAAAAAGAAAAAAACCCGTTTCGGCGCGGGACAACCCCTTAAATGCAATTTTTTTTTTAAACTCGTTTTATTGACAAAATTAACAACATGTCAAATACAGAAAAAGAAAAATTGTGCAGTACATAGTCTTACATGTATTAGGAGCCGGTCAGGCTTATACATTACGGTTTACATCTTTTCTGATACATTCTGCTGGTCCGGAGTGGTAGGGGAGTATGGTGTGTCTTAAAGCAGAACATCTTGGGGGGGATAGGTAGGTGGGAAGAAGCAAAGGGGAATGAAGGGTTCATGAAGGGCAGGGTGCCAATATTAGGACACATTTTGAACATATATCAGTTGTTTTGGTTATGTTAAGCAGACTTGTTTGGGTGTGCATTAAAGTATGGCTATCGACCGGGTATGTTGCAGTACAGAACCGGTGCCATCAAGGTGATTTACTTTACGGGGGAGGAGGGTAGCGTGTGGTTTTGTTCCGGGTGGCCGACCGAGCGCGGGACCGAGTCTCCCCCCACCCGCCACGGCTCCCTGGGGATTTTCCTATCGTCTTTGTAATGCTGAGATGGCTAATGAGAGCGGCCGTGGAGGGAACAGGGTCAGTGAAGAGTCGCACCATTGGCCCCACACCTTTTGGAATTTATCCGGGCATTTACGGGCTTTGTATACTATGTTGTTGTAGGGTATAGTTGCATTTGTGATTTTCTTCCACATTGACACGGTCGGGCCCCTCTGGTCCATCCATCTCATTGCAATGACCTTTCTGGCCATGAACAGGACCTCCCTTAGAAATATTCTATGATAATGCTGCCACTGCTCCTCATCGAGGATGCCAAAAAGGCAGATTTCTGGGGTGGCAGGAACCGGGATTTCGAGGACCTCAGAGAGCAGATCTATGACTTCATTCCAATATGATCGGATACGCGATAAGTCCCAGATCATATGCCAAAAATCGGCGTATATGCAGGTGCATCTGATGCAGTGTGTGTCTGGGATCCTACCCATCTTATGCAGTCTCGCCGGGGTGAGATAACACTGATGGATAATGTATAGTTGCGTCATTTTGTTATTTGCTGAGGGGGAGACTGTTAGCGGCGATTCCAGCACCTCTTGGAAAGTCTCTTCCGTCAGCGTTGGAATCAGAGACTTCCATTTAATCAGGGCGGGAGGGACCACCCTTGTGGCTTTTGAAGTTGTAAGATGGGAATATAATGTCGAGATGAGTCCCCGGGGCCCTTGTGATCTTAATATTCCAATTAGTGGATAGTAAGATATGATACTACTAGTGGGAGGAAATTGCGTTTGGAGCGCATGCCGGATCTGCAGATATTTATAGAAGTGGGACCGAGGTATCTGGTACTGGGCCCGGAGCTGCTCAAAGGACAACAGGGTATTCGAGTTGTATAGGTCTCCCAGGTGAACTATCCCGTACCGCTCCCACTCCTCCAGGTCGTTTAGCAACCGCAGCTCCCCCAGCCCAGGGTTCCTCCACAGCGGCATGTCTGCAGCTATGTCAGAAAACCCGCTCACCTCCCTAGCCTGGCACCAGACCCGCATAGCCAGTCTATGGATAGGTAGTATTTTGCCCTTTATAGTGGCGGGAAGCTCTAGCAACGGCCAGAGGCTGGGGGTATTTAGAGTCTGGGCCAGGTGGGCCTCTGAATTGGGCAGTGGGCCATCTTTCAGCCAGCACCTCAAATGTGTCAGTTGGCCAGCTAGGTAGTAAAGAAATAAATCTGGGAGTGCCGAGCCGGCTTCGCCCTTAGGTCTCTGTAGCGTGGAGAGTTTAAGTTTTGAGTGTGAATTGCCCCATATGAATGAGGTCATGAGGGAGTTCATGGTTCGAAAGAATCTCATCGGGACTGGTGCTGAGATGTTCTGCAAGGTGTAGAGGCACTTCGGTAGGACTATCATTTTGATCAGGTTAATGCGACCTGCGACAGATAGGGGTAATGATCCCCATATTTTAAATTTGGTTCTATATAGATCTATTAGTGGATAAACGTTCAGGTCTAGGGTTCGAGCAGTTGTATTAGTGATCTGGACTCCCAGGTATTTAAATTCTGTGGAGACTCGTAGGCCGCACAGTGAGTCCGTAGATCGTAGGGGGTTCTATGTAGAAACTAACATTAGGGCGGATTTTGACCAGTTTATCTGTAGGCCTGAAAAGGTTCCAAATGTATTAATGATGTCCATGGCGTGGGGCAGGGTGGTTGTTGGTTCTGACATGAAGAGCATGAGGTCGTCAGCGTATAACGCCACACGGTCCTCCCGATTACCTATTTGAATCCCATGGTATAGAGGGCATGCTCTGAGCTTGATGGCCAGCGGTTCCATGGCCAGGGCGAAGAGAAGCGGGGAGAGAGGGCACCCCTGTCTAGTGCCTCTGCGCAGGGGGAAGTACGCAGAGCAGGTGCCATTCACGGATATTGCTGCCAGTGGTGTTTTGTAAATTATGGAGATCCATTGGATAAAATGGTCTCCGAACCCGAATCTCTTCAGCACCTGGAGCAGGAAGGGCCACTCTATGGAATCAAAGGCTTTGGCTGCATCTAGTGAGGCCAGTGCCCAGTCCGTTTTTTCTGCCCCTCCGATTTGCGTTACTACCTGTACCCTTCGTAGGTTTTCTCTTGTGGATTTGCCCGGCATGAATCCGGTTTGGTCCGGATGTATCAGGTCTAGAATGACGCTATTAAGGCGTCGGGCCAGCATTTTTGTCAGGAGCTTATAGTCCGAATTGAGGAGGGATATGGGTCTATATGAGCCGCACTCTAAGGCGTCTTTACCCGGTTTTAGGATAAGTATGATTGTGGCCTCGTAGAAGGATGGGGGTAGCGTTTTGTTGTTATAGGTGGCGTTATAGGTTTCCAGTAATGTGGGCAGAAGTATTTCTTGGTATTTTGCGAATACCTCTACTGGTAGGCCGTCTGGGCCTGGGGCTTTACCATTAGACATCTCCTGGAGAGCCTCCGAGAGTTCAGTTAGAGTGAATGGGGCATCTACTAGGGTCTGTTGGTCCTGGGTGAGTGTGGGGAAATCAAGGTTAGATAGGAAGTTAGTTAGTTCTTGTTGTGTGGCATGGAATCCAGTGGCATAGAGGTCTCTGTAGAAGCGTTGGAATCTAGCTCCTATCAAGTTCTTTTCGTGGAGTATTTCGCCTGTTTCCGACGCGATACGGAGAATCGACGGCGATGCCGAATTTTGATGCACCAGAGTGGCCAATAGGCCACTGGATTGATTGCCAAGTTCGTAGGACCGCTGTTTTACAAAGAAGGAGGCTCTACGCGCCTTCTCTTGTAGGTGAGTTAAATATTGCCTGCCCTGCCTTAGACATTGCTCCCTACGCTCGTCGGTTGGTTCTGCGATGTATTCTGCCTCTAGACGTTCGTATTGAGACGCCATCTCATGTTCCAGCCTAGAGGATTCCCTTTTGATATACGAGATAGATGATTTTAGGGCGCCTCGTAAGAAGGCCTTTAGCGTCTCCCACAACACTACCGGGTCGGCATCTGGCTGATTAAGTTCTAGGAAAACCGACAGTTGGTCGAGCACTCTATCATTTGTACCGAATAGACTCAGCCAGAATGGATGTACTCGCCAACTATGCCTATGGGCATATGTGTCTGGCGTGGAGACCTCTACAAGTATGGGCGAGTGGTCCGATATACCTCTAGGAAGGTATCTAATGTGTGTTATTGCCGTGCATAATCTGGCGTTTCCAAGGCAGTAGTCTATTCGGGATAGAGCGTTCCTGCCTGTGGAGTGGCACGAGTATTCGCGGGTTGCTGGTCGCCTAACTCTCCAGACGTCACGCCAACCGACCTCCTGTAAAAATTGCATCAGGGGTGAAGGGCTGGTCTGGGCTGGGTGAGCTGCGGCAGCACCAAATCTATCCATCCGGGGGTCCAGCATCAAATTTAAGTCGCCCATGCATATTATAGCGGCATTAGGGTACTGGGTGGCGAATTGGGCCGCCTGGTGAAGAATTGTTATGTTGGCCGGTGGGGGAAGGTATAGCCCGATTACTACGTAGGGCAGGGACTCTATCCATGCCTGAACAAAGAGAAATCTGCCCTCCGGGTCTCTGACTGTGCGTCCCGGCTCTCATCGCAGTCGCTTGTGGATTAATATTGATACTCCTCTGGCATACGAGGAGTAGGTTGAGTGAACAGCCCATTGGACCCATGGTTTCTGTAGTTGTCCTGTTTTCTCGGAGATCAGGTGCGTCTCCTGGAGGCATACTATGTGGGGGTTGTGGTTTCTAATGTACGAGAAAATCATGGAACGTTTTCTAGGAGCACCCATTCCCCTCACATTCCAAGAGAGTATGTTTATGTTGGCCATTTAACTCGGGTGGTTCTATGGTTAAGTGGGAGAGAGTGCCCCTCTGAGTTAGGTCGAGCCCGCGCCCGGTCAACCACCAGGCCCCCCCGATCAAGGGTCGAGGGGTGTATCCCTATGCTCCGGCCACAGCAAATTCCATGTGTTGCACTGCACGAACTTATCCAAAACTTTACAGTTATAATTACATCAACATCAGATTGCCAAGTCATTACAAACATCATAACATTTAACGTAATTTGAACGTGCGTGTGATAACGGGGAAGACTGTGCACCCAAAATACGATGGTACTGCTGGGCACAGTCAACCACCAGGCCCCCCCGATCAAGGGTCGAGGGGTGTATCCCTATGCTCCGGCCACAGCAAATTCCATGTGTTGCACTGCACGAACTTATCCAAAACTTTACAGTTATAATTACATCAACATCAGATTGCCAAGTCATTACAAACATCATAACATTTAACGTAATTTGAACGTGCGTGTGATAACGGGGAAGACTGTGCACCCAAAATACGATGGTACTGCTGGGCACAGTCAAACAGATTAACTCTGCTTAGAGCTCTGGGCCCCCAATATCACAGGTACATTTGCTTCTGCCCGACTAAGGTTTCCTATGTATATTTAAACCAGTAACACTCTTTCTGTAGTTTCCCCTGTTGCGCTAGATCTTGCCGCTATAGAGCGGAATGTAGGGGAGTGGGAGAATAATAGTTGGGAAAGAGGAGGGAGAACAGCAAGGGCAGGCGGGGGACAGACGCAGATGTGTGTCCAGATTTCTTGGGGGGGGTGCTAAGTTGGCCATCATCAGACCTCCCAGTCCCCCGACTCCCCCACCCCTCCAGGTTGGGCCTATTAGGAGGTTGCCAGCGCCCCGGCACCCAAAGGGGCACAAGGGCTATAACAGCGGAGGGGGGAGAAGAGGGCCCGACACAGGCCAGACACAGGTGTATGTATGTGCATTCTTGGAGATCATGGGGCTTGCTGAACTGTCCGTGTTTAAGTGTCTAAGTCCATCACCCCCCCCCCCCCCCCTCTGGGGCAGACCTGTCAGACGAAGATCATTGGCGTCTGGGCGATCTTGGCATACGGTTGAGCCAGTCCTCAGCTTCCTCTGGAGTGGAGAAGAAAGTAGCTCTTTCATTGTGGACCACACGCAGGCGGGCCGGATACACCATAGAGTATGGTATGGCAGCCTCTCTCAGGCGGCGCTTGACCGCTACGAAGGATGCTCTGGTTTTCTGCAAGGCGGCCGAAAAATCTGGGAAAAGAGAAATGTTAGCGTTCTGGTACTGGAGGTTCTGCGCCCGCCTTGCGGCCTGGAGAGCTATATCTCGATCTTTGCTGCTCAGGAGTCTTGCCAGCATCGGTCTTGGGGGGGCTCCCGGAGGCAGGGGGCGGCCCAGGACCCTATGGGCCCGCTCAATGGCGAAGGCCGCTGTGAATTTGGCCTCTGGCAAAAGTTCTTTCAACCATGTTTCCATAAATGAGCAAGGATCTTGGCCCTCAGCGCGTTCCGGTAGTCCTATTATCCGGAGATTGTTTCTGCGCAGTCTGTTTTCCAGATCATCTGCTCGCTGGAACCAGGTATTAGCTGCTTTGTCAAGTTCTGTAAGTTTATCTGGTATTGGCGCCATGGTGTCTTCGAGTTGCGATATACGTGTCTCGGCCTCCCCTACTCTGCTTCTGAGATTTTGCATGTCGTGCCGTAGCAGACCTACATCTATTTTAACCTCCTCAATTTTTCCGGTTAAGGAGGTAGTGCTGGTCTGTATGGCCTCTAGGAGCTGCGCTGTGACTTGTCTGAGCGTTGGTTCCTTTTCTGTCTCTGGGGATGTTGCCGAGCCTGAGGCCCTGTTCGCGTCTTCATCTAGTCTGAGTGGTCGACGTGGGGTATCTGTTGTTGGATCGAGTGCGTAGGCCTTAAGGCGCTCTGTTATCGGTGGAGGGGTATTTCGGCTCATCCTGGACGATTTGCGGCTTCCCCGCCTACGGGAGGAGGATGACGGTGGTATGTTTGCGGTCTTTATGCCCTGAGAGAGCTATGGAGAATTTCCTTGCTGACGAGGATTTGAGATGTATAAATACACTCCGCTGCTGTGGAGCGAGCGGCTTGGGATAAAGAGGTTGTCAACCTGCTTGGTTTTGGCTGGTTTTCAGTTGTGTATTCAATATTTGCTCTTTATCGCAGTCGGGCTTGCCGTTGAGGGTCTCTTTAGGTTATATAGGTGGCGGTTATAGTGGTCGGAGTTCGCTTGGCGTTCTGTGTTTTGGTGGGATGCCAATGCCTCCCTGATAGTGTTCCGGCACCTCTTTGCCAAAAAAAAAAAAAAAGGCGCGGGTTGTGTGCCCGTTGCGATGGCAGTGTGGTTATGGGTAGACGTTGTAAGCGGCCGCTTAGTGGTTGCCCGTACCGGGCTGGAGGATGTCTGGGCACGTGGGGTGTAGGTTGCCAGCGATGCTAGTTGTGGGTTAATCACCCGCTTTAGTGTTGTTATCGCTGTGGGGTGGCTGGCAGGCCCCTTGTATGGTTTGATGTTATACGCCCGTTCCAAGCTGCAGTAATGTCCATGTGGAGGGGGTTCCACTGTGCACTTTATATTGGGCAGGTGCAGGTTGCTGGCAGGTCCCTGTAATGGGGTGCCCACCCGTTTCAGGGGTATTCCCTTTATAAGGTGCTTGGCAGGCCTTTAGTGTGCCTCTCGTGCAGGGCTGCTGTTGGAGCTGGGGGGGGAGGGGATGTATCCCTCTCGCTCTCTGGTGTCCAGGGGGAGCGATCTGGTGGTTTCTGTGGTGGCTCCTCTCTCCCCCCTCGGTGTCCCACCGTCCCCCACCAGGGCCTCCCGCGCTGGGCTGTCTGCTCCGGGACACAGTGCCGGCCGAACGGTGTCTATCCCCCACCGGGGCCCCGCCTCCCTCTCTATGCCGCGGGAGGTCTACAGATCCTCAGGGCCGTGATGCCGCGGCCTTCTGCTGGCTCCCGCCGCTCTCTTCAGCCTCCTGGACTTTGCCGCTCACCTCTCCCGGGTCTCGATCCTCCCGCCGAGTCCCTCCTGTGTGTCGGAGCTGCGGAGTGCGCGCCGTACCTTGCAGCCGGAAGTGGCGGCGCCGGATCTCTGGCGGCAGGCCCGAGGTCGGTGTCTGCCGGGTTTTGCCGCCGGGTACTCGTTGGAGCTCCCTCGGTCTTGCTGAAGGTGTTCCCCCGCGTCTGGGTGAGTTGTTCTGGCGTTTAATGGAGTCGGGCAGTCAGGATGGGTGCAGGATGGTGGGGATCTTCTCGGAGCTCAAGTTCCGTGCGACCTCACAGCATGGCTGCTGGACACGCCCCCCCCCCCCTTAAATGCAATTTAGAGGAGAAAAAATAAAATTTCATATTTTTTGCAAATACGTCATTTTTTTTCTATAGTGCACATGAAAATGGGAATTTGCACCCCAAAATGAATCCCCCTGTTTCTCCCGTGTTCAGAAACATACCCATTGTGGCCCTGTTCTTATATCTGTATGCACAACGGGGCCCAAACCAAAAGTAGCAACCGGTGGCTTTCAGAACAGACATTGAGAGGCCAAAACGATAGTAACACTCCAACAAATGACCCAATTTTGAAAACTAGACCCTTTAACCCCTTAATGACGCGGCCATTTTTCTTTTTCTATTTTCGTTTTTTCCTCCCCCCTTAAAAAAAATCGTAACTTCTTTATTTATCCATTGACGTCACTGTATGAGGGCTTGTTTTTTGCGGGACGAGTTATATTTTTCAATGGTGCTATTTAAAGTACCATATAATGTACTGAAAAACTTAAAAAAAATTCTAAGTGGAGTAAAATGAAAAAAAAAAACGACATTTCGCCATCTTTTAGTGCTTCTTGCTTCTACGGCGCACAAACGGCAACAAAAACGACATGACAACTTTATTCTATACGATTACTATGATGCCAAACTTGTATAGTTTTTTTTTTTACTATACTCCTCTTTTTTTTTTCAAAGACATTAAATTTTTTCAATTATTTTCTGCCATCATTTTGTGCGCGCGATAACTTTTTTATTTTTCCATCGACTTGGTTGAGCAAGGTCTCATTTTTTGTGGGATGTACTGTAGTTTCTGATCTTTTTGATCGCTTTTTATTGGGTTTTTTCTGGGAGACAGGGTAAATTAAAAAGTGCATTTCTGGCGTTCTTTATTTTTTTTCCCGAACGACTTTCACCGTGTCGGAAAAATAATGCACTACTTTGATAGCTCAGACTTTTACGGACGCGGCGATACCAAATACATATTTTTAATTTCTTATATAGATTTTTTAATAATAGATATGGCAAATGGGGGGTGATTTAAACTTTTACAACTTTTTTTTTTTCAATTAAAAACTTTATTGATTTTTTTTTTACATTACTTTGAAGTCCCCCTGGGGGACTTTAACATGCGATGCTTTGATCGCTCCTGCAGTATGACGTAGTGCTATAGCATTACGTCATACTGCTTTTTGACAGGCAGTCTATCAAGCCACCCTGTGTGGATGGCTTGATAGGCAGTCTGTTAAGGCAGCCCTGGGTGATTTAAATGCCGCTGTCAGAATTGACAGTGGCATTTAAATGGTTAATAGCCGCGATCGGCCGCGCGCCGCTCACGGCTATTGCCCGCGGGTGTCAGCTGTTATAAACTTTTCATACATACCCCGCGGCCACAGGATGTACCGGTACGTCCTTGGTCGTGAAGGGGTTAACGAATTCATTTAGGGGTGTACTGCGTATTTTGACCGCACAGTTTTGAATGAATCTTGGCAAAGCAGAAGGAAAAAATTACGATTTTCATTTTTCTGGCAATTGTGTCATTTTAAAAAACTTTTTTTTTGCACAGCACACACATGAATGAAGACTTTCACCCCTTCCCAAGCGGTATTTACGGAGGCTCAGTTGGGGTGGGCACATGGACCAATAAAACCAGGTATTCCTCCTCCTCCCATGCTTTTTTGGGAGTATTTCTTGATCTCAGTGGCAGGGATGGGGTGTAAAAAGCGTCGCTTTGTGAGGCTTCGTAATCTTGCTGAGGTTCAGGGGTCTCAAAACAGAAGGCGTTTAACAAGCTGCTCCTGGAACTGCAGGAAGGTGAGTGTTCCCAGGGGCTTCTTGCAAATTATATAGGCATTACAGGTAGCAATCTAAATAACGCCAGGCTCACACGGTCGTATGTGGAATCCACTTGAGAAAGCCCGCAGTGGATCCCAGCTGTAAGCCCGACTGTCGCCCTGTGCATGGCCGCGTATCGTATTGCGCAGAACTACCTACTCACACAGGCGGTCATGCACAGTACACCTTTTTTTGGTTTGTATTTCCCGCACCGTCACTTAACGATGACACGGGTACCCGCAGCCCGTACACAATGTAGTTGCTTATGGGTTGCGGGCATATCCACAACCATACAGTACAATGCGCTCTGTGTTGCTGATTTCCGCAGTAAAATAGAAAATGCTGCGTTCTGTTTTCTGTAAGTAGTTTACATAATTCCAACCCGTTGATGTGAGTGGAATTGTGTAATCCAACGCATTTGATTGATCCGCGTATTACTGCAGATCAAACGCATGAGGGGAGATGAAACTTAAACTTTTTAAACTTTTTTTTTATACTTATTGTTACTTTTTTTTTTACATGGTCACCATTATCCATTGGATAACGGTGATCACGGAAGAAGTAAATGGAAAGGCAGCACTCCAATACAGCGACTTATAACAAACGTGCAATCTTTATTAGGCCCATGGCTCTGAGCGCTCAATTGGCATGCACCAATTGCCTTGGCAGCTTTGAAGTGTGGTGAGTGCTGGTGACAAGCATTATAATTTCTGGATAACGGTGATCATGTGACCAGGAACTGCATATAGTGGTTACCGGTGACATCTTCCTGCTCTTGGCTACACATGCTAGCTGTCAGAAGGGGGATTTTAAATCTCGCGGGCTCTCTGGTTTTCCGTGCATGCTCTCGACATTTATGTCTGGTGTGCATGCGCAGAAGATGATGTCAGGTCCTGAAGGACGAGTACGCCGTGGGGCATTGTGGAGGACAGAGGTGAATAGTTTCAGCTCTCCTCATGGATTGGATCTGAAACATTAACTTTATTTAACTTTTAAAAAACGTTTTCTTAATTTGCACAAGGTCGGTATTATCGCTGATAATAGCGATCTACTGTCTGGGGTCTGCAAACCACAGCCCTCCGGTGTCTTTTTCTGCTTTCCACTGCTTTTAGTAGTGTAAAGCAGAAAAATTTCAAATTTCTTGTGTCTCTCCCTGATGTTGTGCTTGAGCCCACCATCTTGGTCAGCAGGTGCGGGCACAGCGGAGGGAGACCAGACCTGGGAAAGGCTGAAGGCGGCAAGGGACTGCAGCAGCCTCCATGTACGCCGTTTCAGTCCCCCAAAGAATCCGATCACTGAGGTGACCTGAAACGAGCACCCTTAGTGTACCGCCATGCACTTTCATTCGGTCGCCGATATCTGTTACATATCGGCGATCAGATGACTGGGGACTGCAATCCGTAGCCCTCAGTGTGTGCTCCAGCTTGCCAGCTACCTCCTGTAGGGGACAGCCTGGAGCTGTGACACGTCCCAGGCCCACTGGCTCTATTCCATAGGAAGGCCATCTTTTGACAGCCAGGTGGAATAAAGCCCAGCTCAGGAGGCCATCAGAAGGCATTTTGGCAGTCATGCAGGGGTTAAAGGCATGTACCCACATTTACTGTATGAAGTAACTACAAAAGTGCTGTAGTACTCAGCTCTGGGGTACTACACAACAGATATCCGTTCATTAGTACCATACTCCTTATGGAAACGATATTAAAGGGGTTGTCCCGCGAAAGCAAGTGGGGGTATACACTTCTGTATGGCCATATTAATGCACTTTGTAATGTACATTGTGCATTAATTATGAGCCATACAGAAGTTATTCACTTACCTGTTCCGTTGCTAGCGTCCCCGTCTCCATGGTGCCGTCTAATTTTCAGCGTCTAATCGCCGGATTAGACGCGCTTGCGCAGTCCGGTCTTCTTCTTTTCTGAATGGGGCCGCTCGTGCCGGAGAGCGGCTCCGTGTAGCTCCGCCCTGTCACGTGCCGATTCCAGCCAATCAGGAGGCTGGAATCGGCAATGGACCACACAGAAGCCCTGCAGTCCACCGAGGGAGAAGATCCCGGTGGCCATCTTCACCGGGTAAGTAAGAAGTCACCGGAGCGCGGGGATTCAGGTAAGCGCTGTGCGTTTTTTTTTTAAGTCCCTGCATCGGGTTTGTCTCGCGCCGAACGGGGGGCTGTTGAAAAAAAAAAAACCCGTTTCGGCGCGGGACAACCCCTTTAACAGGTAACCTGTGTAATATCACGATAAGAGAACAAAACAATTTTGCCAAAGTTTTAGTATTAGGGAGACTGCAGAGCCACAAAATGGCACATCCTGTTGAAACGATCAACAACAACCCAGATGACTGTATTATCCTCCGAAAGTGGCAAATCCATAATGAAATCCATGTTTAAATGGGTCAAATATTTCACAGGAATTAGTAAAAGTAACAAGTTCCTAGCTGGGAGATTCAGAGGTGATTTAGTTCTAGCACAAAGTAGTTTTCCGAGTGTTATTAATCCTAGGATGACCCACCAGGACCGAATTATGTATCAACAAAAGAACCCAGAAACCTCTAGAAGGCTTTGACATTTTCTGGCCGTATCCAGCCCCTCACAGAATGGACCTTTAGTGCATCCATCTTGAAACCCTTTAAGGGGGACAATATGACCCAAAAATGGAATCTTCTGAACAGCAAAGACACATCTTTTCTAATAAATCATTCTCCCACAGTTTCTGTAGTACCTGACGAACATGTAAAACATGAGAGTCATAATAAGACGAAAAGATAAGAATGTCATCAAGATAACTAGTACAAAATGTCCGATAACCTTGTGAAGAACTTCATTGATAAGAGCCAGAAAAACAGCAGAAGCATTTGTCAGACCAAAGGGCATCACCAGATTCTCAAAATGTCCTTCAGGAATGTTAAAGGCCGTTTTCTCCTCATTACCCTTTTTGACCCAAATTAAATTAAATGCACCATGTAAAGGGGCAACAGCAGGTATGGGTTTGGCTTAGTGATTTTATTGAGCTCCTTGAAATCCAAAAAAGTCTGGAAACCCCCATCCTTTTTTTTTAGATGCCGTTTTTTCAGTCTGTCTAAATATAAACATTGAGAGACTGTATCTTAGGAGCCATTAGTACATACAACTTTTGGCTACTTACAGCCTTGTATAAGATCTATAGAACAATCCACTTCTCTAAAAGGCGGCAACCTGTCTGCCCCTACCTCAGAAAAGAGGTCAGCAAACTAACTGATAAACTCAGAAAAGTCATCCACTTGAACTGAAGACACATTTACAAACATACAGCTAAGACTGTAGGAAGAAGTCTATTTTGTAATGTCCCCTTTTTCCCAATCCACCATTAGGTTATGCATCCATAACCAGGGATCCATAACCAACGCCACTTGTTCAGGAAGGAACTCCATGATATACTAAGTGATCCAAGATAATCCAATCTTTAAACACACATCCAGAACAAATTATTTCAAACACTTCTGAGTGGAGTGGCGTCAATAGCATACACAGGAATAGGACAATCCAAAGATCTCACCTCTAAAACCATGCGATCAGGGGCGTACCTAAAGGCTAAGGGGCCCGGGTGCAAAATTTCAGCTGGGCCCCCTCCATCTGTACCTGTACCTATACCTAAACCGTGCTAATTTACAAACATGATGCAGCCCCTTGGCGTAAGCCTTCTCATCAGGACTCCTTTCCTTGACTATGTAAAAACCTGCTGTTGGTAATGTCTTAGGCTGCTTTCACACGGCTGCGAAAATTGTGTGAGATTTGTGCGTTGCAAGACGTACAAATCGCACATGAATATGACCCCATTGTTTTGAATGGGATCATACACAGGAGCGATTTTTTTTTTGTTTTTCCTCTGCCTCACACGAGAATATGATGATGTGATGTGAGCTGGTTTGGCGAGTGTGATATGGGGCATAGTCTCATACGGCCCAATATCAGACTCACTCGTGTGAAATTAGCCTAAGGCCGGCTGCACACGGTTGGATTTGCATTGCGGAATATGGAGCGGGCATCCGCCCACGGATTCCGCAGCATGTACCGCCCATAGCATGCTATGGAAAAGCGTTTTTTCCTCTACACGAACAGAAAGCAATTGCGGTTTTCTGCTCACGGAGGAAAAATCACGGCATGCTGTATTTTAGTGCAGATTCTGCACGGACGGCCTCCGTTGAATTCAATGTAAGCCGTGCGACCCGCTGCCCTGACATTGCAGAAAAGTCACGGGCACCCGCACCATCTCCTAGCGACAGCGCTGGAAAGTCAGTGATTAAAAGAAAAAAAACTGTACTGCGCGCGTCCGACGACTTGACTTGCGGACCATCTGCAGTACAGAAAAAAGAAAGAAATTACAGGGGGGCACAGGGTTGGACTCCGCTGCGGGCTCATGCATGCAGAATCCGACCCGGTTGTGTGCAGCCGGCCTAAGGCTGTGTTCATGGATTTTGTTGCATTTTTGAACCAAAATTAAAATCACATCCAAAAGCCGCATGCGGTATTATAAACCGCACGTGAATTCAACCAGTACATGCGGTTTGTAAACTGCATGCAGGTTTATGATGTATTTTTAAGTTGTGTGTGAAGTATTCAAATATACAGTATATACCCAGGTTATACCAGCTGTACATATATAATTATATACAGTATATACCCAGGTTATACCAGCATGGTCCATATCATTATATACAGGAGATGTATAACTTATACCAGCTGCACATTTATAATTATATACAGTATATATCCAGGCTATACCAGCTGTACATATATAATTATATACAGGAGATGTATAAGTATATACATCTCCTGTATACAGTGATATCAGCCAAAATTGGATATCTTCTGTATATATTTATACATGTACAGCTGATATAAGTTATGCATTCTGTATATAGTAATATAGAGCATGCTGATATAAACTGGGCCAGGTTATACCAACATGGTCTATATCACTATAAACAGGCTGTAGAGCTTACACCAGCTGTGTAGATATATATATATATATATATATATATATATATATATATATATATATATATATATATATATATATATATAATTATATACAGAAGATACACAGGTTACACCAGCATGGTACATATCACTATATACAGGATGTATATTCCCCTGTATCCCTGTACATAGTTGTATGTCCCCTGCTGGTGTAACCTGTGTATCTCCTGTATATAATTATATATATACAGCTGGTATAACTTATACATTCTGTATATAGTAATATAGAGCATGCTGATATAAACTGGGCCAGGTTATACCAACATGGTCTATATCACTATATACAGGCTGTAGAGCTTACACCAGCTGTATATATATATATATATATATATATATATATATAATTATATACAGAAGATACACAGGTTACACCAGCATGGTACATATCACTATATACAGGATGTATATTCCCCTGTATCACTGTACATAGTTGTATGTCCCCTGCTAGTGTAACCTGTGTATCTCCTGTATATAATTATATATATACAGCTGGTATAACTTATACCAGCTATACATATATAATTACAATTCCTTCTCTACTCACCTCTGCAGCAGTCTCTGGGCAGCCTGTATTGGGAAGTCCCCCGTACTTTGATTACATGACCAGAGCCTGGTCATGTGATCTGCAGCCACAGGTCCTCTCTCAGGTCCTGTGCATCCAGCGCTCCGGAGGTGAGTAGAGCCGCACTAGCCCCTCCCCCTGGTGATTGCTGGCCGGCAGAGACTGATAGACTGCAGCTGTGACCACTCACAGCTGCAGCCTATCAGTGGGAGGGCCGCGCCGTGGGAGTCTGCAGCCTGTAATTGGCTGCCGATTCCACTTGTAACAGCCCTCCCCTGTGCTCTCGCCGACCTGCGGAGCTGCTTCCCGTCTCTCTCCTCTTCTCTCCCTCCTCTTCTCTCCCTTCTCAGCCATCATGTGGCTGACAGCGCCGGTCCCCGGGGCCCCCTCAGCTCAAGGGCCGGGTCGCCATGCGACCCCTGCTTCCCCTCACCATACGCCAGTGAATGCGATTAACCGCCTCAATGTGAATTAAATTAACTCCAGCTCCACAAACCAGAAATATTGAAATCTTAAGATTATCACCAGCACAAAGGAACTCAGCGAGAAGGAGCAGCCTGAAGGATGACATCTAAGCCATCTGCGGACCTAGAAGAAACTTCCCTCTAACCTCCAGGCCACCTAGTTTTTTGACTAAGATCCACAGCGAGAACAAATCTGAATGAAATGCCCAGTTTGGCCACAAAGGAAACAATGACCTCTAAACCAAATTTTTGACCCTTTCCTGGTACCACCGGAAAAAGAACTTAATTGCATGGGTTCTTCCACATCCGTAAATTCCATAGATGAGTCTGAGGAAAGTTTGGCATGCTGTTTCAGTACTCGCCACCTAATTCGGATGGACAAAGACATGGCGTCGTCTAAACTGCGAAGAACAGAATACAAGACCAGCAGATCTTTAATTTTGTCCTCTAATCTGACACAAAACTGACTTCGTAATGCAGGATCATTCCACTGAGTCTCAGTCACTCAGCAATGAAACTCTGCGCAAAACTCCTCATTGGAAGACCTCCTCTGATGCAGACCTCTCAGTTCGGCTAGAGACACCCTATCAGAATCGTCATAGAAGAAACATAGAAGATAATGTCTCTATAGGATCCATAAAAAAAACTAAATATCCCACAGGGTAAAAGTATTGCCGGATTATTATGTCACATCTTAACAGTTCAGGTGCCCGAGACATTGTACCAAATGTATGGGAGGGTTGACTGCTATTGCAGACTGTTGAGAGGTAGGTTTGTAAAGGATTGATCCACTTAAACAGTCCACAACTTTGTAAGGTGTGCTGATATATAATATTGAAGAATTTCCAGTACTGTGGCACTACCTTGATTTTTACACAAAGATCGTTATTGCTGTATTATTTTCCTCAAATCTCACCAAATTAAAAAATTACAGTAATTTCTTTACATTACTTACACTGTTACACTTACTGCGCCTGTTTTTTGTTTTTCAGGTCATATCTGAATGATAAGTGGTCCCCGTACTTATTATATAATAGCCAATATGATAACTAGAAAAAGTGCAAATCACCAGCACGGTCTGGGGGAAAACGTGTGTATCTGGGTAAAGAACTGGCTCAGAGATAGAAAGCAGAGGATGTTAATAAATGGATCATACTCTGATTGGGCCACCGTCGCTAGTGGGGTGCCACAGGGCTCAGTGCTAGGCCCCATTCTGTTCAATATATTTATCAACGACCTGATATGGGGGCTGCACAGTAAAATATCAATATTTGCAGATGACACAAAATTATAGGGTACAGAGAAGGGCAACTAAATTAATAAACAAAATGAGAGGACTAGAATACCCAGAGAGGCTATCAAATTTGGGATTATTCACCCTGGACAAAAGATGGTTAAGGGGCGATCAAATAACTATGTATAAATACATGAGAAAAACCTTTGGTCCGGTGTCACCAGTAGAGCAAAATGTGATTGTTCTCAGCAAGAGAAACCAACCTTGTAGATGTGATACTTTTTAATGGCTAACAAAAATACATGCTGTTAATGCAAGCTTTCAAACCTATGCAGGGTTCTTCATCAAGTCAAAAGGAAATGGGTTTGAAGAGGCATGCATATTTATACACACATACTTATGACAAGGCACAGACATGGATGTGATTAATTTGCACTTAAAAGAATACCACAACAGAAATACAAACATAGATTTAAAGGTTTTATGGTCCCTGAATTAGTGTTAGGGAAAACAAAAGATCTCAGCAGCACACCTTCAGCCCAACAGGCTCACAAGTAGGGAGAAGAGGGTGGAATATGGCGTCAAGCCAATGGATGCACGCTCACCTGGGGGATCCGGACTTCAAAGATCCCAATATAGCTCTGCCACAGGGAATTCTGTCTTTCTCTGTTTAATTATATGGCGACGAGACCTCATCCTCGCTATACGTTTCTGTCCTGTTTCTTCAACGTAGAGGGCTCCAACAGGACATTTACTGCACAAGATAAGATACACAGCATTGGACGTGTGAATGTCCCTGGGATCTTATAGTCCTGCTGTGTGTTGGGGATTTGTATCCTATCCGTGGTCAGTGTATGTGAGCAGGTCTTGCAGCTCCTTACATTGCAGGGATAAACAGAGGGTAATGCACTCCTGATTATAAAACTCCTCAGACTTGGAGGTTGCCTGTAACACAGAAGGGGAGGGTCCGGGAATATTGGTTTTGAGACGGTCATCCTTGTGTAAGGTATGATGGAGTCTCTTTGGGGTTTTCCTTAGAACTTCTAGCTGTGAATTGTAGGTCAATTCACAGGAAGCCAATTACCTCAGGTGTGGGAACCCTCACTGAAGGAATCTCAGGATGGGTAGAAGGTGTCCTGTATAGTCACATAGCCCACATCAAAGCATCAGATCATTACCTGGTGGCCACCCTCCTTGAAATCTACTACAAGGCTAAAATGACAAATCCCATTTCAAAATGCAGCACTATCAGGACAAACTGTTAAGCTGCTTGAGCAGAGCATTTCTCCATGGCCACAGGGATGCAACTGCAATGGATCACAGGTCTACGGCATAGGGTGGACAAGTAGGAAGCCACTGCAGCACCACCATCTGTGGCAGGTGAAGTCTAACAGAAGTGTGGCATAGCTTTTTCAGCCCATTGCAGCCTGCACTAAAAGCACAGGGTATGACTCACAGTCACAGGCAGCACTTATCCATGATAGTCCAAGAATATGTCAGCTTCCATGTAGGTACTCAGATATGGTGTTGGCTCCTTTGACTTCTGGGTGTCTAAGCTGGAGGAATAGCCATAGCTTGCACAACATGCTTTAGAGGTACTTGCCTGTCTCGCTGCCAGTGTGTTATCAGAAAGGGTGCTCAGAACACCTGGGGGTGTGATACCTGACAGACGTATTCCACCTGTCCTTGGACAATGTGGATCTCCTAACATTTATAAAAATGAACCAGGCATGGATTTCACCTGACTTCTGCACTCCCATGGCAGATTTCACTGATTTGTCAGCAACACGCTTCCATTGTGTTCTGGAGGCATGATTTATAAATTGGATATCCGCGGATCAGCCAATTCATAAATGCGCCTCCACAATGCGATGGCTGTTGATTGGTTGTTTGAGCTCCGCGGCTCAGCCAACCAATGTAGCGTTGGATGAACCAATGCAATAGCTGTGACTGGTTCATCAAGAGTTGTATTGATTGGCTGAGAAACAATCACAGCCATCGCTTCCTGGAAGTGGGATTTAAGAAACATGTCACCGGGAAGTGATGATGTATGGGTGGCTAGGACTGCAGGAACAGCGCAGACCTACGGAGAGTGGAGTGAGGGACCCAGACCACATCTTCTCTTTAATGTGCTCCTTTTTTTGTAGTGTAGCTAGGGCATATTTTTGGTGTAAGGCTTATATAGAATAAAAAGATCGTGGCAGCATAAAGGTGCAATTCAAAGCGAAGCTTTAATCCTCCCAAGTCAAATGTAATGACTTGGAGGAACAAGATGCAAATTTTTACGCAAACTCTTGCATAAAAATTTGCAACTCTGTAGCTTTTTGCGTCTGCCACACCACTTTTCCGAAAAGTGCGCACCACGTGTAGGGAGGGGATATGGCTGCATTGGTCTGCCAGATTTATCAATTTATGCAAGAAATGTATGCCAGGTCGGACCTGGCGTAGATTTCTGAGAAGATGCACAGAGCTGCCAAGATGTGGTTAATGCATAGAGGCCTGCTACACCTCTTCATGTATTAAGCACACCATCCACTGGTGGAAAGTTATAATAAGGCCGGCACTGGAGATGCTGGGCTTAGTAAATGCCCCCCAACTTGTTAGTCTGCAGCTTTCACCTTTCACATGGGCCAAAATTCAGACACAGGATGCACCCAAATTCGCAGCTTCTAAATTCCACTATAATCTACATGTCTAATTGTGGATTTTGATGTGCAATTGTAGGCAGGTTTCAAGCCATTTTCGATTCCACATCAACATTTGCAGGTAGTCTGTGGATCCTAATGTGGTATTTACCGTGGCATGTGGTGCGTCCTGCATCCTAATTCTATCTGGCCTGTGTGAAAGGTCCCTAAGCAACACGTTCTTGTTGATTTTTATCATGAATTTCTAGGTTTGGTGTTCATTTAGGCAATTTGGCAAAGCAAAACAAAAACCACCTTACACACTCAGCATACTAAGGTTGTAAAGGCCCTTTGTCAGAAATCAGAAAACAGCATTAGTTATTACCTGGGGAGCATTGAGGCTTCTTCTGTACATTCAACTATTAATACAGAATAGTGGACACTTCAGTTCTTAGCTAACTCTTGCTTACTCAAGTTCTGATCTAGAAGATAAACAGTAAAATGCTGAAGTGAACACTCTTCTACGGTGTCAATGACCAGATATCAAAGGCAAAAACTGACAGTAATTATATGACATGGCATTTTATCCATGTTTTACTGGTTTGATTACATAAGCAGGGTTATTTCTAGACACTCACGTCCTGCATGCTTGACTTAAAAACACTTTCATGTGCCAGAAATTATGGAAAAGGACTTTGAAAACTTCATAGATATAAAAAAAAAGTTGCAGGAATTGCTTTCTACAAATCTGCCTTCAAAAAGATTTCCAGATCAAGTTTGTTTGTTTTTAATTATTTCATTGCAGTGGGGGACACAATTTTCATTGACTTAGATCTTACACTTGTTTTTTTTACTAACTTTTGGCTTCTAAATCCAAAAAAGATCTGTTTTTTTTCTATTTCCTCAACTTTTGAATATACTGGATAACCTCAATTTTTCTCAAAAACTATACAAAATTTACATACAATGGAAAATAAAAAAAAACCTCGAATGTAATGTTTATTTAAAGTTATCCAGTCCATACAAAGGATGTATTTGTACGTCAAATTTTGTAGTAACAGTTCAGGTAAAAATTTATGCTTATAGAATTTCTGGGATTGTTCAATCTGTGGACAATCTCACCTGATTCTCTAACAATAGTCGGCCATCATATGTACATCTCATCTACCCTGATACCATCCCTCCATGACCTTCAAATCTTAGTGGAATCATTCACATTATTCATCACTGACCACACCAAGTTTTTCTGGGGAGTTATCAAGAAGATTATGCAGAAAATGCACCTTGTTGCTAATGCTGCACCTAATCATGTTGTAGTTCTCCAAGAGTTTCTGGACAATTTTGGTGTAATTCTTTGCTAGCTTATTTCCAAGAAAGTCCTTGACAATGTCTCTGAATGATAATCAAGCATTCTTTTGGAGTTCTGACATTGTCCCAATGAAATGTTCATCTTTGATGAGTTGCCAAATTTGTGGACCATCAAACACACTGGCTTTATACAATCCCGTGAGTACTCAGATATCTTCTATTCTAAAGAAACATTGGTCCCTTTGGAATTTGACTGCTAACGTAGAGGAGTTTAATAACCCACCCATCATGTCTTATAGATGTGGTCGTAGTCTGCGAGACACATTGGTGCACTCGATGCACAACAAAAAATCGGGTGTAAGACAAACATTGTTAGCGCCATGTCGATGTGGGAACTTCCCATGTCTGGGATGTTCGTGTTGTAATAACATTATAAAGGGAGATACATTTTTTCATTCACAAACAGGGGTTCCGTTTTCCATCAAAGGTCACTATATATGTTCTTCGGCCTATGTAGTCTATCTACTGAGTTGTCCTTGCGGACTACACTATGTTGGTAAGACCACGCTTGAGATTCGCAATAGAATTAATGGACATAAAAGCACTATCCGCACAAAGAATTTGTCATTACCTGTTTCGCGCCACTTCGTGGACAGTGGGCACACTGTTGGTCAACTATGCTTTCGCATGATCGACAGTGTGTCCCCTCTTCCACGTGGTGGCGACTGTGAAAAAATTCTCTTGAGGAAAAAATTACGCTGGATTTATTTATTGGATACCCTAACCTCTAGGGGCCTGAACATTGAATACAATGCCGCACAGTTCTTATAAACACATTGAATCTTACCGTGTCCACCTCTGATTGATTTTTGTTTTTAACTTGATTTTATTGATTTTCAGATTCTGCCCAGGGGTTACTTGGAATTTTTTCTGGAACAGCGTATTGTAACATGTCATCACTTTTGTTTTGTTTCTGACCCGGAATTTTATATGTCTTCCCCCTAATTACATATGTCCCTTAAACATGCTTCATTAATGGTTGCTATAGATCTTTTTAGATATTTGTGTATATCTGTTATATTTTTTGATAATATTCATTTCGAACATTTTACATTGTGGGCATTAAAACTTTGTATGCATAAAACATATGTTTTTGCTACCACTGGATATATGGTATGCAGTTGCAATACCTTGTTTTGTGCTGCTATTTGGATGACTGTATGTTTAAATCGATATGTTTTTCTGTTCCAGATTCTTCATATGTTCTGGTTATGCCGCGATGCGTTATCCATGCACTACTATTTGTTTTCTTCTCCAGCACCCGTTGGGTTAAAGGGGTTGTCCCGCGAAACAAAGTTGGGGTATACACTTCTGTATGGCCATATTAATGCACTTTGTAATGTACATTGTGCATTAATTATGAGCCATACAGAAGTTATTCACTTACCTGCTCCGTTGCTGGCGTCCTCGTCTCCATGGTGCCGTCTAATCTTCAGCGTCTAATCGCCCGATTAGACGCGCTTGCGCAGTCCGGTCTTCTCCCTTCTGAATGGGGCCGCTTGTGCCGGAGAGTGGCTCCTCGTAGCTCCGCCCCGTCACGTGTGCCGATTCCAGCCGGGTAAGTACTATCCGTTTTTTTTTTTTAACCCCTGCATCGGGTTTGTCTCGCGCCGAACGGGGGGGGCTATTGGAAAAAAAAAAAACCCGTTTCGGCGCGGGACAACCCCTTTAATTGTCTTCCTATATCGATGCGTTGCACTGTGAAACGCTCTGTATACAGAGGCACGCATGCGCTGGGTCCGGTGACACGGATACACGTGACCTGGACGCTGCGGTATGACTCGGAGTCACGTGACGTCGGCATCATGATGCAGCTGATCTGGATACCGGCGATAAATGCCGGCTCCAGCATGGCGCACCGTTACATCCCCAGAACACTGCACATCAGGTATCAATTATGTTTGATTATATTTGGGCCCTGATTGGTCATTTGTAACATGTGTATGTATATATTCTCTCACATTGATCATTGTTGGTGTATTTGATAAAGACTGCTTATGTCGAAATGTCATTACATTTGACTTGGGAGGATTAAAGCTTCGCTTTGAATTGCACCTTTATGCTGCCACGATCTTTTTATTCTATATTGGATGAGTAAGGAATCTCTGTGGATCCGATTTCTTTCTGGTGGCGTTTGCATGTTACCTGCCTGCTCTGAACACGGAGGAAAGGCAGTGCTGTCTGCACTTTGTTACTTCCTGCATTTGGTGTAAGGCTTGTATTTCAAGAACCCAAGTAAATCCTGAAAAATCAGAGAAGGGCTTATTTTTGAGGTGGGTTTTATTTTCAGGCAAACACGCTAGTCTACCATCAGCTATACATCCAGTGTCTCATTCAGCTGAAATCCCAGAGCCAGTTTTCATTGAACTGCCCTCTCTTGAATAACATGATTATGGTGAAGAACTAAGTGACAGCAATGATAGGGATTTTGAAATTGAAGATGACTTAGTTCATAAGAAATTTGATCAACCTGAACTGAATGATTTGGCACAAGATTTGGGACAATCAGAAAAGGCTTCAAAGACTCCTAGAGGTAAGACTGCTTGAAAAAGGAGTGGAGGTCCTAATTTCCATCCAGAGAAGTTGCATTTCTGCAATACTTTAGAAGTGATAGTGGCTTTGTGTATTGCCATACCATAATGGTTTAATGGAGGAATTGGGATGATCAATCTATAACTCAACCGAATGGTGACCGTTCATCGATGGCTCAAAGTGGAGCTTAAAGTCTGTCCTCCTCCACAATGGCAATTTATATGGCGCAGTCCCAATTGCCATTCAGTTTCTCTTTGTGAAGAATATGGAGACATAAAGAGAGTCATTGAGTTGTTGCAATGTCACAAACACATTTGGATCATCTGTGTTGACCTTCAAATAGCATGCTTCCTTTTTGGGCACCAAGTATCCCTGTTATCTGTGCATGTGGGACAGCAGAGCTCGTGAGAACCATTGGATGTTAAGGAATTGGCCTCTGAGTTCTGACCTCAAACCTGGTGATCCAAACCTTCTATATGAGCCTCTTGTTGACAGCAAGAACCTTATATTCCCACCTCTGCACATGAAACTGGGTCTCATGAAACAATTCCTTGAAGCTTTGCCTACTGAAGGAGACCATTTCAAATACCTCATTTTGGTATTTCCAAGCCTGTCATTTCAAAAAATAAAAGCCAGTGTGTTTGATGGTCCACAAATTTGGCAACTAGAGATGAGCGAGCACCAAAATGCTCGGGTGCTCGTTACTCGGGACAAAATTTTCTCGATGCTCGAGGGTTCGTTTCGAGTAACGAACCCCATTGAAGTCAATGGGCGACCCGAGCATTTTTGTATATCGCCGATGCTCGCTAAGGTTTTCATTTGTGAAAATCGGGGCAATTCAAGAAAGTGATGGGAATGACACAGCAACGGATAGGGCAGGCGAGGGGCTACATGTTGGGCTGCATCTCAAGTTCACAGGTCCCAGTATTAAGCCACAATAGCGGCAAGAGTGTCCCCCCCCCCCCGCACTGTCAGCATAAAGATCGTTCTCCTCTGCCACAGCTGTAACAGCTGTGGCAGAGAAGAACGATGTTAGCCCATTGAATTCAATGGAGCCGGCAATACAGCAGGTTCCACTGAAAGCAATGGGCTGCCGGCGTGCGCGGGATGAATTGGTGGGAAGGGCTTAAATATAGAAGCCCTTCCCTGCAATTCATCCAGAAATGTGTAAAAATAAAAATATATACCGGCGTATAAGGCGACGGGGCATATAAGACGACCCCCAACTGTCACCTTATACGCCGGGAATACAGCGGAGCAAAGAATAAAATTCATTACTCACATCCCCTGGCGGTCTGCGGCGCTGCTGCAGGATGTCGCTCCCTCCTGGTCCCCGGCAGAGCATTGCTTTCTGGACGCAGGGCTTGAAATCCCCGCCTCCAGAAAACACACGTGCCTTCAGCCAATCACAGCCAATGACAATGATGTCATTGAATGGCTGTGATTGGCTGACGGCGTGTGTTAGCTAATCACAGTAGCTTTCTGGAGGCGGGGATTTCAAGCCCTGCGTCCAGAAAGCAATGCTCTGCCGGGGACCAGGAGGGAGCGACATCCTGCAGCAGCGCTGCAGACCGCCAGGGGATGTGAGTAATGAATTTTATTCTTTGCTCCGCTGTATTCCCGGCGTATAAGGTGACAGTTGGGGGGTCGTCTTATACGTCGGTATATACGGTATATATTTTTATTGTAACACATTTCTGGATGAATTGCAGGGAAGGGCTTATATATTTAACCCCTTCCCGACAATTCATCCCGCGATCGCCGGCAGCCCATTGCGTTCAGTGAAACCTGCTGTATTGCCGGCTCCATTGAATTCAATGGGCAAACATCGTTCTTCTCTGCTGCTGCCGCCGGCCCCATTGAGCGCATATAGAGAAGAGAACAGGTGCACATAGGTGCGATCTGCAATTTCTATGGCCTAAGAAGGACCGTTGGGTTCTTGAAGCCTAAAATCACTCCTAATGCTCTCCCTATAGCAGCTCCGGCATCAGCAGCACTGTCCCTGATCTCTGTCAGAATGCATCTGTGGCGAGCCGCGGGAGGGGCCGATTTATATACTCGGGTGACACCTGATCTCGCCAGCCACTCACTGCAGGGGGGTGGTATAGGGCTTGAACGTCGCAGGGGGAAGTTGTAATGCCTCCCCTGTCTTTCTATTGGCCAGAAAAGCACGCAAATTTCTCAGGGAAGAAAATGAAAGTGACTCGAACATCGCGTGGTGCTCGTCTCGAGTAACGAGCATCTCGAACACCCTAATACTCGGACGAGCATGCTCGCTCATCTCTATTGGCAACTCATCAAAGATGAACATTTCATTGGGACAATGTCAGAACTCCAAAAGAATGCTTGCTTATCATTCAGAGACATTGTCAAGGACTTTCTTGGAAATAAGCTAGCAAAGAATTACACCAAAATTGTCCAGAAACTCTTGGAGAACTACAACATGCTTAGGTGCAGCATGAGCAACAAGGTGCATTTTCTGCATAATCTTCTTGATAACTCCCCGGAAAAACTTGGTGTGGTCAGTGATGAATAATGTAAATGATTCCACTAAGATTTGAAGGTCATGGAGGGATGGTATCAGGGTAGATGAGATGTACATATGATGGCCGACTATTGTTAGAGAATCAGGTGAGATTGTCCACAGATTGAACACTCCCAGAAATTCTATAAGCATAAATGTTTACCTGAACTGTTACTACAAAATTTGATGTACAAATACATCCTTTGTATGGACTGGATAACTTTAAATAAACATTACATTGAGGTTTTTTTTATTTTCCATTGTATGTAAATTTTGTATAGTTTTTGAGAAAAATGGAGGCTATCCAGTATATTCAAAAGTTGAGGAGATAGAAAAAAAACAGATCTTTTTTGGATTTAGGCCTCATGTCCACGGGCAAAATATGATTTAAGATCCGCAGCGGATCTCCCGCATGCGGATCCGCATCCCATAGGGATGCATTGACCACCCGCGGGTAGATAAATACCCGCGGATGATCAATAAATGGCATTTAAAAAAAAATGGAGCATGAAAAAATCTGGACCATGCTCCATTTTCGTGCGGGTCTCCCGCGGGGACGGCTCCCGCGGGCTTCTATTGAAGCCTATGGAAGCCGTCCGGATCCGCGGGAGACCTAAAATAGGAATTTAAAAGTATTTGCCCATCCGGAGCGGACCGGGAAGGTCTTCTCTTCCTCACGGCCGCATCTCCCTTGCTTCGGCTCGGCGGATGTGCCAGGCGCATGCGCGCGGCACGTCGATGACGTGCCGGCGACGTGCCGGCGACATGCCGTCGGTGTGAGGAATTCATCCGCCGGCCGAAAAAGAAGATCCGGCCGTGAGGAAGAGCAGAGCTTCGCCGCCCGCTACGGATAGGTAAATTCTTATAAATTCTTATTTTCAGCGCTCATGTCCGTGGGGCAGGAGGGACCCGCTGCAGATTCTCCATGGAGAATCTGCAGCGGATCTGATTTTCCCCGTGGACATGAGGCCTTAGAAGCCAAAAGTTAGTAAAAAAAAAACAAGTGTAAGATCTAAGTCAATGAAAATTGTGCCCCCCACTGCAATGAAATAATTAAAAACAAACTTGATCTGGAAATCTTTTTGAAGGCAGATTTGTAGAAAGTAGGGATGAGCGAGCGTACTCGGAAAAGCACTACTCGCTCGAGTAATTTGCTTTATCCGAGTATCGCTGTGCTCGTCCCTGAAGATTCGGGTGCCGGCACGGAGCGGGGAGCTGCAGGGGAGAGCGGGAAGGAATGGAGGGGAGATCTTACTCTCCCTCTCTCCCGCCCGCTCTCCCCTGCTCCCCGCTGCGACTCACCTGTCAGCCACAGCGGCACCCGAATCTTCAGGGACGAGCACAGCGATACTCGGATAAAGCAAATTACTCGAGCGAGTAGTGCTTTTCCGAGTACGCTCGCTCATCTCTAGTAGAAAGCAATTCCTGCAACTTTTTTATATCTATGAAGTTTTCAAAGTCCTTTGCAGGACGCACCCCATGCCACGGTAAATACCACATTAGGATCCACAGACTACCTGCAAATGTTGATGTGGAATCAAAAATGGCTTGAAACCTGCCTACAATTGCGCAACAAAATCCACAATTAGACATGTAGATTATAGCGTGGAATTTAGAAGCTGCGAATTTGGGTGCATCCTGTGTCCAAATTTTGGCCCATGTGAAAGGTGAAAGCTGCAGACTAACAAGTTGGGGGACATTTACTAAGGCCGCCTGCAGACGAGCGGGTCGGATCCGGCAGCGAGAAATCTCGCCGCGCGATCCGACCCCAGAGCCTGCAGGGACGAGCGCGTACTCACCCGCGCCTGGCGGCCCCGGCTCTTTGATGTGCCGGCTGCCGCGCAGCCGGCGCATGCGCAGACCGGAGCCGGCGGCCAGGTGAGTGCGTGCCCCGCACAAAATTAGAACATGCCGCGGTTTGTTTGCCGCGCGAGATTTCGCGCGGCCAAACCGCAGCCGTCTGCATAGGAGTGCGTATTGTAATGCACTCCTATGCAGACTTTCAGCGGCGGAAATCCCGCGGGAAATCCCGCGGCGGGATTTCCGCTCGTCTGCAGGCGGCCTAAGCCCAGCATCTCCAGTGCCGGCCTTATTATAACTTTCCACCAGTGGATGGTGTGCTTAATACATGAAGAGGTGTAGCAGGCCTCTATGCATTAACCACATCTTGGCAGCTCTGTGCATCTTCTCAGAAATCTACGCCAGGTCCGACCTGGCATACATTTCTTGCATAAATTGATAAATCTGGCAGACCAATGCAGCCACATCCCCTCCCTACACGTGGTGCGCACTTTTCGGAAAAGTGGTGTGGCAGACGCAAAAAGCTACAGAGTTGCACATTTTTATGCAAGAGTTTGCGTAAAAAGTTCCATCTTGTTACTCCAGAAACTGCTATAACATGATTTATAAATGTCCCTTGAAGTCTTGTAGAAGTGCTGTAGAGTAGAGAACAGAAGGGCTAATCTCCTGCTAATCCATGTCATTTTTTGCTGGTGACTCACTGAGGGTAAGGGGGGGGGGGGGGGGGGGGGGTAAGACAGGGTCAGAGGGAGGGGCTGCTGCTCCAGCGAATGGTCTTACAGCAAGGAGAAGGAATATAACTCAGCTTCTCAGACACAAGATTTCTTTATATATTTTTGAGTTATAATTAAGGTATAAAACAGAATAGGATCAAAGGGGAGAAGGAGATTTAGGGAGGAAAAAGGATAAATCTTTTGTGTATATTTTTTGTGCTTAGGGTTATTTTAACCCTTTATGGACCACCAATTTTTTGTTTTCTGTTCTTGTATTGTTCATCCCTGCATACCAAGAACCATAACTTTTTATTTTACCACCAACACAGTTGTGTGAGGGCTTCGTTTTTATGGAATGAGTTGTATTTGATCACGGTAACATACAATGTACTGAAAAACGTATTCTGTTTTAGTACTTCAAAAAATATAGAAAAAAACTTTTTTTTTTTAAACGCTTTTGTTTGAGACACTTAACATCTATTTTTCAATTGATAGGGTTTTGTAAGGGCTTGTTTTTATAGGTTGAGTTGCAGTTTTCATTAGTACCATTTTTGGACTTTTTAATCACCTCTTATTTAATTATTTTTGGGAGAACGAGGGAATAAAAAACATTATTCTAACGCTGTGTAATGATTTTTTATGGCCTCACCATGCAGGAGAAATAAGAGACATTTTAATAGTTTGGACTTTTATGACAGGGCTTAACAAGCTAGAATCACTGGCAGACCTGGGAACCATCACTTGGCCCCAGGTTGCAATGGCCACCTATTGACATCCAGCAATCGTGTTGCAGGGAACAATGGGGTGACAGACCCCCCCAAGTAATGCCTTATATGTAGCTGTCAACATTGACCATGACATCCAACTAGTGTGGCAAACTGGAGGTTACTCGCTCTATGGGATCGCCATCTTCTCCGTTGAAGAGGGTTGGCACCACACGCAAAAAGGCTTAGGACCACCGAATTACTTAAAATTCTGACTTTTAACCAGTTTTATTTCACACACAGCAAACACGTTCTGGAACATCATATGATTTCAGGGTTTCGAACCTGCAAGGTTCCCCACCTAGGGTATCTAGTGATCATCTTCCTCTGTTCACCGGCGTCAGATCTCACTCCAGCTTTCAGCCAACTTTCCCCTTTGCAGGAGTGTGTCTGGAGGTTTTGTCTCCTCTGTCCCAGCTGATTAGCACACAGAAGACCTGCTTTCACGCCCTCTGTATGCCCCTCTGTGAACTACGTTGCCACGCTAGTTAAGTAGGTAGCTCCTGAGTTAGCTCATTTAATGCCCATTATGAGCAGGTGTCAGTTATTGAAAACTGGGCATGCAAGGGGATCGACTCCTGATCCCACTCCATATTCCCTGAGGCAACCAGTAATGGATACTTCCTTCATTAGTCATTAATGGGTTAAAGGGTTTTTTCAGGCAAATACCATTGATGACCTATCCTCGGGATAGGTCTTTAATAGTTGATTGGTTGGTGTCCACCGCTCGTGACCCAGTCTGATCAGCTGATTGGGTGCTCACTGTCAACATCACAACAGACAGGAGTATGGAGTAGAATCAGTTAGCTGAGACTCCTGACCCTGCAATTACAAGCACTGGCCACTACACAGCCAATTGTCCAGGATCCCTAGCGATGGACCCAAGCTTTTCTGATGTCAGAAGAGTTCCTGTGCAAGTGATGAGAGTGCGACAGTGTTACTGGAATTACTCACCATCTTCTCTGAGAAACAGAGCAAACATTACAGCTTCAAACAATATTTTCTGTGAGTCGATCCCCTTAAAGGGGTTGTCATGTGCCGAAACGGGTTTTTTTTTTTTCAACCCCCCCCCCCCCATTCGGCGCGAGACAACCCCGATGCAGGGACTTAAAAAAAAAAACGCACAGCGCTTACCTGAATCCCCGCGCTCCGGTGACTTCTTACTTACCTTGTGAAGATGGCCGCCGGGATCTTCTCCCTCGGTGGACCGCAGGGCTTCTGTGCGGTCCATTGCCGATTCCAGCCTCCTGATTGGCTGGAATCGGCACGTGACGGGGCGGAGCTACACGGAGCCGGCATCCTGCACGAGCGGCCCCATTGAGAAAACAAGAAGACCCGGACTGCGCAAGCGCGGCTAATTTGGCCATTAGACGCCGAAAATTAGTCGGCTCCATGGAGACGAGGACACCAGCAGCAGAGCAGGTAAGTGAAAAACTTCTTATAACTTCTGTATGGCTCATAATTAATGCACAATGTACATTACAAAGTGCATTAATATGGCCATACAGAAGTGTATAGACCCACTTGCTGCCGTGGGACAACCCCTTTAAGTGATATTGTATAAGCTGTCCTATCTTGAACTCTATAATAATACTAGCTTTTGACACAGTGAACACGATGTTAAACGGGCGCTTTTATTCTCTAAGTAGGATTACATCTACGAGACTCAGCAAACTTTTATTGTAGTAGAATCTGTGCCCTTATCTGGTATAGATCAGAAAGGTGAATATATTCTTATTACAGATAAGACGTGGCACATCATTAGGACTTCTGGACTCTTCTTACATCTGAAAACAACAATAGCTGCTTAGAAAAAGACTCAAAGATTACAATTAGTTTCTAAACCCTTCAATGCCAAGTATAGAACCTCAACCAAGTAACCCCCAAGCTACATTACATCACAATTGTAAGCTAACGTGCTCAGCTGTCAGTGGACACATGTCGCAATCATCAACGTGACAAGTGCGTTGTGAGAATTCAATTTGCATCATTGTATGTAGTACATTGCTGTTAACCCCTTAGTAGCCACTCTATGATTCTATGAAGCCTGTTTGCGCATTAATGACCAACTAATGTTTCAGTTTTTTTTCATCCTCGCATTCCAGGAGCCATAACTTTTTACGTTTTTTGTCAATATAGCCATAGGAGGGCTTTTTTTTGTAGGACAAGTTGTATTTTTAATACTTTTTAATTGTTGTGTAACTTTTTTCTTAGTGGGATTGGGAAGATTTGTTCTGCTATTTTTGTTTTAGATTTCATTTTTTCAATGTACGAAATAACTAATGTGCTAACTTTATTGTCCAGGTCCGCACGATTCAGGCGACACTAAGTTTAGACAGTTTTTTAATGTTTTGCTACTTTTGTACACAAAAAACACATTTTTTTTTTAAAGATTTGTTTCGTGTTGCTGCCGTCCAAGAGCCATAGCACTTTTATTTTTCCATTGATGGAGCTTTGTGAGGGCTTGTTTTTTGTGGGTTGAACTCTAGTCTTCATTTATCCGATGCTTGGGAACATATTTCCAGAGGCACGATTAACAAAATTTGTAATTCTGGCATGTTTTTTTTATTTTACCGTACAGTACAAATAATATGTTACATTAATTCTGCAGGTCAGTGTGATTACAATAATACCAGATTTATGTAGTTTTTTCTTGGAATGTTTTTACACTTTAAAACAAGCAATTATTTTTTGTTTATCGCTGCATTCATGGTGTTATGTGAGTGTTTTTTCTTTTTGCAGGATGGGTTGTACATTTTAATGTCACCATTTGCTGATGTTTTGATTGCTTTCCATTTAGTTTTTTGTAAGATGAGACAAGGAAAATGAACTATTTTCGCCATCAATTTCTTTTCATTGCATGCACTCTGTGAGTTAAAGGGGTTGTCCCGCGCCGAAATGGGTTTTTTTTTTTTTCAACAGCCCCCCCGTTCGGCGCGAGACAACCCCGATGCAGGGGTTAAACAAGAACACCGGACAGCACTTACCTGAATCCCCGCGCTCCGGTGACTTCTTACTTACCTGCTGAAGATGGCCGCCGGGATCTTCTCCCTCGGTGGACCGCAGGGCTTCTGTGCGGTCCATTGCCGATTCCAGCCTCCTGATTGGCTGGAATCGGCACGTGACGGGGCGGAGCTACACGGAGCCGCTCTCCGGCACGAGCGGCCCCATTGAGAGAAGAAGAAGACCGGACTGCGCAAGCGCGTCTAATCCGGCGATTAGACGCTGAAAATTAGACGGCTCCATGGAAACGAGGACGCTAGCAACGGAGCAGGTAAGTGAATAACTTCTGTATGGCTCATAATTAATGCACAATGTACATTACAAAGTGCATTAATATGGCCATACAGAAGTGTATACCCCACTTGCTGCCGCGGGACAACCCCTTTAAGTACTGTACTAACTGGGTTATTACAAACACAACAATACCACATTGTGATTTTTTTTTATTTTTAAAACATAGAAAGCTTTCCCTGCCTTCTGGACAGCTCCCCTCCTGAACCTTAGCATTGTTGCTGTGCTCCTGGTCCAATTCCTGTTTTGGGTCCAGCCTGTTTGCTAATTGGACATACTATAAAAGCCTGGCCCTTCCTCCAGTTCATAGGCACCTTAAGGCCTCTACAAATCTGAAAAGGTGCCTATAAAATGTCACAAAAGAGAAGCCTCAAAATATACAAGGTTCTCCATCAATTCTGAGGCCTGTGCTTGAGTCATATTGCAAACTAGGGCCACATGTGGTATTTGTCTGAAAACTGCAGATTCAGTGTAATAAATATTAGTTTTATTTATCGGCTCATACCTCCTGTGTTACAAAAAAAAAAATATTAAGTATGCAGTTCCATCTCAGGGCTCCTACACACTGGCGATCGCGATTTTGCTGTGAGAAGATTGCATCTTTGTTCCCGCGATTTTTGAGCGTCACTGCTTTTTCTCGCAAAAACATTGCTGCTCATTGCGATTTTGCCACAATTTTCATCTAATGTTCAGAGGCTCCTTTTGTGCAGTGACCTCTTCTTCCGCTTGTGTATAGCTTGTTGACCACTAGACGACTCTAAGATGCAGAGAAGGAATTTCACCCCGTTACCAGAGGCTGAGAGGTGCGCATTATTGGGATGTGAGAAGTTGGATGGTTGTATCTATGAATTGTCCCCCACTGGACGTTCTGACCAGACTGTTAGGAGGTGTTGAGACCAGTGCATGTATGAGGGGATGCACACAAGGCGACTGGACTCTGGACGCCCCCTACAGACCACCAGTAGAGAGGACTGTCTGGCCAGACTGTTAGGGGGTGTTGGGACCAGTGGATGTGTGAGGGCACACAAGGCGACTGGGCTCAGGATGCCCCCTACAGACCACCATTAGAGAGGACTGTCTGACCAGACTGTTAGGAGGTGTTGGGACCAGTGGATGTGTGAGGGCACACTAGGTGACTGGGCTTAAGACGCCCCTTACAGGCCACCAATAGAGAGGAGCATCTGACTAGACTGTTACAAGGTGTTGGGACCAGTGGATGGGGGCACACAAGACGACCAGGCTCAGGACACCCCTTATAGACCACCAGTAGAGAGGAGCGCCTGACCAGACTGTTAGGAGGTGTTGGGACCAGTGGATGAGTGAGGGCACGCAAGGTGGTACAACAGGGTACTAGAGCTTCCATGCCTGTATCACATCTTGTCTCCAAGCTAGAGGCGGTACAACATGGCACTGGAGCCTCCATGGCCGTATCACATCTTGTCTTCAAGCTAGAGGCGGTACAACAGGGTACTAGAGTTTCCATGCCTGCCTGTATCACATCTTATATCCAAGCTAGAGGCAGTACAATAGGGTACTAGACCCTCTATGCCCGCCCGTATCACATCTTGCATCCATGCTAGAAGCAGTACAAAAGGGTACTAGAGCCTCGATGCCTACCAGTATCACACCTTGCATCCAAGCTAGAGGAGCTCATGTAAATCTATGTATTTATTTACATGGCCATACTTTTCATGACTATTTTTTACAAATGCGCCATACACTACTTTTGCGTGAAAAATATGCTCAACATAGACAATACAGATTACATATTACAGTCTATAGGGTTTATACGAGTAGTGCCAAAAGACCTGATAGACTTCCGTTAAATGCACATTGGGGCTGTGGGTTGCTCAGGAGGTACAGCATGAGCTGTGTATGGCGCAGGTACAAGAGCCTGCAGCAAGTAGGGAAACATGTGTCCCCTGGAAATCCAGTGGCTCCTTATGGGTCTTGTATTTTTTCTAGGCAACCAAATTCTATTAATGAACGAAACCCAGAGCACACATTATGCACAAGTCTATAGGTAGATTTAGGGGGTTTGGGCAATGTATTTTTTATTTTCTTAATCAGCTGTTATCTGTTGGATGTATCCAGCAGATAACGGCTGCTTATACTTACCTTCTTTGTTCCTGGCTCCTCTTCAGCTCCCAACAGCTGCTGCACAACTGACTCCGTCCAGAATCAAAGTGCTGGAGATAAAGACAAGCCTGCAAGTAAAGGCCCATTTACACGGAGCGAAGATCGCTCAAACGACAGTATCAGTGACAGCTTTGAGCGATCATTTTGCATAAACTATTAAGTAGCTACTCAGCTACTTCAGAGCAATTAAGTGTGCAAATGAAGCCTTAGCTGAAAGCAGCTAATAGCCGGAGGGCTCTTATCTGCTTTCAGTTCCTTTGTTCTCCAGCGGAAAACAATGCTATCAGCACTACCCATGGAGAACTGCTGATAAGGCTGAATGATGATTTTTAGGTTGGACTGAATTTAATGATCAGTTAGCAGTGCATGAAAAGTGCACGATGGCTGTGCGTTTAGACGCAACGATTATTGCTCAAACTATCGCTTTTTAGCGATTTTTGAGTGATCTTCGCTCCGTGTAAATGGGCCTTAAGGAGGGTACGTATATAAGTCTAGTCTAAGTTCTACATCATTTTTGTTATTATTGCAAGGGATCTGAATTTATGGGTCTACATTAATCTTGGCGTCTGATGTCAGAATTCTTTTTGTGTTGCTATAAAAGCTGGTTATGCATCTAGACTGAAGGGCCAAAAATGTCATAAGAATAAGTTCTGTGTTCATCTAGAGAAGTCATTGTGATGGTCAGGGCTGGATGGAGAATTAAAGGATTGAAAAAGTCTACAATTGGAGTCAATGTCACCTGTAAGTGGATTTATATAGGACCTGTTCTCTCTCCTGACTGGTCTATTATAGTAAATCCTTGTATTAACTAAGAGATATCAATTTTGAAACATCTTTACTTAGAGTCCTGTGTTGTTGTGTTTTTTTTTTTCTTCCTGGAAATGTATGAATGAGGCCTGACCTACAAGGAGACCTTGTTATGCAACTAACTGATTTTAATTATGAAGCTACAGCTGCAGTACACCATAGTACGTTTAGCTGCATGAAATCTTGTGGACTGCAGGTAGCACTACAAAGCTTTCTGTGTAGTTGAGGCCTAATTGACAACCGGGTGTTACCATCCCTCTTATGAATAGGATGTGCCCCAACACACTCTGATACTGTCAGCGATGATTGAGTACTGTCAGTATGGAGGAACTTGAGTTCTAAAAAAAGGATTCTCCAGAATTATTTTAAATCATCTTAAGGTAAATACAAGACATGTCAGGAGTGATGATACTGGAAGTCCTCTATAATATTAATAATCTTTATCTCTTACTTTGTCACTTTTCAACTTACTGTAATATCACAGAAACATAAACGTACTTTTTTCCTATCCTAGTTGACCCTTTCAAGTACTAAATCTAGTCATACAGAGTATCTAGGTCTGCAGAGCTGACAGATCCTCTTTGATTGTATTGGTGCGACTAAATAGAGCAAAATTCATGACACTGTATGCCACTCTTTTCCCGCAATGGAGGAGGGGGTGCGATAATGTATGCGGGCTGGTGGGATTTCTAAATTTCAATGCCAGGTCTGTTTTATAGTCCCAGTCCAGCCCTGCATCACTTCTGCAGCCTTCACCCTGGATGTGAGCTGAGCCTGTTTTCACCTGCCTGCCCCTCCTGGATATGAGTGACATACAGTCGCTCATACAGACCAGCTGCCGCCCGCATTACCTACATTCACTATTCCCCGGGACAGCCATGCTGAAATTAAGCCTTGGACTGGTTGGCTGAGCCAATCAGTGCCAGGCTTGTTCTAGCTTTACCTCAATTTCACAGCATTGGAAAAGCAAGGCACTGCTGTTTGACGTATCTCGCGAAGGAGGATCAGGACTGGGGCGTTGCTGCCTGTGAGGACCTTGTGGATCGCTGACCCAGAGAGTGGAGGCAATTGTTGGCATATTATCATTCATAATAATCAGAGAGTAGTTGGTCACTACTGAGGCTACTAATAGGGGTCACGATTACTGCTGGGGCCACTATTGTAGTGGCCTGGAGGTGGGATGTCTTTAGGGTAGATGTATGTCTGTCTCGAGTGATGATACGGTCTCGCGGGAACTGTTGTGTGCATGTATGTCTTATGTGAGTGCTAATCAACTGTCTTATCGCCCTTCCCACCTTAACCTGTGAGTATTGTTTAGTCTTGCGAGGAGGGAGTGCAGCAACCAAGGACCTGACCTTCAGCTGAGAGGATGGCGGGGTATGCTTTGGCAGGTGCTTCACAGTGGCTGTACCGTCTCCCTCATTCCAAGATGGCCAAAGGGTAGCCCAGCTGCATGCTGGGGGAGACTTAAAGGGAAATTACCTGGTTATCTCAATGGTCTTCTAATTTGTCATTGTGATGCCAGTGCCCCTGAATAAGTGACGAATTCACTCACCCAGAATAAAGTGTAGTCCACAACAAAATACTTTTTAGAAACCGGGAGCACACGGTTCTCTTTTACTCACGATTCACATGGAAATTTTCAAGTACAAACAGTTCACTCAAGCTTGGCAAAATGCAGCATTCAGTGCTTCAGAATAAAGTTTTGCGCATTTGCAGTTTTTTTCTCAAGGCACACACATTCTCAGCCACAGTTATCTGATGGACACTCCTCTTGAGGCAGACTCACTTAAAGGGGTTGTCCCGCGAAACAAAGTTGGGGTATACACTTCTGTATGGCCATATTAATGCACTTTGTAATGTACATTGTGCATTAATTATGAGCCATACAGAAGTTATTCACTTACCTGTTCCGTTGCTGGCGTCCCCGTCTCCATGGTGCTGTCTAATCTTCAGCGTCTAATCGCCCGATTAGACGCGCTTGCGCAGTCCAGTCTTCTCCCTTCTGAATGGGGCCGCTCGTGCCAGAGAGCGGCTCCTCGTAGCTCCGCCCCGTCATGTGTGCCAATTCCAGCCAATCAGGAGGCTGGAATCGGCAATGGACCGCACAGAAGACCTGCGGTCCACCGAGGGTGAAGATCCCGGCGGCCATCTTCACAAGGTAAGTAAGAAGTCACCGGAGCGCGGGAATTCGGGTAAGCACTACCCGTTTTTTTTTTTTTTTATCCCTGCATCGGGTTTGTCTCGCGCCGAACGGGGGGGCTGTTGAAAAAAAACAAAACCCGTTTCGGCGCGGGACAACCCCTTTAAACAACACGCTTCTTTCATACATGTTCCTTCTTATGATAACTTCAGACAGTTTTCTTACTGTTCTCTTCATGCTGCAGTTCAGCGTGGGAGTGGGTGGTATTACATTCTCACTCCAGCTCCTTTTCTGCATGACTGACATTTCTATCCCGAAAAGAGATGCACATCCCATGAGGGGAGACTTAGCCCAGGCTCGGCCCCAGTGGAAGAGCGAGTGGCCAGGCCGCTTCAAAACCGCCACGGGTTTGGAAGCAGCGGTTCTCCAAGCGGTAATCTCGCGGTTTTTCGCTGCGGCCAAACCACAGGATTTCCGTCGGGAATCCACCCAGTGAGAACCTAGCCTAAGACACACAGTACACATAACTAGACTAGAATGATACAGTTTCCAGACACCAGACATTAAAGGGGTTGTCTCGCGCCGAAACATTTTTTTGTTTTTTTTCCATAGGCCCCCCGTTCGGCGCAGGACAAACCCAAGGGATGTGTTAAAAAAAAAATATATATATATTACTTACCCGAATCCCCGCTCTGCGACTTCTTCTTTCTTCCTACTTCTTCCTTCACCAAGATGGCCGCCGGGATCTTCACCCACGATGCACCGCGGGTCTTCTCCCATGGTGCACCGTGGGCTCTGTGCGGTCCATTGCCGATTCCAGCCTCCTGATTGGCTGGAATCGGCACACATGACAGGGCGGAGCTACGATGACCAGCTCTCCGGCACGAGCGGCCCCATTCACCAGGCAGAAGACCGCACAGCGCAAGCGCATCTAAAAACGCCAGAAGAAAGCGAAATTAGACGGATCCATGGCGACGGGGACGCTAGCAGCGGAGCAGGTAAGTGAATAACTTCTGTATGGCTCATATTTAATGCACGATGTACATTACAAAGTGCATTAATATGGCCATACAGAAGTGTATGACCCCACTTGCTGCCGCGAGACAACCCCTTTAACTCATTCATGCACTGTTTTGGGTTAAGACAGATAACACTGTACCATGCAACGCTCCTAACAGTGACACGAGGCACACATAAGATGGAGGGACCCGTAAGCTCTGGGACACTACAGGAGTAGGTGGGAGGAGGCGGAGTTAAAGGGGGAGAGAGAGAGAGTGCCAAGATGTAGTTGGTGGAGGAGAACTTCTCAGCTTATGTTTCTGCCCCCGCAGAGCCGTGGATTTGTTTCACACTCCGTGAGATATACTAAGGACTGGACTAATACTAAAAAGCAATAACTTTTAATAGTGCCAGCTGAGAAATGTAGCTGAACACCGAGGGAAAGAGACAGGAGTGGTGAGAAGATTCCATCAGGAGAGTACCCGCAGAGATTGTCAAATCAGATAACTTGGACTGAAGATACCTAGTAATGGGAAGGAAACGTGCCTCCTAGAAGGACGGGAGAAAGTGTGTGTAACAGATAAGAAAGAAGCCTGCTAGAAGTGTTGTGTCTAAACTGTCATCTTGCTGTATTCTTGGAAAATCGAGGTTGGATTCCGTGAATAAAGGAACCCGTGTATCTCCAGTTTTGAAAGTTAACTTTGTGTGTGGATTCTATTATTTGCCAACAAATAACTATCTATGGGAAAAGAGGTACTGGCATCACATGACAACACCGTGGAGATTTATTGCCACCATCTACATTTTGCCTGTTTTATTTTAGCACATGCGCATAACTGAGCTAGGCCAGGGGGAGATAATAGTGCCACCATTGCCAGGGAGAGATCATAGAGCCACCCATGACAATCATCAGTAGAACATCCCTGTGGTCTCCTCTGCACCGGCAGACCTCAAGCTCGGACCCCGCAATATTACTACTTGAGCCATGATGGGGGTCACTATTACTACCAGGGCTACTAATGGGAGTCATTAAATGAAATGTTTTTGGTCCAGGGATTATTCTGATTGCAATATTAGAGTTGGAAAGCAGTTATTTTTACCCTTAAATGAGGAAAATTGGCTCCTACCTCACAGTTTCCCCCCCCCCTTCCTCTGGACCAACATTGGGGGATAATAGAATGAACTAGATGGATGTGTCTTATTTTAACCTTACATACCATTTTACTATGTTATTACTACTGGGGCCACCATGAGGGACACTATTACTCCGGGGGCTACTAATGAGGGTCACTATAACTACTGGGGCTACTAACAGGGGTCACTATTACTACTGGGGCTACTAACGGGGGGCCACTATTACTTCTGGGGCTACTAATGGGGGCATTGTTACTACTGGGGCTACTAACTGGGGTCACTATTACTACTGGGGCTACTAACAGGGGTCATTATTACTACTGGGGCTACTAATCGGGGGCACTTACTACTGGGGCCACCATGAGGGACACTATTACTACTATTACTACTAATGGGAGTCATTATATAACGTGTTGTTGATGTGGAGATTATTCTGATTGCCATATTGGAGTTGTAAAGGAGTTTCTTTCCCTTAAAGGAGATGTCCCGCGCCGAAACGGGTTTTTTTTTTTTTAAACCCCCCCCCCGTTCGGCGCGAGACAACCCCGATGCAGGGGTTAAAAAAACCACCCGCACAGCGCTTACCTGAATCCCGGCGGTCCGGTGACTTCAATACTTACCGCTGAAGATGGCCGCCGGGATCCTCCGTCTTCGTGGACCGCAGCTCTTCTGTGCGGTCCACTGCCGATTCCAGCCTCCTGATTGGCTGGAATCGGCACGTGACGGGGCGGAGCTACACGGAGCCGCTCTCTGGCACGAGCGGCTCCATAGAAGACTGCTGAAGACCCGGACTGCGCAAGCGCGGCTAATTTGGCCATCGGAGGCCAAAAATTAGTCGGCTCCATGGGAACGAGGACGCTAGCAACGGAGCAGGTAAGTAAAAAACTTTTTATAACTTCTGTATGGCTCATAATTAATGCACAATGTACATTACAAAGTGCATTATTATGGCCATACAGAAGTGTATAGACCCACTTGCTGCCGCGGGACAACCCCTTTAAATGAGGAAAATTGGCTTCTACCTCACAGTTTTTTTTCCTTCTTCTGGATCAACATTGGGGGATAATAGGATGATCTAGATGGACGTGTTTTATTTTAACCTACTATTTTATTATGCTATTACTACTGGGGCTGCTAATGGGAGTTTACTATTACTACTGGGGCTCCTAATGTGGTCACTATTACTATTTGGGTCCTTAAGATGGCCACTAATGGGGACACTATTATTAAATCACTGGTTCAAATATGTATTTGGTAGCTTGCGTATTGGTGATTTCAAGGTCTGTAAAATGATTTTTTTTACTGCTACAATTCCATTTCATACTTCAACTTCAGGCAGCATGAAAGCTTGGGGGCACCCCTGCCTATATAGCAATTGTTATCTGGAAAAGAAATGGCCTCCATACTCTATGGCTAGAGTTTGCAGAGGGCAATTAAATACTGTAAATGAGACACAAAGGGGTTTTGATACTTCCTGTGGCGTATGTACATGGTTGTGGAAAGCTGCAGGGGATGTTGAAGGAACACTAATATATAGTGATGCCTTTCCCTTGTCCTGTTACCTCTAACATTATGGCATAAATATTTTTCTTGCCTTACCATAGGAATGGACACTGACAGAAGAGTCCCTATGTGAAATCTTTTGCTCTCCAACTGCTAATTTATTAGAGGATGCTACTAGTAAGTCCATCATGGCTCTCCAGAAAGTACCTCACCAGACTCCCCATCCACTGGTCAATAGGTGCTTATATGGGGCTCATTAGCATAGCTCCCATGTTCAGTCTCATAGCCAATCGGGAGTGCTTTTATTAGTAGCACCCAGCACCCTTTTCTGCAGGGTGCATATCCACAGGTTGTACATATGCTGTCTGCCCCTCGCTTATGATTGCTTTGCTTTGAATGTTTTTATAATCATGTCCCATCTAATTAATTTTAAAATATTTTCCACATCTGCTTCTCGGCTACTTTAGAAATATTCAGTCTCCCATGTTCAGTCTCATAGCCAATCGGGAGTGCTTTTATTAGTAGCACCCAGCACCCTTTTCTGCAGGGTGCATATCCACAGGTTGTGCATATGCTGTCTGCCCCTCGCTTATGATTGCTTTGCTTTGAATGTTTTTATAATCATGTCCCATCTAATTAATTTTAAAATATTTTCCACATCTGCTTCTCGGCTACTTTAGAAATATTCCTATGATTACTGCCAACAACATCACTAAATATATATCATCTGACATCACTGTCATTATTCAGCAGACACAATGATAGAAAGTACTTATGCAATGACATACAGTAAATTGACTTCATTATTTTTAGCTCTTGAGTACAGATGAGGAAAAAATAACCTCAATCATATGACTGTGAAGAAGGAAGAAAGTTACAAGTCAGGCATGTTTACCCCCGGCAGTATTGTACACTGGTATGTACTACCTTAATCCAAACACTTATTCTGCTGGTTAAGAGACCTGCAGAGCACAGACCAGGGTATTTAACATCTTGTAATTGCTCCCAGAAACCATGCTCTGCATATGTTGGTATTTTAAATCAAATTTGTGAAAAAAAACATAATATTTGTACATTTATAACTAAAAACATTTTTAACTCTAGCTGAAGCTTTATCTTCTATATTAAAGTAGTTTCAAAGAGTACTGCAGCCCCTTTACTGTGCTGATGACACTCAGGAGACAATATTAGTGTGCTCTTTGGTGCCCCTAAATGGTGAGAGGCGATTAGTGGAATTATTTGTTTGTGTCGGGATCAGGCCGATTTCACCAAAGTCATCATGAATCTGGACAGCCGATTCTGACTTTCATTAAAATCAGAGCAGTCCTAAGGTTAACAGATCCTAAGGACCTGTCTAAGAGTCCTTATGGGGATATAGGAGCCACCCTCTAGGGGAAAAACTCAGTTTTCCTAGTCAATAGGGTTAAATAAGATCTGCCTAGCAACATTGCCTCTTTGTGATTGGCTGCCTGCAGCTAATTTTCGGGTTGGTCAGCCCCTCCTTATGGAAGGATTTATGTTACTGTGGTAAACTGGCCAGATGACTTAGAGAAGAGAAACTGTTAGAGCCCTGGAGATTGGTGGAGTAGAAGGGGTCAGCAGAAGCCAAGGAGTTGAAGCTGGTGAGAAAAGGGAATTGAGGAGTGCATGCAGAGAAGTGAAGAGAGAAGCAAGTGCTGGAGAGTGCAAAAGCCTGTGGCTGGGAGAGGACAGAGCCCTCAGTGGGAGATAAGTCTAGTTCAACCCTGCCAGGAGGCACCTGAGCCAGGGCAGACCCTTGTGTTAGTTGGAAGGAAACCAGACACCACAACTGTGAGTTGGAGGCGTCCCTACACAGTCAGGAGAGCCTGCACCATACCTCACATCTCCCCCAGAGGCGTTCAGCACACCAAGTTAACCCAGTCCCTACAGTGCAAGTCTCAACTAGGAGAATAACCTCAGAGTCCAGCAACTGTTTTACTCAGCCTTGCAACCCCATCTTATTCCATAGTGAGTGCAGATAAGTTAATGGTCATTTTCCAATGTGATGAGTGATTACTTTGTGAACTGGTTGCTGTAAAAAAAATATGTGCATTGTACTAGTTCAACAAGTCTAAGTAAACTGTGTGCCTTCAGTTTTACTGCATCACCCTCTGACTTGTCTCCTTCATTCTACCGAGGGACAATATTATATTAAGGCACTGGTGTCACGCAAAATCAACACTAATTCCATTAGCCAAAACCCCCTTTACAATCCCACCTGCAGCTCAAGCTACCCGGACATGGTAGCCACCACCCTGACAAGGCCAGAGGGGCTGCGCTCAGTCAAGGTACTCCACATCAACCCCTACTCACTGCACGTGCTCCTTGTGAAAACTTGAGAGCTGTAGCTCCATATTTCTGGATTGACATATTTTTTATTTGGGTGGAGATTAGGAGGAGGAAACATGGCGGAAGCAGTAGAAGGAGAGCAGCAGCACCACCACCAACAACCAAACCAGCAACATCACCTTGAGGACACAGTGTGTTCTTTTTTTATAAAACTACACTGAGCATATTGGCAGTTTTCACCCACATATGACTAACTAATCAGTGGAATCTGCTATAGGGATGCAGAAGTCTGCTGAAACCCACCCCTGGTTCATCCCATGTCTTAGTACATCCATATGGAAGCTGACATTGTCTTGGCCCATCATGGATAAGTACTGCCTGTGACTGTAAGTCCTACCCAGCGTATTGCTGCAGGCTACAAGGGGCTTAAAAATGAATGCCACACCTTTGTTAAGCTACCTTTACACAAGCCAGCACAATATCAGGCTTGCCAATGTGTAATTTTCACAGCTATACAAAGCATTTTTGATCAAAAACTGTGACTTTTCACGCACGTGATAGGATCACAAGTGTTTTCCATTGACTTCAATGGAAAACATCACATCGTAGGGCATGCGAGTGGCATGCAATGTCTTTTAACCCCTTCCCGGTCCAGGACATACATTTATGTCCTGGAGCGTCGGGGTATGTATGCAGAGAGGTCACCCCGCTGTTTACTACAGCTCACACCCGTTCAGCTGATTGTGGCTATTAACCCTTTAAATGCCGCTCTCAATTCTGACAGGGGCATATAAATCCCCCAAACGATGTTCGGTGGTCCCGCACGGCCCCCCACGGTGAGATCGGGGGACCCGTGCAGGTGTCATGGCGGCCGGGGGGATTTTGAAAGGCCCCAGGGCTGCCTTAGCAGACTGCCTATCAAGCCATCCCCGTGGGGTGGCTTGATAGACTGCCTGTCAAATGGCAGTATGACGTAATGCTATAGCATTACGTCATACTGCAGGAGTGATCAAAGCATCGCTGTTTTGGTCCCCCAGGGGGACTTTAAAGTAAAGTTAAAAAAAAATCACTAAAGTTTTATTATTGTAAAAAAAAAAAGTTATAAAAGTGTAAATCACCCCCATTTTACCACATCTATTATTAAAAAAATCTAAATCATAAAATAAAATTACATATTTTGTAGTGCATTATTTTTCCTGCATGGTGAACGTTGTCTGAAAAAAAAAAATAAAGAACTCCAGAAGTGCACTTTTTTTTAGTTACCCTGTCTCCCAGAAAAAATGCAATAAAAAGCGATCAAAAAGTCGTATGTATTCCAAATCGGTACTATCGGAAACTGCAGGACTACCTGCACAAAATGAGCCCTTGCTCAACTAAGTCGACGGAAAAATAAAAAAGTTATTGCGCGCACGATGACGGCAGAAAATAATAGAAAAAAAATAAATGTCTTTGAAAAAAAAAAAAGAGTAGTATAGTAAGAAAAAAACTATACAAGTTTGGTATCCTAGCAATCATACTGACCCACAGAATAAAGTTATCATAACGTTTTTGTTGCAGTTTGTGCGCCGTGGAAACAAAACACACTGAAAGATGGCGGAATGTCATTTTTTTTCATTTTACTCCACTTATAATTTTTTAAACGTTTTTCAGTACATTATATGTTACTTTAAATAGCACCATTAAAAACTACAACTTGTCCCGCAAAAAACAAGCCCTCATGCAGCGACCTCGATGGATAAATAAAGGGGGGAGAAAAAAACGAAAATGGAAAAAAAGGGCTTAATGTCGCATTGAAAACAGAGGATAAGGCATTGCTCCCAAGGATAGAACATGTTAGTGTGAATTAATCTATTCAAAAGAACAGATTTCATATATGTGCAAGTTTTGTGCGCATTGCACAAACCTCGCTGAGAATATCTCTTGTGTGAATAAGCCCTTAGGCTTCCCTGCTGCAGCGGCTTACTGCTTGATCACCTAGCTGTTTATCAGTCTGTCCTCATACTGCTGCGTTTTGAAATCCCACTCTATGGCTGGAATGAGATTTGTTATTTTGGCCTTATAGTGAGGATCAAGGAGGCTGGCCACCCAGTAATGATCTGATGTTTTGGTGTGGGCTATGCGATGGTCCTTCTGCAAGCACTTCAGCATAAAAGCACTCATATGCCTCAAAGTGCATAAGGTTGATGGGCGCACATTCTTTGGGGTCAAGCCTAAGAGTGCCCTCCAGCTGGTCCTGATATCCACGTAGAATGGCTGGGGTTAGTGATGGAGGGAAGTAAGCTTGCGTAACCTTACCTGCCTCTGGTCCTCTTCTTCCTCATCCTGCTCTTCCTCCTCTATACTTCTCCCATAGGTAGAATAACAAGTTGGAGTATATGACCCCCTTTCTCACCCAAAGCCACCCTACCTGCGGTGTTAAGTAATGGTGGACTGGCCAGACAGTTGGAAGATTGGTTTCCCTTCCTCCTCCTTTGACAACAATATGTCATTGTCCCAGAGGTCATGTAGCATCTGTTCCAGCAGGCAGACAACAGGAATGGTCATACTGATGTGTGCGTCATCAAGATTGACCACTTTAGCCATTTTCTCAAATCAGGCTAAAAATGCACATGTCTTTGATCTGCAGCCACCCCACAAGCATCAAATAACCAACTGCCATACAGTGCCAGTTGATGGCATACACCATCTGGTACCCGTGATTGCTTTCTGCTGCTGGCTTAGCCTCTGCAACATCTGCAACGTGGAATTGGACCATGTAGGCATGTCACAGGTGAGGTGTTTAGCTGGTAGCCCAAATTGTTGCTGCACCTCCACCAGATGAGAGGGTTGAATGCAGAAACTGCGAGCATAGTTTCCTGGCCTTTTCAAGCGGTGGATGTAAACCAGTGTAATTGCTACCAGGTTCATCAAATAGACTAGGCAAGGTATGTGTGTGAGATTTGAAAGGAAAGGGCTGCCAGCAGGTTGGCCTCATTTTCACACACAAACTTGCCTGACTACTACCTCTTCACAAAACTGCCTCTCTGTACTCAAATCCCCTGCATGACCAGGAAGGAAGATGGAGTAAGAGGCAGCTACAGCAGTGGACGTTGGAGCAAGATGAGGCTGAGTCTTTGCCCTCTGGGTGGGCTCTCTAAGGCAGTAGGTGGCTTGAGTCCATGTGGCTGTTCATGCACGTTGTGTTGATGTTATTTACATTCTTGCCACATTTTAAACACTTTCCGCAGCCAGCTCTTCTGTCATCACCTGTGGTTTCAAAGAATGCCCAGGCTGTACAAGTCCTGTCAGCAGACTTCCATTTTTACATCCCCCTGAGTACACATTACCTGTGAAGGGCTGACACCATGCGCACTGCCCTGACCTAATTTTTCGCTAATCAATCATATATGGAAAAATGGTTGGATACAAAGAATGAGCAGTGCTCTCTGCCCTACGCAATACAGTGGCTCGGCTGTTGTGATAGAAGTCTTTAGAGCCGTTGGATTAAGCCCTACCAACTCTGATCCGAGATTTGGCTGGGAGGGAAGGGTGCATGATGCAGACCAATTTCCCATTTGTTTCAAGTAGAACTCGGCCTTCAATATCTAGCCAGGCGACTACAGTGCAGAAATGAGCTCTGGCCCAGAAAGCAGCTGACCAGCAAGAGTCCTTGGTGACAGACCCCTGCTGATCTATAATTGATTACCTATCCTGAGATCAATAAAACAAAACAAAATCAGCGCCTACTCAGTCAAAGTAAAATACAGGTTTTCAGCTGAATACTGAAAGCACTCACCTGGTGCTCGGTGTGATCCACTCGGTATGTCCTCGTTCGCTTGTATTATTATCCTGCGGTTTCCTATCCGGTGTTCACCGGAGAGCGATCATCGGGGAAACAGCCCAATTCCGGCTGTTTGCATGCACACGTTCCCAAAACGAAAAAGAGCCCCAGCGCTCGTGGATTCCCAGGGTATTAACGGACCCAAATGCCCATGTAATATAAGTTATATTTTTATTATAGACGTTAACTACGCGTTTCGGTGGACTAAGCCGCCCTCTTCAAGCATAACGTAGATACTTAACACACATACATTTATACAATTTACACTCACATGAACCAGCAGAGGCCACTTGTTAATCCGCGAGCGCTGGGGCTCTTTTTCGTTTTGGGAACGTGTGTATCCTGAGATCAAGCCTTTTTTCACCCTGTTGGCGAAATTCCCTGAAAACATACTTTATACTGTAGTAGGCACATACTTTTAAGAGGGCAAGTGTGTCACCTGTAGTTCATCCCATTTCATGTGAATATTTTCTTGGGTCTCACACCTATGCTCTTTTCAAAGCATTTTCTATACTCACAATTAATACAACCTATACTCACCTGTTCCTGAACGCTTTGGTGCCGCTCTTTCACTTATCCCATTGAATCTATTTGCAAGTGGCACAAACAGGCGTACATGGATTGTTGCAGGCTGCTGCAGAAAACAGACTGTGAAAACTTAGGTGCAGTGCTAGAGTTGCAGGGACTATAGATAGGTATATATAGAAACCGATTATTTTTTGGCATTGGGTAGCTTAAAAAGAGTATCTTCTCTCAGAAAATCACTTTAAGACATTTTGTATCTCTGTATCTTTCTCCTTTTCTGTAAAAAGACCGCTCGTGAACTCATAAGAAGACTTTCATGCTGACATGTTTGCAAGTTCATTGGTCACTTGGACTATGAAGTATATATAAGCATTACAAATGTAGAACTAAAAAGCATTACTAGTAGAGATGAGCGAGCACCAAAATGCTCGGGTGCTCGTTACTCGGGAAGAAAATTTCGCGATGCTCGAGGGTTCGTTTCGAATAACGAACCCCATTGAAGTCAATGGGTGACCCGAGCATTTTTGTATATCGCTGATGCTCGCTAAGGTTTCCATTTGTGAAAATCTGGGCAATTCAAGAAAGTGATGGGAACGACACAGCAACGGATAGGGCAGGCGAGGGGCTACATGTTGGGCTGCATCTCAAGTTCCCAGGTCCCACTATTAAGCCACAATAGCGGCAAGAGTGCCCTCCCCTCCCAACAATTTTTACTTCAGAAAAGCCCTCATTAGCAATGCATACCTTAGCTAAGCACCACACTACCTCCAACAAAGCACAATCACTGCCTGCATGACACTCCACTGCCACTTCTCCTGGGTTACATGCTGCCCCCCCCCCCCCACCCGCACGACCCAGTGTCCACAGCACACACCAAAGTGTCCCTGCGCAGCCTTCACCTGCCCTCATGCCACGCCACCTTCATGTCTATTTATAAGTGCGTCTGCCATGAGGAGGAACCGCAGGCACACACTGCAGAGGGTTGGCACGGCTAGGCAGCGACCCTCTTTAAAAGGGGCAGGACGATAGCCCACAATGCTGTACAGAAGCAATGAGAAATATAATCCTGTGCCACCGCCATCAGGAGCTGCACACGTGGGCATAGCAATGGGGAACCTATGTGCCACACACTATTCATTCTGTCAAGGTGTCTGCATGCCCCAGTCAGACCGGGGTTTTTTATAAATAGTCACAGGCAGGTACAACTCCGCAATGGGAATTCCGTGTGCACCCACAGCATGAGTGGCTCCCTGGAACCCACCGGCGGTACATAAAATATATCCCATTGCATTGCCCATCACAGATGAGGTAATGTCATGTTTAATGCAGGTGGGCTTCGGCCCACACTGCATACCCCAGTCAGACTGGGGTTCTTTAGAAGTGGACACATGCAGTTACAACTCCGTGTGGACGGACAGCATGGGTGGGTCCCAGGAAGCCACCGGCGGTACATAAATATATCCCATTGCATTGCCCATCACAGCTGAGGTAATGTCATGTTTAATGCAGGTCGGCTTGGGCCCATACTGCATGTCCCAGTCAGACTGGGGTTCTTTAGAAGTCGACAGATGCAGTTACAACTCCGTGTGGACCGACAGCATGGGTGGCTCCCTGGAACCCACCGGCGGTACATAAATATATCCCATTGCAGTGCCCAGCACAGCTGATGTAACGTCAGCTTTAATGCAGGTGGGCAAAAAATTAATTGAATTACACTGTAGGCGAGGGCCCAAAAAAATTGGTGTACCAACAGTACTAATGTACCTCAGAAAAATTGCCCATGCCCAACCAAGAGGACAGGTGAAACCCATTAATCGCTTTGGTTAATGTGGCTTAATTTGTAACTAGGCCTGGAGGCAGCCCAGTTAAAATAAAAATTGGTTCAGGTGCAAGTTTCAACGCTTTAATGAGCATTGAAACGTATAAAAATTGTTTACAAAAATTATATGACTGAGCCTTGTGGGCCTAAGAAAAATTGCCCGTTCGGCGTGATTACGTCAGGTTTCAGGAGGAGGAGCAGGAGGAGGAGGATGAATAGAATACACAGATTGATGGTGATAGAGAGCGATGCTTCCATCCGCGGGTGCAGCCTACGTATTGCTTAGGTATCGCTGCTGTCCGCTGGTGAAGAAGAGAAGTCTGGTGAAATCCAGGCTTTGTTCATCTTGATGAGTGTAAGCCTGCCGGCACTGTCGGTTGACAGGCGGGTACGCTTATCTGTGATGATTCCCCCAGCCGCACTAAACACCCTCTCTGACAAGACGCTAGCCGCAGGACAAGCAAGCACCTCCAGGGCATACAGCGCGAGTTCAGGCCACGTGTCCAGCTTCGACACCCAGTAGTTGTAGGGGGCAGAGGCGTCATGGAGGACGGTCATGCGATCGGCTACGTACTCCCTCACCATCCTTTTACAGTGCTCCCGCCGACTCAGCCTTGACTGGGGAGCGGTGACACAGTCTTGCTGGGGAGCCAGAAAGCTGTCAAAGGCCTTAGAGAGTGTTCCCCTGCCTGTGCTGTACATGCTGCCTGATCTCCGCGCCTCCCCTGCTACCTGGCCCTCGGAACTGCACCTTCTGCCACTAGCGCTGTCGGATGGGAATTTTACCATCAGTTTGTCCGCCAGCGCCCTGTGGTATAGCATCACTCTCGAACCCCTTTCCTCTTCGGGTATGAGAGTGCAAAGGTTCTCCTTATACCGTGGGTCGAGCAGTGTGTACACCCAGTAATCCATAGTGGCCAGAATGCGTGTAACGCGAGGGTCACGAGAAAGGCATCCTAACATGAAGTCAGCCATGTGTGCCGGGGTACCTGTACGCAACACATGGGTGTCCTCACTAGGAAGATCACTCTCAGGATCCTCCTCCTCCTCCTCCTCCTCAGGCCATACACACTGAAAGGACGACAGGCAAGCAGCATGGGTACCCTCAGCAGTGGGCCAAGCTGTCTCTTCCCCCTCCTCCTCCTCCTCAACGCACTGAGATATAGACAGGAGGGTGCTCTGACTATCCAGCGACATACTGTCTTACCCCGCCTCCGTTTCCGAGCGCAAAGCGTCTGCCTTTATGCTTTGCAGGGAACTTCTCAAGAGGCATAGCAGAGGAATGGTGACGCTAATGATTGCAGCATCCCCGCTCACCATCTGGGTAGACTCCTCAAAGTTTCCAAGGACCTGGCAGATGTCTGCCAACCAGGCCCACTCTTCTGTAAAGAATTGAGGAGGCTGACTCCCACTGCGCCGCCCATGTTGGAGTTGGTATTTCACTATAGCTCTACGCTGCTCATAGAGCCTGGCCAACATGTGGAGCGTAGAGTTCCACCGTGTGGGCACGTCGCACAGCAGTCGGTGCACTGGCAGATTAAACCGATGTTGCAGGGTGCGCAGGGTGGCAGCATCCGTGTGGGACTTGCGGAAATGTGCGCAGAGCCGGCGCACCTTTACGAGCAGGTCTGACAAGCGTGGGTAGCTTTTCAGAAAGCGCTGAACCACCAAATTAAAGACGTGGGCCAGGCATGGCACGTGCGTGAGGCTGCCGAGCTGCAGAGCCGCCACCAGGTTACGGCCGTTGTCACACACGACCATGCCCGGTTGGAGGCTCAGCGGCGCAAGCCAGCGGTCGGTCTGCTCGGTCAGACCCTGCAGCAGTTCGTGGGCCATGTGCCTCTTCTCTCCTAAGCTAAGTAGTTTCAGCACGGCCTGCTGACGCTTGCCCACCGCTGTGCTGCCACGCCGCGGACACCAACTGCTGGCGACGTGCTGCTGCTGACACATCTTGATTGCGAGACAGAGGTTGCATAGGAGGAGGAGGAGGGTGGTTTAGTGGAGGAAGCATACACCGCCGCAGATACCACCACCGAGCTGGGGCACGCAATTCTGGGGGTGGGTAGGACGTGAGCGGTCCCAGGCTCTGACTCTGTCCCAGCCTCCACTAAATTCACCCAATGTGCCGTCAGGGAGATATAGTGGCCCTGCCCGCCTGTGCTTGTCCACGTGTCCAGTGTTAAGTGGACCTTGGCAGTAACCGCGTTGGTGAGGGCGCGTACAATGTTGCGGGAGACGTGGTCGTGCAGTGCTGGAACGGCACATCGGGAAAAGTAGTGGCGACTGGGAACTGAGTAGCGTGGGGCCGCCGCCGCCATCATACCTTTGAAAGCCTCCGTTTCCACAACCCTATACGGCAGCATCTCCAGGCTGATAAATTTGGCTATGTGCACGTTTAACGCTTGAGCGTGCGGGTGCGTGGCGGCGTACTTGCGCTTGCGCTCCAACACTTGCGCTAGCGACGGCTGGACGGTGCGCTGAGAGACATTGGTGGATGGGGCCGAGGACAGCAGAGGTGAGGGTGTGGGTGCAGGCCAGGAGACGGTAGTGCCTGTGTCCTGAGAGGGGGGTTGGATCTCAGTGGCAGGTTGGGGCACAGGGGGAGAGGCAGCGGTGCAAACCGCAGGCGGTGAACGGCCTTCGTCCCACCTTGTGGGGTGCTTGGCCATCATATGTCTGCGCATGCTGGTGGTGGTGAGGCTGGTGGTGGTGGCTCCCCGGCTGATCTTGGCGCGACAAAGGTTGCACACCACTGTTCGTCAGTCGTCTGCACTCCCAGTGAAAAACTGCCAGACCTTTGAGCACCTCGGCCTCTGCAGGGTGGCATGGCGTGAGGGGGCGCTTTGGGAAACAGTTGGTGGATTATTCGGTCTGGCCCTGCCTCTACCCCTGGCCACCGCACTGCCTCTTCCAACCTGCCCTGCTGCTGCACTTGCCTCCCCCTCTGAAGACCTGTCCTCAGTAGGCGTAGCAAACCAGGTGGGGTCAGTCACCTCATCATCCTGCTGCTCTTCCTTCGAATCCTCTGTGCGCTCCTCCCTCGGACTTACTCCAATTACTACTACCTGAGTGATAGACAACTGTGTCTCATCGTCATCGTCCTCCTCACCCACTGAAAGCTCTTGAGACAGTTGCCGGAAGTCCCCAGCCTCATCCCCCGGACCCAGGGAACTTTCCAAAGGTTGGGCATCGGTCACGACAAACTCCTCCAGTGGGAGAGGATTCGGAACCATTGCTGCCCATTCTGGGCAGGGGCCCAAGAACAGCTCCTGGGAGTCTGCCTGCTCCTCAGAATGTGTCATTGTAATGGAGTGAGGAGGCTGGGAGAAAGGAGGAGCAGCAGCCAGAGGATTCAGAGTTGCAGCAGTGGACGGCGCAGAATTCTGGGTGGTCGATAGATTGCTGGATGCACTTTCTGCCATCCACGACAGGACCTGCTCACACTGCTCATTTTCTAATAAAGGTCTACCGCGTGGACCCATTAATTGTGAGATGAATGTGGGGACGCCAGAAACGTGCCTCTCTCCTAATCCCGCAGCAGTCGGCTGCGATACACCTGGATCAGGAGCTCGGCCTGTGCCCACACCCTGACTTGGGCCTCCGCGTCTTCACCCGTGTCCACGTCCATGCCCTCTAGGCCTACCCCTACCCCTCAGCATGGTGCAGTAGTGCAGAAACAGAACGCTGTAATTAAATGTGCCGCTTATTGGCCTGTGGTTGGATGCTGACTTCGCTTACGGAACGCACAGCAGAGCCAGGAAAGAATTTTGCGCAAGCCTGCTGTAACACTTAGCTGGCTGCGTATTAATTAGGACTACTACCCCCAGCAGAGACGCAGTACACTGAGGACGGTCACAGGCAGCCCAAATAGAATGTTTTTTCCCAAATTTTTTTGGAAAAGCCCACTGCCTATATACACAGTATATCTCTTTCACTGTCCCTGCCTCACCACTACTGTCCCTGGACTATGTAAAATTACTGCAGACTGAGGACGCAATGCTCTGCACGGCCGATATACAAAAAAAAAAAAAAAAGTGCAACACTGCAAAAAGCAGCCTCAACAGTACTGCACACAGTCAGATGTGGCCCTAAGAAGGACCGTTGGGGTTCTTGAAGCCTAAAATCACTCCTAACACTCTCCCTATAGCAGCTCCGGCATCAGCAGCACTTTCCCTGATCTCTGTCAGAATGCATCTGTGGCGAGCCGCGGGAGGGGCCGATTTATATACTCGGGTGACACCTGATCTCGCCAGCCACTCACTGCAGGGGGGTGGTATAGGGCTTGAACGTCGCAGGGGGAAGTTGTAATGCCTTCCCTGTCTTTCTATTGGCCAGAAAAGCGCGCTAACGTCTCAGAGATGAAAGTGAAAGTAACTCGAACATCGCGTGGTGCTCGCCTCGAGTAACGAGCATCTCGAACACGCTAATACTCGAACGAGTATCAAGCTCGGACGAGTACGTTCGCTCATCTCTAATTACTAGCAATAAAACAATTTCCTAGTGGTTGCAGTTAACTCTTCCTGATTCCACTTTGGGAATCATTTTATGAGGTGCAATCACTAAGTGTTTATCTTTAAATAGTTCTCTAAACAGTTTTATGGCATTGCTACTTTTATAAATTATACATTGACTTTGCCTTTCTAAAGAATACAATAGGTAGATTTATCATTTTCTGGCATAGTTTCTTAAAAGGGGTTGTACCATAATTGCAAGTTATCCCCAATCCACAGGTATATGCACCTGGGTAAGAATACAAGGAGAGAACAACAGAAAGGACACCATTGTAGGCATTTACTATAGGCTGCCTGGACAAGCAGAAGATATGGATGAACTCTTTCTACATCAGATGGCCAAGGTCTCATAGAAGCATGACATAGTGATTATGGGAGATTTTAACTATCCAGACATTTGTTGGGAATCTCTCTCAGGTAAAAGTAATGGATCCAACAAATTCTTATCCGCTCCTGCTGACAACTTCATCTTCCAAAAGATAGAAGAGAAAACAAGGGGATCTGCTATCTTGGATCTAATTCTTACCAACAGGGAGGAAATGGTTGAGGAAGTACGAGTGGCTGGGACCTTAGGAGGCAGTGATCATGATATCCTTGAATTTTTGAAAACAAGGGGAGAAAGACCTGAGAAAACTCAGACCTCAAGGTTGGATTTCAGAAAGGCAAATTTTAATGGACTCAGAAAGAGGATATCACGTCTCTGTTAGCACATGGTTAATTATCTGCCAGCACACCTAGTTTTTGTAGGTTCTATCCAGACTTGCCAGGGTTATCAGCTCCTGTGCTTTCTAGTCTAGGTTAATTAGTTCTGCTAGTGTCTGAGAGGTGTGGCTGGTGATTGACATTTCCGTCAGCCAATCGGCTTCTGCCAGCTCCCTATAAGATCCAGCTCTTGCTGCCTGGGAGTTGCTGATTAATTTCCAGTGATTCCTGAGCAGTCCTCCTACTCAGACCTGCTATGTGTCTGGCTCTGGTACCTTGATTTGTTCCGTTTGTGTCTATTGTTTGTCTGTTCTTGTTCTGTTTATCTACATGCACTGTACCCCGCAAGTTTAGGGCTCCCTGGTAGGGATAGGTAGTCCTAGGCACCAGTATGGGTCCGCACCTGTCGGAAGCGATCGGACCACCGAGTAGGCAGGGCTCCCTCCCTGGATAGGGGTTTGCAGGGATAGATTTTCCCTTAGTTTATTTTGCATTTTTATTGCACGGTCGAGATATAAACACCTTCACCTTCCTTCAAAGGTGCTCCCTGTCCAGGCTGCATCTAGCCACCTGTACCAGCGCTTTCCCGTGTCCGTCTTTGGCTGCCCTCCATAACCTGTTCGTGTTGGCAGTCCAGGACGAACGTGACAGAGGATAGGAAGAATCTAATGGTTGAATGTTCTTAAGAACAGAAATGTCCAAGAAGGTTGGGAAAACTTGCAAAATGAGATTCTCAAAGCACAATCATTAACAATCCCTAAAAGAATAAAGATTGGGAAGCATTTAAAGAGACCAGAATGGGTGAACAAAGAACATAAATACAAGCTAGAAAGGAAGACAAATATGTTTATCAAATGGAAAGAGAAGAGATATCTAAAGAAGAATAGAATGTGGTTTGCAGAAACTGTAGGGCAAGTGTCAGAAAAGCTAAAGCTAATAATAATGAATTTGGGTTTGCAACAGAGGCCAAAAGCAATAAAAAGGGATTTGGGGGGGTATGTTAAAAGTAAAAGAAAAGTCAAAGATGCTATTGGATGCTTACAATATGAAAATGGTGAGTTGGTTAAGAATGATGTTGAGAAGGCCGAACTTTAAATTCCTATTTTGTATCTGTTTTCTCTCAGAAAGTAGATGTAACATCAACTGATCTTTCCTGTGCTATTGGGGGAATAAAAGAATGAAGGCTATCTGTAAGCATAGAGATGGTGAGGGAACACTTAGCTAACTTAAATGAATTCAAGTCTCAAGGTCCAGATGAATTACATCCTAGGATACTAAAGAAAGTAGCTGAGGTAATTGCTGAACCACTCACCATAATCTTTAAAAATTTCTGGAGAACAGGAGAAGTCCCATAAGATTGGAAAAGGGCAAATGTTGTTCCTATCTTCAAAAAGTGAAGAAGGTTGATCCAGGAAACTACAGGCCTGTGATCCTGACATCTATACCGGGAAAGATCTGTGAAGAAATTATTAAATAGCATGTATGCAAGTATTTGAATGAGAATGGAGCTATTAACCAGAGCCAGCATGGGTTTTTTAGAAACAAGTCATACCAGACAAATTTAATTTCCTTCTATGACAGAATGACCAACTGGGTTGATCAGGAAAATGCAGTGGATATAGTTTATCTTGATTATAGTAAAGCATTTGACAAAGTATCTCATACCATACTTATTGAAAAAATGACCAAATATGGGATTGACAAGGCAACTGTTAGGTGGGTTCATCACTGGCCGAGTAATCGTACTCAAAGAGTGGTCATAAATGGCAGCACATCCAATTGAAAGAATGTATCAGGTGGGTTACCACAAGACTCTGTCCTGGACTCAGTGTTTTCTCAACATTTTTATAAAGGGAGGAAATTGAGGGGAATTGATCAAGCTTTTTTAGATCTTTTGAATATGTTCTCTCTCTTCTCTAGTATTAGCTATCCCCCCTAGCTTTGAGTCGTCGGCACTTTTGAACAGTGTGCAGCAACTAACAGAATTATATTTAACAAGGAGAAATACAAAGTCTTACATCTGAGCAAGAAAAATGAAAAAAAGCACATATAGAATGGAAGGAATTGAGCTAAGCAGCACATGTGAAAAAGACTTGGATATACTAATAGATCATAGACTGAACATGAGTCAACAATGTGATTCAGCAGCCAAAATGGCAAATACAATTCTGGGGTGTATTAAGAGAAGCATAGAGTCTAGATCATGTGAGGTCATTATATCCCTCTACTGTTCCTTAGTCAGACCTCATCTGGAATATTGTGCCCAGTTCTGAGCATCCCCATTTAAAAAGACATAGACAAACTGGAGTAAGTTCAGAGAAGAGTTACCAAGATGGTGAGCGGTCTGCAAACCATGTCGTATGAGGAACAGTTAAAGGATCTGGGAATATTTAGCTTGCAAAAAAGAAGGCTGAGAGGAGACTTAATAGCTGTCTACAAATATCTGAAGGACTGTCACAGTGCAGATGGATCAGCCCTTTTCTCATTTGCACAAGGAAAGACTAGAAGCAATGGAATGAAACTGAAAGGGAGGAGACACTAATTAGATATTAGAAAAAACTTTCTGACAGTGAGGGTGATCAATGAGTGAAACACGTTACCACGGGAGATGGTGAGTTCTCCTTCAATAGAAGTGTTCAAACAGTGGCTGGACAGACATCTGTCTAGGATGATTTAGTGACCCTGCATTGGGCATGGGGTTGGACCCGATGACCCTGGAGGTCCCTTCCAAATCTACCATTTTATGATTCTATGATAGGTTGGCCTGGAATGATGCTTGACCTGCTCTCATTCCTTTCACTTGAACGACTATTGCTCCTGTGTAAAGGTACATGTGATGATGACACAACATTAAAGGGGAAAATGATAAATTATGGAGAAATTTCATAATATTCACACAAAGAGCTGCATGACTCTGGCACAGGAAGAATTACAACTGTCTGTTTGCTGGCACTAAAATAGTGCCATATTTACATTAAATATATAAATAAGTTACAGATAGAAACACGGAGGCTGACTGTAAACCGTCAAACGTATGCAGCAGCAGCAGCTACTTGCCTCACAATTTTTGCCTTTCTTTGTATCAGCATTGGGGAGAGGGGTAATAGGCTGAACTGCATGGACATATGTCATTTTTTTGGCCTTACATACTATGTTACTTGGACTGCCAGCAGCCTATTAAAACTACTTTCACCACTTGGACCACATCCTTATCAGGAGTCGTTCCATGATTTTCTTAGTTGGTCGATAAGGAGCTTACAGCATATTAATAGGATCTGATTGTTGGAAGGTGTTAGTCAGAGGAAAGGGACCAAAACATGTCCAAAGCATTACAAATACCATGGAACACAGTGAAGACTGCCATCAAAAAGTGGATCAAATTTGGCATAACAATGACATTACCGAGAACTGGACATCCCTAAAAAAATTGATGAAAAGACCAGAAGAAAGTTGGTCCTGGAAGCTGCCAAAAGACCGACAGCAACATTAAAGGAGAAGTTCTGCATAGTGATGTTGCTTTGAATGATAACACAGATGTGGGCTCAATTGATCCATTATTTGTAGATAAAGCAGGAGAACGACCAAAGAAACAGCAGACTGAAAAGTGTTTGGCCTTAGTCATACATATGAATGAAATAGATGTGACCCCATGATAACAGTGAGGGGGAAGTTTGTCTTTCAGAATGAAAACAAAGGTTTGGTACCGTGTTAGCCAGTAGAGCAAAATGTGTTTGTTCCCAGCAAGAGAAACCAGATAATCTTGTAGATCTGATACCTTTTAATGGCTAACAAAAATACATGATGTAATAGCAAGCTTCCGAACCAATGCAGGGTTCTTCTTCAGGCTTAAATGGAATAGATCTGAAGAGGCATGGATATTTATACACACTTATGACACACAAACGTATGACAAGGCACAGATATGGATGTGATTGGTTCGCACTTAAAAGGAATTCTGCAATAGCAAACAAACTTTTTTGTCTAGGCACTGATAGCGGAGTGTAAGTTTTATGGTCCCTAAATTACTGTTGGGGGGGGGGGGGGGGGGTCGTCAAGCCAGGAATGCTACAAGAGGTACACAAACATTTTTAACTAAACACTGATAAGTGTATAAATATTCATGCCTCTTCAGATCTATTCCATTTAAGCCTGAAGAAGAACCCTGCGTTGGTTTGGAAGCTCGCTATTACATCATGTATTTTTGTTAGCCATTAAAAGGTATCATATCTACAAGATTACATGGTTTCTCTGGCTGGGAACAATCACATTTTGTCTTTTATGACACTGCTAATATTGGAGCTCCAGGAGCACACTTATTGTCTTATTCAAAATTCGCTTTTAGTCCGCAGCATGCCACCATCCTTCAAAATCCCCTGTTCCATATTGACTGTGCTCTGAACTTCTATTTTTATACTTTTTCAAAAGTAAATTTTTAAAATAAATATTTTTACTCCATGTAGTCTTCTACTAAGTATGTATGACATGTCTAAGGGCGCCCACCCACTGGCGTTTGCGATTTTCGTGCGTGAAAAACGCCGCGTTTTCGCGGCGCTTTTTGCCGCGTTTTCGCAGCTTTTCCATTAATTTCCATTGACTTTCATGGGTGCATTAGGAGAAAAATAAGGACACATATGCAACTAACAGTTCCTATGTTAAAAAACGCAACGCAACGCAACGCAAAACGCCAGTGGACAGGAGTACATTCAATTCTAATTGCTCTGCAGAAAAAACGCAAAACGCAAAGAAAAAAAAATCGCCAGTGGGTGGGCGCCCTTAGGTAGGTTTCCGCTATCTTTAAAGGGACACTAGATTTTCAAACAACTCATTTAATAGCCTTTGTGTATCTCATCAATCTTGTAATATACTTTCATTTAAAAAAAAAACTATATTACAACTGTAAAATCAAGTTTGAAGTGCAGCCCCTCCGCAATCCACTGCTAGGCACTGTTAGGCATTCAGGATCTCTAGCAACTAGGATCTTTGGACATCTGCTTAACTGTATGTGAGGAGCTATCTTCACAGGTTCGCCCTCCTGAACTCACACTGCTCTGTATACTATCAAATGGTCACAGATCTGCAAGTGTGTACATAATCTCTGTGTCTCCTGACGTTTTACTATTTTTACCTAATTCTTATTGGATTGTTCTTTATTAGCTGCCTTACTAGGTTTTTAATGTTTGCACTGTACCGCTATATATAGGGCATGTCTGTCTGTCTATCTATCTATCTATCTATCTATCTATCTATCTATCTATCTATCTATCTATCTATCTATCTATCTATCGTGGCAACCTGGGGGTTATTCGCTTTCTTGGACCACCATTTTCTCCATTCAGGATGGTTGACACCACATGCATAAAGGCTCAGGACAACCAAATGACTTCCACTTCTGGCTTTCCACCAGTTTTATTTCAGAACATGTACGGGAACATCACTCAATTTCAGAGTTCACAACTCTTAGAGTCCCCAGCACTATTCCCAACCAAGGGTGTCTAGAGGGCGTTCTCCTCTGTCAGACCTTGTGATGGGTCCAGTCTGGTCCACACCAGACCTCAGGCTTCCAGTTCCTGATGCTGCTGCTACAGTCTCCCTCTCTCTCTGGCTTTCAGCCAACTTCCCCCTGAGTGTGGCAGGAATTTAGACTTTTACTCACAGGTGTTCTCTCTCATTTCTGGTGCAAGAATGTCTGTCTACAGCCCCCTATGGGCTATTCTGTGTACTGCCCTTCAGCTAAAATTATATATATAATTGCTGTGACCACGCAAACAAACATGACTTAGTAAAGCATCTAATAAAGATCAATCCAATAAGAATTATACTGATTTTCCTACAACAGAAAGATAACAACACATATAAGGTTACAAAAGTAAAACATCAGAAGCAGATATTGTGTGCACACTGACTCAAGATCGGAGAGCAGTATGAATGTAGCAGAGTTGAGCCAGTGAAAGCAACTTCATAGCTAAGAAGATGCCCCAAAGTCTTAGTTGCTAGAGAAGCTGAATCTATATATATAAAATTGAATGTATGCGTGTCTGTCTGTATGCGTGTCTGTTTGTCCTTTATGCACTACTACACCATTCATCCGATCGCCATGAAACTTTGGGAAGTTGTTGAGTACACTCCTGGGAAGATTATAGGCATAGTACATTTATGCTATGATAGATGGCGTGCGAGCGTCGTCGACAGTTACGCCCCCCCCCCACATAGATCGTTCGATTTCTATCATTGCCACTAATTTTCTCACTTCCCAATGTCGTAGAAGCATGAAATTTGGCTCAAGCATTGATTATGTCATAAATAGAAAAAGCTAATGGGTCCCAACTCAATTATTCAATTCTAAGTGCAAAAGAATTAGCGTCCAAATTTTACGTACGGAATGTAATTTTCTCACTTTCTGGTGTCATAGAAACGTGAAATTTTGCACGAACATTGATTATGTCATAAATAGAAAAGTTAATTAGGTCCCAACTAGAGATGAGCGAACGTACTCGTCCGAGCTTGATACTCATTCGAGTATTAGCGTGTTCGAGATGCTCGTTATTCGAGACGAGTACCACGCGATGTTCGAGTTACTTTCACTTTCATCTCTGAGACGTTAGCGCGCTTTTCTGGCCAATAGAAAGACAGGGAAGGCATTACAACTTCCCCCTGCTACGTTCAAGCCCTATACCACCCCCCTGCAGTGAGTGGCTGGCGAGATCAGGTGTCACCCGAATATATAAATCGGCCCCTCCCACGGCTCGCCACAGATGCATTCTGACAGAGATCAGGGACAGTGCTGCTGGTGCCGGAGCTGCTATAGGGAGAGCGTTAGGAGTTATTTTAGGCTTCAAGAACCCCAACGGTCCTTCTTAGGGCCACATCTAACCGTGTGCAGTAGTGTGGAGGCTGCTTTTTGCAGTGTTGCACATTTTTTTTTGTATATCGGCCGTGCAGAGCATTGCGTCCTGCAGTAATTTTACATTGTCCAGGGCCAGTAGTGGTGAGGCACGGACAAAAGACATATTTAGTGTATATGGGCAGTGGGCCTTTCCAAAAACATTTGGGAAAAAAATCTATTTGGGCTGCCTGTGACTGTCCTCAGTGTACTGGGTCTCTGCTGAGGGTAGTTGTCCTAATTCATACGCAGCCAGCTAAGTGTTACAGCAGGCTTGCGCAAAATTCTTTCCTGCCTCTGTGTTGCCTCTTACATCACCGCTGTATTCCTGTCCACAAGTGTACTGGGTCTCTGCTGGGGGTAGTTGTCCTAATTCATACGCAGCCAGCTAAGTGTTACAGCAGGCTTGCGCAAAATTCTTTCCTGCCTCTGTGTTGCCTCTTACATCACCGCTGTATTCCTGTCCACAAGTGTACTGGGTCTCTGCTGGGGGTAGTTGTCCTAATTCATACGCAGCCAGCTAAGTGTTACAGCAGGCTTGCGCAAAATTCTTTCCTGCCTCTGTGTTGCCTCCTACATCACCGCTGTATTCATGTCCACAAGTGTACTGTGTCTATGCTGGGGGTAGTTGTCCTAATTCATACGCAGCCAGCTAAGTGTTACAGCAGGCTTGCGCAAAATTCTTTCCTGCCTCTGTGTTGCCTCTTACATCACCGCTGTATTCCTGTCCACAAGTGTACTGGGTCTCTGCTGGGGGTAGTTGTCCTAATTCATACGCAGCCAGCTAAGTGTTACAGCAGGCTTGCGCAAAATTCTTTCCTGCCTCTGTGTTGCCTCCTACATCACCGCTGTATTCATGTCCACAAGTGTACTGTGTCTATGCTGGGGGTAGTTGTCCTAATTCATACGCAGCCAGCTAAGTGTTGCAGCAGGCTTGCGCAAAATTCTTTCCTGCCTCTGTGTTGCCTCTTACATCACCGCTGTATTCCTGTCCACAAGTGTACTGGGTCTCTGCGGGGGGGGGTAGTTGTCCTAATTCATACGCAGCCAGCTAAGTGTTACAGCAGGCTTGCGCAAAATTCTTTCCTGCCTCTGTGTTGCCTCTTACATCACCGCTGTATTCCTGTCCACAAGTGTACTGGGTCTCTGCTGGGGGTAGTTGTCCTAATTCATACGCAGCCAGCTAAGTGTTACAGCAGGCTTGCGCAAAATTATTTCCTGCCTCTGCTGTGCGTTCCGTAAGCAAAGTCAGCCTCCAACCGCAGGCCAATAAGCGGCACATTTAATTACAGCGTTCTGTTTCTGCACTACTGGTAATACACCATGCTGAGGGGTAGGGGTAGGCCTAGAGGATGTGGACGCGGCCGAGGACGCGGAGGCCCAAGTCAGGGTGTGGGCACAGGCCGAGCTCCTGATCCAGGTGTATCACAGCCGACTGCTGCGGGATTAGGAGAGAGGCACGTTTCTGGCACCCCACATTCATCTCACAATTAATGGGTCCACGCGGTAGAACTTTATTAGAAAATGAGCAGTGTGAGCAGGTCCTGTCGTGGATGGCAGAAAGTGCATCCAGCAATCTATCGACCACCCAGAGTTCTGCGCCGTCCACTGCTGCAACTCTGAATCCTCTGGCTGCTGCTCCTCCTTCCTCCCAGCCTCCTCACTCCATGAAAATGACACATTCTGAGGAGCAGGCAGACTCCCAGGAACTGTTCCCGGGCCCCTGCCCAGAATAGCCAGCAATGGTTCCTCTCCCACCGGAGGAGTTTGTCGTGACCGATGCCCAACTTTTGGAAAGTTCCCGGGGTCCGGGGGATGAGGCTGGGGACTTCCGGCAACTGTCTCAAGAGCTTTCAGTGGGTGAGGAGGATGATGACGATGAGACACAGTTGTCTATCACTCAGGTAGTAGTAATTGGAGTAAGTCCGAGGGAGGAGCGCACAGAGGATTCGGAGGAAGAGCAGCAGGACGATGAGGTGACTGACCCCACCTGGTTTGCTACGCCTACTGAGGACAGGTCTTCAGAGGGGGAGGCAAGTGCAGCAGCAGGGCAGGTTGGAAGAGGCAGTGCGGTGGCCAGGGGTAGAGGCAGGGCAAGACCGAATAATCTACCAACTGTTTCCCAAAGCGCCCCCTCGCGCCATGCCACCCTGCAGAGGCCGAGGTGCTCAAAGGTCTGGCAGTTTTTCACTGAGAGTGCAGACGACTGACGAACAGTGGTGTGCAACCTTTGACGCGCCAAGATCATCCGGGCAGCCACCACCACCAGCCTCACCACCACCAACATGCGCAGACATATGATGGCCAAGCACCCCACAAGGTGGGACGAAGGCCGTTCACCGCCTCCGGTTTGCACCACTGCCTCTCCCCCTGTGCCCCAACCTGCCACTGAGATCCAACCCCCCTCTCCGGACACAGGCACTACCGTCTCCTGGCCTGCACCCACACCCTCACCTCCGCTGTGCTCGGCCCCATCCCCCATCCACCAATGTATCTCAGCGCACCGTCCAGCCGTCGCTAGCGCAAGTGTTGGAGCGCAGGCGCAAGTACGCCACCGCGCACCCGCACGCTCAAGCTTTAAACGTGCACATAGCCAAATTTATCAGCCTGGAGATGCTGCCGTATAGGCTTGTGGAAACGGAGGCTTTCAAAAGCATGATGGCGGCGGCCACGCGTTACTCGGTTCCCAGTCGCCACTACTTTTCCCGATGTGCCGTCCCAGCCCTGCACGACCACGTCTCCCGCAACATTGTACGCGCCCTCACCACGCGGTTACTGCCAAGGTCCACTTAACAACGGACACGTGGACAAGCACAGGCGGGCAGGGCCACTATATCTCCCTGATGGCACATTGGGTGAATTTAGTGGAGGCTGGGACAGAGTCAGAGCCTGGGACCGCTCACGTCCTACCCACCCTCAGAATTGCGAGCCCCAGCTCGGTGGTGGTATCTGCGGCGGTGTATGCTACCTCCACTAAACCACCCTCCTCCTCCTACGCAACCTCTGTCTCGCAATCAAGATGTGTCAGCAGCAGCACGTCGCCAGCAGTCGGTGTCGCGCGGCATGGCAGCACAGCGGTGGGCAAGTGTCAGCAGGCCATGCTGAAACTACTCAGCTTAGGAGAGAGGAGGCACACGGCCCACGAACTGCTGCAGGGTCTGACAGAGCAGACCGACCGCTGGCTTGCGCCGCTGAGCCTCCAACCGGGCATGGTCGTGTGTGACAACGGCCGTAACCTGGTGGCGGCTCTGCAGCTCGGCAGCCTCACGCATGTGCATTGCCTGGCCCACGTCTTTAATTTGGTGGTTCAGCGCTTTCTGAAAAGCTACCCACGCTTGTCAGACCTGGTCGGAGAGGTGCGCTGGCTCTGCGCACATTTCCGCAAGTCCCACACGGACGCTGCTACCCTGCGCACCCTGCAACATCGGTTTCATCTGCCAGTGCACCGACTGCTGTGCGACGTGCCCACACGGTGGAACTCTACGCTCCACATGTTGGCCAGGCTCTATGAGCAGCGTAGAGCTATAGTGGAATACCAACTCCAACATGGGCGGCGCAGTGGGAGTCAGCCTCCTCAATTCTTTACAGAAGAGTGGGCCTGGTTGGCAGACATCTGCTAGGTCCTTGGAAACTTTGAGGAGTCTACCCAGATGGTGAGCGGCGATGCTGCAATCATTAGCGTCACTATTCCTCTGCTATGCCTCTTGAGAAGTTCCCTGCAAAGCATAAAGGCAGACGCTTTGGAATCGGAAACAGAGGCGGGGGAAGACAGTATGTCGCTGGATAGTCAGAGCACCCTCCTGTCTATATCTCAGCGCGTTGAGGAGGAGGAGGAGCATGAGGAGGATGAGGAGGAGGGGGAAGAGACAGCTTGGCCCACTGCTGAGGGTACCCATTCTGCTTGCCTGTCATCCTTTCAGCGTGTATGGACTGAGGAGGAGGAGGAGGATCCTGAAAGTGATCTTCCTAGTGAGGACAGCCATGTGTTGCGTACAGGTACCCTGGCACACATGGCTGACTACATGTTAGAATGCTTTTCTCGTGACCTTCGCGTTACACGCATTCTGGCCACTACGGATTACTGGGTGTACACACTGCTCGACCCACGGTATAAGGAGAATCTTTCCACTCTCATACCCAAAGAGGAAAGGGGTTCGAGAGTGTTGCTATACCACAGGACCCTGGCGGACAAACTGATGGTAAAATTCCTATCCGACAGCGCAAGTGGCCGAAGGCGCAGTTCCGAGGGCCAGGTAGCAGGGGAGGCGCGGAGATCAGGCAGCATGTACAGCACAGGCAGGGGAACACTCTCTAAGGCCTTTGACAGCTTTCTGTCTCCCCAGCAAGACTGTGTCACCGCTCCCCAGTCAAGGCTGAGTCGGCGGGAGCACTGTAAAAGGATGGTGAGGGAGTACGTAGCCGATCGCACGACCGTCCTCCGTGACGCCTCTGCCCCCTACAACTACTGGGTGTCGAAGCTGGACACGTGGCCTGAACTCGCGCTGTATGCCCTGGAGGTGCTTGCTTGTCCTGCGGCTAGCGTCTTGTCAGAGAGGGTGTTTAGTGCGGCTGGGGGAATCATCACGGATAAGCGTACCCGCCTGCCAACCAACAGTGCCGACAGGCTTAGACTCATCAAGATGAACAAAGCCTGGATTTCCCCAGACTTCTCTTCTCCACCAGCGGACAGCAGCGATACCTAAGCAATACGTAGGCTGCACCCGCGGATGGAAGCATTGTTCTCTATAACCATCAAAAACGTGGACCTTTTAGCTTCATCAATCTGTGTATAATATTCCTCCTCCTCCTCCTCCTGCTCCTCCTCCTGAAACCTGACGTAATCACGCCGAACGGGCAATTTTTCTTAGGCCCACAAGGCTCAGTCATATAATTTTTGTAAACAATTTTTATACGTTTCAATGCTCATTAAAGCGTTGAAACTTTCACCTGAACCAATTTTTATTTTAACTGGGCTGCCTCCGGGCCTAGTTACAAATTAAGCCACATTAACCAAAGCGATTAATGGGTTTCACCTGCCCTCTTGGTTGGGCATGGGCAATTTTTGTGACGTACATTAGTACTGTTGGTACACCAATTTTTTGAGGCCCTCGTCTACAGTGTAATCCAATTAATTTTTTGCCCACCTGCATTAAAGCTGACGTTACATCAGCTGTGTTGGGCACTGCAATGGGATATATTTATGTACCGCCGGTGGGTTCCAGGAAGCCACCCATGCTGTGGGTCCACAGGGAGTTGTAACTGCATCTGTCTACTTCTAAAGAACCCCAGTCTGACTGGGGCATGCAGTGTGGGCTGAAGCCCACCTGCATTAAACATGACATTACCTCAGCTGTGATGGGCAATGCAATGGGATATATTTATGTACCGCCGGTGGCTTACTGGCACCCACCCATGCTGTCGGTCCACACGGAGTTGTAACTGCATGTGTCTACTTCTAAAGAACCCCAGTGTGACTGGGGCATGCAGTGTGGGCCGAAGCCCACCTGCATTTAATCGGACGTTACCTCAGCTGTGATGGGCAATGCAATGGGATTTATTTATGTACAGCCAGTGGGTTCCAGGGAGCCACCCATGCTGTGGGTGCACACGGAATTCCCATTGCGGAGTTGTACCTGCCTGTGACTATTTATGAAAAACCGCGGTCTGACTGGGGCATGCAGACACCTTGACAGAATGAATAGTGTGTGGCACATAGGTTCCCCATTGCTATGCCCACGTGTGCAGCTCCTGATGGAGGTGGCACAGGATTGGATTTCTCATTGCTTCTGTACAGCATTGTGGGCTATCGCCCCGCCCCTTTTAAAGAGGGTCGCTGCCTAGCCGTGCCAACCCTCTGCAGTGTGTGCCTGCGGTTCCTCCTCATGGCAGACGCACTTATAAATAGACATGAGGGTGGTGTGTTATGACTGCAGCTGAAGGCTGCGCAGGGACACTTTGGTGTGCGCTGTGGACACTGCGTCGTGCGGCGCGGGGGGGTGGGGGTTGGGCAGCATGTTACCCAGGAGAAGTGGCAGCGGAGTGTCATGCAGGCAGTGATTGTGCTTTGTTGGAGGTAGTGTGGTGCTTAGCTAAGGTATGCATTGCTAATGAGGGCTTTTCAGAAGTAAAAGTTGTTGGGAGGGGGGGGGGCTCACTCTGGCCGCTATTGGGGCTTAATAGTGGGACCTGGGAACTTGCGATGCAGCCCAACATGTAGCCCCTCGCCTGCCCTATCCGTTGCTGTGTTGTTCCCATCACTTTCTTGAATTGCCCAGATTTTCACACATGAAAACCTTAGCGAGCATCGGCGATATACAAAAATGCTCGGGTCGCCCATTGACTTCAATGGGGTTCGTTACTCGAAATGAACCCTCAAGCATCGCGATAATTTCGTCCCGAGTAACGAGCACCCGAGCATTTTGGTGCTCGCTCATCTCTAGTCCCAACTCGATTATTCAATTCTAAGTGCAAAAGAATTGGTGTCCAAATTTTACGTACGGAATCTAATTTTCTCGCTTTCAAATGTCATAGAAACGTGAAATTTGGCACGAGCATTGATTATGTCATAAATAGGAAAAGTTAATAGGTCCCAACTCAATTATTCAATTCTAAGCGCAAAAGAATTGGCGTCCAAATTTTACGCACGGAATCTAATTCTCTCACTTCCTGATGTCATCTATATATATATAAATGAAGGTATGTCTGTCTGTCCTTTATGCATTAATACACCATTCATCCAATCGCCATGAAACTTAGGGAAGTTGTTGAGTACACTCCTGGGAAGATTACTGGCATAGTACATCTATCCTACGATAGGTGGCGCGCGTGCGAGCATCGTCGACAGTTATGCCCCCCCAGACAAAGATCATTTGATTTCTATCTCAAGCACAAAAACGAAAGGCATTACGAGCAACGGGATGCGTGTTCAACTACAAAATGATGCATCTGCCGAACGTTTCGCAAGACAATTGCTGCATATTGAGAATGCTGAGGTAAAATAAAAGCTGCGCTGTGATTGGTTGCTATTTCTTATACTGCTGAGGCAACATGAAAGCTGTGCTGTGATTGGTTGCTATATATTATACCGCTGAGGTAAAATGAATGCTGCGCTGTGATTGGTTGCTATTAGAGATGAGCAAACCCACTCGTTTCGAGTAATTACTCGATCGAGCACCGTGATTTTCGAGTACTTCAGTACTCGGGTGAAAAGATTCGGGGGGTGCCGGGGGGGGGCGGGGGGAGGCGTGGTGGCAGGGGGTTAGCAGCGGGGAACAGGGGGGAGCCCTCTCTCTCTCCCTCTCCTTCCCCCCACTCCCCGCTGCAACCCCCCACTCACCCATGGCGCCCACCGAATCTTTTCGCTGGAGTACGGAAGTACTCGAAAATCGCGGTACTCGGGTGAAAAAGGGGCGTGGCCGAGTAGGCTCGCTCATCTCTAGTTGCTATATTTTATATTGCTGAGGTAGAATAAAAGTTGCGCTGTGATTGGTTGTTATTTCGCTTACTGCTGAGGTAACATGAAAGCTGCACTGTGATTGGTTGTTATATTTTATACTGCTGAGTAGAGATGAGCGAACGTGCTCGGCCACGCCCCTTTTTCGCCCGAATACTGCGATTTCCGAGTACTTCCGTACTCGGGTGAAAAAATTCGGGGGGCGCCGTGGCGGCACGGGGGGTAGCAGTGGGGAGTGGGGGGGGGGGGGAGAGGGAGAGAGAGAGGGCTCCCCCCTGTTCCCCACTGCTACCCCCCGCACCGCCACACCTCTCCCCGCCCCCCGGCGCCCCCCGAATCTTTTCACCCGAGTACTGAAGTACTCAAAAATGGCGGTACTCGGCTGCGTAAGTACTCGAAACGAGTACGTTCGCTCATCTCTACTGCTGAGGTAACATGAAAGCTGCGCTGTGATTGGGTGTTATATATTATAAAGCTGAGGTAACATGTAAGCTGCGCTGTGATTGGTTGTTATATATTATACCACTGAGGTAACATAAAAAAGCTGCGCTGTGATTGGTTGTTATCTAGATATATAAAAACGAATGTATGTCTGTCTGTCTGTCTTCACAGCAACGCTAGTACCTAATAAAAATCAGTGGATTGCACAGGGGCTGCACTTCAAACTTGATTTTAAATGATAAAACAATTTTTTTCAATAATAGTATATTATAGGATCAATAAGACACACACATATGTTATCAGGTAAGCATAAGTTTTCTAAAAAAATTAGTGTCCATTGGCACCACACATTCAGCTCTTTCAGCAGGCTGATAGATCAGCACTAGAGATGAGCGAGCGTACTCGGAAAAGCACTACTCACTCGAGTAATTTGCTTTATCCGAGTATCACTGTGCTCGTCCCTGAAGATTCGGGTGCCGCTGCGGCTGACAGGTGAGTCGCAGCGGGGAGCAGGGGAGAGCGGGCGGGAGAGAGGGAGAGAAAGATCTCCCCTCCGTTCCTCCCCGCTCTCCCCTGCAGCTCCCCGCTCCGTGCCGGCACCCGAATCTTCAGGGACGAGCACAGCGATACTCGGATAAAGCAAATTACTCGAGCGAGTAGTGCTTTTCCGAGTACGCTCGCTCATCTCTAATCAGCACCACAGTGCAGGGGACAGCAGGAAAAGAGGTGGATGTGCCCCTGCAGCTGAAGCAAGGTATCTATTTTTTTGTCTTTTAAACCACTTGTACTTGATTTTCAGGGAAGGGCTTATATTTAAAGCCCTTCCCTGAAATCAATTGCTGGCAGCAGAATCCTCTACCGCAGCTGACATATGTGACAGCTGTGGTAGAGAATTGAAGAATTCCTCTGCTGCATCTGTCACAGATGTGGCAGATGTAGCAGCAGGGAATTATTTTAACTAGTGAGGATGAAGGAAACATCTGCTGCATGCAGCGGTGGACAGGTAAGTATATATATATATATATTTTTTTTTTTTTTTTTTTTATTTATTTTTTTAACACTAAAATGTTTCTTTTTCAGGGAAGAGCTTATATTTAAAGCTCTTCCCTGAAAAAGAATGCAGGGGTGTGGGCAGACTATTGTTTTCAATGGAGCCGCTGGCAGCAGCCACGGCTCCATTAAAAACGATGCGTGCATTCCCTATGGTGCACGCATGTCCTATCTTTGCAGGCACACGCCTGTAAAGCACGGACATGTGACCACACCATAGGGAATTTATTGTTGCAAATAAAAACAAAAACACACTCGTGTGAAGCCACCCTAAGGCCCATTTAGACTTAACAATTATAGCTCAAAATTCGCTTCAAAGCCATCTTGTGAGCGATAATCGTTGTGTGTAACTGCACTGACATCGCGCAGTTTTTGTTAACCAGTCGCTGATCGTTGTCTTTCTACTGTTTCAGCTGTATCCCACTCCTGAACACAGGCGGTACAGCTGTGTTCTTCAATCTCCGCACAGAGTGAACAGCCAGGGTATGAAGAACACAGTGCTCCAGCTGTTTTCTGCATACCCCACTCGGAGCACTCAGCTATATAACAGCCAGGTGCTTAGAGCAGAGAACAGCTGGATGCAGAACACACGCGGCCCTGCTTGTCTTCTGTGTACCCCGCTCGGAGCGCAGTGATTGCCGAACGTTTGAGTGATCAACTTGCGCTGTAAAGGCACACAACGATTATCGCTCAAAAGAGATCTTTTGAGCGATAATCCTTGTGTCTAAACCAGGCTTTAGTGAGTTTAACATCACCATGTCCTCAGGTAAAGAGCTTCATGGTCTCACTGCTCTTACAGTAAAGAACCCCCTTCTACATTGTAGTAGAAATTGTCTTTCCTTTAGACGTAGAGGGCGCCCCCTTGTTACATTCCAGGGTATAAATAGATTGTGAGAGAGAGCTCTGTATTAACCCCTGATATATAATACATAGTTATTAGGTCATCTTTCAGCCGTCTTATTTCTAAACTAAGTAACCACAATTTTGATAACCTTTCTGGGTATTGTAGTCCGCCCATTCCATTTATTACTTTAGTTGCCAGCTTTGAATCTGCTCAAGCTCTGATATGTCCTTCTTGAGTACCGATGCCCAAAACTGTACCCAATATTCCATGTGTGGTCTGACCAGTGACTTGTAAAGAGGAGAACAATGTTCTTATCATGCACCCCTAGACCTCTTCTAAATTCCCTTCATAATCCTATTTGCCTTGGCAGCAGCTGCCTGACACTGGTTGCTCCAGTTAGGCTTACAGTTAAATAAAACCCCTAAGTCCTTTTCCATGTCAGTGTTACCAGTGGTTTCCAATTTAGTGTGTAATGGTGACATGTATTTCCTGCCCATGTGTAGAATCTTACATTTATCAGTGTAAACCTAATTTGCCACTATTCTGCACAATTATCAACTTATCCATATCCTCTTGCAACCACAATCTATCCTCTCTTGTGTTACTTTACATAGTTTTGTATCATCTGCAAATATTGATATTTTACTGTGCAATCCTTCTACCAGGTCATTGATAAATATATTAAAAAGAATAGAGGCCAATACTGTCCCTTTGGGCAACCCACTTGTAATGGTGACCCAATCAGAGTATGTACCATTTATAACCCCCCTCTGCTTTCTATCACTGACCAGTTACTTACCCACTTACACACATTCTCACCGAGACCAAGCATTCTCACTTTACATACCAACCTCCTCGTAGAAGCTGATCAGGTTGGTTTGACAGGAGCGAGCTCTCATAAACCCAATCTGATATGGAGTTATACAGCTATTTTCCTTGAGGTCCTCCAGGATGGCATCTCTTAGAAACCCTTGAAATATTTTACCCACAATAGAAGTAAGACTTACTGGCCTGTAGTTTCCAGGTTCAATTTTGACCCCTTGTTTGAATTGGCGATGCGCCGATCCAGTAGAACAGACCCGTCACTATAGAGTCCTTAAATATAAAAAACAAGTGTCTGTCTATCTTAATTCCCTTAGAACCCGGGGGTGTATGCTATCGGGACTCGGCGATTTGTCTATTGTCATCCTTCTAAGGCTGGGCTCATCCGAACAAATTCTAATTGAAGTCTACTCCATTGAAGTCAATAGAGGCCTTCTGACTCACAGCCCATACGCAACTAAAATAGCATATGGCATCCAGTGAAATGGGTCAGTTTTTCACTGACTGAAATCGTATTTACCCATGTGAATCAGGCCTAAGGTCTAATACTAAGATGCATGCCTGATGCACCGAAACACTGAGACTGAAATATGATTTTAATTCAATAGGAAGCAATATAGAGTTTTTAAATGAGAAGAAAAAACAATATATTCAGCCGCTCTATATCTGAGGGCCTAGGGGAGAGTAGAAGATGAGGTCTTGCAAAAACTGGAGGTTACATTTGGGGAGGTACTGAGAGATTAGGTCAGAGATGTATGGAGGTGATATCTTTGTATGTCATTGATGACAATTTGAACTGGATTCTCTGGGTACCAGGCAGCTATTGAAGGGATAGGCAGAGAGGAGAGGTAAGGAAGTTATGGTGGAGCAGTGGATAAGCCGGTTATCAGAGTTTAGGATAGATTGGAAAGACACAAGGGCATTGGATGGCAGGCTACAGAGAAGGATGTTGCAGTAATGATGAGATCACGCACTAGCATTTTTGTTGACTCAGGGTTGAGCTGAAGGTGGCGAGAGGTGGTGAGGGCTTATATGTGTGATTTTGAAGGAAAGGGCAGAGTTAAATATAACATTGAGACAGTGGATTTGTGGAACTGGCGAGAATATGGTGCCATTGATAATGAAGAGTTCAGTTTTTTCCATGTTAAGTTTTAGGAAGCAGGAAAAGAGGAAGGATGGTGTAGCCGATAGACTTTTTGGGATTCTGGATAAAAGAGAGGAAATATCTGGGCCAGAGAAGTAGATTTGGGTATTGTTAGCATAAAGGCGATACTGCAAGCCGTGGGCTTGTATCAACTATACTAGACAATGGGTGTAGATGGAGAAGAGTAGGGTTCCTAGTACGAAAACTTGGGGGATGCCAACAGAGGGATGACGAGGCGAGGATGTGGTGTGAGTGGGAGACACTAAAAATTCTGTCATTGAGGTACGAAGAGATGCAAAAAAGGGCATAGATTGTGATGCCGAAGCAGGAGAGTTTATAGCAGGAGAGAGTGGTCGACCATGTGGAGGTCTAAGAGGAGGAGCGTGGAGTAATGTTTTGAGGCTTTTGCAGTTGGCTGCTTTTGTTAGGGCGGTTTCAGTAGAGTACTGGGGCCAGAAACCAGATTGCAGTTGGTCAAGCAGAGGTAGGAGACAGTTCAAGGTGGATATGTTGCTCCAGGAATTTTGATGCAGAAGGGATCAGCGATTTGGGATGTTAGTCCAGGAAGGAATCAAGGGATGTTTTTTTGAGGATGGGTGTGATGGATACATGTTTAAAGGACAAAGGGAAGAAATTGATACTCAGCGACAGGTTCAAACAGGTGGGAAAAGTTAGGCCTATGATGAACATGGGAGTAAGGCTGGGATGGGATTGAGTCAAGCGCACAGATACTGAGGTGTGAATTGAAGGGCAGGGTGGAGAGCTTGTCCTCAATAATGGCAGGGAAGCAGTTTAAAGGGGGAGAGGACAAAGTGGCTGAGCAGAGTGATTGCAGGGACTATAGTTTGGAGCTTTCTCTAATGCTGTCAATCTTGTCTTTGAAGTATGTGGTAAAGTCTTCGGCAGGGAGGAGAGATGTGGTGGTGGTGGGAGATAAAGAAGGGAGTTGAATGTGTTAAATAGTCTGAGTTGTGGCAGAGGTAGGATATGAGAGTTATGAAGTAGTGCTGTTTGGCAGATGCAAGTGCAGATTTGAAGGTGAGGGTGGCTTGTTTGAGCACTGTGAAGTCTTCCTCAGAATGGGCTCTCTTTCAACACCTCTCTGCAACTCTGGAGGCTCTTCTCAGTTGTTTTGTCAGGTCAGTGTGTTATCATTGCCTATTGATACACTAGGTCCTTTTGCATGTGAGAATAGTGGAAGAGTTCAGGGCAGATATAACGGTAGGGGGTTGTAAAGGGCAGTGGCCGAGTCTGCATCTGGGAGTGACCATATGATAGAGAGAGGTCAGAGGGAGTCAGAGAGCTTGCTACTGCTAAGGTGCTTGAGGTTTTTATGGGGGTGTGCTATTTCCAGGACAGGGGGACCAGTTGAAGCAAAAATGGAGATGAAGGTAAGTTGTGGTCAAATAGTAGGACAGGTGAGTTAGAGAAATTAAATAGGGAGCAGGGCAAATGAAGATGAGGTCCAGCATGTGTCCATCTTTGTGAGTGGGGTTGAAGGACCATTTTGAGAGGCCAAAGGAGGCAGTCAATGCTAGGAGTTTGGAGGCAGTTGAGTGTGGGTATGCCAATAGGGCTATGGAAGTCACCCATAATGATGATGGGGTTGTCGGTGAACAAGACTTCCATGTAGTGGTCAAGGAAATCAGTGGCAGGACCTGGTGGTTGGCAGATAATGGCCAGTTGGAAATAAGGGGACTGAGTGAATTTGAAAAGAGGGCAGGGTGAGTTTTGGTAAAGGCATAATGGGAGTGAAGGGGAAGTTATCTGTCAGGAAAAGGCCAACTCCTCCACTGTGCTTGTTGCCAGGGTGGGAATGTGGGTGAATTAGGAGCCCCCAATCAGAAAGTGCTGCAAGGTAAGGCCATGTCATAGAGGGTAAGCCACGTTTCTGTTATACCCCAAAAGGAAAGTTTATGAGAAATGAAGAAGCTGTGAATGTCAGGAAGTTTATTGCAGACAGAATGTGCATTCCATAGCAAAAAAGATAGAAACTGGGGGTAGGGGCAGATAGATCTGTTTGAGGTTTAAGTGATTACAAGAAATTACAGAGGAGGGTCAGTGGTAGGGGATTTGTATGATGGTGAGATTTTGCTGCATTATCTTCATTCATTCTTCTTTGTCTACTGCGCTGGAGAGGAGCCGACAGAAGAAATCAAATGAAGATGCAAGTGACAGCTGCAGGACAGGCACCACAGAGGCTGTAAGGATGACAGAGCATGCACTGTTAGTGTGGTGAGGGGGGGCTATGGGTTCCTTTAGCTTAAAGGCTGGGTCGCGAGGGCAACCTTTGTGACCCCCATAGCTATGCTAATGGAATAATTAACATGTAACTTAGGACTTTCAGTTGTAGGATGATCAAAAAATATTTCTATGTCCACTGTTAGCTTGCTGGTAATCCCCAACTTATCATTGTCATCATGGAAACACACATCAAAACATAAGTACTGTACAATACAGTTTCAGAAGTGTAGCGGCCTGCCGTAGACAGAACGGTGGTTGGTGATGGCGGTCATTTTGCAGAGCGATGCGAGTGCTACAAACAAAGTTCTTAAGGGAAATAGGGGTTGTTGGGGGTTGAAGTCCCTTCCCCTGGAGGGCGGAGTAATACTCAGTGCAGGTGGTCTATCATAAGTCTGATTTAGACACAACGATTATCACTCAAAAGATGTCTTTTGAGCGATAATTGTTTTGTGCCTTTACAGTGCAAGGTGATCGCTCAAAAGTTGAGTGATCACTTTGCTCTCCAAGCGGGGTATAGAGAAGACAAGTGGAGCCGCTTGTCTTCTGCACCCAGCTGTTCTATGCTTGACAAAGACCCTGTGCGGGTCGAAACGTCGCAGTTTTATGGAGGAATAAAAATGCAAGTTATTTAGTACGCCTGGAATGCTGCCATTGTTTCTTTTTGATACCCCACTGTAACTGTAGGCACCAGCGACCTCCCAGCAGCGCTGAAGTTCAGCGCTAAAGATGAGCGAACACCAAAATGTTCGGGTTCGCGTTATTCGAAACGAACTTCCCGCGATGTTCGGGTGTTCGTTTCGAATAACGAACCCCATTGAAGTCAATGGGCGACCGGAACATTTTTGTATTTCGCCGATGCTCGCTAAGGTTTTCATGTGTGAAAATCTTGGCAATTCAAGAAAATGATGGGAACGACACAGCAACGGATAGGGCAGGCGAGGGGCTACATGTTGGGCTGCATCTCAAGTTCACAGGTCCCACTATTAAGCCACAATAGCCACAAGAGCTCTCCTGCCCCTGAGCCAATCAGAGGCAGCCCTCACTCACCCATTCATGAATTCATGAATGGGTGTGAGTGAGGGCTGGCCTCTGATTGGTCAGGCTGTGACCATTCAGAGGCATCTTATTCAGCAGGCGGGGATTTTAAATCCCCGGCTGCTGAATACTACTCACAGCTGTTCAGAGCAGTTCAGGAGAACTGCAGCCTGCCGCGCTGAACTCCGTCTGCCGGCACCAGGTGAGTATATATATATTTTTTATTTTTACACATTTCTGGATGAATTGCAGGGAAGGGCTTATATATTTAACCCCTTTCCGACAATTCATCCCGCGATCGCCGGCAGCCCATTGCATTCAGTGGAGTCGGCTGTATTGCCGGTTCCATTGAATTCAATGGGCAAACATCGTTCTTCTCTGTCACAGCTGTTACAGCTGTGGCAGAGAAGAAGGATTTGTCTTCTATATGTTCTCAATGGGGTTGGCGCCGCTGCCGCCGGCCCCATTGAGCGCATATAGAAAAGATTTCTCAGGGAAGAAAGTTAAAGTAACCCGAACATCCGAACATCGTGTGGTGTTCGTTACGAATAACGAACATCCCGAACACCCTAATATTCGTCCGAGCTTGATGCGTTCGCTCATCTCTATTCAGCGCCTACAGTCACACCGGGACAAGAAGCAGGACCCGTGAGTACAAGAAAGGGATGAATGTCATGCAGCTATTCACAAAAAAAAGGTGCGCCATCGCCCTGTCAACCCCTGTATCTTGACACTAGCTCTACTTCTGGTGGCATCAAGATACAATAAAACCGCTTGCAATACTGCAGAGTGTTGGAGGATAAAGGCAGGAACGATAGGTATTGTCCCTTCCCCTCTCTCCTCTTGTCCAGTGAAGGACGAATTGGTTTACAGTGCAGGGCCAGGCAGATTGCTGTAGAGTTGTGGCTGTGGCTCACAGTCGCTTATCCGGTGTCTTGGAAAGTTGGGTACCAGTCACTCCACAATCTAAGAGCCTTCCCTTCCTCGTTGACCTCGTCCTACTGCTACGTTACAAATAGTATCAGCTGTATTCCGCTGTGAACTCCTGATAAGGCTGATCGCTGATCTGTCAGCACGCTGAAAGACAACAATCAGCAACTGGTTAATAAAAACTGCACAATGTCAGTGCAGTTAGACACAACGATTATCGCTCAAAAGCCATCTTTTGAGCGATAATTGTTGTGTTTAAATAGGCCTTTATTGGGTAAAACAACATGTCACGTTTATTCTTAATTTTCATTTCCTTTAGGCAGTTGACATATACCCTGTTTCCCTGAAAATAAGACATACCCTGAAAATAATACATAGCATGATTTTCCAGAATTTTTGAGGATGCAAAATGATTTTTCAGGCTTTTTGAGGATGCTTGAAATATAAGCCCTACTCCAAAATTAAGCCCTGCTAACAGTTAATTAAAAAAGTCAATTTAAATAGTGCCCAGGCAGCTATACATGTAAAAAAGTTAAACCTTTTTGAACAAAAATTAATATAAGACACTGTCTTATTTTCGGGGAAATACGGTAGTATATTTCCTTTCTGGAGTTTGAAGATTGGAGCCCTTTTCTCTTTCTTTCCATAGATTCCGTATCGGTTCTGGCTCTATCCTTCTCTCTGTATATAAACTTCTTTCTAGATTTCACCTACAATAAGCACTGCGGTGCCTGGGCTCACCTCCTGCCGCAGCCAACAGCTATCCAACTCAGAATTAGTGTTTCACACTCGCATTAGTGTTTGTTTTCCTGTCCAGGAATATGGATTCCACTGGTTGAACAAATCCATCTCATGACAGAACTAAACTTTCCAGCTATTTTGTCTGGGATTTTCACATAAACTATTGTCTATTTGGGCAAGAAGTGTTTAGTACTACAAAATGTTATTACTCTAGTGGCATGAACAGCAGAGAAGACAAAGGTCACCCATGTGGGCATCATTTGTAATGACATAGCCTCTTACCCACATGCACATTGCACTTGATCAGGTGAGTTATAGATGGAGGAGAGATCACAAGTCAATTACCAGATCTAGTTCGTTATCATCTCAGCCACAGCCTGGCATTAGGCTACTTGTCAGCCAGAAGTCAGAACTTTGACTCTTCCTACTCTTTCTTACTAATGAAATGATTCACAATAAATCATGTGCTTTGATAATGAAGCGATTCTGTAATTAACTGTCTTTGCTGAAGAAATACTGATATCATAGTGGTATAAATACTCTGCAGCCTCCTTGAACCTTTCACTTTCCATTTATTTGCTCTATAAACCAAAATGAGAATCTGTTACTACAGTGCACAGCCGAGTACGCCCATAGCCTCACTGACAAAAGCATTGTAGTAATTAGAGTAATGGATACAAGGCTAATTTAGGGCGGCTTTACACGGGCGTATTTGCATGGACAATACACAGAGAATAGAACCCATTGGTTATAATGGTATTGCACACATTACCCTTTTTTTGCAAACATATTAAATGCCTGCGAAAAAAACCCAGAATGGTCTACTTTTGTGCACATTTGTACACCAAAGGTCCCCACAGAAGTCTATGGCCGATGCGCAAATGCATGCAGTATACGCTGGGCAATTCCAAATCTGAAACTCATTACATGATTGTGTGCAAAAAACATGCACTACAGGCACAAGAAAGTACAGCGAAATACGCCAATATCAACGCAAAAAAGACACGTTCATAGTGCAAGTACGTTGTGCTGACTCACGTGCAATTGCACATACACCATGAGAAAGTTCCCTTAGTTACAGCCCTAAGGGCTGTTTCCGAGGACAGCCCTTAGAGACAGCAATATAATATCTTGCTTCCAAAACAAAACTTCTGGTTGGTGCTTTGGATTAAGGCTACATTCATATCTGCTCTGGGGATTCCATTTTCCTGCTCCGTTGATAAATGGATCCGTCTCATAATGGAACCAAACTGCCCCAAACAGATCCCATTGGCTATAATGGGGTCCCTTCAGTTCCTACATGACTTTCTCGTCTGCCATTCATGTCAGTTCTGCAATTTTTAATGCCTTCCTCATGGAACATTGTTTCCCATTTTTTACTTCTCATTATCAAAAACCATAACTTTTTCATTTTTCCAGCAGCTCAGCTACATGCAGGCTTGCTTTGTGTTGGAGTATTTGTACTTTTCATTTGTACCATATTGTATTGGAAGACCCAAAAAATTCAAGTCGGGCAAACAGAAAAAAGGCAATTATGACATTTTTTTGGTTTGTTCTCACACTATTGAAAATCCAGTAAAAAAAAAAACATGTTATCTTTATTCTGCTGGTCAGTATGATTATGACAATACCAAATTTATATATTTTAACCCCTTAAGCACACGACTAGAGATGAGCGAGCACCAAAATGCTCGGGTGCTCGTTACTCGAGACGAACTTTTCGCGATGCTCGAGGGTGCGTTTCGAGTAACGAACCCCATTGAAGTCAATGGGCGACCCGAGCATTTTTGTATATTGCCGATGCTCGCTAAGGTTTTCATTTGTGAAAATCTGGAAAATTCAAGAAAGTGATGGGAACGACAGAGAAACGGATAGGGCAGGCGAGGGGCTACATGTTGGGCTGCATCTCAAGTTCCCAGGTCCCACTATTAAGCCACAATAGCGGCAAGAGTGCCCCCCCCCCCTCCCAACAATTTTTGCTTCTGAAAAACCCTCATGAGCAAGGCATACCTTAGCTAAGCACCACACTACCTCCAACAAAGCACAATCACTGCCTGCATGACATTCCGCTGCCACTTCTCCTGGGTAACATGCTGCCCAACCCACCCGGCACGACCCAGTGTCCACAGCGCACACCAAAGTGTCCCTGCGCAGCCTTCAGCTGCACTCATGCCACATGCTGGGCTCATAGCCACACCACCCTCATGTCTATTTATAAGTGCGTCTGCCATGAGGAGGAATCGCAGGCGCACACTGCAGAGGGTTGGCACGGCCAGGCAGCGACCCTCTTGAAAAGGGGCGGGGCGATAGCCCACAATGCTGTTCAGAAGCAATGAGAAATCCAATCCTGTGCCACCTCCATCAGGAGCTGCACACGTCAGCATAGCAATGGGGAACCCATGTGCCACACACTATTCATTCTGTCAAGGTGTCTGCATGCCCCAGTCAGACCGGGGTTTTTTATAAATAGTCACAGGCAGGTACAACTCCGCAATGAGAATTCAGTGTGCAACCACAGCATGGGTGGCTTCCTGGAACCCACCGGCGGTACATAAATATATCCCATTGCAGTGCCCATCACAGCTGAGGTAACGTCAGGTTTAATGCAGGTGGGCTTCGGCCCACACTGCATGCCCCAGTCTGACTGGGGTTCTTTATAAGTAGACACATGCAGTTACAACTCCGTGTGGACCGACAGCATGGGTGGGTCCCAGGAAACCACCGGCGGTACATAAATATATTCCATTGCAGTGCCCTGGACAGCAAAGCTAACGTCAGATTAAATGCAGGTGGGCTTTGGTCCACACTGCATGCCCCAGTCAGACTGGGTTTTTTTATAAGTAGACACAGGCAGGTACAACTCCCTATTGTGAGGTCCGTGTGGACCGACAGCATGAGTGGGTCCCAGGAAGCCACCGGCGGTACATAAATATATCCCATTGCAGTGCCCTGGACAGCAAAGCTAACGTCAGATTAAATGCAGGTGGGCTTTGGCGGTACATTAATGTATCCCATTGCAGTGCCCTGCTCAGCAGAGCTAACGTCACATACAATACAGGTGTGCTTTGGCCCACAGTGCATGCCCCAGTCAGAGTGGTAATATGTACCTTAACAGTAACCGCGTTGGTGGGAATGTGGTGGCGACTGCGGACCTAGTAGCGCGGTTTTATTTAGTTGGTTTTCGGAATGTGGCCAGGATTAAGTGGGCCGTGGCGGGGGGATGATGAGGGGGCTCTCTTGTTGTGTCGGTAAAGGTGAAATTCTTGGACTGCCAACAGACGGACCTATGCAAAGGTATTTGCCAAGAATGTTTTCATTGTTGGAGGAGGAGGGGGATGTTTTTGAGGCACTACGTGTCCTCTCCACGTGTCCGTGGTTATATGCACCTTAACAGTAACCACGTTGGTGGGAATTGGGCTCGCCACCATCATGTCATTTTGAAGCCTCCGTTTCCACACCCCATTGACATAGCATTAGCAGCGGTATAGTTAGAGCCCAGAATTAGTAACATTTCAGCGGTAGCATTAGGGACAGGCCCCAGTAACATATCACTAGCAGCATTATAGGGGGAGCACAGTATTAGTTCCATTTCAGTAGTAGTAGCAGTCCAGACAGGCCCCAGTAGCAATTCCGAAGCAGCAGTATAGGGGGAGCACAGTCTTAGTTCCATTTCAGTAACAGTAGCACTCAAGACAGGCCTGGTAACAATTCCGAAGCAGCAGTATAGGGGGAGAACAGTCTTAGTTCCATTTCAGTAGTAGTAGTAGCAGTCCAGCCAGGCCCCAGTAACAATTCCGAAGCAGCAGTATAGGGGGAGCACAGTCTTAGTTCCATTTCAGTAATAGTAACACTCAAGACAGGCCCTGGTAACAATTCCGAAGCAGCAGTATAGAGGGAGCGCAGTCTTAGTTCCATTTTAGTAGTAGTAGCAGTCAAGACAGGCCCCAGTAACAATTACGAAGCAGCAGTATAGGGGGAGCACAGTATTAGTTCCATTTCAGTAGTAGTAGCAGTCTAGACAGGCCCCAGTAACAATTCCAAAGCAGCAGTATAGGGGGAGCACAGTATTAGTTCCATTTCAGTAGTAGTAGCAGTCAAGACAGGCCACAGTAACAATTTCGAGGCAGCAGTATAGGGGGAGCACAGTATTAGTTCCATTTCAGTAGTAGTAGTCAAGACAGGCCACAGTAACATTCCCGTTGCATGTTTTTGAAAGCCACCATTTCCACAAGCCTATACAGCAGCATCTCCAGGCTGATCAATTTGGCTATGTGCACGTTTAACGCTTGTGCGTGCGGGTGCGTGGCGGCGTACTTGCGCTTGCGCTCAAACAGTTGCGCTAGCGACGGCTGGACGCTGCACTGAGAGACATTGCTGGATGGGGCCGAGGACAGCGGAGGTGAGGGTGTGTGTGCAGGCCGGGAGACGGTCGTGCCTGTGTCCTGAGAGGGGGGTTGGATCTCAGTGGCAGGTTGGGGCACAGGGGGAGAGGCAATGGTGCAAACCGGAGGCGGTGAACGGCCTTCGTCCTACCTCGTGGGGTGCTTGGCCATCATATGCCTGCGCATGCTGGTGGTGGTGCGGCTGGTGGTGGTGGCTCCCCGGATGATCTTGGCGCGACAAACCTTGCACACCACAGTTCATCGGTCATCTGCACTCTCAGTGAAAAACTGCCAGACCTTTGAGCACCTCGGCCTCTGCAGGGTGGCATGGCGCGAGGGGGCACTTTGGGAAACAGTTGGTGGATTATTCGGTCTGGCCCTGCCTCTACCCCTGCCCACCGCACTGCCTCTTCCAACCTGCCCTGCTGCTGCACTTGCCTCCCCCTCTGAAGACCTGTCCTTAGTAGGCTTAGCAAACCAGGTGGGGTCAGTCATCTCATCGTCCAGCTGCTCTTCCTCCGAATCCTCTGTGCGCTCCTCCCTCGGACTTACTGCAATTACTACTACCTCAGTGATAGACAACTGTGTCTCATCATCATCGTCCTCCTCACCCACTGAAAGCTCTTGAGACAGTTGCTGGAAGTCCCCAGCCTCATCCCCCGGACCCCGGGAACTTTCCAAAGGTTGGGCATCGGTCACGACAAACTCCTCTGGTGGGAGAGGAACCATTGCTGCCCATTCTGGGCAGGGGCCCGAGAACAGTTCCTGGGAGTCTGCCTGCTCCTCAGAATGTGTCATTGTAATGGAGTGAGGAGGCTGGGAGGAAGGAGGAGCAGCAGCCAGAAGATTCAGAGTTGCAGCAGTGGACGGCGTAGAAGTCTGGGTGGTCGATAGATTGCTGGATGCACTTTCTGCCATCCACGACAGGACCTGCTCACACTGCTCATTTTCTAAAAAAGGTCTACCGTGTGGACCCATTAATTGTGAGATGAATCTGGGGACCCCTGAAACTTGTCTCTCTCCTAATCCCGCAGCAGTCGGCTGCGATACACCTGGATCAGGAGCTCGGCCTGTGCCCACACCCTGACTTGGGCCTCCGCGTCCTCGCCCGTGTCCACGTCCTATAGGCCTACCCCTACCCCTCAGCATGGTGTATTACGAGTAGAGCAGAAACAGAACGCTGTAATTAAATGTGCCGCTTATTGGCCTGTGGTTGGAGGCTAACTTCGCTTACGGAATGCACAGCAGAGCCAGGAAACAATTTTGAGCACGCCTGTAGGGAGACCTAGGTGCGTAGGACTGAGCTAGGGGAATTCACAGCGCAGAAGCAGTCAAGTCGCCACAGGGCAGTGGTACGCCTTAAGTATTTGGCTTCCCTTTTTTAAAATGGTGAGCTGAAACAGCAGATACTGTATGCAGCGTATATTATGTTTACTGTTTCCCTCTCGCGCTATGACGGCGGTGATGTAACGGGCACAGCAGAGCCAGGAAACAATTTTGCGCATGCCTGCTGTAACGCTTAGCTGCGTATTAATTAGGACTACTACCCCCAGCAGACACGCAGTGCACTGAAGACTGTCACAGGCAGCCCAAAGATAGTATTTTTCCCCAATTTTTTGGAAAAAGCCCACTGCCTATGTAGACAGTATATCTCTTTCACCTTTCCCTCTTTCCCTGCCTCACCAGTACTGCCCCTATACTCTGTACAATGACTGCAGACGGAGGACCCAATGGTCTGCACGCCTGATATACAAAAAAAAAAAAAAAATTGTGCAACACTGCTAAAAGCAGCCTCAACAGTACTGCACACGGTCAGATGTGGCCCTAAGAAGGACCGTTGGGGTTCTTGAAGACTAATATAACAACTAACGCTCTTCTCATAGCAGCTACAGCAAGACAGCACTTTCCCTGATCTCTGTCACCATGCATCTGTAGAGAGCCGCGGGCGGGGCAGATTTTAATACTCGGGTGTCACCTGATCTCCCCAGCCACTCACTGCAGAGGGGTGGTATAGGGCTGGAACGTCACAGGAGGAAGTTGTAATGCCTTCCGTGTCTTTCTATTGGCCAGAAAAGCGCGCCAATGTCTCAGAGATGAAAGTGAAAGTAACTCGACCATCGCGTGGGGTTCGTCTCGAGTAACAAGCATCTCGAACACCATTATACTCGAACGAGCATCAAGCTCGGACGAGTATGCTCGCTCATCTCTACACATGACCTATTTTTGGTTTAAGGACGCAACGATTTTTGGCAGAATATTCATCTCCATTTTTCAAAAGTCATAATTTTTTTATTTTTTCTGTCGACGCGGCCGTATGAGGGCTTGTTTTTGTGTGGTGAACTGTAGTTTTTATTGGTGCTATTTTTGGGTACATAGACTATATTGTAAAACTTTTTTTTTTTATGATAGCAGGGAGAGAAAACGCATCAATTCTGCCATAGATTTTTTTTTTTTTTACAGCGTTAATCATGCAGCATAAATGACGCAATCATTTTTTTCTGCGGACCGGTACGGTTACAACGATACCAAAATTCTTAAATGTTTTATAGGTTTTTCCACTTTTCTGCAATAAAACCCCTTTTTTTGGAAATCTTTTTTTTTTCTAAATCGCTGCATTCAAAGTCCTATAACTTTTTAATTTTTCTTTGTACAGAGCTATGTGTGGGCTTATTTTTTGCGAGACGAGCTGTAGTTTTTATTGGTACCATTTTGGGGTACATACGGCTTTTTTGATCACTTTTATTGCATTTTTAGGGAGGCAAAACGCTTTACATTAGCATTTTGCCTTAGTTTTTTAGCGTTTTTTAAACGCTTTTTTCTGTGCAGAGTCAAAGGCATGTGCAACGTATTGTACGCATCGTTACGGACGCGACAATACCAAATATGTGGGGTTTCAATTTTTTAGCGTTTTTTATGCTAATATGAAAAAAAGCACAAAAATGTTTTTTTAACATTTTTTTTACATTTTTCTTTTTGTACATTTTTATTATTTTTTTATTACACTGTTTGTGTCCCTCTGGGCGACTTACAACACTGCACTGATGATCGCTGTGATAAGGCATTGCAGGACTTCTCTCCTGCAATGCCTTATCGCTCATACAGCGATCAAAGCCTATGGCAATACAGGACGCCGGTATCTGGCATCCTGTTGCAAGAGCAACCAGCCAGGCTCTCTGAGATTATATCGCGAAAGCCCAGCAACTTCACAGAGGGAGTGCGCTCCCTCTGTGAACCCTTTCCATGCCGCGATCTACATAGATCTCGGCAAGGAAGGGTTTAACAGCGGGGGTCGCATCTCCGATGCACCCCCGCTGTTGCAGCGGGAGGCCGGCTATGACTGACAGCCGTCTCCCGCTGCGGGATAGCGCGAGATCTGCTATGTTCTCGCGCTATACCTATGATGTAAGGGTACGTCATTTTGCGGGAAGTACCCCGGTCCCATGATGTACCCTTATGTCATGGGGAGCGGAAGGGTTAATGAAGTACTACCTAAGAAAATAAAATGCCTTTTAAAAAAATTGTTTTGCTGTCGCCATCAGTATGAATTTTTATTTATGTATTTTGTTTTCTGATACGACGCCTGGGAGAAGCATGGCTTCTAAACTTTTAAGTTTATAATTTTTTTCTAACAAAAATTTTATTCATGTGTTTTTTCTTTAGTCTCCACAGAAGACTTGAACTTGTGATTTATACAGTATCTTTACTTGCAATGGTCATGTTTTGTAGATTTTTTTTAAAGAGAACCTGACAAATTCCCACAGCACCACCAACTATGCCATAGCGCTGTCAGGGAACACGACAGGGAGACAATCGATGTATTTTTTTAGATTCACCCATGATCCAGTGCTGTTGTCCTCCGTAGATCACATGGTGCTGGAAAAATCTGACTCTTTTTAGAGTCTCTTTCGTGCTCTTCTTCCATAGACGAATACGGGAGAGTATAATTTCATTTCCCCTAACAGCACCACAACCCAGTCCATGGCGCCCCGGGGACGTGACAGGCTCCCCCTTAAACAGTTTCTTTTTATTAAGTTTGAAAAAAGCCAGGATATAGTGACAGATTGGCCACGCAGTGCCTACATAGATGTATAGGCAGTCGTAAATTGGTGATTATACCGTGGTATTTGTATACTTCACACGTTTATTTTGTTTCTCACTTATCCTTTACTGGCTAAGGGTAGAGTGATTTGGGGGGGGGGGGGGGTAGGTGGGGGGAAGGGGTGCAGTACGGGTAAAGTGGGGGTTAGAAGGGTTAAGCAAGTAGGGGGGGGGGTAAGAACAACAAAATAACATGATACATGGCAAGCATATTGTTTGTTCATCCAATGGGGGTGGAAGAGAGAGTATTCTAAGTTATACTTAGGTATCTGTTTGTTCTATTGGTTAGTTAGGTCGCTTCTGCTTTCCCGGAACCCAATCCACGGCGTCCATAGGGATGTGAACTCATCTCTCGTTCCCTTTTCCCAGGCCAGCATTTCTTCAAAACAGAATATTTGAGCTATTCTATCTAACCATTGAGTCAGCTGTGGTATCTGCTTTTCCCTCCAGTAAAGTGGGATAAGTAGCTTAGCCGCTGTTAGTAAAATAGTGGGTAGACTTTTGTTGGAGGGTCTAAATCTGTCTGTGGGCAGCCAGAGCAGAACCTCTTCTGGCCTGAAAGAAAATGATGTATGGCAGATTTTATTAATGCATTCTGTAACCAACTGCCAGAAGGGTCTAATCTCTCTGCAGTCCCACCATATGTGTAATGCATTTCCTTTCTCACTTTCGCATCTCCAGCATCTGTCCGAAGCCTCAGGTTTTGTTTTGCATATGGCTGTTGGGGTTCTGTACCATTTGGACAGAATTTTATATGAGTTTTCCTGGATTCGTACACATTTGGAGAAGCCATGTCAGTTTTTCAATATCCGAAGGGTGTCCTCTTTGGTGAGGTTAATCCCCAGTTCCCTCTCCCATTCCCTGAGGAACCAGGGCTTCTCAGGTGCTTTTTGTAGAAGAAGGCCCTTATATATTTGTGTGACCAGTCTCCTTGGGCGCAGGCATAGCGTGGTATATGTCTCGAACCATAATGGTTCTCTAAGTTTGCCATAATTAGTTCTCTGGAGCTTCAACAGAGAGTGGTAAAGTGCCGCCTTGCCCAAAAAGTCCAGGCCGAGGTTTGCAAATTTCGTATCAAGTTGGGCTAGATTAGTGAGTTTGGGTCCTTCTAGGATATCGAATATCGTGAGTCCTATGAGCTTATCCCAGATCCCTTCTTTTTTACATGGGCCATTAGCAAGGATAGCTGGGATTAAGGTCGCAGGGGTTATCGGGGGTAGGGAGTCCCTCTCTGCCAATTCTTGTCGTATTAACTGAAGGGTTTTGATTGTGCTTTTTGTGATAGGGCTATACGTGTGGCATTTGCCTAGTGGGGGGCCATTTGACCAAAGCAAAACTTGGTTGGTCGCGCCTAGCATGTTTCTCTCGGCGCTCAAAGTGGGAGAGGTCACCCCTGAGTCCGTCAGGGAGATCCATCTAGCTATATGTATCGCTCTGTGGTACGTTTGTAGGCTCGGTAGCCCGGCGCCTCCTTGGGGGCGCTTCTGGACCAAGTAGGAGAATGCCAGGCGCGGCTTTCGTTTATCCCAGATGAATTCTCTGATTAATCTGTGCTTTTGTATAAAGTAGAAGTTGGGGACTCCTATGGGAACTGCGTTAAGTACATAGAAAATTGGTGGCAATATGTAGGTGGATATTAAGTTTTTCCTCCCAAGCCATGATATTAATGGTAAGCTAAATTGTTTGAGTTGGTTTTTGATTTTTTGGAGCAGAGGTATATAATTAGCGTCAAATAGGTGGCTGGGGTTATTAGTTAATGATATACCAAGGTACTTTATGCTTGAGGGTGGCCATGTAAATTTGAATTTCTTTTTTAGGTAGTTGGTAATATGTGATGGTGTGGAAATGTTGAGGGCTTCTGATTTGTCATAATTGATCTTGAAGTTGGACAGCCTGCCGAAAAGACCAAACGTCTCTAAGAGCGCCGGGAGAGCTTTCTTTGGGTTTGTCATTAGGACTAAGAGATCGTCCGCGAATGCTGCGGTGGTATGGACAGCGTCTCCTATTGTGATACCTTTGATATCTGGGTTTTGTCTGATTTTTTTGAGTAAGGTTTCCATAATGAGTGTGAATAATGTGGGAGAGAGCGGGCAGCCTTGTCTGGTGCCGTTCTTTATAGGAAAAGGTTTTGACATTGTGCCGTTGATTTGGATCCTTGCCGTAGGTTCAGAGTAGAGTGTGAAAATTGCCTTGACTAGGGTCGATGGGAGACCAAATTTTATGAGGGTGTGTTCCATGTATTCCCAACTGACCCTGTCAAAGGCCTTCTCTGCATCAGTAGATATTAACATTAATGGTATCTTATTAATCTTGGCGTGGTGTATAGTGTGTATCGCCCGTGTGGTATTGTATTTTCCCTCTCTTCCTTGGACGAAGCCTACCTGGTCTGGGTTGATCAGCTTGGGGAGATAGGGGGCTAGTCTTTTAGCGATCAATTTCACCCAAAGTTTTATATCTGCATTTAATAAGGAAATGGGGCGGTAATTACCACAAGAAGTCGGGTCTTTCCCTTCTTTGGGAATCAGCGCTATGTATGCCTCGAGAGACTGTCCGGGTAGGTGTGTACCTGCGAGGAGGGAGTTACAGAGTTTTGTGAGGTATGGAACAAGTGTCTTCGCAAATTTTTTATAGTACATGATAGGGAGCCCGTCAGGACCCGGGCTTTTCCCATTAGGGATCGAGGTTAGGACTCGGGTCACCTCGTCTTCGGTGACTTGTAGCAAAGATGAAGTTTCCTCCTCAGACAGTCTCGGGAGATCTAATTGATCTAGGAATGTTAAAGTCTCGTCTGTGTTTATGTTCGGTTCTGTCTGTAGGTTGTATAGTTTAGTGTAGTATTTTTCGAACTGTTTGGTCACTCTTTCGTTGCATGTCACTATGCCTCCCGTGGGGGTTTTTATCTGTGAAATGAAGGCTTTTTCTTTTTGTTTTTTAATGAGTGTCGTCATCGTTCTTGAGCCTTTATCTCAGTGGATCTAGATTTTGTATCTGGATGTGAGGAGAGTTTTCGCTGTTTTTATATTTAATACTTGTTTAAGCTTATCTCTCAGATTTTTTAGTTTTTTTGAGGTGTCATTGTCGGGTCTACTTTTGTGTTGAGTTTCGATCTCTGTTATTTGGGCGAGGAGCTTATTTGCTTCTTCTTCTCTTTGTCATTTAACTTTAGTACCTAAGGATATTAATTCTCCCCTAAGAAGGCCTTGTGGGCCTCCCATAGGATGGGCGTGGATATCTCTGGTGTATCATTAATTTTAAAGAATTCCTCTAGCTTTCCTGTCAAGAGGTCGCATCTTTCTCGGCCGTTTATAAGCGTACAATTGAGGCGCCAATGCCAGTCTCTCCTTGGCAGGCTGTCCACTACCAATTTAGTGGAAATGGGGGCATGGTCCGAGATTGTGATTGGGCCTATGTCTGCTGCGGTAACTGCGTGTATGTGTTTGCCTGATATTAGAATATAATCTATTCTGTGGTATGTAGAGTGTATATGGGAGTAATACATGTATTCTCTTGTGTCTGGATTCAGTTTTCTCCATGCGTCTTGTAGGTTTAATTCCGACAGGAGGCTTCTTATTTTGTGTATTTGTTTTCGAGAGTACGCCTCAGTCCTCGAAGTAGTGTCCAGTGAATGGTCTAGGGCCAGATTAAAGTCTCCGCCAACCACTTGTAGGCCCTCGGCAAATTCGTTAAATTTGGATAGGACACGCACTAGCCATGGAATTTGGTTTTTATTAGGGGCGTATAGATTAGCGAAAGTTATTTTGCTGTTGGCTATTGTGCCCTTTAAGAAAATGTACCTGCCTTGTGTATCTATCTCCGTCTGCTCATGGGTAAAGGGGACCTTTTTTTCTATTGCTATCGAGATCCCCCCTAGAGGCCGAGGAGTGGGTGCTATGGTACCAGTGGTTGAATCTATACGTAGGGAGGTTGGGGATTCTGTTATGTCGAAAGTGGGTCTCTCGTAGAAACACCACTTCTGTTCTGAGTTTTTTCAGTAGGGCGAAGGTTTGGGCTCTTTTTTGCGGGATGTTCCAGCCTCTCACGTTAAATGACGTGATTTTAATTTCCGCCATGGGTCGGTTCCGGGGCAGCTTCAGGTTTTTGCTGGGTTACTCTCTCTCCTCCCATAATATTAAGCACATGCTTGCCAGTTAAACAGTTAAACAAACATTTATAAACAATAAATATCACAAAAGGTGATAAAGTGAGGAACTTTGGTGTGTACGGGGAAATGAAGGGCTCATGCCTAAAAGGGTCCCGGGCCCGTTCCTCAGTCGGGTCTAGGACTGGGGCTAAGCCCCCATTGTTCCCCTCATTCTCCGTATAAATGGGGGGTTGTTGGGCGCTCACCTGCAAAGGTGGGGTCAGCTCCCAAGACCTCCATGTATCGACATTGCTATAGTTATATCTAGGGCCACTTAAGGTAGTCCTGGTTCAGCATTTAAATTGTTAGTAACAGACCAAAAATAAAGGAAAATAGTCCCTGAGAGTGAGGGATCGTTCAAACCTTTTCAACAGCATTCGTAAAGACATTTGCTTATTTAAAGGTGGAACTCTGAGTTAGTAACATATTCAATTTGCGTATAAGGCCTCGGGGATGCTGTGATAGTTATAACGTCTTTGGTGTAGGTAGAATTGTCTCTGTGACCGTAGACCGAGTCTCTATAGATATTGAGGTTGTGACCTTGTATCGGGGATTGGGGGAGAAAGTGGTGGTGGGGTGATACCCCTTTACCTGATCTTCTAGTCCCCGAGGAAGTTCTCCGTGTTTCCTCGTACTCCCTCTCAACATCCGTCACATTGCAGAGCGTCTCATCAGGTAGAGGGCCGAGTTGAAGACGAAGTGTCCATGTCTCATATGATGGCTTCCTACTGGGTAGAAGAAGAGGGACCGAGAGTTTAGGCGTCCACTAATGTCCTTTTCTTGTGTCTCGGTGTTTTCGGGGTTCGTCCTAGCGTCCAGTTCTCTTGTTTCTTTAGTGGGGGGAATTGGTGTTTGAGCTGGACAGGTTGCCACGACGGTATATCCATAGGGGGTATCTTGAGTTTCTCCCATGCTTTTTCGAGGTCCTCTGGGGTTCTTATTATTATCTGCTGGCCGTCTTTGTATGTGGAGAGGCCAAACGGAAAGAGCCATCTCACTGGCAGTTTTTTCAAGCGTAAAGCCTCAGTCAGTGGCTTCAGTATGCGTCTCTTTGCCAGGGTGCTAGGTGCTAGGTCCTGGAATAAGAGGATGGTGTTATCCTCAAAAATTACTTTCTTCATCTCTCTGGCTCGGTGTAGAATAGCGGCGGTGTCTGTACAGTTTAACAGTCCACATATTACATCTCTGGGTGGTTCAGAAGGGGAGGGTCTGGGCCGTAGGGCTCTGTGGATCCGTTCAATTACTATTTTGTTTGCCCTTTCCTCCCCTAGTAAGTCCTGGAAAATCTTTGTCGTGGTTCTACTTAGTGTCTCCGTGGCGATGGACTCTGGTAAGCCTCTGAAGCGTATATTCTTATGCCGACTTCGGTTCTCTTGATCCTCTATCAGGAGCATTGCTTGGTTCAGTTGTTCTTGTTGAGCCGTCATGTTAGACTGGAGGGCAAGGTTGTGATACGTTAGTTCCTGCTGTGCATTTTCCAGGTCCTCCACTCTGTGCCCGATTTGTTTTACTTCTGATTTAATGTTAGCTAGCTCCTTCATGACTGGGGAGAGGGAGTGGGCTAGCAACTGTTTGAGGAAGGAGCGAGATATCGGGCCCCTGTCTGTATCATCGTTGCGTTCTGAGGTGATGGCGGCGCTATCTACGTCAGAGTCCTGTGAGATGTGTTCGGTGAAAGTTTCTCGTTGCGCCTTCTGTTTATGCGCCGCTGGGGAGCTGTGCTTTTTTTTTTAGGTATTTTTCCATTTCTGCTTGGTTTTTGGCAGGTCTCGGTGTGTCTATGTGTTCTTTATTTTTGTCTTTGCCAATTTTCACCATGTTTTTATTTGTGGGTTTGTGGCTTGCTGTTTTTGTGCTGTAGTCTCAAGGTCAGTTAGCTTATTGTTGGTTCATTCGGTCTGTTATTTCATTAGGAAAGGAGAAGGTTTGGAGGTCTCGGGGTATCCCCTTACATTTTTTTAACTAAGCTTCCATCCTTCTTTTGGGCCCCTTGCTGGTGTGGCGCGACTGGGGTGCGTTCTAGCAGTTTTGTCGCTGTGCGGCTTTGGATGGGGAGGTTGTTGTTGGAAGAGCCACGCTAATGGTGGCTCCAGAAAAATTAGAGCTGGGCTCTCTATATGTCTCTGTGTGAGGGGGGGGGGGGGGGTGCTTCAGCCTCCCTGTGAGGCTCTGCTGGCCTTAGGACTTATTAATGTAAAGAAGTCCCCCTGGGCTGGTATGGGGGCTTCCCTTTATACTCAGGGGTCTCTCTGTCTTTCAGGAGGGCTCTGCTGCTCTGTGTGTGCAGGCCCCCTCCCCTCTGCCAGCTCTCACCTCCCTCCTGTGGTGCTTCAGCTCTCTGTCCCTGCAGGAGGGCTCCGGTCTTCTCTGTCTCCCGGCCGGGGGCAGCTGCAGGCTGGTGTGCAAGCTAGGAGCCCGGTTTTGCCGTGGTCAGCCTGCCGCGGCCACTTCCGGTCGGCCGTGGCCACTTCCGGTCGGCCTCGGCCGGTACTTTAGCCCGGGATCCACCAGGTGAAGTAGGCCGCAGTGGTTTATGTGCAGCTAGAGAGCTCGGACAGGTCTCTATCCAGAGCTCTCCTTACTGTGCTGCCAGCGGTGCTGTTTTTAGCTCCCTGTGGGGTCTCCAGTCGGCGGGATTGTCCTCCGAAGTGCGGCACCTCCAGGAACCTCTAAGATGGCGCCAACAATGGTCATGTTTTAATAGGCAATCATTCATAGCAGCCCTGGGGGCCTTCAGAAGGCCCCAGGCTGCCATTACACCCAGATGGCAACCTGCAATCACATCCCAGGGTGGCTGTTTGGAATATCAGCATCCTGATCAGAACATTTAAGTGCCACTTTCAGAATTGGCTATGACATTTAAAGGGTTAAGAGTTGCGCTTGGTGTTATCTCCAGGCGCAGCTGTTGCAAGTTTGTGTTGCTTGTGTGAGCAGCCCCATTGAAATGAATGGGAGCGTTGTATAGCATTTAGCGCAGCGCTGAAAACACAGCGCTTAACGCTGTACAAAAACGCCCTGTGTGAGGCTAGAGGAGAGCACCTAGAAGGTGAGCCTTATAGGGCCACTCGAGCTCCTCTGGGAAATACATGTAAATAAGGGAGATTGGACAATAACTCTGCAGCGCCACCTATTGGATCGCAGCATTCTTGCAAATCAATGTCCGACTCTTTATACAGGTCTTAAGAGCAATGATTGGGAATTGTGCTCTCCTTAAGGATTGATGTTACCCCTCCTGACTAACATCACAGGCCTCTCACTAGCTAAGCCAGAATCTTACTGCACACTGATGAGGGGTAAAACCCCCAAAACGGCTGTCTGTGTATGGATTCTGTCTTCCTTTTCAATTCTCAATCATTGTTTTAAAGACGCGTATAAAGGGTCGGACATGGATTTGCAGAAAGGCTGCCATCCAATAGGTGGCGCTGCAGAGGTATTGTTTCATCTGCCTTATTTGCATAGATTATACAAAGAAACACCCCATTAACCAGGCAAATAATAACCCCAAAATGTCAATTTATGCATACATTTCTAAGAATAATAACATAGGAATGATACAGCACAGAGTTCTAACAAAAGATGATCCAGAATTGTTACTTAATGTGGAATACAAGTATGTACTAAAATGTCAGAGATTGCCATAGGTCCAGTTTAATAATTTAATTCTAGAAAAGATATTTATATATATATATTTTTTTTAAATAATCTAATTTTATTAAGCTTTACAACAAGTACATTACAACCAGTAGAGGGAAAAGAGCCCTAGAGGGGAATACAAAAAAAACAAGGCCAAGAAGTTCAAAATGTGCCCTACTTAATTTACACACTAGCTGAATTTCGTAAGATTCCGCTTGAACAAATCATCATCAAGAGAAAAGAAAACAGCCTGCTAGTGCAATACATAAATCAGAAGGCCACGGAAGATTAAATAAAAAGGTTACGTACAGTATCTGTTAAACTTGGTGATCTTCCAACTCTGCACAGAAAACAGTTGAGTACAGTAGAAGAATGAGAAGGAAGGAAAAAAAAAGAGAAGGAGGTGTGAGAAGAAAAAAAAGGGGGGAATACACGTATTATAAAAAATAACCAAAACCTTCTAAATTGTATGGTGACTAATGCTAGAAGTCTGACCAATAAAGTAGACGAAAAGAGACCTGGTTGGGTGAAAGCTGTGACTAGCAGTGAACTTACATGGTTACAATTTATTGAGAATGGACCATAAAAACCGGAAAGGAGGAGTGGTTTGTCTTTATGTAAAATCATGTTTAAAGCCCCCATTACGGGAAGATATATGTGAGGGAGATGAACATGTGGAGTCTCTATGAGTAGAAATACATGGAGGCAAAAACAATAAAATCCTCAGAGGGGTTTTCTATACACACCAAATATAAGAGAAGCTACTGAAAATCTATTATTGAAACAAATAGATGAAGCAGCAAATCACAATCAGGTAATTATTATGAAGGACATTACCTATCCGGATATAAACGGGGAAGCCGAAACCTGCAGATCTCATAGATACCAACTTTCTGTCAGTTACTAAAGATAATTTCCTTACCCAACTTGTACAGGACCCGACTAGAGGGACGGCCATTTTGAACTTAATATTAACCAACAGACCTGACAGAATAACAGGGGTGCAGACTGAGGAGCACCTGGGAAATAGTGACCATAATATAATACATTTCAACTTGTCTTTTAAAAGAGAGTTTTATAGGGGGGGCTGCAAAAATAGTAAATTTTAGGAAAGCAAAGTTTGATCAGCTTAGTGATGCCCTTTACCTAATAAACTGGGATAATGTCTTCAAAAATAAGAGTACAAACAATAAATGGGAAACGTTTAAAGACATCCTGTGAGAAGTTTATATGTTACAGGAATAAAAGACATGAATAGAAGAAAACCATTGTGGCTCAATAAAGATTTAAAGGGGGCAATACACAGCAAAAAGAAAGCATTTAAACTACTAAAACAAAAAGGCAGCGAATAAGCACTAAAAACCTGTAAGGAAAAAAATAAATTATGTGAAAATCAGATAAAAGCAGAAAAGATAGAGACAGAAAGATGTATTGCCAGAGAGAGTAAAACTAATCTTAAAATGTTCTTCAATTGTATAAATAGTAAAAAGATTAATACTGAAAGTGTTGGCCCTTTAACAAATAATGCAAGAGAAATTGTAGAGAGGGATGAGGAGAAAACAAATCTATTAAATAGCTTTTTCTCCAGTGTAATCACAGAGGAAAATGACATTTAAGATGAGATGCAGAGTGATAATGTAAGATCTCCAATAAATGTCACCAGTGTAACTCAAGAAGAAGTGCAGAGCCATCTTAAAATGACTAAAATAGACAAATCGCCGGGTAATGTGATACACAGACCCTTGTCACAGTGTTTCAGTTTATCAGGTATGCGTCTCAGTGTTAGACCTTAGACCTGATTCACATGGGTAACTATGAGGGGCTGCTGATAAGTCTTTGGCTTTACCTGGAAAGAAACGAGATAGGAAGATGAAACTTTACATTTTTTCCACATACTCTCCACTGATGTCAACACACTTCTTACATCGGTATTCCAAGTTCTGTAGGCCTTGCAAAAAGAAGGATTTTGGTTGGGCCTCAAACCAGTCATCTGTAGCAGCCATGGCATCAGAAATGGTGTGAAATTTCGTCCCCTTGACATGTTTCTTCTGGTCTGGAAACAGATGATAGTTGGAGGGAGCTAGATCTGGTGAATAAGTTAGATGGTCAACCAGCTGGAAGCCTAGCTCCACCAGTTTTGCCGTGGTTGCTTGTGCAGTGTGAACGGAGGCGTTGTCTTGCAGGAACAAGATTCCTTTGGACAGCTTGCCACGCTTTTTGGCCTTTAGAGCTGCCTTCAATTGGTCCAAAAGTTTAATGTAATACCTTGCATTGAACTAGCAGCACGCCCTCCTTATCCCAGAACACAGACGCCATCACCTTAGTGGCTGATTTTTGCATCCTGAAATTCTTTGGCAAGGAGAACCACTGTGCCTCCACTCTCTGACTGCTCCTTGGTTTCAGGGTCATACAAATAAATCCAGGTATCATCCATAGTGACCAGTCGATCCAGGAAGTTCTTATCAGTCCGGAAACGCTGACAAATGGACCAGGAAGTTTTCACTTGCATGCTTTTCTGATCAGTTGTCAAACATTTGGGGACCCACTTTGCAGATAGCTTCTTCATGTTCAAATGTTCATGGATAATGACACAAACACGTTCACGAGAAATCTCCATGATGTCTGCTATTCCTTTAGCTGAAATTCGCCAATTCTCCAGTATGAGCTTGTGTGCAGCATCGACAATCTCCGGAACAACCCCTCTCGGTCGTCCAGGACGTTCCTCATCATTGGTACTGAAGTGGCCTGTTTTAAGTTTAGCCACCCAGTTCTTAACTGTAGAATATGAAGGGCATTAATCCCCCAATGTCTGCCACATATCACCATGAATATCCTTTGTGGACTTTCCTTGCAGAAACAAGAATTTTATTACTCCTCTGCTCTCATTTGCAGTGAATGTCGCCTTAGACTCCGCCATTTTGTTTTCCCGCATGTCTAGATCACTGTTGCCATAAGCTACATGTACAAAATTTTGAAAACATATAAAAGACACATAAAGCTTTCATGTGATATAACATTCATTACCATAGAAACAAAAAAAAGAACACAAAGCCAAAGACTTATCAGCAGCCCCTTGTACAATTTCAGTCAGTAAAAAACGGATCCATTTCACAGCATGCCCATATGCAATTTTAGTTGCGTATAGGCTGTGGGTCAGAAGGCCTCCATTGACTTCAATGGAGTAAACTTCAATTAGAATTTGTCTGTGTGAGCTCAGCCTTAAAAGGATGACAATAGACAAATCATCAGGTCCCGATGGCATACACTCCTGGGTTCTAAGGGAATTATGTACTTGGATAGACAGACACTTGTTTTTTTTATATTTAAGGACTTTATAGTGAAGGGCTCTGATCTACTGGATTGGCGCATAATCAATGTGGTGCTGATTTTCAAAAACGGCCTCAAAAAGTGAACCTGGAAATTACAGACCGGTATGTCTTACTGTAGTAGCCCAGAACACCATCCTGGTCCCTCCCCTCCATAAATGTCATACATGTTTGTCCTACGTGGATGCACTGTGCAAAGCTTGTCCTGTCATATCCAGTGTGTGTGTGTTGCACAGCTGCAGCGCTTGAAAGGTTAACAGTAATAAAATCATTGCCTGCATGTAGATGCAGCAGTTTGTCATGTCATGTGGTGTGTCAGAAGGTATAAATAGGAGTGATTGAGAGCAGGAAAGTAGCCCATCTTAAGGAGTTTGAAGAGATTGCTAACACAGAGCCACATGGAAGCACCTTCAGTTTCCATGTAGGTGAAGATGGAGGAAGAGGAGAGATATCCCGTAGTGAGTGAAGTCTGAATGTAAATAAAGTGAGTCCCAAGATTTTAGTGAGAGAGAGAGCCATTCCAAATATTTCTGTATAGAGAAACCCACTGTACAGGTACCAATTCACACTACAGGCTTTTCCTGTGCGGCCGTCCAAAGTCAGAATCACTGCACAGAGGTACACGACTGAGACACACCCATGCACTTGCTATTCGGGGTGATATTGTTTAAGCTTTTATGCAAATAATTGTCTGCCAGAGAGTCTGTGGAGTGACCCTTACCCCACTTCCTCCTCTGGCGTACTCCCAGTCCAGGAGTGGTGTCATACAGATAACGTGAACTGTAGGACCAGTTTCATCCTGTGTTCTCCTCCCTGACATCTGAACTTTAGTCTACTGGCACTTAAGAGAATTGTACCTGTATTGCTTTGAATACCTGTTGTAAAAGTTTTATTCTTTAATTAAAGTTGTACTGAGCCCTAACCAATCCTGGGGACCCGAGGTACTATACACAAGTCTCAGTGTTATTTCTCTGCTGCATAGTATACCGGTGTATGGGAACGGTGGCGTCACGAGTAATAACTACTACTATCCTCATCCTGTTTATTGGCATTCCCTATCTTAGGGGTGTCAAAGCTGGCCTGTGATCCTCCTTTGGCCTTGGCTATGTGTCATCCCTCTGGGACCAGAGCCTGCTAAGTGCCACCGTGACAAACCAGTACTTAACCCTCCCAGCTCTACACAGTAGTCAAGTGTCTGGGGTCATCCCGCTGGGTGTTGCATTACTTCTATTGAGGGTAAAATGCTTGAAGGGTTTCTAAAAGATGCTATCCTGGAGGACCTCAAGGAAAATAGCTGTATAACTCCATATCAGCATGGTTTTATGAGAGACCGCTTCTATCACACCAACCTGAGCAGCTTCTATGAGGAGGTAAGTTCTAGAAGTAAGTTCTAGACTCAACCAGGGAGAGCCACTGGATGTTGTGTATCTGGACTCTTCCAAAGGTGGAACACAGCAATGGAACGATAGAAGATAGGTCAGGGATGCGCCAAGTGAATAATTTAAAGTGCACAGAATAGCAGGATTTTAACTCACCTGGTGTCAGACGGGGGGAATCAGCCCGATCAACCCCGTCGACACCGATGTCCAAAAAGGCTTTGAAAGGGTTCTTTTTAATCCCCCATCCGCAGTATGAGGCCTCGGTCAGACGGGCGTTTTTTGCCGCGATTTGCGTATTGCATGACGGATGCTCATCCGCAAAATCGCGCGACCGGGGCCGAAAAATCTCCGGAAAAAAATCGGCTCCTAGCCGCGTTTCCTTTGAAACGGGCCGGAGCACAGGAGCGCTGTCCAGCCCATTGAATTCAATAGAGCCGTCAATACAGCCGGCTCCATTGAAAGCAATGGGCTGCCGGCGAGCGCAGGATGAATTTTTGGGAAGGGCTTAAAAATATAAGCCCTTCCCTGAAAATCATCCAAAAATGTGTAAAAATTAAAAATATATATATATACTCACCTTCTCCCCGCAGACGGAGTTCAGCCACGGCCGGCCGGCAGTTCAGCTGAACTGCTCTGTGCAGTATTCAGCAGCCAGGGATTTAAAATCCCCGCCTGCTAAATGGGCTGCCTCTGATTGATCACAGCCCTCACCAATCAGAGGCAGCTCTCACTCACCCATTCATGAATTCATGAATGGGTGAGTGAGTGCTGCCTCTGATTGGCTCAGCGCAGGGACCAATCAGGGGAAGCTCTCAGCTATTGAATGACAGCTGAGAGCTGCCCCTGATTGGTCCCTGCGCTCAGCCAATCAGAGGCAGCTCTCACTCACCCATTCATGAATTCATGAATGGGTGAGTGAGAGCTGCCTCTGATTGGTGAGGGCTGTGACCAATCAGAGGCAGCCCATTCAGCAGGCGTGGATTTTAAATCACCGGCTGCCGAATACTACTCAGAGCAGTTCAGGAGAACTGCCGGACGGCCGCTGCTGAACTCCGTCTGCGGGGACAAGGTGAGTATATATTTTTTTTAATTTTTACACATTTTTGGATGATTTTCAGGGAAGGGCTTATATTTTTAAGCCCTTCCCGAAAATTCATCCCGCGCTCGCCGGCAGCCCATTGCTTTCAATGGAGCCGGCTGTATTGCCAGCTCCATTGAATTCAATGGGCAAACATCATTCTTCTCTGCCACAGCTGTTACAGCTGTGGCAGAAGAGAAGGATTTGTCTTCTATATGTTCTCAATGGGGTTAGCGCTGCTGCCGCCGGCCCCATTGAGCGCATATACAGAACACAAGGAATCGCAGATCGCAGATAGGCGCGATCTGCGATCTCTGTTCTATAATTTATCGGACAAGCGCATAAAAAGCGCCCATGTGTCCGATACCATTGCAAAGCAATGGTTCTATAAAATCGCCGGTCGCATGCGCATGCGCAAATCGCACGAGAAATTGCCCGTGTGACCGAGGCCTGATGGAGAGCAGAAAAAGGAAAAAACATCAGAAAAACACCAATAGGTGCTTGATAAATTTGCAGACGTGAAGAAAAAAGGCTGCTTTTGCGCTCGTCGGGAAAAAAAGAATTTAAAGTATAACTTCAAGAGATTTTATTAATATAAACATGAGCGACGCGTTTCGGCGAATAAAATCGCCTTTCTCAAGCTCTATAATAAACATACGATATACACATACTTATATAAGAGAAAATAAACATACTCACATGTTTCAATCGGCTGAACAGACGCCAAAAAAAGCAATCAGTGCTACTCGGACCGGGGAGCGAGGGACGCTCCTCCTATTAGACAATTACGTCATAATTAGCGTCGGCGTGGACTGCGTTGTATGGAACGCATCGCGCGTTCCATATATTCAAAGTAAAACTTTATTTAGACCCGCCGTGAACAATACACGGCTTTTTTACAAATCTAGCCTACCACACTACATTGTAGTATATTATAAAAATATTGTTACTATAAATGTACAACGAAATTAAATACAACTATTAGCAGCCAAAATTCACAATTAAATGTAGAATAAAATTTAACATCATAAAATCCTTTTAGATATATAAAAAACTTATCAATTATACATAAATAAATTTGTTATAATGAATCATATTAATTATAATAAAGACCCCTCGGAATAAAATATATCAATTATTTACAAAAAAGATTAATAGTTATACATATATAACACGAAAATTGCTATGAAAAAATGCTAAATCTTCTCCAATATTTCGTTGAGGCCAAAAGGGGTTAATGTGTTAAGTTGGTGAATCCATTACATCTCTTTTTTTCTCAGTGTATTAATGGATACAGGAGCTGACACCCTGAGCGTGGTTGGGAGGATAACCAAACAAATCTGGAGACTACCCAAGATAGTTCCTTAAAGAAAGAAGAGAGTAACACAATCGGTATAGCTTGAGAAAGCTAAATAAACCTTTGTAAAATATCAATTTTTATAATGTTGATCCTACTGAACCAAGACCACTGTACATAACAATATAGAGGTCAGCTCAGTGTTAGTTCTTTATAGAAGAGCATGAAAGTTTAGTTTATATAATAGAGAGACATTTGATGGTAGGTGAACACCCAGATACCTGAATAACTGGGAACACCAGGAGGGTCCATTATAGCCCATGCTTCCTTTGAAAAAGCAACAGAGGTGGTGAAACATGTCAGGAAGGGCATCCTGTTTTTAGCTTGGATAGGTAGATAGTAAACCTACAGCTGATAGTCAGATTAGATATGGCAGAAATTTGTCAGTGCTAGTCAGCAAGCCTCAATGTTATTGCTCACTGGCAGGAATCAGCCTCCCTTTGGATGACTAGTCCATATGTTACTCACACTAAAATATAGCTAATGTTTAGATTAGACATGGCAATAATTTAGTCCGTTCTGGTTAAAAACTATAACAGCATTGAGACAGCTAGCTAGCATCATACTGGTGGAATCCAGCCCCTGATGGCTGGTCAGTCTATATGGTACTAGCGGAGCTCGGCTCCTGATGGCTGATCAGTCTATATGGTACTGGCGGAGCTCGGCCCCTGATGGCTGGTCAGTCTATATGGTACTGGTGGAGCTCGGCCCCTTATGGCTGGTCAGTCTATATGGTACTGGTGGAGCTCGGCCCCTGATGGCTGGTCAGTCTATATGGTACTGGTGAAACTCAGCCCCTGATGGCTAGTCAGTCTATATGGTACTGGTGAAGCTCGGCCCCTGATGGCTGGTCAGTCTATATGGTACTGGTGGAGCTCGGCCCCTGATGGCTGGTCAGTCTATATGGTACTGGTGGAGCTCGGCCCCTGATGGCTGGTCAGTCTATATGGTACTGGTGGAGCTCGACCCCTGATGGCTGGTCAGTCTATATGGTACTGGTGAAGCTCGGCTCCTGATGGCTGGTCAGTCTATATGATACTGGCGGAGCTAGGCCACTGATGGCGGGTCAGTCTATATGGTACTGGTGGAGCTCGGCCCCTGATGGCTGGTCAGTCTATATGGTACTGGCGGAGCTCGGCCCCTTATAGCTGGTCAGTCTATATGGTACTGGCGGAGTTTGGCCCGTGATGGCTGGTCAGTCTATATGGTATTGGTGAAGCTTAAACCCTGATGGCTGCTCAGTCTATTGGGTACGGGTGGAGCTCAAACCCTGATGGCTGGTCAGTCTATATGGTACTGGCGGAGCTCGGCCCCTGATGGCTGGTCAGTCTATATAGTACTGGTAAAGCTCAGCCCCTGATGGCTGGTCAGTCTATATAGTAGTGGTGAAGCTCGGCCCCTGATGGCTGGTCAGTCTATATGGTACTGGTGAAGCTCGGCCCCTGATGGCTGGCCAGTCTATATGGTACTGGCAGAGCTCGGCCTCTGATAGCTGGTCAGTCTATATGATACTGGCAGAGCTTGGCCCCTGATGGCTGGTCAGTCTATATGGTACTGGTGGAGCTCAAACTCTGATGGCTGGTCAGTCTATATGGTACTGGTGGAGCTCAAACCCTGATGGCTGGTCAGTCTATATGGTACTGGCGGAGCTCGGCCCCTGATGGCTGGTCAGTCTATATGGTACTGGTGGAGCTTGGCCCCTGATGGCTGGTCAGTCTATATGGTACTGGTGGAACTCAAACCCTGATGGCTGGTCAGTCTATATGGTACTGGTGGAGCTCAAACCCTGATGGCTGGTCAGTCTATATGGTACTGGTGGAGCTCGGCCACTGATGGCTGGTCAGTCTATATGGTACTGGTGGAGCTCGGCCCCTTATGGCTGGTCAGTCTATATGGTACTGGTGGAGCTCGGCCCCTGATGGCAGGTCAGTCTATATGGTATTGGCGGAGCTCAGCCGCTGATGACTGGTCAGTCTATATGGTACTGGTGGACCTCGGCCCCTGATGGCTGGTCAGTCTATATGGTACTGGTGAAGCTTGGCCCCTGATGGCTGGTCAGTCTATATAGTAGTGGTGAAGCTTGGCCCCTGATATTTGGTCAGTCTATATGGTAATGGTGACGCTCGGCCCCTGATGGCTGGTCAGTCTATATGGTACTGGCGGAGCTCGGCCCCTGATGGCTGGTCAGTCTATATAGTACTGGCGGAGCTCGGCCCCTGATGGCTGGCCAGTCTATATGGTACTGGAGAAGCTCGGCCCCTGATGGCTGGTCAGTCTATATGGTACTGGTGGAGCTCAGCCCCTGATGGCTGATCAGTCTATATGGTACTGGTGGAGCTCGGCTCCTGATGGTTGGTCAGTCCATATGGTACTGGTGGAGCTCAGCCCCTGATGGCTGGTCAGTCTATATGGTACTGGTGGAGCTCGGCTCCTGATGGCTGGTCAGTCTATATAGTACTGGTGAAGCTCGGCCTCTGATGGCTGGTCAGTCTATATAGTAGTGGTGAAGCTTGGCCCCTGATATTTGGTCAGTCTATATGGTACTGGTGAAGCTCGGCCCCTGATGGCTGGTCAGTTTATATGGTACTGGCGGAGCTCGGCCCCTGATGGCTGGTCAGTCTATATAGTACTGACGGAGCTCGGCCCCTGATGGCTGGTCAGTCTATATAGTACTGGCGGAGCTCGGCCCCTGATGGCTGGTCAGTCTATATGGTACTGGTGAAGCTCGGCCCCTGATGGCTGGTCAGTCTATATGGTACTGGTGAAGCTCGGCCCCTGATGGCTGGTCAGTCTATATGGTACCGGTGGAGTTCGGCCCCTGATGGCTGGTCAGTTTTTATGATACCGGCGGAGCTTGGCCCCTGATGGCTGGTCAGTCTATATGGTACTGGTGGAACTTAGCTCCTGATGGCTGGTCAGTCTATATGGTACTGGTGGAGCTCGGCCCCTGATGGCTGGCCAGTCTATATGGTACTGGTGGAGCTTGGCTCCTGATGGCTGGTCAGTCTATACGGTACTGGTGGAGCTCTGCCCCTGATGGTTGGTCAGTCTATATGGCACTGGTGGAGCTCGGCCCCTGATGGCTGGTCAGTCTATATGGTACTGGTGGAGCTCGGCCCCTGATGGCTGGTCAGCCTATATGCTATTCAGATAGCTAGTTGTTATTATACCTTGACTATGACACTAGCTTCTATCAACCTGAATATATCAAGGCAAAAAAAATAGCATTCTTGCAATTAGATTTTTACTAGACCTTTTTGGCTCCTATTACTTTATAGCATACAGGGTTGTTATTTGTTCGCCCCTAATATAGCTATATTAACCCTTGAGGTTCTCTTACCATCAAGGATTTAGCTATATTTTTTAGTGACGCATGTACTCACATCTGGATGATTCTATTCTAATCAATGCATGCATTCTATTGTGGTAATTACATAGGGAGAAGAAATATATTCTAGTACTAGATCATAAACAATACTGATTAAGACCAATAATAAACCTTTTGTTCTGACAGTCATCAGCTGTTACTAATACAATACTGACAGTTGTCGCACAAAATAATAAACTATATCCGTCTACCATCTTGAAGATTTTAACCTCACAGTGATTGTCCTCCAATGAATAAAGATTGGACATTTTAGCAATGGCATTTATGGTGTAACCTATGGTTAATTTATGCCTAGGCATTAATAATCTTATTAATATAACAGGTACACCTAGGGTTGTATTTGTTAATAGAAACACCAGGAGGGAGAAGACACCTTCAGAGCCTCGAATGTGGCAACGAAACAAGTTAAATCTCGGTTTTGGTTAGATTGTCTTGAGAAAATTGTTGAGAAAATCATATATTGCAAAATTTTCTAAATTGAGGGAATAGAGATTCAAAGGTGAGGGATATATAACAGAAGATCATCAGCTTAAAGGGCAGTTTTATATTCCCTATGCATAATAGACAATCCCTTAATGTCTGGTTTATTACAAATAGCCATAGCTAAATGTTCTATGACCAGGGCATACGATACAGGCAGAGGGAGCACCCTTGTTTCGTTTCGTTCAAGATATAAAAAGGGTCAGATAGAATACCATTTGTGTGTACTCGAGCAGTAGGGTTACGATAAAAGGACATGATCCCATGCATCATAGTCAGGCCTAAACCAATTTACGACAGGGTGCTGAAGAAAAACAACCAGTTTAACCAGTCTTGGAGGATTGAGCTTTGGCTATGAGCAGCAGGGTTTTAACTGTATTGCCCCTCGCTTCTCGGGGTCAAAAGAAACTAACTTGATAATTTTTAACAAAGTGTGACAGAGTTGGGGCTAAACATAGAGCTAAGATTTTAGAATACAGCTTTAAATCTACAATAATTAGGGAAATGGGACGATGTTTAAAACTATAATTCGCTTCCTAGGCCTGGGGTAGGGGCAGGTCTCAGAGATAGCTTTAAATACTTTAGTAGAATAGTGTCAAAGAAGCTTGAAATATCTTATAGAATTTCCCACAATACCCATCAGGTCTGGGATTCTTATCAAGTGGAGAAAGTCTAACAGCAGAAGAGATTTCGTCTTCCTTGAAGTCAGAATATAATGCTTTACTGGTATCAATGGGAAGAGTGGGGAGAGCAGTATCTGAGATATATTGATCAATCTTGGTTTGGAATAAGAGATGGCCCATATGGGAGTACTGACCCTTTGTGTTAGAAAGAGATTGATAGTATTGTCAAAAACAGCAGAGATCTAGCCTGGAGTATGAAGCTCAATACCTAAAGTGAGATGAACAAAGGGTATACAAGTGAGGAGGGACCGAGGATGTACGCCCTGCAAGAAGCCTACCACATTGGTCAGCATATTCATAGAAGGCGTTTGTTACTGTCTCTAAAACTAGTATAACTCCGTTCTAATAAGGTCTTAAATAGAGATGAGCGAGCATACTCACTAAGGACAATTACTCGATCGAGCATTGTCCTTAGCGAGTACCTGCCCGCTCGGAAGAAAAGGTTCGGCTGCCGGTGCGGGTGAGAGGTGAGTTGCAGGAGGGAGCAGGGGGGAGAGAGGGAGAGAGAGATCTCCCCTCCGTTCCTCCCCGCTCTCCCCCGCCGCTCCCCGCCCGCCATCGGCAGCCAAAACTTTTCTTCCGAGCGGGCAGGTACTCGCTAAGGGCAATGCTCGATCGAGTAATTGCCCTTAGCGAGTATGCTCGCTCATTTCTAGTCTTAAACTGTACCCTGTGACTGTTTAATCCAGACAGAAGGGCAGGGGTGGGCTGTGATGTATGAGAAGTCTCTAGTTGATAAATAAGTTTAACTGTCTTTGTTTTCTTCCAGGTCTTCTCCCTCTTTAACCGCTTAGTGACTAAATCTGTTTGCACCTTAATAACCAGGCCAAATTTTGGAAATCTGACATCTGTCGCTTTAACATAGAATAACTCCGTAAAGGTTTTGCATATCCAAGTGATTCTGACAATGTTTTTTCGGCACATATTGTACTTCATTTAGGTGATAAAAATAGATCAATAGAACTTGTGTATAATACAGTGAAGGCTCAATCGCCAGATTGCAATATAGAGGAGCAAAATGTTCATGTGCAGACTAATGAGCAACCACTCAACTCAACCCAGGATGGGGAGGGGTGACTGCTAACAAACGTAGTCTACACATCAACAGGAAGCCCTCTGTAAAATCCTCTAGGTGCTTCATAAATCTCCAACAAGTCCTCACCTGGTCTTGATTGGGAAGATATCAAGTCAGCAAGTGTGTATGGGTAAAAAAACACCATAGCAAAAGTCCTCCCACTACCTAGCATTGAGTATCAACTTGATCAGGGCCAAAATCTAACAGACCATTTAAACATTTTAGGAAAAAGCAGATGCAAATTGTGTGTTCACTGTTCCTTCGAAGATAGCATAGCTATAGGTCTTGGAGGTTGAGACCAGGGAAACATTTGGCCTCATCTCTCAGTGGGTTCATACCTGAGGGCCATTAAAAAATGGACGTCACGGGTAGTTGAAGCACAGGAAGAATTTCAGGCACATCTGATGGGTCACGCAGATACAGAAGTCTCTGTGGAAGAAGCAGGAAAATATCATGGCAACTCTGGGCTGTCGCCATATCCATAATTTCCGTTGCTGGCAGGATCTGGAGGAGAGGAAAAAGAAGGAGTGGTAGTGGTAGCCATGGTGGCCATGTTGGAGCTGGGGAATCTCCAGCGTCTGCCAGACAGCACTATATGCCATGGCTTCGGGTGGGAGCTGGAGGGCTTGGGTCCGTAGAGTAAAGATTCCCACTATTCTTGCCCAAATTTCAGGTGAGTATCAGCTAATAAGGTTATCAGGGCCTGTAGAAATAACGGGGCTCCTGCTATACACCCTTAAGGGCTTAGTCAGACGGGCGTTTTTTTCACGCGATTTGCGCATGCGTTCGGCGATTTTTTAAAACCATTGCTTTGCAATGGTATCGGACACATGAGCGCTTTTTATGCGCTCGTCCGATAAATTATAGAACAGAAATCGCAGATCGCACCTATCTGTGATCTGCGATTCCTGTTCTCTTCTCTATATGCGCTCAATGGGGCCGGCGGCAGCAGCGCTGACCCCATTGAGAACATATAGAAGACAAATCATTCTTCTCTGCCACAGCTGTAACAGCTGTGGCAGAGAAGAACGATGTTTGCCCATTGAATTCAATGGAGCCGGCAATACAGACGGCTCCATTGAAAGCAATAGGCTGCCGACGAGCGCAGGATGAATTTTCGGGAAGGGCTTAAATATATAAGCCCTTCCCTGCAATTCATCCAGAAATGAGTAAAAAAAAAAAAAAATGTATACTCCCCTTTCCGCTGCAGCCGGAGTTCAGCGGCGGCCGCCGGCAGTTCTCCTGAACCGCCGGCAGTTCTCTATAGTATTCAGCAGCCAGGGCTTTAAAATCCCCGTCTGCTGAATGAGCTGCCTCTAATTGGTCACAGCCGTACCAATCAGAGGCAGATCTCACTCACACACCCATTCATGAATTTGAATTGATTGGTCTGATTGGTCCCGCTGAGCCAATGAGAGGCAGCAGTCACTCACCCATTCATAAATTCATGAATGGGTGTGTGAGTGAGATCTGCCTCTGATTGGTCAGGCTGTGACCAATTAGAGGCAGCTCATTCAGCAGGCGGGGATTTTAAAGCCCCGGCTGCTGAATACTATAGAGAAGCAGTTCGGGAGAACTGCCGGCGGCCACCGCTGAACTCCGGCTGCAGCGGAAAGGTGAGTATACATTTTTTTTTCATTTTTACACATTTCTGGATGAATTGCAGGGAAGGGCTTATATATTTAAGCCCTTCCCAACAATTCATCCCGCGCTCGCCCGCAGCGCATTGCCTTCAATGGAGCCGGCTGTATTGCCGGCTCCATTGAATTCAATGCGCTGGACAGCTCCGGCCCGTTTCTAATGAAACGCGGCTAGGAGCAGATTTTTCTGGCGATTTTTTTGGCCCCGGTCACGCAATTTGCAGATGCGCATCCATCATGCGATCCGCAAATCGCGCGAAAAAACGCCCGTGTGACTAAGGCCTTACTCGGCAGTGTAGTCAGGCCACGCACAAGTATTGTTTTTAATAGATTTAAAATTATATATTGATGATGTGTTACCATTTATGGAAATAGTTCAATTGCTTTGTAAAGATTTAGATTTGTGAATCAGATTTAGAGCCCTGTTGGAATTTACCATCTTACTTTGTTGTCATGAGTTAACCAAAGTACTCCCCCCTCCCCTCCCCAGGAATGTTATTAACATTTCATTTCTCTTTAATGGGCTAACACAGTCATAAATCTTTGGTACTACCCAAGTTCAGGCAGGTATGTGTAAATATTGCCTGCATTAACATGATGTCAGACTATATTATATCTATTGACTATTAAAAGAACTATTTAACAAACAGTGACTGTGGAATGAGTATGAAACAGAAGCTTGTAAAATGTTGGCACCAAACAAGGTCGTTATTTTCCTTTTTCATTGACAAGCCTTACTTTATGCAAGAAAAAAAATATTTTTTGCAGGTATAAGAATTGTCATGATTATATATATATATATATATACATATATACACATACATATATAACTTTTTTTGCTGTGAGAATATGAATAGATTTTTGAGATTACATTTTTTGACCAATAGTTTTTATTGAATGTTCAGTTGTGCATACAAAGGTATAGCAATTTGCAAAATTTTCTAGACATAACACAATGATGTAGTTACAATCCTTGTATCTTCTAAATAAAAAGTGTATAACAGAATGATGGCAATCCAGTATTGCCGTGTTTTTTGTCTTTCATTGCTATTCTTTGAGTAGAACATTATACAATAATAAACCATGGAATTTTATATGGCGTCTCCAACATTAATGTGTTACGGGCGCCACAATTGGTTGATCTCCAAATCTGAGACCACTCCTCCTCATCCAGAACGCCTCCCAAGTCCCGTTCTCATTTTGTTACATATAATCATTATGTAAAGAGATGAGCGAACGTACTCGTCCGAGCTTGATGCTCGTTCGAGTATTAGGGTGTTCGAGATGCTCGTTACTCGAGACGAGCACCACGCGATGTTCGAGTTACTTTCACTTTCATCTCTGAGACGTTAGCGCGCTTTTCTGGCCAATAGAAACACAGGGAAGGCATTACAACTTCCTCCTGTGATGTTCCAGCCCTATACCACCCCCCTGCAGTGAGTGGCTGGGGAGATCAGGTGCCACCCGAGTATTTAAATCTGCCCCGCCCGCGGCTCGCCACAAATGCATTCTGACAGAGATCAGGGACAGTGCTGCTGCTGCTATAGGGAGAGCGTTAGGAGTTATTTTAGGCTTGAAGAACCCCAACGGTCCTTCTTAGGGCCACATCTGACCGTGTGCAGTACTGTTGAGGCTGCTGTGAGCAGTGTTGCACAATTATTATTTTTTTGTATATCGGGCGTGCAGAGCATTGCGTCCTCAGTCTGCAGTCATTGTACATAGTATAGGACCAGTACTGGTGAGGCAGGGACAGTGGGAAAAGTGAAAGAGATATACTGTCTATATAGGCAGTGGGCTTTTTCAAACAAATTTGGGAAAAATACTATCTTTGGGCTGCCTGTGACCGTCTTGAGCGTACTGCGTCTCTGCTGGGGGTAGTAGTCCTAATTATTACGCAGCTAAGTGTTACAGCAGGCTGGCGCAAAATTGTTTCCTGGCTCTGCGTTGCCCATTACATCACCGCCGTCATCCCGTCCAGAGGGAAACAGTATACATGTATACGCTGCCTACAGTATCTGTCTGCTGGCTCAGCTCAGCCTTTAAAAAAATAGAAGAAAATACTTAAGGCCTACTAGTGGCCTTTGGACACTTGACTGCTTCTGCGCTGTGAATTCCACTAGCTCAGTCATACGCACCTACGTCTCACTACAGGCTTGCGCAAAATTCTTTCCTGGCTCTGCTGTGCGTTCCGTAAGCGAAGTCAGCCTCCAACCACAGGCCAATAAGCGGCACATTTAATTACAGCATTCTGTTTCTGCACTACTGGTAATACACCATGCTGAGGGGTAGGGGTAGGCCTAGAGGACGTGGACGCGGGCGAGGACGCGGAGGCCCAAGTCAGGGTGTGGGCACAGGCCGAGCTCCTGATCCAGGTATATCGCAGCCGACTGCTGCGGGATTAGGAGAGAGGCACGTTTCTGGCGTCCCCACATTCATCTCACAATTAATGGGTCCACGCAGTAGACCTTTATTAGAAAATGAGCAGTGTGAGCAGGTCCTGTCGTGGATGGCAGAAAGTGCATCCAGCAATTTATCAACCACCCAGAGTTCTACGCCGTCCACTGTTGCAACTCTAAATCCTCTGGCTGCTGCTCCTCCTTCCTCCCAGCCTCCTCACTCCATTACGATGAAACATTCTGAGGAGCAGGCAGACTCCCAGGAACTGTTCTCGGGCCCCTGCCCAGAATGGGCAGCTATGGTTCCTCTCCCACCGGAGGAGTTTGTCGTGACCGATGCCCAACCTTTGGAAAGTTCCCGGGGTCCGGGGGATGAGGCTGGGGACTTCCGGCAACTGTCTCAAGAGCTTTCGGTGGGTGAGGAGGACGACAACGATGAGACACAGTTGTCTATCACTCAGGTAGTAGTAATTGCAGTAAGTCCGAGGGAGGAGCGCACAGAGGATTTGGAGGAAGAGCAGCAGGACGATGAGGTGACTGACCCCACCTGGTTTGCTAAGCCTACTGAGGACAGGTCTTCAGAGGGGGAGGCAAGTGCAGCAGCAGGGCAGGTTGGAAGAGGCAGTGCGGTGGCCAGGGGTAGAGGCAGGGCCAGACCAAATAATCCACCAACTGTTTCCCAAAGCGCCCCCTCGCGCCATGCCACCCTGCAGAGGCTGAGGTGCTCAAAGGTCTGGCAGTTTTTCACTGAGAGTGCAGACGACCAACGAACTGTGTTGTGCAAGGTTTGTCGCGCCAAGATCAGCCGTGGAGCCACCACCACCAGCCTCACCACCACCAGCATGCGCAGACATATGATGGCCAAGCTCCCCACAAGGTGGGATGAAGCCCGTTCACCGCCTCCGGTTTGCACCACTGCCTCTCCCCCTGTGCCCCAACCTGCCACTGAGATCCAACCCCCCTCTCAGGACACAGGCATGACCATCTCCCGGCCGGCACCCACACCCTCACCTCCGCTGTCCTCGGCCCCATCCACCAATGTCTCTCAGCGCACCGTCCAGCCGTCGCTAGCGCAAGTGTTTGAGCGCAAGCGCAAGTACGCAGCCACGCACCCGCACGCTCAAGCGTTAAACGTGCACATAGACAAATCGATCAGCCTTGAGATGCTGCCGTATAGGCTTGTGGAAACGGAGGCTTTCAAAAACATGATGGCGGCGGCGGACCCGCGCTACTCGGTTCCCAGTCGCCACTACTTTTCCCGATGTGCCGTCCCAGCCCTGCACGACCACGTCTCCCGCAACATTGTACGCGCCCTCACCAACGCGGTTACTGCCAAGGTCGACTTAACAACGGACACGTGGACAAGCACAGGCGGGCAGGGCCACTATATCTCCCTGACGGCACATTGGGTGAATTTAGTGGAGGCTGGGACCGAGTCAGAGCCTGGGACCGCCCACGTCCTACCCACCCCCAGAATTGCGGGCCCCAGCTCGGTGCTGGTATCTGCGGCGGTGTATGCTTCCTGCACTAAACCACCCTCCTCCTCCTCCTACGCAGCCTCTGTCTCGCAATCAAGATGTGTCAGCAGCAGCATGTCGCCAGCAGTCGGTGTCGCGCGGCATGGCAGCACAGCGGTGGCCAAGCATCAGCAGGCCGTGCTGAAACTACTCAGCTTAGGAGAGAAGAGGCACACGGCCCATGCAGCTCGGCAGCCTCATGCACGTGCCATACCTGGCCCACGTCTTTAATTTGGTGGTTCAGCGCATTCTGAAAAGCTACCCACGCTTGTCAGACCTGCTCGGAAAGGTGCGCCGGCTCAGCGCACATTTCCGCAAGTCCAACACGGACGCTGCCACCCTGCGCACCCTGCAACATCGGTTTAATCTGCCAGTGCACCGACTGCTATGCGACGTGCCCACACGGTGGAACTCTACGCTCCACATGTTGGCCAGGCTCTATGAGCAGCGTAGAGCTATAGTGGAATACCAACTCCAACATGGGCGACGTAGTGGGAGTCAGCCTCCTCAATTCTTTACAGAAGAGTAGGCCTGGTGGGCAGACATCTGCCAGGTCCTTGGAAACTTTGAGGAGTCTACCAAGATGGTGAGCGGCGATGCTGCAATCATTAGCGTCACCATTCCTCTGCTGTGCATCTTGAGAAGTTCCCTGCAAAGCATAAAGGCAGACGCTTTGCGCTCGGAAACGGAGGCGGGGGAAGACAGTATGTCGCTGGATAGTCAGAGCACCCTCATGTCTATATCTCAGCGCGTTGAGGAGGAGGAGGAGGGGGAGGAGCATGAGGAGGAGGGGGAAGAGACAGCTTGGCCCACTGCTGAGGGTACCCATGCTGCTTGCCTGTCATCCTTTCAGCGTGTATGGCATGAGGAGGAGGAGGAGGAGGAGGAGGAGGATCCTGAAAGTGATCTTCCAAGTGAGGACAGCCATGTGTTGCATACAGGTACCCTGGCACACATGGCTGACTTCATGTTAGGATGCCTTTCTCATGACCCTCGCGTTACACGCATTCTGGCCACTATGGATTACTGGGTGTACACACTGCTCGACCCACTGTATAAGGAGAACCTTTCCACTCTCATACCTGAAGAGGAAAGGGGTTCGAGAATGATGCTATACCACAGGACCCTGGCGGACAAACTGATGGTAAAATTCCCATCCGACAGCGCTAGTGGCAGAAGGCGCAGTTCCGAGGGCCAGGTAGCAGGGGAGGCGCGGAGATCAGGCAGCATGTACAGCACAGGCAGGAGAACACTGTCCAAGGCCTTTGATAGCTTTATGGCTCCCCAGCAAGACTGTGTCACCGCTGCCCAGTCAAGGCTGAGTCGGCGGGAGCACTGTAAAAGGATGGTGAGGGAGTACGTAGCCGATCGCACAACCGTCCTCTGTGACGCCTCTACCCCCTACAACTACTGGGTGTCGAAGCTGGACACATGGCCTGAACTCGCGCTGTATGCCCTGGAGGTGCTTGCTTGTCCTGCGGCTAGCGTCTTGTCAGAGAGTGTGTTTAGTGCGGCTGGGGGAATCATCACGGATAAGCGTACCCACCTGTCAACCGACAGTGCCGACATGCTTACAATCATAAAGATGAACAAAGCCTGGATTTCCCCAGAGTTCTCTTCTCCACCAGCGGACAGCAGCGTTACCTAAACAATACGTAGGCTGCACCCGCGGATGGAAGCATCGTTCTCTATCACCATAAAAACGGGGACCTTTCAGCTTCAACAATCTGTGTATTATATTCATCCTCCTCCTCCTGAAACCCCATGTAATCACGCCGAACGGGCAATTTTTCTTAGGCCCACAAGGCTCAGTCATAAAACTTTTGTAAACAATGTTTATACGTTTCAATTCTCAATTCAATAAAGCGTTGAAACTTGCATCTGAACCAACTTTTATTTTAACTGGGCTGCCTACAGGCCTATTTACAAATTAAGCCACATTAACCAAAGCGATTAATGGGTTTTACCTGCCCTCTTGGTTGGGCATGGGCAATTTTTCTGAGGTACATTAGTACTGTTGGTACACCAATTTTTTTGGGCCCTCGCCTACATTGTAATCCTAGTAATTTTTAGCCCACCTGCATTAAAGCTGACATTACCTCAGCTGTGCTGGGCAATGCAATGGGATATATTTATGTACCGCCAGTGGGTTCCAGGGAGCCACCCATGCTGTGTGTCCACAGGGACTTCACATTAGGGATTTGTACCTGCCAGTGTCTATGTATTAAAAACCCCGGTCAGACTGGGGCATGCAGTGTGGGCCGAAGACCATCTGCATTTAATCGGACGTTACCTCAGCTGTGATGGGCAATGCAATGGGATATATTTATGTACCGCCGGTGGGTTCCAGGGAGCCACCCATGCTGTGGGTCCACAGGGACTTCACATTAGGGATTTGTACCTGCCAGTATCTATGTATTAAAAACCCCGGTCAGACTGGGGCATGCAGTGTGGACCGAAGACCACCTGCATTTGATCGGACGTTACCTCAGCTGTGATGGGCACTGCAATAGGATACATTTATGTACAGCCGGTGGGTTCCAAGGAGCCACCCATGCTGTGGGTGCACATGGAATTCCGATTGCGGAGTTGTACCTGCCTGTGACTATTTATAAAAATCCCCGGTCTGACTGGGGCATGCAGACACCTTGACAGAATGAATAGTGTGTGGCACATGGGTTCCCCATTGCTATGCCCACGTTTGCAGCTCCTGATGGAGGTGGCACAGGATTGGATTTCTCATTGCTTCTGTACAGCATTATGGGCTATCACCCCGCCCCTTTTAAAGAGGGTCGCTGCCTGGCCGTGCCAACCCTCTGCAGTGTGTGCCTGCGGCTCCTCCTCATGGCAGACGCACTTATAAATAGACATGAGTGTGGTGTGGCTATGAGGCCAGCATGTGGCATGAGGGCAGCTGAAGGCTGCACAGGGACACTTTGGTGTGCGCTGTGGACACTGGGTCGTGCGGGGGGGTTGGCAGCATGTAACCCAGGAGAAATGGCAGCGGAGTATCATGCAGGCAGTGATTGTGCTTTGTTGGAGGTAGTGTGGTGCTTAGCTAAGGTATGCCTTGCTAATGAGGGTTTTTCAGAAGTAAAAATTGTTGGGGGGGGGGGCACTCTTGCCGCTATTGTGACTTAATAGTGGGACCTGGGAACTTGAGATGCAGCCCAACATGTAGCCCCTTGCCTGCCCTATCCGTTGCTGTGTCGTTCCATCACTTTCTTGAATTGCCCAGATTTTCACAAATGAAAACCTTAGCGAGCATCGGCGATATACAAAAATGCTCGAGTCGCCCATTGACTGCAATGGGGTTCGTTACTCGAAACGAACCCTCGAGCATCGCAAAAATTTTGTCTCGAGTAACGAGCACCTGAGCATTTTGGTGCTCGCTCATCTCTAATTATGTGTGGTACGTGGTATGAACAAGGTTCGTGTAGATTTGAGAAATAAGACCTTTTGCTTGTGAATGTTTAAGGCAAAAGGATTTGAAGGGGGTAATGGCGTATGGGAGCTACATGTCTTTTAGTAGGGAAGACAAGCAATTATTTAACTATAATTATTGAAATATTTCTAAGGATGGTAGATCCTTATTTTGCTGAAGGCTAGGAAATGTAATCCTGCCTTCCCGTGAGAGTAAATGATGCACCTTGGTAATGCCTCCTATTGTCCATCTTTGAAAAGCTAGAGAGGAGTGACAAAAGGGGTAGACGAGGGGAGATGAAATTCCCTGAGCATTTTATGGAATCCCCAATTCTAAGAGAATGTTTTATAATTGGGTTAGATATAGCAGGCCTATGTGTCGTGGGGGGGGCACAAAAGTGAGTCTAGTTTGAGAGGATGTATTTCCATGGCCTCTATAGCAAACCATAGAGGGGCATTAGTAGTGGAACGTACAGAGGCTAGATGGGCCACCTTGGTGCCTGATAATATTTTGTTATGTGTGGAGCTCCCAAACCTCCTTGCAATCTATGTCTATTCAAAGTGGAACGTGATACCCTGGGAATAGAGTTTTTCCAGATAAAGCATAGGGTCATCTGCTGAACTGTCTTCAAGAAATGCTGAGGTACCTGTAGCGGAAGAGAAGTTTAAGAAGGAATGACATCTTTAAGGAGTTCACTCTTACAATACATGATATATGGTATTGGTCCCAGCTTTCCAAAAGTAGGCGGAGTTTACAGAGTGGCGGCATATAATTTTGCATGTATAATGTGTCATGGGAGTTGGTCAAACTTAGATCCCAGATAGCCCAGCGACCCCGTCATCCATTGAAATGGAAAGTTGGAATAGAGTAGGGAGTGTGAGGGCAGGATGAGATTAAAAGCTTTTGATTTTACCTCATTAATTTTCAAACCAGAGATCGACCCGAACCTGGACAGTTCCACCATAAGATTTGATATTGTAGTTTGAAGAGAAGATATTATAGCAAGTAAGTCATCTGCAAACATACTAATTTTGTGATGGACCCCAGCAATTTCGACTCCTCTAATGTCGGGATTATCACAGATTTTTATAGCTAATGGTTCTATGGCTAGAATAAAGAGGAGAGGGGAGAGTGGGCAGACTTGCCTTGTGCCTCACTAGATCATGAAATTATCTGAACAAAAGCCTTTATAACGAACAAAGGCTATAGGAGAGTTGTATAGGATCTGCAACCATGTTAGGAACTCCGTGGGAAATTTCCATTGTTCTAATACTGAAAACAGGTATGACCAGCATAGAGTATCAAAGGCTTTATAGACCTCCAAGGAAAGCAACATTGCAGGGATGCCCCTAGTTTGACAGATGTGTGTGAGGTATGTTATCTGACGGATGCTATCTGGAGCTTGGCGACCTGTAGTAAAACTTACTTGGTCCTTTCCAATTATAGATGGTAGAGCGGTGTTTAGTCGCGGGGCTACGATTTTAGTGAGAAGTTTTGTATCTATAATAATTAAAGAGATAGGTCGGTAACTCTGTTTGTCTAGCGGGTCTTTCTCGGGCTTGAGGATCATTGAGATAACAGCCATAAGTGATGTCTGTCCTACTTGCTGACCGTCTCGTATTTGCATTAAAATAATTTTTGTGAGATGGGTGTGAAGAAATGGGGAGAATTTTTTATAGTAGGTGGCTAAAAAGCTGTCTGGGCTCAGGCGCTTGTTCACTTTCAATGTTTTTATTGCATCTGGAGTGATTTTTGCTGGCAGGTGTTCCAAGAATGCCTCCGGGAGTGTGGTGTCTCCGAAGTACGCGGTTAGTAGCTCTGATGATGTACTTTGTGGTTGGGAATATAGTTTGGCCAAAAACTGTCTGAATTCAGAAATTACCATCAAAGGGTTTGCCATGACTGTGCCGTGTTTTGTACGAAGCCTGAAGAAGGGGCTGACTATAGGGTGATCTCGAAGTCTGCGAGCTAGTGGTGTTGTGGGTTTATTATTTAGTATGCAGTATCTCTGGCGGTACCAACGTAATTTCCTCTCAACTGACTGTAATACATAGATCCAGTTCTGACCAGACTTGAGAGAGTACTCGAATATTCTCATAGGATGGACATTTTTGGGCAGCTTCTTCTAACTGTAAAACTTTTTGTTCTAATTCTAATGGTCTATGCAAGTGTTCTTTTTTCCTCCGAGATGATATTTGGATCAGAATACCTCAAAGTACCACCTTATGAGCTTCCCATAAGGAGACGGGGGAAGAAGCAGATGGGCTTTTGATAGCAAAATAATCCTCAAGTTGAGGAGTTATTTGAGACACTATATCAGGGAGTGCTAATAGAGAGTCATTAATGGAGCAGGAGGCATTAGTGGATTTTGATATTAAGGAATCACAGGTTATCGATACTGGACTATGGTCTCACCAAGGGACAGAGAGAATTCTGGATTGCGTTATGTGTGGCAGGAATGACGCCGGTACTAATATGTGATCTATTCTCCTGTATAGAGAATGTGGGGCTGAAAAGTATGTAAAGTCCTTGACAGTGGGGTTAGCTTCCCGTCAGGAGTCAACTAGATGGTATTGTGAGAGGAGTCTTTTCAAGTTATGTGATATGGATTGTTGTGGTTGCAGTTGGGGCGCTGGGACGGATATTGCATTTCTGTCCAGACTCGGGTCTAGAATACAATTGGAGTCCCCACATAAGATGATTGTACCATTTTTATTATTCTCTACAGTTTCAAGTATCTTTGTAATGAAATTAATTTGTCTGGAATTTGAGGCATAATATGCCACGATGGTTACTGGGGCATCTTTGATTGCACCCGAAAATGACCTTTGGGGTCCACTACGGTTAATGTATGAGTAAAAGGAACCAAGCAACCGAAACATATCGTCACGCCTTTTGTTTTTGATGGTCCCATTGCCAAAAATAAGATAGGGTAATGAGGAGAAAGGCAGTGCAGAGAGGATTGGGTAGAGAAGTGGGTTTCTTGTAAACGTACAATGTCGGTGTGAACGTTTTTGTAACAGCTGGAAGCTTTGCATAGTTTATTGGGGGGGGGGGGGTGTTAAAACCCTACACATTATGTGAGACAATTTTTAAATCCATGGGAGGGTGTATAAGAAGCTACGAAAAATGTATAATATACTGAGACCCCAGCCCAAAGAGAGAAGGAGGAGGGAGGGAGATAAGGGAGAAGGAGGATGAAGGGGGAGTGGAGACAATGGCCCACTCAGAGAGGTAACATTTTAGATAAGACAATTAACTCCTCTAGTGAAAGCTGCTGTGGTGATCAGAGCAGCAACTGCTAACAGTAATGGCACGGCACCCTGCGGAGGTGCCAGAGAGGAACTGAAGATTAGAATGAGAAATGAACATTAGAAGTGAGGAGATCCCTGCTCTTTGGGGGATCTTATGTATAAAGAGAGGAGCGATTAAGAAGAAAGGCAAATGGAAAAGGACTGGGTAGATAAAATGTGGAAAAAAAAAAGGAGGGGGGGAAACCTGCTGTATGCAACACTATTAACCGCTTAGTGACCACACTATTGTGTTTTTACGTCCTGCCATTGCAGGACATGTATGGAGGGAGATAGCGCTGCTATCTCCCTCTATACATCACAGGTGTCAGCTGTTTATTACAGCTGACACCTGCGGGCAACAGCCCCGCTCTGCCGTGCGGCCGATCGGGACTGTTAACCATTTAAATGCCGCTGTCAAATCTGACAGCGGCATTTAAATCCCCCGATGTTTGGCGGTCCCATACGGCCCCCTACGGTGAGATCGGGGGAGCCGTGCAGGTGTCATGGAAGCTGGGGGCCTTCTGAAAGGTCCCATGGCTGTCATGGCAGAATGCTTATCAAGCCATCCCCAAGCTGTAGCATTACGTCATACTGCATAAGCGATCTAAGCATCGCTAGTTGTAGTCCCCGAGGAGGACTGAAAGAAAAAGTAAAAATAGGAACAATAAAGTTTTGTTAAATATGTAAAAAAATAAAAGTTATAAAAGTTAAAAAAAAAACCTTCTGCCATATTTAAAATAAAAGATCTAAATAATAAAACAAAAACTCATATTTGGTATTGTTGCGTCCATAAAAGTCCGTTCAATCAAAATAACGCATTATTTACTGTGCACAGTGAACGTCATTCGAAAAAAAAAAAAAGCGCTTTTTTGGTCACTTTGTTGCCAAGACAAAATCTAATAAAAAGCGATCAAAAAGTCCTATGTATTCTAGAATGCTACTAACAGAAACGACAGGACGTACCGCACAAAATGAGCTCTCATACAACTATAGCGATGGAAAAATAAAACAGTTATTGTGCACAGAAAATGGAGACAGAAAATAATTTAAAAAAATTAAATATCATTAAAAAAATATATTAGTAGTACAGCAAAAAAAAAAAAACTATACAAGTTTGGTATCATAGTAATCGTACTGACCCATAGAATAAAGTTATCATGTCATTTTTGTTGCAGTTTATGCACCGTAGAAACAAAACGCACTGATAGATGGCAGAAGGTCATTTTTTTTTCCATTTCTCTCCACTTAGAATTTTTTTAAAAGTTTTTCTGTACATTATATGGTACATTAAATAGTACCATTGAAAAAACAACCTGTCCTGCAAAAAACAAGCCCTCATACAGCAAAATTGATGGATAAATAAAGGAGTTATGATTTTTTAAAAGGGGGAGGAAAAAATGAAAATGGAAAAAAGCAAAAATGTGTGGTCACTAAGGGGTTAAGCATGTAGCAGTCACTGGTCAGTGAAGGCCCACAACTAGCCCTCTTCCTCAACCCGGTTGTAAACCTGCCACTGTAACTTAAGAATATTCACATTTCGTGGGGGCCCGGCTGTCGAGTTTAGGATGGGCAGTTCTGAAGTATGAGGAGGGATAACGCTAGCAGAAAGTTCTTGTGCAACTCCAGAAAAGTTTCCAGAAAGTCAATGTGTCCAGAGTAGTGTCAACTGTTCTGTACTGAAGAAGAGATGGTATTTACTACTTCTGGTATGGCACAAATCAGAACTAGTGGTAGGTCCTCAAATATATTTAACACCTATGTCTTGCAAAGATCCTGTATGTAATAAGGGAGAAAAGGCTTTTCTTGTGCTTCGAGGAAGACTCGTCAGGGATCCTGAAGCATCTTAATTCTCTTAAAGGGGTTGTCCCGCAAAATAAAGTTAAACACTTCTGTATGGCCATATGCATGCACTTTGTAATATACATCGTGCATTAAATATTAGCCATACAGAAGTTATTTACTTACCTACAGGGGGTCCCCCCCGTGCTGGCATCCCCGTCTCCCTGACGCCGACCGAATCCTTCTCCTGGCTCATTTAGACGCGCTTGCGCAGTCTGCCTCGTCTGTCCCGTTGAAGGGGCCACTCCAGCGTGCTCACGCCGCACAGCTGGTCTGGGGACGCCAGCACAGGGGGGGACCCCCTGTAGGTAAGTAAATAACTTCTGTATTGCCAATATTTATTGCACGATGTATATTACAAAGTGCATGCATATGGCCATACAGAAGTGTTTAACTTTTCTTTATTTTGCGGGACAACCCCTTTAAGTAAGTCTCGGGAAGGAAGTTATAAGGGATGGCGTGTCCCGAGTAGGGGGTACTGGCTAATTTCATGGCTCTTTGTTGTTCCTATTGATTCTCCTGGGCAATCTGGGAGGCTGAAAAACAGCTGGGGAATCCGGCTCCCGAACAGGTTGCTGGAACTGCAAGTCTGCGAAGCAGCGCCGAGTACCCTTCATGGATGGCATGATATGAGATCAGTCACGGAAAGTGAATGTTAATCTAAACAGAAACCCTCATCTATATTGTATTCGTTTCTGTTGTAGAATCTTTAAATAAGGCTTAAGGGCCCTTTTTTTCACCAGCGTTGAGTGGGCTAGATCAGGGAATAGTTGGTATTCGTGCCCTTGAAAAGTTAGTTTTGAGGTAGTACAAGCTGCTTGCAGTAGTTGTTCCTTTGTGCGGTGGAAATGCATTTTCAGAGCAATATCCCTCAGAGGACCTCCTGGTTTGCGGGCCCACAGTGCCCTATGGACTCTATCCATCTCCAGCCTCTCTATAGGGATGTTGGGACAAAGTTCTTGAAACAGGACCATTGTGGTAGACTGGAGGTCCTGGATAGATTCGGTAAGGCCACAAATTCATAAGTTGTCCCTGCGGGCTCTGTTTTCGGCATCTTCCAATTTGTCATGAAGAATCAAGATTTCTTCGTGTAGCTGCTCTACTTCCTTTTTTATGTGACTTGAGGAGCTTTGTTGCATTGTCCATTCAATCCTCCAATGCTGCAGTTCGGTAACCTAATTCTCGGATCTCTTTAGTAAGCTTGGACGTAATGTTATTAAATTTGTGATAGCTCTCTTTTTAGCATAGATTGTATTTGGGGTAGAAGAGAGTCAAATATGGAGGTTGTGATAACTTCTGGATCGGTGGGGCCTGTAGGGGTGGAGTCCTGGGTGATTAAGGGACCTTCCATTGACGAACGGGAAAACTTTCTCAACGTTGGTTCGCTTGGACATTGTCAGGGATTAATTACTCTTCCCTTGTTTTTTTTGACTAAGGCATATGGCTCTGATAGAGCGTTAAAGAGAGCAAGAAGATAGCAGAGGTGGGAGAAAAGTAGGGATCTCCTCAAATTGATGTCCTCTACCAGGCATGGTTTAGCTACACTGGAGCCATGTGGTCACCCAAGAAGCCTAATAATGTCTATAGTGTTTCCTTGGATGGTAGAACCTGGGCCACCAGCGTGTGTGGCAGATACACAACTTTAAATGGTGTCCTATAGAGGATAATTAGTTACGGTAAGTCCAGAGGATATAGCAGAGGCCCATCCACTGGATAGTAGTGGACTCTTAGTTTTGCTTTTCAGGGAGTTGATAATAGGTTATGATTAGAGATGAGCGAGTATACTCGCTAAGGCACTACTCGTCCGAGTAATGTGCCTTAGCCGAGTATCTCCCCGCTCGTCCATAAAGATTCGGGGGCCGCCGCAGCTGACAGGTGAGTTGCGGCGGGGAGCGGGGCAGAGCGGGCGGGAGAGAGAGATCTCCCCCCCCCCCCCGTTCCTCCCTGCTCTCCCCCGCAGCTCCCCGCCCCGCGGCGGCACCCGAATCTTTCGGGACGAGCGGGAAGATACTCGGCTGAGGCACATTACTCGAGCGAGTAGTGCCTTAGCGAGTATACTCGCTCATCCCTAGTTATGATAGGACAAATGGAGAATCACTTCCTCCTCGGCGCGGCAAAAGGGCAGCAAAATGGCAGCCGCTGCACTCACAGGTCTCCCCGTCTGCTTCCGTGCTCCGATCTCCCACTGGTATTCAAATCCGCAATTGACAGCCTGGCTCTCCACTGGTCGGTGACGGTATTGCTGGCTCTCTCCCTTTCTCAGGACACCCGGAGGGTGAAGGTGTCAGGACGCCTGGACGAGCAGCAGGAAGGGCTGCAGGATCCCGCCACAGGTATGCAGTGGTCCCTTGCAGTGTCTCTGGTGTGCAAGAGGGTACTTTATCTGTACTTCTGCGTTGTCGGTGGCTACTCAGCCAGTGGATACTCTCCGTTGTTCTCTCAGGTTGGTCAAACGGGAAGAATTTGGTAGTATTCCCCGGGAGCTAATCCTCCATGCGTGTGTTCTGCCCTGCTGCAAGGCCATGCTCCCAAGATTTTCATTTTTTTTTTATACCTTTTATGTTTCACACTGAATAACCTGTTAAATGAAATTTGTAGTGCTTTCTACACAACTGTAATAGCCTATGTGCAGGTATGTTGTTCTTATTTTTTGTTTATATGTAATGTATGCACAATGCTAAACATGGACAAAATCTGGAAAAGTAGGGACCAATCAGGGGCAGCTCTCAGTCATTCAATAGCTGAGAGCTGCCCCTGATTGGTCCTTGCGCTGAGCCAATCAGAGGCAGCACTCACTCACCCATTCATGAATTCATGAATGGGTGAGTGAGAGCTGCCTCTGATTGGTGAGGGCTGTGACCAATCAGAGGCAGCCCATTCAGCAGGCGGGGATTTTAAATCCCCGGCTGCTGAATACTACACAGAGCAGTTCAGGAGAACTGCCGGCCGGCCGCGGCTGAACTCCGGCTGCAGGGACAAGGTGAGTATATATATTTTTTTTATTTTTACACATTTTAGGATGATTTTCAGGGAAGGGCTTATATTTTTAAGCCCTTCCCGAAAATTCATCCCGCGCTCGCCGGCAGCCCATTGCTTTCAATGGAGCCGGCTATATTGCCGGCTCCATTGAATTCAATGGGCGAACATCGTTCTTCTCTGCCACAGCTGTGGCAGAGGAGAATGATCTCTGTAGTATATGTTCTCAATGGGGTCGGCGCTGCTGCCGCCGGCCCCATTGAGTGCATATATAGAACACAAGGAATCGCAGATGGTTTAATTTATCGGACTTCCGCATAAAAAGCGGCCATGTGACCGATCCCATTGCAAGGCAATGGTTCTATATATGCGTAGATCGCATGCGCAAATTGCGCAAAAAACCGCCCGTCTGACCGAGGCCTTAGACCCGATAAATCACTGGAGGGCAAGATGGCCGGTCTCAGACTCACGTATGTTGGCCATGTAATGTGAGCAGAGATGCTAGAAAAATCTATAATGCTTGGACACATCAGTGGCAAAAGAAGACCTGGAGCCAAAAGGCACGATGACCGATACAGTCAGAGCTGATACTGGCATGGATATCACACAACTGAAAGAAGCAAAACCAAAAAAAATGGGGGAGCCTTCAGGGTCACCAAGGCTCGTGAGCGACTAAACGGCTAACAACAACAACAATGTATGCACAATAAAATGCATTTTATAGTAAATAATCTAATTCTCAGATTTTTTTATTACTTTTTTTCCCATCAAGGAATTACTGTTAAGTGTTTATTTAAAATGTATCCTGTTTTAGAATACTCTTTTGTGTACTAATACAATACATTAAGCTTTGTCTCCCTATAACATGGGCTGCGGTCATGGCAACACTTAGTGCGTCCTAAAAGCAGGCTTACTGCCCAGAAAGTCCTGGAGTCTTTCTAAATCCTCAGGGATAACTGCAGATAGGTCCCTTAATCCCCAGTCGGAACCAGGCCAGGGTTTCCAGTAGGAGGAAGTCCTCTTTGATCATGTCATGGTCACAGGTCACATGGTGATCAAAGGTCAACAGCCGGGTTCAGTAATTCTCTGATTCAAGCTGTAAAGCAGGAAGCTGCTCCAAGAACTGGAGCTGTCAATAAGAGCTGATCTTAAGAACAGACATGCTCATTTAAAGTAACATAGTATGCTCGACTGAAAAAAGACAAATGTCCATCTAGTTCAGCCTTTTTCATGTTCTCCCCCCCCCCCCCCTGTTGGTCCAGAGAAAGACAAAAAAAACAATGAGGCAATAACCAATTTACCCCACCTTGGGGAATAAAACTCCTTCCCGACTCTATAATGACAGACGGAATAATCCCTGGAGCAATACTCTTCAGAGAAGGTTCCTTCCTGACTCCAAGTCCTGTAATAACACAGTGCTCTAAAAATACGTCTAGTCCCCTCTTAAACCCCTCTATAGATTTTGCCATCACCACGTCCTCAGGCAGAGAGTTTCACAGTCTCATTGCTCTTACAGTAAAGAACCTCCTTCTGTTGGTGATAAAACCTTCTTTCCTCTAAATGCAGAGATCACCCCTTGTTACCGTCACAGTCCTGGGTATAGACAAATCATCGGAGAGATCCTTGTATTGCCCCCTAATATATTTATACAGAGTTATTTGGTCGCCCCTTAACAGTCTTTTTTAAATTGAATAATCTTAATTTGAAAAGTCTCTCTGAGTATTCTAATCCATCCATTCCATTTATTACTTTAGTTACCCTTTTTTGAACCCCCCTCAAACACTGCAATGTCTTTCATATACACAGTATTCAATGTGAGGCCTAACAAGTGCTTTACATAGTGGCATAATAATATTATTTTAATGCAACCCAAGACTTTATTAGCTTTTGCAGCAGCTGACTGGCATTGATTGCTCCAGTTAAGTCTACAGTCCACTAGTACCCCCAGGTCTTTTTTCATCTCACTTTTCCCTAGTAGTACCCCATTAAGTGTATATTGGTGACATCAGTTTCTCCTGCCCATGTGAATAACCTTACATTTTTCAACATTGAACTTGATTTGCCATTTTTCTGCCCAAGCCCCCAGCTTATCCAGGTCCGTTTGCAGCCGTATATTGTCCTCCGTTGTATTAATTATCTTGTATAATTTTGTGTCATCTGCAAATATCGATATATTACTGTGCAGCCCCTCTATCAGGTCGTTGATAAATCTATTTAACAGAATGGGGCCTAGTACTGAATCCTGTGGCACCCCGCTAGCAACTGTGGCCCAATCAGAGTATAAACCATTTATTAACACCCTCTGCTTTCTATCTCTGAGCCAGTTCTTTACCCAGATACACACGTTTTCACCCAATCCGAGCTGCCTCATTTTATATATCAGCCTCTTATGCGGCACAGTGTGAAATGCTTTAGAGAAGTCCAGGTATACGAGATCAATAGACTCTCCCAGGTTCAGCCTAGAGCTTACTTCATCATAGAAGCTGATTAAATTGGTCTGATATGATTGACCCCTTATGAACCTGTGCTGATGAGGAGTTATACCATTGTTTTCCTTGTAGTATTCCAGGATGGCATCTCTCAGAAACCCCTTGAATATTTTTCTAATTAGTGAAGTGAGACTTACCGGCCTGTAGTTACCAGGCTCTCTTTTTGACCTCTTTTCGTATATTGGAACCACATTGGCAATGCGCCAATCCAATGGTACAACCCTGGTTTTAACAGAGTCCCTAAATATAAGATATAGCAGCCTGTCTATCATGTCAAATAGTTCCCTTAGAATCCTTGAGTGTATTCTATCTGGGCCCGGTGATTTTAATCTTTTTATGTCGACTCTGGACTTCTTCCTGCTTTAGGCAGGGGTATTTAGTGGGGGGGTCATCCCCTTGCATCTCATGTGGCATTTCTTTTTCTTTTGTGAATATACTTGAGAAATAATTATTTAACAGATTTGCTTTACTCCCCATTATCTTCTATGATTTCTCCTGCATTATTTGTTAAAGAGTCAGTGCTTTCAGTACAAATCCTTTTACTGTTTATATACCGTATATGCTCGAGTATAAGCCGAGTTTTTCAGCACATTTTTTTATGCTGAAAAAGCCCCCCTCGGCTTATACTCGAGTGAGGTAAAAAAAAAGACAAAAAAACCCTGTAATACTGACCTCCCAGTCGGCGTCAAGGAGATGACAGCGGGGAGAATTCTCAAGCAGCTTGCCACACCGACAGGGAGACCATCGTGCCGGGGAAACAGACGCCGGCTGGGAGGTGAGTATTACATTTTTTTTTACCTAGTATAGTATAGCTATGCTTATACTTGAGTCAATAAGTTTTACCAGTTTTTTGCGGTAAAACTTATTGATTCGGCATATACCCGGGTCGGCTAATACCTAAGTATAGGAAGTAATTAAAAAATAGTTTAGGGTTATTTCTGCTTTCTTTGGCTATCAGTCTCTCTGCCTCCTCCTTTGCAGTTTTCATCTTTTTCTTACATAGTTTATTTTTTTCCCTGTATGTTTTAGCGCTTCTTCTCTGCTTTCTTGTTTTAGTAATTTAAACACTTTCTTTTTTTACTTATTGCCCTCCTTACAGGCTTCTGGAGCCACATTGGTTTCCTTCTATTTGTAGTTCTTTTATTTTTGAAGGGTATGAACTGCCAAATTTTTCCCATTTGTCGCCTGTACTGTAAGTTTTGAGGAAATTGTCCCATTTAATTTTCACAATAGTAATTCTAAGCTGATCAAAGTTAGTTGACTAAAGTTTAGTTTTTTGTTGCTCCCTGATAAGGTTTCCTATTGAATAACAACTGGAAATTAATTATATTGTGGTCACTATATCCCAAGTGTCCCTCAACCTGCACCCCTGTGATTCTATCCGGTCTGTTGGTTAATAAGTTCAGGATGGCCTTCCCTCTAGTTGGTTCCCGTACAAATTGAGTAAGATAGTTATCATTATTTGTTCTCAAGAACTTATCACCAATGTGGATAATAAAGGCTCCCACAATAATTACTTCATTGCGGATTGACACCTCATCTATTTGTCTTAGTAATAAGTTTTCAGTTTCTTATGTTATTTTTGGGGGCCTATAGAAAACACCTATCTGGATTTTGTTAGTTTTCCCTCTCTGTATTTCTACTCATAGAGATTCCACATGTTCACCTCCTACATTTATATCTTCTCTTAGTCTCAGCATTAAGTAGAATTTAACATACTCACACCCCCCCCCCTTTCCAGTTTCCAGGGTCTCTTCTGAAGAGATTGTAACCCAGTAAGTTCACTGTCCAATCGCCTTTGTTTTAATCAAGGTATGTTTCAATTATTCCTACTATATTGTAGTTTTCTTCAGACATTTTCGGCTGTTCAAGGGCCGCATACATGGCACAAGATGCACACTGGATGGTATTGCAAAGCATGGAGCACATAATGAGGATCTATCTTAAAGAAAGTAACAAAATTCAACTAAATCCAACTCCTTATGTATCCTCTGCCCGTTCATGCTCACTAATGTGTCTCCGCCAATTCGGAGACACTCATCTGCCTCCGCCCATTTAGGTGATACTATATCGAAGTTGTATCCATCAGGTATATGTAAAAATATAGATGATGCATCGGAGAAGAATCAGAAATAACACTGGTGTCTCTAGCAATTCTTCTGTTTTATTGTTTCAATGACAGAGGTTATATAGTTTGAAAAAACCTTCAACTCCCTCAAGGCTAAACAAGTCAACAATTCAAAGTCTAAAGCATGTGTGATACTTCTATTTTAGTAAAATATTACAAAGGTTATTATGACAAAGCTGCATACTCAGCGTCTGAGACCATACAATGTGCCTTCTACTAACATACTTCTTACTATGCACACAGCACAAATATTATGTATATGACACTACTGCATAAAATTTAGTTTAATACTTTCACGCTCAGATAGCCATTAACCCCTTCTCGCTATATGACGTACATTTACGTCATGCAGGTGCGGGTTATGTATGAAGAGAGGTGGCGGGGCAACCTCTCTTCATACAGCGTGGGCGTCAGCTGTTTAGTACAGCTGATATTCGTGGGCAATAGCCACTATCGGCCGCATGGCTGATCGCGGCTATTAACCTTTTAAATGCCGCTGTGAATTCTGACAGCAGCATTTAAATCACCCGAACGATGTTTGGGGGTCCTGTACAGCCCCCCACGTAAGATTGCAGGGAGCCATATGCGTCTCATGGCAGCCGGGCCCTTCTGAAAGACCCCAGGGCTGCCTTAGCAGACTGTCTATCAAGCTGTCCCCATGGGGTGGCTTGATAGACTGCTTGTCAAATCACAGTATGATGTAATCAATGTCCCCCAGGAGGGCTAAAAAAAAAAGTAAAAATAAGATCAATAAAGTTTTATTAATTGTAAAAAAAAAGTAATAGATTAAATCGCCGCTCTTTTGCCATATCTATAATAGAAAAAAATCAAAATCATAAAACCAAAATACATATTTGGTATCGCCGCATCCGTAAAAGTCCGATCTATCGAAACAGCACATTATTCACCCCACAAGGTGAACATCGTTTGAAAAAAAAAATAAAGGATGCAAGAAATACACTTTTTCAGTCACCCTGTCTCCCAGAAAAAGTGCAATAAAAATGCGATAAAAAAGTTGAATGTATTCTGAAATGGTTCCAACGTAAACTACAGGACATCTCACAAAAAATGAGCCTTCGCACAACTTCATCGACGGAAAAATAAAAAAGTTATTGTGCAGAAAATAATTTAAAAAATTAAATGTCTGAAAAAAAAAATAAACGTAGTACAGCAAAAAACTATACAAGTTTGGTATGGTAGTAATCGTACTGACCCATAGAATAAAGTTATCATGTCATTTTTGTTGCAGTTTGTGTGCCGTAGAGACAAGGTGCAGTAAAAGATGGCGGAATGTCGCTTTTTTTTTTTCATTTTACTCTACTTAGAATTTTTTAAAAGTTTTTAGTACATTATATAGTACAATAAATAGCACCATTGAAAAACACAACTCGTTCCGCAAAAAAACAACAAGCCCTCTTGCAGCTACGTCGATAGATAAATAAAAGGAGTTACGATTTTTTAAAAGGGAAGGAGGAAAAAACGAAAATGGGGAAAAAAAGGGCCGCGTTATGAAGGGGTTAAAGGTGACAACATTTAAAAAGATTTCTCTAATGTTTCCACTTATTGCCATTATTCCAAACATCCATCTGAATCACTAAAACTGATACCTTTTTTTTTGCCGATCTGCGCCAATGCTGCTCTCCAGCTGGCTTCATACAAGGTTATTTAAAATGGCCTCCAATGGGTGCAAAAACGCCATCTCCCACAATGCCCCAGTGCCAGTTACTGACTGCGTATTCACAACTGTACAAACTAAAGCATCATTACAGTATTTTAGACACTGAGCGTGTCTGACCAGTAACCCGGCGGAGCCTACAGGTCTAGCCACTGGATACCAGTGAGAACTAAGCAGGAAGGTGAGACCGCAGGTAGAGGAATATCTCTGCAGCTGTAAATAAACCAAGCTATATCATTATACTGCAGAATGACATGCAATCGCCTTATGAAGCATGGAACTGTCATCCAAATCAATGGAATACCCCTTTAATATCTCCCTCAATGTCAATCAGATTATGTTGCGGCAGACTGCGCTGTGCATAGGGTTGCCACCCAGCCGGTAATCCACCGCCCTGGCCGGTATTTTTGCTGTCATGCCAGTGCCGGTATTTTATTTTTTCCGGCCCTATTACGGTATTTTCAGCCTGCACTGCCCCTGGTTAAACAAAGCGCCGGTTAACCCTCCTCCGGCAGTCCTGACATCAGGGGAAACACATACCTGAGAGACGGCAGCTTTTACATTACTAAACACTTAACAGCTACGTCCCAAACACTTAGAAAAGTGTTTAACTACAGAACTTTACGTAAAAGGAAGGCTTTACAGCGGGAAACCTCTACAACCCTATGGAAGCAGCTATAGGTTTATATACACACAGACCATCTGTACGCCTCAGACTGCATTGGTTCTATCGGTTTTCTCAGGTACCTTTAACACATATGCTACACATACATTAGAAGGTCATGTGCGCTGTCCCTTGTTCCGCCTGAATCACTCCCACTAGTAGTAGATGAGACACCGGTTTTATGAGACTAATCCGTACAGAAAGTTCAAAGGAAACTGTACAAATATCACATATGAGGAGTCTTTAATCCGTTCCCTTTGACAATAAACCGATTTCAGGAAATGTCATCTGCATGAGTCACAGTAGTGCAATGTGCACAATGCAGCTGTGACACGATAATGACAGGATGAATAGCGCATTTAACTTATTGCACAGGTTATTACGGATACGATAATGCCGAGCATGCAGGAGTTTTTGCATGTTTAATTTTTTATACAGGTGAAAGGGCACAAAGTTTTTTTTTACATGATTTTTTTTTACACTATGTTTATATATTTTCTTACATTTTTTTATGTCCCTGTAGGGGACATGAACCATAACAGCTATGATCTCTATGATAATGCATTGCAGTTGCAGTAGCAAACAAGGCCTTCAGTAGCTGGCATCCTGTTGCCATGGCAACCCATTGGCTCTCGCTGATGACTTTGCAGAGGGAGCGTGATCCCTCTGTTAACCCTTTGCATATCACATTCTGCATGGATCCTGGCGTGTAGGGGGTTAATAGCAAGGATCACTGTTCTTATCTATCTCTGCTCAGGTCAGGCCTGGGATGAATGGCTTCCCATTAAGCCCTGCTTGTGGCAGGGTTAAATAGAATGCCTGGAGAAGTATAATATACTGCAATTCTTAATTACTGCAGTATATTATACATGCAATCAGATGATTGCTAGCTCCAGTCTCCCATGAGGACTGAAAGAAAACTTAAAAATAAGCTGAGTAAAGGTTAAAAGTTTAATGTTGCCCTCTTTTTCAAAGTTATATCAAAAAAGTATAACAAATGAATTAGTATTGTCACACCTGTAAAAGTGCAACTGATTTAAATATCATATTAATTATTCAACATGTTGAATGCAATTAGAAAAAAAACACAATGCCAGAATTATGCATTTTTGGTCCCCTTGTGTCCAAGAAAAGCATTGACTAAAAAGCAATCAAAACGTCATATGCTTCCCAACACCGGAAAAACTAAATGTTGCGCGTACATAGGTGCGCACGCGTGAATGCAGGTCCGTGCAGAGTTTTCAATGGAGCCGCAGCTGCTGCCGGTGGCTCCATTGAAAACAATGCTCTGCTGGCCCTCTGCATTCTTTTTCAGTAAAGGGCTTTACATATAAGCCCTTCCCTCTCCGCTGCTGCTGTGACCCCCGCGGGGATGAAGAACACATCTGCAGCATGCAGCAGATGTTTCTGTCAGGACAGGGTCCCGGATATGGGGATCCCTGAGAAATCCCGCAACCCCTGTCCCTGCCTACTTGCCCCCCTGGGCTAACCCCCAGGGCGACAACTGGGCGGCGGTCCCTACCTTCACTAGGGAAGCGGGATATGGGAAGACAAACAGACACTGAAGACAAACGGTAGAATGGTCAGACAATCTGGGTCGGCAACAGGAGGGTACGCAGTACAGAGGGGAAGACAAAAACAAAGTCAAAGTCCAAGAGCAGAAGTCAGAAAAGCCGGGGTCACAAGAGCAGTCAAAATATACGCGGGTGCAGCTGGAGAACCAAACTAACACTGGCAAGGGCTGGGAGGAAAACACACACATTTAAATGCTGTCAGAGCTCCCACCCCAGCGGTTGATTAGGGCGGGGAGCCTGACAGCAGCAGGGCCCATCAAGGAGGTGCTGGGGACATGCCCCCAGCCTTGCTGAACAGACAGTTACCAAGGAAGCATGCTTGGTAGTCAAGGAAATAGAAAAGCACCTGCTGCCTCTCTAGCAACCCGGCGGCGACCAGTTTTACAGCGGCCAGGAGAGATCACTAGAACTGGGGCTTCCCTATGCTGCACTCCTGTAACCTGGGTGGCAGGACCAGTGGTGTGGGTACAGCGGCCCCGGGAGTTGCTGGTTCTGACAGTTTCCTTCATCTTCGCTAGTTAAAAGAATTTCCTGCTGCTATATCAGAAGTCACTGCTGAGCCCTGGCAGCCGTCAATGGCTTTTCAGGGAAGGGCTTTATAAGCCCCTTCCTAAAATGCCATTTAAAATAGTGTAAAAAAATAAAATAAAATACTCACCTGCCTTCAGCAGCTGAGGCTCAGCTGGGACTTCTGCCGCTGTCCCCGGCTCTGTAGCGCTGCTGATCTATCAGCATGCGGGGATTTAAAATCCCCGCCTCCTGGTAGCTATGATTGTGATTGGCTGAAGAGCTCAGCCAATCACAATCAGAGCTACCAGCAGGCAAGGATTTTAAATCCCCGGCTGCTGATAGCTCAGAGTCGGCGAAAGCGGCAGAAGTTGCAGCTGAGCCTCAGCTGCTGAAGGCAGGTGAGTATGCTTTTTTAAAACATTTTTACACTACTTTTATTGGATTTTCAGGGAAGGGCTTATGTTTAAAGCCCTTCCCTGAAATTTAATGACAGGGATGCCAGTAGCAGGAATGGATGTGGCAGATGTAGCAGCAGGGAATTCTTTTTATTAGCGGGGATGAAGGAAACGTCTGCCGCATGCGGGACACGGCAGCGGCGGAGAGGTAAGTTTTTTTGTTTGTTTTTTTTACACTAATTTTCTTGTTTTTCAGTGAAGAGCTAATATGTAAAGCCCTTCCAGGAAAAACAACGCAGGGGTGCCAGCAGACCATTGTTTTCAATGGAGCTGCCTGCAGCAGCCAGTGCACGCATGTCCTATCTTTGCAGGCACACACCTGCAAAGTACGGACATGTGCACACCATAGGGGATGCATTGTGGCTTATAGATGCTTGTTTTTGTGCGCTCGTGTGAAGCCACCCTAAGGATAACCGGCTATTTTTACCATACCTGGAACAACATTAACTCCTAAACGCTACAGGATGCAACTGCTCTGATAAGCAGCGCCGCTGATTGGAACTGTTAACCCTTTGAGTACTGCTGTCTAAATGCCCCGATCGATTGTTAGATTGCCTGTCAGATCGCTGTATAATGTAATGCTATGGCATTACGTCATAATACAGGAGCGATCAAAGCATCGCAAGTTTTTTTTTTTTTTTTTTAATCAAATCTCATTTTATTAGAGACCAACAAAAATATACATAACAGAAAAGTGCGTCACATAACTTTTCAGTAAAGTTGTACAGTCATAGATAAAAATGTTTAAGTTACAAAATCTTATTTATCTTTAAATACAAAGCATATAACAAGAATGAGATCTATCTGTATCAAATCTTAATCAACTTCACAAACGTCAATGAACTTTTGTCACAGAAGTTTACAGGGAAAAAAAGTGTTTTAACAAGACTAACGGTCATAGCTGATTTTACACCCTATTGACTATATTCTGTGCCATGTGTGGTTCGCTCTTGCGAGCCATCAGACCCCAAAGGAGTTGCATGTTTCCACTTCAACCAAGGTGACCATAATTTAAGAATAGTATCACGAGCCCATGTCTCCTAGCTGGACACTTCTTGGGGACTAAAAAATTAGTTTAAGAAAGTCCTATTAATAAAAAAAAAAAAAATAATAAAAGTAAAAAGAAAAACCTTTTGCCATATTTATAAATAAAAGAATCTAAATAAGAAAACAAAACAAATTTGGTATCGCTGCATCCATAATAGTTTAATTTATCATAGTAGTGCATTATTTACCACGCAAGATGAACGTCGTCAGAAAAAAAAAAAAAACACCACCACATTTACGCTTTTTTTGGTCATTCTGTCTCCAAAAAGAATTTAATAAAAAGCGATCAAAAAGTCCAAAATGGTACCAATAGAAACTGCAGGACGGCCTGCAAAAAATAAGCCCTTGCACAACTATGTAGATGGAAAAACAAAAACGTTTTGGCGGCAAAAAAATAATTTAAAAAAAATTACATTTCTTTGCAAAAAATAAAAAAACACAAAAAAAGCAAAACATTTTGGTATCATAGTAATCGTACTGACCCGTAGAAAAAAAAAAGTTATCATGTCATTTGTGTTGCAGTGTGTACTGTACATCATAAAAACAAGGTACCCAAAGATGGTGGAATTCCATTTTTTCCTTCGATTTCACTTCACTTAGAATTTTTCTTAAAGTTTTTCAGTGCATTATATAATACTACTGTAAAATACAACTCGTCCTGCAAAAAACAAGCCCTCAGATAGCTACGTCCATGGATAAATAAAAAAGTTACATTCTAGGGAGAAGGAAAAACCAAAAATGGGGGGGAAAGGGGCTGCGTGCTTAACCCCTTAGTGACGAAGCCTGTTTGCGCCTTAGTGACGGAGCCAAATTTTGAAAATCTGACGTGTCACTTAACATAGAATAACTCTGTAAAGGCTTTACATATCAAAGTGATTCTAACACTGTTTTTTCGCCACATGTTGTACTTCATATAGGTGAAAAAAATAGACTGATAGAATTCATGAATATTTATTAAAAGTGCCAATATTGGAAACATTTTGAAAAAATTGTCATTTTTTTCACATTTTCAACTGTAATTACGCAAATATGTGCAAACATACTGTATACATTTTTGCTAAGGTATATATTTCCATCAGTTTACTTTATTCTGGACGCACATTTGAAAAACTTTCTTGTCTTTTTAACCATTTAGGAGACGTACAAATTTACATTACTTTTCAGCATTTTGAGGAACACTGTTTTTCTGCACCAAGCCAAGATTGGAAAGGCTCATAGGTGTCAGAATGATAGATACCCCAACAAATGACCCCATTTTAAAAACTACACCCCTTTAATGTATTCACTGAGGGGGTCAGGAGTATTTTTAACCCACAGTTTTTTTTTTAGGAATTAATGCAATTTACAGGAGAAAAAATAAAATTTCATATTTTTGCAAATATGCCATTTACAAGGATTTTTTTTTCTATAATGCACATGAAAATGAGGATTTGCACCCAAAATGGCTACACCTGTTTGTCTTGTGTTCAGCAACATACCCATTGTGGCCATAATCTTGTGTCAGTTTGCACAACAGGGCGCCCAAACTGAAAAGAGCAGCGGGTGGCTTTCAGAACAGTCATTTTGCTTGAAGGTGCCTTAGCCCCCATTGCCCACTTGTAGAGCCCTTAAGCGACCAAAACGATGGAGACCCCCACAAATGACCCCATTTTGAAAACAAGACCCCTTATCGATTCCATCTAGGGCTGTCAAAACAGAAGGAAAAATTACGATTTTCATTTTTTCGACAATTATGTCACTTTTAAAATGTTTTTTTTTTTTTGTACAGCGAACATAAGACTGAAGACTTGCACCACAGAATGAATCCCCCTGTTTGTCCCATGTTCAGAAACATAACCATTGTGGCCCTAATATTATGTCCGTATTCACAACAGGGCCCTAACTGAAAGGAGCAGCCGGTGGCTTTTAGAACAGACATTTTGTTTGAAGGTGTTTAGGCCCCATTGCCCACTTGTAGAGCCCTTGAGTGGCCAAAACGAACCCCCACAAGTGACCCCATTTTAAAAAACTAGACGCACACATCTAGAGGTGTACTGCATATTTTTACCCCACAGTTTTTTAATGAATCTGAGCAAAGCAGATGGAAAAAACTACAATTAAAATTTTTTGGGCAATTGTGTCATTTTATAAATATTTTGTACAGCGCATATCTTAATGAAGACTTTTACCCCAAAATGGATCCCCCCGTTTGTCCCGTGTTCAGAAACACACCCATTCTGGCCCTAATACTATGTCCATATGCACAACAGGGCTCAAACCGAAAGGCGCATCAAACTTCAACTGTGTCTTAACTTTTACGTAATCACTGTTATCCATTGGATAGCGGCGATCACGCGGCCGGGGACCGCTCACTGCAGCCTTCGGTCACTGCTCCAAGCTTTCAGCTACCTTTAGTAGCCAGGAGACTTCGAATTTCCCGGGCCCTCCATAGCTTCTGCGCTTGCGTCCACCATTTTGCTAAAGGTCACATGTGCCAAAGTTGGGGAAAGATTCGCAGATAAAGATCCTGTCTGGGGGACATCGCCAGAGCCCTTAGGTAAGTAATTTTACCTCCACTCACAGATCGGACCCGTGATTGGAGGTGAAACTTTAACTTTTTAAACTTTTACATGATCGCCATTTTCAATTAGAAAACGATGATCACGTGACGAAGGACCACGTACTGCGGGCCCCCATGAAATCTCCAGGCTCTTGGCTATGTTTGGTAGCAAGGAGCAGGGAGATTTTAAATAACCCTGGCAATCTGTGTCTTTTGCACATGCGTCCGCCATCTTGGCAGCTGGCACATGCGCAGAAGCCGTGGTGAGGTCCACAGATAAATCTGGGGTCTTGGGTACATTATTTCATCCGTTAGGGGAGATGAAACTTAAACTTAATTTTCTTTTTTTTAAACTTTTTTAAAGCTTTCTTTTACTTTACATGATCGCTCCCGGTGACATCTCTCTGCTCTCAACTACACATGGGAGCCAAAACGTCTGGTGCGCATGCGCAGGAGGTGCTGTCAGGACCCGGGAGGCCAGGACACCGCAGAGAAGATGAATCCGATCCATTAGGGCAGCTGAATCTTTAACTTCTTTTCACTTTTTATTGACTTTTATAGGATTGCTGGCATTCGGTAAATGTCGGCGATCATGTGACCGTAGGAGCGGTCCCGTGGCCTGGAATGGCAGCTCCAGGTTGCCGGCTACCTCCGGGAGCCGGCAGCATGGAGCTGCCACGTCCTCAGCTTGCAGGGCCTTGATCCCTGCAGGAAACAGGTTTTTGACGTCCTCAGGGATTAAAGGGGTTGTCCCGCGGCAGCAAGTGGGTCTATACACTTCTGTATGGCCATAATAATGCACTTTGTAATATACATTGTGCATTAATTATGAGCCATACAGAAGTTATAAAAAGTTTTTTACTTACCTGCTCCGTTGCTAGCGTCCTCGTCTCCATGGTGCCGACTAATTTTTGGCCTCCGATGGCCAAATTAGCCGCGCTTGCGCAGTCCGGGTCTTCAGCAGTCTTCTATGGAGCCGCTCGTGCCAGAGAGCGGCTCCGTGTAGCTCCGCCCCGTCACGTGCCGATTCCAGCCAATCAGGAGGCTGGAATCGGCAGTGGACCGCACAGAAGAGCTGCGGTCCACGAAGACAGAGGATCCCGGCGGCCATCTTCAGCGGTAAGTATTGAAGTCACCGGAGCGCGGGGATTAAGGTAAGCGCTCCGGTAAGCTTCCTTTACTTCCCTGCATCGGGGTTGTCTCGCGCCGAACGGGGGGGGGGTTGAAAAAAAAAAAAACCCGTTTCGGCGCGGGACAACCCCTTTAAGGCCCAGCAAGCTAGGACGTAAAAAGGCAATGGGATGGTCACTAAGGGGTTAAGCAGTGATGAGTTGTGTTAGAACCATCATTGTTTTCGGCTGGAAATTACACCACCTGTTTGCCAGAATGATTCTTGACATTCTCATCTAACCTCTTTCCTTGAAGAGTTGCTTACATCCTCATGACTCCTTTTCCCTGTTTTTTTTTTTCAATCACACCATTCTCCGTATTCTCTTGCCCCTGTTGCATGAGAAAATCTCACAAGGTTGGAAGTTTTTTTTCAAATACTAGCCCAATGACTAGCAATGAGCGGTCAGTGGAGTAATTGGTTTGTGTCGGAATCGAGCTAATTTCCGGAAAATCAATTGCAAATCTGGACGGTCAATTCCAATTCCTCTTCAAATCAATAGGAGTAAAAATTAGGTTCACTTATTTGCCCTCCAGAAGGTCTCTAATGTCCTCAAAGCCTCCCAAATTGCATGGGATGTAAATAGTCACACATTTGGGGAACACTGTGCTCCTCCCAAAAATCTGTCAAAATACTGTACAGTAGTGTAGGAGTCAATTGTGCTGCTTGTTTTAAAAGCAACAACAGAAATTTTATGACAAATTCTGCCATGTGAACACAACACTCAGGCACGAGGCTGTTACTCCTCTTCCAACTCTAAGAAAATGCAGTAAAGCTACCAAAAATAATGCTAAGGGAAAGAGAAGTTGTGGTCATTATTTTAAAAGCAATGTCAAATTCTACCAAGACAACCAAGCACAGGCCTTCTCCACGAAAACGCCTGGAGTCCTTTCCAACTCTATGATTCTATAAAGATGGTGAGCGGTCTACAAATCATGTCCTATGAGGAACGGTTAAAGGATCTGGGAATGTTTAGCTTGTAAAAAAGAAGGCTGAGAGGAGACTTAATAGCTGTCTACAAATATCTGAAGGGCTGTCACACTGCAGAGGAATCAGCCCTATTCTCATTTGCACAAGGAAAGACTAGAAGCAATGGAATGAAACTGAAAGAGAGGAGACACAAATTAGATATTAGACAATGAGGGGGATCAATGAGTGGAACACGTTGCCAAGGGAGGTGGTGAATTCTTCAATGGGAGTCTTCAAACAGAGGCTGGACAGACATCTTTCTAGGATGATGTAGTGAATCCTGCTTTGAGCATGAAGTTGGACCAGATGACCCTGGAGGTCCCATCCAACTCTACCATTCTAGAATTCTATGAGTGTTGCCTATGATGATTTTGAGCAATTTTTGAAAATGGGGACTCTGGCCCTTTAAATTTTCAAAATTGCACAGAAAGATCACGGAGGTGAGATCCTGTTCATGATTCCAAATCCCTGCTACCTGTAACAAGTTGGTAGAGGCCTACACACTCAGAGCCATTTTCTACAAGATAGCTTGAGGGTAGTGTCACAGTGGCAATGAGTGTAGCTCTCTCTCTATAGGATTTGGTCATTTGATGGAATTTGATAGTCATGACAACAGTGCATCACTTGCATTAGTTTTGATATGGAATGAGAATAACACACAAGTTTAAGCAAAATTTAGGCACACACTTTACTTTGCAACCGTGGCAGTCTGGAGAAATAAAGAAACACTACAACAGTGCATACATATACTCTAACCACTTGATTTCTAGTAGAGATGAGCGAACGTACTCGTCTGAGCTTGATACTCGTTCGAGTATTAGCGTGTTCGAGATGCTCGTTACTCGTGACGAGTACCACGCGATGTTCGAGTTACTTTCACTTTCATCTCTGAGACGTTAGCGCGCTTTTCTGGCCAATAGAAAGACAGGGAAGGCATTACAACTTCCCCCTGCGACGTTCAAGCCCTATACCACCCCCCTGCAGTGAGTGGCTGGCGAGATCAGGTGTCACCCGAGTATAAAAATCGGCCCCTCCCGCGGCTCGCCACAGATGCATTCTGACATAGAGGAGGGAAAGTGCTGTCTTGGTGGAGCTGCTATAGGGAGAGCGTTAGGAGTATTTTAGGCTTCAAGAACCCCAACGGTCCTTCTTAGGGCCACATCTAACCGTGTGCAGTACTGTGGAGGCTGCTTTTTGCAGTGTTGCACTTTTTTTTTTTTTTGGTATATCGGCCGTGCAGAGCATTGCGCACTGCAGTAATACTCCAGGGCCAGAAGTGGTGGTGAGGCAGGGACAGAAGACATATTGATTGAATATAGGCAGTGGGCCTTTGCAAAAACATTTGGGGAAAAAAATCTATTTGGGCTGCCTGTGACTGTCCTCAGTGTTTTGGGTCTCTGCTGCATGTAGTAGTCCTCCTAATTCATACGCAGCCAGCTAAGTATTACAGCAGGCTTGCGCAAAATTATTTCCTGGCGTTCTGTAAGCGAAGTCAGCCTCCAACCACAGGCCAATAAGCGGCACATTTAATTACAGCGTTCTGTTTCTGCACTACTGGTAATACACCATGCTGAGGGGTAGGGGTAGGCCTAGAGGACGTGGACGCGGGCGAGGACGCGGAGGCCCAAGTCAGGGTGTGGGCACAGGCTGAGCCAGTGCGGTGGCCAGGGGTAGAGGCAGGGCCAGACCGAATAATCCACCAACTGTTTCCCAAAGCACCCCCTCGTGCCATGCCACCCTGCAGAGGTCAAGGTGCTCTACGGTGTGGCAGTTTTTCACAGAGACGCCTCACGACCGACGAACAGTGGTGTGCAACCTTTGTCACGCCAAGACCAGCTGGGGAGCCACCACCACCAGCATGCGCAGGCATATGATGGCCAAGCACCCCACAAGGTGGGACGAAGGCCGTTCACCGCCTCCGGTTTGCACCACTGCCTCTCCCCCTGTGCCCCAACCTGCCACTGAGATCCAACCCCCCTCTCAGGACACAGGCACTACTGTCTCCTGGCCTGCACCCACACCCTCACCTCCGCTGTCCTCGGCCCCATCCAGCAATGTCTCTCAGCACAGCGTCCAGATGTCGCTAGCGCCACTGTTTGAGCGCGAGCGCAAGTACGCCGCCACGCACCCGCACGCTCAAGCGTTAAACGTGCACATAGCCAAATTGATCAGCCTGGAGATGCTGCCGTATAGGCTTGTGGAAACGGAGGCTTTCAAAAGCATGATGGCAACGGCGGCCCCGCGCTACTCGGTTCCCAGTCGCCACTACTTTTCCCGATGTGCCGTCCCAGCCCTGCACGACCACGTCTCCCGCAACATTGTACGCGCCCTCACCAACGCGGTTACTGCCAAGGTCCACTTAACAACAGACACGTGGACAAGCACAGGCGGGCAGGGCCACTATATCTCCCTGACGGCACATTGGGTGAATTTAGTGGAGGCTGGGACAGAGTCAGAGCCTGGGACCGCTCACGTCCTACCCACCCCCCAAATTGCGTGCCGCAGCTCGGTGGTGGTATCTGCGGCGGTGTATGCTTCCTCCACTAAACCACCCTCCTCTTACGCAACCTCTGTCTCGCAATCAAGACGTGTTAGCAGCAGCAGCACGTCGCCAGCAGTCGGTGTCACGCGGCGTGGCAGCACAGCGGTGGGCAAGCGTCAGCAGGCCGTGCTGAAACTACTCAGCTTAGGAGATAAGAGGCACACGGCCCACGAACTGCTGCAGGGTCTGACAGAGCAGACCGACCGCTGGCTTGCGCCGCTGAGCCTCCAACCGGGCATGGTCGTGTGTGACAACGGCCGTAACCTGGTGGCGGCTCTGCAGCTCGGCAGCCTCACGCACGTGCCATGCCTGGCCCATGTCTTTAATTTGGTGGTTCAGCGCTTTCTGAAAAGCTACCCACACTTGTCATACCTGCTCGGAAAGGTGCGCCAGCTCTGTGCACATTTCTGCAAATCCCACACGCACGCTGCCACCCTGCGGACCCTGCAACATCGGTTTAATCTGCCAGTGCACCGACTGCTGTGCGATGTGCCCACACAGTGGGAACTCTACGCTCCACATGTTGGCCAGACTCTATGAGCAGCGTAGAGCTATAGTGGAATACCAACTCCAACTTGCGCGGCGCAGTGGGAGTCAGCCTCCTCAATTATTTACAGAAGAGTGGGCCTGGTTGGCAGCCATCTACCAGGTCCTTGGAAAATTTGAGGAGTCTACCCAGATGGTGAGCGGGGATGCTGCAATCATTAGCGTCACCATTCCTCTGCTATGCCTCTTGAGAAGTTCCCTGCAAAGCATAAAGGCAGACGCTTTGGAATCAGAAACGGAGGCGGGGGGAAGACAGTATGTCGCTGGATAGTCAGAGCAACCTCATGTCTATATCTCAGCGCGTTGAGGAGGAGGGGGAGGAGCATGAGGAGGAGGGGGAAGAGACAGCTTGGCCCACTGCTGAGGGTACAGATGCTGTTTGCCTGTCATCCTTTCAGCGTGTATGGCCAGAGGAGGAGCAGGAGGAGGAGGGGGAGGAGCATGAGGAGGAGGGGGAAGAAACAGCCGGGCCCACTGCTGAGGGTACAGATGCAGCTTGCCTGTCATCCTTTCAGCGTGTATGGCCAGAGGAGGAGGAGGAGGAGGAGGATCCTGAAAGTGATCTTCCGAGTTAGAACAGCCATGTGTTGCGTACAGGTACCCTGGCACACATAGCTGACTTCATGTTAGGATGCCTTTCTCGTGACCCTCGCGTTACACGCATTCTGGCCACTACGAATTACTGGGTGTACACACTGCTCGATCCACGGTATAAGGAGAGCCTTTGCACTCTCATTCCCGAAGAGGAAAGGGGTTCGAGAATGATGCTATACCACAGGGCGCTGGTGGACAAACTGATGGTAAACTTCCCATCCGACAGCGCTAGTGGCCGAAGGCGCATTTCCGCGGCCCAGGTAGCAGGGGAGGCGCAGAGATCAGGCAGCATGTACAGCGCAGGCAGGGGAACACTCTCTAAGGCCTTTGACAGCTATATGGCTCCCCAGCAAGACTGTGTCACCGGTCCCCAGTCAAGGCTGAGTTGGCGGGAGCACTGTAAAAGGATGGTGAGGGAGTACGTAGCCGATTGCAGCACCGTCCTCCCTGACGCCTCTGCCCCCTACAACTACTGGGTGTTGAAGCTGGACACGTGGCCTGAACTCGCGCTGTATGCCCTGGAGGTGCTTGCTTGTCCTGCGGCTAGCGTCTTGTCAGAGAGTGTGTTTAGTGTGGCTGGGGGAATCATCACGGATAAGCGTACCCATCTGTCAACCGACAGTGCCGACAGGCTTACACTCATCAAGATGAACAAAGCCTGGATTTCACGAGACTTCTCTTCTCCACCAGCGGACAGCAGCGATACCTAAACAATACGTAGGCTGCACCCGCGGATGGAAGCATCGTTCTCTATCACCATCCAAAACGGGGACCTTTTTGCTTCATCAATCTGTGTATAATATTCATCCTCCTCCTGAAACCTCACGTAATCACGCCGAACGGGCAATTTTTCTTAGGCCCACAAGGCTCAGTCATATAATTTTTCTAAACAATTTTTATACGTTTCAATGCTCATTAAAGCGTTGAAACTTTCACCTCAACCAATTTTTATTTTAACTGGGCTGCCTCCAGGCCTAGTTACCAATTAAGCCACATTAACCAAAGCCATTAATGGGTTTCACCTGCCCTCTCGGTTGGGCATGGGCAATTTTTCTCAGGTACATTAGTACTGTTGGTACACCAATTTTTGTGGGCCCTCGCCTACAGTGTAATCCAATAAATTTTTGGCCCACCTGCATTACAGCTGACATAACATCAGCTGTGACGGGCAATGCAATGGGATATATTTATATACCGCCGGTGGCTTCCTGGCACCCACCCATGCCATGGGTCCACAGGGAGTTGTTACTACATCTGTCCACTTGTAAAGAACCCCAGTCTGACTGGGGCATGCAGTGTGGGCCGAAGCCCACCTGCATTAACCACGACATTACCTCAGCTGTGATGGGCAATGCAATGGGATATTTTTATGTACCACCGGTGGGTTCCAGGGAGCCACCCATGCTGTAGGTGCACAGGGAGTTTAACCTACATCTGTCCACTTGTAAAGAACCCCAGTCTGACTGGGGCATGCAGTGTGGGCCGAAGCCCACCTGCATTAACCACGACATTACCTCAGCTGTGATGGGCAATGCAATGGGATTTATTTATGTACCGCCGGTGGCTTCCTGGCACCCACCCATGCTGTGGGTCCACAGGGAGTTGTTACTACATCTGTCCACTTGTAAAGAACCCCAGTCTGACTGGGGCATGCAGTGTGGGCCGAAGCCCACCTGCATTAACCACATTACCTCAGCTGTGATGGGCAATGCAATGGGATTTATTTATGTACCGCCGGTGGGTTCCAGGGAGCCACCCATGCTTTGGGTGCACACGGAATTCCCATTGCGGAGTTGGACCTGGCTGTGACTATTTATAAAAAACCGCGGTCTGACTGGGGCATGCAGACACCTTGACAGAATGAATAGTGTGTGGCACATAGGTTCCCCATTGCTATGCCCACGTGTGCAGCTCCTGATGGCGGTGGAACAGGATTATATTTCTCATTGCTTCTGTACAGCATTGTGGGCTATCGCCCCGCCCCTTTTAAAGAGGGTCGCTGCCTAGCCGTGCCAACCCTCTGCAGTGTGTGCCTGCTTTTCCTGTGGCAGACGCACTTATAAATAGACATGAGTGTGGCGTGGCATGTGGGCAGCTGAAGGCTGGGCAGGGACAGTTTGGTGTGCGCTGTGGACACTGGGTCGTGGGGGGGGGGGAATTGGCAGCATGTAACCCAGGAGAAGTGGCAGCGGAGTGTCATGCAGTCAGTGATTGTGCTTTGTTGGAGGTAGTGTGGTGCTTAGCTAAGGTATGCATTGCTAATGAGGGCTTTTCAGAAGTAAAAGTTTTTGGGAGGGGGGGGGGCACTCTTGCCGGTATTGTGGCTTAATAGTGGGACCTGTGAACTTGAGATGCAGCCCAACATGTAGCCCCTCGCCTGCCCTATCCGTTGCTGTGTCGTTCCCATCACTTTCTTGAATTGCCCAGATTTTCACACATGAAAACCTTAGCGAGCATCGGCGAAATACAAAAATGCTCGGGTCGCCCATTGACTTCAATGAGGTTCGTTATTCGAAACGAACCTTCGAGCATCGCGATAATTTCGTCCCGAGTAACGAGCACCCGAGCATTTTGGTGCTCGCTCATCTCTACCAATGACCATGCATTGTTTGAAGTTGCTCAGATTGGTGTATTTTCCCATTCTAATGTAAGTTCACATTGACACTGATTCATGGAAAATTCGATGCCTTGTATTACACACTGCAGTGCATGTCCGTCAGTGAAAGACTATCTGAGTCAGAATACTATGGACTTTGCTCAGCTACCCTCAGAGTGACTCTAATCCTAAACTCATCTTTTATTTACCTTCTGCTTTTCTGTAAAAGGCCTAATAAACCATCCTATAAATCACACAAGCCGCTCTACACACCCTCAAATAACAGAAAGTGAACTTTGACTTTCTTTAGTTCCTGCATGATTTGAAGCACAATTATAGCTGCCGGGACAATCTCTTTTAGCGGTTAGAACTATTTTGTATGCTGATGTAAATGCGTCATGCAAATAAGAGCTAATTCCCACCACCGTGATTTTGGCGCATATTACACATGTGATGCATGGCACTGTGACACGCGGTGAAAGGAGTCAATGAAAGTACATGGACTTTGATTGATCGATTCACATTAGCATAAAAATACGCATGTGAAAAAGAGCGCAGTATGCTCAATTTCACCACTTACCATGCAGGGAGAGCCCTATTATTTTCCATGGGCAGCATATGTAGCACTGTCCATAATTAATACATTGTGTACGGGCGGCGATACATTTGCATCCCCGCTATGTAACAGAGTGTGTGAGATACGTGGTCATGCACAGTCCACTTGCTGCCATACATAGTCTCTGCTGGCTCACACAAACCGGTAAAACACTGTGGGACCCCCGCTACGTATTATGCATACGGTTGTGTGAATGAGCCCCAAGTACTGTGTGTGCAGGATAATGTGCAACATTGCATTTGATATTTTGAAAGATTTAAAGGGGTTGTCCCGCGCCGAAACGGGTTTTTTTTTTTCAACACCCCCCCCCCCCCCCCCGTTCGGCGCGAGACAACCCCGATGCAGGGACCTAAAGAAAAATCCGCACAGCGCTTACCTGAATCCCCGCGCTCCGGTGACTTCTTACTTACCGGCTGAAGATGGCCGCCGGCATCTTCTCCCTCCGTGGACCGCAGGGCTTCTGTGCGGTCCATTGCCGATTCCAGCCTCCTGATTGGCTGGAATCGGCACGTGACGGGGCGGAGCTACAAGGAGCTACACGGAGCCCCATTGAGAAAAGAAGAAGACCCGGACTGCGCAAGCGCGGCTAATTTGGCCATTAGACGGCGAAAATTAGTCGGCTCCATGGGAACGAGGACGCTAGCAATGGAACAGGTAAGTGAAAAACTTCTTATAACTTCTGTATGGCTCATAATTAATGCACAATGTACATTACAAAGTGCATTAATATGGCCATACAGAAGTGTATAGACCCACTTGCTGCCGCGGGACAACCCCTTTAATTGTGTAAAAGTAGAATATGGATCCTGGTTCTTGTCATAACAGTAAGGCCGCCCTCACAGATCACGGCTCGTCATGAATGAGAGAGTTGCTCCAATCTACAGGATTCCTTTAAGGAGGTAACTAAAAATAATACGTAGGTGAATAAAAATGTAGATGTAAATGGTGGGACTTACCTGGTGTGGAACTCCCGTCCGATGACAGGCGTCCACACCGTCAGTCCGAAGAGGCTTGATACAGTATCCGGCAGAGCAGGATCCCTAGTCCTTAGGGAGAGCATCTGTGGGAGAGCCCGCAGGCAGGAGGACCTCGGTCAAGAACATAGTAGACAGCGTAGACAGATATGGCAGATGTAGCGGCAGGGAATTCTTTTTACTAGCGGGGATGAAGGAAACATCTGCCGCATCATCCCTTCCCTGAAAAACAATTCAGGGGTGCCGGCAGACTATTGTTTTTAATGGAGCCACCGGCAGCAGCTGCGGCTCCATTGAAAACATGTGGGGAGAAGAGGGCGACATTTTTTTCGAGCACCGCATGGTGCTCGGCTCAAGTAACGAGTACATGGAGCAGGCTAATGCTCGAACGAGCATCAAGCGCGGACAAGCATGCTCGTTCATCTCTATTAATGACTAGTGAGGAAAACGAGAAATGCTAGTCTAGTGGTGCAGCCCTTATTAAGTTATGAATTGAAACTGGGAGGATAAACCTGGCTTGGGCAGCCTGGATGCATCCAAGGTGCAAACAAGTGACAGATTAATAAAGAGGTGTCATGTTTACCTTTGAGCAAACAAGAGTGTCTGCCAAAAACGTGGAAAAACTCGCATTTGTGAAAGTGAATCAGACACGGATAACTGAGGATTTTAAAACCCCTCTGCCTGAAACTCCTGATTAGATCTGCCATTGCTGCTGTTGACACACTGCTACCACCCGTCAACTCGCTCCTACCACCAGTCCACCACACCGGCAGCCACCCATTACTTATAGGCCTACACAATCACATTTTTCCTGTCCTGTCCCCTGTGTAATAGCGTCTCATTGCTGATCAGCTTCTTTTACTACCACCCCTGCTGCTGTTACTACTACGCCTACCACAGATCAACCAGATGATTGGTACATTTTTTCAGCTTTTTATTTGTAAAAAAAAACATTTCTTCTAAACTTTCCAGGACGCCAGTCCTGTTGATACTCCCCAAAACAGAATCATTTTTTGACAGCTTGTAAAAAGCCATTGCTTCATCTTCATTTTACAGCCCGAAACATGTTGCAACTAACGAAAAGGGATAATTTTTGGACCACTTGGAAAAAGCCATCGCTTCTTCTGTTACCATCGTGTATGTATAAACAGACTTTTTTTTACTTTTAAAAAGTTAAAAAAATGTCACTGGTGCAGTGTGTTTTAAACAAGCTGTTAGTTACCACCGTGTATCATCGGTTCACCCATGGCCATACATATTGCTGTAACTTTGACATTCACGTTTTGTCACCACTTATAATAATTGGCAATTACATCTAATCTTAAACAAAATTGGGGAATTTTAAAAACTGACCACAGGATTTGGAGATTACCACCCGACACCCCTCTATTGACTACTAAAAGGGATATGAATTTAATAGATCCTTTAGTGCGGAGCCATTTTTGTACACCTACCATTTAGGCAGAGGCATTAAAGGGGTTCTGTCACTAAAAAAGAAAAATTCTATACTTACCTATTCCTCCCCCATCAGTCTACTTACCAGATCTTCACCTCCCTTATCTTCTCCTGTCTCCTGCAGTCCAGGGGTTCACTTCACCTCCACTTGCCTGATTCTTCTCCTTCCTGTGAGGTTACATACATTTGGTTGGCAGTCTGCCAATGTACGGTATGCCACAGCTCACAGGCCAGCAGGAGGACTGCCTATCTTCTTCAGAGATTGCTCATACGAGCTGTCTCTGAAATAGATTACAATTCCTTCCTAGGCAGGGAAGCTACAGCACAGGGATGTGACCGTCACTGACCCAGTCAGAAGGTATTTGAGATATGCAGCCCTCATAACAAGCTGGTCCCAGCCTTCAGTGAGCTGACCTGGAGCACTGGAAAAGCTCAACCAGGAGAAGATGTGATAAGGAGACAGACAGGGAAGGGATAGGTAAGTATAGAAAAAAATTTTTTTAATGACAAAACCCCTTTAACCTATTAAAGACCAAGGTGTTTTGGTCCTAAAGGAGATGTGGATTACCCATGTGGTAGTTTTACTGCCCTATTTTTTTTTTCTTCAGCTGCTAATTTTTTTTTTGCTGTGCTTTTTTTTCTGTGACATATAGGGCTATTTTCTTATCTCTTTTTGCTGACTTTTGTTTTCCGTTTTAGTTTTATTGGGAGTTAAAAGCTAAAAAAAAAAGGTTAACGTTTATAGTTATTTAGTGTAAATATACTAATTTTAAAAATAAAAAAGAGGTATGGGTTCCTAATTTTGTTTTGATTGTTTTGATATATAATTTGTATGGTTTTGGATTACAGGGCGCATATAGGGACGGTTTTGGTTGGCGTAAGCGGTGGATCATTTTCTTTTTTAAATATATCTTTTTATTTTATTCTGTAATTTTTTTAACTTATTTTTAAATTTATTTTTTAACATCCATGTTCGCTGTGACGTCATATAAGACATCTGGGGTCATTCATATTATCATTGTTTTCTTTATTTCATAGTTTTCCCCTGTAGCTAGGGCATCCATAGGAACCCCAGTTACAGGGGAAAACATTAGTGAGAATAGTCACTGGCAGAGCTGATCTGAGTCTGCTAGGACCCTGCAACTCTACTGTGCCAGAGAGTCACCCAGCGGTCATGTGATCGTCTGGTCACATAGTAGAACTAAAACTTCCACCTTCTCTAGTACATAGAGCCCATTGAGCGCCATGTAGCTTGAAAAGGAGAAGGCAGAAGTGATTAAAAACCGCTTCTCCCTTCTCCTCCAGGTTTTCGGCTGTGTCTGACAGCTGAGGACCCAGGCTGCTCCTTCTTGATTGCAGGAGCAGAGGCTTTAATCCGCACCGCACTTCTGCTACCGTCTAGAATTACAGCCCAGCACCAAGCATGGCTCTTACCCCTGTGGAGATTGCTCAGTTTATTACATGATCTCACTACCAAACTCCTACAGCTAGAATCCAGGTGAATCTTCCAACTTTATACAGTGGCCCCTCATAGAATAAATGAGTATTTTATTCACAGGGTGTCTCGTGATCATCATTTGATTTAGTGTTTTTTTTTTTCTCTCCTTTTTCTATTTTTTTGTTTTTTTGCCAATGGAGGAATATTTTGTTGTGTCTTCCGGGATTCAAGCTTTGCTGATTATTTATATCTTTTTGTCATGTTATCTATCTTCCTATGTCGGCTACGGCTTTTTGACCTTTTTTTCAGCACATTTATACCTGTGCCCACAGTTCCAATGTATTTTAATTGTTGTCCTCCACCCTCAGAGTGGAATCACAAACTTACCGGAAATGTCAGATACGGCACATGAAGGACCCAAATGGCACAGAACATATCCCATTGACTGTAATGAGGTCTGTCCAGCTTCCAGCATTCTGACAGCCCATAGTATGCGGCCCGGTTTTGCCTGGGATTCTATGTTGGATCTGTGTCAGAGGAGGTTATCTGTCAGTCCACAAGTTGTTTTCAGAGACCAAGCGAAACATTATTCCTCTATGCACTACAGACACCACTGTTTCTCAAAAAGTTGTAACAAAATTGTTTTCTATGTTCCCTGTTATATTCTCCCCAATCTTTTTTTAAATCAGAATCCTGAAGGCTATTGTGTGATATATATATATATATATATATATATATCAGAATGTTTCAAAAATAAGTGTTAATAGTTTATTTTTGTCAATTAACGCAATGCAAAGTGACTGAAAAAAAAAAGACATCTAGATCCCAGCAATATTTGGTGTGACCCCTCTTTGCCTTCACAACATCCTCAGTTCTTCTAGGTACACTTGCACAGTTTTTGAAGGCACTCGGAAGGGAGGTTGTGACAGACATCTTGGAGCACCAAGCCCAAATCTTCTGTGGATGTCGACTTGCTTCAATGCTTCTGTCTCTTCATATAATCCCAGACAGACTGGATGATGTGAGATCAGGGCTCTGTGGGGTCACATCAGCACTTCAAAGACTCCCTGTTCTTCTTTACACTGAAGATAGTTGTTAATGACATTGGCCGGATGTTGTGGGTTGTTGTCCTGCTGCAGAATAAATTTGGAGTTAATCAGACACCTTCTCTTTAAAAAAAAAATTCTTACTTTGCAGCATATTTCCACACGTACCTAAATCCGCGATGATGCGGGACAAGTAGGGTTTAAAAAAATTTAAAATCTGTGCTGCGCATGTCCGACGGCGAGCTGTGCAGACCATCTGCTGTACAGAGAAGATACAGAGAAGGCAAGTACGCACGGATGCCAACTGGGCATGGGGGTCGGAATTGTCCTTACATATTACAGCAGCTCGGCCTCTCAGGCTAGCCAGTCTGACAACGCCCGAAGTTAGCCCCATCCCCTGCCCGAGACGCAACAGGGACGGGAAAAGGAAACAAGAACCGTGAAGCACCGGGATTTACAGCACTCATGGTGCTCTGTAAGAGGCCCCCTCCACCAGGCAGCACCACAGCCTGGGAGAGGAGAGCAGTGAGAGGTAAGTGTCGGGTGAAAGTCCAACAGCAGCAGGGAACAGCAGGGAACAGGGGAAGACAGAGGCGCTGCGATTGCCAGTGAGTGAAAGAATTTCGAATGCCATGCTTTTGAAGTGCTTGCAATCGCTGTTAGGACGCTTTCCCCCCTCCATGATGCAATAGTGACGCAAATAGCACATCCCCACCCCAAAGAACATGCCCATTCAAGTAACTATTCAAGGACTAAGTCCCGCCCCAGAACCAAGGGGAAGAAAGTTCTCAATGCTTTAGGCGCCTAATTATATAATGATTTAGAGCTGTGTCGCAACTCAGATAGAGTACTAGAGTGTGGACATAACATCATAGGGCAAAGTGGCAGTGAGAAGACCACAAACACCAAGATGGGCAGAAATGGAGGCTGCAATGTAGCAGCGAGGGCTACCCAGAAGATGACCACTAGAAGGCCCTGATGAACTGTGGGCCAAAGAAGTGATGCAAGACAAAGATGGACTGTCCAGATCACTGAGGCAAAAGATCCCGCGGCACATGGGAGTAGAGGGAGACTTCTTCTCTGCAAGTACCTCGACACAGAGATGCAATGCATCTTCGAGAGGTCTACGCATCGGATACAGTGCAGATGAAGATAGAAGTGAAAGCAAACTGCAAAAGGGGTTTTGAGAAGGTGTGAGTGTACTACTATCCCTGGAACTGCGTAAACTAAAATTCCTGGCCAAAGAAGGGACTCACAGGGACTAATAACACAAGTGTAGTATAGATATAGAACCATAGTTTTGGGTTAATGTAAGCCTTACAGAATAGTTGATATAGTTGATATGTTATAAGATTACGATGTAATGCATATGACGTCATGTAAATTCTTTATGATGAAGGATTTAATGGCGCAGCTAGACACCTGTTTATGTGGAGCAGCATGTTCTATTTCAAGTTGTAAGACCTTTGGATTCAGGGGGAGTCAATGACGTCATGTATTCTGTGTGCAAAGGTCACCGTCCTTACGGAACAAGAGAGGTCAGGTCTATGTAAGCGGAAGCTCAGCTTAATCGTAGACTGTGCTGTATGTAATCAAGACAAGTGTTGGGTATGATAACAGAGGCCCATAAAGTCATGTCCCTTTCTACTGCCAAGTCAGAAAGTCAAGAGGTAATGTATATACTTATGATACTAAATATTAGTAATGGTAATTCTGGTTTTGTCGTACATGGTTACTGTCACTTTAAAAGTTTTTTGTCATATAAACAGATTAAGAAAGTGTCCCCCAGCTGTCCAATATTAATCAGCGGACGTTCAAGACACTAGAAAAGTTGAGCTGACACCCTTCCCCTCTTGAGTCTACTGTGATGATAGATAGATAGATAGATAGATAGATAGATAGATAGATAGATAGATAGATAGATAGATAGATAGAAGTGATGTTGACACTTTAGGCTATCAGACATCCTGTGTCAGGCCTTGGGCCTATCTCAGCTCCAATTGTAGTAGCTAGCAAGTATCTGGCAAGACTTTTGATGTACAAGAGGACAGGAAACCCTTTGTCCTGGTGGCCATAAAACTAGCTAATGACAGTTCGAGGCTAAAAGCCCATTTAGATACAATGATCATAGCTCAAAATTCTGTAAAAGTGTTAAAATAATCGTTACGTATAAACACGCGCCCATCGTGCACTTTTCGCTAGTCATTCGTTCATCGTTGTCTTTCAGTTCGCTTATCGTTTGGTTTAATTGAAAATTGTTCAGTCGTTTAACGATTTTTACCTCATTTTTTTGAATGGCATGTGAATCAGGTAATTCCCTGATGCACATGCCATTCAAATAATCTATCATTCAATTATCGTTTATCGTCCATTTTCCAACAATAATCGTTATGTTAAAACGGTTGTCTTTAAAAGAAAAACCATCAATCACTTTTGACACTTTTAGCGAATTTTGAGTGATGATCTTTGCATCTAAATAGACCTTTAGTGACCCCCGTGGTTTGGAATTGACACCTTCTACAGTTCTTATAGACATCCTGGTGCCAACTTCACATCAGAAGGAAATATTTTAATAAAGGATATTTGGGCGTATGAAGGTCCGAGTCCGCTATGAATTATATTTTCAGAATCAGGCTGGCCAGTCAAATAAAACACATCTACACGTGTTGAGGTCCAAGGCCCAGAACACCCACGACAGCATATCTAGGAAAATATAGCCGTGTAGGCTCAAATCGTATCTAAAATCATGACTAAATATATGCTGGCCTATAGTCCCGATCAAGGCCCTACGATCGAGATATGACTGAAAATGGGGAATTATGATTTCTCCACAAGGGATACAGGACTCTACCCAAACCCTGCTGAATGACCTCACAGGGGGTGGGAGAAGGAGTATTCTGAGGGACCCTTTATAATGTGGGACCCCACAGGCCCAAATTGTCAAGCCACAGAGCTATACTACGGTATATGGGTTGTCCCTTTGTTTCTAGGAACTCCGCTGAATCAGACCATTCGACCAATATCCAAGTCTGGGAAGTTTCTTTTCATTTCTCCCGTTTATTTTAAATATTGTATTCCCTTATTCTCCCATGTAACAAACTATTTTGTATGTCTTTGTACATAGATCGAGGCTTGGCCGGTACAGTTGGTAGCGGCAAGGTGCTTGAATAGTCGATCAGTGAGGACAGAGGCGGGATCGATAGGTATTGTCCCTTCCCCTCTGTCCTCCTGTCCACTACGTGACAAATTAGTGTCAGAGGCGGATTGCTGTAGAATTGTGGCCATAGGTGATGGTTGCTTGTCCAGTTGATGTGCAGAGTCTCGGAAAGTTGGGTACCAATCAGGCCACAATCTAAGACTCCCCTTGCCTATGTTACATTTATGACTCATCATTACACAACATTTAAGTACACGAACCCACTTATGGAAGAAAATAATGCTTATTCTTTTGTGAGGAAAAAAATATTTTTGATTTTAAAAAAGGGTGCTGCCTCCACCTATGTGTAAGGCAACTGTATCTCCGGGGGCCCCTCTTTGGGGGAGAGATATTGTAAGGTTTATGCTGGCTTGGATCTGTTGTACCACAGAGGTTTCTAGCAGCACAGCCCCACAGGTGTGGAGTGATTAAGCTGGCTGGGTGTGGTGTTCTCCTGCTAGCCAATCACCACCGGTCTGTATGCAGATAAATATCCACCCTCTGCCTGGTTGGTTTGGATTTTCTACATGCTTGCTATAGCCGATCTGTATCCTGTCTGGCTCTCTGTCTTGGGTCTGTTTCCTGACCTTCTGTTCTGTATGAGGCTTCCTGTATATCTGCATCTGTTCTTACATTTATTTTCTGTCACTTTCATGTCAGTTTGTCTCCACTCTGTCCTGCATCTGTCTGTTGACAGCTCCATCTGATTCTGTTTGTATACTAGTTCTGTCTGGTTCTGTGTATTACTCCTTCAGGGATAGTGAGGTCCGAGGTTCCAGAGCGGGGCCACCTTTATCAAGGCGATCGCCTTGCTTACAGGTAGGAGTCTGCCATTCTCCCTGCAGCTTGGGGTAAGTTATCTTGCTAGTGTAGGGACCCACAAGACAACGAGAGGCCTTGTAGTGGCTTGTGGGCTTAATTGACTCAGCAAATCCACGAACCAATACCTCGTAATTTCATAATTTCCATCTGTTGTGTGCTGGTAAGCAGGGTGAGTGTTTGGGTCCTTTTGGCAGTCCCTATCTCAAGTAACGTTAGTGTGGGCCCGGTGCTCAATTGCCCACACAAATGTAACACTACGTCTGTCATTGTTGTGCCAAAACACGCACCATCCACGTGCTTCATGATTTATGTATGAGGGCAAAAACACAAGTGTGTCTCCCTTCCCTTATACAGCTGTGATAATCATGGCTGTGTAATGGGACTAAATGAAACCCATGATATAAACAGGAATTCAGTGGTTTTGTTTTCACTGCATAAATTTCACAGCCATGACTACTATGTCCGAGAAAAGATAGGACCTGCCTTGTAGTGTAGTGAATACTACTTGAGGAAAAGATTGGGCGGCCGCCTTTTTTTCTCTTCCCATCTTTTTTTTCAAACTCCTGCACTCTGTCGCGGAGATTGAACTTCCGGCGAGGGAGAGAAAAGTTCCCTCGGTCTGGTGCAGCTATGCTCAGTACTGCAGAGTGTAGTTGCGCTTACAATAATGTGTTTGAGCCCTTAGGATCACATGACTGATGCCATGACTATTGAAATTTCAACAGTTTTTGGAGCAATCTGTGCCAGAAATCTATAAAACATACTTTTTTCATATTTGTTACAGGTCTTAGACACTATGTGTTTTTACTTTGTCGGACTGAGTTTTTTCCTTTAAAATGGACGTGGCCTCAATTGTACTAAAGATTACATGAAATTATCCAAAACTTTGCTGCAAAATTTGATGTAAACTAAGCCACCTAAAAGGTGGTTTAAAATGCGACAGTCTTAAAATGCGGCAGATATATTATACAGTACAGCTACTGTGATAAATCTTGCACATTTTAAGGCTGTCTAATCTAAGTTTGAACTGTCCAATTTTTAGACAGTATTAGGATACTCAATTATTAGAGAGACGTAAAGGGCAATCTGTAATAAAAACTGGGATCATCGGATGGTGTGTTGTCTTCATGGCGCTCAAATTCAACACTTCATGGATCAGGTTGATAGATTACTAGTGAGGATTCAGTGGTCATGGTGCAGATTTGCACCAATAGCAATGTTAGAGGAAGGTGGAAAGTCCTTAACAATTTCAGAGAACTGGGATGTAAGCTCAGGGTAAGACCTTCCAAAGTAGTACTTTCTGAAATACTACCTGTACTACGAGCCAGACCAGAAAAGGCAGTGGGAGATTAGGGAGGTAAACAAGTGGCTACAGAGTTGGTATAGGAAGGAGGGGTTTGGGTTCCTGGAAAACCGGGCTGACTTTGCTGTTGACTACAGGTTCTACCTTAGGAATGGGTTGCATATCAATGGGGAGGTGGCAGCTGTGCTGGGGAGAATATGGCTAGAAGGTTGGAGGAATGTTTAAACTAACAGTGACCTGGGACTCAGTAATGGAAATGGGGGTGGAGTGGTGGGTGTGGTTAGTAAAGCTACAGCTAGCAGAACTGTTAATAGGGATATACTTAAAATGAAAAATAGCCAAAAACCTCTAAACTGTATGGTGACTAATGCTAGAAGTCTGACCAACAAGTTTGACGAACTGTAAGTAATAATGTCTGAGGAAAATTACAACATAGCAGGAATAACAGACACCTGGTTGGATGAAAGCTGTGACTGTGGTGAACTTACAGGGGGTACAGTCTGTTCAGAACGTATTGTAAAAAAACAGAGAGTGGGAGGGGTTTGTCTCTAGTTAAAATCCTGTATAAAGTTCACATGAAAGAAAGATATGTAGGAGGAAGATGAACATGTGGATTCTCTATGGGTGGAAATACATTAAAGTTTCTGAAAATCTATTTCTGAGGCAAATAGATGAAGCAGCAAATCACAATGAGGTAATTATTAACTATACGGATATAAACTGGGAAGCCGAAACCTGCGGATCTTGTAAAAGTAACAAGTTTCTGTCAATAGCTAAAGATAATTACCTTACCCAAGTTGTACAGGACCCAAACTAGGGGTACGGCCATTTTGGACTTAAATTTAACAAACAGACCTGACAGAACAGGGATGCAGGTCGGGGGGCACCTGGGAAATAGTGACCATAATATAATAAAATCTCACTTGTCTTTCAAAAGGGAGTTTTAGTCAGGGAGATACAAAAATACTAAACTTTAGGAAAGCCAAGTTCGATCAGAAAGAAGAGTACAAACAATAAATGGGAAACGTTTAAAGACATCCTGATTACCTACTATGAGAAGTTCATATCTTACAGGAATAAAAGACTAAGTAATAGGAGAAAACCAATGGGGCTCAGTAAAGATGGCAATAAACAGCAAAAAGAAAGCGTTTAAACTACTAAAATAAGAAAGTAGCGAAGAAGCATTAAAAACCTATAAGGAAAAAAATAAATTATGTAAAAATCAGCTAAAATCAGCAAAGATGGAGATAGAGAGACTTATTGCCAAAGAGATTAAAACTACCACTAAACTGTTCTTTAACTATATAAATAGTAAAAAGATTAATACTGTAAGTGTTGGCCCTTTAATAATAATATAGGGAAAACTGTAGAGGGTGATGTGAAAACAAATTTATTAAATAGTTGTTTCGCCAGTGTATTCACAGAGGAAAGTGAAATGTCAGATACGGTGTGACAATATTATTAGAGATGAGCGAGCACCAAAATGCTCGGGTGCTCGTTACTCGAGTCGAACTTCCTGCGATGCTCGAGGGTTTGTTTCGAGTAACAAACCCCATTGAAGTCAATGGGCGACCCGAGCATTTTTGTATGGGACCTATGCTCCGCTAAGGTTTTCATTTGTGAAAATCTGGGAAATTCAAGAAAGTGATGGGAACGACACAGAAACAGATAGGGCAGGCGAGGGGCTACATGTTGGGCTGCATCTCAAGTTCCCAGGTCCCACTATTAAGCCACAATAGCGGCAAGAGTGCCCCCCCAACAATGTTTACTTCTGAAAAACCCTCATTAGCAAGGCATACCTTAGCTAAGCACCACACTACCTCCAACAAAGCACAATCAATGCCTGCATGACACTGTGCTGCCACTTCTCCTGGGTAACATGCTGCCCAACTGCCCCACACGACCCAGCGTCTGCTGCACACACAAAAGTGTCACTGTGCTCCCTTCAGCTGCCCCCATGCCACACGCTCACTTCATAGCCACACCACCCTCATGTCAATTTATAATTGCCTCTGTGATGAGGAGGAACCGGAGGCACACACTGCAGAGGGTTGGCAGGGCCAGGTAGCGATCCTCTTTAAAAGGGGCGGGGCGAAAGCCCACAATGGAGTTGAGAATCACTGACAAATCAACGTTCGATCTTCATTCCAATCCTGTGCCACCTCCGTCAGGAGCTGCAAATGTCGCCAAGAGTTACGTAGCGATGGGGAATCCATGTGCCCACACAGTGTTCATTCTGTCTAGGTGTCAGGTGGCTCAATCGACACTGCAAGGGGAAAGCCATCTGCACTATGCCCCCTTTCCAAGTCACTCAGTGTCTTAGTGGCAGACAGGTAAAGCACTGCGATGGGAACTAAATGTGCTCCCACAGCAGGGGTGGCTCCGAGGAAGCCACCGACGGTACCAAAAAAAATACCATTGCAGTGCCTCCCTTAAAGCTGAGGTAACGCGAGAAGAAAGGAAGGTTGGCTTCGGGCCACACTGCAAGCCCTAGTCACGCAGGCTGGGTTATTTTCATAGTCACAGGTAGGTAGAACTCCGCTATGGGAAGTCTGTGTGCACCCACAGCAGGGGTGGGTCCCAGGAAGCCACCGACGGTACATAAATAAATCCCATTGCAGTACCCCTCATAGCTGATGGCACGTCAGAAGAAATGCAGATTGGCTTCGGCCCACACTGCATGCCCCAGTCAGTCTGGGTAATTAAGATTTGTCACAGATAGGACGAACTCCCCTATGGTATGTCTGCATGCAACCAAAAGGATGGGTGGCTCCCTGGAACCCACCGACGGTACATAAATATATCCCATTGCAGTGCCTCCCTTAGAGCTGATGGAATGCGAGAAGAAATGCAGGTTGGCTTCGGCCCACAATGCAAGCCCTAGTCAGGCTGCGCAGAGGCTAGTATAAGCAGCATTTCAGTAGTAGCAGAATAGACAAGCCCCAGTAACAATTCTGTGGCAGCAGTATAGGGAGAGCCTAGTATTAGTAACATTTCAGTAGTAGCAGTATAGAGAGGCCCCAGTAACATATCACTAGCGGCAGTATAGGGGGAGCACAGTATTAGTTCCATTTCAGTAGTAGCAGAATAGACAGGGCCCTGTAACAATTCTGTGGCAGCAGTATGGCCAAAGGCCTGTAGTAGTAACATTTCAGTAGTAGTAGCAGTCAAGACAGGCCCCAGTAACAATTCCGAAGCAGCAGTATAGGGGGAGCACAGTATTAGTTCCATTTCAGTAGTAGTAGCAGTCAAGACAGGCCCCAGTAACATATCACTAGCAGCAGTATAGGGGGAGCACAGTCTTAGTTCCATTTCAGTAATAGTAGCAGTCAAGACAGGCCCCAGTAATAGAGATGAGCGAACGTACTCGTCCGAGCTTGATACTCGTTCGAGTATTAGCGTGTTCGAGATGCTCGTTACTCGTGACGAGTACCACGCGATGTTCGAGTTACTTTCACTTTCATCTCTGAGACGTTAGCGCGCTTTTCTGGCCAATAGAAAGACAGGGAAGGCATTACAACTTCCCCCTGCGACGTTTAAGCCCTATACCACCCCCCTGCAGTGAGTGGCTGGCGAGATCAGGTGTCACCCGAGTATATAAATCGGCCCCTCCCGCGGCTCGCCACAGATGCATTCTGACATAGCTCAGGGAAAGTGCTGTTGGTGCCGGAGCTGCTATAGGGAGAGTGTTAGGAGTATTTTAGGCTTCAAGAACCCCAACGGTCCTTCTTAGGGCCACATCTAAGCGTGTGCAGTAGTGTGGAGGCTGCTTTTTGCAGTGTTGCACATTTTGTTTTTTTTGTATATCGGCCGTGCAGAGCATTGCGCCCTGCAGTAATTATACATACTCCAGGGCCAGTAGTGGTGGTGAGGCAGGGACAGAAGACATATATTTATTGAATATAGGCAGTCGGCCTTTCCAAAAACATTTGGGAAAAAAAATCTATTTGGGCTGCCTGTGACTGTCCTCAGTGTACTGGGTCTGTGCTGGGTGTAGTTGTCCTCCTAATTCATACGCAGCCAGCTAAGTGTTACAGCAGGCTTGCGCAAAATTATTTCCTGGCTCTGCTGTGCGTTCGGTAAGCGAAGTGAGCCTCCAACCACAGGCCAATAAGCGGCACATTTAATTACAGCGTTCTGTTTCTGCACTACTGGTAATACACCATGCTGAGGGGTAGGGGTAGGCCTAGAGGATGTGGACGCGGCCGAGGACGCGGAGGCCCAAGTCAGGGTGTGGGCACAGGCCGAGCCAGTGCGGTGGCCAGGGGTAGAGACAGGGCCAGACCGAATAATCCACCGACTGTTTCCCAAAGCGCCCCCTCGCGCCATGCCACCCTGCAGAGGTCAAGGTGCTCTACGGTGTGGCAGTTTTTCACAGAGACGCCTGACGACCGACAAACAGTGGTGGGGCACTACCGTCACTACCGTCTCCTGGCCTGCACCCACACCCTCACCTCCGCTGTCCTCGGCCCCATCCAGCAATGTCTCTCAGAGCAGCATCCAGCCATCGCTAGCGCAACTGTTTGAGCGCAAGCGCAAGTACGCCGCCACACACCCGCACGCTCAAGCGTTAAACGTGCACATTACCAAATTGATCAGCCTGGAGATGCTGCCGTATAGGCTTGTGGAAAGGGAGGCTTTCAAAAACATGATGGCGGCGGCGGCCCCGCGCTACTCGGTTCCCAGTCGCCACTACTTTTCCCGGTGTGCCGTCCCAGCCCTGCACGACCACGTCTCCCGCAACATTGTACGCGCCCTCACCAACGCGGTTACTGCCAAGGTCCACTTGACAACGGACACGTGGACAAGCACAGGCAGGCAGGGCCACTATATCTCCCTGACGGCACATTGGGTGAATTTAGTGGAGGCTGGGACCAAGTCAGAGCCTGGGACCGCTCACATCCTACCCACCCCCAGAATTGCGGGCCCCAGCTCGGTGCTGGTATCTGCGGCGGTGTATGCTTCCTCCACTAAACCACCCTCCTCCTCCTCCTCCTATGCAACCTCTGTCTCGCAATCAAGATGTGTCAGCAGCAGTACGACGTCGCCACCAGTCGGTGTCGCACAGAGCAGACCGACCGCTGGCTTTCGCTGCTGAGCCTCCAACCGGGCATGGTCGTGTGTGACAACGGCCGTAACCTGGTGGCGGCTCTGCAGCTCGGAAGCCTCACGCATGTGCCATGCCTGTCCCACATCTTTAATTTGGTGCTTCAGCGGTTTCTGAAAAGCTACCCATGCTTGTCCGACCTGCTCGGAAAGGTGCGCCGGCTCTGCGCACATTTCCGCAAGTCCAACACGGACGCTGTCACCCTGCGGACCCTGCAACATCGGTTTAATCTGCCAGTTCACCGACTGCTGTGCGAAGTGCCCACACGGTGGAACTCTACGCTCCACATGTTGGCCAGGCTCTATGAGCAGCGTAGAGCTATAGTGGAATACCAACTCCAACATGGGCGGCGTAGTGGGAGTCAGCCTCCTCAATTCTTTACAGAAGAGTGGGCCTGGTTGGCAGACATCTGCCAGGTCCTTGGAAACTTTGAGGAGTCTACCCAGATGCTGCAATCATTAGCGTCACCATTCCTCTGCTATGCCTCTTGAGAAGTTCCCTGCAAAGCATTAAGGCAGACGCTTTGGAATCGGAAACGGAGGCGGGGGAAGACAGTATGTCGCTGGATAGTCAGAGCACCCTCATGTCTATTTCTCAGCGCGTTTTGGAGGAGGGGGAGGAGCATGAGGAGGAGGGGGAAGAGACAGCCGGGCCCACTGCTGAGGGTACCCATGCTGCTTGCCTGTCATCCTTTCAGCGTGTATGGCCTGAGGAGGAGGAGGATCCTGAAAGTGATCTTCCTAGTGAGGACAGCCATGTGTTGCGTACAGGTACCCTGGCACACGTGGCTGACTTCATGTTAGGATGCCTTTCTCGTGACCCATGCGTTACACGCATTCTGGCCACTACGGATTACTGGGTGTACACACTGCTCGACCCACGGTATAAGGAGAACCTTTCCACTCTCATACCCGAAGAGGAAAAGGGTTCGAGAGTGATGCTATACCACAGGACCCTGGCGGACAAACTGATGGTAAAATTTCCATCCGACAGCGCTAGTGGCCGAAGGCGCAGTTCCGAGGGCCAGGTAGCAGGGGAGGCACAGACATCAGGCAGCATGTACAGCGCAGGCAGGGGAACACTCTCCAAGGCCTTTGACAGCTTTATGGCTCCCCAGCAAGACTGTGTCACCGCTCCCCAGTCACGGCTGAGTCGGCGGGAGCACTGTAAAAGGATGGTGAGGGAGTACGTAGCCGATTGCACGACCATCCTCCGTGACTCCTCTGCTCCGTACAACTACTGGGTGTCAAAGCTGGACATGTGGCCTGAACTCGCGCTGTATGCCCTGGAGGTGCTTGCTTGTCCTGCGGCTAGCGTCTTGTCAGAGAGGGTGTTTAATGCGGCTGGAGGAATCATCATAGATAAGCGTACCCGCCTGTCAACTGATAGTGCCGACAGGCTTACACTCATAAAGATGAACAAAGCCTGGATTTCCCCAGACTTCTCTTCTCCACCAGCGGTACCTAAACAATACGTAGGCTGCACTCGCGGAAGGAAGTATCGTTCTCTATCACCATAAAAAATGGGGACCTTTTAGCTTCATCAATCTGTGTATTATATTCATCCTCCTCCTCTTGCTCCTCCTCCTGAAACCTCACATAATCAAGCCGAACGGGCAATTTTTCTTAGGCCCACAAGGCTCAGTCATATTACTTTTGTAAACAATGTTTATACGTTTCAATTCTCATTAAAGCGTTGAAACTTGCACCTGAACCAATTTTTATTTTAACTGGGCTGCCTCCAGGCCTAGTTACAAATTAAGCCACAGTAACCAAAGCGATTAATGGGTTTCACCTGTCCTCTTGGTTGGGCATGGGCAATTTTTCTGAGGTACATTAGTACTGTTGGTACACCAATTTTTTGGGGGCCCTCGCCTACAGTGTAATCCTAGTATGGTTCAGCAAGGTTTGTGGGGTTGGCCTACACTTTTGCTACATAAATGTAACCAGGGCCTTGTCTATACTGCAACTACTGAAATGTGAAAGAGACTGTTATCTCCCTAAACTGCTGCAACGGGAATGTTACTGTGGCCTGTCTTGACTGCTACTACTACTGAAATGGAACTAATACTGTGCTCCCCCTATACTGCTGCTTCGGAATTGTTACTGGGGCCTGTCTAGACTGCTTCTATTACTGAAATGGAACTAAGACTGCGCTCCCCCTATACTGCTGCTTCGAAATTGTTACTGGGGCCTGTCTTGAGTGCTACTATTACTGAAAAGGAACTAAGACTGTGCTCCCGCTATACTGCTGCTTCGGAATTGTTACTGGGGCCTGTCTTGAGTGCTACTATTACTGAAATGGAACTAAGACTGTGCTCCCCCTATACTGCTGCTTCAGAATTGTTACTGGGGCCTGTCTTGAGTGCTACTATTACTGAAATGGAACTAAGACTGCGCTCCCCCTATACTGCTGCTTCGGAATTGTTACTGGGGCCTGTCTTGAGTGCTACTATTACTAAAATGGAACTAAGACTGCGCTCCCCCTATACTGCTGCTTCGGAATTGTTACTGGGGCCTGTCTTTTTTTTTTTTTAATCATTAGTTTTTTATTCATATGTATAACAGCATTATATAAACATGTTGCCAGGTGCCAAACAAATTCTGGAGAGAAGGCATATCTATATCCGTAATGTTCACGAAAATACAATTCTCACATCTTTAAAAGTCTGACTTCTTGGTGACCCAGATGTAATCGTAGGAATAATGACAATCAACTTATAACCATTAGTGGCCCCTTATGAGCACGACACAGCATACCACTGTCAACAGTATATTAATCTGTTTTAGCAAACATAACATCAAAGTAAAAGTTGGGAAAGAGCGGGGGGGAGGGGAAAACAGGAGAGGACGAAGGAGAGAAATGAAAAGGGAAGAGAAAAGAAAAAGAAAAAAAAAGGAAACAAAAGCTAAGTAACAAAGTAACAGGCATCGTTAGGTATTTTTTAAGAGCCGCCTTCAATTCAGATCCCTCCACATGCTCCACATCTCCTCGTGCTTAGCTAGTGCGTTTTCTCTGAATGCCAACCATTTTTCGAAAATTTTTTGCTCCGCCATCCGTACTTTAAATTCATTGAAAAGGGGGGGGGTCTGGACCCCTCCAGTGTTGTGCAATGATGTTTTTTGCAGTCATTAAAGCGTGACCTAACAGGTGTCTAGCTGGGGAGGGGATGTCCTCCAGACCCACCAACAATATGATGTGTTTGTTTGTTCTTGGGACTTTAGTTTGTAGGGTTCTGTCTAAATAATTCAGTATTTCCCTCCAATAGCAAAGTAGTTTAGGACATGTATAAAAAATATGGGAGAGAGTGCCGATTTGTCCACATCCTCTCCAACATAGGCCATCTCCCCTCCGGAATCTGCTACGCAACAAAGCAGGAGAGTAATACCATCTCATATTGATCTTGACCTGCACTTCTAAAATTCCCAGCCCCTTGGTTGCCCTCAGGGCCAATCTGAAAGCGTCCTGCCAGGCTTCCAATGGGATAGATGTTCCAAGCTCTCTTTCCCAATTTAGCATCTGGGCTCTTTTTGCTAGCCTGTCATTATCTGTCAGCGTGTCGTAAAATTTCCTAGTTTCAGATTTTTCCAATATGGGGGGTAACGTAAGCCTCTTATCAATTTCCACAGGAATCTTTAAAGTGTGTATTTTTGAGTGGGACAGGAAGTGCCGGATTCTAGAATATTTAAAAAAATCTGCTTTTGGCAGGCCATATACAGAGCACAGAGCTTCGAAAGTTTTTGCAGACTTTTCCGTCAGTAAATCCGACACCGTCCGCAGTCCCCTCCCCTCCCAGTCTCTCAAGTCAAGGTTTGGTATGAGTAGACTCAGTGTCTCGAGAGGGATGACGGGGAAAGTTAGGTTGTCGCTTCGGGCCAACTTTTTGGTTAGGTCTCTCCAGGCCTCCATCGAGGCCAGCATGGTCGGAGATAGGGATTTTGTTATTATGTTTATAGCTGTATCTCCATCTGAGGAGCTAGACATAGATTTCAAGGAGGCCGCAAGTAGTAGTGAGCTCCCTGAGGTCAGTTTAGCAAAACCCTTCTCTATACCTGCCCAACCTAACCTGTCTTCCCGTGTGATTAAGTGCCTGGTCTGGTTTAAGAGGGAGGCCTTGTGGTACTACGCTATATTGGGAATGTCTGCTCCTCCTTTAGCGCGTCGCATAGCCAAAATAGATAATGCGATTCGTGGTTTTCTGCCTTCCCAGACGAACCTTGATAATTGGCTCTGGATTTTGGCTAACGTGGGTTTTGATAGAACGATCGGCAGGACCCTAAAAATATATAAGATCTTAGGTAGAAGTTTCATTTTATATGACATGATTCTGCCATACCATGAAAGATTCACTCCAGCCAGCCGGTCTATCTCCTTCCGAATGGATTCCAACAACGGGGGGAAGTTCGTTTTTTCTAGATCGTCCATATCAGGGGTCAAATGGATGCCCAAGTAGGGTAAATCTTTTTCTCTCCACATATACGGGAACTCCTTTTTGATCGCGTCTTTTAATTCTTTTGTGAGATTAATTCCTAGGATCATTGATTTATTCGTGTTTAATTTATACTGTGAGACTATACTAAAAGTTTGTAGGGTTTGTTGTGCCGCTCTCAAGGAGTCCAGAGGGTGTGTTAGGGTGAGTATGACATCATCCGCGAACAATCCAATCTTATGTTGGCGGAAATTTAAGGGGACTCCTCTAATCTCCAAGGATGATCTGACTGCCTCCGCCAGGGGCTCCACTGCAAGGACGTACAAGATAGGGGAAAGGGGGCAACCCTGCCTTGTGCCGTTTGTTATACTGAACGGCTCAGAGAGCATACCGTCCACTAGTGTCCTGGCCGTTGGGTTGGAGTACAGGGCCCGGATGGCACGTCGCATCCCCTCTCCCAGGCCAAATTTGGCCAACGTCTGGAATGCATAGCCCCAGTGCACACGATCAAAAGCCTTTTCGGCGTCGAGCGTTAGCATGACCGCTGGGGATTTTGTCGTTTTTAGGGAGTGTAGAATATTTATCACTTTACGAGTGCCATCCGGGGCCTGCCTCCCCTTCACGAACCCCACCTGATCCGAGTGTATTATCCCCGGGAGGACCGCCAGAAGGCGCGAGGCAAGGGTTTTGGAATATATTTTTGTGTCTGAATTCAATAATGAGATTGGGCGGAAGTTTGAAGGATCGTCTGGGGGCTTGTCCCCCTTGGGCAGGACCACAATAGTAGCCTGTAGGGCTTCCTCCGGGAACGCGCCCCGAGACATGGCAGTATTAAAATACTTCACCAAATACGGGGAGAGAAAGCTAGAAAAGTGTTTATAATATTCTGAAGAGAATCCATCCGGCCCGGGGGCCTTCTGGCTCTTCATTTTCAAGATTGTGTCAGCTATCTCAGGGATGGTCATCTCACTATCTAGTTGTAACGCTTGTGTTTTGTTGATGCATGGGAGATCAAGTTTGTTTAAGAAATTTTCTATAATGGCGCTACTGGGTTGTTCCAAGGTCGGGTCGTCTTTTAAATTATATAAACCGCTGTAATAGGAACGGAATTTGTCCACTATTTGTTTCGGATGAGTGATTTTAAATTCCCTCTTTTTTGAACTCCACACAAAGGGGACAGACATCTTAGTCATCTTTTTTTTAACCAAATTAGCCATCCACTTCGATGGTTTGTTTAATGAGGAGTAAATGTTAGCTCTGTGAGACATGACCTCTTTATCAAAATCACTTTGTAATGTTTTACGAAGATCAAGTCTGGTTTTTAGTAAGTTATTATGAGTGGACAAGTTGGGGTTGAGTTGCAGCTCACTTTCCAAGCGCTGTATATCCGACACTAATGTTGCAGTCCTATTTACCTTAATTTTTTTGTGTCTAGCCCCCAGCTTAATAAGCACCCCTCGCATGAATGCCTTATGGGCGTTCCATAAAATGCATGGGTCGACTTCCGGGGAGTCATTCAAAGAAAAAAATTCTTCAATGCTGTTTTGAATTTCTTTTTTGTATTCGGGCAGATGCATTAAATAGGTATTATTTTTCCACCTTCTAGCTGTCTGTCGGAGATCACCCCAGGCCACCGACGTCACTGTCGGCGCATGGTCCGACCACGTGGCCGTGCCTATTTCGGCTTTCACCACTGATGTTATGATTTGTTTATCGACCAAGCAAAGGTCGATGCGTGAAAATGTCCTATGGCGGGAAGAATAGAATGTATACTCCTTCGCCGCAGCGTTAAGGCATCGAAAAGTGTCAAATAGCACATTGTTCCTTAGCCATTTGCTTAGACTTGTGCCTGATCTAGTTGCTTGTTGGGTGGAGTCTATGGATCTTTCTGGGGTCAAATTGAAATCTCCGCAGAGAATCAGTGGACCCTTCGCTATTTTGTGCACCTTTTTCATTAGCCTGTTTAAGAAATTCAATTGCTTTTTATTTGGGACATAGACATTAATTAAAGTGACCGGAGAGCCTTTCAATTCTCCGACCAGAACTAAGTATCGGCCGCCTGGATCACATAATTGTTTTTCAAGGGTGAATGACGTGGATTCCTTGAACGCTATCATTACCCCGGCCTGTTTTCTAGTGGCGCATGCAAATGAAGTATGTGGAAATTTTCTATGTGTCATGCGGTGTGTGTCTGCCTCTAAAAGATGTGTTTCTTGAATACATACTATGTCGATGTTATCACGGAGAGCCTCTTTCCACACTGAGCTTCTTTTCTGTGGCGAATTGACCCCGTTGGCATTCAGCGACCAGATTCTCAAAGACATGACGATGGAGAAAGCACTCTGGAGCTAGGAGGCGGGGACCTTGGGCGGAATACGATGCCTAGTAAAACAGAACTATATAGGAAACAGAATTGTGTTACATCAACAAACATGCATGTACCAAATGATAAAACATGTATCCAGGATTTGCGACGGGTAAGAAAAAAGGAACATAAAAACATGAAATGAAAGAAGCAAGACAATGCTTGCGGCATCCTTGGAGGGTAAAAGTTCGCCTGGATGTCTGGCACGGCCCTCAAATCTATAAATCCATAACGCGGGAGGGCATGTCAGGTGTGGAGAAAAAAAAAAGGCAAATACTTGCTTGTTATGGCTTTACGAAAGTCTTTCACGGCTCCTGCCCGGCGGACCTTCAGTGCGGGATGTAGGGTGTTCTTTTATCTTCAGGCCCCACGAATTTAAAATGTTTCTTGCTGAGGCAGGATCCTGGAGGACATGAGACGTATTGTCCTTGGTAACAATGATTTTCGTGGGAAATCCCCACCTGTACGCAATGTTGGCTTCTCTCAGAGCGTGCGTCACGCCCGCGAAATTTCGTCTCGCCTCCATGGTGGCTTGAGAGAGATCGATAAACAGCCGGACATCACTGTAAGGACTTGGCAGGGTCTTCATTTTTCTCGCTGCATACATAAGGGCCTCTTTTGTGCTGTAATGATGAATTCGGACTATAATGTCCCTGGGGGTGTTCTCTTTCAGGAATTTCGGTAGCGGGAGCCTATGGGCTCTATCAATTTTGAGTTCATGTTCTGAAATGTTCGGAAGGATTTTCTGTAATAGGCGTGCAACATATGCATGAATCTCAGAGTTAGAAACACTTTCAGGAACACCACGGATTTTAACGTTGTTCCGTCTGTTCCTATCCTCTAAATCAGTTATTTTGCTCTGCAGTTTGGTGACGACGCCCTCTAAGTCATAGTGAGCGTCTATGAGCTCGTTATGCGATTTCACAAGCTCCTCCATTTTATTTTCAGTGGTAGTCATTCTGTTGGTGACTTCTGAAACTGACTTGTCAACGTATTGCGAGAGGCTTTTTAAGTCATGTTGAATTGTGTTCCTCAGCGCTAGTATTGCCTCTTTTATGTAGCACTCTGAGGCCGGTTTGTCTGTCGCTGACAGGTTATTTATATCACCTTCGTTTATGGACTGTGAAGGGGTTAATGCAGGGGGCTCGTTGTCAGCACTGTCTGACAGCCTCTGCTTCTGCTTTGCAGGGCTGTTGGTTGTGGAGTGTTCTCCCTGCAGCGCCGTCGGCGCCATTTTGTTTTTTGATGTGCGGCCTGTGGGGGACCTTTTCTCCTTTGCATATTCTCCTGCTCTCCCCCTCTCTTCATCCCCCGGTCCCTCTCTCCCCTCCCGCTCCTTCTCCTCTGCCTCTCTGCTAGTCGGCATGCTCGTTAGGGGTTTGCGGAGGTCCCTTACCGGAGTCCCAGCTGCAGGTGCAGGCGCCTCTTCAGCCGCCATTTCAGGCAGAGAGCCCCGCGGACTGAAAAACTCCTCCAGCCGCGTCGGGACCGCTTTGGAATTTCTCCTCCTAGTTGCCGCCATGTTCCTGGTAGTATTGCCTTGTCAGGGTAAGATTTTCTTTGCCCTCCGCTAGCTTAATGTGTTGCTAGGAGCCGTTGCCGAGCGGAGGTTACTCAAAAGCAGCCGTCTCGGACTCGCTCCAGGCCACGCCCCTACTGGGGCCTGTCTTGAGTGCTACTATTACTGAAATGGAACTAAGACTGTGCTCCCCCTATACTGCTGCTTCGGGATTGTTACTGGGGCCTGTCTAGACTGCTACTACTACTGAAATGGAACTAATACTGTGCTCCCCCTATAATGCTGCTAGTGATATGTTACTGGGGCCTGTCCCTAATGCTACCGCTGAAATGTTACTAATTCTGGGCTCTGCCTATACCACTGCTAATGCTATGTCATTGGGGTGTGGAAACGCAGGTTTCCCAAAGACATGATGGCGGCGAGGCCATTTCCCACCAACGCGGTTACTGTTAAGGTGCATATAACCACGGACATGTGGAGAGGACACGTAGTGCCTCAAAAACATCCCCCTCCTCCTCCAACAATGAAAACATTCTTGGCAAATACCTTTGCATTGGTCCGTCTGGTGGCAGTCCAAGAATTTCACCTTTAACGACACAACAAGAGAGCCCCCCTACCATCCCCCCGCCATGGCCCACTTAATCCTGGCCACATTCCGAAAACCAACTAAGTAAATCCGCGCTACTAGGTCCGAGGTCGCCACCACATTCCCACCAACGCGGTTACTGTTAAGGTACATATTACCAGTGTGACTGGGGCATGCACTGTGGGCTGAAGCCCACCTGTATTGTATCTGAAATTAGCTCTGCTGTCCAGGGCACTGCAATGGGATTTGTTTATGTACCGCCGGTGGGTTCCAGGGGGCCACCCATGCTTTGGGTCCACATAGACTTCACATTAGGGATTTGTACCTGCCTGTGTCTATGTATTAAAAACCCCGGTCAGACTGGGGCATGCAATGTGGGCCGAAGCCCACCTGCATTTAATCTGACGTTACCTCAGCTGTGCTGGGCAATGCAATGGGATTTATTTACCGTATTTTTCGCTTTATAAGACGCACCTGGGTTTTAGAGGAGGAAAATAAGAGAAAAATATTTTGAACTCCCCAGACCAGGCAGTGAGGGAGGTATTACAGGAGAAAAAACAGCAGTAGTACCGCCTCGGAATGAAGTATATACCACTAGGTCAACCTGTCATTCAGGATCCAGGAAAGCTGAGTATAAATGTAATGGTGATCTCATTACTTGTCATCCAGCTTTCCAGGACCCTGAATGCCACGTTGAATAGTTATGACAATGCATGTGGTATGCATGCTTGCATAACTCTGCAGTTGGCATTCAGGATCCTGGAAGAGCTGAGTGACAATGTAATGATTCCATTAGTTGTCACCCAGCTTTCCAGGAACCCTGCATGGCATGTATCATTATGGTTATGCATAACTAGGCACAAATATATACACAATACAGGCAGCTCTTTCTCCCTCTGCCCCTCACTCCCCTATGTAGCTGGCATATGTGAGAGTGTCTGTACATACAGCTTACTGCTGAGGCAGGGGGGAGCAGCAGCTCCCTCTCACTAATCAGCTGTTGTATGGGTGCTGGTGTGGAGGGGACCTGCTATCTTTATCACACTGTCAGCAATATAGCAGGAGCTGTTTGTCTGTACAATAGGTTCCTGCTCCTGGCCCACCCCCAGCAATCAGCTGTTGTACAGGCTGCTCTGCTCCCTGCTCCTCCCCCGCCCCCAGCAATCAGCTGTTCTACGGGCTCCTCCCCCGCCCCCAGCAATCAGCTGTTGTGCGGCCACTCTGCTCCCTGCTCCTGCCCCAGCAATCAGCTGTTGTGCGGCCGCTCTGCTCCCTGCTCCTCCCCCACCTCCAGCAATCAGCTGTTGTACAGGCCAGGCCACTCTGCTCCCTGCTCCTTCCCCGCCCCCAGCAATCAGCTGTTGTGCGCCGCTCTGCTCCTCCCCCGCCCCCAGCAATCAGCTGCTGTACGGGCCGCTCTGCTCCCTGCTCCTCCCCCGCCCCCAGCAATCAGTTGTTGTGCAGCCGCTCTGCTCTACTGCTGTGCCAGCTTTGTATGCAAACGGCCGGCAGCTCAGTGAGAGGGATTTGCGATCCTTTTCAGCTCCGGCCGGGTCTGATCTCGGCACGTTCGCTCTATAAGACGCACTGACTTTTTCACCCAACTTTGGAGGGGAAAAAAGTGTGTCTTATAGAGCGAAAAATACGGTATGTAACGCCGGTGGCTTCCTGGCACCCACCCATGCTGTTGGTCCACACGGAGTTGTACCTGCCTGTGTCTACTTATAAAGAACCCCAGTCTGACTGGGGCATGCAGTGTGGGCCAAAGCCCAGCTGTATTTAATCTGACATTAGCTCTACTACCCGGGGCACTGCATTGGGACAAACTACAGGATCAATACAGCGCTAATGAGACGTGCACAGCTACTCTAGCATTGGAGCCCGCTGTAGGCCCACGATTGCTGAGGGTTTGTGCAGAGGCCTATGTCCTGGGTGCAGTGAAAGTCCGCTTCCTGCCTAGGATTGCTGAATCTGTGGGCCGAGGCCTATGCCGTGGGCACGGTGCAAGTCTGCCATGTTTGGCCGCTCAGATCAATTTTTTGTTCATGTATTGGGTTTCCTAGGAGCCACCTATGCTGTTGGTGCAAACTTAGTTCCCATCGCGGTGTCTGACCTGTCTGGCACAAAGGCACTGACTGACTTGGGTAGGGGGCAGAGCGCTGATGGCTTTCCCCTTGCAGTGTGGATTGAGCTATGCGACACCTTGACAGAATGAATACTGTGTGGCACATGGATTCCCCATTGCTATGCCCACGTTTGCAGCTCCTGACAGAGGTGGCACAGGATTGGAGTTCTCATTGTGTTCTGTACAGCATTGAATTCTGTACAGCATTGTGGGCTATCGCCCTGCCCCTTTTAAAGAGGGACGCTGCCTGGCCCTGCCAATCCTCTGCAGTGTGTGCCTTCGGTTCCTCCTCATTGCAGACGCACTTATAAATAGACATGAGGGTGGTGTGGCTGTGAGGCCAGCGTGTGGCATGAGGGCAGCGGAAGGCTGCACAGGGACACTTTGGTGTGCGCTGTGGACACTGGGTCGTGTGGGGGGGTTGGGCAGCATGTAACCCAGGAGAAGTGGCAGCGGAGTGTCATGCAGGCAGTGATTGTGCTTTGTTGGAGGTAGTGTGGTGCTTAGCTAAGGTATGCCTTGCTAATGAGGGTTTTTCAGAAGTAAAAATAGAGGGGAGGGGGGGGGACCTGGGAACTTGAGATGCAGCCCAACATGTAGCCCCTCGCCTGCCCTATCCATTTCTGTGTCATTCCCATCACTTTCTTGAATTTCCCAGATTTTCACAAATGAAAACCTTAGTGAGCATCGGCGATATACAAAAATGCTCTAGTCGCCCATTGACTTCAATGGGGGTCGTTACTCAAAACGAACCCTCGAGCATCGCGGAAAGTTCGACTCGAGTAACGAACACCCGAGCATTTTGGTGCTCGCTCATCTCTACTGGGTATTAATGGGTGACTACTACCCCCAGCAGACACTCAGTAAACTGAAGACGGTCACAGGCAGCCCAAATATAGTATTTTTTTTCCAATTTTTGGGAAAAAGCCCACTGCCTATATAGCCTGTATATGGATTTCCCTGTTGGAGGATGACTGTGGTTATTGAAAGCACAGTGCAGCCAGAAAAAATGATGTGCAGGGCTGCAGTAACACCTAGCTGGGTAATAGTGAGCGACTACTACCCCCAGCAGACACGCAGTAAACTGAACACGGTCACAGGCAGCCCAAAGATTTTTTTTTCCAATTTTTTTGAAAAAGCCCACTGCCTATATAGCCAGTATATCTCTTTCCCTGTACCACTGTCCCTGCCTCACCAGTACTGCCCCTATACTCAGTAAAATGACTGCAGACTGAGGACACTATGGTCTGCACGCCCGATATACAAAAAAAAATGTGCAAAACTGCTAAAAGCAGCCTCAACAGTACTGCACACAGTCAGATGTGGCCCTAAGAAGGACCGTTGGGGTTCTTGAAGACGAACATAACAGCCTAACACTCTCCCTATAGCAGCTACAGCAGGACGGCACTTTCCCTAATGTCTCTCACTGTGCATCTATGGCGAGCCGCGGCCGGCCCCAGTTTATATACTCTGGTGTCACCTGATCTCCCCAGCCACTCACTGCAAGGGGGTGGGATAGGGCTGGAACTTCACAGGAGGAAGTTGTAATGTCTTCCCTGTGTTTCTATTGGCCAGAAAACGGCGCAAACTTTTCTGGGAAGAAAATGGAAGTGACTTGAACACCGCGTGGTGCTCGTCTCGAGTAACAAGCATCTCGAGTACCCTAATGCTCGAACGAGCATCAAGCTCGGACGAGTACGCTCGCTCATCTCTAAATATTATGTGATTTCCATCAATCTTTTTCTTTTTATGTCTACACTTTGAAGATAGGATGTATATAGCAGGAGATGCATTGTCATTCTTACGGTCAGCGATACCCATTTTGTATCACTAAACGCCAACACCTATAATCGGGCTTTTCCATCAATTACCCAGCACGGATGCAAACCAAAATTAGAGATAATTAGTATAATCTTGAGATCAGACGTACATACACAGACACTAAGCCAGCAGCAAACTATCCCTATTGCTGAAATATAACCTGAAGAGCACATGTCTCTATTTCTCAAATATCTATCAAGTCCTTGTTAGAACTTGGAACCAGGGCACACTACTGACAATGATAATAGCTAGCTGATGTCTAAAAACAATTTTTTAACATATGGCAACACAGAACAGTGAAATCACAAACAGGGTTCTTCAATAGATCAGAGGACCAATAAAAAAATAACCCTTTGTTAATTCACTCACCCAATGCTTGGCACGCAGAATGATGGTACGTACAATGGGGAGGAGAGAATATGTTCTCACCTTGTTTGTTTGCTGCAGCTTGTTTGTCTGCTAAGCCTCATGTCTGTTGGTTGGGGTCGTATTTCCAGGTCCTCACTTGTCTTTCCAAGTTGGGCGCCAGATGTTTTGGGAACCAAATGGATTCCCTCTGACTTCACTGTACTGCTCCAAATTGGTTATAATGAGAAGTGCATACATGCCAAGTAGCAGACAATGACACAATGTTTGTCAAGATCAGTATGCTTTTGGGGTATTAACCCCTTAGTGACAAAGCCTGTTTGCGCCTTAATGACCAAGCCAAATTTTGGAAATCCGACATGTGTCACTTTGACATAGAATAACTCAGTTTTTGCATATCCAAGTGAGTCGGACAATATTTTTTGCCACATATTGTACTTCATTTACATAGTAAAAATAGACCAATATAATTGCAATATCTCAAATGTGTGCAAACATACTGATTATATATATATATATATATATATATATATATATATATATATATATATATATATATATATATATATATATATATATATATATATAATCTGTTTGCTTTATTCTGGATGCACATTGGAAAAACTGTATTTTTTTAACCATTTAGGAGACAAATTTAACACTATTTATTAACATTTTGAGGAACATTTTGTTTTCCTGTACAAAGCCAAGATTGCAAAGGCTCATATGTGTCAGAATGCTAGACACCCCCACAAATGACCTATTTTAAAAGCTACACCCCTTATTGTATTCACTGAGGGGTGTCAAAAGTATTTTGACCCCACAGTTTCTTTTCAGGAGTTAATGCAATTTAAATATGCCATTTTAAAGCCCAGATTAGTGACCATAAAAATGAGGATTTGCACCCCAAAATGGATCCACCAGTTTGTCCTTTGTTCAGAAACCTACCCATTGTGGCCCTGATTTTATGTCTGCATGCACAACGGGACCCAAACCGAAAGAAGCAGCTGGTGGCTTTCAGAACAGACATTTTGCTTGAAGGTGTTTCAAACCCTATTGCCCACTTGTAGAGCTCTTGAGCAGCCAAAACGATGGAGAACCCCCACAAATGACCCCATTTTGAAAACTAGACCACTTAGCAAATTCATCTAGGGTTGTACTACATATTTTGACCCCACAGTTTTTAAGTCAATCTAAGCAAAGCAGAAGTAAAAAATTACCATTTTAAATTTTTGGGCTATTGTGTCAATTTAAAAACAGGGTTTTTTTGTACAGCACACATATGAATGAGGACTTGCACCCCAAAATGGATCCCCCTGTTTGTCATGTGATCAGAAACATACCCATTTAGGCCCCAATCTACTTACTGGACACCTGGCTAGTCCTGTAATGGAGGGAACACCCATTGGATTTCAAGGTACAATCGAATGAATTCCAGGCCCAATTGCTCACTTGTGCAGAAAAAAAATATAGACTCTCTAACAATAATCCCACCCCCAGCCCTTTTTGGCATTCCTAAATCTTAGATAAAAGTGTGGCATGTTCAAAGACAGGGGTAATTATAGAGGCCCAGTTGGGATAGGCACATTGGGCAGTAAAACCGGGTATCCCTCCTCCTCCCATGCTTGCTGCAAACCTGACACTTTTTAGGAGGGTATTCCTTGACCTCAGGGGCAGGGATGGGGTGTAAAAAGGGGTGCTCTGCCAAGAATGTTTGGCACGCGGTGATTATTTTCAGCTGCCTCTTTTTTTTAACTTTTCCCTGATCGCCAGTATCCATTGGATAATGGCGATCACGGGCCCGGTGACTGCTCACCACAGTCCCTGGTGACATCTCCAGCCTCTCGGCTACCTGCAGTGGCCGGGAGCCAAGAGATTTTAAATGCTGCACGCCGATCTGGTCTTCTTCGCATGCGGCACCATTGTTCCTTTGGTGCGCATGTGCAGAAGACAGCGGAGTGTCTGTTCTGTACCAGATCAACGCATGACTTTGTGGAAAATGGGGGTGAGTAGTTTCAGCCCCCCTCATGGATGCGATCCATAAGGGAAGCTCACAATCTAAATTAGTTTAGATTTTTGCATACTTTAATGCAATCAGCGCTATCCACCTCCAGAAACCGACAGCATGGAGCTGTCATGTCCTCAGCCCATGGGGCTTTAATCCCCAAATGAGGCATGTTGCATGTTTTTACATCCCGGGGGATTAAAACCCACTTAGGCAGGATGTAAAAAAACAATGGTGTGGTCACTAAGGGGTTAACATCACCACAACATATATATACCCCAAATGACATAGTAAATAGAAGTACATGCCCCCAAAATCAAAAGAACTCATGATTAGCTTTAGGTGCTAATGGTTTAACATAAGTTAACGCCTTAAAGGAGATGTCCCGCGCCGAAACGGGTTTTTTTTTTTTTAAACCCCCCCCCCCGTTCGGCGCGAGACAACCCCGATGCAGGGGTTAAAAAAACCACCCGCACAGCGCTTACCTGAATCCCGGCGGTCCGGTGACTTCAATACTTACCGCTGAAGATGGCCGCCGGGATCCTCTATCTTCGTGGACCGCAGCTCTTCTGTGCGGTCCACTGCCGATTCCAGCCTCCTGATTGGCTGGAATCGGCACGTGACGGGGCGGAGCTACACGGAGCTACACGGAGCCCCATAGAGAACAGCAGAAGACCCGGACTGCGCAAGCGCGGCTAATTTGGCCATCGGAGGCCAAAAATTAGTCGGCTCCATGGAGACGAGGACGCTAGCAACGGAGCAGGTAAGTAAAAAACTTTTTATAACTTCTGTATGGCTCATAATTAATGCACAATGTATATTACAAAGTGCATTATTATGGCCATACAGAAGTGTATAACCCCACTTGCTGCCTCGGGACATCTCCTTTAAGGTGTATGCTAATACTAAACGTGTGATTTCTTATAAACGAAAGTAGAATATGTAAGATTCATTTTAGACTGCCAACAGGAATCTGGTACAAGGGCAGCCAGAACGGACGTGTAAACTAGCTATATAGGTGGCTAGATACAGGCAGAACAGAAAAGTAAGTAAATTGACAGAGCTGGGTGCTCTGAACCCCTCAGACTGAACCCACCTCACAGCGGAGCACTCGTCAAAAAAGGGATGACCCCACTTTCTTTCACGAGAATCGGACGGAGAGCTGAGGGGAATCAGAGTACTGACAATCAAGGAACAAACTGAGACTGACAATAACTAAAATACAAGAACAATAGAATACCAGACAAAAAAACAGATACAAACAAGAGGGAACAAACCAAAACACAGGAGCTCTAAGCAGGCTGACTGCTCAGGGAACACTGAAAGTAGCCAGCAACTCCCAGCCAGGAAGAACTAACAGTTGCAGGATTAATTAATCTGAACTAGTAAACACAGGAGATGTTAACCCTAACTAGTCAGGATAGAACCCACAGAAACAAATGTGTGTTGGCAAAGACTTGACTATGTGCTGACTGTAACTTGACAGAATAGACATATTAATATCACTGGCCTACGGAGGGTGAAGGTAGGTACACGGTGTAAGAAAATAAAACAGACACAAAAAAACAAAACCGTATTTTCGTTTTACATGTATTTCTCTCCCTTAAAGGGGTTGTCCCGAGGCAGCAAGTGGGTCTGTACACTTCTGCATGGCCATAATAATGCACTTTGTAATGTACATTGTGCATTAATTATGAGCCATGCAGAAGTTATAAAAAGTTTTATACTTACCTGTTCCGTTGCTGGCGTCCTCGTCTCCATGGTGCCGACTAATTTTCGCCCTCCGATGGCCAAATTAGCCGCGCTTGCGCAGTCCGGGTCTTCTGCAGTCTTCTATGGGGCTCCGTGTAGCTCCGTGTAGCTCCGCCCCGTCACGTGCCGATTCCAGCCAATCAGGAGGCTGGAATCGGCAGTGGACCGCACAGAAGAGCTGCGGTCCACGGAGGAAGAGGCCATCTTCAGCGGTGAGTAGAGAAGTCACCGGAGCGCGGGGATTCAGGTAAGCGCTCCGGTGAGCTTTCTTTACCTCCCTGCATCGGGGTTGTCTCGCGCCGAACGGGGGGGGGGTTGAAAAAAAAAAAAACCCGTTTCGGCGCGGGACAACCCCTTTAAGGCCCTTTTACACACAGCGATAATCGTTGTGTGTAAATATGTGCCCATCGTGCACTTACTGTGCACTTTTCGTCCATCGCTGACTTCAGGTCAGCATGAAATCCATCATCCCTGACAAAAGGGACCGCATGCTGAGTTCTCCCTGGGCAGCGCTGATACAATTCTTTCAGCTGCTGTCCCGCTGGAGAACAATAGTGATGTATTTAGAGAACAGACCACCCGCTGTTCTCTAAATACATGCAAATAAAGTACGAAAGGGCTGATTAGCCCATTAGTACCTATGCAAAACCATCGCTCAAAACTGTCAGTTTCTGACTAATTTTCAGCAATCATCTGTGTGTGTGTAAATGCACCTTAAGTAATTAGAGGTATTGGATAGCAAGCGAACACACAATGTATATTCCCTGTAGTGCTGATCATTGATAACAGTAAATTGAGACTAACAGCCCATTAGATCACTTTCGCCAGGCATATTAGGGGAGAGGGGTTAAATAATAGATTATTTTCTGATGATATATTCCCTTTATAGCACTTTTTAGAGAAAGCAGCAGAAACATTTTCCAAACCATTAAGCTAATAATTGTACAGAAAAGTGTTTTGGCTTGTCTGAACCGCATTTAGTTATGGGTGATGAGCAGATTATATATGTAATGCTCTGTTTACATTGCATGCTATGTTCTTGTTGGAGGATTGTCAGTGAGACTCCTACACCTCCAACAGACGGCCTCATGTATGACTGTATAGCCATAAAGTGGCATATTTCACCCGTCAGATCTATTGTGAAAAAAAAACAAAAAACTGTATGGCATGTATGATTTGTGGCCGGCGAATGGAGAGCTACGGATACGTTTAAAATATACGCCAAGAGCTTTTCCCAGTGTATATGTTAAATATGGGCCTCAGACGCAATGTGCACTGAGCCTTACACCGCTGTCTGCTTTCTGTTGCCAAGAAATGATGGCAGTTGAACTATTTAATAAACTCCTATGGCGTCAATATGCTTTATGGACTAATTTCTGGAACAGTTGTTACAAAATGTATTTTTACCTTCTACTAAATCACACATTGCCCACTGTTTCAGTCATTTGGCCAAAGCGTCAATACTTTCCAATAAAATGCAATAAAGATATTTTATAAGGTCAGCCTTCCTGAGTAATGATACTAAAGTGACAGAGATATGAATAGTCTCCGTTTTAGAATGACTTGTTTGAAAAAAAAGTGTTTAACACATATTGTAAGTCTATCCGAGAGGCCAGTCCTATTAAAATCACAAGGCACACAATGCTTTGACTCAATAAGGCAGACGTAATAAGACCTGCAGTACATAAAAACTGGTTTAGACACAACCATTATCGCTCAAAATATCTTTGAGCGATTGTCGAGCGATAATTGTTGTGTTCTTTAACAGCGCAAGGTGATTGCTCAAACATTGAGCGATCACGTTGCGCTCCAAGCGGAGGATGCAGAAGACAAGCGGGGTGTCCACACTTGTCTTCTGCATCCAGCTGTTCTCTGCTCGGAGCGGGGTATGGAGAACAGAGCTGGACCGCAATAGTATCAGCTGTATCCCGCTGTGAATCTCTGATAACTGATTGCTGATCTTTCAGCATGCTGAAAGATCAGCGACAGCAACGGCTTAATGAAAACTGTACGGTCAGCGCAGCTACACACAACGATTATTGCTCAAAAGACGGCTTTGAGCGATTTTTCAGCGAAAATCATTGTGTCTAAAAGTGCCTTAACATTTCATTTTATTTCAAACTATTGATTTGGCTTAAAGGGGTTGTCCCGCGCCGAAACGGGGTTTTTTTTTTTTCAACAGCCCCCCCGTTCGGCGCGAGACAAACCCGATGCAGGGACCTAAAAAAAAATCCGCACAGCGCTTACCTGAATCCCCGCGCTCCGGTGACTTCTTACTTACCGGTTGAAGATGGCCGCCGGGATCTTCTCCCTCGGTGGACCGCAGGGCTTCTGTGCGGTCCATTGCCGATTCCAGCCTCCTGATTGGCTGGAATCGGCACGTGACGGGGCGGAGCTACACGGAGCCGCTCTCCGGCACGAGCGGCCCCATTGAGAAAAGAAGAAGACCGGACTGCGCAAGCGCGTCTAATCCAGTGATTAGACGCTGAAAATTAGACGGCACCATGGAGACGAGGACGCCAGCAACGGAGCAGGTAAGTGAAAAACTTCTGATAACTTCTGTATGGCTCATAATTAATGCACAATGTACATTACAAAGTGCATTAATATGACCATACAGAAGTGTATAGACCCACTTGCTTTCGCGGGACAACCCCTTTAATCCACCAGATCAGATTAGCCTTTGTGTAGCAATATGGATCCCGCTGACTAAATTCAATATAATGTAGACAGAGATGAGATTGTTATCTACAAACAATTGGGTGGGACAGCGGAGCACCAGGACTCATTTATTTTGTGTTTAATCTTGATGAAATACAATCTATTATGTTAAAAATAAAAGTGCCCTCTCCATGTCTTTTCAAACTAAGAACGCCTCTCTGTGCCTCCTCAAACTAGTGCTAATCTGTCACCCCTATTTCCTCAGGGTCTGTAACTATTGTGTGCAGAGCTCTCACTCCTACTGTTCACATTGGCTTTGGCCTAAAACTGTATGGAATGGCTGATGCTGTCTATGATTCCGCTGACTTGCAGCTTAATATGTTGGCGCTGTACAAATAAAGATGATTATTATTATTAATGCTCTTCTGTGTCTGCCTGAAATGACTATCGCTCCTCATAGCCCTCTTACAGTCCCCTCTGTTCATAGCCACCGGGGTTGTTACTCAGCTAGCATTCTTGGGTTTCAAAACTCCAGCTGCTGAACTTTGCTGTATACGTGGCGCCGGCTCGGCACCACAGTGCATATAACCTGCTCTTCCTCCTGTCTCCAGCACTCCTCCTTACCATTTCTGTTTTTGAAGTGCTGAAGACAAGAGGCTGTAGGAGGAGGCATGTTATCTACTGCCTTATGTCAGCACCACAAATGTAGTAAAATAAGCAACCATATGGAATTCCGTGACTCCGCAACGGCAGCCCTGTGGGGCTCATTCTCAAGACTAGCCCATCTGGCATTTGGCAGATTTGCTAGTTGGGAAGTCTGAATCTAGGCCCAACAACTGCTGTGCTTGGCATCAGAGGCCCTAGCTAGAGTTTGTAATCCACAGACACTGTTGTACTCCATAGGGTAGGGCTACAGTTGCATATACAGTGCAGTGATACCTTGGGGTTAAGAGTGCCTCAGTTTACAAGCTTTTTGACTAGAGAGCAGGCTCTCTTCCGAATTTTTGCTCTGATTTAAGAGCAAAAGCTTGGGTTACAAGGCTTGCTCTACATGGGGCCACTGCTGCTGCCAGTGACCCCATTGAAAGCAATGGCCTGCCGGTAACCCCTGCAGTGGTTGTGTGGGAAGGGCTTTAAATATAAGCCCTTCCCTGAAAATCATCCCTAGCTGTAGTAAAAAATATATACTCACCTGTCCGCCGCTGCCGGGGCTCAGGCATGTCTAGCCGCTGCTTGTTCTCCCTGCATTTTTAATCCCCACCTGCTGAAAAACTTCATAGCAGTGAAGGGAGAACAAGCGGCGGCTAGATGTGCCTGACAGGTGAGCATATAGTTTTTTTTTTACTACAGCTAAGGATGATTTTCAAGGAAGGGCTTATATTTAAAGCCCTTTCCCCGAAAACCACTGCAGGCGTCCTATTGCTTTTAATGGGGCAACGCCATCCACATTGAAATCAGTGGGAGAGCTTCGCGATCCGGAACGGATTAATGGCTTTTCTATATATTTCAATGCGGAAATTAATTTGAATTACGAGTGTTTTGAGTTAAGAGCTCCGTCACGGAATGACTTAAATTCTTAATGCAAGGCACCAGTGTAGTTATATTCTGAGCATAGTAATTCTGTTGTTAGCACTGTGGCTGTGATAAATCAGATCCTTGGCTCTGAAAATGACCATGGTCCAAATCTACATAAATTAGTTATTATTTGTCATGTTGAGCAGTCAGACCTCATGTGTCTGATGGTATGAAAGATATGTACTGTGGAGCCTGTGGATTGTAGTTGATGTCTTAATATTATCTAAAATACCTACTTACAGGGTCAAAGACCAGGGGTCCGCGAGCCATTGTCAGGGAATTGGGTTCAGTATTTAATCAACCGACTTATCTGCGATGACAGCAGGCCATGTGTCAGGATGCAGAGGAAGAATAAGAACTGCCGGAGCAGGAGTTCAGGAAACATAGGTGGAGGCAGACATGACTGGGTAACGGGGAGGGAATGGGATATATGGTACTAGAAGGAAGGGGGGAGTCAAAGAGTAGAGCTAGGAGGGAGGGGGGAGGAGTCAGTTTGGGTGGGGTAGAGTCACTTCCAGCGAGGAGTGAAGACCACAGAGGAAGACCGGGAAAAGATTTAAAGCAGTGACCAGGAGAAGAGGGAAGACCACAGAGGAAGACCAGGAGAAGCTTTAAAACAGTGACCAGGAGAAGAGGGAAGACCACAGAGGAAGACCAGGAGAAGCTTTAAAACAGTGATCAGGAGAAGAGAGAAGTCCAGGCCGAAGAAGGAAGACCAGGAAGAAGCCTGAGGAAGGAGAAGAATCGTCGAGAAGAAGGTGGCGGCGAGCAGCGGGGTCAAGCAAAGAAGAGCCTGAAGGCACTTACCAGGGAGAAGATGGAGGCCATCCTGGGACGGATCCGGGCAGCGGCGGAGGAGAGGGGCCTGAACTGGCTTGTCCAGATGCTGGAGTAGCCCCCTGAAGAAGCAGGGCCTGCCCCGGCTGCGGAGGCGACGTCAGCGGTGACTGCTGTGGAGAGGAAGAGGAGGCCCCGGAGGGCGCGTGCGCCCGAGCCCTGAGCAGGCCCCCTCCCGCCGGCGGCGTTTGTGGAGCCCTTCCCGAAGTGAAGTGGCCGAAGATGGGTGCAGTAGGCGGCACCCCAGCAGCACAGAGGTGGCCAGGGGGACCCGGGCACCGAGAAGAGCGGCTGGGAACTCTGCCGAGCAGCTGCAGCTTGGGAGCAGCATGGCGGCTGAGAGGAGCAGCGACCCGGAGGACGGCGGCTTGGAGCGGCGGGACAGCGGAGCGGCGGCTGGTGGGTCCAAAGCCCCTACGCAGCCAGGTGAGATTTCTATGTGGTGTTTGTCTGATGCGGGTAGCCAGTTAGCGCAGACGGGGGTGGGTGCGTGATTGCCGGCGGGTGGCGCAGCATTAGCAAGTGCATTGAGTTGGGGTGAAATGGGGGTGCTGCTTGGCTTGTTGTGTGGATTGCTGATGCGTGAGAGTGGGGGGGGGGGGCTGGTCAGGCCGCACGGGCTGCCACGGCGGATAGATCGCCGCTTGCTGCATCATCCAGCATCGCGAGCTCGCCAAGTGCAGGCTCGGCTAGGGGAACTGGGGGTGGCCAGGCGGCCTGGGGAGCATTAACAAGCCCCTCTCCTTCAGCGGTATTGGCATGGCGGGTGGATGCAAGTTCATCAACAGCATCAGCAACGGTCAGCAACCGTTGCGGTGCAGACCGAAAAAGAGGGCCATGGGATCAGGCTCGATGACTGGGCTAGGGGAGAGGTTTATGTATACTTTGAGGGGCCCCTGGGGGCCCACTTGAAGAAAGAGGTTAGAGAGAAAATATGGAAGGACGAGTATGTGGAGATATTCTCCCTCCTTGGAGAAATTCAATCTCGACAAGGGGAAGAGGACGGAATTTAAAAATGAGGAAGAAGAGAAGCGTAGGTGGCGCCTGATTCCGCAGACGTTTACTAATTGGCTCCTGGTGTTTGTCATTTTAGCAAGCATAATTGGGGAAAAAGCGCTGGAAAATTGTTCCGGGCTTTTTTGTTACATGGATTCGATAGGTGAAGCCTATCGGGTTTATGGGGGCCAGACATGGATTCGTTATGATGAACAATTCAGACAGCGTAAGGCAGTGTGCCCCTCCATTAGGTGGGACCAGAAGGATATTGGGCTGTGGCTTAGGGTCATGGCCCCGGCATGTTTGGGGCAGTCTTTTCAAGGGGGCGCCAGGCCTTCGGGCCTGGCCTCCACCTCAGGAACAGGACAGGGGGGCGGAAATTGACCTGGCTTTTGTTGGCAATTCAACGAAAGCCAATGTAAATTCGGGGCGACATGCAAATTCAAGCATGTCTGTTCTCACTGTAACGCCGGGTCCCACGGAGCGGCAAATTGTTTTAAAAAGGGACGGGGTATAGGGTCAGGGGGTGTTCCTAAAAGGGACGACCCCAGTGAAGGTGAAAGAGATGGCTCCCTTCTTAAATAGGTACCAGGATTGGGAGAAGGCGGACTTGTTGCTAAAGGGTTTTAGGGAGGGGTTTGTTATTCCTCCTCCGGCTCATTGCATCCCATTTTCAGTTAAAAATTTACGTTCAGCGCGTGAGCATCCAGAGGTGGTGGCGCAAAAAATTGGAAGTCAGTTTGGGTAGAATGGCTGGGCCGTTTTTAGAGCCTCCGGTGCCGAATTTCGTGGTATCACCACTGGGAGTGGTCCCGAAGAAAGAACTGAACAAGTTTCGGTTGATACATCACCTGTCCTACCCAAAGGGGGCATCAGTGAATGATGGTATTGACCCTGACCTTTGTTCGGTGGTCTATACGTCATTTGATGCCGCTTTGCGGTGGGTGAGGAAGTTTGGAAAAGGGGCGTTATAGGCAAAGGTCGATATTGAATCAGCTTTTCGCCTACTACCGGTGGCACCGGAGAGCATTAGGTTGCTGGGGTATTGTTGGGACGGGAAATTTTTTGCGGATCGTTGTTTTCCCCATGGGGTGTTCCATCTCATGCGCTTACTTCGAGGCGTTTAGCTCGTTTTTAGAATGGGTAGTGAGAGATACCGCTGAGGTTCAGTCGGTGATCCACTACTTGGATGATTTCTTGTGTATTGGGCCGGCGGGATTGCCGGTCTGCGCAACATTGTTGGGTATGGTGCAGTGGGTGGCGAAGCGTTTCGGGGTGCCGCTGGCTCCCGAAAAAATGGAGGGGCCTACGACTTCCCTGAGTTTTTTAGGCATCTTCATTGACACAGAGGTAATGGACTGCCGCCTGCCCGAAGATAAGTTATGGGACCTGCAAGCGGAAGTGGCGGCTGCGCGGGTGTTAAAAAAGATTACGCTACAGCAATTACAGTCAGTTTTGGGCAAGCTTAACTTCGCCTGCATGATAATGCCAATGGGGCGGGTTTTTTGTAGGCGGTTAGCGGCGGCAACTGAGGGGGTGAGTGCCCCTCACCATTTTGTTAGGTTAAAAGCAAGTCACAAGGATGACTTGGCGGGTTGGGATGCTTTTTTAAAACAGTATAATGGCAGGTCACTAGTGATGGCTGAAGTGAGTGAGAACGCTGACTGGGAGTTGTTCACAGACGCGGCAGGCAGCGGGGGGTATGGGGCATATTTTCAAGGAAAATGGTGTGCGGGAGAATGGCCGGAGCAGTGGAGACGGGAAGGACTGTTGCCTAACCTGGTACTACTGGAACTATTTCCAATAGTAGCGGCTATTGCGTTATGGGGAGCTCACTTTCCGGATCGAAAGGTGAGGTTTCACTGTGACAATATGGGAGTGGTGCAGGTTATCAACAATTTGACGGCCTCATCTCCCCCGGTTGTTAATTTGTTGAGACATTTGGTTTTGGAGGCGCTAGCGTTGAACATGTGGATCGTGGCGGTGCACGTTCCGGGTATAAATAACTCTATTGCGGATGCTCTCTCTTGTTTCCAGTGGGAGCAGTTCCGAACTCTGGCGCCGGAAGCAGAGAGAGAGGGGAGGAAGAGCGCGGTAAGAGAGCAGTGGGGCACCTGATTGAGCGGTCCCTGGCTCGGGGGACGAGGGCGGCCTACGGCGCAACGTGGCAAGAGTGGGAGAGCTAGCTAGAGCAGTGCGGGGGGGGGGTGAGCTCAGCAGAGGATAGGGTGGGAGTACTTTTAAGTTGGTTAGGAAATAAGTCGAAGGAGGGTTGGTCGGTGGCAAGGGTAAATAGGTTTATGGCAGGGGTGGCATTCGTGTGTAAAATTAGGGGGATCATGGATATAACTAAAAGTTTTATGGTTAGGCAAGCGTTAAAGGGTTTTAGGAGAGGCAAGGGGAGAGTGGATTCTAGGAGGCCGGTGTCGTTTAATATTTTGGAAAGGTTGGGGGGGGCTATAGAAGTAGTTTGCGGTGATAGTTTTGAATGTGCGCTTTTCAAAGCTGCTTTTTCGTTGGCGTTTTTTGGAGCTTTAAGGGTAGGGGAGTTAGTTTCACCCAGTAGATTAGTAGCTGGCGGGGTCGCAGAAGGAAGATGTCAGATGGGTGGACGGAAGAGTGGAAATTTTGTTGCGTCGCTCAAAGACGGATCAGGAGGGGTGTGGTCAATTTTTTATGGCTTAGTAGGGTCCCGGGGGCAGTTATGTGCCCGGTGCGTTCGTTGGAGGACTATTATCGGTTGCGGGGGGGGGGGGGGGGTGACGGACCCTTTTTCCAACATGGGGATGCGAGTTTTTTGTCGCGGTTTCAGTTTACGGCAATTATCAAGAGGGCCCGTGAGGCGATAGGCCTCGATAGCTCGCAGTTTGGATCACATGCTTTTAGAGTGGGGGTGGAAAAGGAGGCCTCAGTGCAGGGGATGGAGGAGGAGGAGGTAAAAAGGATAGGTAGATGGGGGACGGGGCGCTATGGGTCGTATGTTCGGCCTCAATTGTTATTAAAAAAAAAAAAGACTGATTATGGTTTGTTTTCTTTCAGGTTGCCTCCCAGCTCTAGTTTGGATTTTAGGTCATTCTTTTGTCTTTTGGGGGGCGGAGCGAGCAAAAGCTAGGCACGATTAGAGGCAGCTACGATTGCTGCGGAGCGAGGCGTTGGTTAGGTAGATAGGGATTAGGGGATCATTGTGGTGTGGGGTGTTGGAAGAGGTAGAGAGGGGGGTGGAGTTGGATAGAGTGCCGGATATACTTGTCCTGCACGCAGGGGGCAATGATTTAGGTAAAAGACCGTTTAGAGATCTGTCAAGGGATATTAGATATGATATCCTTAGATTGATGTCTGCTTACCCAAGGTTAAAGGTAGTGTGGTCGGAAATGGTCCCGAGAAGAGTGTGGAGGGGGGTTTTGTCAGTGAAGGGGCTCAACAAGGCGAGAATTAAATTAAATAGAGAAGTGTCTCGCTTTGTGGGGTTTCATGGTGGTATAGCGGTGAGGCATATTGATTTGGAAGCTGGAGAGGGGAATTACTGGAGGTCGGATGGGGTACACCTCAACAACATAGGGATGGATTTGTGGATGGAGGGGATTCAGGAGGGGATCGAGAGAGCGTTGTTGGGGTGGCGGGCTGCGCAGGCTTCAGTAGGTCAATCCGTGCTGGCTGTGGAGGGGTCCCTTGGAGCCAGTAAAAGGGGTAGTAGGGGGGTAGCAGGGGCTGGATAGCTTCTTCCCCTCTTTGAAGTGGTTATGTTAGGACTGTCGACTGGCTAGCCGGCCTCAGGGTCCGGACGAGGCGACCTGGGGCGAGGTGAGTTGTGGTGGGCCCCCGAGTCTATCGACTGGCGGCGGGGGCAATGGTAGGAAAATAGTGTCGCCCGAGTCGGAAGTGCGACCGGCGACAGATACAACTATTTTCCGACGGTTATTGGTAAGGCGACAGTTAGTTTTATTGTTAGGGCTACAGGGGTCTCTCTCAGGGTTAGTTTAGAGGGGGTTAGACTTGTTATTATATGTTAATTTATGTTTGTAAATAAACATGGCTGCTGTGGCCATAATTAATCCAAATTACTGAGTTGGTGTTTATTTGAAGGGAATGGGAAAATAGTGGGGGGAGTCAGGTCACAGTAGCAGCGACAGGACAGTCGTGGCTGAAGTGGAAGAGTTGGCAGGCCAAGCGAGGGCATGGTACGCAGACTACTTCAATGGCACTCCCCAGATCTCCCCATAATCCCTCTCTCTTCCTGTGCGAGGTCTTTTCATAACTTTCAGTCAAGAACCAGGCATAACTTTTAGCTGTATCACTAGGTACCTTAAGGCCCCCTGCAGACGGGCGGAAATTCTGCAGCGGGATTCCCCGCAGAATGTCCGCCCGTACACACCTGCATAGGATTGCATTACAATACGCAATCCTATGCAGACGGCCGCGGTTTGTCTGCGCAAAATCCCACGCAGCAAACAAACCGCGGCATGCTCTATTTCTATTTCAGAAACGCCACTGCCCGGCTACCGGCTCCGTTCTGCGCATGCCCCGTGCAGCCGGCACATGAAAGACCCCGAGCTGCGGGAGCGGGTGAGTGTCACGCTGCTCTCTGCAGGCGCTCAGGTCGGGTCCTGCTGCGAGAATTCTCGCAGCCGGATCCGACCCGGCCGTCTGCAGGCGGCCTAAGTGATCCATTGATGCAGAGCCAGCAGCATTTATTTCAGCATAGGTCTGGTGAAGGTGGCCTCTGTATCAGCATAGAGCCCTGTGTGGGCTCACACTGATACCAATATCCTCCTATTGCAAGGTGACAGCCCATAAGCAATGTTTTCTAGTGACCAGTTACACTGGCAAGGTTTGGAGGCATCCTCAAACAGTAGCGCTCTTGATGCCACTGGTGCAAGGGGAAATACAGGAATACTGTTGTGGAAGAGGGACATCCATGGAAACAATGATGAACCCAAGGGGAGAATACAATAATACCATAAGAATGGAAAATAAGGGATAGATGCCCTCTGATGTGTGCATCTGAGATGGGGAGGTTAAATTGTGAACTCCACCGGGGCAACGCTTGATGTGAGTGATGATAATCTCTGTACAGGGCTGCAGCATATGTTGCTGTTATATTAAATACATAAATAAAAAGAATGTGTTCATATAATTTTCTATTAATAAAGGGATAAACTGATTGAAAAACAAGAAAAAAAACTAACATTTTGAAATATGTTTGGACTGAACTGTGAAAAACAAACCATATTTTAGTGTCTAAAGAGCAAAAATAACCTGGCACAGCGTAACCAGAAAAATGTCAGTAATAAACAAAAAGCATATAAACTACTAAAAGAAAAAGTTTCCAACATTAAGATTTCCCTCCATGGCTCCGATGTCAGATGAGGGCTGACACATGCTTCTGATACTATGCAGGACAGCGGACCAATGTCGCCCGGAGCGCTGTCCTGTATACTGTGGCATACATATGGACAACGGCCTCTGACATCCCACCGCTGTCCTGTATACTGTTAGAAACTTGTCAGCCCGACATCGGAGCTATGCAGGGAAATCATAATGCCGGACAAGAGCCGACACTGGTTTAGAAAGGGTTACTTTTCAAAAAATTGCTAATAAAATCCTGCAGACAGATACAGGGGGGAGAGATTACAGCAGCAGCGGCTATCAGACTGGAGCTACAGAAGGAGTGAGTTAAATGCCTAATGTTGTTGGGTTGCTGCTTGTCTGGAGGTCTTCTAAGGGGGTCACTATTAATACTGAGGTCCCTAGTGGGGTCACTATTACTCCTGGGTCCCTAGTGGGGTCACTATTACTACGGGGTTCCTATGACTGCTAGGGGAAGTGTCTGAAAAAAAATGTGGCAGAGTGAAAAATCTCAACAACAGTGGAGAGAGACCTTAAAATGCAGTAGTATCAGAACAGATTGTTAGCAGCTTGAGCAGAGCATGTCCCCATGGCTTCAGGGATGCATCTGCAATGGATCGCATCTTTGTGACTTATGGCAGACAGGCAGGAAGCCGCAGCACCACCGATGGCAGGGGAGGTCTAACAGAGGAGTGGCATAGTTTTGCAGCCCGTCACAGCCTGCAGCCACAGCACAGGACTCATCATCACAGGCAGGACTTATCCATGATGGTCAAAGAGTATGTCAGCTCCTGTGTGGATGTACTGAGACATGACGTTGACCCCTTTGACTTCTGGATGTCTAAGCTGTACTAGTGGCCAGAGCTTGCACAACATGCATTAGAGGTGCGTGCCTGCCCTGCTGTCAGTGTGCTATCAGAGAGGGCGTTCAGAAGGGCTGGTGGCGTGATAAATGTCAGATGCATCCGCCTGTCGACAATATGGATTGACTAATGTTTATAAACATGTACCAAGCATGGATTTCATCTGACTTTTGCTCCCCCCAGATTCCACTGATTAGTTAGCATGCTGGCAACTAGCAATGACTCAGCTTAGACTTATAGCAAAGACCACACTATGCCCCCAAGGTGCTGCTGGTTGAACTGCTGCTGCTGTGCTTCTGCTTCTGCCCACATGTAGAACATGTCAATATGGAAATACAGACTTACAGCTCGGTTTCCCCAAGGCATACACTCTGCCCTCAAGATGTTGCTTGTGGTGCTGCTGCTCTCCTTCTCCTGCATTTGCCAATTTTCTTCCTCATATCTCCGAAACTAAAATTTTCTAAAGCGCAAGAAACATCAGCTAAGGCGTTTCCTTGGAGGAGGCCCGTGCTCGGCTGTTCTGTTCACCTGGTAGAATTTGTCCTTGTAAAAATTACGTCTTTGCTTTTAAAACAAGCAGCGCACCTATTGTCCTGCATAGCCTAATTTTTGATAGCTGTTCGTTGGTGCTGGCCTGTGCCTGTGTCATGGGTATAGACAGGCAGCAGTAGAAACAGAGTAAGATGGGCTCAAAATGATATAATTTACCATATACACTTAAGCTTACTTTAATAGATAAGCTTTATACTGTTGTTACAGAACTGTTGGATAACCTCAATAACTCTAAGGAGATGCAGAACTCTAATGTGGGCAGATTATAACACTCTTTTACAGATTACAATAATTAACAGTACACCTCAGATTGTAGTACCACCGAACGTTTTTGGTAGCTCTTCAGCTGTTTTTTGGAGCAGGGCTGTGCTTGTGTTGCACGTAGGGACAGTCTACACAGGAACCAGATAACAATGCCGACAGCAGGCTTCAAAGATATATATTATAACAAATAAACTTGGGAAATAGGCTTTCCAATAGAAGCTTCCATTAATAGATAAGTGGTATACTGTTGTTACAGGACCATTCGATAACCACAATAACTCTAAGGATATGTGCAACTCTAATGTGCACAGACTATTATAACACTCTTTTTTACAGATGACAAAGATTAGCAGTATACCTCATACAAAAACACGTTGTGGTGCCACCACACATCTCAACCCAGCAATGGTGGTCGCTCACACGCAGTCCACTTGCCACTCTCTAACCAGCTCAGCAGCTCCTATGATTCCTGAATCAACACACTGAGCCCATGCCACTCTCTATTATCTCCAGTCTGCCAGACATATCATCTGTTCTCTGAAGCCAAATCAGAAGTAATACACAACATTCCATAAAGAAATATACAATATGCAGAGATGTATGATGGCCAGTAGAGGTCGCCCTTATACCATCCATTTGAGTGTTGTGTTCACCTGGTAGAAACTGTCCTGGTAAAATATATGAAATTGCTTTTAAAACCAGCGGCACACCTGCTGTCTTGTGTAGTGTAATTTTTTTTGTTAGCCCCACAGCTGTTCCTTGGATCAGGTCCATGCTCGAGTGTTGTGTTCACCTGGTTTTCCTTTGTGTAATTTTTGATCTAGGAACCTCTATATGGTTCTTCTTTTGCTTTTAGTGATACTTGTGTGCTACAATTAACCTATACATCACTGTCCATTTTTTTTAGCAATTTTTGGGAGGAGCGCAGTGTTCACCAGATGTACTGCTCTATTCCAATGCAATATGGGGGCTTCAGTCTGCATTGGGGACTATCTGGATGGCTAATTTGTGAACCCAATGTATTACTCCCTTTGACATTAACCTCTTGCTGACCACCCCATAGTGTTTTTATGTTCTGGCTGACTGGGCTTTAATCCTGAGGAACGTAAAAACATGCTTCCTCTGGGGATTCAATTTCTGTAGGCTGTGGACATGACAGCTCCCTGCTGTCGGTTACCAGATGTAGCCGACAACCTGGAGCTGTCATTGGGTGCCGTTCGGGCAAATTTCAGCTCCCCTTATGGAACCGATCCGTAAGGGGAGCTAAGGATACTCACCTCCATCCTCCGCAATGTCCCACAGTGTTCTGATCCTCCAAGACCTGACACTGGCATCTGCGCATGCACACCAGACGTCATTACATCACGCGTATGCGCAGAGGGCCGGGAGGCCGAGAAAACTTTAAAACTCCCTGCTCCCGGCTAGTATGAGAAGCCGAGAGCACGGAGCTGTTACCGGGAGCTGCTGTTTGCGGTTCCTGGTCACATGATAGCTGTTATCCAATGGATAAAAGCGATCATGTAAAACTTAAAAAAAGAAAAAAAAAGTATATGTTTCATCTTCCATATTGGATATATGATCCAATGGATAATGCTGATCATGTAATATTCAAAAGACATTTGACGTTCTGTTTGGTTTTGGGCCCCGTTGTGCATACAGACATAAGATTAGGGCCACAATAGGTATGTTTCTAAACACAAGACAAACAGGGGTGTCCATTTTGGGGTGAAATTCATATGTGTGCTATACAGAGAAAAATGTTTTTTAAAATGACACAATTGCCAAAAAAATGAAAATAGTAATTTTTTTGCTTAGACTCATTCAAAAACATTTTCGTCAAAATACGCAGTACACCCCTAGATGAATTTGCTAAGGGCTCTAGTTTTCAAAATGGGGAGTTTTCTGTCATTTTGGCCACTCAAGGGCTCTACAAGTGTGCTATGGAGCCTAAAACACCTTCAAGCAAAATGTCTGTTCTAAAAGCCACCGGCTGCTCCTTTTGGTTTGAGCCCCATTGTGCATACGTACATAAGATACTCAGATAGTTTACCAGTTCCTACTCCACCCCAACATTATAAGCTTTAAGTAGAAGATGAAGAAAGTGTGGAAAAAGAAGAACTCAACAAGCCTTCCACATTCCCTGACCCAGACATTGAGGTAAAAGATGATACACTGCACAGACTGAGTGATCTCATTCGAGACCTTGACCTGTCAAAGGAAAAAGGCAGAACTTCTAGGGTTAAGACTATAGCAATCTTCTCCAACGTGATGCCAGGGTCTCACAGTACAGAGCACGTCAGAGGGATCTGCTTCCTTTTTTTGAGAAGAAAAACAATCTGGTTGTTTTTCCTGTGACGTTAATGGCTTGATGAAATGTTTGAATTTGAACCAAGATCCAACTGAATGGAGGCCATTCATAGACTCCTCCAAGCTTAGTTTGAAAGCTATATTACTTCACAACGGCAACCATCTTCCTTCTATTCCTGTTGGTCATGCAGTTCACATGAAGGGGACATGTACAAACATGACAGCCCTCCTCGACTCAATCAAATATTCTGAACACAAGTGGAAAATCTGTGGCGATCTAAAACTCAACGCTGTACTCTTAGGAATGCAGATGGGGTCACTAAATACTGTTGTATGTGAGACAGTAGGGATAGGAAATCACATTACATTCAAGTGGACTGGCCTGCAAGAAATCTTGACTCTACCGAGAAAAATGTCATTGCCGAGCCTCTCGCGGACCAAAAAGATGTTCTTCTTCCACCCTTCACATAAAGCTGGGTTTAATGAAAAATGTTGTCAAAGGTATGAACCAGGAACGACAGGCATTAAGTACTTAAGAGACGAATCTCCTAGATTGAGTGATGCAAAGGTTAAGGGAGGTATGTTTGTTGTCCCAGAAATTCGACAACTTGTAAAGGATCCTGTGTTTGACCAAGTTTTGGAGGGAATAGAAAAGGAAGCTTGGCAATTCTTAAAGTGAGTTATTCATGGATTCTTAGGCAACAAAAGAGATGATAACTACACTTAGTTGGTGACAGGACTTCTGGAAAAATACCAGATAGTTTACTGGTATTTGCAACATGTCCCTTAAAATCCATTTTCTCCACTTCCACCTACTTTTTCCCTTCTAGTTGTGGAGCTTTCAGTGATGAACACGGAGAAAGATTCCACCAGGATATTTCTGTAATGGAGCAAAGATGTCAGGGCCGTTGGAATTAAGCAATGCTTGCGGATTACTGCTGGTCTGTGTGTAGGGATGCTCCGGGACTCACTTACAAGAGGCAAGCCAAAAAAAAAAATTATCTCATGAAGTCCCCACATGATTCTCTTCACACCGAACAGCCTGCCAGGAATTCTTCAATCAATTTAGAACTCTTAGAATGTAACGGTCATTAAAAAAAATGTCAAATGCACTTTCAATGTTGTTAGCATATGTAATTAAAATGTATCATTTTCTCTTAATCTGTTAAAATAACATACTGCCACCTATTGTATATCACAGAAGCTGGAGATAACATTTTTTCTTTATCATATTCGTTTTTCTCACCCCCAAATTAGTAAGATTTGACTCATAAAGTTAAGGAAAAGAGATGAGCGAGCACCAAAATGCTCGGGTGCTCGTTACTCGAGACAAACGTTTCGCGATGCTCGAGGATTCGTTTCGAGTAACGAACCCCATTGAAGTCAATGGGCGACCCGAGCATTTTTGTATATCGCCGATGCTCGCTAAGGTTTTCGTTTGTGAAAATCTGGGCAATTCAAGAAAGTGATGGGAACGACACAGCAACGGATAGGGCAGGCGAGGGGCTACATGTTGGGCTGCATCTCAAGTTCCCAGGTCCCACTATTAAGCCACAATACCGGCAAGAGTGGGCCCCCCCCCCTCCCAACAACTTTTACTTCTGAAAAGCCCTCATTAGCAATGCATACCTTAGCTAAGCACCACACTACCTCCAACAAAGCACAATCACTGCCTGCATGACACTCCGCTGCCACTTCTCCTGGGTTACATGCTGCCCAACCCCCCCCCCCCACGACCCAGTGTCCACAGCGCACACCAAACTGTCCCTGCCCAGCCTTCAGCTGCCCTCATGCCACGCCACCCTCATGTCTATTTATAAGTGTGTCTGCCAGAGGAAAAGCAGGCACACACTGCAGAGGGTTGGCATGGCTAGGCAGCGACCCTCTTTAAAAGGGGCGGGGCGATATTCCACAATGCTGTACAGAAGCAATGGGAAATCCAATCCTGTGCCACCTCCATCTGGAGCTGCACACGTGGGCATAGCAATGGGGAACCTATGTGCCACACACTATTCATTCTGTCAAGGTGTCTGCATGCCCCAGTCAGACCGCGTTTTTTTTATAAATAGTCACAGGCAGGTACAACTCCGCAATGGGAATTCCGTGTGCACCCACAGCATGGGTGGCTCCCTGGAACCCACCGGCTGTACATAAATGTATCCCATTGCAGTGCCCTGGACAGCAGAGCTAACGTCAGATTAAATGCAGGTGGGCTTCGGCCCACACTGCATGCCCCAACCTGACCGGGCTTTTTAATTCATAGACACAGGCAGGTACAACTCCCTATTGTGAAGTCCCTGTGGACCGACAGCATGGGTGGGTGCCAGGAAGCCACCAGCGGTACATAAATATATCCCATTGCATTGCCCATCGCAGCTGAGGTAATGTCATGTTTAATGCAGGTGGGCTTCGGCCCACACTGCATGCCCCAGTCAGACTGGGGTTCTTTAGAAGTGGACACATGCAGTTACAACTCCCTGTGGACCCACAGCATGGGTGGCTCCCTGGAACCCACCGGCGGTACATAAATATATCCCATTGCAGTGCCCAACACAGCTGATGTAACGTCCGCTGTAATGCAGGTGGGCTAAAAATTAATTTGATTACACTGTAGGTGAGGGCCCCCAAAAATTGGTGTACCAACAGTACTAATGTACCTCAGAAAAATTGCCCATGCCCAACCAAGAGGGCAGGTGAAACCCATTAATCGCTTTGGTTAATGTGGCTTAATTGGTAACTTGGCCTGGAGGCAGCCCAGTAAAAATAAAAATTGGTTGAGGTGAAAGTTTCAACGCTCTAATGAGCATTGAAACGTATAAAAATTGTTTAGAAAAATTATATGACTGAGCCTTGTGGGCCTAAGAAAAATTGCCCGTTCGGCGTGGTTATGTGAGGTTTCAGGAGGAGGAGCAGGAGGAGGAGGATGAATATTATACACAGATTGATGAAGCAAAAAGGTCCCCGTTTTGGATGGTGATAGAGAACGATGCTTCCATCCGCGGGTGCAGCCTACGTATTGCTTAGGTATCGCTGCTGTCCGCTGGTGGAGAAGAGAAGTCTGGGGAAATCCAGGCTTTGTTCATCTTGATGAGTGTTAGCCTGTCGGCACTGTCGGTTGACGGGCGGGTACGCTTATCTGTGAGGATTCCCCCAGCCGCACTAAACACACTCTCTGACAAGACGCTAGCCGCAGGACAAGCAAGCACCTCCAGGGCATACAGCGCGAGTTCAGGCCACGTGTCCAGCTTCGACACCCAGTAGTTGTAGGGGGCAGAGGCGTCACCGAGGACGGTCGTGCGATCGGCTACGTACTCCCTCACCATCCTTTTACAGTGCTCCCGCCAACTCAGCCTTGACTGGGGACCGGTGACACAGTCTTTCTGGGGAGCCAGAAAGCTGGCAAAGGCCTTGGATAATGGTCCCCTGCCTGCGCTGTACATGCTGCCTGATCTCTGCGCCTCCCCTGCTACCTGGCCCTCGGAACTGCGCCTTCGGCCACTAGCGCTGTCGGATGGGAAGTTTACCATCAATTTGTCCACCAGCGCCCTGCGGTATAGCATCATTCTAGAACCCCTTTCCTCTTCGGGAATGAGAGTGGAAAGGTTCTCCTTATACCGTGGGTCGAGCAGTGTGTACACCCAGTAATCCGTAGTGGCCAGAATGCGTGTAACGCGAGGGTCACGAGAAAGGCATCCTAACATGAAGTCAGCCATGTGTGCCAGGGTACCTGTACGCAACACATGGCTGTCCTCACTAGGAAGATCCCTTTCAGGATCCTCCTCCTCCTCCTCCTCCTCCTCCTCTGGCCATACACGCTGAAAGGATGACAGGCAAGCAGCATGTGTACCCTCAGCAGTGGGCCAAGCTGTCTCTTCCCCCTCCTCCTCATGCTCCTCCCCCTCCTCAACGCGCTGAGATATAGACATGAGGGTGCTCTGACTATCCAGCGACATACTGTCTTCCCCCGCCTCCGTTTCCGAGCGCAAAGCGTCTGCCTTTATGCTTTGCAGGGAACTTCTCAAGAGGCATAGCAGAGGAATGGTGACGCTAATGATTGCAGCATCCCCGCTCAGCATCTGGGTAGACTCCTCAAAGTTTCCAAGGACCTGGCAGATGTCTGCCAACCAGGCCCACTCTTCTGTAAATAATTGAGGAGGCTGACTCCCACTACGCCGCTCATGTTGGAGTTGGTATTCCGCAATAGCTCTATGCTGCTCATAGAGCCTGGCCAACATGTGGAGCGTAGAGTTCCACTGTGTGGGCACGTCGCACAGCAATCGGTGCACTGGCAGATGAAACCGATGTTGCAGGGTCCGCAGGGTGGCAGCGTCCGTCTTGGAGTTGCGGAAATGTGCGCTGACCCAGCGCACCTTTCCGAGCAGGTATGACAAGTGTGGGTAGCTTTTCAGAAAGCGCTGAACCACCAAATTAAAGACATGGGCCAGGCATGGCACGTGCGTGAGGCTGCCCGGGCTACCATGCCCGGTTGGAGGCTCAGCGGCGCAAGCCAGCGGTCGGTCTGCTCTGTCAGACCCTGCAGCAGTTCGTGGGCCGTCTGACTCTTCTCTCCTAAGCTGAGTAGTTTCAGCACGGCCTGCTGATGCTTGCCCACCGCTGTGCTGCCATGCCGCGCGACTCCGACTGCTGGCGACGTGCTGCTGCTGACACATCTTGATTGCGAGACAGAGGTTGCGTAGAAGGTGGGTGGTTTAGTGGAGGAAGCATACACCGCCGCAGATACCACCACCGAGCTGGGGCACGCAATTCGGGGGTTGGGTAGGACGTGAGCGGTCCCAGGCTCTGACTCTGTCCCAGCCTGCACTAAATTCACCCAATGTGCCGTCAGGGAGATATAGTGGCCCTGCCCGCCTGTGCTTGTCCACGTGTCCGTTGTTAAGTGGACCTTGGCAGTAACCGCGTTGGTGAGGGCGCGTACAATGTTGCGGGAGAAGTGGTCGTGCAGGCCTGGGACGGCACATCGGGAAAAGTAGTGGCGACTGGGAACCGAGTAGCGCGGGGCCGCCGCCGCCATCATGCTTTTGAAAGCCTCCGTTTCCACAAGCCTATACGGCAGCATCTCCAGGCTGATCAATTTGGCAATGTGCACGTTTAACGCTTGAGCGTGCGGGTGCGTGGCGGCGTACTTGCGCTCGCGCTCAAACAGTGGCGCTAGCGACGTCTGGACGCTGCGCTGAGAGACATTGCTGGATGGGGCCGAGGACAGCGGAGGTGAGGGTGTGGGTGCAGGCCAGGAGACGGTACTGCCTGTGTCCTGAGAGGGGGGTTGGATCTCAGTGGCAGGTTGGGGCACAGGGGGAGAGGCAGCGGTGCAAACCGGAGGCGGTGAACGGGCATCGTCCCACCTTGTGGGGTGCTTGGCCATCATATGCCTGCGCATGCTGGTGGTGGTGCCTCCCCAGCTGATCTTGGCGCGACAAAGGTTGCACACCACTGTTCGTTGGTCGTCAGGCGTCTCTGTAAAAAACTGCCACACCGTAGAGCACCTTGACCTCTGCAGGGTGGCATGGCGCGAGGGGGCGCTTTGGGAAACAGTTGGTGGATTATTCGGTCTGGCCCTGCCTCTACCCCTGGGCACCGCACTGGCTCGGCCTGTGCCCACACCCTGACTTGGGCCTCCATGTCCTCGCCCGCGTCCACGTCCTCTAGGCCTACCCCTACCCCTCAGCATGGTGTATTATCAGTAGTGCAGAAACAGAACGCTGTAATTAAATGTGCTGCTTATTGGCCTGTGGTTGGAGGCTGACTTCGCTTACGGAACGCCAGGAAATAATTTTGCGCAAGCCTGCTGTAACACTTAGCTGGCTGCGTATGAATTTGGAGAACTACTACACCCAGCAGAGACCCAGAACACTGAGGACAGTGACAGGCAGCCCAAATAGATTTTTTTCCCCAAATTTTTTTGCAAAGGCCCACTGCCTATATTCAATCAATATGTCTTCTGTCCCTGCCTAAGCGCTTCTGGCCCTGGAGTATTACTGCAGGGCGCAATGCTCTGCACGGCCGATATACCAAAAAAAAAAGTGCAACACTGCAAAAAGCAGCCTCCACGGTACTGCACACGGTTAGAAGTGGCCCTAAGAAGGACCGTTGGGGTTCTTGAAGCCTAAAATACTCCTAGCACTCTCCCTATAGCAGCTCCACCAAGATACCACTTTCCCTCCTCTATGTCAGAATGGATCTGAGGCGAGCCGCGGGAGGGGCCGATTTTAATACTCGGGTGACACCTGATCTCGCCAGCCACTCACTGCAGGGGGGTGGTATAGGGCTTGAACGTTGCAGGAGGGAGGAAGTTGTAATGCCTTCCCTGTCTTTCTATTGGCCAGAAAAGCGTGCTAACGTCTCAGAGATGAAAGTGAAAGTAACCCGAACATCGCGTGGTACTCGTTACGAGTAACGAGCATCTCGAACACGTTAATACTCGAACGAGTATCAAGCTCGGACGAGTACGTTCGCTCATCTCTATTAAGGAAACATTCAAAAGTTTTTTTTCTTTTTGGCCAGTGTAATGAATGTTAAAATTGTATTTCTCCTAAATGGTTAAAAAAACGAAAGTTTTTCAAATCCAAAATAAAGTAAACTGGTGGAAACATATACCTCATCAAAAGATTGTACAGTATATTTGCACATATTTGAGATATCACAGTTGAAAATGAGAAAAAATAAACATTTTTTCAAAAATGTTCCCAATTTTGGCACTTTTAATAAATATACACAAATTCTATCGGTCTATTTTTACCATCTTAATGAAGTACAATATGTGGCAAAAAACAATTTTAGAATCAGGACACGTCAGATTTCCAAAATTTGGCCTGGTTATTAAGGCGCAAACAGGCTTGGTCACTAAGGGGTTAATGGGAGTCGGAATCGTCCGTCCTAATTCACAATGATTATGGTGAAATTGCCCCGATACCGACAGGATTGCACTAATAGATACGACCATATACATAAAAAACAATGCCAGAAAAACATCAATCTACAGTAAGTCTACGGGCTTCCCAGCATATCTAAGGTGGAACAGCTTCCATCCACGACACATAAAAAAATCCATTATCTACTGTCAAGTTCTACGATACATCCGGATCTATTCAGACACTGCAGACAGAAAACAAGATCTCATTTCTGAGGATTACATTTCTACAACAGGGATGCCATCCAGTGGTTATAGATGAGAAGATCACAGAGTCACAAAGACTGCATGGAGCAGCCTCTTAGAATAAGGCAGAAGGAAGAGAACAGCAGGGCGCCCCTTGTGGTCACATACAACTCTCAGATTAACATGTTGAGAAAAATCATTGCTGGTCTCTAACCCATACTCCACAAAGCCCAAAGTACAAACAACCACCAAACTTAAGGAGTCTCTTCGCCACAAGTGCCCTGTCATCACCATCGGAGACAGTAAAACATGCAGAACTTATACCCACATCCTCCGAACAAACACCGTCCACGTACCCCACCCACCACCACCCTATAATATCACTGACACTTTGTCCTGTACATCCTCCAATGTGGCGTATATGATGAGGTTTACAAGGTGACCTGATGGAATCTATACTGGAGGCACAAGACAAACTACAGTCCAGGATGAATCTGCGCAGACATACAATAACACAGCTGGACATACCTGTGGGGACCATTTCTCTGGACCAAATCACAGTATAATGTATACTCTTCTAGCAGGTGCTTTCCGAGTCCCTCCTGCTGCCTTCCAGAGCTCCGGGAAGGCTTCTGGGCACTTGTCAGCGCTGACAATGAATCTTTTGCTGGCAACGGGGTTTGAAGACGTGCCTCCAGCAAGAGATTGCCCTGATTGGTTCATTGAACGCTGGCTCTGATTGGTTGAGCCAGCGCTTGAAGAAGCAATCACAGCCATTCAATGAGTCCATGGCTCAGCCAATCAGAGCAAAATCTTGCTCGAGGCAGGGTCTTCAAACCCTGTTACATCAAGAGACGCTTTGTCGGTGATGACCAGTGACTGAAAGCCTTCCCGGAGCTCCAGTGAGCAGCAGAAGAGACCCGGATGGCATCTGCTAGGTGAGTATTGCTTTTTTTTGGTTCAGCTTTCTTGGCTGCGTTGTTAGCTGTGCTGACATTGCATCCAAAACCCTGGCAAAATGCATGACAGCGCTGCTGGAACCGTAAGAAATGCAGTGTTGAAAAACGCTGCATTTCTGCAAAAAGCTGTGTGAGGAGGCCTGGAGTCTATGTGAAGCACTGAGCATTTACACAGAACGACAAGCCTGAGATCCAGCCATGGTTTTTAATCTGACTGAACAGTGAACGAATAGTGAGTGATAATTGTCCCGTGTAAATGGCCCATTACTCTTGTTTATCATAACGGAAATGCTGGGCTCCTCCCATTTGTCACCCTGCTTTTTTTCAATATAAATTCATCCCACTGTCTCAGTTCTATTTCCTATTACGATGTGACTAAGCCTGATGGAGGGGCATTAAATAGCCTCGAAAGCTTGCACATATTTTTCTGGTTAGCTAACAATATCAACCCTATAATACTTTACCTTGTTTATACAGGAGGGTTTAACTTTTCTAGTATCTGTACACATATGTAATCAGTTTATTAAAGTGAATTACCAATTGAATTGCACAGCTCTTTTGACTAGTAAATGTAACTTTACAATCAGTGTGACGATAATTGACTTATATGAGCTTACATTTTTAAGTTTCAGGAGGAGTGAACTTGCTTATTGCAAATTCAAATGCAGGGTTAAAGTGACATCTAGTGGTCACATGAGGTATTACCTGCTTTACTTAGCATTAAAGGGGTTGTGCCAAGATGTACAAACCCCTTTGAGAATGCAGAAGGTCCGTTAGGATGGGAACCACACTTAGTGAGAGGCTCTCCGTTTTGGGACAAAGGGGAGATGAACTGGAAATGCCATGTCTGAACAATCCCCATAAGCAGACTTTTTATAATATACTGTGCCCAGGGAATTATTTAGTCCTCAGCGGTTACTGTCGAATACTTCAAGGTGTTGTCTGTGCTTACATAAACTGATCTGCTTTGTTTTGTAGGATTTCAATCCTGTGTATGAGCTGAGTCTGAATAAGGCTATCGCATCCAGGGGTTTCACCTTGTGCTCAATGGGGCCGGCAGCAGCTGCGCCAATCCCATTGAAAACATATAGTGAGGATCGTGATCCTCTGCCATGAATGGGTGAGTGCTGCCTCTGATTGGCTGAGAGCAGGGACCAATCAAAGGCAGCACTCAGCTGTCATTCAATAGCTTAGAGCTGCCTCTGATTGGTTACAGTGCTCAACCAATCAGAGGCAGCCCATTTAAAATCCCCGCCTGCTGAATACTACTTAGAGCTGTGCAGGAGAAGAGCCAGCTGGACGCAGCTGAGCCCTGGCAGCTGGAGAGATGTGAGTATAGATTTTTTTTTTTTTTTACATATTTTTAGGATGGTTTTCAGGGAAATGCTTATATCATACTGAACACTGTCACAGTGTTCAGTGACAATGGGACTCTCCGCAGAGATTAAGAAATCCTCTGCCACAGCTGTAGCAGAGGATCGCGATGTTCTCTGTATGTCAACGGGGCTGCCGCCGGCCCCATTGACCACAGGTGAAACCCCTGGATGTGACAGGATCCAGGAATTTCTCATCCATAGCGGGCAGCGGTCTCTTGGAGAGGATAAATGCTGCTAGCAGCGGTTTTTCCACCAGGACGCCCACTTCGGTCACACAAGATTTTGAATGCATAACTGATGCGTTCAAAAATTCGTGCGTCGAAACGCCCGTGTGACTGAGCCCTAATTCTGACATCTTTTTTTTTTTTTTCTGCCAACATTAACAATGCAGGGTAAATAATGTATTACTTTGATAGATTGTGTGACAAGTTGGGGTCTGCTTGCCATGGGATCACGGTCAACACGGTCAGGAAGGGATGCACCTCACACGAAAACAGGCTCCAGAAGTTTCTTTTGATCTGGCTCCTGCCAGCCTTTATTAACAGCGTGTCAAACAAATCATACACAGTCCACATAAGCTTGTGGTTCACAACCCACAGGGTTCTGTCACTAACCCATCCTGGGACGTCGGGGGGGGGGGGGGGTGTCTTCCTTTGTCCGACCGGGTGACTGACCCAACTGGTCCACACTGGACCTCAGCTTGCAGCCTGTCCTGCACTGCCAAGATGTAACTTCTCCCTTTGCTTCTGGCAGGAACTGGCTTAAATGCAACCATTTTGTGCTACACCCATCAGATGCTAACCCTTACTTCTAATTTCCCGGTATCAGACTGCCTGACTAGCACACTGTGCAGGTCATTCTGATACTGCACCACTACAATTGATTGAACTTTTATGGAAGCAGTGATACCAAATATGTTTGGGGGGGGGGGGGGTCATCTACATTTTTTATTATAAATATGGCAAAAGTTTTTTCTTTGTTACTTTTTTTTATAGTTAATAAAATTTTAAACTGATTTTTCCTTTTTTTTAAAGTACCCATGGAGGACATAAACTTGCAATGGTTTGATCGTTACTGCAGTATGATGTAATACTATGGTATTACATTATACCACAATCAGACAGACAATCTATCAAGCCTTGCCACATACATGGCTTAATAGGCAATCTGCAATGGCAGCCCTGGGGGCTTTCGAAAGGCCCATGGTTACCATGGCAACCGGACGAAACACCTGAGCATCAATTGGGGCATTTAAATGCCACTGTCAGAATTGATCGTTGCATTTAAAGGGTTAACAGCTTTGATCAGCAGCAGCAGTGCTTGCAATAGGTAGAGGGTGCGATGGCGAGGGCAGTGAATGATGGTAGTCACGGTGGCGCCACTGCTCCCTCCGATAAAAAAAATGGTCTGGCATTGTGTTACACAGTGTTAAACAGATGTTATGCCTTGGTAGTTCTCTCTAAGCCACTACTCGCGGAGTCGGGTAGGATAAGATGGTAATTCCCTGTGGGGTGCTACCCTTGTAATCAGGTAGGGTAAGATATTGTTTTGTCGGGACGCCAGTCTGTATATAGGTAGGTATCCGTTCTGGGCAAAAATAATAATTATAAAAATGGGAGAAACAAACAAACAAAAAGGGGTTACTGATCCTTTTCCCTGGAGAGTGTGGTGTGGTACCTCAGTGCAAAAGTTCAGTTGGTGGGAAGAGACTCCAGGAGTCATGATTAAAGGTGTAAACAGGAAAGCAGTTTACTACTTAGTAGGGTTCCTTTATAAAAGCACTACTGTTGCATCCTGACTGGACATGAAGGATAAATAAACAAAGAAGCACAACCATGAAAAACTAAACAAAAGCACTACTGTGCATAACAAAACATAACCTAAAAGGGTTGTCCGGCCATAAAGAACAAAATGTCATTACTTCTGTTTGCCCATTGCCATGCACTTTGTAATATACATTGTGCATGGTAAATTAGGCAAACAGAAGTTATTCACTCACCTATAGGGGTGCCCCCCCAGTGTTGCTCCTCCGGTCGTCCATGGTTATGACAAGTCTTCTGTTCTTCTTGTCGGGCCGGCTGCAGGTCTCGTCGGCACGGGAACGTGCCTCTTCTCCTCCGCGCATGCGCAGTAGATCTTCTGAAGGAAGCTCTGTTCAGACTGCAGGGGACGCGCGGCCACTGGATCTTCAGCTGAAAGGTAGGAATCTGAGGGGAGTAGGGAGAGTGGAGTGCCGGGCTCTCACCGGAGAGGGGGGGGGGGGGGGGCGGAGAGGGGGGGTAGGTGGTGGTGGAGGGCTGGAGTTGTCGCTGTGGGTGGGGGTGTCACGCCGATCTGTCAGTACCTGCGCGCGCGGGGGGGGGGGGGGTGCGCCGATCTGTCAGTAGCCGCGGGGGAAGGGGGGGTGCAGAGTGCGAGTTGTCAGTAGCCGGGGGAGGGGGGGGGTGTACTGTCACATAGACTTGTCGCGGTGGAGTGTGCTGTCACATAGACTTGCCGCGGTGGAGTGTGCTGTCACATAGACTTGTCGCTGTTGGGTGCTGTCACATAAACTTCTTGCGGGGGTGGGGGTGCTGTCACATAGACTTGTCGCTGTGGGTTGTGCTGTCACATAGACTTGTCGCTGTGGGGTGTGCTATCACATAGACTTCTTGCGGGGGTGAAGGTGCTGTCACATACACTTCTTGCGGGGGGTGAAGATGCTGTCACATAGACTTGTCGCTGCGGGGTGTGCTGTCACATAGACTTGTCGCTGTGGGGTGTGCTGTCACATAGACTTCTTGTGGGGGGTGGGAGTGCTATCATATAGACTTGTTACTGTGGAGTTTGCTGTCACATAGACTTGCCGCGGTGGAGTGTGCTGTCACATAGACTTGCCACGGTGGAGTGTGCTGTCACAAACTTCTTGCGGGTTTGGGGGTGCTGTCACAGACTTTTCGCTGTGGGGCGTGCTGTCACATAGACTTCTGCGGGGGGTGGGAGTGCTGTCATATAGAGTTGTCACTGTGGAGTTTGCTGTCACATAGACTTGTCGCTGTGGGGTGTGCTGTCACATAGACTTGTCGCTGTGGGGTGTGCTGTCACATAGACTTCTTGCGGGGGTGGGGGAGCTGTCACATAGACTTGTCGCTGTGGGGTGTGCTGTCACATAGACTTGTCGCTGTGGGGTGTGCTGTCACATAGACTTGTCGCTGTGGGGTGTGCTATCACATAGACTTCTTGCGGGGGTGAAGGTGCTGTCACAGACTTCTTGCGGGGGTGAGGGTGCTGTCACATAGACTTTTCGCTGCAGGGTGTGCTGTCACATAGACTTGTCGCTGTGGGGTGTGCTGTCACATAGACTTCTTGTGGAGGGTGGGAGTGCTATCATATAGACTTGTTACTGTGGAGTTTGCTGTCACATAGACTTGTCGCTGGGGGTGTGCTGTCACAGACTTGTTGCTGTGGGGTGTGCTGTCACAGACTTCTTGCGGGGGTGGGGGTGCTGTCACATAGACTTGCCGCTGTGGGGTGTGCTGTCACAGACTTCTCGCGGGGGTTGGGAGTGCTGTCATATAGACTTGTCACTGTGGAGTTTGCTGTCACGTAGACTTGTCGCTGTTGAGTGCTGTCACATAGACTTCTTGCGGGGGCGGGGGTGCTGTCACAGAGACTTGTCGCTGTGGCGTGTGCTGTCACATAGACTTCTTGCGGGGGGTGGGAGTGCTGTCACATAGAATTGTCACTGTGGAGTTTGCTGTCACATAGACTTGTCGCTGTGGGGTGTGCTGTCACAGACTTGTCGTTGTGGGGTGGGCTGTCATATAGACTTGTCGCTGTGGGGTGTGCTGTCACATAGACTTGTCACTGTGGGGTGTGCTGTCACAGATATGTCGCTGTGGAGTTTGCTGTCACATAGACTTGTCGCTGTTGAGTGCTGTCACATAGACTTCTTGGGGGGGTGGGGGTGCTGTCACATAGACTCGTCGCTGTAGAGTTTGCTGTCACATAAACTTGTCGCTGTGGAGTTTGCTGTCACATAGACTTGTCGCTGTTGGGTGCTGTCACATAGACTTCTTGCGGGGGTGGGGGTGCTGTCACATAGACTCGTCGCTGTAGAGTTTGCTGTCACATAAACTTGTCACAGTGGAGTTTGCTGTCACATAGACTTGTCGCTGTTGGGTGCGGTCACAGACTTCTTGCGGGGTGGAGGTGCTGTCACATAGACTTGTCGCTGTGGGGTGTGCTGTCACATAGACTTGTCGCTGTGGGGTGTGCTGTCACATAGACTTCTTGTGGGGGGTGGGAGTGCTATCATATAGACTTGTTACTGTGGAGTTTGCTGTCACATAGACTTGTCGCTGGGGGTGTGCTGTCACATAGACTTTTTGCTGTGGGGTGTGCTGTCACAGACTTCTTGCGGGGGTGGGGGTGCTGTCACATAGACTTGTCGCTGTTGGGTGTGCTGTCACATAGACTTCTTGCGGCGGTTGGGAGTGCTGTCACATAGACTTGTCACTGTGGAGTTTGCTGTCACATAGACTTGTCACTGTTGAGTGCTGTCACATAGACTTCTTGCGGGGGCGCTGTCACCTTGACTTGTCGCTGTTGAGTGCTGTCACAGACTTCTTGCGGGGGCGGGGGTGCTGTCACAGAGACTTGTCGCTGTGGCGTGTGCTGTCACATAGACTTCTTGCGGGGGGTGGGAGTGCTGTCACATAGACTTGTCACTGTGGAGTTTGCTGTCACATAGACTTGTCGCTGCGGGGTGTGCTGTCACAGACTTGTCGCTGTGGGGTGGGCTGTCATATAGACTTGTCGCTGTGGGGTGTGCTGTCACATAGACTTGTCGCTGTGGGGTGTGCTGTCACAGATATGTCGCTGTGGAGTTTGCTGTCACATAGACTTGTCGCTGTTGAGTGCTGTCACATAGACTTCTTGGGGTGGGGGTGCTGTCACATAGACTCGTCGCTGTAGAGTTTGCTGTCACATAGACTTCTTGGGGTGGGGGTGCTGTCACATAGACTCGTCGCTGTAGAGTTTTCTGTCACATAGACCTGTCGCTGTTGGGTGCTGTCACATAGACTTCTTGCGGGGGTGGGGGTGCTGTCACATAGACTCGTCGCTGTAGAGTTTGCTGTCACATAAACTTGTCGCTGTGGAGTTTGCTGTCACATAGACTTGTCGCTGTTGGGTGCTGTCACAGACTTCTTGCGGGGGTGGGGGTGCTGTCACATAGACTCGTCGCTGTAGAGTTTGCTGTCACATAAACTTGTCACTGTGGAGTTTGCTGTCACATAGACTTGTCGCTGTTGGGTGCGGTCACATAGACTTCTTGCGGGGTGGAGGTGCTGTCACATAGACTTGTCGCTGTGGGGTGTGCGGTCACATAGACTTGTCGCTGTGGGTTTGGGGGAGCTGTCTAATAGACTTCTTGCGGGGGTGGAGGTGCTGTCACATAGACTTGTCGCTGTGGGGTGTGCTGTCACATAGACTTCTTGCGGGGGGTGGGAGTGCTGTCATATAGACTTGTCACTGTGGAGTTTGCTGTCACACAGACTTGTCGCTGGGGGTGTGCTGTCACAGACTTGTCGCTGTGGGGTGTGCTGTCACATAGACTTCTTGCGGGGGTGGGGGTGCTGTCCAATAGACTTGTCGCTGTGGGGTATGCTGTCACATAGACTTCTTGCGGGGGTTGGGAGTGCTGTCACACAGACTTGTCACTGTGGAGTTTGCTGTCACGTAGACTTGTCGCTGTTGAGTGCTGTCACGTAGACTTGTCGCTGTTGAGTGCGGTCACGTAGACTTGTCGCTGTTGAGTGCGGTCACGTAGACTTTTCGCTGTTGAGTGCGGTCACGTAGACTTGTCGCTGTTGAGTGCGGTCACGTAGACTTGTCGCTGTTGAGTGCGGTCACGTAGACTTGTCGCTGTTGAGTGCGGTCACGTAGACTTGTCGCTGTTGAGTGCGGTCACGTAGACTTGTCGCTGTTGAGTGCGGTCACGTAGACTTGTCGCTGTTGAGTGCGGTCACGTAGACTTGTCGCTGTTGAGTGCGGTCACGTAGACTTGTCGCTGTTGAGTGCGGTCACGTAGACTTGTCGCTGTTGAGTGCGGTCACGTAGACTCGTCGCTGTAGATTTTGCTGTCACATAGACCTGTCGCTGTTGGGTGCTGTCACATAGACGTCTTGCGGGGGTTGGGGTGCTGTCACATAGACTCGTCGCTGTAGAGTTTGCTGTCACATAAACTTGTCGCTGTGGAGTTTGCTGTCACATAGACTTGTTGCTGCTGGGTGCTGTCACATAGACTTCTTGCGGGGGTGGAGGTGCTGTCACAGACTTGTCGCTGTGGGGTGTGCTATAACATAGACTTGTCGCTGTGGGGTGTGCTGTCACAAACTTCTTGCGGGGGTGGGGGTGCTGTCACATAGACTTGTCGCTGTGGAGTTTGCTGTCACATAGACTTGTCGCTGTTGACTGCTGTCACATAGACTTCTTGCTGGGGTGGGGGTGCTGTCACATAGACTTGTCGCTGTGGAGTTTGTGGTGGGGCACTGAGAGGGCATTATGGGGTGTGACACTGTGGAGGGGCATGTGTGTGGTGGGGGCACTGCGAGGGTTACTGTGGAGGGTACTGTGGGCGGGTGCACTGTGGGGGGAGCACTGTTGAGGGGCCACTGTGGGGGACGCACTGAGAGGGGTCATTGTGGGTGGGGGGGGGTCATTATTGGGTGGACACTGTGGGGGGGGGGGTCACTGGAGGGAGACACTGTGGTAGGGGCACTGTCTGGGGTGCACTGTGTGTGGGCACTGTGTGGGGGGGTGACACTGTGGAAGGGCATGTGTGTGGTGGGGGCACTGAGGGGGTGTACTGTAGAGGGCACTGTGGGGGGGGGGTGACTGTGAAGGGTCATGTGTGTGGGGGGGCACTGAGGGGGTTACTGTGGAGGGTGACACTGAAGGGGCATGTGCATGGTGGGGGCACTGAGGGGGTTACTGTGAGGGTGTTGCACTGTGCGGGGAGCACTGTTGAGGGGGCACTGTAGGGGTGCACTGAGAGGGGTCATTGTGGGGGGGTCAACTGTATGTGGGCACTATGGGGGGTGATACTGTGGAGGGGGGAACTGTGGTGGGGGTCATTGTGGGAGTGCACTGTGGGGGGGTGACACTAAAGGGGCATGTGTGTGGTGGGGGCACTGAGTGGGTTACTGTGGGGGTGCACTGAGAGGGGTCATTGTTTAGGGGGCGTCATTATTGGGGGGACACTCTGGGGGGGTCATTGTGGGGGGTACACTGTATGTGGGCACTATGGGGGGGTGACACTAGAGGGGGGAACTGTGGTGGGGGGTCATTGTGGGGGTGCACTGTGAAGGGGCATGTGTGTGGTGGGGTCACTGAGTGGGTTACTGTGGGGGGGGGGTGCACTGAGAGGGGTCATTGTGGGGGGGTCATTATTGGGGGGGGGGTCACTGGAGGGGGACACTGTGGTAGGGGCACTGTGGGGGGTACATTGTGTGTGGGCACTGTGGGGGTGCACTGTGGAGGGGGGAGCATGTGTGTGCGTGTGGCATGTTTGGTGCTACTTTCACTTTCAATAGCAGAGGATAGTGATCCTCTGCTATTGAAAGTACTGCTAGAGATAACGCTCTCCTGCTACTGCTGTGACAATGATGTCACAGTGTCCAGTGATGAGGGGACATGCCGGACTATAAGCAGGACTATAAGATCCCAGGGACATTCACACGTTTCACGTCCAATGTTGTGTACCTGATCATGTGCAGTAAATGTCCTGTTGGGGGTCTTTATGTTGGAGAAACAGGACAGAAACTGAAAGCCAGGATGAGATCTCATCGCCACACGATTGAACACAGAAAAAGAGAATTGCCTGTGGCCGAGCACTTCTCTAACCGTGGACATAACATAGGAGATATGAGAGTTTTGATATTGAAGGGTGGTTTCAAGTCACAAAACCACAGAAGAATTTGGGAATATAAATTGATAACCTTTGACACGCTGAATACGGGGTTAAACTATTTCCCAGGATTTATGCGTGAATGGGAAGTGTGAGACATTTATTGCACAGATAAGACCCCCATCAACAGTAATTCAGGGACCATAAACTTTCACTCCCTTATCAGTGTTTAGCTAAAAATGTTTGTGCACCTCTTGTAGCATTTCTAGCCTGCCCGACCTCCTCCCCCCCCCCCCCAACTGTAATTTAGGGACCATAAAACCTTCACTCCGCTATCAGTGCCTAGACAAAAAAAGTTTGTTTGCTGTTGCAGAATTCCTTTTAAGTGTGAACCAATCACAACCATATCTGTGCCTTGTCATAAGTATGTATGTTATAAGTGTGTATAAATATCCATGCCTCTTCAGATCCAATCCATAAGCCTGAAGAAGAACCCTGCGTTGGTTCAGAAGCTCGCTATTATTACATTATGTATTTTTGTTAGCCATTAAAAGGTATCATATCTACAAGACTACGTCGTTTCTCTTGCTGAGAACAATCACGTATTAACCCTTGTCCTGCATAACAAAGCGACAGATCTTGGCCTGTGTCAAGGCCAGCATGCCATGACGCTCTCGCAACCGCCAAGCCGCGACAGTACCCCCCAACCGAGTAGGGGGCCTCTGGACTCTTAGGTCCTTGTTTACCTGGATTTCACTTGTGAAAATTCCTGACTAAACGGTCTGTGTTGACCTCAGCTGCTGGAACCCACATCCTTTCCTCTCCATACTTCCACCAGTGCACCAGATACTGCAGCACGTTCCTGACTCGACAAAAGGCAATGATGCGGCTGACCTCAAACTGCAGATTCCTGTCAACCAACACTGGCAAAGGAGGTGACGACCCAAGTCCGGGTTTCACCACCTTCTTAAGTAACGACTTATGGAACACATCTGTGAATCTCCAGTCTGAAGGACACCGGGTTAATGCGCTCAGTGATCTTAAAAGGACAAATAAACCATGTACCCAGCTTAAAAGATGGTTGTTTAAGCTTGATGTTCCTTGTGGACAACCAGACCAAGTCACCCACCTGAAAGCTAACCCGCTCTGACCTATTGTTATCTGCCACCCTCTTGTAGCTTCTGACCGATCTCTTGATATTTTGCTGCACCTACTACCAAACTGCTTCAAGGCTGGACAAAAATGCACTCTCCTGTGGTACCTCCCACATAAATTCAGTAAAAGAACCTATTTAGCAAAGGATAGCTCACTTGCCCGCTCTCTCAACCTTCGACCAATCCGTATGGCTAGGGACATGGCCTCGTCAAGAGTTCTAGGTGCGGGATGTGAAACCATAAGATCTTTTATATCGCCACAAAGCAAAACTGACTCTGCAATGCAAGATCATTCCACTATAAATCATTCGATCAACATTGAAACTCTGCACAAAAGTCTTCACCAGGTGATTTTCCCTGACGTAAGCCTCTAATCTTACCCTTCGCCAGGGATACCCTATCAGGGTTATTGTATATCAGGCCCAAAGCCAAAAAAAACGAATCCACTGATGACAAAGCCTCAGAGGTGGGAGGCAATGAAAACAAGTCTGGGGATCTTCCTGCAACCTGGAGATTACTAGCCATTACCTCTGAGACTCACCACCAGAGGAAACAGGGCACAGTTTAAAGTATAATTTGCAGGATTCTTTGAATGCAAAAAACTTCTGCCTTTTACCAGAAAAACGATCTGGTAGATCCAGCTTAGGTTCTTTAACTAAACCCATACCGCCTAAGTGTTGTTGCTTAAAGGGGTTGTCTCGCGAAATCAAGTGGGGTTATACACTTCTGTATGGCCATATTAATGCACTTTGTAATATACATCGTGCATTAAATATGAGCCATACAGAAGTTATTCACTTACCTGCTCCGTTGCTAGCGTCCTCATCTCCATGGTTCCGTCTAAATTCGCTGGCGGCTTGCTTTTTTAGACGCGCTTGTGCAGTCCGGTCTTCTGCTCTGAGCACGAGCCGCTTCAGTGTGCTCGCCGCTACAGCTCTTCTGCGCATGCGCAGACGAGCTGTATCTTCTCGGGAGCGCGCTGGAGCGGCCATTCTGTACCATCCTCTTTTAGAGGAAGGTGCAGAAACTGGAGCCGCCCAGCCGAGAAGCCCAGCCCAGCAGCCCAGCCCAGCAGAGAAGCCCAGCCGAGAAGCCCAGCTGAGCCGCCCAGCCGAGCCGCCCAGCCCAGCCACCCAGGTAAGTAATGGGTGACGGACTGACGGGGGTGACGCGTGACTGACTGCCGCTGTGGCCCCGGAGCCTGCCGCTGGGGAAGCCGGGGCCTACCGCCGGTTACCTGCTGCCTGGCGGTGGGTGACTGGTCGGCCGCGTTCAATCCCGGGGTCCGGTCGGCGGCTGCGGGGCGTCTGGTTGCCAGGGAGACACAGCTGGTAGCGTCTCGGGAGCGCGCACGTCGGGCTACAGCAAGCGAAGGGAAAAGCCGGCGGCCATCTTGGGGAAACTTTTTATAAGTTGCTGAAACGCTGGAACTGTAAGTACAAACCAGCTAGAAAAGTCATTTACAGGGGGGCTTAGTAATGTATGCTTAATTAGGGGGACTGAGCAAAAAAAAAATTTCACTGCTTCCTCGAGACAACCCCTTTAACTTCAGCAACCTCAATAGCCAGAGACCTAAGTTGGTTGAATAATGCCTCAATGGGATCCTTGACCCTGCAAGGAAAAACAAAAACCCACTGAGGAAACATCTGGCTGCTTATTATGTCACGTCCGTGCGTCTCACAAGCACCTCACTCAGCATGGACGCAGGGTGATGTTCACAACTACTTTAGTAGATAGACTTATACACCAAAAAAATGTGCGCATCACAACTGAAATACGTAACCCAGATGTAAAGCCTGTGCGGCACAATAGTACTACACTCAGCACTGCAACAGGGAACGTACAACACGCTATGTTGAACAGTAGCACCACTCCAGGGAGAAGGAAGCCTGGCCCAAACCTAGCAGGGGAGGTGAAGAATCCCTGCTTAGAAGCGGAGTAATCGTCTCCCTAGAGACGGCCCCACAGTCTTCATCGTAGGCCCTGACTGTCCCTGTAGGAGCCCCTGGAGAGATGAACCGAACAGCAAAGCAAAACAGAAATGAAAAGCAGAAATACAATGGAAAAGCAGCAACTTATCTGCATGTAGCAAAACACCCAGCACAGCAGAGCTCCAAACTCCACTATGAAACGGAATAAGCAGCACTGAGCACAAGGAGGGGTGAAAATAGAAAGCCACTCTGCACCTGAAAACTGGCATAGTGAATAGAAAACCGCACCTGCACGCCACTTCCAGGCATGAGTAATCCAGCATGCATCCATGTAGCAAAGAAAGACAGCACCAACAGTCTCTGGTGCATTCACCCTTGACCTGCCTAACAAGGCAACAGATCTTGGTTTGTGTTGAGGCCACCTTGCCACGATGCTGTCACAACCGACAAGCCACGACACTAAATTGTGAAGCTTTCTTTCAAAGATGGACTTTGGAGGTGGGAACACCAACTATATGTGAATAACGGCGATCGCATACTTCATTCTCTCTAATACAAAAATTTGAAAGGGCTCTAGCGTCCCTGAAACTAGTGGATCTATGGCTGATCCTACACCCGAACATGAGGGACTGTAGTTACCACTCTCTTGCACACAACACCTATAATAGGTTAGAATATCTATTTATCTGTCACGACTAGAGATGAGCGAGCACCAAAATGCTCGGGTGCTCGTTGCTCGAGTCGAACTTTCCGCGATGCTCGAGGGTTCGTTTCGAGTAACGAACGCCATTGAAGTCAATGGGCGACTCGAGCATTTTTGTATATGACCCATGCTCCGCTAAGGTTTTCATTTGTGAAAATCTGGAAAACCCAAGAAAGTGATGGAAACGACACAGAAACGGATAGGGCAGGCGAGGGGCAACATCCTGGGCTGCATTTCAGGTTCCCAGGTCCCACTATTAAGCCACAATAGCGGCAAAAGTGCCCCCCCCCCCCTAACAATTTTTACTTCGGACAAACCCTCATTAGTAAGCCACACCTTAGCTAAGCACCACACTACCTCCAACTAAGCACAAGCACTGCCTGCGGGACACACCACTGCCTCTTCTCCAGAGTTACATGCTGCCCAACCCCCCCCCCCACCGCACAAACCTGCGTCCGCAGCGCACACAAAAGTGTCCCTGCGCAGCCTTCAGCTGCCCTCATGCCACACGCTGGCTGCATAGCCACACCACCCTCATGTCTATTTATAAGTGCGTCTGCCATGAGGAGGAATCGGAGGGACACACTGCAGAGGGTTGGCAGGGCCAGGCAGCGACCCTCTTTAAAATGGGCGGGGCAATAGCCCACAATGCTGTACAGAAGCAATGAGAAATCCAATCCTGTGCCACCTCCATCAGGAGCTGCAAACGTGGGCATAGCAATGGGGAATCCATGTGCCACACAGTATTCATTCTGTCAAGGTGTCGCATAGCTCAATCGACACTGCAAGGGGAAAGCAGTCTGCGCTCTGCCCCCTACCCAAGTCAGTCAGTGTCTTTGTGCCAGACACGTCAAACACCGCAATGGGAACTAAGTGGGCACCCACAGCATGGGTGGGTCCCAGGAAGCCACCGGCGGTACATAAATAAATCCCATTGCAGTGCCCTGCACAGCTTAGCTAACGTCACATTAAATACAGGTGGGCTTCGGCCCACACTGCATGCTCCAGTCAGACTGGGTTTTTTTTTTTTTTTTTTTTAAAGACACAGGCAGGTACAACTCCCCTATGTGAAGTCCCTGTGGACCCACAGCAGGGGTGCCTCCCTGAAACCCACCGGCAGTACATAAATACATCCCATTGCAGTGCCCCCAATAGCAGAGCTAACGTCACATTAAATACAGGTGGGCTTCAGCCCACACTGCATGCCCTAGTCAGTCTGGGTTATTTGTTTTTTGGCCATGTACGTTGAACACCGCGATGGGAACACTTAGTGCACCCATAGTATGCACAGACCTCTGTAATACTCCTGCAGCAAAGGTATAAGCTGACCCCACTAACAGTTATGTTGCAAAAGTCTAGGAAGACCCTATTAACGCTTCTTCAATTTACAGTAGACACACAGCGGTGTAAAAAAATGTTTGAATTCTGATTGGCGTGCAGTTGGAGTGAGACAGCGCTTATGTAACGCAAACAGTAGCCAGGAAAAAAATTATTCAGAAGACTGCAAGCATGCCTAGCTGTGCAATATGCAATACTGATACTCCTGAGCTCACACCAGCCACGCAGTGAAATGCAGAGTCACAGCTAGCCGTAAGGATTTTCAGTTTTTTTTTGGTAATTTTTGTGCAATGCAATGCAGGCTATATTGTGCCAATGTGAGTTTCCCTGTATGAGGTCTGTCACCGTGCATGCAGTTTACAGCAGACACACAGCGGTATAAAAATTTTTTGAATTCTTATTGGCCTGCAGTTGGAGTGAGACAGCGCAAACTGCAGCCAGGAAAAAAATTATGCAGAAGACTGCAAGCAGGCCTAGCTGTGCAATAAGGAGGTACTACAACTACCAGCAGCCACGGAGTTAAATGCAGATGGTCACAGATAGCCCTAAACAGGTGCTTTTTTGGGGTACTTGTTGACAGGATTCTACAGTAGCACTGTCCCTGCCTCACCAATACTGCCCCTATACTCTGTAGAATTGGCTGCAGACTGAGAGCGCAATAGTCTGCAGAGCCCAAGATGAAAGAAAAAATTTGGTGCAAAGCTGCTCCTAGCAGCAACAACTGAAATTCACACGGTAAGATGTGGCCCTAAGAAGGACCGTTGGGGTTCTTCTAGACAGGATTCCACACTATCACTGTCCCTGCCTCACCAATACTTCCCCTATACTCTGTAGAATTAGCTGAAGAATGAGAGTGCAATAGCCTGCAGAGCCCAAGATGAAAGAAAAAATTTGGTGCAAAGCTGCTCCTAGTAGCAACAACTGTAATTCACACGGTAAGATGTGGCCCTAAGAAGCACCGTTGGGGTTCTTCTACACTACCCGCTGTCCCTGCCTGACCAATACTGCCCCTATACTGCGTAGTACAGACTGCAGCCTGAGAACGCTATAGCCTGCACGTCCGATATAACAAAAAAAATAATAAATTATTGTGCAAAACTGCTCCCAGCAGCCACAACAGTAATGCACTAGTTGAGCTGTGGCCCTAAGAAGGACCGTTGAGGTTCTTGCAGACGCTAACACTCTCCCTATAGCAGCAGCAGCACTGTCCCTAATCTCTGCCAGCATGTGTCTGTGGCGAGCAGCGGGTGGGGCTGCATTATATATTCGGGGGTCACTTGATCTCACCAACCACTCACTGCAGGGGGGTGGGATAGGGCTGGAACGTCACAGGAGGAAGTTGTAATGCCTTCCCTGCGTTTCTATTGGCCAGAAAATGGCGCAAATTTTTCAGGGAAGGAAATGGAATTGACTCAAACACCGTGTGGTGCTCATCACGAGTAACGAGCATATCGAACACCCTAATACTCGAACGAGTATCAAGCTCGGACGAGTATGCTCGCTCATCTCTAGTCACGACCTTTTAGATCTATCTCCTACTAGTTCTGTTGGAATTTTTCTCTGGTCTGATCACGCTGCAGTATTTGGCGCCCTCTGGGGTTTCACGGAAAAAAGGGTAAATCAAACATGGTGCCTCAATGATAATATTCTTAATGACCCACTATGTATGGAGGCCGAGTGATGGGCGATACTCGACTTTTCTAATGTCCACGAATCTGACTCCACATCCCCCCCATCCAGTGGAAAGCTCTTAAGTGTGTTGCCCAAGGAATCTTTATTTCCCATGGAGCTAGTCTAAAAAGAGAGTGCATGCAGAGCTTGAGGCTATTATTGACGAAGCTTGACGCTCTCGAATCATCGAATAAAAGAGCCACCTCAGATGAGCAAAGAGCAGATATTTCAACACTTGGATGGAAATTCTCTCCATCTGAAACCAGAGACAAAAGGGGGTGGTTTTTACAAATTCAGAAACAAGTATGGACAGTGGCTAGCCAGGGCTCTCCATCCCAGGACATCCACACCCTACATAGCTTCCCTAAACTCGCCCACTAAAGGACATATACACTCCTCAATGGATATATTGGAATGTTTCAGATCATACTACCAAGATCTTTATAACATTTCAAAGAACCAGTGGGGTGGGAACCAGCAGAGCCCTTCAGCTATAGAAGACTACCTAGACAAGTTTTTGCCGGGGGTCATCCCAGGGGAAACGTCCAACAATCTAAAACAAAGCTTCACTAAACTGGAGATTCGGGAAGTGATTAAAGACCTCAAACTAGGGAAGAGCCCAGGCCCAGATGGGTTCACTCCCAGATTATACAGAACCTACGATGAACTATTAGCTCCCCTCCTACTGAAATCCTTTATTTCCATTTCAAGTTCATGTTCATTCCCACATCAGGCCCTCCAAGCCATAAAACCAGTGATCCCCAAGCCAAGGAACGACAACACATCCTGTAAGAACTACTGCTCCTTATTGAATATAGATACTATTTGCTAAGATACCGGCATCCCGCTTGAAACCGCTTATCCCAGCTTCAACCATTAAAAAACAAACCGGATTGTATTGTCCTTTGCTTCTTGACCTGGGACAAATCCAATAGATATCCCTGATCTCGCGGGCCCGACTTTCAGGAAGCCCTTTGTGTCTCTTGTCAATAGATGCTGAAAAAGCATTTGATAGAATGCACTGGGGCTTCCTGGAAGCAACTCTGGAGAATTGGTCAGGGCTCTAGATTTGTAAACTGGGTTATGACTTTATACCACAACCCAACGGCGTGGGTACAGGTGAATGGTTCTCTCTCCTCCTCGCTTAAGATCCATGACAGAATGAGGCAGGGTTGCCCATTGTCTCCTTTCCTATAGGTCCTGGTGATGGAGTCCCTGGCTAACGCCCTCCATAATAACCCCGACATCCATGGGTTTAAGACAAAACTATCTGAACACAAACTTGCTTTGTTTGCGGTTGATCTCCTACTATACCTTACAAACCCGAGAGTTCCCCTCCCGGTGGCCTTGTCCGAGTTTAAACATTTTGGTAAAGTCAGTAATTTTAAAATTGACACTCACAAATCAGAGATCCTCAACATAACCATCCCGCCAGCTGCAGCCTCAGCATTGGGAGCTTCCTTTAACTTGAAGTGGAAAGTTGACATATTAAATATCTAGGGATTAACCTCCCTAGTAATCCTAATAACCTCCTTAGCCAAAACTATATACTGATGCTTGCTAATATAGAAAGAGATCTTAAAAAGTGGCGCCCCCTTACCATCTCATGGTTTGGGAGAATCAGTACCTTAAAAATAGACTTCCAAAAATATTGTACCTGTTTACGACCCCACCAACGAGGATACCCAAATCCTACTTTGATAAGATCTGCCAAACTTCTCTTGACTTTGTATAGGGAGGATCTAGGCCTCGGGTGCGATTTAAGACTCTTAGGGTGCCTTTCCACTAGCGTTTTTTTAACGCTGCAATATCGCTGTGTTTTTTTTCATGTGATTGTCGATGGGACTTTCTAATGCTAAAAAAGCATCACACAAAAATCGCAGAAGTGCAAACTTGCAATGCATTTTTAACATTAGAAAGTCCCATTGACAATGGGGGGGGGGGGGGGGGACGCAGCAATATCGCGTAAAAAAAAAACACGCAAGAAAAACGCAAGTGTGTGTCCACCCTCATACGGTACAAAAGAGATGAAAGAGTGAACCTCCCAAACTTCTCCCTCTACCACAAGGCTTCCATATGCAACTGCATCTTGGATATCCTACACAATAGATCACCCAAGCTCTGGGTTGAGCTTGAGTACGAGAACACCCTGTTACAGTACTAGCGGGGTGCCTAGGTCCACATGGCGCAGGGCTCCCTGATCTTCACCCACGCCACTATCCCTTCCTGGAGATAGCCCTGATGGTGGACACATCCAGGCCGCCAACTCTGACCCTAACGTTTCCTAGGGGAGCGGGGGGACAGGCAGGGACTGCCGTACCAATGCAAGAGAATACTACCCACTAGCACCGACATGACGCGGGTATACTGGATGTGACCTCTGTGACCTAACCCAACCTCCCCCTTTTTCCAATTAAAATGCTGCAACTTCTAGCTTGGATAAATTTTGGCCACAGCGGCTATTTATTAAAATTCTTATTAACAATTGGGTAAAACATCAAAATAAAACAACCCACTGAAAAGGGGGAAGTCCCTGGAGCCTCCAACCCCCTCTGTCGCCTCCCCAACAAGGAAAAGGATTTCCGTCCTGCCTCCCACCGCTCTCTCCCTCTATCCGACTCGGGAGACCGAAATCCTTCCCGTCGCAAGACAGCCGACTCGGGAGGCAACACACAACCGGTTGCCCCTAGTCGCCCTCCTCCTCCTCCCGACTCAGAGAGCCGCTAGCCGTTCCTCGGCAGGGACTATGGCCTGACAGAGCCGGGAGGCGACAGGCTGACCACACACACTATACCAAAAAGGGGGAGGGGAGGGGAAGGTAGCCATCAGCCCCCCGTTCCCCCCCCCCCCTCGCCCCGCACATCAGCTGGCTCCAAGAACTCCCCCCCCCCTTCCGAACGCCGCTATGACAATGTCGCGATACCTCTACAACCCTTCCACTGAACTAAAACTGCCCCCTATATACTAAAGTAAGGGCGGGTGGGTGGACTTCCTCGTGGCCTCCGTCTTCTCCTCTTCTGCTTCTTCTTCCTCCGTTGCCACCTAAGGATGCTCCTCCCCCTGCTGTTCCCGCACTTTCTCTAACTTCCCCCTCTACTCCTCCCTATACTACACCCCCCCCCCCTCTTCTCCCTTCTATTAACCCTGGCCTCCCCGTTAACCCTGTCATGGCTGCCTCCATATATATCCCCGGGGGCTACTATTCCGGCGCCTCTTGAGCGAGTATACCGGATGTGACCTCTGTGACCTAACCCAACCTCTCCCTTTTCCAATTAAAACGCTACAACTTCTAGCTTGGATACATTTTGGCCACAGCGGCCGTTTATTAAAATTCTTATTAACAATTGAGTAAAACATCAAAATAAAACAACCCACTGAAAAGGGGGAAGTCCCTGGAGCCTCCAACCCCCTCTGTCGCCTCCCAACAGGGAAAAGGATTTCCGTCCTGCCTCCCGCCGCTCTCTCCCTCTATCCGACTCGGGAGACCGAAATCCTTCCCGCTAAAATCCTCCCGTCGCAAGACAGCCGACTCGGGAGGCAACACACAACCGGTTGCCCCTAGTCGCCCTCCTCCTCCCGACTCAGAGAGCCGCGAGCCGTTCCTCGGCTAGGCCACGTTTCTCTGCAGGGACTACGGCCTGACAGAGCCGGGAGGCGACAGGCTGACCACACACACATTATACCAAAAAGAGGGAGGGGGGGGGGGGGGGAAGGTAGCCATCAGCCCCCCCGTTTCCCCCCTCCCCCGCCCCGCACATCAGCTGGCTCCAAGAACTCCCCCCCCCCTTCCGAACGCCACTGCCAGCATGGCATGACCACCTCATGCCTGCGCAGCACCCCACAGAACTAACGCGCGTTCTATTCCCTCCTGAACCCCCTCTAACCACAGATCCGTCCCAATCTCGTTGAGATGCACGCCATCGCTCCTCCAGTAGTTTCCTACTCCTTTCTCGAGATCTATGTGCCGAACGGCCACTCCTCCACTACGCGCCACAAAGCGGGAAACCTCCCGGTTAACCTTGATCCTGGCCTTGTCTATCCCTCGCACTGAGCGCACGTCGCGCCACACCTTGCGAGGGACCATCTCTGACCAGACCAAGATCAAGCCCCGGTACATCTGCAACATACGAAGCACATCGTACCGGATGTCTCTGCCTAGGTCCCTAAAGGGTCTCCGCCCTAAATAGTTACCCCCGACGTGCAGTACGAGGATGTTAGGTGGCCTGTCTAGGGAGACTAGGCGCTGAACGTCCTGTAACACCCGGAACCAGGCCATGCCCCGCACTCCGATCCATCGAATTACCGCCGTCTCTTTACTCAACCTTAACTGTCTACCGTTAGGCCTGATCTTAGCCCTCTCCCCCCCCCCCCATACACAAATGAGTGGCCCATTATCCACACCAGCGCGGCTCGATGATCTGTAACAAAAGAAAAACAAATAGTCGTAATTAACCCCGCCGCGAAACCGCCCCCCCCCCGCGCCTAAAGCAAATGCGGCCTGATATAACGTTTAAACCGTCCCGACTTCCACCGACCGATGCCCATCACCACTTGACTATCCAGCCCCCTCTCTGCTGCCTCCGTTGCTGCGCCTATTCTAAATGAATGTGTTCCGAAATTAGAGCTGTCTAAACCCAGCGTATCTATCGCTCTTCTTAAAGGGTTGTCCCGCGCCGAAACGTTTTTTTTTTTTTTTTCAATAGCCCCCCCGTTCGGCGCGAGACAAACCCGATGCAGGGGTTAAAAAAAAACAAAAAAATCGGATAGTGCTTACCTGAATCCCCGCGCTCCGGTGACTTCTTACTTACCTTGCGAAGATGGCCGCCGGGATCTTCACCCTCGGTGGACCGCAGGTCTCTTCTGTGCGGTCCATTGCCGATTCCAGCCTCCTGATTGGCTGGAATCGGCACACGTGACGGGGCGGATCTACGAGGAGCCGCTCTCCGGCACGAGCGGCCCCCATTCAGAAAAGAAGAAGACCGGACTGCGCAAGCGCGTCTAATCGGGCGATTAGACGCTGAAAATTAGACGGCACCATGGAGACGGGGACGCCAGCAATGGAACAGGTAAGTGAATAACTTCTGTATGGCTCATAATTAATGCACAATGTACATTACAAAGTGCATTAATATGGCCATACAGAAGTGTATACCCCAACTTTGTTTCGCGGGACAACCCCTTTAACAGCGCCTCGAACTGGAACCTTGACAAAAAACGAACATCTCGGTGCTGCAGAAGAGGCCCTACCCTGACTCCTGCTACCAAACTGTAGTCCTCCCAACATTTAACTGGGCACATGGACTCTCCCCGCACTCGTCCAGCGACACTCTCCGACCTCTTCCCTCCTGGTCCGTCTTGGAACGACGTATGACTAATACTAACCGCCCTTCTATAACCTTAGTATCCTCGCTTTGTAAACCCCCGCCTTTCTTTTTGCTGGGGAAACCAGTTCCCCCACCCGAAGAGCCCCAAAGAAAGCTAATGAAAAAAGCCAACTTAAAAAGCGAGTATTCAAACCCGTCCCCACATACCTCCCTCAATGCGCCACCCAATCTTTTTAATAAGTCGAACGAGATCGGCCGACGCATATCTGCCCCCCCCCCCCCCGCCCCCTTCTAAACCCCTTTAGTGCCTGTCTCACTACAAAATTCTTTGTAACGTCCATCACACCCCGCAACTTAGCGCCAAACACCACTCCTCCCATAAATTTGTTAACTCTCGCAACTGACAAACCTGTCTCTGAACTTTTCCCCAACCATCCCAACAACGCCCCTACCCTGTCCTCGTCAGAACGCACAACTCCCCACTGCTGCAGCCACTCCTCCCATTCCAACCAGGCTGCCCTATAAGACGTCCACGTACTCCGAGCCAGTGAGGTACCTATCAAGTGCCTCACTGCTCGCCGACCACGCTCCAGATGTGTCTCGGGCAAGACACCCCCTCCTTCTCCGCTCCAGGGGCCAATCGTCGGAATCGCTCCCACTGGCAACGAGAAAGAGCATCTGCTAATGAGTTGCTCACCCCCGGCACATGTACCGCACCTGTCCAAGCGTTCAGTGATAACGCTTTCAGCACCAGGTGGCGCAGTAAGGCCACCACTGGAGGGGACGATGCAGACAATTTATTTATCGCCTGCACGACCCCCAGGTTGTAGCAGTGAAAGCGTACTCTCTTGTTCCTAAACTGATCGCCCCATATCTCCACCGCCACTATGATGGGGAAGAGCTCGAGTAGCACCAAATTCCTTACCAACCCTGACGAGAACCAGTCGCTCGGCCATCTGGCCGCGCACCACTGGCCCTGGAAGTAGATCCCAAAACCCGAACTCCCTGCGGCGTCGGTAAACAATCCCCAATCAAAATTGTTTACCATTTCCTCCATCATTACTGACCGACCGTTGTAGTTCTCTAGAAACGCCGCCCATACTGCTAAATCTTTCTTGTGGCCCTTGCCTAGTCGGATAAAATGGTGGGGTAACCGAACCCCTGCCGTTGCTGACGCTAACCTTCTGCTGAAAATTCGCCCCATCGGCATAATTCGGCAAGCGAAATTAAGCTTGCCGAATAACGATTGGAGCTCCCTCAAAGTGACCTTGGTGACAACCCTTGCTCTTTTTACCTCCGCCTTTAACTCTGCCAACTTCTCCTCGGGCAATCTGCATTCCATTGAAACCGTATCAATGGTAATGCCCAGAAACTTTAAACACGTAGTGGGCCCCTCTGTCTTCCCAGGCGCCAAAGGCACCCCGAATTGACCTGAAACCCATTGAAGTGACCCCAACAAAGTTGCACAAATAGGCGAACTCGCTGGCCCTATGCATAGGAAGTCATCCAAATAATGGATCACTGACCTAATCCCCGTGCAATCCCTAACTACCCATTCTAAAAAGGAACTGAACGCTTCAAAATAAGCGCAAGAAATGGAACAGCCCATGGGTAGGCACCTATCCGGAAAATAACTTCCCTCCCAAAAACACCCTAACAAACGAATGCTCTCTGGGGCAACTGGGAGCAACCTAAATGCAGATTCAATGTCCACCTTTGCCAGCTGCGCTCCCTGCCCATACCTGCGGACCCATTTTATTGCGGCGTCGAATGAAGTATACACCACGGAACAAATGTCCGGGTCTATACCGTCATTTACTGACGCCCCCTTTGGGTATGACAGATGGTGTATGAGTCGAAACTTGTTAGGTTCCTTCTTAGGTCCGCCACGGGCGGGGAATGAAACGGTCCCGCCATGCGGCCTAACTGAACCTCCTTAAACAGTTTTTCTTTCACCACAGCCGAATGCCGAAGCGCTGACGGCAAATTCTTGGTTGTGACCGAAACCCTATGAACTGGGGTGGGAATTCTAAAACCGTCCCTAAAACCCTCAAACAATAAACTCGCCTTATCTCGGTCGGGGTACCTATTTAGAAACGGCACCATCTTTGCCAGTTTCACTGGTGTCATCCCTTTTTCCAGCTGCACCGAAACCCTTTCGTTTTCCTTTTTTAAAGCACTTTGCTGCTCCGTGTGACGTGCCGTTGCACACGGAGCAGACGTGCTTGAACCTGCAAGTGTTCCCGAATTTGCATTGGCCGTCGTAAAACTGCCAACACAATCCGAGCCTATGACTCCCCGACTGTCCTCCCTGACCCCCCCCCCCCTGGGAACCACTGGCCGAGCTGCTAGTCCTGGCCCCCCCCTGAAAGGGCTGGCCAAACCTAACTGGGGCCATTACCCGCAACCATAGGCCTATATCTTTCTGATCCCACCGAATAGACGGTCGGATCGCTTTCCGCTGATGAAATTGTTCATCGTACCTAAGCCACGTTTGGCCCCCGTATACCCTGTACGCCTCACCTATCGCATCGAGATAGCAAAAAAGGCCGGAGCAATTCTCCGGCGCCTTTTCACCTATCACGCTGGCCAAAATAGGGAAGGCTTGCATCCAGTTGGAGAATGTCTGTGGAATCAGTCTCCACCGATGTTTTTCTTCCTCTTCCTTCTTATATTCTGTCCTTTTCCCTTTGTCTAAATTAAATTTCTCCAAAGGGAGAAGGGAAAAGATCTCGACGTACTCATTGCGCCAAATCTTTTCTCTAACCTCCTTCTTTAAGTGTGAACCTAGGGGGCCCTCGAAACACACATAAACTTCCCCCCTCGCTCTGTCATCCAGGCGAATCCCTTCCCTGTCTTTTTCCGTCTGGACTCCTACCGTAACGGGCACTACCTGCTGCCCTACCGACGCCCCCGCCGTGCTACCTCCCCTAGCGCTATCGTCGGCGATCGACGCGTTGGACGGTAGCGTCCAAGCAGCTACTGGCGATGGCCCTGCCCTTGCGTCTTGCTTGCGCCACAACTCCCATAATCCACCCAGAAATAACCCAAAATCACTCGCTGCGCCACGTGTGCCTGCCATCGCCCCCCCCCATCCCCTGTCCACCCCCCATAGCTATCTCCCGCGGGCGCAACGCGGCTAACTGCATGTAATGTACTGTCCCCGTGTGTTTGCTCACCTGGCTGCGTAGAGGCTGTAGTCCCACCAGCCGCCGATCCTCCCTCCAGCGGATCCGAATCCTCATCGGAATGTGGTCCGAGCTGGCGACCGGGGTCCTCCTCTGGCTGCAGTCGCACCTCCGGATTCGCAGCCGCCTGCCTGCTGCTCGGCCTGGCTCTCACGGGCCGCACTTCTGCTTGTCCAGGGTGGTTACTGTGGGGCTGCTCTGCTGCCACCGGCTCTCCTGTTGAGCGGCCCCACGCTGTAGCTCTATTCACTGCCGACAGCCCGGTGCTAGGCCCCTCCCCCCTGGCAGCACGGGACCTAGTGCTGGACGCTGCGCCGTGCCGCCCGGCGAGATTCCTCCCGGGCCTGCACTCCCCCAATGGCATGGATGGAGCAGGGAGCCGGCCCGGAGGGGCCCGTGAGGGACTCTGTGCGGCGCTGACGCTGGGGAGTCTGTTCGGGCTCAAACGTGCCGGAGCGCGGGCCCTCCTCGATCTCGGCACTCTGGCCGCTGCTGCAGGTGTCTCCCTGCTCGCTCCTACCTCCTCCCTCCGGCCACCAGCAGTCCCCCGCAGCGCTACAGCTGCTGCCTTCGGTGTGCGGCTCCCCGCAGCAGCTGTGCTTCGTCCCCTTCCTCTCACCGCTGTTGATGCAGGGGCTCCGGACGCCTCTCCCCCCGACGCTCCTGACCGTGCGGGAGCCGCTTCCTCCTGCGATGGGCCCGGGGCCCCGACGTCCAGGATCCTAATGAGCCAATCGATGCCCCGCTCCTCCACCGCTGCCCGGATCTTCTCCATGGCGGCCTCCATGTCGGGTAAGTCCTCTTCTGGGCGCTTCCAGGCGATCAACTTCGGGCTCTTCGGGTCTTTAGGGACAGGTCTTGGGTCTTGGGTCTTGGGACTTGGGACTACGGTCTTGGGACTTCTCTGAATCTTCCCTCTTCTTCCTCGTGGCCTCCGTCTTCTCCTCTTCTGCTTCTTCTTCCTCCGTTGCCGCCTAAGGATGCTCCTCCCCCTGCTGTTCCCGCACTTTCTCTAACTTCCCCCTCTACTCCTCCCTATACTACACCCCCCCCTCTTCTCCCTTCTATTAACCCTGGCCTCCCCGTTAACCCTGTCATGGGCTGCCTCCATATATATCCCCGGGGGCTACTATTCCGGCGCCTCTGGAAAGGCAGATGACAAGAACCAACATGAACAATACAAACAGGACAGAGGCAGATGGAAAGGCCTGGCTGATAACGGAAAGCAAAGCAGACAATAGCAAGGTCAAATGGACAAGTTGCATGAAGCAGGCTACAAAACGAGGCAGACTGGAAAACCCTGGTTGATAACAGCGAGGTCTAGCAGACAAGCTGACAGCAGCAGGATACAAATGAGGCAAACTGGTAAACCCTGGCTGATAACAGCGAGGTCTAGCGGACAAGCTGACAGCAGCAGGATACAAACGAGGCAGACTGGAAAACCCTGGCTGATAACAGCGAGGTCTAGCGGACAAGCTGACAGCAGCAGGATACAAACGAGGCAGACTAGCTAGCAGACTGAAAACTGAACAAAGTACAGGACCGACAGCCAGCCGGTCAGAGCAGCTGGACTACTCTGAGTAACAGAACAATAATCAGCCACTCCCAGGCAGCACGAGCTGGCTCTTATAGGGAGGCGGCAGGAGCCGATAGGTAGATAAACCTGTCAATCACCAGCACACCTCTCACACACATAGCAGGGTAATTAACCTGACTGAAAGGCACAGCAGATGTTAACCCTGGCTCGTCTGGACAGAACAAGGTGTGCTGGCAGGACTAACTATGAGCTGTCAGGCGTAACACGCCCCTACACAACTAGCGGGCTCATTCTGGCTTCCACCTGCTGTATCCCTCAAAATACCCCTGGATGTTACTTTTTCTGAGTCAGCTTCTGCACATCTGGAATGGCTTTGCCACCCGTTTCGGACTGGTTTTTAGACCGGGTCCCCTTACCCCTTTGATGGGAAACCCTAATTTCCCCCTGCTTCTTGAGGGACCTCCTTCCCATTAGGAGGGGCTTACTCTCCTATACGGATCAGGGATGTCATTACCACTATGGGAGTTTGTTGTATGAGTGAGATCCTGGGAGACAGGGGCGCCAGTCCTGGAGCATGGTTCCACTGCCTACAGATCAGACATTTTATCCATTCCCAGGGTCCCTTGAATCTGTTTCTATATCCCCTCTCCCAGTTCGAGCAATATTGTATGTCCTCTACACCGATTGCGTCTGGGGTCTCAGTGATGTATCACCTTCTACTGTCAGCAGAGACCCACAATGCAATGCTGAGATGTGTGGAGAATTGGGAGACGGAGATTGGGAAATCCTTCTCAGAAAAGGAATGGACCAAGTCCTTTACACTAACTCACTCCCTCACAATATCATGTAAATTACAAGAAACCAAGTACAACATACTATCTCAATGGTACAGAACTCCCACAATATTAGCAAAGATGTACCCTCAGACCCATGGCGTTGCTCTCAGGGAAAAGGACGTCTCCTTCATATTTGGTGGGACTGCCCCCTGATTTCCCCTCTCTGGCGTGAAATAACTAACCTCTACAGCACAGACTTCAGAGCCTCGGCTGTCCTGATGCCGGAGGCAGCCCTGTTATCCATGCTTCCTAGGCCCATGGCAAAAAGCAAAAAAAAAAAGTCCAGTCAAATTCTTCCCTGCTGCCATGCGCCAAACAATTCCAATACTATGGAGGTCCCCCGCACCCCCCACGAGGATGTTATGGCTGGAAACCATGGACCTCATAGCTCAAATGGAAGAAATTGCTGCTAATGATGAGAACAAACGAGAGAAGTTCTACTCGATCTGGTGAGCTCGGCTACTCTTCTGTGACTCGAGAGATCTGAAGCTCTGGCTCCATTAAGGCATTGTTTCGGTATAAACCCACTACTCTCATTATCCATAATGCCCTCATGTGAGTGTCGTCTTAAGTGCCACCATGGACATTCCCCACCCCCTCCCCTATAATCCCTTTATCTCCCCCTGTCCTCTCTATCTATAATATCTTTCTTCCTCTTTCTCTTCTTTTCCTGATATCTTACCACACTAGCGGGTTCTTGTTTCGACTGAATTAGTTCAGAGAAGCTACTGGTTCCCTGTATAGACTCTCCTGACAGTTTATTCTATGCAAAATAGAAAAAGGAATCCGGTTTAATCTTTTCATTCTTTATTTTCTTTCTCTTCTTTTCCCTTTCTTCCTTTTCCCTTTTTTTCTTGTTACACGATATTATTCCTATGCGATTTCATTAATGTTCAATACCGTGAAAGGTTTTTGCTATATTGTTAATGTACCTTAAACTCACAAAAAAAATATTTGAACAATAAAATTGAAAAATTGTCCTAGTAAGGAATAGGGTTAAGCTGGGTTTACATGGGACGAATGTCGGGCAAACAATGCCCGACACTCGCCCTGTGTGTCTTCGCTCCTGTGCTCCTGTACAGGAGCTAGTATCACTGGCTCGCTCACAGAACGGCCAGCAAGGGGGCGGGGCGGCAGGAGGAGAGTTCTCTCCTCTTGCTCCCCCGCCCCTCTCCATTGACAAAGCACAAAGGCCGTTCAATACTGAACGGCCGCTATTTACACTGAACAATGAGCGATCAGCTCATCATCCAGCGCTATATGCAGCATAAAAGATGGACGATGAGCTGATCGCTCAGTGTAAATAGCAGCTGTTCAGTATTGAACGACTGCTATGTTAAGTCAATGGAGAGGGGTGAAGGAGAGCGAGGAGTGAAATCTCCTGCAGCCTCACCACTGTGAGCCAGCGATACTAGCTACTGTGCAGCAGCATGGGAGCTCTTATGTGTGGGGAGGAGAGTCGGGCACCGTTTGCTCGACACTCGTCCCGTCCGATTGGGCCTTTAGACCTTTTGGTGATAAAGTGATTAATAGAGATGAGCGAACGTACTCGTCCGAGCTTGATACTCGTTTGAGTATTAGCGTGTTCGAGATGCTCGTTACTCGTGACGAGTACCACGCGATGTTCGGGTTACTTTCACTTTCATCTCTGAGACGTTAGCACGCTTTTCTGGCCAATAGAAAGACAGGGAAGGCATTACAACTTCCCCCTGCGACGTTCAAGCCCTATACCACCCCCCTGCAGTGAGTGGCTGGCGAGATCAGGTGTCACCTGAGTATATAAATCGGCCCCTCCCGCGGCTCGCCACAGATGCATTCTGACATAGCTCAGGGAAAGTGCTGCTGATGGTGGAGCTGCTATAGGGAGAGTGTTAGGAGTGATTTTAGGCTTCAAGAACCCCAACGGTCCTTCTTAGGGCCACATCGGACTGTGTGCAGTACTGTTGAGGCTGCTTTTTGCAGTGTTGCACTTTTTTTTTTTTTTTTTTGTATATCGGCCGTGCAGAGCATTGCGTCCTCAGTCTGCAGTAATTTTACATAGTCCAGGGCCAGTAGTGGTGAGGCAGGGACAGTGAAAGAGATATACTGTGTATATAGGCAGTGGGCTTTTCCCAAAAAATTTGTGAAAAAACATTCTATTTGGGCTGCCTGTGACCGTCCTGAGTGTACTGTGTCTCTGCTGGGGGTAGTAGTCCTAATTAATATGCAGCCAGCTAAGTGTTACAGCAGGCTTGCGCAAAATTCTTTTCTGGCTCTGTTGTGCGTTACACATCACCGCTGTCATCCTGTCCAGAGGGAAACAGTCTGCAGTAATTTTACATAGTCCAGGGCCAGTAGGGGTGAGCCAGGGACAGTGAAAGAGATATACTGTGTATATAGGCAGTGGGCTTTTCCAAAAAAATTTGGGAAAAAACATTCTATTTGGGCTGCCTGTGACCGTCCTGAGTGTACTGCGTCTCTGCTGGGGATAGTAGTCCTAATTAATACGCAGCCAGCTAAGTGTTACAGCAGGCTTGCGCAAAATTCTTTCCTGGCTCTGCTGTGCGTTACACATCACCGCTGTCATCCTGTCCAGAGGGAAACAGTCTGCAGTAATTTTACATAGTCCAGGGCCAGTAGTGGTGAGCCAGGGACAGTGAAAGAGATATACTGTGTATATAGGCAGTGGGCTTTTCCCAAAAAATTTGTGAAAAAACATTCTATTTGGGCTGCCTGTGACCGTCCTGACTGTACTGCGTCTCTGCTGGGGGTAGTAGTTCTAATTAATACACAGCCAGCTAAATGTTACAGCAGGCTTGCGCAAAATTCTTTCCTGGCTCTACTGTGCGTTCCGTAAGCGAAGTCAGCCTCCAACCACAGGCCAATAAGCGGCACATTTAATTACAGTGTTCTGTTTCTGCACTACTGGTAATACACCATGCTGAGGGGTAGGGGTAGGCCTAGAGGACGTGGACGTGGACGCGGGCGAGGACGCGGAGGCCCAAGTCAGGGTGTGGGCACAGGCCGAGCTCCTGATCCAGGTGTATCGCAGCCGACTGCTGCGGGATTAGGAGAGAGGCACGTTTCTGGCGTCCCCACATTCATCTCACAATTAATGGGTCCACGCGGTAGACCTTTATTAGAAAATGAGCAGTGTGGGCAGGTCCTGTCGTGGATGGAAGAAAGTGCATCCAGCAATCTATCGACCACCCAGAATTCTGCGCCGTCCACTGCTGCAACTCTGAATCCTCTGGCTGCTGCTCCTCCTTCCTCCCAGCCGCCTCACTTCATTACAATGACACATTCTGAGGAGCAGGCAGACTCCCAGGAACTGTTCTTGGGCCCCTGCCCAGAATGGGCAGCAATGGTTGTGAACCGAGAGCAAGGCAGGTGGCTTGGTCTCCGCAACCAGAAAGGACGCACACGGGGTGGTCAAGTTAAGAAAAATGTATTTACTACAGGTTAATAAAGGCAAGTTAATGGTAAAAGAACAGGAATAAGGACATGCAAAATTCACAGTATAGTTTGAACAATTCAAGTTAGATTTCACAATATATTCCACGTTTACTATGTCCACCTCCACAGCACGGACACTGAAAGAACAATAGTCCCAAAACTATCCCTAACTGACCCTAACTTCACATTTGGGTGCGCACCCCTCTTACCAGTGGTCCGGGTGGACTGCTTACAGTTTGTAGAAGCGTGCGTTTGGGGCCCAATGTCGTCCCTTTCTTGTATAGCGAAGTATCCTCTCCTCACGGTTATCACAACATCCGAGGCAATAAAATCTTTTTCAGCAGGCAGGAAAACAAAATGGATGAAATGGGATCCAACAGCAAGTAGCTCAGCACACTGACAGTCCTGCAGAATCCATACACCCCGGTGTGATATAAGCCAGGGTTGTGCAGTTACCGTCCGGTACTCAACAGCACTGCCAGTCTATAACTTTGGTGGCAATGTCCACAGCCACAATGTAAGTATTACTGGTTACCCACTGGGCACAGTCCTTTCAGCATGGCTCCACTGAACATACTGTCTCTTTACACTCTGTCTGCCTCTGGACTGAATTACACACAGGTTAGCTGCACAGGAAAGTCCTCTAAGATCCCCACACACTCTCAATACAACACAGACACTTGGTTCTCTCTCTGCAAAGATGGCTGCTGCTCTCTGTGTGTCGTCACATCCTGCTTCCCTTCTCACACTGGGTCTGCAGACAGGCAGGCTGACCTCATAGGGGTGTGTCCCCCCAGCATCACATTCCCATTGCAGGGGCTGCTGTCTTAAAGGACCAGAATCACAGAAACACATATACACTCAACTTTAACACAGTATAAACAAATGAAACTTGGCACATCATTGGGCTATATATTAGGACAAGTATATGCACAGAAGCAGCACTCCTATTGGCATAAGGCTGGGACACAGTCTGTATATTACATATCCTCCCTCCCCCCACTTTAAGATTGGCAGTCTGTGCCAATGACTGAATATCCAGAGGGTTGTACTTTTATGCGTAAAGTGGTAGTGTACCATTGTATGGCAGGCCAAACAAACTCATCCTGCAAATACCGAACAGGAAGGGGGGGGGGGGTGCCAGCATTTGTCCTAGTGGTCCGTCTGAGGACCTGTGAAATACTCTCGGGCACTTCAGCCATGGGCTGAGAAGTACTAGCAGACTCTGCACCAGTGGGGGCACAGGCTGGAGGCTCAGTAGTCACCGGTGGAACATCATCAGGAGCAAGGATCGGCCAGCAATCATCCTCATCATCATAGGCCCATTCCACACCACCAGTCTCTGACTGTGGGAACTCGTTGACATTGGCAGTTCTGGTACAATTTGTTTCTTCAGAATGACATAGGCGCAGCATATTTCTGTGAAGTACTCGAACACAATCAGCTCCTTCCTTCTGGACTTGGTACACTGGCCCATTGGCATACTTGCGGCAAACAACACGATATGGCACAGCCTCCCATCTGCTTTCCAGCTTCCCGTGGGGCTTCTTGACACGCACCAGAACCAGGTCGCCTGGCTGCAATGGTGCTTCTTGCACTGGGGTCTTATCAGAATGAGAATGTTCTCGTAGACGCTGCCGCACCAATCGATGGATCGTCTCAAGTCTCTGCCGATGTGCTCGTACCCAGGAGTTTGGATCCCTTGGAGGGAACCCATCCACATCAGTCAGCTGTAATTCTCCCATGCTTCGCCCAGAACGCCCAAAGAAGAGAGTATAAGGGGAGTACCCTGTTGTAGAATGACCTGATTATTATAGGCCCAGACCATCTCAGACAAGAACTGAGGCCATTGTAACTTCTTGTCTTCCTCCAGCGTCCGCAGCATCTGTAGCAGAGTTCTGTTGAATCTTTCACAGGCCCCGTTCCCTTGCGGATGGTATGGAGTTGTGTGCGACTTCTTTATTCCATAGATACGTTGAACTTCCTTCATTACATGGCCCTCAAAGCAGGCTCCCTGATCGGAGTGGATGCGTTGAGGACACCCATACACTTGAATGAAATCTTGACACAGAGCCCGAGCTGCTGACTCAGCTGTCTGGTCCTTGGTGGCGGTTACCACTGCAAATTTGGTGAAGTGGTCCACCATTACGAGGCAATACTGATGGCCGCTGTTGGATGGGCCCACCATTAGATAGTCTATCATGACGATTTCCAAAGGTTCCTGGGTCACTATGGTTTGCAGGGAAGCCCTCTCTTCTATTGCCTTATGGATCTCACAAGTTCGACAGCTGCGGCATACTTCTTCAACCATTTGACGGAGACCATGGCAGTAAATCAGACGCTGTAACCAACGAAAGGTCTTCTCGTGACCAAAGTGACCATTCTTGTTATGAGCCTCCATCGCCAATGAGCGAGCCAGTTCACTAGGCACCACAATTTGGTATCGAACGTCGATTTCAGAAGGTAGATAAACCTTTCGGCATAGAACTCCATTTTTCATCTCCAACTTCTCCCACTGACTCAGAACCGATAATATCTCCCGCGTCAGTCGTTCTCTTTCCTTTCTACAGGGCTTCTTGCCTTCCTCAACAAACTTGATCATCCGTGCCAGCCCCTCATGGGCCTGCTGCATCTGTGCCCATTCCTGTCTTGAGGGACCACAGAAAGGAGCCACTTCAGTCCCTTCCATTTCACACTGATTAGCGGTGGCCAGGGCCTGTGAAAATCTGCTGAAGTCAGGCACCTCCACATGCTCTAACTCGTGATCCACATCTCCTGTGGGGGTCTGGGTAGTTACCCTAGAAAGTCCATCAGCATTCTGGTTCTCTGTCTTGGACCGATACTTAATGTGATAATTGAACTTAGACATTCGGGCTATCCACCTCTGCTCTAAAGCCCCAAGCTTGGCATTTTCCAGATGAGCTAATGGGTTGTTGTCAGTCAGTACTAAAACTTCAGCCCCAGTCAAGTATTCAGAGAATTTCTCTGTCATGGCCCATACTAGTGCCAGCAGCTCCAACTTAAATGAACTATAATTCTCAGGATTTCTTTCAGAATCCCGCAAAGACCGGCTGGCGTAGGCTATAACCGGCTCCTGGCCATCCTGAACCTGGGAAAGCACTGCTCCGAGACCATACAGGCTCGCATCCGTATATAGCTGGAACGGTAAGTGGTAATCAGTGTACGCCAAGATTGGGGTCGTTGTCAGAGCATCCTTCAATTCCCGGAAGGCTTTTTCCTGTTCAGTTCCCCATTTCACAGTCCGGTTCTTCGGACCACCGGATGTGCCCCGTAGGAGGGCATTTAGCGGTGCTGCTACCCTGGCAAAATCCTTAATAAACCGTCGATAGTAACCGGCTACTCCAAGAAACGCCCTCACATTCTCGCAGGGTAGTTGGTGTCAGCCAATCCTGAATAGCCGCTATCTTTTCCCTCGACGGTCTCACCCCTTCTCCTGATACGCGATGACCCAAGTAATCAGTTTCAGATTGGAACAATCGACATTTGCTGGGTTTTAATTTGAGCCCGTGTTCCCGCAATCGTCGAAATACTTGACCCTGTTGGTAGAGATGGTCTTCAAAAGTTGCAGAATACACTATAATGTCATCCAAGTAGATGAGAGTGAACTCAAAGTTGAAGTCACCGAGACATTTCTCCATCAATCTCTGGAACGTTCCGGGTGCATTTGTCAGCCCGAAGGGCATCCGGTTAAATTCATATAGTCCCATGGGCAAGATGAAAGCTGTCTTCTCCTTGTCTTGCTCAGCCATCGGCACCTGCCAATACCCACTAGCCAGATCTAGTGAGGAGAAGTACCGAGCTCTCCCTGGCGCCGAGAGGGACTCCTCAATCCGGGGTAAGGGGTAGGAATCTCTCACGGTGCAGGCATTTAACTTCCGATAGTCTACACAAAACCAAAGAGACCCATCTTTTTTTTTTACTAACACCACTGGAGCTGCCCAGGGACTTTGGCTTTCTCGGATGATCCCACCTTGCAGCATCTTAGTCAACAGTTCTTTCACTTCCTGATACAACCGTGGAGGAATTTGTCGGTAGCGCTCTCTAATTGGAGGGGTGTCTCCTGTGGGAATCTCATGGCAGACTCCAGTTGTACATCCAAAATCTTCAGCGTAATGCGTGAAAGTGGCTCTGTTTTCCCACAACAGCTCATCTATCTTCTGGACCTGTTTTGGAGAACACGAATAAGTCTCTATCTTCATCTGTTCTCGAATTGCACAACCATTCCATTCAGAGGAGGGACCCTCATCTTCTCCCATAGACACGGTTATGGTCCACTCATCTCTTTCAGCTGGCTTCAGATGCATCTGCGTTACGTTCTTTACTTCTTCCGGAGTTACATAGATGTTAGCCAGCATCCTTCCTGGTGTTAGATCTACACTCTGGTCTTGGGTGTTTACACATCGGAGTGGTACTCTCCCATTGCGAACTATTGCCAAGGAATGGGCTACTAGCGGATCAACACCTCCTTCGGCTGCCGGCAGTGGTTCTACCAAGACAGCTATGCCTTCTAATTTCCGACAGGTGCCTACAGGCATGGACACTATCATCTCCCGACGGGGTGGCAGTGTAACTTTTGTATGCATAGGGACAGAAATTCGTGCCAGAGGACACTGTGCATCCGAGCTTTCCTGTAAGCCACATATTCGGATCAGCCGCTGGAACGCTGCTCGAGTAGGCCGATGGGTGGTAGTTTGTTTCCAATAACCATGACCTTTCTTTTCAAAGAGGATCTGATCCAATTCTTTTAGCACATTCATCCCCAAAATGACAGGGGCCTTTACTTCATGTGGCTCCTGTACCACCACAATGCCTTTTTTACCTAGATCTTGACCACATAACCGGACATTCATCCAGGTCACTCCCACTACTGGGACTGGTAACTGGTTGGCTGCGACCACTCGTACGAATGTATGGGGATTATATTTCACATGTTGTCGGAAGTACCGTTCATAACAATCTCTACTCAAAGTCGTTACTTGAGAACCAGTGTCAATCATCCCGATAACCGGAATACCTTCTAATTCCATTTGGATGACAGGACTTGCAGCAATTAGGTCATCATCAGGGCATTTTCCCCACATAATCTCCTTCTCAGTCTCCCCTACTCCGTGCCCTACAGGAGCAGGGGACCTTAGTTTAACGGCAGTCTCTCATAAGCTTGTCGCTGGTCTGGACATCTGGCAGCAACGTGGCCCATCCGTCCACACTCCCAGCAACATATTTCCCATCGTTCTGGACATCGATTTGGGCCCCTTCGGTAAGCTGTGTCGGTTTCTCCTGAGCGCTGTACTAAATTATTGGGACCCCTTCGGTAGGTCCTGTTCTCATCCCTCCAGCGGGGTTGTGGGTGGTTCTGACCTTCTTGGTGTGGACGGCCCACTCCTTCATCTCTAGTTCTCTGGAAGTCTGCAATTCTCATAGAGTTTTCATCACAACAGGTTTGCAAGCGTTCCATTTGCTCTTGCAATTTCTGCATTACTGTTAAAATTTCTTTAGCTGGCACTCTTTCTACTGTTTCTAGGCTGGAGCTAGCCCCCTGCGACAAAGTGACTCCGACTGCGGTCTGGGGCTTTGGGACAATACTATTGGCACGTGAGATGGCCTCTACCTGCACGTCATGAAATTTAGCATTAGTCTCTCGTCGTATAAAGTCCTGCATAGCAACAATCAAACCGCCGTCGCAGATCCCCAAAGCAAACTGGTCACGGAGAGTCCGATCAGGGTTACAGAAGGCAGGTGAGCCTCTTTCCTTCCCTTGAATATCTCGGATCAGTTCTTGTAGAGCATTTGCATATTGGGGGAGACTTTCATTCTCCTGTTGCACTCTCTGGAAGAATCGAGCCTGCAGGGATCCCAGCAATGCTGTTTCTCCATAGATGGTTTCTAGAATCTGTACCACTTGCTCAAATGTCTGCCTTTGATCGAATGGCCTTAATATCACTGTGGTCTTAGCATCACCTTGTAACGTCAATATTGCTAGCTCTACTAGTACTTCTGGTGCGGTCTGGTACATTCGCTGTACCATTCTTATCTGCTCCACCCACATACTCACAGACATATTATTGCCATCAAATTTAACTAACTGACTCACTATAGCTCCTGCTGGCATTCCTCCTCTGGCACCATCCCCTCTAACTGGTGCGTTGCCGTCCATTCTGGAAAGCGGATCCTGCCGACTACGCCAATTTGTGAACCGAGAGCAAGGCAGGTGGCTTGGTCTCCGCAACCAGAAAGGACGCACACGGGGTGGTCAAGTTAAGGAAAATGTATTTACTACAGGTTAATAAAGGCAGGTTAATGGTAAAAGAACAGGAATAAGGACAAGCAAAATTCACAGTATAGTTTGAACAATTCAAGTTAGATTTCACAATATATTCCACGTTTACTATGTGCACCTCCACAGCACGGACACTGAACGAACAATAGTCCCAAAACTATCCCTAACTGACCCTAACTTCACATTTGGGTGCGCACCCCTCTTACCAGTGGTCCGGGTGGACCGCTTACAGTTTGTAGAAGCACGCGTTGGGGCCCAATGTCGTCCCTTTCTTATATAGCGAAGCGTCCTCTCCTCACGGTTATCACAACATCTGAGGCAATAAAATCTTTTTCAGCAGGCAGGAAAACAAAATGGATGAAATGGGATCCAACAGCAAGTAGCTCAACACACCGACAGTCCTCCAGAATCCATACACCCCGGTGTGATATAAGCCAGGGTTGTGCAGTTACCGTCCGGTACTCAACAGCACTGCCAGTCTATAACTTTGGTGGCAATGTCCACAGCCACAATGTCAGTATTACTGGTTACCCACTGGGCACAGTCCTTTCAGCATGGCTCCACTGAACATTCTGTCTTTTTATACTCTGTCTGCCTCTGGACTGAATTACATACAGGTTAGCTGCACAGGAAAGTCCTCTAAGATCTCCACACACTCTCAATACAGCACAGACACTTGGTTTTCTCTATGCAAAGATGGCTGCTGCTCTCTGTGTGTCGTCACATCCTACTTTCTTCTCATACTGGGTCTGCAGACAGGCAGGCTGACCTCATAGGGGTGTGTCCCCCCAGCATCACATTCCCATTGCAGGGGCTGCTGTCTTAAAGGACCAGAATCACAGAAACACATATACACTCAACTTTAACACAGTATAAACAAATGAAACTTGGCACATCATTGGGCTGTATATTAGGACAAGTATATGCACAGAAGCAGCACTCCTATTGGCATAAGGCTGGGACACAGTCTGTATATTACATGGTTCTGAATCCTCTCCCACTGGAGGAGTTTGTCGTGACCGATGCTCAACCTTTGGAAAGTTCCCGGCGTCTGGGGGATGAGGCTGGGGACTTCCGGCAACTGTCTCAAGAGCTTTCAGTGGGTGAGGAGGACGATGACGATGAGACACAGTTGTCTATCACTCAGGTAGTAGTAATTGGAGTAAGTCCGAGGGAGGAGCGCACAGAGGATTCGGAGGAAGAGCAGCAGAACGATGAGGTGACTGACCCCACCTGGTTTGCTACGCCTACTGAGGACAGGTCTTCAGAGGGGGAGGCAAGTGCAGCAGCAGGGCAGGTTGGAAGAGGCAGTGCGGTGGCCAGGGGTAGAGGCAGGGCCAGACCGAATAATCCACCAACTGTTTCCCAAAGCGCCCACTCGCGCCATGCCACCCTGCAGAGGCCGAGGTGCTCAAAGGTCTGGCAGTTTTTCACTGAGAGTGCAGACGACCGACGAACAGTGGTGTGCAACCTTTGTCGCGCCAAGATCAGCCGGGGAGCCACCACCACCAGCCTCACCACCACCAGCATGCGCAGACATATGATGGCCAAGCACCCCACAAGGTGGGACGAAGGCCGTTCACCGCCTCCGGTTTGCACCGCTGCCTCTCCCCCTGTGCCCCAACCTGCCACTGAGATCCAAGCCCCCTCTCAGGACACAGGCACTACTGTCTCCTGGCCTGCATCCACACCCTCACCTCCGCTGTCCTCGGCCCCATCCACCAATGTCTCTCAACGCACCGTCCAGCCGTCGCTAGCGCAAGTGTTGGAGCGCAAGCGCAAGTACGCCGCCACGCACCCGCACGCTCAAGCGTTAAACGTGCACATAGCCAAATTTATCAGCCTGGAGATGCTGCCGTATAGGGTTGTGGAAACGGAGGCTTTCAAAGGTATGATGGCGGCGGCGGCCCCGCGCTACTCAGTTCCCACTCGCCACTACTTTTCCCGATGTGCCGTCCCAGCCCTGCACGACCACGTCTCCCGCAACATTGTACGCGCCCTCACCAACGCGGTTACTGCCAAGGTCCACTTAACAACGGACACGTGGACAAGCACAGGTGGGCAGGGCCACTATATCTCCCTGACGACACTTTGGGTGAATTTAGTGGAGGCTGTGACAGAGTCAGAGCCTGGGACCGCTCACGTCCTACCCACCCCCCGAATTGCGTGCCCCAGCTCGGTGGTGGTATCTGCGGCGGTGTATGCTTCCTCCACTAAACCACCCTCCTCCTCCTACGCAACCTCTGTCTCGCAATCAAGATGTGTCAGCAGCAGCACGTCGCCGGCAGTCGGTGTCGCGCGGCTTGGCAGCACAGCGGTGGGAAGCGTCAGCAGGCCGTGCTGAAACTACTCAGCTTAGGAGAGAAGAGGCACACGGCCAACGAACTGCTGCAGGGTCTGACAGAGCAGACCGACCGCTGGCTTGCATCGCTGAGCCTCCAACCGGGCATGGTCGTGTGTGACAACGGCCGTAACCTGGTGGCGGCTCTGCAGCTCGGCAGCCTCACGCACGTGCCATGCCTGGCCCACGTCTTTAATTTGGTGGTTCAGCACTTTCTGAAAAGGTACCCACGCTTGTCAGACCTGCTTGGAAAGGTGCGCCGGCTGTGCGCACATTTGTCAAGTCCCACACGGACGCTGCCACCCTGCAACATCGGTTTAATCTGCCAGTGCTCCCACTGCTGTGCAACGTGCCCACACGGTGAAACTCTACGCTCCACATGTTGGCCAGGTTCTATGAGCAGCGTAGAGCTATAGTGGAATACCAACTCCAACATGGGCGGCGCAGTGGGAGTCAGCCTCCTCAATTCTTTACAGAAGAGTGGGCCTGGTTGGCAGACATCTGCCAGGTCCTTGGAAACTTTGAGGAGTCTACCCAGATGGTGAGTGGGGATGCTGCAATCATTACCGTCACCATTCCTCTGCTATGCCTCTTGAGAAGTTCCCTGCAAAGCATAAAGGCAGACGCTTTGCGCTCGTAAACGGAGGCGGGGGAAGACAGTATGTCGCTGGATAGTCAGAGCACCCTCCTGTCTATATCTCAGCGCGTTGAGGAGGAGGAGGAGGCGGAGGAGCATGAGGAGGAGGGGGAAGAGACAGCTTGGCCCACTGCTTAGGGTACCCATGCTGCTTGCCTGTCATCCTTTCAGCGTGTATGGCCTGAGGAGAAGGAGGAGGAGGAGGAGGAGGATCCTGAAAGTGATCTTCCTAGTGAGGACAGCCATGTGTTGCGTACAGGTACCCTGGCACACGTGGCTGACTTCATGTTAGGATGCCTTTCTCGTGACCCACGCGTTACACGCATTCTGGCCACTACGGATTACTGGGTGTACACACTGCTCGACCCATGGTATAAGGAGAACCTTTGCACTCTCATACCCGAAGAGGAAAGGGGTTCGAGAGTGATGCTATACCACAGGACCCTGGCGGACAAGCTGATGGTAAAATTCCCATCCGACAGCGCTACTGGCAGAAGGCGCAGTTCCGAGGGCCAGGTAGCAGGGGAGGCACGGAGATCAGGCAGCATGTATAGCACAGGCAGGGGAACACTCTCTAAGGCCTTTGACAGCTTTCTGGCTCCCCAGAAAGACTGTGTCACCGCTCCCCAGTCAAGGCTGAGTCGGCGGGAGCACTGTAAAAGGATGGTGAGGGAGTACATAGCCGATCGCACGACCGTCCTCCGTGACGCCTCTGCCCCCTACAACTACTGGGTGTCAAAGCTGGACACGTGGCCTGAACTCGCGCTGTATGCCCTGGAGGTGCTTGCTTGTCCTGCGGCTAGCGTCTTGTCAGAGAGGGTGTTTAGTGCGGCTGGGGGAATCATCACGGATAAGCATACCCGCCTGTCAACCGACAGTGCCGACAGGCTTACACTCATCAAGATGAACAAAGCCTGGATTTTCCCAGACTTCTCTTCTCCACCAGCAGACAGCAGCGATACGTAAGCAATACGTAGACTGCACCCGCGGATGGAAGCATCGTTCTCTATCACCATCAAAAACGGGGACCTTTTAGCTTCATCAATCTATGTATTCTATTCATCCTCCTCCTCCTGCTCCTCCTCCTGAAACCTGACGTAATCACGCCGAACGGGCAATTTTTCTTAGGCCCACAAGGCTCAGTCATATAATTTTTGTAAACAATTTTTATACGTTTCAATGCTCATTAAAGCGTTGAAACTTGCACCTGAACCAATTTTTATTTTAACTGGGCTGCCTCCAGGCCTAGTTACAAATTAAGCCACATTAACCAAAGCGATTAATGGGTTTCACCTGCCCTCTTGGTTGGGCATGGGCAATTTTTCTGACGTACATTAGTACTGTTGGTACACCAATTTTTTGGGGCCCTTGCCTACAGTGTAATCCAATTAATTTTTTGCCCACCTGCATTAAAGCTGACGTTACATCAGCTGTGCTGGGCACTGCAATGGGATATATTTATGTACCGCCGGTGGGTTCCAGGGAGCCACCCATGCTGTCCGTCCACACGGAGTGGTAACTGCATGTGTCCACTTCTAAAGAACCCCAGTCTGACTGGGGCATGCAGTGTGGACCGAAGCCCACCTGCATTAAACATGACATTACCTCAGCTGTGATGGGCAATGCAATGGGATATATTTATGTACCGCCGGTGGCTTCCTGGGACCCACCCATGCTGTTGGTCCACAGGGAGTTGTAACTGCATGTGTCCACTTCTAAAGAACCCCAGTCTGACTGGGGCATGCAGTGTGGGCCGAAGCCCACCTGCATTAAACATGACATTACCTCAGCTGTGATGGGCAATGCAATGGGATATATTTATGTACCGCCGGTGGGTTCCAGGGAGCCACCCATGCTGTTCGTCCACACGGACTTCACAATAGGGAGTTGTACCTGCCTGTGTCTACTTATAAAAAACCCCAGTCTGACTGGGGCATGCAGTATGGGCCGAAGCCCACCTGCATTTAATCTGACGTTAGCTCTGCTGTCCAGGGCACTGCAATGGGATACATTTATGTACAGCCGGTGGGTTCCAGCTGTGGGTGCACATGGAATTCCCATTGCAGAGTTGTACCTGCCTGTGACTATTTATAAAAAAACGCGGTCTGACTGGGGCATGCAGACACCTTGACAGAATGAATAGTGTGTGGCACATAGGTTCCCCATTGCTATGCCCACGTGTGCAGCTCCTGATGGCGGTGGCACAGGATTATATTTCTCATTGCTTCTGTACATCATTGTGGGCTATCGTCCTGCCCCTTTTAAAGAGGGTTGCTGCCTAGCCGTGCCAACCCCCTGCAGTGTGTGCCTGCGGTTCCTCCTCATGGCAGATGCACTTATAAATAGACATGAGGGTGGCGTGGCATGAGGGCAGCTGAAGGCTGCGCAGGGACACTTTGGTGTGTGCTGTGGACACTGGGTCATGCTGGGGGGGGGTTGGGCAGCATGTAACCCAGGAGAAGTGGCAGCGGAGTGTCATGCAGGAAGTGATTGTGCTTTGTTGGAGGTAGTGTGGTGCTTAGCTAAGGTATGCATTGCTAATGACGGCTTTTCAGAAGTAAAAATTGTTGGGAGGGGGGGGCACTCTTGCCGCTATTGTGGCTTAATAGTGGGACCTGGGAACTTGAGATACAGCCCAACATGTAGCCCCTCGCCTGCCCTATCCGTTGCTGTGTCGTTCCCATCACTTTCTTGAATTGCCCAGATTTTCACAAATGGAAACCTTAGCGAGCATCGGCGATATACAAAAATGCTCGGGTCGCCCATTGACTTCAATGGGGTTCGTTATTCGAAAGGAACCCTCGAGCATCGCGGAATTTTCGTCCCGAGTAACGAGCACTCGAGCATTTTGGTGCTCGCTCATCTCTAGTGATTAACATTGCTGACAGTCTAGGTTGATAAGGAGTTAATGGTAATATGTCAGCTGGTTGAGGGGTCCCTTCCAATATGCATGGTGCTCTAGGATGACTGAAGCGTAATAGTAACATCCCAGGTTGTACTGTAGATGTTAGGCTTGGCCACATATGCTTTTAGGCAAAGTGAGCAATAAGTTCAGAACTGTTGGGATCCTCTTTCAGGGCAATTTTTCTACTTGGGAAATTTGGTATTTGCTTTACAAAACAAAATAATGATTGTAAAAGTAGTCCGTAGACTGTGCTGGAGTCCAAGGCAGGCACTGAAAAGTTACAATTACTGTGGACTATAGGAATTTGTGACCCAGGCGATGTAACCTCCATGATATTTAATAGCAGTGCTTGGTATACACTTCTCTTTAGCACCATAAACCCTATCATAAGCAGCAGGCCACATTTTAGATTCCCTGGTCACTTTAAGGCCTCATTCACATGGGCGCGATTTCACTGCATATTACGCACATGATGCACGCCTGCATAGTACACAGGGAATGGAGTCAATGAACGTGCATTAATTTTCATTCATCCGTTCACATTAGTGCATATGCATTGCATGTGGATACAAAGGTGAAAAAGATCACAGCATGCTCTACTTCACTGCGGATCTCGCACAAACAGTCCTATTTTTCTCAATACTGTCCATAAGCAATACATACAGACTGGGAATGAAAAAAAAAGAAACAGGTCACACTGCGCATGACCACGTGCGTGAAATACGATAGCCGCTGCGTGATCCATGCAGCGTTTTACGCATACGCCCGCGTGAATGAACCCTAATGCAGCTGGGCAGCCATTGACATACTATTGTTTTCAGTTTGTTGTTTTTTTATCCCACTCTGAAATTCTGGTAAAATATGGAAATGCACACGGACGCGTCTTTGTTTTATTGAAAACATTCAGCAGAGGGTATATAACAACTTCAGGATACACACTGCAAGTATATAACCCAGTACAAGAAAATACAATCAAGAACTCATTTTCCAGTTTTATGTACACTTCTCACCACTATATAATGAAAAGCTCTGCGTCACATTTGCGCTCCTGAGACCTGTAGTTCTGGGGGTTTCCAGGAGGGCACTACTACAGGCGCCATTGGTTTGGCTGCCTAATGGTGTGGAGTCCTCCAGCCAGCCAATCACCACGGGTCTGTATATGTAAGTATCAGTCCCTCCTGCTGGAGGGCGCAGTTCATTATCCTTCTCACTCAGGACTCTGGTGCTTGGTCACCTGTGCTGGTCACACCTGTGCTGTTTTGGTGTAGGTATGCATGCATGAGGTTCTGTCTGTAGTTGAGCAGACGGCTGTTGTGTGTTATGTCATTATCTGGTGTTCCTGCCTATTATCACCTAGGGTGAAACAAGTGATCCCTAGGCTCCTGTGTGCAGCCGTCCAAATAGATGAGGAGTGCGCCTCTTCATGTATTAGGTGCATCATACACCCAGGAAAACTATACTAGGACCAGCATTGGAAATGGCGGACTTAGGACATTTCCCCCCATATTTGTATGTCCTTGATAATACCGTCATACATTTATATCCACAGGCCTGCAGCTCTAGTAAGGCCGCCTGCAGACGGCTGGGTCGGATCCGGCAGCGAGAATTCTCACCACGGGACCCGACCTGAGCGTCTGCAGAGAGCAGCGCGTACTCACCCGCGCCCTGCAGTTCCGGATCTTTCATGTGTTGGCTGCCGGGCAGCGCATGCGCAGACCGGAGCTGGCGGCCAAACCGCAGCCGTCTGCATAGGATTGCGTTTGTTAATGCAATCCTATGCAGGCTTCCAGCAGCGCAAATCCCGCGGGAAATCCTGCCGCGGAATTTCCGCCTGTCTGCAGGCGGCCTAAAGATTACAATAAAAAGAAACAAAGTGCCACATACAGTATTTACAAGCTACTTCTTATATACAGTCTGTACTACATACCTAGCTTAAAATATTATAAGGGTGGAGTAAATGGACTGCTTTGTGATGATCCCTACAAGATGATCCCTACAAGATGTCGACATGATAGTGGATGAGTAAACAGCAACCAAAAGAGACAATATTTCACTGCGAAATTCACAGCATTTTTTTCCCTGCAGGGGTCTATGGGGCTTGTAATGTTAAAATCGCGATTTCGTGGTAAATTGCGATTTTGCGCGATCGCGATTTTAACATTACAAGTCCCATAGACCCCTGCAGAAAAAAAAACACTGCGAATTTCGCAGTGAAAAAAAAGCTGTAGTGGGTAGTCACCCTATGGGTGCATACACACGGGCACTTTAAAAGTTGCGCCCAAAAAGCTCAGGTGCAGATCATGTTGTACCGCACATCCCGTCATGCGCTGAACACAACACACTGACATATGCTATCCTCATCGGAAAATCCATCAAGAATAGGACGTGCCGGCATTTTTTTTTACTTAGCCTATTCATCCACATAACCAAAAGCTCCCTTGCACGCACCCAGGCAAACGGACGGCTGCCGTTTCCATCCGATTTTTAGACTGATCTTTCAGTCTAAAAACTGAACATGAAAAAAGCCTGTGTGCCGCACCCCGGGATGGACTGGGATCAGAAGAGGGAAGCCCATCCTGCTATATCTTAGATCAAAAGACATGTCAGAAAATATTATTTTACTGAAAGAGTAGTAGGTGCTTGGAACAAACCCCGGGCAGTTGTGGATGGAATATAAAGTAAGGGCAGGCTAGAGGACCAGATGGACCACGCGGCCGTCTGCCATCACTCTTCTGTGTTCCTCTATGGCTCAGTACATGCAGACTGTGAGGTGTAAATAGTAGCTTCACAGTGATGACTGCTATCAGTATGATTTACATACAAGTTTATTGAATTGTGTGTGGCTATTAATCAGGAAGGATACTAAATTGGTTGGATAGGTCGCAAAGATCAAAACAATTAGACCAGTAATCATTGCCATATTATATGATCTATTCTACACGGTGCATTTAAGGGCAACATACATTTACTGATCGGGTAAAATATACACATTGTCTTCTTCTTTGCTTTTCGTAAAATCTTGTTGTGAGTAGTTATAATAAATTCCTTGGGTGTTGGAGTAAATCGGTTGGTCGCTCTCATTGACATCGCTTTCCAGATAGATGTCGTCTTCTGGTATATTGTTGCTGCTAGTGAAACAAAGGTAACAATGTTATAAACTGATGATGACGGGATACAAAGCATTTCTAGCAGGATGCTCTTATAAGTGGCGTTTTGTAATACATTAACCCTTTGCAATCCAGTTTTGGATTCAGGGTTTCCTAGGGGGCTTTCTCTTTCAGCCATTATACAATGATGTTTATACAATGATACCATCTGCTGGCTAAAGCCAGTACTGCGGTATGGGACATGCTGGAGAGGCTCTGGACAACAGAGCGGCCAGTAATATACAGTAAGGATACCCTGCCGGACGTCTTTTGACATCGGAGCTGTACAGCCTTCAATCAGAATGTCTTCAGACGTCAGACAGTGGATTGGAAAGGGTTAAAACATTTTTGAAAAAAGCAAGGATCAATACACAGAATGCACACTGTGCGCTTCCAGAACGCACACACAGAAGCATGACGTCATGTGTAATAGCACCCTAACAAAATGAAAACAGTCTGCTTAGTTATGTGGCTTTAGACCAGTCTCACACGAACGAATTTGAATTTTGAATTCTGAAACCACCCCTCCCCCCCCCCCCCACCACCACCACCACCCACGCGTATGATACGTAGTAATACATCGGCATTGAAATGCAATAAGTTTCTCAGGTTCGCTCACACTGGTGGGTAGGAATTACGGATTTGCGACGGAAGAAAAATCACAGCATGTTTTATTTTACCGCAGATTCCATGTGTATGAGCTCCATTGATGTCCGTGCAATTAATATTGCGTATGGGCCCGGATTCGTATGCAGGTTGCTAGGAGACCAGATAAATGGAATAAAGCAGGAATTTGTCGGCAGACAATGCAGGACAGTCAGGGGAGCGGCAACCCCATCCACACTACCTGCAACCTTTGCTTGTTCTTGCGGGCTCTTCTTTCACAAGAAGAGGTGATTTTTTTTTTTCTTTTTTCTAGTGGTTTATACTACTTTCAAGAAAAGTTGTATAAACCACTCAAGCCAAGAGAGCAGCATCCCGTACTGAAGGCTCCCAGAACAGCTCACCTTGACAGCACAAGGGAATGTCGCCTGGCCAGTCATCTGAGTGATAGAAGGGGGTTTCCAGGGGGTTGGGCTACTTTCTGATGTCATTCACTGCTTGCGATCTTTCTTCTGCGTGGACAATGCAATGTCCATATATGGACATCCGCGCAGAAGACTGTACGCATGCACAACTGTACGCAATTCACTTCTGCCATCATATGCAGGTCTTCCACTCACAGAATCCAACACATTTGTGTGGGCCCACCTAAGAGTCCTGACATCTTGATCTACAGTATTTGACATGAATCAGAATAACTTTTGTTATTCAGAACCTTTTACAATATCCACAATAATATCTAAAGAAGGTAATGCTCTGTTCATACTTGAGTTCCTTCTTTTCCATCAAGTTTCAGTTGCTCCTTGATAACATTGTGCATTACAGTCTCCACTGCCTAATGTCAATCAAATATCACTTAAGCCAATAACAATGGCCAGTAAAAACCACCCACTTGACAGTAGAGTGTGGTCAAGCTCTGAAGGTAATGGGAGCCATTGCAGCTGAATGGGTGGAATCAGTTAGAACATGGCTGTAAGGGTATACAAGACCATTCCCCTGGTCAGAAGACATGAAAGGTCCTCTTTAATAAGCTGTTTATTTAGAACAATTATACTATTATAGATTACAATAGTTTTTCCACTAGGTTCTCTATTGTTTAGCTTATACTAATTAATGGTCTAGAAGAGAAGTCTCCAACCCGCGGCCCAGGATGGATATGAATGTGGTCCACAGGGGTGGATTATCTGCTTACTGCCCTGATAAAATGCACAATGGGCCGACCACTCTGTGGGCTGGCCACTGCACTTCATCATACACAGGGACGGCCACTTTCAGTGACAACATAACTACATATGGCTGGTCCTGGGTATAAGAACCACATTGGCCAACCTGCCCAACTACTACTGTGTGTTACTTTGAAGTAAGGGAGTACTGGCACACAATGGGAGAGGCCTGAGGGTGGGCACTTACAGTTCAGCTCCTGCTGTTGCTGCTCTAAGTTGTAGAAGAGTCACTGTGGACAGGAGAGCCAATAGGGAGTCAAGTCTAAGCCAGCGAGCCCCCTCATTAGTCCAGCACTTAGTAGTCCCACCTTCAGGCTGTGATGATCATGTGACATGCTGTCAGCCTGGAGGCATCGGGACCTACTTAATGGAGCAGCTTTGAGCCGTCTAGTATCGTCATTAGCTCCGCCTCTTCCTGCTCCCTCTCTAATTCTCTCTCATGCTGCAGCTAGGCCGCTGCCCAGCGCCCAGCAGCATTACTGGGAGCGAGTCTGTATGAGTTAATGAGCGTGCAGCCCAATGCAGAGAGCAGTTAGTAGATGCGCCAGGTCTGCCATCCGAGCTGCATTAATCTAGAAGTCATCAGTTCAGTGCCGCCTCTATGCCTCAGGTACTTATTAATTGATTATTAGAACCCCAAGGGCTTATTCACACAAGCGTATATCAGTTGCCTTTTTCACGGCCGCCCTATATACGCTACAATCTGATTGGATTCCAATGCATCAGATCACATGGCCATATTCCCGCAGCGTAAAAGCACCCGGCTGGCAAATACAGTGCTGGCGCTTTTATGCCAGGCAGCACAGATAGTCCTGGAACTATCTTTGTGCCTAGAATATGTCAGCCACTGCATAGACTCCTATGGGAGCCAATGACATCAGCTGGAGAAGGAAGGTGGGAGTAAGTTTAGCAGCGTGAATGCTAAACTGCCTCCCCCTTCTGTCCTCTTTTCTCCTCCCCTCCAGCTGTTTGCAATGGGAGGGGCGGGATGGGGGTGGAGCTAAGCACGTAAAAACGCCTACGCTCGTGGGAAAGAGCTGTAAGGGTATGTTCACATGGTGGAATGTTCACACGTGCAAATCCTGCCTCTAAAAACTGCAGCAAAATCCGTGGCTTTCTGTTGCGGTTTTTGCCGTGCGGTCAGTCAAAACCTACACTGCCAGACTTTCTACTGCGGATCTGTTGCAGATATCCCGCAGTAAAGACTAAAACACACTGCCGTGGGCGCAACTAGGCTGGGCGGTACAGAGCGTACCTGCGCCTGAACAAGGGAAAATATCTTCGCTGGTAGTTCAAACTCTGCACCAGAGCGCAGGACTGTGAAAAAAGAGGTGAGAAGACAGGTGCCGCCAGATCTGCCCCGCACAATGTATGCACTACATGCGGGAATATAGGGCTGTGAAGACAAAACCACTGAACCCCTAGAGAGACCACGGGTTTAATTTTTTGCCCTTATACGGCCATTGTTATCAGGGTGTTTAACCCTTCAATCAGCCCCGTGTGGACTCGCGTTATGTAGCAGAAAATTTCACAAATGACAGTCAAAATATTGATCATCCGTGCAGTTTGCCTCTCAATCCGTTATGCTTCTGCGGCTGATTTCACGTCTGACATCTTCGTGCTCTCGGCACTTTCTTCACGGGGCCAGCGGCAGCCTCGAGTGAGTGCAGCGCCGCTGGTCAGGTGATGTGTCAGTTACCAGTTGTGCTCACTAGAGGCCACCGAGTGCCCAGGATATCGGCGGTAAAATCATAATCATAAGCCACACCCCCATCCACACGCTGACCACACCCCCTTTTTGGTAGGGGTGCCTCGTGGTAACATTTATTTACCAAGGCTTAAAAGGTTGGTGTAAGGCCGGCTTCACGCGGCATAGTTGTGTGTGCAATATGCTGAGGATAGAATCGGTAGATTTCAATGTTTTTTTTTTTTTTTCACATATCTGTATTTTGAGTGGATTTCACTTACGCCAAAAAAAATATAGAACATGCTTTATTTTTCTGTATATTTACGCACCAAAAGTCCCCATAGAAGTCAATGGGGAGCGCGCGAATACGAGCGCAATACGCAAGCAGATGTGTGAAACTGCATATTTCCGCTGGAAAAAGAACACATCTGGAGCTGATCAGTCATTTGAATCCGTGCGACTTTATATGCCGCATATAAATATACATGTCCTGGGGGGACAAAAAGTATAACATGCCAATGTATGGACAAAAAAGCATGGTTCATTCTGCAAATACACATCCATTTGTGTGAAGCCGCCTACGCAAATCTCCCCATCAATACTTATGAAAATGTATAGACTATAGACTACTTGTTTGAATCGTCAGTCAGTCCGATCTCTACTTTGAGTCAGTAGAGGAAATGTTTGTCTTATGGTTTTTATTACCATCATTTGGATCGGGGTGAAGGGGGTGCAGAACAAAGCTGTGAACTTTATCCCCAACAATCCCTTCATCTACTTCCCTTTCCATCTCTTGGCGGAATTTGATGTCTTTTTTTCTACCATGCCAACCACGTATCTAATATAAAAACAGAATAAACCCAACCTACCCATGACGGCCGAGCTCAGGCTCATCTTCTAAGTAGCCATGAGGTTTTGCTTCAGTAGTCCGCTGGTGACCCACAAAAACATTTTCATAATCTTGTCTCTGGCCCGGGCTTGCAGAAGTTGCGGTTCCTTCGCTATTTCTCGATGTGTAACGTGATTGTACATGAGCGGGTGACTTGTCTGCTGCACTCTTGTTTTCTAAAGTCGTCGAACTTCTTTTCCATTTCCAAATATACAGAGCCACCCCTCCAATGATCAAACCGATCACTAACATTGGTAAGACAATGTATAGGGCCAAGTATCCCTTCCCACAGCGTTGGTGGTAGGCCTCTAAAGTGATCCACTCTGAATCTGTTTGGCACATTGCAGAAAAGCTGCCATTAAAACGCGTCATTATGTTGCTCACCAGCTGGCACTGGCACTCCACAGTCAGGTTAACGAGACTCCCATGGAAAATACTTGGGGGAATTTCAGAAAGTGGATTACCTTCAGCTCGAAAAATTTGCAGATTAGTTGAATTTTCGAGAAACATTTTCGGTAGGCGTTTTAGATTGTTGCCTTCTAGGTGAATTTCTTGCAAGAGAGGGGCATAAGATAAAAAGTCTTCAGGAAGCTCCGTAAGTTTATTGGAAGAGATATCCAGTTTAGTGAGTTGGTCAGAACGACTTCCCTTACTCTCAATACGATCGATTCCTTGACCGCTTAACTGAATGTCCGAACAACTGCTGACTTGTGACCAAAAGAGTGTAGTATTAGTTTCTGTGTCGCACTGACCGCTTGTCTGGGTGTGTACAGCCGGTGTGTACAGAACAGTAATCAGCATCATCACTGTCCACATCATTTTCCCTGGAAGACAAAAACATTGTTTTTCACTATTAACTGAAAACTAACATGTGAAAGCAAGGTCGAAGGTAGAGGTTGGGCATAGCTGATGGATGGGAGTCCGCCACTCAGAAACCATGACGATCATCTATTTGCCAGGCCTCTGCCACCATGTATGGAGCAGGAAGTACATAGCTTTGTAAATTGTGCAGTGGCCTAGCACGGTATTGCAGGCACAGTCCCTGTTGAAATGAATTGGAGTTGTGCCTACAATATCATGGCGGGCCACTACACGGTGCACAAAGCTTTCTGTTCTGTATACAGTGACAGCAGCCCGGCGAACAGCCGATCATCTGGTATCCTGGGCAGCAGGCCCCCATTGGTCAGCTATTCTGGAGAGCTGGAAAATCCCTTCCCAAAGTTACCTACCCCATTTTTTGCAATGAAATATATGCGTAAAGGACTGTGTATCTGTTGCAAAAAGTTATGCATTTCCATTGTACTAAAGTGAAGTGAATGAACACCTTTCTATTACAACTTTATCAATAATGACATATATTCGAAGGGGTTTCCCTATAATTGAATATCTATAATTAAATATTGAAAGCACTCTTGTATTTAGATATCACTGCTCTATACTTGTTATGGTGCCCCCTGCTGTTCTTGATTCCCCACCAGAACGTCCAGTGCAGGTAGAAACACATGTCCAGTAGCTTAGTCCAACCACCAGGATCCACATAGGTGGTGGAGTGATTGCAGCTATTGTGAAGGCCACCCAATAAGAATGGATACACATTAGGTGGACGCTCTGAAAGATTACACATCTTATAAAGATGTTCATAGCAGAAAGAAACAGATATGTTTCTGTATAATTAAAACCTGCGGATCCGACTGGTAGCACTGGGCGCTGGCCGCACGTCTCACTGTCTAGTTACAAACCGTTTCCTTTACTTAGGATGATAACAGTTTGGACGCGCCGTAATACTACTGTTTTTGGTGGACAATGGCGCTTGGATCTTGACTTCCTCCTGTAAGAAACATAACTTTTTCTGTAAGAACCAGAAGAGTCACCCATCATATCGGATTGTACTTCGCTTTGTAATGGTCTTTAATGACTGAGATGTCTTGTGTGCGGAATACGCAGTGAATAAAAAACATTGATTTCAGAGGGTTCGGTCACATGAGCGGATTTTTTTGCATGAGGTACAATCGCGTGAAGAAATACACAGCATGACCTTATTGGGGCGCTGCAATAATAAGCCATTGAGATGAATGGACAGCACAAATACACAGTGAGTACGCAGGAAACCTGCTTATTTGCACACTATTTCAATAGCATGTGTACGTTCTTTTTTGCATGCGCAAATATGCAGCGTATTTTTGCACTTAAAAACACACTAGAGCGGGCGTAAAACACGGGCGTAAGCAATTTTTGGTCATCCAAATATATATCACATTTGCATGACTGAAAGCGCTTATGTCCATGGGAATGAACCCATATAGTGACCCTCCCCCCCCCCCCATCCCATAGTGATCTCAGTAGTAATAGTAACCCTATCATGGCCCCAGTAGTAACAGTGTCCCAAGTAGTAATATGACCCCCATAGTGGCCTCAGTAGTTAGTGCCCCCTTTAGTGGCCCCAGTAGTAACAATGTCCCCTATAGTGGCCCCAGTAGTAACAGTGTCCCTTATATTGTCCCCAGTAGTAATAGTGACCACACTATAGCAGTCCCAGTGATGCTGCCCAGCTACAGGCCAATAACAATCCTTCCATTGGATGAGGAATAGGTAATCTAGCAAATGTTGCACAGGTTTTATTGCAGAAGGTATATCTGGATACAGAATTTTATCTTTCTGTTTACTGGAGAAGCCTTTGGTATTTGTCATGCAGAAGTAACAGTCAGTATGGTGGTCTCTCTGTTCTCGCCATATCAGAGGAATGGCAAACGGCGTTCAGCCCTTGTGTGAGATGAGCGTTACATGACACACAGATGATGTGCGGTGCTACATCTTATTTGGGTCACCAAGCTTTACTCCAAAACACTTGTGATAGGCCCACTTTACCAAAGATGTTATGTTCCCCTACTGTGTCTTTGTTGTGAACTCTCCGCAGACATAGCAGAAATTGTCTGGGTTGTTCAGACATCCGCACCGCTCTGCCATATTGTTATTAAATCTCTAACCGATGACCTGTAAAAACACAGTGCATTAATTACAATTTACTGGTGGATGATCTGCAGCATCTCCACCACATGGAAACATACCCTACATGTTACATAAACCTACCCTTATAGTGTTCGGTCAGTGTGCGGTGTGTAACAGTGAGGGCGAAATAGTTTATGACAAACCTACTGGATTCATTGTATGGCATATGTCCAAGAAATAAAAAGTACAACCGCAATTAGATTACATTATTTCCCAAAACTGGAAAACCTTACGTGGCAGAAAAAAATGGACATCCTATTTAGATTCAGTGCACTAAAGTTACTATGAGCCGCCTATCTGCTTATCTGTAACAAAGATTGTTTTGCACAGTTTTATTATAATTATTACTGCTTGCTAAGCCCGTTACAACTGTTCATTACAGAACTGCGAATCAAGTGTGTGAAACATCCTTATTTGGTCACCGTATGGCAGCTGTTTTGGATCTCTACTTTGTTAGCTAACTTCTTTAGAAGCAGCCCGGCTGTGCATTGAGTGGAGTTTTGAGCATTCTGCAGCCGGTTGTCAGCAGGGAGTTCGGTATCCTGAAGCTGTGTACTAAGTGTGGTAGGGTGAGTGTTCTGCATCGGTGGGGAGTGTAGGATCCTGGAACTGATTATCAGAATTAGTCCGGCTAGTCATTTACCCACCTACTGCCCAACCCAGCAGCCCATCCTCCTCTCCTCACTGTTCTTACCTGAGAGCATCCAGACTTCTGCTGCTGAAATGTGACTGTTGCAGAAGAGCACAATCCAATATGCTCCAAACCACAGAAGTCTATAAACAACCACAGAAGTCTGGGGACTCTTTATTGGAGCGATAAAGCAAAATTGAAAATTTGGGGGCCTCTGGGTCAGCGGTATGTCTGAACCCAGTGAGGCATGGCGGCAGCTCGGGATGCTCTGGGCTGTTTTGCTTCCTCCTGGAGTTGGAAGTCTGCAGTGTGTAAAAAAAAATTCTGTTATTTTATAGCGCCAACTTATTCCGCAGAGCTTTCAAGTAATTTATTTATTATCTCCGACCAAGCTGGATACTCATTTTAACGACTACAGAAGGATAGAAGGCTGAGTCAACTTTAAGCCGGCTACCTGCACCATGCGGAGATTGAGCCATGTTGGAATCGCAACCTTCAGGTTGTGAGCAAAAGCTTAGGACTGCATTTCTGCTGCCTCAGCACTCTGCGCCACACAAAGCTATGTAAAGGGCAAGATGGCTGTTTTGGTATGCAGTCAACGTTGACTGGTTAACTGCTACAATCACAGCTTCCTTTGATCATGGCAGTTACTGGCAGCTGTAAAAAAAAAAGCGACAGCCACTGGGTATGGAGCAGACCTGGCTCCCAAGCCCGCTAAATACGCTGTTCGGGACCGCCCTACGTAAATTTACTATTGGGCAGTTCTGTAGGCCTTAAATTTTTCTTGCTGTTCTTAATTTTTCTTTTGTAAACAGCTGAAAATGTGTACATTTGGCAAATAAACCGAATTTGCAATGGGGGTTGTATAATGTTCACATTGAGCAGCTTGCGTTTCAAGACATAATCTGCAAACGGCTTCATCTTTGGCTACATTTCTGAGGTTCCCGTTCTCATTTTCATTGCCCATCACATCATGCTCCACCATAGCAAACGTTCACTGGTCTTATAACCGAGTAACAGAGACAGTCTTCTTCATTTTGGGAGTTGGCCCTTTGTATCTTGCAGCTTGCAGCAGCACTCACTTTTCCTGCAGTTTTCTCTTCAGCCCTCTTGGCTCTTTAACTGCAATCACGACACTCTCTTTGTGGCTGCAGCTTTTAGCATATCATCCTCCACCCCATGTGACAACTTGGGGATTAGTCACCAAGTAGGATCGCCATCTTCTTCAGCTAAGATTGATTGCGCCACTCTCACAAAGTCAACCGGACTTCTTCAAATCTCTGGTGTCTACCAGCTTTAATGGACACAGCAAAGGATCACAGTATTTCCAAGCTGCACATACACCGGAACACAAAACAAAACCTGGTCAGCTGACCACTGACTAGTCATGATGCGTCCCTCACTACATCGGCTAGTGCCATTGCATTAGCCTTCTCATTTCAACACAGTTCATTTACCCCTCGGGGTGTGAAGTCCTAAGACCTTCTTCACTCTCCTTCTGGGTTTACAACCCACAGTGTCCTTGTCACTGTACCCAACCAGGGTCTCTAGGGGGCGTCCTTCCCTGTCAGACTCATCACTGACACAGTTTGGTCTGCACTAGAGATGAGCGAGCACCCAAATGCTCCATAGCATTGCTCCATAGCATTGCTATGGAAAGTGCAGCCCCCCTGTCCATGAGTGGAGAATAATAGCGATTGTCCGCTCGCGGACGGCAAATCGCAGCATGTCAGTCTGCTGGCTCCTGCTCCCGGATGGCGGCTCCCGCAGTGGTGATCCACCCCAGGACTTTGCAACACTCGTGGACAGGCAGTCTTAGGCATCATGTCCACGAGGAAAATCAGGCCTGCTACGGATTCTCTATGGAGAATCGGTAGCGGGTCCCTCCTGCCACGCGGACATGAGCACTGAAAATAAGAATAACTTACCCGCAGCGGACCGTGCAGGTCTTCTCTTCTTCGTGGACGGATCTTCTTTCTTTGGCCCGGCGGATGTGCTCGCAACGCCGGCTGCGTGCATGCGCCGGGCACATCCGCCGGGCCGAAGAAAGAAGATCCTGCCACGAAAGAAGGAAGATCTGCATCGCCCGGAGCAGGTGAGTTTAATTCAGGCGCGGGTCTCCTGCGGATTCGGACGGCTTCCATAGGCTTCAATAGAAGCCTGCGGGAGCCGTCCCCGCGGGAGACCCGCACCTAAATGGAGCATGTCCATTTTTTTTCATGCTCCAGGATTTTTTTAATTCACTTTTATTGACCATCCGCGGGTATTTATCTACCCGCGGGTGGTCAATGCATCCGTATGGGGTACGGATCCGCGTGTGGGTGATCCGCTGCGGATTTAAATTCTTCTTTTCCCCATGGCCATGAGGCCTTAGGCTTGCAGCCCTGGCAGCTGACTCAGCAGCAGTGTGGCTGAAGGTTTTAACTCCTCCAACCACACCCATACAGCTGTCACAGATAATTATTCTCAGTCTGCCTGTGTCCCCTAAAGGCCATCTGGTATACTGCATTACCACAACACTAAGCCCATTGTTAGAGGTTCCCATTTAGTAGGGCATTGAACCTCCTTTGGGTTTTTGCACTACAGAACTACAGGAATTTTTCATGGCATAGGTTCCTTTAATATCTCTCTGTCCGCGACATTGTTGTGACATAATGGAAACGGACTGGCGTCACAATGTCAAAGACACATGATGACACTTTTTGGCACAGGCATCCTGTCAGGTTCCTTGGAAGTCATATGTTGAACATTCCTTAAATGTTTTATGTTTCGGCTGGTCAGCCAATCAACAGTAATGGAAGTTTCTATATTCCAGCCCCTGCTCTTGTAGAGCGCCCATTATTCTTCAGATGTTGGTGAAGTTTGGTCTGGTTCAATCACGTTGTCTCTAGGAACCGGGCTCTGGACGTGGGGCTGTTCTTATCCGAACAATTGCCTTGCTGTAGGCTGGGGTTTTCCCTATATGAAGCGAGTAGGGATAGATTTCACCCCCCTTTGTTGTGTTTGCTGGTGGTTATAGTGTTCTACATGTTATCTAATGGTGTACATTTGATGCATGTGACCACTGCCTTACATCTGATCTGAACGTGGCGCTCAGCACAGACATAACAATTCCTCTAGGTGCTGGACTCATTCTGCAGGAATCTCGGCCCCTACGGACTGCAAGCTTCTTGCAATTGCTGCAAGTAAGATATAGGAAGTGACATCATCTGCACAGATGACAGGAAGGGGTCATCGGTTCAGGCTGCTTGCGCCAAATCCTGGCCCTTTTATCAGGATGATGGATCCAGATTTCTGTTCCATCTGCCCAGGTGATGCTTTTCTGCTGCTCAGCTATCCAACTTTTGCTTTTTTTGCCCGCTAGAGTCTCACTTATCTGTTTGTCTTCAACAGAAACAATGAGTTGTGCATTCTGGCGCTTCAGTTGGAGTTGCGCTCGGCTGCAGTTTCCCTGACTGTGCACCTCCCCCTCAGTAGAATGCTTCTTGACATCCTTCTCTCAGTCCTTTCTTTGACCAGTTGTTCATGTTACCTCTTTGCCTAAACTCTTCTCTGCAGACTCTCAGTTCCGCGGCATGAGAAAAGCCCACAAGATGGACCGTGTTTGAAATAGGCCTGAGTAGCACCAATGAGCAGACCACATCCATGCCAAAGCCCCCTGCCGCCCTGTTTCCGAATCATTGTGTTCTTATAGAAGTTCCGCAGCTACAGAACAACCTACTTCCTCTTATCCAGAGTGACTATAAGCGGACCCTGAAGCGGGAAGTTGTCTGGGTATTTCTAAGCAGAGACATACAGGTGGTTACTTGTTCTAGTATATTCCGGATACAGTAAGTGTATTGTTCCAGCTGATGATAAATTATTAGATTTTCATGATTTAAACCAATTGTAAAAGACATGAAAATTCTTTTCTTTTCTCCTTACTTAAACCCTGCTGCATCCTGTAAAGGGGTCAAGTTTATTAATGTCAAAGACATGGTATTTGTAGAAAAAGCATGTGCTCCACCATATTGGGGCCCTTGTCCTTGTTACATGAACATGTTGTCCGGTGCTTGTGCATGCGCTGATCGCCCTCCGTCTGTTGCTGGTCCTAGTAGTGTGCATTGATATGACTGTTATTCTCCTCCTCCCCCCGTCCTGCTTCCATTCACTGACAGGGCAGCTTCATGCAGGCTCTGTAGCAGAAATGCCCCTATAGTTATATATATACACTAGCTGATATACCCGACTTCGCCCGAGTTAATTTGGTACTGGTGTTTATCTGGTGTTCACACGGAAAATCTTATGAAGTCGTGGTTACTTTAGAGATACTGAGGAAAAACATATGTTCACCATTTTGCATAGTTCTCTGCGTTACCCAGGAAACACCACGTGGAGGCAACCATGCGACGTTTCCTTTATATAAAATGACATCAGGAAGTGAGAGAATTAGATTCCGTACATAAAATTTGGACACTAATTCTTTTGCGCTTAGAATTGAATAATCGAGTTGGGACCTATTAACTTTTCATATTTATGACACAATCAATGCTCGTGCCAAATATCCTGTTTCTATGACACCGGAAAGTGAAAAAATTACATTCCGCACGTAAAATTTTGACGCTAATTCTTTTGCGCATAGAATTGAATAATGGAGTTGGGACCCATTCACTTTTCCTATTTATGACATAATCAATGCTTGTGCCAAATTTCCTGTTTCTATGACACCGGAAAGTGAAGAAATCACATTCCGCACGTAAAATTTCGACGCCAATTCTTTTGCGCTACAATTGAATAATCGAGTTGGGACCCATTAGCTTTTCCTATTTATGACATAATCAATGCTCGTGCCAAATTTCACGTTTCTATGACAACGGAAAGTGAGAAAATTACATTCCGCACGTAAAATTTGGACTCTAATTCTTTTGCGCATAGAATTGAATAATCGAGTTGGGACCCATTCACTTTTCCTATTTATGACATAATCAATGCTCCTGCCAAATTTCACGTTTCTATGACATTGGGAAGTGAGAGATTTAGATTATGTACGTAAAATTTTGACGCCAATTCTTTAGCGCATAGAATTGAATAATCGAGTTGGGACCCATTAGCTTTTCCTATTTTGGAGATAATCTATGCTCGCGCCAAATTTCATGTTTCTACGGCATCTGGATGTTGGAGAACTTTTGGCGAGTCAGTCAGTCAGTCAGTCAGTCAGTCAGTCAGTGAGTCAGTGAGGGCTTTCAGCTTTATATATATAGATACATACATATAAAAACTATGGATAATTCTTGATTTTAATCACAATTTGTTGTTAAGTCTTTTAGGTTTAATACGTGGCCACCGATATTTGTAAAAAGGGAAGTTCTGCTAACCAGCATGTATTTAACTATAATTGTCCCTTCCAAAACCGTCTAACATATCATAGTGACAAGTTCAATGTTTTGACCTGCAGGGTCTAGATGCTGAGACCCCCATCAGTCCCTGAAACAAGGGGCAGAAGTTCTCCACTGAGCACCCCCCTTCAGCTCTGGGGGAGCTGGGGCTAGCGCTATGCGGACTTATACACTTACTATGAGCCCGGACCCTATGAGTCTACAACAACCGCAAGGGCGCAGCAATCAGCTGAGAGCTTCTGTCTCTTTGTTTGGACGCCCACTTTCTGCAAAGTGACTGCAGTGTCTCCTCCATCTTCCTCCGCCGCTCAGCGCACCACTGTGCTCCCAGGTCCCTCATCCTCTCCTCAGAACATGGAGGGTGGCAGATGGAGGGTAACCGCTGTTTTTCAGGTTTAGAAATGTGTCTATTCTGTGTTAGAATGGACTTGCCCATCATCCCCCTGATGTGGATGACTGGGTCTCCTGAACCCCTGGACATTTGTAAGAAGACCCCAGAGATTGATATAAAAGGAGAGGGGGGTTGGTCTCCAGCAGAGGGGGTCTGCAGCACATGGGCTGTCTGAGGGCAGCGGCCCCTTTCAGTTGGGCAGATATTCTCCTACAGGCCAGAGAGCTGATTCAGGTATTCTTGTATCTTGACGCCACTGGAAGTATAGCGGTACGGTAGGTGTAGGCAGTTTGACAAGCTGTTAACGCCAAGACCCGCTGATTGGCTGCTGTTTTACACGCTAGTAACACCCACACCTGCTGATTGCTGCACTGTCCTGTTGGTCTGTGTGAGCTGCAGTTGGGGCCACAAAAGCAGGTTGAGTGACAGCGGGGGAAAGCGGAGGGACCAGAATCGACGTAGGACAGCGCTGCAGCGGAGACTGTCATGCGGGGAAACATCAGTGAGGCGACCCGGCGGTACAGGTGATGTTCCGGTGGCGTGGATTGCAGGGCAGGAGGCTACAGAATTACACCGCTGCACTTGCCAATGACAGAAAGGAGAGGCCCAGGAATAGTAAAAGCATCCGAGACCGTCAGTTATTAAGCAGTGAGCAGTGGGGTTACTGAATTACACCGCCGCAGGTGGAATGGGACAAACCGGTCACTGTCAGCGGAAATGCGCCGGCACTGCCGTCGGGAGGGCGCCGCCACAGTAGATGAAACGGCTGCAGAGCTGCTCGGCCTACTTTCCTGCTAGAGTTCCTGGTCCGGGTCCCTGTCGTCCTCTGTGCTAGGTTGCGGAGGCCGGTCGCCCTCCACAGTCTGCTGGCAGCTCTCAGTATGTTACCTAGCCGAAGTATCTTGCAACCTATCGGCTGCTAGGGGTGTGACAGGGGTATTCCTTCATGAAAGCCCTGTCAAACCCCTAGCTTCCAGGGGCATTGAGATACAATAATACCGCTGCTTCATACTAGCAGCTGACCAAATAAGTAATAGTTATCCGTACCCTATATGTATATATGTGGTGCTATGTGTAGACTAGAGTAGAGATACAGATACTTTGCTTTCCATTCTTTGTGCAGAGCTAGTGATCCCAACTCTGTTGCTGATTAGTGCTGATTAGTACTTTTATGTTTGGTTGGTCACTAATATGACACATTGGTAACCACTAAGTCTGAAGCAGTTCTGGTCGTTCATACGTGGTTATATCTTACCACAGTGTGATCAGTGTTTCAGATAGTATATTAGACAGGGACCGGTATCTAAAATAGGGATAACAGGAAATCAGGTGACCGCTGGTCCACAGGGAGAGTAGTGGTCCAGCCACATTGGTAGACTAGATAGAGTTAAGGACCTAGTGGAGTGTAGTTAGGCTTGCTATCCTCATCTGCCTTCCTGTTGGGTGATTGTCGGCTGAAGAAACGTCTAGTCATCATCATCCTCACTGGTCTCCTGACCTGCAGTGGATTATCCTGTTATTCCTGAGGAACCCTACATCTGCCACTGGCTACAGGGGCCCCGGCATCCATCTTACTTCTGAGGTATTGTGCATGGGACTCTCTGCAGACACATATCTATATATATAAAGCTGAAAGCCCTCACTCACTCACTCACTGACTCACTCACTAACTCACTCACTGACTCCCTCACTCACTGACTCACTGACTCACTGACTCACTCACTGACTCACTGACTCACTGACTCACTCACTCACTGACTCACTCACTGACTCACGACTGACTCACTGACTCACGACTGACTCACTGACTCACGACTGACTCACTGACTCACGACTGACTCACTGACTGACTCGCCAAAAGTTCTCCAACTTCCCGATGTCGTAGAAACATAAAATTTGGCAGAAGCATACATTATCTCCAAAATAGGAAAAATAATTGGGTCCCAACTCCATTATTCAATTCTATGTGCAAAAGAATTGGCGTCAAAATTTTACATACAGAATGTAATTTTCTCTCTTTCCGGTGTCATAGAAACGGGAAATTTGGCACGAGCATTGATTATGTCATAAATAGGAAAAGCTAATGGGTCCCAACTCGATTATTCAATTCTAGCGCAAAAGAATTAGCGTCAAAATTTAACGTACATAATCCAAATCTCTCACTTCTCAATGTCATAGAAACGTGAAATTTGGCACGAGCATTGTTTATGTCATAAATAGGAAAAGCTAATGGGTCGCAACTCAATTATTCAATTCTATGGGCAAAATAATTAGCGTCCAAATTCTACGTGCGGAATGTAATTTTCTCACTTTCCGGTATCATAGAAACGTGAAATTTGGCACGAGCATTGATTATGTCATAAATAGGAAAAGCTAATGGGTCCCAACTCCATTATTCAATTCTATGCGCAAAGGAATTAGCGTCCAAATTTTACGTACATAATCTAAATCTCTCAGCTTCCAGGGGCATTGAGATACAATAATACCGCTGCTTCATACTAGCAGCTGACCAAATAAGTAATAGTTATCCGTACCCTATATGTATATATGTGGTGCTATGTGTAGACTAGAGTAGAGATACAGATACTTTGCTTTCCATTCTTTGTGCAGAGCTAGTGATCCCAACTCTGTTGCTGATTAGTGCTGATTAGTACTTTTATGTTTGGTTGGTCACTAATATGACACATTGGTAACCACTAAGTCTGAAGCAGTTCTGGTCGTTCATACGTGGTTATATCTTACCACAGTGTGATCAGTGTTTCAGATAGTATATTAGACAGGGACCGGTATCTAAAATAGGGATAACAGGAAATCAGGTGACCGCTGGTCCACAGGGAGAGTAGTGGTCCAGCCACATTGGTAGACTAGATAGAGTTAAGGACCTAGTGGAGTGTAGTTAGGCTTGCTATCCTCATCTGCCTTCCTGTTGGGTGATTGTCGGCTGAAGAAACGTCTAGTCATCATCATCCTCACTGGTCTCCTGACCTGCAGTGGATTATCCTGTTATTCCTGAGGAACCCTACATCTGCCACTGGCTACAGGGGCCCCGGCATCCATCTTACTTCTGAGGTATTGTGCATGGGACTCTCTGCAGACACATATCTATATATATAAAGCTGAAAGCCCTCACTCACTCACTCACTGACTCACTCACTAACTCACTCACTGACTCCCTCACTCACTGACTCACTGACTCACTGACTCACTCACTGACTCACTGACTCACTGACTCACTCACTCACTGACTCACTCACTGACTCACGACTGACTCACTGACTCACGACTGACTCACTGACTCACGACTGACTCACTGACTCACGACTGACTCACTGACTGACTCGCCAAAAGTTCTCCAACTTCCCGATGTCGTAGAAACATAAAATTTGGCAGAAGCATACATTATCTCCAAAATAGGAAAAATAATTGGGTCCCAACTCCATTATTCAATTCTATGTGCAAAAGAATTGGCGTCAAAATTTTACATACAGAATGTAATTTTCTCTCTTTCCGGTGTCATAGAAACGGGAAATTTGGCACGAGCATTGATTATGTCATAAATAGGAAAAGCTAATGGGTCCCAACTCGATTATTCAATTCTAGCGCAAAAGAATTAGCGTCAAAATTTAACGTACATAATCCAAATCTCTCACTTCTCAATGTCATAGAAACGTGAAATTTGGCACGAGCATTGTTTATGTCATAAATAGGAAAAGCTAATGGGTCGCAACTCAATTATTCAATTCTATGGGCAAAATAATTAGCGTCCAAATTCTACGTGCGGAATGTAATTTTCTCACTTTCCGGTATCATAGAAACGTGAAATTTGGCACGAGCATTGATTATGTCATAAATAGGAAAAGCTAATGGGTCCCAACTCCATTATTCAATTCTATGCGCAAAGGAATTAGCGTCCAAATTTTACGTACATAATCTAAATCTCTCACTTCCCAATGTCATAGAAACATGAAATTTGGCACAAGCATTGATTGTCATAAATAGGAAAAGCTAATGGGTCCCAACTCGATTATTCAATTCTAGCGCAAAAGAATTTGTGTCCAAATTTTATGTACGTAATCTAATTCTCTCACTTCCTGATGTCATTTTATATAAAGGAAACGTCGCATGGTTACCTCCCGTGGTGTTTTCTGGGTAACGCAGAGAACTATGCAAAATGGTGAACATATGTTTTTCCCGGTATCTCTAAAGTAACCACGACTTCATAAGATTTTCCCTGTTAACACCAGATAAACACCAGTACCAAATTAACTTGGGCGAAGCCGGGTATATCAGCTAGTTTAGTGTATGTATGTATATGTATGTGTATATGTATATATATATATATATATATATATATATATATATATATATATATATATATAATAATTTGGGATGGCACAGATATACATTACATTGAATAGTACAGTAGTCAATATTTAGGCTAGCCATCCCAAATTACAGGTATATAGCTACAGTTAATTGGGATGGCTAGCCTAAATATTGACTACTGTTATATTCAATGTAATGTATTATCTGTGCCATCCCAAATTATGACTATAAAGTTGCTGTGATGATCGTTATTGTTCCCTCAGTATAATTATTGATGGTGATGATGTGAATATAGGATCGGTTGCCCGTTCATGCTAATGCAGGGTATTTCTCAGGAAGAGATCCTTGTTATATCAGCGGCTCCATCCTGAGTGGAGGCACCGAGAATAACTCATTCATACACCCATTCTTCCACTCAGTGGAGGTGCCAGGTCTCCGTGTCCCATACGGGTAGTGCCAGAGCCTGTTGGGGAGGATTATTAGTCCTACACCCTCCCTTATCCCAACCAGGGTTACACAGGTGATGGGTGTGTTGCGCGGTGAGGTGGTCAGGATGTGCAGCCAAGGCTGGAGATGTTGGCATAGATGCAACTGAAGCAACTAATGGTGGCGCTTTCTCTACAAACTTGTGTCCATCTTATGTATCGCACATGTTCTGCACCCTGGAACTAATGGGCACTAAAAAAATTATTGATTTTGCTAAATATTTTAAAATGAAGTGTTTGCATCACATACAGTGGCTTACAGTTATGCTGGCCTGGGGATACGTGACTCACTGACCCCTTCCTTATTAAAAAAAAGCATTTTCTGTGCCAAGCTGAAAAGTTGACTCCTATCCACAAAATAGGGGATTCCGAGAATGGGGGTTCTGAAGGTTCCCCAGAGGTTGTTCATGCTGCTGCTCCATTCACTTCAACTGGAGAACCGGAATCTGCTAAATACAAGTGCTCAGAAATCTCTGGCACCGTAATTGACATTGTGGCGGTACCAGCAGTCAGATCTCTACTGATCATAAAGATCTCTATATTGTCTCCTGATATAGCTATACATACCATTATTATTAGAGCGCCCCCTTGTTACAGTCCTGGATATAATAGATGATGGGAGAGATCTCTGTACTGACCTCTAATATAGCTATACATAGTTATTAAAACGCCCCCTTGTTACAGGCCTGGGTATAATAGATGATGGGAGACCCCCGATATATTATACATAGTTATTAGAGCGCCCCCTTGTTACAGTCCTGGATATAATAGATGATGGAGAGATCTCTGTATTGCCCCCTGATATATCTATACATAGTTATTAGAGCGCCCCCTTGTTACAGTCCTGGATATAATAGATGATGGAGAGATCTCTGTATTGACCCCTGATATATCTATACATAGTTTTTAGAGCGTCTCCTTGTCACAGTCCTGGGTATAAATAGATGATGGGAGAGATCTCTGTACTGACCCCCTGATATATCTATACATAGTTATTAGAGCGCCCCCTTGTTACAGTCCTGGATATAATAGATGATGGAGAGATCTCTGTATTGACCCCTGATATATCTATACATAGTTTTTAGAGCGTCTCCTTGTCACAGTCCTGGGTATAAATAGATGATGGAAGAGATCTCTGTACTGACCCCTGATATATCTATACATAGTTATTAGAGCACCTCCTTGTTACAGTCCTGGGTATAATAGATGATGAGAGAGATCCTTGTATTGATTACTAATATATTATATTATACATAGTTATTAGAGCACCCCCTTATTACAGTCCTGGGTATAAATAGATGATGGGAGAGATCTCTGTACTGACCCCTGATATATCTATACATAGTTATTAGAGCGCCCCCTTGTTACAGTCCTGGGTATAATAGATGATGGGAGAGATCTCTGTACTGACCCCTGATATAGCTATACATAGTTATTAGAGCGCCCCCTTGTTACAGGCCTGGGTATAAATAGATGATGGAAGAGATCTGTGTATTGACCCCCTGATATAATATACAGAGATTTCTGTACTGTCCCCTGATAAATCCATACATAAGTATTAGAGCCCCCCGATGCAATCCCCTGTGGTACCCTACTAGTAACAGTGGCTCCTCTAATACAACCCCCTGTGGTACCCTACTAGTAATGGTGGCCCCTCCAATACAACCCCCTGTGGTACCCTACTAGTAATGGTGGCCCCTCCAATACAACCCCCTGTGGTACCCCACTGACCAGTTACTTTCCCACTTACACACAGTCTCATTTTGTATACCAACCTTTTATGTGGCACAGTACCAAATGCTTTAGAAATCATCTATATATATGACAACTAACGACTCTCCTCAATCCTGAGGATACTGAAGTGACAATATACAGCAGCGGATACATGTGGAACAGCCGACAGCATCCTTCCTCTGCTGAAAATGTGTGAACATCCTGTGTGCAATACTTGTGTAACAAAAAGAAGATACTTCATTGTTTGTTCCATCTTTTTGCAGCAATCTGATCGCAAAAGGCGCCCACAGCTCCTGTGAAAGAGCCGTCCATACTGCATGTCGGGTCAGCACATTAGGGAAGAATTCCCCTGAACAGACAGTAAATACTAATACCAACATTAAAAGCCATGAGTCGAGGGCTCTGCACCTTCCTCTGGGACGGCAGCATTCCTAGTCGATCACAGCCTATGTTCTCACATTTGATACATGATGTTCTCTATCAGTCACTTGTAGAATGAATCATTTTAAAAAAAGGTACCTTTCCTGCCACCATGGAGAAGCGGCATGGAGGGTACAGGCTAATAGTGAGGCCCCTGTGATAAGTGAGGGCATGTAAAGAAGAGAGACTGTGACAGTGCTGGGTACCTAGTTTGGAAGCCAGATGCCACAGCAGCTCCAGTAGGATATCAGCCATTTAGGGACTGAAGGAGGAAAGTGCTGCCCCTCGGAGAGTGAGCAGGGTAATCAGGGCATATGCCCTGTCCTCTAAACTCCTCTATATGGACAACCATTTTAACCCCTTAACGACCAGCCCATAGTGTTTTTACGTCCTCCCGAAGTGGGCTTTATTCTCTGAGGACGTAAAAACATGTGTCCTGCAGAGAATAAAGCCCCTCAGGCTCTGGACGTGACTGCTCCATGCTGTCGGTGCCCGCAGGTAGCCGACAGCATGGAGCTGTCATCCCAGGCTGCTGGGACCCCCCCCCCCTCGGCAATGTGATGCGCAATCCAATGGATAGCGCCGATCGCATAAAAGTTGCAAAAAGTGCAAAAATAGTTAAAGATTCAGCTGCCCTGATGGATCGGATTCATCAGGGCAGCTGAAATTACCCACCCGTGTCCTCCGCACTGCTCCCCGCTCTCCTGGTCCTCCGGACCCCGAAGCCGGCGTTCTGCACATGCGCGCCAGGCGGCACTACGTCAGCCGCATGCGCAGAAGGCCTGGCGGCCCAGGAAGTTTGAAATCTCCTGGCTCCCGGCTCCTGTAGGTAGTCGGGAGGCAGGAGATGTGAGCGGGGACCGCGCTAGCCGCTAGCCAATGGATAACGGCGATCGCGGAAAAGTAAAGAAAAGTGTAAAAAAAGAAAAGCTTCACCTCTCCTCATGGATCGGATCCATGAGGGAAGGTGAAAATACTCACCCCCTTCCTCCATGTCCTTCGGCCGCTGTCGGGACCCTCCGCTGGCTTCTGCGCATGCGCCGATGTGCCGCGCATGTGCAGAAGGCTGGCGAGCCCGGCAAATTCAAAATCTCCCTGCACCCGGCTGTCACAGATAGCCGAGTGCAGGGAGATATGACTGGGGACCGCTGTATGCGGTTTCCAGTCATATGATCACCGTTATCCATCAGATAACGGTGATCATATAAAGTTAAAAAGTAAAAAAAAAAAAAATTTTAAGTTAAAAAAAGTTTAAAAAGTTAAAGTTTCATCTCCCCTTATGGATCGTATCCGTAAGGGGGGATGAAATTACATACCCAAGATCCCGGATTTGCTCCCTGGTGGGATGTTGATCCGCGGACCTTACCCCAGCTTCGGCGCATGCGCCCGTCAGCATGATGGCGGACGCATGCGCAAAAGTGAAATATTGCCCCAGAAATTTAAAATCTCCCTGCTGCTGGCTACCAAAGGTAGCGAGATGTCACGGGGAGCTGCGGTATGCAGTTACTGGTCAGGTGATCGCCGTTATCCAATGCATAATGGCGATCACATAAAAGTTCTTAAAAAAGTGGAAGTTTCATCTCCCCTCACCGATGCGATCGGTGAGAGGAGATGAAACATCTTCTCGGAGTCTTCCGCATTTGAATCCAGATGCGATTATCCTCCATGGACCCTTCCGGCTGCCGCGGAGCCCAGGAAATTTTAAATCTCCTTGCTCCCAGCGACCGTTGGTCGCTGAGTGCTTGGAGCAGGGACCGGTGGCCTCGTTGAGCGGTCCCCGGTCACGTGATAAATTAGCGGTATAACATTAGGCAGGTCATGCATGACCGGAGAGAAATTATGGGTTCTGCATGTGCTTGATCAGCGGTAATCCACGGATCAATCGCATGCATTGGATTACACAATTCCCCCCCAATTAGCGGGTGCCGAATTACGGAATCCACTCGCAGAAAACAGAACACAGCATGTTATATTTTACCACGGATATCCGCGACCTAGAGCCCATTGTGCTCTATGACCGCGGATATACTCGCAGCCCATATGCAAACACATTGTGTACAGGCTGCGGGTACCCGGGTCATCTCTAAGCGACGGCGCGGGAAATATAAACAAAAAACGCTGTATTGCGCATGACCGCCTGTGTGAGTAGGCAGTTATGCGCAGTACATTACGTGGCCGTATGCAGGGTCACAGCCGGGCTCACAGCTGGAATCCGCTGCCGGCCTCCGTAAGCGGATTCTGCATACTGCCGTGAGAGCCTGGTATTATTTAGATCGCTACCTGTAATCCGTAATTCACAAGAGGCCCCGGGAACGCTTGCCATCATGCAGTTCCAGGAGCAGCTTGTTGAGTGCCTTCTGTGTGAGACCGCTGCACCGCAGCAAGATTACAAAGCCTCACAGAGCGCCACTTTTTACACCCCATCCCCGCCGCTGAGGTCACGAAATACCCTCAAAAAAGCGAGAGAGGGGGAGATACCCGGTTTTCTTGACCCATGTGCCCATCCCAACCAGCCTCCGTAACTACCCCTGTCTTCGGACATAAAACGCAGTTTATATTATTACCTTTATCTAATATTTAGGGAATGCCAAAAAATGGGGATGGCGGGGGGGGGGGGGTGAGTATTTTTAGGAAGTCAATTTTTTTTCCGTATAAGTGGGCAATGGGGCCTGGAATTTATTCAGTTGTACCCTGAAATCCAGCGGGCATTCCCTCCATTATGGGCATAGCCATGTGTCCTATAAGTAGATTAGGGCCACAATGCATATGTTTCTGAACACGGGACAAACGGGGGTACCCATTTTGGGGTGAATGTCTTCATTCCTATGTACACTGTACAAAAAAACCTGTTTTTAAATTGACAAAATTGCCAAAAAAATGAAAATCTTAATTTTTTCCTTCTGCTTTGCTTAGATTCATTCAAATACTGTGGGGTCAAAATGCGTAGTACACCCCTAGATGAATTCGTTAAGGGGTCTAGTTTTCAAAATGGGGTCATTTGAGGGGGGTTCTTATAGTTTGGCCGCTCAATGGCTCTACAAGTGGGCAATGGGGCCTGGAATTTATTCCGTTGTACCCTGAAATCCAACGAGTGCTCCTTCCATTATAGGCCTAGCCATGTTTCCTTTAAGTAGATTAGGGCCACAAATGGTTCTGAACACGGGACAAATGGGGGTATCCATTTTGGGGTGAACGTCTTCATTCCTATGTACACCGTACAAAAAAAAACTATTTTTAAATTGACACAATCGCCAAAAAAATGAAAATCATAATTTTTTCCTTCTGCTTGGCTTAGATTCATTCAAAAACTGTGAAGTCAAAAAAGTCATCATACCCCTAGATAAATTTGCTAAGGGGTTTACTTTTCAAAATGGGGTCACTTGTGGGGGTTGTCCATCGTTTTGGTCACTCAAGGGCTCTACAAGTGGGCAATGGGGACTAAATCTCCTTCAAGCGAAATTTCTGTACCGAAAGCCACCGGTTGCTCCTTTCATTTTGGGCCCCATTGTGCATACAGACGTAATACTAGGGCCACAATGGGTATGTTTCTGAGCATGGGACAAACAGGGGTATCCATTTTGGGGTGCAAGTCTTCATTCATTTATGTGCTGTACAAAAAAAACTGCTTTTAAAATGACAGAATTACCAAAAAAATGAAAATCGTAATTTTTTCCCTTCTGCTTGACTTAGATTCATTCAAAAACTGAAGTCAAAAAAGTCATCATACCCCTAGATAAATTCGTTAAGGGGTCTACTTTTCAAAATGGGGTCACTTGTGGGCGTTCTCCATCGTTTTGGTCACTCAATGGCTCTACAAGTGTGCAATAGGGCCTAAATCTCCTTCAAGCAAAATTTCTGTTTCGAAAGCCACCGCTTGCTCCTTTCATTTTGGGCCTCATTGTGTATACAGACGTAATACTAGGGCCACAATGGGTAGGTTTCTGAGCACGGGACAAACAGGGGTATCCATTCTGGGGTGCAAATCTTCCTTTTCATGTGTATTATAGAAAAAAGTCCTGTCTTTAAAATGACATATTTGCAAAAATATGAAATTTTAGTTTTTCTCTTCTAAATTGCATTGACTCCTAAAAAAAACTGTGGGGTTAAAATACACCCCTCAGTGAATACGTTAAGGGGTGTAGTTTTTAAAATGGGGTCATTTGTGGGGGTATCTATCATTTTGACTCCTATGAGCCTTTCCAATCTTGGCTTGGTGTAGGAAAACAAAGTGTTCCTCAAAATGCTGAAAAGTAATGTTAAATTTGTACATCTCCTAAATGGTTAAAAAAAATGAAAGTTTTTCCAATGTGCGCCCAAAATAAAGTAAACGGATGGAAATATATATCTTAGCAAAAATTTCTATATTATGTTTGCACTAGAGATGAGCGAACGTACGCGTCCGAGCTTGATACTCGTTCGAGTATTAGCGTGTTCGAGATGCTCGTTACTAGAGGCGAGCACCACGCGATGTTCGAGTTACTTTCACTTTCATCTCTGAGACGTTAGCGCGCTTTTCTGGCCAATTGAAAGACAGGGAAGGCATTACAACTTCCCCCTGCGACGTTCAAGCCCTATACCACCCCCCTGCAGTGAGTGGCTGGCGAGATCAGGTGTCACCCGAGTAAATAAATCGGCCCCTCCCGCGGCTCGCCACAGATGCATTCTGACAGAGATCAGGGAAAGTGCTGCTGATGCCGGAGCTGCTATAGGGAGAGTGTTAGGATTGATTTTAGGCTTCAAGAGCCCCAATGGTCCTTCTTAGGGCCACATCTGACCGTGTGCAGTACTGTTGAGGCTGCTTTTTGCAGTGTTGCACTTTTTTTTTTTTTTTTTGGATATCGGCCGTGCAGAGCATTGCGTCCAGAGCATTGCGTCCTGCAGTAATTTTACATAGTCCACGGCCAGTAGTGGTGGTGAGGCAGGGACAGTGAAAGACATATCCAGTCTATATAGGCAGTGGGCTTTTCCAGAAAAATTTGGCAAAAAAAATCTATTTGGGCTGCCTGTGACCGTCCTGACTGTACTGCGTCTCTGCTGGGGGTAGTTGTCCTAATTCATACGCAGCCAGCTAAGTGTTACAGCAGGCTTGCGCAAAATTCTTTCCTGCCTCTGCTGTGAGTTCCGTGAGCGAAGTCAGCCTCCAACCGCAGGCCAATAAGCGGCACATTTAATTACAGCATTCTGTTTCTGCACTACTGGTAATACAGCATGCTGAGGGGTAGGGGTAGGCCTAGAGGACGTGGACGCCGGTGAGGACGCGGAGGCCCAAGTCAGGGTGTGGGCACAGGCCGAGCTCCTGATCCAGGTGTATCGCAGCCAACTGCTGCGGGATTAGGAGAGAGGCACGTTTCTGGCATCCCCACATTCATCTCACAATTAATGGGTCCACGCGGTAGACCTTTATTAGAAAATGAGCAGTGTGAGCAGGTCCTGTCGTGGATGGCAGAAAGTGCATCCAGCAATCTATCGAACACCCAGAGTTCTGCGCCGTCCACTGCTGCAACTCTGAATCCTCTGGCTGCTGCTCCTCCTTCCTCCCAGCCTCCTCACTCCATTACAATGACACATTCTGAGGAGCAGGCAGACTCCCAGGAACTGTTCTCGGGCCCCTGCCCAGAATGGGCAGCAATGGTACCGTATCCTCTCCCACTGGAGGAGTTTGTCGTGACCGATGCCCAACCTTTGGAAAGTTCCCGGGGTCCGGGGAATGAGGCTGGGGACTTCCGGCAACTGTCTCAAGAGCTTTCAGTGGGTGAGGAGGACGATGACTATGAGACACAGTTATCTATCACTCAGGTAGCAGTAATTGGAGTAAGTCCGAGGGAGGAGCGCACAGAGGATTCGGAGGAAGAGCAGCAGGACGATGAGGTGACTGACCCCACCTGGTTTGCTACGCCTACTGAGGACAGGTCTTCAGAGGGGGAGGCAAGTGCAGCAGCAGGGCAGGTTGGAAGAGGCAGTGCGGTGGCCAAGGGTAGAGGCAGGGCCAGACCGAATAATCCACCAACTGTTTCCCAAAGCGCCCCCTCGCGCCATGCCACCCTGCAGAGGCCGAGGTGCTCAAAGGTCTGGCAGTTTTTCACTAAGAGTGCAGACGACCGACGAACAGTGGTGTGCAACCTTTGTCGCGCCAAGATCAGCCGGGGAGCCACCACCACCAGCCTCACCACCACCAACATGCACAGACATATGATGGCCAAGCACCCCACAAGGTGGGACGAAGGCCGTTCACCGCCTCCGGTTTGCACCACTGCCTCTCCCCCTGTGCCCCAACCTGCCACTGAGATCCAAGCCCCCTCTCAGGACACAGGCACTACCGTCTCCTGGCCTGCACCCACACCCTCACCTCCGCTGTCCTCGGCCCCATCCAGCAATGTCTCTCAGCGCAGCGTCCAGCCGTCGCTAGCGCCAGTGTTTGAGCGCAAGCGCAAGTACGCCGCCACGCACCCGCACGCTCAAGCGTTAAACGTGCACATAGCCAAATTGATCAGCCTGGAGATGCTGCCGTATACGGTTGTGGAAACGGAGGCTTTCAAAGGTATGATGGCGGCGGCGGCCCCGCGCTACTCAGTTCCCAGTCGCCACAACTTTTCCCGATGTGCCGTCCCAGCCCTGCACGACCACGTCTCCCGCAACATTGTACGCGCCCTCACCAACGCGGTTACTGCCAAGGTCCACTTAACAACGGACATGTGGACAAGCACAGGCGGGCCGGGCCACTATATCTTCCTGACGGTATATTGGGTGAATTTAGTGGAGGCTGGGACAGAGTCAGAGCCTGGGACCGCTCACGTCCTACCCACCCCCAGAATTGCGGGCCCCAGCTCGGTGGTGGTATCTGCGGCGGTGTATGCTTCCTCCACTAAACCACCCTCCTCCTCCTCCAACGCAACCTCTGTCTCGCAATTAAGATGTGTCAGCAGCAGCACATCGCCAGCAGTCTGTGTCACGCGGCGTGGCAGCACAGCGGTGGGCAAGCGTCAGCAGGCCGTGCTGAAACTACTCAGCTTAGGAGAGAAGAGGCACACGCCCCACGAACTGCTGCATGGTCTGACAGAGCAGACCGACCGCTGGCTTGCGCCGCTGAGCCTCTAACCGGGCATGGTCATGTGTGACAACGGCCGTAACCTGGTGGCGGCTCTGCAGCTCAGCAGCCTCACGCACATGCCATGCCTGGCCCACGTCTTTAATTTGGTGGTTCAGCGCTTTCTGAAAAGCTACCCACGCTTGTCAGACCTGCTCGGAAAGGTGCGCCGGCTCTGCGCACATTTCCGCAAGTCCCACACGGACGGTGCCACCCTGCGCACCCTGCAACATCGGTTTCATCTGCCAGTGCACCGACTGCTGTGCGACGTGCCCACACGGTGGAACTCTACGCTCCACATGTTGGCCAGGCTCTATGAGCAGCGTAGAGCTATAGTGGAATACCAACACCAACATGGGCGGCGCAGTGGGAGTCAGCCTCCTCAATTCTTTACAGAAGAGTGGGCCTTGTTGGCAGACATCTGCCAGGTCCTTGGAAACTTTGAGGAGTCTACCCAGATGGTGAGCGGCGATGCTGCAATCATTAGCGTCACCATTCCTCTGCTATGCCTCTTGAGAAGTTCCCTGCAAAGCTTTCTGGCTCCCCAGCAAGACTGTGTCGCCACTCCCCAGTCAAGGCAGAGTCGGCGGGAGCACTGTAAAAGGATGGTGAGGGAGTACGTAGCCGATCGCACGACCGTCCTCCGTGACGCCTCTGCCCCCTACGACTACTGGGTGTCGAAGCTGGACACGTGGCCTGAACTCGCGCTGTATGCCCTGGAGGTGCTTGCTTGTCCTGCGGCTAGCGTCTTGTCAGAGAGGGTGTTTAGTGCGGCTGGGGGAATCATCACAGATAACCGACAGGCTTACACTCATCAAGATGAACAAAGCCTGGATTTCCCCTGACTTCTCTTCTCCACCAGCGGACAGCAGCGATACCTAAACAATACGTAGGCTGCACCCGCGGATGGAAGCATCGTTCTCTATCACCATAAAAAACAGGGACCTTTTAGCTTCATCAATCTGTGTATTATATTCATCCTCCTCCTCCTGCTCCTCCTCCTGAAACCTGACGTAATCACGTCGAACAGGCAATTTTTCTTAGGCCCACAAGGCTCAGTCATATAATTTTTGTAAACAATTTTTATACGTTTCAATGCTCATTAAAGCGTTGAAACTTGCACCTGAACCAATTTTTATTTTTACTGGGCTGCCTCCAGGCCTAGTTACAAATTAAGCCACATTAACCAAAGCGATTAATGGGTTTCACCTGCCCTCTTGGTTGGGTATGGGCAATTTTTCTGACGTATATTAGTACTGTTGGTACACCAATTTTTTGGGGCCCTCGCCTACAGAGTAATCCAATTAATTTTTTGCCCACCTGCATTAAAGCTGACGTTACATCAGCTGTGTTGGGCACTGCAATGGGATATATTTATGTACCGCCGGTGGCTTCCTGGCACCCACCCATGCTGTCGGTCCACACGGAGTTGTAACTGCATGTGTCCACTTCTAAAGAACCCCAGTCTGACTGGGGCATGCAGTGTGGGCCGAAGCCCACCTGCATTAAACATTGACATTACCTCAGCTGTGCTGGGCAATGCAATGGGATTTATTTATGTACCGCCTGTGGCTTCCTGGGACCCTCCCATGCTGTCGGTCCACACGGACTTCACAATAGGGAGTTGTACCTGCCTGTGTCTACTTATAAAGAACCCCAGTCTGACTGGGGCATGCAGTGTGGGCCGAAGCCCACCTGCATTAAACATGACATTACCTCAGCTGTGATGGGCAATGCAATGGGATATATTTATGTACCGCCGGTGGCTTCCTGGCACCCACCCATGCTGTCGGTCCACAGCGACTTCACAATAGGGAGTTGTACCTGCCTGTGTCTATGAATTAAAAACCCCGGTCAGGTTGGGGCATGCAGTGTGGGCCGAAGCCCACCTGCATTTAATCTGACGTTAGCTCTGCTGTCCAGGACACTGCAATGGGATACATTTATGTACAGCCGGTGGGTTCCAGGGAGCCACCCATGCTGTGGGTGCACACGGAATTCCCATTGTGGAGTTGTACCTGCCTGTGACTATTTATAAAAAACCGCGGTCTGACTGGGGCATGCAGACACCTTGAGAGAATGAATAGTGTGTGGCACATAGGTTCCCCATTGCTATGCCCACGTGTGCAGCTCCTGATGGCGGTGGCACAGGATTATATTTCTCATTGCTTCTGTACAGCATTGTGGGCTATCGCCCCGCCCCTTTTAAAGAGTGTCGCTGCCTAGCCGTGCCAACCCTCTGCAGTGTGTGCCTGCGGTTCCTCCTCATGGCAGACGCACTTATAAATAGACATGAGGGTGGTGCGGCATGAGGGCAGCTGAAGGCTGCGCAGGGACACTTTGGTGTGCGCTGTGGACACTGGGTCGAGCGGGGCGGGGGGGGGGGGGGGTTTGGGCACCATGTAACCCAGGAGAAGTGGCAGCGGAGTGTCATGCAGGCAGTGATTGTGCTTTGTTGGAGGTAGTGTGGTGCTTAGCTAAGGTATGCCTTGCTAATGAGGGCTTTTCAGAAGTAAAAATTGTTGGGAGGGGGGGCCCACTCTTGCCGCTATTGTGGCTTTATAGTGGGACCTGGGAACTTGAGATGCAGCCCAATATGTAGCCCCTTGCCTGCCCTATCCGTTGCTGTGTCGTTCCCATCACTTTCTTGAATTGCCCAGATTTTCACAAATGGAAACCTTAGCGAGCATCGGCGATATACAAAAATGATCAGGTCGCCCATTGACTTCAATGGGGTTCGTTACTCGAAACGAACCCTCGAGCATCGCGAAAATTTCGTCCCGAGTAACGAGCACCCGAGCATTTTGGTGCTCGCTCATCTCTAGTTTGCACATATTTGACATATTGCAGTTGGAAATGTGAAAAAATTATGATTTTTTTTCAAAATTTTCCCAATTTTGGCGCTTTTAATAAATAAACACAAATTCTATCGGTCTTTTTTTTCTGCCTAAATGATGTACAACATGTGGCGAAAAAACAATTTCAGAATCGCTTGGATATGCAAAACCTTTCTGGTGTTTTTCCATGTTAAAGTGACACATGTCAGATTTGCAAAATTTGGCCTGGTCATTAAGGCGCAAACAGGCTTGGTCACTAAGGGGTTACTGCTATTAAACATGACCAAATACACCTGAAGATGCTTCATATCAGGAATTGGCTGAAAAATCTGTTTTTGGACGTACAATTGGTTCAGCTAAACATTACTTAACCCCTTAGTGACCACTCCATTACCTTTTTTATGTCCTGCTTTGCTGGGCCTAAATCCTCAGGGACATAAAAACACGCTTCATCCGGGGATTAAAGCCCTGCAGGCTGTAGACTTTACAGCTCCATGTTATGAAGTATATTATGGTGTATTTGGTCATATTTGATACCACTAAATTGGTTATCAGTGTACAGATGATCTCCAAGAATTTTTTTGTTAAAAAACTGTAAAGAAAACCTTCATGAAATTTTGTGGTAACTAACCTTTGTGTATATTATGTATACATTCTTTCAGCTTTCTCTGCGGATTGGCTCAGTTTCAAAAATTTATCTGCTTTGCATAGATTTGGCTAATCTGCTTTTTTTGATTTTTAAAGGTGCAAAATAAAGGACACATAATATATATATATATTGTGTTCAATCTGAGAGGTACATATGTAATGTACATTGGTATCACAAGGAAAGACTTTTGTGTTCTGTCCTATCAATAACAAGAATGCGGCAGACCAAATGAGACTTGGCAGCGAATTACTAGAGTCCAATTTACGGGCATACTGTAGCATGAAAACCACCATTATACATGGGCTGCACGTTACAATAGTAAATACAGAAACTTAATACAAAGGGCTGCCAACTGGCACCGGGTTCACATCTGCGTTGGAGCTTCTGTTTGGACACAGAAGCCCCAATGCAGTAAGAAAAGGCAGATTTGGAAAAAAACATGACTTCCACAAAATTGTGCAACTTTTTGACAAACATATCAATGGCAGTAGGGTGCAAGCATCAGTAGCCCAACTATGTCCTCTTGAATCCGTAAAGGGTGAAGGACATCAAAGGATTGCAGTTGGCACTTTATTCACCTACGGGGGTCATGTAAACGTTATTCACAACAGTATAACAAAGTCAGAAAAATAATATATCTAATACGACTATAAGGGTCATTTATCACTATTTATAGTATCGTTCATACTACTTCCGCCAAATGGAGGGTGTCAGCACCCATCAGACGACGCCATCTCGCCAAATACCGCCATACAGCATATTGTTCTCTTGTCATTTGCAGATTTATTTTGTAAATATTCAGGTTGTTCCTGCTGTTTCATCTCCATCTGGAAGCTCTGGCCCTCATCAGTTGTAATAAGAAGTCTCAGAGAAGATTCCCCTTCTCTTTCATATTGAGCCAGATGGACACTTTCATTCGATACCAATGAACCTCCAAGAGGTTGTGTGGAGCCCATCTGCTATTAGCCGCAGATCTTCAGGTAACGGTCAGAATCGTATGCATAGATTTGGATGAAATCCATGGCTGTCACAGTCCTGGCTGCTCCGGCCTCATATTCAATACTTCCACGTCCTTCCTGAAACGCTGCTACCCATCTCACCACACTCTAGTATGGCAGTGCCTGTTTGCCACCTGCTTCTTGAAGGCCTCGGTGACACTTTTGTGCGTCTCTACCAAAACCACCTAAATTTTCACAAAAAGATCTGCTCATGTTGATTCATTATACTACAAATGTAGCAGAGTGTTGGCAATATGTTCTACATCTACATGACTCTTGTATGCGTGTAACCAGGTCTGGATTTAGCAACTGGCAAACCTTGGCAAGTGCCGAGGCCCATTGCACTGGAGGTGGTGCAAGACTACATGGTCACAACTTTTGTTTGGTTATGCCTTGTCTGGTGTAGTGAAACACCCTCTGGTCCCTCCTTGCCACGCTATTAAAACTTCAACCTGAGACACAACGGGTGACTGCTGGGCAGGCGATTCGGTTGCATAGCTATGCTCGCTGTACTGTCCATATGCAGGGACTGCGGAGGACTGGTGCAGCCTGCCTATCTCCCGATGGTGAGCTACACTGGAAACTATTGGGTTGAGAGGTTTTGTCAGTCTCAACACTAACCTTTCTAGTGGCAATGAGACTCGGTTCTGTTTGGGACAAGCCTGCTCATGGGTTCTTTGAGACAACTCACTTAGGGACCTTTCACACAGCACAGAATATACCGCTTGACGCACCGCAAAGCCTCAGTAAATTCTGCACAAAAATTCACATTAAAATCCCCAGGCTTAAAGCCTGTCTGCAATTCTGCATCAAATCTGCAGCTAGGCATATGGATTTTGGTGTGGACTGCAGCTGGGACTCTGGCTGCATCCTGTGGTGTAATTCCGTCCCGCGTGAAAGTTTCCTTTAGGGTTACTTGTCCGTTATGTATGTACTGTAGTCAGGGATTGCGGAGGGCTGTTAGATGTAAGTCTATACGTATCACTAGAGTATAATGTAAAACTGACTTTCAGTGGTGGAAACATTCAGAGTGTAGATAAACTGGGACCTGTTGCATAGAATGTAGCCTGCTGCTGTATTGTTATACCCCAACTATGACACGATCTGTAATGTGACAAGACATGGCAACCATCAAACACCCATTACTGAAGTGAGAGAAATCTTTGAGCTGATTGTAGTTTTTTAGGATTTTCTGTAAGGGCTCATTCACATCATCCTTCAGGGGTTCAATTTTCCCTCCCCATGGAGCAGCAAACCGCCACCCCTTGCTGAGCAGATCTGTCTTATGACGCAACTGAACAACAAACGGACGCCATTGACTATAATGGGGTCCGTTCAGTTTTCGCCTGGCTTCCTGCTACTCGCACATATCGCAGTATGCTCCTCTACTTCTTCCTGGTTTTAAATGGAATTCAGAAACAAAAGTTCCAAACAGAAGCACCGACGCTGATGTAAGGAAGCCCCCTGTCATCCATATATATGTGGGGGGTGTTGGAAACCTCAACTGCTTTGTCATATTATGGATCTGTGTATCTCTGCAGGCCTGTATGTATACAGTGTATACCACTTCAGGTTACTGATATGGATGTGCCTTTGAGAATGTATGCTAAACATCTGACAGTTTGTGACAGTGTGCAGAACTCTGGGAGCTGCATGTAACACTTCTGTCCTATACTCCAGACTGGGACCTCTGATACACTGTAAGGGCGGTCTCAGACGGCCATAGGCGTAACTGCGCTCACTGGTAGGGAGCATAGTTGCGCTTGAACAAGGGAGATTTATCCCCCTTCGCCAGCCATTCAAACTCTATGCTAAAGTGCAGGAGTTTAAAAAAAACCTTCTGGAAGCCGGGTGCTGCCCGATCCTTCCCACACATGATTAACACTACGTGCAGGAAGATGGCGCAAGTCCCAGAGCTAGTAAAAAAAAACAGCACTGAAATCCATTGAAATTAGTGGTTTGTTTTGTCCCATTATACGGCCATGATTACACGGACCCTTAAGGCGAGAAAAACACATTCATCTGAAACCGCCTTCCAACTTTTTGAGCAGTTAGCATATGTTCACACAGCAGATTTTTTATGCAGAATTTGCAGCATTCCTGCATCAAATGCTGTGGCAAATCCACATTCCATTATTATTAATGGCATCTATGCTGTTGTCTATATGAAGCATTTTTGCTGCTCATGTGAAGCGTCCGAGGAGCGGGCCCAAGCCTAGAAGACAGTGAGGTAAAGTTTGGAGCTTGTCACGGGGCCCTACCGTCTCCCACCTGGAGGGTAGCCAGGGACACCTCCAAGGGGCCGAGGACAGGCTATTAAATTGGTAACCCAAACTGTAGTTTACCTTAGTTTCTGGTCACGTGTGACGCCACTGCTCCATCCCCCACGGCGTTTTCTAGTTGATGTTACAAAGAGTCCACGCACACAGAGTTGATCTTTAAAAGCTAAACCGGGAACAGGCGGTTGAGCCGTTTACTTGCAAAATAACTTGAATAACCGTGGAGAACAGTCCATACAATTTACATTCCCCGGCAAGACACTGGTGCAGGAGGACTCGTGGTGTGACGGGGAGGAATCATGGGAGGACAGAGGGATTACACAGGCCTAGTTATCTGTGGTTCTCTGGTCCCGGCCAATCTTCATCTTGCACTCTCCAACTCTCTACCGGTTCACACTCAAAGGGTAGAACATACACTCAGCGCTGCACGGTGGGCTCTTGCAGGCTTGTGCCTCATCTCTTGCTCTTCAATGACAGGGCTTGGGTTGAAAGGACCCAAGACACACAAGACGCTCAGCTTCCTCCATCTTCCCTGCACACAGGCTCCTGACTTGAGTATACCAAGCAGAAGGCTGATGGAAAAGCCTCACTCATGCACCTTGCAACCACATACCGTATATACCGGCGTATAAGACGACTTTTGAACCCCGAAAAATCTGCTCTGAAGTCGGGGGTCGTCTTATACGCCGGTAATACAAAAAAAAAGTGTCAAAAAAAAAAATCAGTACTCACCTCCCCCGGCGGTCTGTCGCGCTCCGGCAGGCCATCGCTCCCATCTGGTCCCGGCAGAACATTGCTTTCTGAATGCGGGGCTTGAAATCCCCGCCTCCAGAAAGCTAATACACACGCCGTCAGCCAGTTACAGCCATTCAATGACAGCATTGAATGGCTGTGATTGGCTGAAGGTGCACGTGTGTTAGCAATCACACCCATTCAATGATGTCATTGAATAGTGTGATTGGCTGAAGCCACGTGTGTTTTAGCCAATCACAGCCATTCAATGATGTCATTGAATGGCTGTAACTGGCTGACGGCGTGTGTATTAGCTTTCTGGAGGCGGGGATTTCAAGCCCCGCATTCAGAAAGAAATGCTGCTCCGGGGACGAGGAGCGAGCGACATCCTGCCGGAGTGCGACAGAACGCCGGGGGAGGTGAGTAATGATTTTTTTTTTTCTCCACTGTATTACCGGCGTATAAGGTGAAAGTTGGGGGGTCGTCTTATACGCCCCGTCGCCTTATACGCCGGTATATACGGTATATAAAACAAGGTCATATGACATACAAAAGATACATTTCCAGTCAGTAACCCATTCAGTGCTGCAGCTATGCAATACACATCATATTTACTCACATAGAAGACACTGACAATACACATAAGCACAAGACAACATAGATCATTCAGAAACATCCAGAACGTTCTCCATATCAACTTCTGTACTCTACACATAGATTACAAATGTGTCACTTCTTGACGTGAATTATGCATTGGGAATTCCGAACAGGATTTACCAAATAAAAAAAGGCTAAATCGTACATAGCTTTGAAAAAAACCCAGAAGCATCCAATCAAGAAAAATGGAGAAATGCCTTAAAATATGGACCAAATGGATTGTATTTAGGAACTAGCGTACCCGTCGCGCGTTGCTGCGAAGACAGACATACATACATACATTCGTTTTTATATATCTAGACTAGCGTACCCGTCGCGCGTTGCTGCGAAGACAGACAGACATACATACATTCGTTTTTATATATCTAGATGACGGCAGCAGCGACCACTGAGGTTTTGTAGGCCGCTGCTTCCCCCTTGCAGGCTGAATAAAATAGCCGTTGTGTGGAACATCCAATTTATCCGGCTGCTGTGGCTTCTTGGGAAGATAGCCTAGTACATGTTTGCCCACTTCCAACTCCAATGGAGACTGACTGTAAATGGCTGGCGTGCTCTAGTATTTATGGTTTCAAGCTGTACGTGTCATTGCATACAGTCTATCTATCTATCTATCTATCTATCTATCTATCTATCTATCAGGGTTATTGCATACAGTCTATCTATCTATCTATCTATCTATCTATCAGGGTTATTGCATACAGTCTATCTATCTATCTATCTATCTATCTATCTATCTATCTATCTATCTATCTATCAGGGTTATTGCATACAGTCTATCTATCTATCTATCTATCTATCTATCTGGGTTATTGCATACAGTCTATCTATCTATCTATCTATCTATCTATCTGGGTTATTGCATACAGTCTATCTATCTATCTATCTATCTGGGTTATTGCATACAGTCTATCTATCTATCTATCTATCTATCTGGGTTATTGCATACAGTCTATCTATCTATCTATCTATCTATCTGGGTTATTGCATACAGTCTATCTATCTATCTATCTATCTATCTATCTATCTATCTATCTATCTATCTATCAGGGTTATTGCATACAGTCTATCTATCTATCTATCTATCTATCTATCTATCTATCAGGGTTATTGCATACAGTCTATCTATCTATCTATCTATCTGGGTTATTGCATACAGTCTATCTATCTATCTATCTATCTATCTATCTATCTATCTATCTATCTATCTATCTGGGTTATTGCATACAGTCTATCTATCTATCTATCTATCTATCTATCTATCTGGGTTATTGCATACAGTCTATCTATCTATCTATCTATTTATCTATCTATCTATGACATCAGGAAATGAGAGAATTAGATTCCGTACGTAAAATTTGAACGCTAATTCTTTGGCGCTTTGAATTGAATAATCGAGTTGGGACCCATTAACTTTTCCTATTTATGACATAATCAATGCTCGTGCAAATTTCAAGTTTCTATGACATTGGGAAGTGAGAGAATTAAATTCCGTACGTAAAATTTGGACGCTAATTCTTTTGCGCTTAGAATTGAATAATCGAGTTGGGATGAGACATAAGGCCTTGCCCATAAGCATTCCCCAACCTCCAAGAACTGAACCTACCTACCTGAATGAGATTTTGTAGGCCGCTGCTTCCCCCTTGCGGGCTGAATAAAATAGCCGTTGGGTGGAACATACAATTTATCCGGCTGCTGTGGCTTCTTAGGAAGATATCCTAGTACTTGTTTACCCACTTCCAACTCCAATGGTAATTGGCTGGCGTGCTCTAGTGGTTCCAAGCTGTACGTGTCATAATAGAGCCTTAATGACATCACAATGCAGCTTTATAGAACATGTTGGGGCATGTTCAAGGGCGTCCGATGTTGATGACATCAGTGATGACATCACAATAGCAGGTGGCTTACTTATTCGATCTACGTGGGGGGGGGGCGTAACTTTCGACGACGCTCGCGCGCCATTTATCGTAGGATATTTGTACTATGCCTATAATCTTCCCAGGAGTGTACTTAACAACTTCCCAAAGTTTCATGGCGATCGGATGAATGGTGTAGTAGCGCATAAAGGACAAACACGCACGCACGCACGCACGCACGCAGACAGACATACATTCAATTTTATATATATAGATGACGGCAGCAGCGACCACTGAGGTTTTGTAGGCCGCTGCTTCCCCCTTGCAGGCTGAATAAAATAGCCGTTGTGTGGAACATCCAATTTATCCGTCTGCTGTGGCTTCTTGGGAAGATAGCCTAGTACATGTTTGCCCACTTCCAACTCCAATGGAGACTGACTGTAAATGGCTGGTGTGCTCTAGTATTTATGGTTTCAAGCTGTACGTGTCATTGCATACAGTCTATCTATCTATCTATCTATCTATCTATCTATCTATCTATCTATCAGGGTTATTGCATACAGTCTATCTATCTATCTATCTATGACATCAGGAAATGAGAGAATTAGATTCCGTACGTAAAATTTGAACGCTAATTCTTTGGCGCTTTGAATTGAATAATCGAGTTGGGACCCATTAACTTTTCCTATTTATGACATAATCAATGCTCGTGCCAAATTTCAAGTTTCTATGACATTGGGAAGTGAGAGAATTAAGTTGGGATGAGACATAAGGCCTTGCCCATAAGCATTCCCCAACCTCCAAGAACTGAACCTACCTACCTGAATGAGATTTTGTAGGCCGCTGCTTCCCCCTTGCGGGCTGAATAAAATAGCCGTTGGGTGGAACATACAATTTATCCGGCTGCTGTGGCTTCTTAGGAAGATATCCTAGTACTTGTTTACCCACTTCCAACTCCAATGGTAATTGGCTGGCGTGCTCTAGTGGTTCCAAGCTGTACGTGTCATAATACAGCCTTAATGACATCACAATGCAGCTTTATAGAACATGTTGGGGCATGTTCAAGGGCGTCCGATGTTGATGACATCAGTGATGACATCACAATAGCAGGTGGCTTACTTATTCGATCTACGTGGGGGGGGGGGCGTAACTTTCGACGACGCTCGCGAGCCATTTATCGTAGGATATTTGTACTATGCCTATAATCTTCACAGGAGTGTACTTAACAACTTCCCAAAGTTTCATGGCGATCGGATGAATGGTGTAGTAGCGCATAAAGGACAAACAGACACGCACGCAGACACGCACGCACGCAGACAGACATACATTCAATTTTATATATATAGATAAATAAATATGTCCCTATATCTATGTCACATAGCCACACAATATATTTCTTTACTGGAACATAACATCTCTATATTTTTTTAAATGGATCACGAAAGCAGAGTCTTCCCCAATCCTTCCCTTGCTTCGGTCCCCTTTCCCTTCATTCCTGATCATTTGCATTTTCCGTTCAAGATGTAACATAATGCCCTGTCAACTTTATTTGTTCCTATCTCTGATTATTGGAAAATGTAACCCCCAGTTTTTCCCTCCATCCCCTTTTTCCTTTCTGTACCTACCCCCATAATTCATAAATAAAGAACTTGTACAAAAAGTAAAAAAGCCTAAATCTGCATGTGGATCCACAGTCCTTTAGCTGCATAGCTGCAGCAGAAATGTATAGCTCAGTTGTGGATTTCTGCCGCAGTTTGATGGGGCAGGATCAGCGCAGAAAAATCCATGTCAAATTCCATCTGAATATACCCTGTCAGTGCCAATATACAGTGTAACAGTATTCACATACAGCACTGCCCACAAATACAACTCTGCTCCTCTCCACAACCGTTACCATATCTCCGCATGTACTGGCCGGCAGTGAGCGGCGTAGCAGAGGACGTTGGGCACATCTGACGGTTATCATTCATGAGCCATAGAGATTGGAGCTGGGATGAGACAATAAAGGAGGACAGGTGGCTCATTCCTGCCATGGTGAGAGGGGGTGTCATCTGTTCTCCTGTGTCCATGTGGGCAGCTTTATGACATCAAGACTCAACATCAAGTCTAAGACGAGTTGTGTGACCCAAAAATTTCTGCACCTTTTCTGTGATTTGCTGTCGCAAGACTGAATATAAAGCTGCAATTTGGCTGTAAAGAAAAAGGCCTAATTGCAGACAGGTCACAGGCAAGTCAGTCCCAAGGGCCTTGTATTGTAGTCTGGGGTGGAACCAATCACCGTAGAGCCTAAAATATGACATTTATTTCAAATATAGATAAAAAACTTAGTAAGTAGCCAAAAGGATACATAAAGATACTTTCAGCCTGAAAACACTACTGTCCTTACCATAAATAATAACATTGTGTGTTCTCAAAAATAATCTTAATGCTCCCCAAGATCCTGTATCCCTTAAGAACGTTGCCAATTTCTAACCTATTCACAATCTTTTCCCCTTTCCACAAACAAATGAATGCATACATCTGGCAAAAATCAAAACCCTGGGTCGCTTTCCATACAGTTACTAAATTCAGGAAACACCATTCACTCCTATAGACCAACCCAAATTGTTATGCACCTCCCACCTCTAGTGACTTTCCATAAATCTTTTTCTCTTTCGGAACTGCCACCGATGCTTTTAATACAAGGATCTCTCTCCACATGGAAAGAATGTCTTACAAAAAACACGGAATCACAAAACAATCAGAAAACTCCCTTTCCCTTTTCAGCATTAAATCATCTAAGCCCGAGTCTGTCCACTGAAGCATGGTCCTGCTCGGGAATGAAATCAGTCATAGACTTCTATCATCACAACCAACTTATACCTTTTTACTGTTACAAGAAAGACACAAAGTTCCCTCATCAGAATTCTACAATTTTATCCAAATCAGGAAATTTCTCCGCTGCCACCCAGATACATACGTCTACATCTCAATGTTCTTGAGGGACCAGACACTGAACCCCACCAATACTCTACAAAAAAACACAAAGCATATTTATTCACTCCTTTCAGATAACATCTTTCCTGGGGAGAACCGGGCACTTCTTAAAATGGGAAAGAAACCTAGCGAGCCAGTTCTCTATTAGGGATTGTGTTGTGGGAGGTATAGGGTACATCCCCAGCAGCTGATTGGCTGTTAGTTGCCTGATGCCCTTCGTGCTCCCTGCAATGCCCCCGGCGGTAAAAATGTATTACCACAGGCCTGCCTGTCATACAATCCCCGCGACCCAGAAGTCGGCCTCCGCTCTGTGTGTGAGTGCAGTGGTCAGTGTTGCTGGTGGCACTTATTTCAAGGGACAGCAGTGCTATGCAGCTGCCAAAGGCACCGCAGGAAGATCGCACTGTTGTCGGCAGCATAGAGGGCATGGACAGCGTCTGGCGGCATCGTCTGGTGGAGATAAATAAAAGCGAGAATTGTTGGCCACCGGGGACACATACAGTAGCAGAGCCGGCAGGGCAGAATTGAGCATTGTGGACACGCACAGCAGGCTTGAGGGGACATGATGGGAGAGCAGCAGGAGAAGCTCACAGAGCAGCATGAAGAGTTACAGCAGCGGTACTGCTAATATTTCCTCTTGTCCGCTGGCACCGCGCCACCTCCATCTGCTCTGTGTCTCCCTGTCCCCCGCAGGCTTTGAGCCGCTGTCAAGGTATCCGCGACCCCTGTCTCCACTGAGTTCTGCCGCCGTCAAGTCAGCCAATCAAGAGCTGTGGGGGTTCCCTATATCTCCTGCAGGACAAACCCAGGTCTCCACCCATTTTTCTGGTGGAGACAAGATACAACAGTACCCATCGCCCTTCCCAACCTGTATGATATACAGGAGAACAATATATTATGCAACCCAATCCCAAAGAAGTTGGTCCACTGTGTAAAATGCATATGAGAAAAAAGAATACAATATTTGTAAATCTCATCTAACCATATTTTATTCCCAATGAAACACAGAACATATCAGAGGTGGGAAGGAGACATTGTTCTATTTCATTAAAAAAAAATCATTCATTTAGAAACTGATGACAGCAACACATCTCACAAAAACCTTTTACATAAATTTGCATTTTACACAGTGTTCCAACGTCTTTGAAATTGAAAATGTTACCCATTTCAGATTATTGAAGTTTTGAGCCGGCAAGGAATTTTGGGAGATTTCAGCTTTGAAGTCAAGAGCATCACAAAAGTGCTTCTACTTTAAGATAAGGACTGTAACTGAAAGTCGGTACAAGATAACAGAATAGATTCACAGTTACACAGGTTTTTATGCAAAATTTATATTCAAAAGGGCAAAGGCAAAATCATTTTGTTCCTTTCATCACAGGGGCAAGGCTTGTTCCCCCAGTACAGTCCTAAGGACTCTTTCTAAATTACCAATAATCTGACGACCTTTACTTCTAACAGAGTTCACTGTCCAATAGTCACTGGACCAAGCCAATGTTTTTTCTATATCTGGCATCCCCAAGCTGCTAAACTAGTAAAATACGATATGCATATTCGACAAGCTGAAAGAATAGAACAATAAACGCCACATCTTGCTTAAAAACTAATGTTTTAAGTAGAAGGCTTAAATATAAACTGCAATGTTTTTGCTTATTAAATATATTATAGGTAAACTATTCTCACTAACCTATTAGCGCGTAGCAGTATTTCCTTGCAATGTCTCGTTGTGAGGTTCCGTTCTGCCTGTTCCACAGGTGCAGCATATAAGGGACACTGCTGTGTGATCACGGCATCCAAGGCAGCCGATGGACAGTGAGTTTTCACTCATTCGGTACTGGATGCCGAGAAATGAAAACAGGAACAGCAGTATTTCAACATTAACTTCTTCTTTTCACACAGGATATGACAGATCCCAGCAATGTTACTTAGTAGTCACCTTTAAGAAGATATCTCTGTGTTGTTTTATTGGCTCAGCAGCTCTGACCACGGTCTACAAGTGAAAACCACACAAATATACAATTTTAGCTTTTTAACAGAAGAATTAGCTCTGGTGTTAAAAAAAAAATGCATCACTAATATTTTGTACTAATTAAAACCCAATAGAGAAACATTTTCCATTTTTCTAATCAATTCTTTTTTCGATTGTACATTTCCTGACCTACATTTAACAGCCTTTAGAGATATGCTTTACGGCTGCTTTATGGGCCATTCACACAATGGACAGGAGGGGACCCATTGACTTGTATGGAGACTGTTCTAGACATGCTCTGCGCCCTGTACAGGGGGCATTGTGCAAGGAGGGAAAGGAGGTAGTCACAGCTGATCACCTATTGTGAATGGTGGATCCTGTGTTATCTATATATTGCTGTTATCTGGCATTGTAGACAGGGACAGATTAAGGTTGCCCCCTGTATGGAGCAGTTAGGATGTCCCCCATCCCTTTCCTGCTGCTCAATTGGAACAATTATTTTGCCATATATTTTTTGCTCAAAAACGTTAGCAAAATGAAAGGAACAAAAAGGCTGCAGTGCATCTCAGCAAATTTTTAGGCCACACTCCTTTTACATTAAGCCAAACCCCTTTGTATCCCTTCACAGTAATAATGCCTGATAATGATCCTCTCACAATAACAGTGCCCCTCAGTGACCTTCTGTCCAGACTCGAACCCAGGGGCTCCTGTGCTCCAAGGGGCAGCTCTACCTGCTGAGCCATTCAACCCTGTGGACAGCTCACCTGCTGAGTCTGTCCTTGGCTCTTGTTCCTGTAAGTCTGGCTCCTGTTTCCCAGTTAGCTTCACCCTGCACTAATTGGATTTTCTATATAAACCTGGCCCTGGCCCTCCCTCATTGCATGTTTATTGTGCCCCGAGCCTTTAACTAAGCGCTCTCTCTGTGCGTATCTGTCAAGTGGATCGTCATTTGTGTACAGAACCCCGGCTGCTTCCCTGACTAAGTACCTGCTTAAACCCTCTATGTTGCATCATCGTCTTATGTACCAAACCCCTGCTGCCTCCCTGAATACGGCCCTGTTTAAACCCTCTGTTCTGCATTGCCATCTTGTGCATGGACATCTGCCTCACTCAATTAGGTTACCCTCAAGTGGCGGTTACCAACAGGAGACTCATATCCTGCACCAGAATCGTGACAAAATAACACGCCCACCAACAAACATGGAGTCCATCATAGCCACCTTAAGGCAACAAGTCGTGGAACTGCAAGACTTCTGTTCCACCTATCAGGAGGTTTCTACCTTACAAAAAGAGGTAGATATGTTACAATGACAATCACTTGAGTTGCGCAGTTCAGATGCAGAGGTTCGCATGCCATTACCATGAAATCCGTTCTGTTTATCACCACAGAATAAAGGTGATGTTAATTATTAACCTGTTAGAAGGTGAAGCACTTGCTAAGGCCTCTAAATATGTGGAAAATAACAGTAACCTTCTTAATGACCTCCACACCTTCATTACAGCTATTGATCAAGTGTTCAATGACCCCAATCGCTGTGCAACTGCCGAAGGAAAAGTGCATAACCTCCAACAGGGACAGTGTTTGGTTGCCGAGTATGCCGAGTTTCATCATTGAGCCACTGATACCACATGAAACCCCGCACAGAAGAGTCAGTTCCAAAGAGGCCTTTCGGAATGTGTTAAAGACGAGCTGGCCAGAGAGGAGAGCCCGGACAATTTGGAAGACTTTATTCAACTGAGTATTAGAATTGATCAGAAGCTTACTGAATGGCGAAAGAAGAAGCTGCGGACTTTCAGAAATAAACCACCCTATTCGTTCAGTCAATCCAACACCCAACAAAGGGTGAAATCTTCACCTGAATCAATGCAGATTGATGCCATCTGCAAAAACCTCTCCATGGCTGAGAAAGAGAGGCCCTGCTCAAAGAGTTTATGCCTGTATTGTGGGGGTTCAGGAGACTATGCTATGAACTGTCCAAGTACGTTCCAGAGAACCATCACCCTCGCCCATGCCAAGACCATACTTAACCCTGCCATTCCTAAACAGCTGGATAATGCTCTGTCAGCCATTCCATCTCTAACCCAAGAGGATACTGAGAGACATCACTCATCCCTCCATTTTGTTATCCCTATTTAGGTCTGTATGGGGAGCCATAGAATTCTATGCACCACAATGTTAGATTCAGGAGCTGGAGGAAATAACATGGACTGCCAATACACTCTTGATAATGATATTTCAACTAGAGCTAATGATATTTCAACTAGTTGATATGGAAACGGTCGATGGACCCCCTTTAGCTTCTGGATCTGTCACTGAGGAAACAATTAAACCAGAAATCTGCACTGAACTGGGCCATCAAGAAACAATTAGTTTTTACCTCATCTCCTCTCCTCTCCAAAATTTCCAGTTATCCTAGGAATCCCTTGGTTCTGCCATCAACTGGGGATCAAGAACTACTACCTTCACCTCAGAGTATTATAGGGTGAATTGTCAATCAAAGCTGTCAACTTGCAGTCAGGGCCAAGACTCTTAAAGTGAAATTGCTGGAGGGGCTCTGTGCAGCCAAAATCTTTACCAAATTGAATCTCAGAGAAGCATATAATGTTATACAGATCCTCCCCAGGGATGAATGGAAGACTGCTTTCAGAACAAGATAAGGACACTTTGAATAGCTAGTCTAGTTCTGTCTTTTCAATGTTCCTTCCACCTTTTCAGTATTTTATTAACAATGTGTTTCAAGATCTGTTGAATCAAGTTGTGGTGGCCTACCTTGAATGACATCCTTATTTTTTCTAATAACTTGGAGGAACATCATAGCCACGTTCGATTGGTCTTCAAGTGACTCCGGAAGAAGTGTCTATATCAAATTAGAGAAATATGAATTTGAGCAGACCTGGATACAATTTCTGGGGCATATCATCTCTCCAAATAGTCTGAGTACAGATCCTAGCGAGATTAAGGCTGCTGTGGATTGGCATGCTCTGAAAAACGTAAAAGACGTCCAACACTTTGTTGGATTTGCAGATTTTTACAGAAAATTCGTAAAGGACTTCTCAAAAAGCATCTTGCCTGTCACCACTCTCACAAAGAAAGTGCAAGCATTTTCATGGTCCCCAGAAGCCCAGGATGCTTTCGAGAGAGTAAAGACCCTCTTTACATCTGCACAAGCACTGGTCCACTCAAATCCTGAGTTGCAATTTGCCATAGAAGTTGACGTCTCCGATTCGGCAGTGGGAGATATCGTGTCACAATGAGCTGGAGGTAAGATGCAGCTGCATCTATGTGTGTTTCTATCATATATCTTATTGTCCGTGGAAAGAAACTATTACATTGGGAATAAGGAACATTTAGCCATTAAGGTAGCCTTCTCTGAATGGAGACCTCTTTCATCATCCAGTGACCGTTCTTACAGACTATAAGAATTTAGAATTTTTCCGTACAGCCAAAAGATTATCATAAAGACAAGCACAGTGGGCCTTATTCTTTTCAAGGTTTAACTTTATCGTCTCCTACTGCTCAGGTTCCAGAAATGGTAAGACTGATGCCTTGTCGAGGATTCTTGTTGAATCTGGGAAAGAGGCTGATACTGACAGTATTATTCTGGTTCCAACAAATTTCCTATAGATTCTCAGCCCAGAAGAACTACTAACAAGGTTTAAAGAAGAGTATGAAAATGATCCTTTCCTCAATCAGCCTTTCAGGGAGGTAGAACTTTCATTTAAGAGTGGGTTCTGGATGTAAGAAAATAGACTGTACATTTCAGACACAGGTCAACTTGAAGTTTTAAGATAGATCCATGCCTCTAAATTTGCTGAACATCGTGGAATCACAAAGACTTTGGACATGGCCTTAGGCATCACTATTACTCTATCTTCTGCTTTCCACCCCCAGTCCAATGGTCAGACCGAAAGAATGAATCAGGCTTTGCAACAATATCTCCAATGTTTTATCTCCCACCTTCAGATGATTGGGTGGATTACCTACCGATGGCGGAATTCACTTCCAACAATGCCAGACATTGTTCAACCTCTGAGAGTCCATTTTTTACAAATTATGCGCTACATCATGTCTTCATTCCTGGCCTCCCTGTCCAGACTCCCATCCCCACTGTCACCCACAGACTTATAACGTTGCAGGGAATTCAAGAGAAGTAAAAAGGAGCTTTACGTGAGGCTGCAGAAAGTTATAGGCAAGCAGCAAATAGACATCGCAAAGCCTTCGCTACCTGTCAGGTAGGGGATAAAGTATAGCTATTAACTAAAAATCTTAAAAGCCGTGTTCCTTCTCCCAAGCTCAGGCAAGAAATTTTGGGGCCTTTCCATTCATGGCAAAGGTAGGCCAAGTGGCATTTCATCTGGACCTGGCTGGCGAATTGAGCATCCATCTAGTTTTTTCACATGCCACCCCTTAAGATATGCAAAGAAAATCCCTTTCCAGGAAAGACTCATGAAGTCGAAAAGATTCTAGACTTCAGAATGTGTAGAAGAATGGAAAGATTATGGTTGGAGAATTCTTGGGAATCGGCTTGCAATGTCCATGCCCCTGACCTCAGGGAAAGCTGGCAACTGAGACATCCAGAGGCCATCCTGGAAGGAGGGGCAACTGTCACGATTTAAACCCATGAGCTTCTATACTCCAGGTGCCAGCTCTACCTGCTGAGCCGTTCAGGCCTCTGGACAGCTCCCTTGCTGAATCTGTCCTTGGCTCTTTTCCCTGCAAGTCTTGTTCCTGTTTCCCATTTAGCTCCACCCTGCATAAATTGGATTTCCTATATAAACCTGGCCCTTCCTCTCCCTCATTGTTTGTTTATTGTGCCCAGAGGCTTTAACCAAGTGCTCTCTGTGGCTTTCTTACAAGTGCGTGATCATCTTTGTGTACCGAACCTCACTTGATTACGCTACCTCCAGTGGCGATTATAAGCAAGAGACTCCAGACCTGCGTCAGAATCGTGACACCCCCCTTTACAGTACTTTTATATCTCTAAATAAGTCAGATACCATTTCTACACGATAATAATGATAACTCTTAAAGGGGTTGTCCCGCGAAAGCAAGTGGGGTTATACACTTCTGTATGGCCATATTAATGCACTTTGTAATGTACATTGTGCATTAATTATGAGCCATACAGAAGTTATAAGAAGTTATTCACTTACCTGTTCCGTTGCTAGCGTCCTCGTCCCCATGGTGCCGTCTAATTTTCAGCATCTAATCGCCGGATTAGACGCGCTTGCGCAGTCCGGTCTTCTTCTCTTCTGAATGGGGCCGCTCGTGCCGGAGAGCGGCTCCGTGTAGCTCCGCCCCGTCACGTGCCGATTCCAGGCAATCAGGAGGCTGGAATCGGCAATGGACCGCACAGAAGCCCTGCGGTCCACCGAGGGAGAAGGTCCCGGCGGCCATCTTCACCAGGTAAGTAAGAAGTCACCGGAGCGCGGGGATTCAGGTAAGCACTGTCCGGTTTTCTTTTTTAACCAGTGCATCGGGTTTGTCTCGCGCCGAACGGGGGGGCTGTTGAAAAAAACAAAAAACCGTTTCGGCGCGGGACAACCCCTTTAAGTTACCTCCACTGATCTGAGGTGACGTCATTTCTGATAGGCATCATTCTCTTGTCCTTTTCTTCTCTATTCGGGCTAAGATGGCAATGATGACTTCTCACAGTCACAGCTTGTCTCTGCAATGGTTGACACAGATAACTTTGGCGCCTTCTTATCCATCAGCCTGTTTCTTCCCTGTATAAATTATCCCCTTTCTGTGCTGGTGGGAAAAAAAAATACCTGTTTCGCTCACCCCAAGCCACTGTATACTATGCTTGTGTTAGGTTGTGTGTCAGGGACCTGTGGTTCTACAGGTTTCCAGAAGCACAGCTTCGAAGGTGAGGGTTAGTTGAGCTGGCTGGGTGTAGTATTCTCCACCAGCCAATCCACTCTGGTCTGCTGCATTTAAATACCAGCATCTCTTGATAGTGTATGCTGCTCATTTAGGTGCTTTACTCTGTGTTAATCCCACTTAGAGCTGGCGTTATGCATGCTTGTCTGAAGTGTCTCTCTCACCTTCCCTGTGGACGCTCTGGGCACCTGTTGTCTCTCCCCTCCTTGCGTTTTAGGGGTGCGTGCATGGAGTAGTGTGTGGTACGGTGACTGCACAGGAGCATGTGCCCGCCAGTTTCTCCCTATCCCTTTACCGGTGGGGCCTCCAGATGTCTGATGTCTTATGTGTGTGTCAGGTGGGTGATGCCTGACACTCTTCCCAGTATGTCAGCATGGTGGCTGACTCTCTGTCCCCTTGGTATGAGGACACTTGGACAAGTTATGTTTCTGTTTGAATGTTAGTTCTGGGGAAGGTTCCTGTTCTATGTGGTGTGCATAACCCTGTGTGTTGGTGTGAACAGCAACTTGTCTTGTATGTCTGTGCAGGTGGCCAGACATGTGCTGTATGTGCAGTCCTGTTCTGTGTGGTATGCATAACCTTGTGTGTTGGTGTGAATAGTGACTTCTTCTCTATGTCTCTGCAAATGGCCAGACATGAGGTGTGAACTGTCGTGGTCTGTGTTCAGTGTGTGTGAGCAGTTTTGTGTCCCGTGTTTTGTACTTATCTCCAGATTCCTATTCAGGGATAGCCAGGTCCCAGATGAAGACAGTGGGGCTGTCCTTATCGGGACAATCACCCCGTTTTTAGACAAGGGTTCGCCACTTTCCCTGATTAGTAAGGGACAGGGGTTTTCCATCTTTAGCTGGAGTGGTTCAATTGGTCTATGCAACATGATGAGAGTTGTTGCGGTTTTATTAGGACACCATTGTGTGTCTATGCTTAGGAGTGGCGCTGTTGTGCGCCGCATGGACGTGACAGTCTGCACTGGTTGCAGGGATCTGTTAAATGATGAGATTGATAAATCATTGTACTCTGTTCACTGTTCTACTTTTGATCAATCTGTATCAGTTGTTAATTCTTTTGGGATGGGTGCTATCAAGACAAATGCGAATTTCCAATCTGCTTTTTGCCCATTGCCTATCTCTCCTGAGGCATTAAACTCTTTGGGCTTCATTTTGGAGGTTAGTTTTATTTTGATGTGTTTGACAGTGGGTTCCTCCTTGTCTTGTTGCTACTTTTCCCTCTTTCTGAAATGTGTGGTCGCAGTTGAAACAATGCAAGAAGGTTTGACTCATTATTTGGATGATTTTCTGTTTATGGGCCCTCCCAATTTGGATGTTTGTTTTAGGTTGTTGTCTGTTATTTTCTGAAACTTGCCTATTTTGGTGCGCGCCCTTAGCTGATGAGAAAACTGTTCTCTATATGCTTGGAGAATTTGGACATTTTCATTGATTTAGTTGCAGGGGAGTTTCTGTTGCCCACTGCAAAGATTGGCTCGGCTAATGACTGAGTGTATTGAGTAGGAATAATGAGGCTGTTAGAGACATTCAGCCTTTGTTGGGGTTGTTAGCATTTATGTCGTGGGTTATGCCTATAGGCCACGTATTTTGTAAACAATGGTCTTGTGCTATTGCTGCAATTGTAATCATGTGTATCCTATTCGGGTTGATAGGGAGATGCATGAGGATATATTAGTTTAATGTAAATTTTTGACAGATTTTAAAGATCTGTCTATTTGGCAAGAGGAGTGTTTCTGCTCATAATTTGAAGCGGGTAGGATTTGGCATTTTATGAGGTGGTCACTGCTGTGCAGAGCAGTGGCATTCTTCTTGGGTGGAGAGTGGTATTGTGGTAAATTTAGTGCTCTAGAGTTGTTTCCCACTTTGGTTTCCTTGGTATTATGGGGTCAGTTTTTTGCAAATCATTGCATGTTGTTTCATACTGATAAAATGTTCGCAATCAATTGTTTATCTTCTAAGGCCAGTCTCGCATGAGTGGATTTGAATTGTGGATTCCACAATCACTGTCAGCACAGACGATATGCAGTAATACCCGGGCATTGAACTTTCACCCCTTCCCTCAGAAGCACGGGTCAGAATTGTGGATTTTGCGAGTGGAATAAAAATCGCAGCATGCTCTATTTTAGCATAGATTCTGTGCATACGGACTCCATTGATCTCTATGATTATTTCAAGGTTCAATTCGAGGTTCAATCCCCGCTTGGTTCACGTAGCCGGCTCAAGGTTGACTCAGCCTTCTATCCTTCTGAGGTCGGTAAAATGAGTACCCAGTTTGCTGGTGGGTAAAAGATGACTGGGGAAGACAATGGCGAACCACCCCGCAAAAACAGTCTGCCAAGTAAATGTCAGTCAGGAGTCAGTCATGATTCAGTGCTTGCACCGGGGACTTTACCTTTACCATGTTAGTAAAACAAATAGGTGTGGTGATTTGCGAAATTGAGGTACCTATGATGCAAAAACTTTGAAGTTTTTTTAAGTCAGATATATTACAGAATCATTAAATACTAGCTGATATACCCGGCTTCGCCCAAGTTAATTTGATACGTGTTGTTCGCACAGAAAACCCTTGGTCCCCTTCTCTTCTCTATCTACACAGCCCCAATCGGACAAACCATCCACAGATTTGGCCTCCAAAACCATCTCTATGCTGATGACACCCAGTTATACACCTCTTCCCATGACATCTCAGCACCTTTCCTCCAAAATCTCAGTGATTGTCTGTCTGCTGTTTCTAACATCATGCCCTCCTTTTTTCTCAAACTTAATCTCTCAAAAACCGACCTCCTTGTCTTTACGCCCTCAACTAGCCGACCTCCCCCCAACATCTCCATATCAGTATCTGGCACCATCATAACCCCCAGACAGCACACCTGCTGCCTTGGAGGTCACACTGGACTCTGACGTCTCCTTTACCCATCCAATCTCTGGCCTGAACATGCCACCTGCACCTCAGAAATATTGCTAAAATTGGCCATTCCTAACCACGGACACACTAAATTCCTCATTCCCCCTTGTGCTTGCATTCATGTTTGTTGCTCTGTGGGTGGAAGCTGCAATGTGTTCTGTGTGTCTGATCTGGTTGCCAGACAGGGGGTGTGAACAGTCTTGTTCTATGTGGCATGCATTCCATGCTGTGTTAGTGTGAACTTGCCCTGCTCTGCTTGGATCACTTACCATCTCTGGGCTAGTTTGGTCCTAAAGTTCCAGGGTCGGCCATCCTTATCGGGACGATCGCCCTGCTGGGAGGCAGGTTTCATTTAATACAAATCTAGGAAATCCTTTTTTGTGGTAAATTACTAAAATCATAACAGGATCTTCATACTGCTGTTTACTTGTCTCAGTGTACACAGACACATACAGGTTCCTGGCCGTCTGGCCGCTAAATAACCCTCTCTACCATACAAGCCTACTGCCTCAAACACATAGCATAAAATCCATCACCTTGTACCCACCCAGTGTGCCAGTCTAAGGGCCGTCGACCCTTATCAGACTACTGCTTCTCCTAGGTAGCAGCAGGAGTTCCCCACCAGGTTAGTGCTTGGTCTCCAATGGACCAGAATGGACCTTGAAACCAACAATAAAGGGGAATTTCTGTTCTGCAACCGCATCCACCCGGTGTTGGCTGAATAATTAAAGACAGAAACTCCTTCTGTGCTGGAAGGAGCACCCAACGTATGGAGTGGGATCCAGCCCTCCATACAAGCATTTGTTCAGACATACGAACAAAATGCACTTACGAACAGGCTCCTGGAACTGAACCTGTTTGTAAGTAGGGGACTATCTGTGTGTGTGTGTGTGTGTGTATATATATATATATATATATATATATATGTATAATATAATGACTACCTTTAGTGGACCTATTTAAAAAGTACCTGAACTTTCACTACAGCGAGTTCTTGCTACATTGTCCATTTCAAGAAGCTAAATACGACCCCATGTAGCCTCATATAGGTCTATATGGGACTGTCCTCAGCTGCAGAAGGAGCTGATGTGGTAGGAGTGCTCCGAAATAAAAGTGCAGGTACTCTTTAACTATCTAACAGTTTTGCTTTAACAATGCTTGAGCTTGGAGAAAATGACCTTAAAGGGGTTGTCCCGCGCCGAAACGGGTTTTTTTTTTCAACCCCCCCCCCCCCCGTTCGGTACGAGACAACCCCGATGCAGGGGTTAAAAAAGAACACCGCACAGCGCTTACCTGAATCCCCGCGCTCCGGTGACTTCTTACTTACCTGCTGAAGATGGATGCCAGGATCTTCTACCTCGGTGGACCGCAGGGCTTCTGTGCGGTCCATTGCCGATTCCAGCCTCCTGATTGGCTGGAATCGGCACGTGACGGGGCAGAGCTACACGGATTCAGCATCCAGCACGAGCGGCCCCATTGAGGAAAGAAGAAGACCCGGACTGCGCAAGCGCGTCTAATTTGGCCATTAGACGCCGAAAATTAGACGGCCTCCATGGAGACGAGGACGCCAGCAACGGAGCAGGTAAGTGAAAAACTTCTTATAACTTCTGTATGGCTCATAATTAATGCACAATGTACATTACAAAGTGCATTAATATGGCCATACAGAAGTGTATAGACCCACTTGCTGCCGCGGGACAACCCCTTTAAACTTTAGCCCAAGCAGCATTTGGGCCGGGAAGGTAATTATTCTAAAGAATCTATCTCTGGATAAAATGGGGCTAGAGCCATGGTTTTAATATAAATTTATATTGCCTTTTTAGCTTCTCTTCTATCCCCATTAAAGCCAAGACAGAGCAGGTTGAGGTAGAAGCTGTAGGTGCAACTTGGAGCTGTAACTTCAGCATGTGCACAGGGAGGGGTAAGCACGGGGGAAAAAATGACAGTGTAGATGGATAGAAGAATGACCTATCCCAGTATTACGCCAGATACGCCAAAAAAAATAAATAAAATAAGAATTTTGGTATCGATGTAACCATACCGACCTGCAGAAAAAAGGATTGTGTCATACATGCTCTATAATTAACGCTTTAAAAAAAAATCTATGGCAGAATTGATGCGTTTTCTCTCTCTGCGATCATAAATAATAATAAAAAAAAATCTACAATATAGTCTATGTACCCCAAAAGGGCACCAATAAAAAGTACAGTTCGCCACGCAAAAAACAAGCCCTTATACGGCCGCGTCGACGAAAAAAATAAAAAAAGTTATGGCTTTAAGGGGTTAAACAATGAAACAAAGCAAAATGGTGTTCAAGGTAGAAATTCACTTTCAGTTTGTAGAGACTTAACAAATGCTCACATTGTATTTGCATATGTAGTCTAAAGTTGGTCCCCAAGCATTGAGGGAGGCAGTATAAGTAATCTGCTGTGTGGAAAGAGGGCTGACATAAAAGGAACATTTACATATACTCACATTTAAACAGACACAGGGCCAAAGTTTGGATTACAGACTGGATTTGTTCTATATAGTGTGACAATGCAGTAGCAAGAGTGGCCTGCAGGGGGCCTCTGAGCGTACTTACAGAGTTTGGCTACACAGGTTAAATTCCCCCTCCCTCACTAGCTCAGTGTCCTTGAAGCCAGAAGAGTTTAGGTCATTTGAGGCTTGTGGGGCCCTGAGGTCTATGTAGACCTGGTGGTAGTCTGTAAGGGAACCCGGAAGCATGGAGCAGATATGGGGTAATTGGCCCCTCGCTCATTGCCTGTTGGGGCGAAGTTGCATATGATATGCTGGACTGTGTGTATGCTGAATACGTTGCTTTGCCATGCTGAAACAAACGCTGGAGGAATCAGAATTTTGACTTTACCTTGTGTTTCTTGATGTCATTGCAGTGCTGCCACCCCTGGGCAGAGGAAAGTAAGCGAGAGATCCCGGGCAAGTAACCTCCACTTGCTACAACAGTAGAGATGAGCGAGTATACTCGCTAAGGCACATTACTCGAGCGAGTAGTGCCTTAGCCAAGTATCTTCCCGCTCGTCTCTAAAGATTCGGGGGCCGGCGCGGGTGACAGGTGAGTTGCGGCGGGGAGCAGGGGGGTGAAGAGAGTAATGTACCTTAGCGAGTATACTCGCTCACCTCTATACAACAGTTAACCCTTCCCAGTCCAATTTATATCCTGCTTTTCCTAGGGGGCTTACTCTTTTTCTGCCATTATACAATGGCACTATCTGCTGGCTAAAGCCAGTACTGCATGAGGTGACACGTTGGATAGGCTCCAGCAGCAGAGAGGCTGGCAATATACAGTAAGAGAACCCTAACGGATGTCTTCCAACATTGGAGTTGTACAGCCTTAAATCATAATGTCTTCACAGGTCAGACAATGGATTGGAAAGGGTTAAGAACACATTTGGTTTGTATTACAATTGCCAGTATATTTCTTATTTGTTCCTAATTAAACAGATCATTTAAAGGCAGGATTTACAATTTACATTCACCAAGTGTTCCATACATTGTGAGGACCGGACTGTACATGCAGCAATAGACTCTACTGCATATAAACCACACAGAGGAAGTAACGCTGGGGCTGCAAATAGCAATGATATGTTGTCACCGTTTATAACTACCTTATATGTGATCTTGAAGGGAAACCTACATGTCCCCAAGTTTTTCTTCATTTGACCTTGGTATAACTGCCACAAAGAGTCCAGGCAAAAAAGAGAAGCAGGAAACAGGAAGTGTAAACACAGGATGAAGAATACTCTGTTACAGCGTAATGGGGAACTCACTAGTCCACACAGCTTCTAACTAGAGATGAGCGAGCACACTCAGCTTGCTACTCATTCGAGCATTAGAGTACTCGAGATGCTCGTTACTCGAGTCGAACACCACGCGGTACTCGAGTCAATTGCATTTCTCTATTTCTCTTCCCCGCATGTTTAGCGCCATTTTCTAGCCAATAAACATGCGGGGAAAGCATTACCACTTCCTGCTGTGACGTGCCCCCCCCCCCCTTCCCCAGTAGTGAGTGGCTGGGCCGATTAGGTGACCGCCGAGTACTTAAACTGGTCCCGCCAGCGGCTCGCCTCAAACACATGCTGGCAGTGGTTAGGGATAGTGCTGCTGCTTATACGGGGATAGTGTCAGAGTAGGATCTTCTCTTCAAGAACCCCAATGGTCCTTCTTAGGGCTACTCCTCATCGTGTGCATTACAGTTGAGGCTGGCTGGGAGCAGTAGTGCACCCTTTTTTTTTTTTAAAGCATCTAGCCCTGTGCAGAGCCTTACAGCTATAGCATTCTCAGTCTTCAGTGCATTAGGCAGAGGTCTCACCGCTAAACAGTACTCTAATATTTCCTGGGACACTGCAAACTATTTCACTTATACCGTTCTATATCTGCAGTGCATTAGGCAGAGGTTAGGGGAAGTGCTACTGCTGATATAGGGGAAGTGTTACTGTAGGATCCTCTCTTCAAGAACCCCAATGGTCCTTCTTAGGGCTACTCCTCATCGTGTGCATTACAGTTGTGGCTAGCTGGGAGCAGTAGTGCACCCTTTTTTATTTAAAAGCATCTAGGCCTGTGCAGAGCATTACAGCTATAGCATTCTCAGTGTGCAGTGCATTAGGAAGAGGTCTCATCGCTAAACAGTACTCTAATATTTCCTGGGACACTGCAAACTATTTCAGCTCTGCTACTGTGCAGAGCGTCTCACAATACCCTTTCCTTGGGTGCGGTGAAGTAGCCGCAGTTATTCGCACTATCCGCTGGCTATATAGTATTCTGTCCCTGTGCAGAGCATCTCGCAATACCCTTTCCTTGGGGGGGTTTGAGGTAGCCACAGCTATTCGCACTGTCCACTGGCTGTATAGTTTTCTGCCCCTGTGCTGCGCGTCTCACAATACCCTTTCCTTGGGTGCGATGAAGTAGCCGCAGTTATTTGCACTGTGCACTGGCTGTATAGTTTTCTGCCTCTGTGCAGAGCGTCTCACAGGACCCTTTCCTTGGGGGGGGGTGGGGGGGGGGGGGGTGTTAAGCTAGCTGCAGTTACCAGCGCTATCCACTGGCTTTAGAGTTTTCTCCCACTCCATACAGCCTGTCTTATCTACAAGTCTCTGTGAGCGGTAAATTACCCCTAGGTATCAGTGCAAGACAGCTGTTTACTTTTTTCAAGTCACAGCAGGAACTGTTCTCGGGTCCCTGCCCTGGGGTGGGAAAAAAGTGTTCCTCTCTCACCTGAGGAGTTTGCCATGACCGATGCATAACATCTGAAAAGTTCCCGGAGTCCAGGTGATGAGGCTGAGGAATTCCAGCAGCTGTCTCAACAGCCTTTTGTGGATGAGGATGATGAGACACAGCTGTCTGTCAGTGAGGTAGTAGTAAGGGCAGTAAGTCCGAGGGAGGAGCGCACAGAGGATTCGGAGGAAGAGCCACTGGACGATGAGGTGACTGACCCCACCTAGCTTGCTAAGCCTACTGAAGACAGGGCTTCAGAGGGGAAGGCAAAGGCAGCAGCAGGACAGGTTGGAAAAGGCAGTGGGGTGGCTAGGGGGAGAGGCAGGGCCAGAGCAAAGAATCCCCCAACTGTTTCCCAAAGCACTCCCTCATGGCAAGCCTCCATGCAGAGGGCTAGGGGTTCAAAGGTGTGGGTGTTTTTTAGTAAGCGCGCGGACGACCGACGAACAGTGGTGTGCAACCTGTGCTGCACGAAGGTCAGCCGGGAAGCCACCACTACCAGCCTCACCACCACCAGCATGCGCAGGTATATGATGGCCAAGCACCCCACAAGGTGGGACGACCACTGCCTCTCCCCCTGTGCCACAACCTGCCACACAGATCCAATCTCCCTCCCAGGATGCAGGCACGAGCGCCCCTCGGCCTGCACCCACACCCTCACCTCCACAGTCCTCCACTCAATCCAGGAATGTTTCTCAGCGCAGCGTTCAGCTGTCGCTAACACAAGCATTGGAGCGAAAGCGGAAATACGCCGCCACTCACTTGCATGCACAAGCTTTAAAAGTGCACATTGCCAAATTAATCAGCCTGGAGATGCTGCCATACAGGCTTGTGGAAACAGATGCTTTCAAAAACATGATGGCGGTGGCGGTGGCGGTCCCGCACTACTCGGTCCCCAGTCGCCACCATTTTTCCCGGTGTGCCGTCCCCGCCCTACACCAACGTGATTACTGGGAAGGTCCACTTAACGACGGACACGTGGACAAGTACTGGCGGGCAGGGACACTATATCTCCCTGATAAAGCCTGGGACTGAGTCAGAGCCTGGGACCACTCACGTGCTACCCACACCAAGAATAGCGGGTCCTACCTTGGTGCTGGTATCTGCGTTTTATGCCACCTACTCCAACCCCCCTTCCCCCCCGCCCCCGTCCTCCTGCTCTGCCACCTCTACCTCTCAATTAAGAAGTGTGAGCACGTCGCCAGCAGTCGGTAACATGTGGCGCGGCAGCACAGCGGTAGGGAAGCGTCAGCAAGCTGTGCTGAAACTAATCAGCTTAGGTGACAAGAGGCACAAAGCCCCTGAGCTGTTACAGGGTCTGACAGAGCAGACCGACCTCTGGCTTTCGCCGCTGAGCCTCCAACCAGGCATGGCCGTGTGTGACAACAACCGTAGCCTGGTGGCGGCTCTGTAGCTTGGCAGCCTCACACACGTTGCATGCCTGGCCCACGTCTTCAATCAGGTGGTTAAGCAGTTTCTGAAAAACTACCCCCACTTGTCCGACCTGCTCGGCAAGGTGTTTCGCGTCTACGCACATTTCTGCAAGTCCACCACGGATGCTGCCACCCTCAGGACATTGCAACGTCGGTTTCAGCTGCCAGAGCACCGACTGCTGTGTGACGTGCCCACGCACTGGAATTCTACGCTGCACATGTTGGCCAGGCTGTACAAGCAGCGTAGAGCAATTGTGCAATACCAGCTGCAACATGGGCGGCGGAGTGGTAGTCAGCCTCCGCAGTTCTTTACAGAGGAGTGGGCATGGATGGCAGACATTTGCCTGCTAAGAAGTTCGCTGCAAAGCATAAAAGCCGGCGCTTTGCGGTTAGAACAGGAGATGGGGGATGACAGTATGTTGCTTGACAGCCAGACCACTGTCACATCTATATCTCAGCATGTTTTGGAGGAGGGGGAGGGGGAGGAGGAGGAGGAGGGGGAAGAAGCTGCTGGCCACACTACAGAGGTTACTCATGCTACTTGCCTCTCATCTGCTCAGCGTGTATGGGCTGAAGAAGAGGAGGATCCTGAAAGTCATCCTCCTAGTGAGGACAGCGATGTGTTGCGTACTTGGACCAGAGGACCAACTAGCAGGAGAAGTGTGTGGGATTCAGGCAGCATGTCCAGCGCAGGCAGGGGAACACTCTCCAAGGGCTTTGCCAGTTTTATGGCTCCCCAGCAAGACTGTGTCACCACTCCCCAGTCAAGGCTGAGTTGGAGGGAGCAATGTAAAAAGATGGTGAGGCAGTACATAGCCAATCGTATCACTGTTCCCTGTGATCCCTCTACTCCATAAAACTATAGGGTGTCAAAGCTGGACACGTGGCACGAACTTGTGTTGTACGCCCTGGAGGTACAGGCCTGCCCTGCCACTAGCGTCTTGTCAGAGATGGTGTTTAGTGCAGCTGGGGGGGATCACGGAAAAGCATACCCGCCTGTCAACTGCCAGTGCCGACATGCTTACTGGTGGAAAGTAGCGGATTCTTTAAGCTGCAACAGGAGAAATAGGTTTCAGGGGTTCGAATATACTCTTGCTACAGAAATGTTTCAGGGGTCCGCCTATACTGTGGGTGCACAAAGGTTTCCCATAGCGGTGTTCAGCTGTCTGGCACAAAAACACTGAATTACTTGGGCGGAAGTGTGGGCCGAGGTCCTTGGCAGGGTGAAACTCTACCATGTTTGGGCACTCTGATTTCTTCATATTTAATATTGTCCCTGGGTTGCACGGGATCGCCTATGCTATGGGTGCACAAAGATTTCCCATTGTGGTGTTTTAGCTATGTGACATAAATACACTGAATGACTTGGGTAGGGTGCAGTGTGCAGACGGCTTTCCCAGCGCGGTGTCTAGCTATCTGACACATACACAGAATGAAATGCGTGGGGACACATGGATTTCCCATAGCTATGTAACTTACGGCACCTTGGGTCACGTCCTTCCCACACAGAGTACTGCGGGTCCTACCTGGGTCACAGTTTCTCGGGCTTATTATGCCACCTCCTCCTCCTGCTTGGGGTCTGGGGATCAGCGCTGGGCAACATGTATTTGCTCTCGTGTTACCACAGTTATCTGCGACAGTGGTTTGGACCAATCAAAAGAAGCGTAACTGAATTAAGGAGACGTTCACAGCTGTACTAGCATCAGAGTTCGCCTTATGTCCACGATTGCTGAGGGTGTGTGCAGAGGCCAAGGTCCTGGGCGGGGTGAAACTCTGCCATGTTTGGGCACTGTAATTGCTTCATATTTAATACTTTCCTTGGTTTTCATGGGCTTGTCTATACTGTGGGTGCATAAAGGTTTCCCAGCGCGGTGTCCAGCTGTCTGGTACAAATACACTAACTGACTTGTGAAGGGTCCCAATGGCTTTCCCATTGCGTTGTTCAGCTATCTGACACCTACACAAAATGAATTGTGTGGGGACACATGGATTTCCCATTGCTATGTAACTCACGGCACCTTGGGTCACACAAGGTGGAGGCTGGGACCGAGCCTGACCCTGGGCCCACTGACGTGCTTCCCACACAGAGTATTGCGGGTCCTACCTCGGTCATAGTTTCCCGGGCTTATTATGCCACCTCTTCCTCTTGCTTGGGGTCTGGGGATCAGCGCTGGGCGACATGTAATATCTCTCACGCTACAAATTACCACAGTTATCCGAGATACTGGATTGGAGCATTCACAGGAAGCATAACTGATTTCATGAGACATTCACAGGGTCACTGTATACCTTTGGTGGCTACTTTTGCGACACCTCCTGCTTCAATCTTTGGTGTTAGTATGTGCTGCTGCATTGTGGAGATGTGTAGAAGTGCTGGCACCTGAGTCCCCTTTATGCCCACGTTTGCGGCTCCTGACAATTTTGTGATGGAGGTGGCACGGGATTGGAATTATGATCGTACGTCAATTTATCATCAATTGTCATCAGCATTGTGGGCTATCGCCCGTACTTTCAAAGAGGGTCGCTGCCTGGCCCTGCCAACCCTCTGCAGTGTGTATCTCCGGTTCTTCCTCATCGCAGACGCATTTATAAATAGACATGAGGGTGGTGTGGCTACCAAACGAGCGTGTGGCATGAGAGCAGATGAACGCTGTGCAGGGAAAATTTTGTGTGCGCTGTGGACGCAGGCTCCTGCGGGGTGGGGTGGGGGGGGGGGGGTTGGACAGCAATGCCAACATGTAACCCAACAGAAGAGGCAGCGGTGTCACCCGCAGGCAGTGATTGTCCTTGGTTGCAGCTAGTGTGGTGCTTAGCTAAGATGTGCATTGCTGCTTATTGTCTGTCCCAAGTAAATTGTTAGGGGGTGACCGCCAGGCTCTTGTCCCCAATTTGGCTTTATAGTGGGACCTGGGAGCCTCAGATGCACCCATGCATGCTGCCCCTGCTGTTCCCTATCCATTTCTGTGGTGTTTCCATGACTTTCTGATGTTTTCAGGTGTTACACACAACCTCCCCCATGCAGAGCATCGGTCCCATACAAAAATGCTTGAGTTGCCTATTGACTTCAATGAGGTTTGTTACTCGAAACGAGCTCTTGAGCATTACGAAAAGTTCGGCTTGAGTACCGAGCACCCGAGCATTTCAGTGCTCGCTCATCTCTACTTATAACATAACAGGAAATATTGACTTCATCATTCGTAACTCATTAGATTGCTATGACAAGAAAAATGAATAAGCTATGCATTACTTAAAAAACAATAAAGGAGCCTTCGATTTATAGACTTAATAGCCGGTTTATTAGGAAGAGCAGGACAGAGTTATTCTACTGATCTATTATCATCTGTAGAATATGGCTACATTATACTCATTATACAGTTATTATCTGCAGGCAACCGCACGGTTTCCACATATTGACAATATTCCAGACATCCATCTAAATGACCAATTTGGACGAGTGCGCGCTCCCGACTGTACAAATCACATTGTCACCACAGAATCTGAAGGTACTGGGCATGTTCGACTAGTAACACAGTGGAGCATACAGGTGATAACCGCCAGTGGACTAAGGTGATAATCGCCGGAGGGGCACACCACAGGTAAAGCCGTATTTCTGCAGCTCTGTAACACAAGGTATTATATGTTTTCGCCTTATGAAGCATACAACTCTTAATACCCCTTTAACTCCTTAACTACACAGGTCGCAAGTTTACATCTTGGCTGCCTGCTACTCAGGGAAACAGCGCGTAAACCTACATCCTGCACATGGCACGGGCTCAGAAGCTGTGCCATATGCAGTGGGAGCCGGCTGCATCAGCAGGGACTGGTAAAGACACGGATCCCCACTGTTTACCCCTGATATTTTAGCCGCTTCTACTCTACTGTACTGCAGGTGATGGCACTGTTTCCACATATTGCCATTATTCCAGACATCCATCTAAATGAACTCCAATACCACTCTTCTTTTTTTTTTTTTTTTATAAATCAATTTTTATTCGGGTTTTCATTATATTTTTCAAACATACATTGCATAAAAGCAAGGCAAAAACTGCTTTTTTCTTATTATTTAGACAAAATATATTCAAACACTGTATTTGCGAAGACAGGGAGAAAAAGGATATAAACTGAGGATATGACGCTAACTTCGCCTGAGATAGAAAAACACTCTAGACTTAACTGCAGGGTTGCAGTATTCATCAAGTAAGGGATAGGTAAGCTGGTTGGGGGGGTGGGGGGGAGGGAGGGGGGGGGGGCACTTGGAATGAGACTGGACAAGAGACAAGACAGGAGACAGGCGACAAGAAGGGGGGAGCGGATGGACTCTGCGGGTAGCGGTGTGATAGACCGCTTTTCCTGTAGTTGCTCTTCTCCTCTCTGTCTAGGTCCTGTTGCTCCGACAGCCTCGCTAAATCCACCTCCGTATCAACGCCCGGGGTCTCCTCCGTCCCGACAGATGTGCCTCTCGATTAAGGGGAAACAGGTCAGGTTTCTACGGTCCACAGCCCTGCCCTAATGGGTCTTAGTGTCCCCTCCTTGCCTCTCTCCAGGGGTACCATGTGAGGATGAAGTCCTTGTGTGTGCCTTTTGCCCAGCTTGTCAACTCTTCAAGATTACATATCAAATCCATCTTTTCTCTCCATTGCGTGAGGGATGGTGGTTTTTGTTGTAGCCAGTTTAAGGGGATCAGGGCCTTGGCTGCATCTATCGCAAAGGCTATCAATTTATTTCTACAGGGATGAAAATTTGTGGAAGGTTTCCATAGGAATATCATTTCTGGTGTGATTACCAAGTTGGGTGAATGGGCTCTCAGGTCCCCCTCCACCTCCTTCCAGAAGGGAGAAATTAGTCTGCACTCCCACCAGATGTGTAAGAAGGAGCCCACTTCCGCGTCACACCTCCAGCATCTGTCGTGGGCGGCTAATTTGTAGGCCTTTAGCCATTGGGGGGTTTTGTACCACCTAACTAGCAGTTTAAAGTGGCTTTCTTGCATCAAGACACACATGGACAAGCCGTAAGCCAGTTTTAGTATTAGTTTAGAGTCCTCTGGAGATAGAGTTATTTTTAGTTCTTTTTCCCATGTTAACAGGAAGGTAGGCTTTGCGAACAACGGTGGTGCTATGAAATTTCTTCTAGTATGAGATTTTCCTAGTGTTGGCTCTATCTTTCTCTAAAGCAGTTTCGAAGCTTGTCCTTGGTCTGGTGGAGCTATATTTAGTTAAGAATTTCCCAATTACTTCTCTCATATGTGCTAGCTGCAAGAATGACGGGTTACTGATAGTGTTAGGGGTCAATGTTTTGATAATTTCCTCGGGTGTCTTATGCGCCAGGTCCTGGACGTCTCCTATTTTGGTACCCTGGAATTGCGTCCAGACACTCAGTGATCCCGGATCTGGTGGGATCTCCATTAGTCTATTCAAACTGCGAATAGGAATCAGTGGAGATGGGGTAGGGGCCAGCTTGTCTTTAAATTTGTCCCAGATCTCACATGGGCCTCTGAGAAGAGTGTTGAAATCCCTTGCTCTATAGAGGCTTCTTTTTGGGAACCAAAGGTCCTCCACTAGGTAATTTCCGTGTGAGGCCCTAGCCAGTTCCTGCAATAATGGATCTCTCGACGGTTGTGTTAAGTCAGTCCAGTAATTGAGTTGGATGGCTTGGTAGTATTCCTGGATACATGGCAGATCCATCCCCCCCTCCGCCCTCCTTTTGGTCATTAAGTTGTATGCTAACCTAGGTCTCTTTTGTTTCCACACAAAGCTCGTACATATCACCCTGATGGCTTTGAAGAATGAGAGCGGGAGATGTATGGGGATCATGCGTAGTTTATATATTATTATAGGAAGGACATAGGACTTCAGAATGTTCTTGCGACCGAACCATGAGAGGGTAGGTAAGTCATACTTTTGTAACAAAGCTTTAATTTGGGCTAATAGTGGTTGAAAATTGTGTGCATACAGTTCTTCAGTTCTTTTTGAGAGTTTTATTCCTAAGTAGTCTGTCACCGTCTCGGACCAGGCGAAGGGAGATTTTGCTCTCAAGGGACCACACTTCTTTTCTGGGATTGAAATATTGAGTATTGTGGACTTGGTGAAGTTGATTTTAAAGTTTGACAACTTGCCAAAGTCGCTTAAGATAGAAACCAGTCTGGGTAGGCTCTTTTCTGGTTTCGTGATAACAAACATAATGTCGTCCGCAAATGCCGCGGCCGACAAGGTATGTGAAAAAATCTTTAGGCCCTCCATGACCGTGTCCTGTCTTACCCACTGTAACAGGTGTTCTAGTGAGAGAATAAATAGTATGGGGGACAAGGGGCAGCCCTGGCGGGTCCCGTTCTTGATCTCAAAAGTTGCTGACAGTGCTTCGTTTATTTTGAGTCTGGCATGGGGATTTGAGTAAAGGGTGAATATTGCCGAAATAAAGGGGCGTGGGAGGTTATATCGCAGCAGGGCTCTCTCCATAAAGGTCCAGTCTACCCTGTCGAAAGCCTTCTCCGCATCAGTGCTTACGAAGGCTACAGGGATTTTGCTTGAGTGAGCGTATTTGATGGCGTGGAGAAGTCTTAGGCAGTTACCCCTTCCCTCTCTCCCACTCACAAATCCTGCCTGTTCTGTATTTATTAATGTGGGGATGAATTCTCCTAATCTTTTAGCTAATAGTTTGGCCCAAATCTTTGTGTCCAGATTGATTAGTGAAATCGGTCTATAACTACTACACTGCGTCGGGTCTTTACCTTCCTTCAGTATGAGAGTTATGTGTGCCTCTTGAGCCTGCCTGGGGAGATCTGCCCCTTTAAGAAGTGCGTTTAACGTCTCGGTAAGCTTAGGGACCAGTTGCGATTTGAATGTCTTGTAGTAGGTAATTGTTAGACCATCTGGGCCTGGGCTTTTGCCCTGTGGGAAGGAGTTAAGTACCTGTTCCACCTCTCTTTCTGTGATTGTAGACAGTAGAGAGAGCGCATCTGTTTCGCTCAGCTCCGGCAGTTTAAGTGAACTCAGGAAGGCGTCTATTCTATTGATTGCCTCTTGCTGGTGAATTGTGCATTCCCCTTCCTTTAGGTTGTATAGTTTTGGCGGAAGCCAGAGAACCAGATTGCGTTTTTATGGTGAGGATCGCATTTCTTTTCTTAGTCTTTTTTAGGATATGAGTCATAAGCTTACTCCCCCTATTGCCATGAGCATAGAAGGTCTGTTTTTGGTGCATATGTTTTTTGTTAAACTTGTCTGCTAGATGGCACTTCAGCCGATGTCTAAGGGCCGTTAGTTCATCTAGGTTTTTTTTGGACTGCGAGTGTTTTGTAACTTGCTCCAGTTTCGCTATTTGGGTTAACAAGCTATCTACTTCTTTTTGATGCTGTTTTTTCGTCTTTGCACCCAAAGCTATTAAGAGGCCTCTGACAAAGGCCTTGTGTGCCTCCCATACTATTGGTAGTTCTATGTTTCCTTCAGAGTTGAATTTGAAATATTCTTCTAATAGCTCACTTATTTTAGCTTTCTCCTCTGGGGGGTCTAAGAGGGAGTCGTTTAACCGCCAACGCCATTCGCCAGGGACGAACTGCGGTAGATTGATATCAATGTGAATGGGGGCATGATCCGAGACGGTGATTGGGTCAATACTCGCTTTACTTAGGTGGGTGAGTAGATTTGCAGAGATGAGGAAGTAGTCTAATCTCTGAAATGAATGATGTACCTGGGAGAAATGGGAGAAGTCCCTAGTGGAGGGGTGGAGGGAACGCCATGCATCCAGGATCTCCAGTTCCTTAATGGAGCGTATTAGTCGGTTTATTTTTGTCTGTGAGATCTGGGAGCGCCCCGTCGAAGAGTCACTCAAGGGATTTAATGTGACGTTTAGGTCCCCCCCTAATAGGATATGTCCTATTGCGAATTGTTTTAAGATTTCTAACTGTTTGATGAGCCAGGGGACTTGATCCGAATTCGGAGTATAAAGATTAGCGATTGTCAATTTTATGTTATTGATTGAGCCTCTTAAAAAGAGCACCCTTCCCTCTCCGTCCTGAAATTCCTTTTCAAGTTTAAAGGGGATTGACTTATGGATCGCTATGGTGACTCCCTTGGCCGCTGTAGTGGGGTGTGTGTTGTGATAGTATTGTTGGAACCCCATCCCTGACAATGGGAACTGTCTATTCTTTTTGAAATGTGTTTCTTGAAGTAATAAAATTTTGGTCTTACACTTCTTGAGGAGGTGTGCAACACTGTGTCTTTTTCTAGGTGAATTGAGGCCCCGGGCGTTGAATGACGTGAGGCGAATCGAAGCCATGTTAGTCCCGGAGTTACTTGTCGAGAGCCGGACCTGTAAATCTGGATAAATGAGAGAGAGAGAATGAGACAACGACTTTCTATTCGGTTCAGTGGCGCAGTTGTACGTTAGTACACCGAGGGATGCCGGGGTCCAGCCACTCGTCGCCTCCCGTGCAGGAGTATCTAGAAATTAGCGGGTAAGGGGGGATAGACCTAGGTACTGAGACAAAGAAAAAAAAAAAAGAGGAGGAGAGACAGAGGGGCAGAGGGGGGGGGGAAGGGTCACAGAGGGGGCGGATATTGGGAAGATAGTGATAATCACTCCTCCCAACTGGGTTCAGTTTGGTCGCCAGTCAATCGCCAGCACTATCTCTCCGTCACCCACCGGGCAGCGGTAGGATCCTATGGACCGGTTCGCCGGGGTCTCCCACCTAGATGGGAGAGCTCGCGTCCGGTTCTTGTTAATATATAACTTTTTGAACTATGGGTGGCCCGAGTAAGCGGGCCCCATCACTTGCACAGTTAAATTCAAACATAGGAACAGGTTAACCAGGGGATAGAAGCGAAACGTAAGCTAGATTCCGTAAGGAAAGGTTAGTATAAATCGTTGCAACAGGGTACTCATTTTGATTAGTAGACATTTAAGGTTTCTTTATGTTTACTCCGTCTAAACGATCGCCCTGTGTCTTCTCAAGTGTCCTCATCCGCGGTGTTCTCTCTATTTTTCTTTCTCCTCTCCCTGGGCGACTTGGTACCCCCAGTCTGCTGCTCAATCGTGGCCAAGGGCAACAAAGGTAGTGTAGGCATATCTGGTAAGGGTAGCCATGATGGCACTTCAATTGGCTCCATTTCTAGAAATTGCCAACAGTTCTGGAGATCCTCTGGTGTTCTGATGTTTAGTCTTCGACCTTTCATGTTGATGCCCAGCCCAAAGGGGAAAAGCCAAGAATATTTGATATTTTTCGCTCGGAGGGCTTCTAATAGGGGTCTCATTAGACGTCGTTTAGACAAGGTCGTCGGTGCGAGGTCTTGGAAAAATTGAATCGAGGCTCCGTTATATTGCAGCTCTCTTTTGATTCTGGAGGCATTCAGCACTGCTTGTGTGTCTGGGTAGGCCAGGAGCTTACAGATTACATCCCTGGGAGGGTCTGTGCCTTAGGGTGGAGGTCTCAGTGATCTGTGAATGCGTTCTATCAGAATGCTTGAAGCTCTTTCTTCACCTAACAATAAGGCAAACAGTTCTGAGGCTATTCTGGGGAGTGCTTCTACCGCCCACGACTCTGGAAGTCCTTTAATTCTGATGTTGTTCCGCCTATTGCGGTTCTCGATATCTTCTTGAAGAATCAAGGTACGGTTCAGTTGGTGGTGATGTTCTTGTACCAAGTGGGCCAGTTCTGTCGAGTGCTTAATAAGGTTTGTTGAGGAGGATTCTAAGGTTTCGAACCCTTTTCCCCATAGATTTAATGTCATCTTTGATCTCCAGGAGATCTGCTCTGATTGGTCTTAAGGAGTTAGTAAGTAGATCCCTCATAAAACTTCTCGAGAGTTGCTCGCCTTCCTCCCCCTCCGAGGACGCATCATCTTCTCTCTCTATGTCAGCTGAGACCGATGTCGTCAAATTCAGTGACTTTTTGCTCGTCGGGTGTGGGGATCTTGGGGCTTTTTCTCTCAGGAACTTTTGCATGTCGGATTGTCCTTTAGATGGTTTCGGAGTGCCAATTGAGTCGCTGCTCCTATCTCTGTTGTTTTTCCCCATTACGTACTGGGGTGTGTTGCGGGATTATTCGTGTGACGGGGCCCTGTGCTCAGCCCGCCCGTTCAGGGGGCCATTTTGTGCATGTATTCCTATTGAGAATTATTTAACTCAGTATGGCCGGTAGTCAAAGTTATAAAGATGGTTTTTCTACCTTTATCCTCTCTCGGGAGGCAGATGGGCAACACAGCACGCTTCCCTCTTCCGGGACAGTAAAAAGATTAGTCGCCGAGGGGGGGCCGTGTATGCGTTCCTGGTCAGTCCGGTTGAGGTGGTAAAGGTTCTAGCGCCGCTCTTGGGAAGCGAAAAAAAAAAAAAAAATTCAGGCAGAGCCTGTGTTGACGATTTAGACGTCGATTATTTGATGGGAGGTCTTCTTTATATGGCAGCGTGGAGGGAGTGGGGGGGAGTGCGGGATAGCGTAGTTGGTCTCAGGTGCTTGAGAAAAGTATCGGTCAGTACTCCTTTCAGAGTACCTGTAAAAAATTCAGGCTATGCCTGTGCTTGTTGACCTCCGGTCAGTTTCTGTGCTCCTTCTCCTCTCGCTATCAGTGGTGGGAGAACGGAGGGTCGCCCGAGGGTGGGGATGTCTCGCTTAAGTAGTGAACGGGTTCCCCGGGTTTGCTGGCTGGGTGTCTTAATTTCTCCAGGGGGCACCAGTTCTTTACATAACTGCAAAGTGCAATGTTGCAGTCCGTCCTTCACTATTTCTCTCCAGATTCTGTCTCCCCCCTGCTCAGACCTCCCACTAAATAGTTAACTTTTTAGTCCCAGTATCAGTGGTTACCGGAGAGCAGGCAAGCAGGATCCCCTGCTGTGAGGCTGTAATATACACAAGGTTCAGCCCAATACCACTCTTCTAACAATAAAAGCTGCAGATCGTCACACTGAAAATATCCCTCGTACGGCCATGTTGACAGAGGAATAAAAAAAGTTATGGCTTTTAAAATGTGGAGATGAAAGTCCCCCAAAATTCATTGCTTTCTGTCCCGCGGCAGCAAGTGGGTCTATACACTTCTGTATGGCCATATTAATGCACTTTGTAATGTACATTGTGCATTAATTATGAGCCATACAGAAGTTATCAAAAGTTTTATACTTACCTGCTCCGTTGCTGGCGTCCTCGTCTCCATGGTGCCGACTAATTTTCGGCCTCCGATGGCCAAATTAGCCGCGCTTGCGCAGTCCGGGTCTTCTGCTTTCTTCAATGGAGCCTCTCGTGCAGGATGCCGTCTCCGTGTAGCTCCGCCCCGTCACGTGCCGATTCCAGCCAATCAGGAGGCTGGAATCAGCAATGGACCGGACAGAAGAGCTGCGGTCCACGGAGGAAGAAGATCCCGGCGGCCATCTTCACCGGTAAGTATAGAAGTCACCGGAGCGCGGGGATTCAGGTAAGGGCTGTGCTGTTTTTCTTTTTAAGTCCCTGCATCGGGGTTGTCTCGCGCCGAACGGGGGGGGGGGGGGGGGTGTTAAAAAAAAAAAAAACGTTTCGGCGCGGGACAACCCCTTTAAGCCTAAAATAAGCTGTGTCTTTAAGGGGTTAAAACTATATGCAGTAGCAGCCTGGTCGACTGTAACCATAAAGCTTGTACCACTTATAACCATTATTCTCTGTAACTTTCGGTAAGAAAATAAAGTTCTTGTGTATACTACAACTACTGTACATCATCAACAATACTCTTAAAAGAGAGCTCCCACTTACACTGACTTATCCCACTCCTCTCACCAGACACCGAATACAACTTACCTAACTTACTTATTGGGTACCATGGGAAAAAATATACTAAAATACTTAATGTACCCAAATCAATTCCAGTACACTCCTATCATGTATCTGTATAATGGTTCACTGCAGGTAATTATCATAATCCATAAATGCATATGGTAGTTTGTGAATTTACTTTAGCCCCTTAACCCTTTGCAATCCAATTTTGGATTCAGGGTTTCCTCGGGGGCTTTCTCTTTCTGCCATTATACAATGGCGCCCTCTGCTGGCTAGAGTATGGGACATGCTGGAGAGCTCCCTGACAACGGAGTGGCCAGGAATATACAGTAAGAATACCCTGCCAGACGTCTTCCGACATCAGAGCTGTACAGGCTTCAATCAGGATGTCTTCAGACGTCAGACATCGGATTGGAAAGGGTTAATGTACTATGATATATAGTTATATCATGGAGGTTCAGATTGTGTATGGAGCACGAATGGGGGTTGATCTCGCTCCATCCAATATGGGTGTTGGCTTTCTTACCATATGTACAATAATGGTGAACGTCATCATAAAAAACATATATACATAGTAAGACAGAAAAAAGATAAATGTCCATCCAGTTCAGCCTATTACTCGCCAATGTTGATTCAGAGGAACTCAAAAAGCCCAATGAGGCAGAAGCCAATTTTCTCCATTTAAGGAAAAATAAAGCCCTTCTTGAATCCAATCTGGCAATCACAATAATCCCCGGAATACCGACACTTCTGAAGTAATCAGTGATATAACATGTAAAAATCTAACGCACCTAGGCCCCTCATGAACTCTTTTCGGGAGCTCACCATCACCACATCCTCAGGCATAGTCTCACTTCTCTTAAAGAATCCCCTTCTATGTTGGTGTAGAACCCTTCTTTCCTTTAGGTGTAGAGAACGCGCCCTTGTTACAGTCACAGATGATGTATCAGGACTCGAGCCTGAGAGCTCCTGTGCTCCAGGGGCAGCCCATTCTGTTGAGCTCTCCAGCTTGCTGGACAACTCCCCTGCTGAATCCCAACAATGTCCTTTGTCTTTTTGATCCAGTTCATGTTTCCCTGTCTTGCTCCAATCTATTGCCTTGATTAGGCACACTATAAAAGCCTGGCTTTGCCACTTCCACCCTGCATGATTATTGTGCCTCACAGGCCATAGTCAAGCTCCATCACCTACCTGCTCCTCTGCAACTGAATTGATATCTATCGTTACTGACCCCTGGAATTCCTCTGACTGTGCAACCTGCCTGCTCCTTTGTACTGTGCAGATATCTACCATTACCAACCTCTGGCTTTACTGATCGCTCCTTCTGTCTGCTTGGGTCCCAACACAAGGCTCCAAACCAGCACCTGAATGTTACATGATGGGCGAGATCTCTATACTGACCTCTGATATACATAGTTATTAGAGCACCCCCTTGTGCTGGATATAATAGCTGATGGCAGAGATCTCTGTACTGACCCCTGATATATTTATACATAGTTATTAGAGCGCCCCTCAGCAGTCCTTTTTCTAAACCAAATAATCCCAATTTTGATAACCTCTCTGGGTATTGTAGTCTGCCTATTCTGTTTATTACTTTAGTTGCCCACCTTTGTACCCGTTCAAGCTCTGATCTATCCTTCTTGAGTACCGGTGCCCAAAACTGTCCCCAATATTCCATGTATGGTCTGACCAGTGACTTGTAAAGAGGAAGAGCAGTGTTCTCATCATGCGCCCCTGGAGCTCTTCTAATGCCCGCCCATGATCCTATTTGCCTTGACAGCAGCTGCCTGACACTGGTTGGTCCAGTTAACTTTACAGTTAACTAAACTCTCCAAGTCTCCCAGTGGTTTCCCATTTAATATGTAATGGTGACATGTATTTCCTCTACCCATGTGTATAACTTTACATTTATCAGTGTTATCAACGTATCCAGATCCATTTACAGCTGCATTCTGTCCTCTCTTGTTAATTACTTTCCCCAGTTTTGTATCATCTGCAAATATTGATATTTTACTGTATTAAAAAATATAATAACTATATTAAAAAAAATAGGGCCCCAAACTGACCCTGTGGTACCCCACTAGTCACTGTGACCCCCCCCCCCAATACTGAAAAATTGAAAAACACAACTCGTCCTGCAAAAAACAAAGCCTCAGACAGTTACATTGATCGATAGATAAGAGTTATGATTTTTTTTAAGTGAGGAAGAAAACAAGAAAATGAAAAAAGGCCCATGTTATTAATGGGTTAATGAGTTGCAGTCTGAATCAAACAAAAGTGGGTGGAGTCTTTTATGCAAATTTTCCTGTCTCACACTTATGGGAACACTTCCTATAAATTCACAAATTCGGCTATTTTAGGGCCTCGTGCAGTTATTTGTGCTAGGTCAGGTCAGCTTTTGCATAATTGCTGAGCGGCTTTCTAAAAAGAGGATGTTACTTACAGCTAACGTACATTTTTTTTTATATTTGCACATGTGAGATTTTACAATGTGACAATATTTATTTCCCGTTACTTGATTGAAGAAGTTGTCTTAAGGGTATGTGCAGCTTGGACGCCTGCTTACAGTTTATATATAGACATATATTATAAGGTGATCCAAAAGTCCCTAGAAGGAATACTTTGCTTTCTACTTTCCTGAACTGATCCCCGTGGTTTCGTGCAGAGGCCTCTGATGTTCTCAGACTACAACCTACGGTACTTGATTTTTACCAACAAATCAATATTGTGGTACTTACCCGATGAGGCCGAGATGAAACGTCAGTGAACGCTAAATGTCCATTACCTAGGAGGTAGTTCCATCCTCATTTACTGCATTTGGATACAATGTGATTTTAAAGGGCCACTCCGGTGATTTTATAAAAATTAACTCATTATGTACCTATTCCCCAGTATACATAACTGAGTTAGTGTTGCTTTAGTTAGTTATTTCTTTTTGACTGAAACTCACAGTCTTTATTCTGAGATGGTTATGTGCTTTAAATTTTTACAGCTCAGATCTGTCTCTTCACCTCGCCATACCGTGCACATCTCCAGCCCCTTTATCTTCTGTATCACTCCACTATTTGTAGTATGTAAGCTCGTTGGTGTAGACCCCTCACCCCTACTGTTTCCATCAATCGATTACTACATGTAACAGTGGTTTTTGTATCTTTGTTTTTTGTATCTGTGTAGCGGCTCAGAGTTACCGGGTCCCCTCCATAATGTTATGTGTTTGTCTGGTGCCATTGTATAGTAAGTGTCTTCTATACAGTGTGCATTTGCTATGTGTATTGAACCTCTCCAGCACTGAATGGGTTAACGTCTGGATTATGTCTGAGAAATGTATCATGTTGTATGTCATGTGATTGTGAGATATATATATATATATATATATATATATATATATATATATATATATATATATATATATATGTGTGTGTGTGTGTGTCTATGCAAGTCTGTGAGTGAGAGAACCCACAGACAATGGTCGGTCTGTGCAGGGAAGAATGAAAGAGGCTGAGATACCCTTCAGCTTGGCCTGGCTCTGCCCTACCCAGGATGTGTTGGTGCTACCACTAAGCACAAAGGGAGAGAGAGAGGAGAGCACCTAAAGCATGAATGTTGACTGGTAGAGAGTAGGAGGGAAAGAGAGTCACCTGGAGCGGGATCACACAGATAACTGGGACTGTGGATTGTCTGTATTACCCCGAGAGACGCCCTGTCGCACCACCTTTTAGAAGTGTAACTTGTGCTGAATTGCTGTTGTTTTGTTGGAACTTTGTAGAAGTTGATTAAAGAGACATTACTGATCGTTCCCGGTTTTGTTCAGAAAGTTATCTGTTGCAGCGGTGCTGGGATCGCTGCCGGGTTGACGGAGTCCAATGCAGGTTTTAGACATGGTTCTGCATCTTCTAGCTTAGTAGGTGTGACGCAATGTGCTCACATCTGTGGATGATTAGATAGCTATTTAGCTGGGATGGATAGAAAACTGACATGCTGTAAATTGTCAGTTGCTCGCTGTCTGAGCTGGCAGTGAGTGGCTCCTGTGGTTAGCGTGGTGTCCACTGTTCCTTACTCCGGACAGCTCTGTGTGCTGCGGCTTATTCTAGCTAAGTGCTGTGTTTTATTTTGTTTTGTCCTTTATCAGTTTGGCCAAGTAGGGTTACTTAGGTCCCAGGAACGAGTGTAATTCAACGCTATCAGTCTGCCGTGTAAGGCAGGGCCCTCTCCCTCATTCGTTACGTATTTAGGGAAAGACTTCCCATTTATTATTTGTCAGTTTGTTTTGGCCGCTGCACTGTGCAGGTGCTTGTCCAGCACGTCCTATGCATATGTAACAATATCCTTGTGTGTGGACTATTTATTCCAATTTTTAGGATTCACCGCAGAGGACGGAACGGTGGTGTTACGAGTGACAACGGACTTTAAGGTAATTGCTAGTTACTCTTTCCTTGTGACCTGCCCCAACAGTAACTTGGTTGGGTCCCGAGCTACCCTCAGGGGAGGAGATGGTATAGCCACCGTGACAGAATCCTTTTCTACCCTGCCATCTCCTCGGCTGTGGGCCCGCTCCTCGTACGCTGCATCTGTTCTCCCCTGTTTTGTAAGCACTGTGGAATATGTGGGTGCTATATAAATAAGGATTATTATTATTATTATTTTGAAGAATTACACTGTCCCCCCAATAGGCAAAAATAGTATAGCTTCAGCTAATTCTGTGCTGATGCATCATGGGAAGATGTGAAACTGAAAGTAAAAAATCTCACACACAAGTTGGTGCCTGATAAATATCAGACAGGGGCTGCACTGCATGGAAGTGATTGAAATACCTCCAAGGTGTGGCAGACAATCAGATGAGGGGGCAAGGAGAGGAAAATGTGTTCTCTGGTGTGACCCCATATAAACAATAGGGTGAACAAAGAATATATGATTAGTGCTACAGTCTTTTTTTGTTGTAGACATACAAGGTTGTTCAAAAAGGAGCAGATTTGGAGATTTAGTTACACACAAACTACAAATGAGACGCCCACAATCCCCACATCTCTGGGAAGAGGAAGGGTCCAATTTTGTTTATGAAATACAGTAAGTTCTATATTCTGCCACATTGCAGTGCTGAGTTCTTGGTTACAGTTTTATGCAACCAAATTAAACTAATTTTCTCTGCCATTCGTAAATTTGCTTGTGATGAGATGGCTGCTTTTGGAATCGACACCAGAATTCACATTGCAGCAGCATTTCAGAATAAAACACTCACAGGGACAATAAGAGAATAGGACTAAAAACTGGCAGTGGAGGAGGCACAGCACTCCAGGTTAAAGCATATAGAAAGGGACCAAAAATGTGGAAAACGTCTCCTTTTATCTAATAAAATACGTACTGCCTATTTTGACCCCACAGTTTTTGGATGAATTTAAGCAAAGTAGAAGGAACAGGTTACAATTTTCATTTTTTTTTGCCAATTGCATCATTAAAAAAAAAGTATTTTTGTACAGCAAGGGGGCTTTGGGATTGTGGGCCACAGCTGTCAGATGCCTGGACAAGGCTGGTGGGCAGTACTCTATTGGGCCTCACTGGGACTATGAAGCCCAATATGTAGAGTCCAGGATGTCATACCCACGGCAGACACCTAACTGCTAGGAGATTCAGCGGGTGGCTGTGCAACAACACTACTCATTCCCAGCCCAACCAGGGACTCTAGCTAAAAAAGGCTCAAAGTGGAGTAACGTCCTTTAGACCTTTCCAATATAAGTCGACTGCCCAGGTCCATTTTGCCCTGGTGTTAATTATTCATAGCACCGTGATAGTAGAGTTGGAGATCCTTGGAAGACCAAGGAGTCAGAACAGTAACCAGTGTAAGTGATAACGAAAGGTAGCTTTATGGCTCAGTGGGTTATATGATATTTTCTTCATTTGAGATACCTGAAGTTTTAAGACCCGGTCGGGAAGTAGCCGACTAAAGGGAAAAAGATTGTAAGAGGCAGGTGCATAGCCCCTGGGTTATTGTGGTATTGATTGTAATATATGCCCTGTCTTTTTAAGATTGTGTTTTAACCCCTTAATGACCAGGCCATAGTGTTTCTACGTCCTTCCTAAGTGGGCTTTAATCCCAGAGGACGTAAAAACAAGCATGCTCTGGGGATTAAAGCCCTGCAGGCTGTGGACGTGACAGCTCCATGCTGTCGGTTACCAGAGGTAGCTGACATCCTGGAGCAGTCATCCCGGGCCGCGGGCCCCCTCTCCCGGTCTCGCGACCGTCGGTATCCACCAGATATCGGCGATCGCATTAAAGTCAATGTAAAGTTTAAAAAAGTTAATGTTTCAGCTCCCCTTACAGATCGGATCCGTAAGGGGAGCAGAGGATGCTCACCCCCATCAGCCACGATGTCCGGTGGCTTGTGCGCCAGATGGCATTACACCACAGGCAGACGCAGAGGGCTGGGATACCCGGAAAATTTAAAAAACTCTCTGCTTCCGGCTAGTATGAGTAGCTAAGAGCAGGAAGCTGTCACCGGGACCTGCTGTATGCGGTTACCGGTCACATGATTGCTGTTATCCAACGGATAAAAGTGATCATATAAAAGTAGGAAAAAAGTGTAAAAAAAAAAAAAAAAAAAGACCCGTGAGGGGAGATGAAATTATGTCCCTGAGGCCCCTGTATTTATCTGCAGACCTTACCCTGGCTTCTGCACAAACAGCTGTTGCCAAAATGACAGACGCATGCGCAAAAGCCGCCGATTGCCAGGATAATATACAATCTCCCCACTCTTGGCTACCGAACGTAGCCAAGAGCCAGGAGATCTCACGGGGGCTGCAGTATGTGGTTATTGGTAACGTGATCACTGTTATCCAATGAATAGTAAATGGATCCAATGGAAGTTAAAAAAAGTTAATGTTTCACCTCTCGTCACCCATCCATGAAGGGAGGTGAAATTACTTACCTAAGGCCTCTGGTGTTGTCCCCCGACGGGATCTTTATCCACGGACCTTTCCCCATCTTCGGCACATACACCTATCGCCAAAATGGCGGACTCAAGCGCAGAAGCTGGGGAGGGCTCGAGAAGTTTAAAATCTCCTGGCTACTGAAGGCAGCTGTGATCCTGGAGCAATGACGGAGAGCCGCAGTGAGCGGTCCCCAGTCACGTGATCACCGGTATCCAACGGATAATGACAATCAGGTAAAATTTAAAAGACAGTTGAACTTTGATGCTCCTTTCGGTTTGGGCCTGTTTTGCATACGGACATAATACTAGGGCCACAATGGGTGTGTTTCTGAAGAAAGGAAAATCAGGGGTATTCATTTTGGGGTGAAAGTCTTCATTCCTGTGTGTTCTGTACAAAAAAACTGTTTTTTTCCTTCTGCTTTGCTTAGATTTATTCAAAAATTATGGGGTGAAAATACACAGTACACCCCTAGATGAAGGGGTCTAGTTTCCAAAATGAGGTCATTTGTGGGGGTTCTGCATCATTTTGGCCGCTCAAGGGCTCTACAAGTGGGCAATGAAGCCTAATTTGCCTTCAAGCAAATGTCTGTTTTGAAAACCACCGACTACTCCTTTCGGTTTGGGTGTAGGAAAACAAAATATTTCTCAAAATGTTAATAATTAATGTTAAATTTGTACGTCTCCTAAATCATTAAAACAAAACAAAAGTTTTTCAAATGTGCCTCCAGAATAAAGTAAACAGATGGAAATATATATCTCATCAAACATTTCTGTTATGTTTGCACATATTTGAGATATTGCAATTGAAATGTGAAGTAATTACAATTTTTTTCAAAATTTTCCCAGTTTGGGCGCTTTTAATAAATATACACAAATTGTCTCGGACTATTTTCACCACCTAAATAAATACAATATGTGGCGAAAAAACAATGTCAGAATCACTTGGATATGCAAAGCCTTTACAGAGAATATAGTTATCAAGCCCTCTGATAAAGGGGGCAACGTGGTAATAATGAACCGTAACACATACAGAGACATGTACCTTCATATATTGGAGGATAAATCCAATTACAAGGTGCTGTCTAAGGACCCCACAGATATCTTTTCCGAGGAGCTGAAAGACATCCTCTTGAAAGCGAAGAATGATGAACTAATTGATGAGAAGGAATTCCAGTATTTGTATCCATCTTCACCTCAGGTGGCGGCGTTCTATGGATTACCCAAAATCCATAAAGGACTAAGACCTTTAAAAGGCCGCCCTATAGTTTCGGGCAATGATAGTCTCACCCAAGGAATCAGCGCATACTTAGACATTGTATTAAGACCTTTCGTTGAAGCCCTACCGGCATATATCAAAGACACCACGAACGGGGGCGGAGTCTGACCGGCAATGTAGACGGCTGCAACTCAGAGCAGCTCCCGGAGTAACCTGAGAAATATCCTGTCAGCGGGACCCAGAACGGCAGAAAAACGGCCACAAACACAGCGGCAGTACAGCGGAGGCCACCGGAGAAGAAACGGGCATCCGGGGAGAAGATGGTGCGCGGCAAAGAGAAGGGAAAGGCAGAAGAAGTCGGCGGCCGGTAGAAACAAGATGGCGCCGAAGGGAGAGAGCTGCGGACGCTCATACCGCGCCCCATCACAAGCAGCACAGATACAGCGAGGAAGCTAGCGAGGTATGCCAGGGAGGAGAGGCACAGAAAAGAAGAAGAATCAAGCCCGGAGCAGCAGGGGGGAGACGCAGGGGAGCGGGGGAGCCCACAAACAAGCAGGCAAATGGCGGGAACAGGAGGGGAGGAAGAAGCCACATACCAAAAAAGCAGAGCAGAGGAGAGAAGGGATAAAGCAAACCAAATGACAGACCCTAGCCAAGAAGAAGGCAAACAAGTCAGCACTGCACAAAAGACTGAAAGTAAAAAACAAGATAGTATGTCCAAAATGAGAAACCCTAATGGCAGGCAAACAAATAGGGTAAATGCAGATGAATATTACCTGCAAGATGATGCAAGCAACATAAATGAAACAGATGATGACATGCAAGACGACATGCGCACTGCAAGTGTACCTGGAAACAGGGCACAAGAAGGCAAAAGCATGCGGTAAACGCAACGCAAGACAAGACAAATAATACAAGCACTATTGACAACTGCATGCAAAATAGCACAAAATATGCAAGTACATCCGACAGCCATGCACAAGATATTATAAACAATGCAGGTGACCCCGACACAAATAACCAAGAACCAAAAGATACAAGAGGTGCCAGAGAACCCACGCTAAAAGACATCTTTGGAGAAATCCCCAAATGCAATGCATCGCTGAGTAACCTCAACACGCAAATGGGTGCGATGCAAACGAATGTAAACCTGCTACGACACGACGTGCAAAAAATAGCAGAGCGTCTGACAGAAAGCGAACAACGTATAAGCGACGTGGAAGACGCAATACGACCAATACAAGGAGATGTGGAGAAAAACCTGCAAGATATACAATATCTACAGAACAAAGGTCAAGATGAAATAACGTGCGGATTGTGGGCCTCCCAGAAAAGGCGGAAGGAAGAAACCCAGCAGAATTCATGGAAACATGGCTGACTGAACTATTCGGAAGAAATACCCTCACAACGATGTTCGCAATTGAAAGAGCTCATCGTGTCCCCACACGGCCCCTCCCCCCGGGGGCTCCCCCCAGACCAATGATTATGAAAATATTACACTACCGAGACCGAGACATCATACTTCAAAAAGCCCGCGAGAAGGGCGAAATTCAATTTAATGGCGCAAAAGTCTCTTTCTTCCCGGATTTTTCTACGGAAATACAAAAGAAACGCGCAACATTTATAGAAATAAAGAGACGACTGAGAAACCTGCAAGTGCCATACGCTATACCCCGCCTAATTGAGGGTGGCGGCGCTGGGCGCAACACACTTCTTCGAAAACCCAAAAGAAGCCGGCACATGGATAGATCACAACGAAATGGAAATCCAAAGGGGAAGAACACAGCGCAAATCACCACGAAGAGACAACAACTAAAGAAATGCTGAACTGAAGGGACCCAAAATTTTTGAGAGGAGCTCCTGGGACGACAGGACACATCGTTCGGAAGAATGGAGGACTGGTACCCCGATCCGAGTGGAAGACAACGGATCAGTGAGTTATATGTTGGGGATGTTCGTTGTTTGGTCTCTCTCTCGTATGTTGGGGAAATGTTAAATAATTTACAGGTAGAGGAGGTAATGTCATGCGGTAGAAACATGGGGCAAGGGGGGGGGGGGTAAGGGGAAAGAATGCTAGCATAATTGTGCAGATGATAAGAATACTGGAAATAATAGAAATATGTAAGGTAAAGGAAGATATATGTAAATATTGGTGGTGGAGACGGAGAATGGGTAAAACTGTATGCATATATGTGGGGAGGGATGTAGGTGCAGCGCTGACACAGAGATACGGATCCTCCCAGTGCGGCTCCCTCATAAAAATAAAAGGGAACAGCGACTACCAGAGAATAGAAACCCTGAGGAAGGTAAAGAGTAAGAAAAATGAGTAGAAAGGTCAGGATAGTTTCATGGAATGTGCGGGGCATGAGTGACCAGACGAAACGCTCGGCAATATTACAAGTAATCAAGGAGCAGGGCCCGGCGATTATATGCCTGCAGGAAACACACCTGTCAAAAGAAACCACAGATACCCTCAAAGTGGGGGGTATGGGGCAAAGCTTCCACTCTACACACACAAGATACTCCAGGGGGGTCAGTATAGTAGTGCATAAAAACATACCGTTTAAATGCCTGGCGCGAAAAATTGACCCAGAAGGTCGATTCATATGTCTACACTGTAGAATATATAATACCCATGTATCCTGGCCTCGGTATACATCCCGCCCCCGTACAACAACACAGTAATGCGGCAAATAGTAGGATTTACAAATGACACGCCGGACGTCCCAATCCTAATAATAGGCGACTTTAACTCGGTAATCAACCCCGCACAAGATAGATTAAGGACAGAAAATATAAGTGAGGAAAGGAACCAGACATCACTGGGCCGATTATTAAACGAAATATCACTAATGGACATATGGCGAACGCGGCACCCCACAAACAAACAATATTCATGCTACTCAACCACACATCAATCCCTATCCAGGATAGACCTAGCAATAGGGAACACTAGGCTATACAGTGACATAACTGCAATAGAATATTTGCCGGGAGTTGTTTCTGACCATTCCATGCTACGCCTAGATCTACAACACAGCAACGCCGGTAACTACACCCAAAAGAGGTGGAAACTAAACCCGCACTGGCTAAAGCTACTAAATAAAGAACATGGGAAAACAGCCCTAGCGGAATATTTTGAACTAAATAAAGGTACCACAAGTGTGACCCATTTAGGGTGGGCGAGTTGATCTCCCCTAGTAAATCAGTTGGGGGAGGTCTACAGGTGGGGGATGTAAGGCAAGTTGATGACCATTTACAGTTGGTCATACGCCGATCTAAAACAGATCAGGCTGGGCGGGGACAGTTGATTAGATTGGGTAGGGTTCACGGGTCAGTAATGTGCCCCGTGACGGCGTGGGTCAATTATACTGGGGTATTAGGCAAGAGATTAGGTCCTTTACTGCAGCACGAGGGGGGCCAGTTTTGTCACACTTCCAGTTTACAGCGATCTTTAAAAAGGCGCTGAGGGAGCTCGGTTTAGATGAGTCGCAATTTGGGACACACTCGTTTAGGGTGGGGGCGGCGACAGAGGCACAGGCGCAAGGTTTGTCGGGCGAGTCGATCAGCAAAATCGGTAGGTGGCAATCTGGGAGATATAAATTGTATGTTCGCCCCCAGTTGCTGTAAAAGTGTTGGGGGGGAAGGGGGTCTAATTATAAATAAGGGGTGTTGGTCAATTTTGTTTTTTCCCTTTTGTTTCAGGTCCACAATCGGCGTTAGTGTGGATTATGGGCCACTCATATGTTTATTGGGGGGCAGAGAGGGCTAGCGTAAGGCAGGACGGGAGACAGTTGAGGTTTCCTAGGTCAGAGGCGGTCTTGAGATGGTTGGGAATTAGAGGGATGTCTTGGTGCAAAGTGTTGCAGGAGTTTGAGAGGATGGTGGGTTTAGACAGGGCCCCGGACATAGTCGTTATACATGCCGGGGGGAATGATTTGGGGAAAAGGCCTTTTAGGGATTTATCAAGGGATATCAGGTATGATATCCTGAGATTGTTAACGGCGCATAAGAAGATGGTGGTGGTGTGGTCGGAGATTGTGCCAAGACAGGTATGGAAATTTGTGCGGACGGCAAGAGGCTTAGACAAAGCGAGAATAAAACTTAATAGAGAAGTGTCTTGCTTTGTGGGAAGGAATGGGGGGGTCGCGGTGCGACACATAGATCTGGAGTCTGGCAGGGGGAATTATTGGAGACAAGATGGGGTTCATTTAAATGAGATAGGTTTGGATTTGTGGTTAGAGGCAGTTCAGGAGGGAGTGGAGCGCGCCTTGGTGTTGTGGAGGGCGGCGCAGGCTTGAGGTTTCAAGCCGTGCTGGCTGTGGCGGTTAGGGAGGGGTCCTTGGAGTCAATATACGAGGGGGTAAGGGGGGAGGCAGGGGTTAGTAGAGTTACCTCCTCCCCCCCCTCTGGTTAGTTTTAAATTGTAGGTGGGTCTGTCGCCTCTTGTTTTTGGCAGGGGGTTACCTGCTAAAGTGGTGGTTGTTGATAGCCGGGGTATGGCTAGATAGCCTCGGGGTCGGGAGGTTGGTGACTCGAGGTAAATGTCGAGTCTCCTGAGTCAGGTGATTGGAGACGGGAGGCGTGGTTTGGAAAATAGGGTCTCCCGAGTCAGGATTTTTAGGAGACGGGAGACAGTGACACCTATTTTCCTTGGTTGGTGAGGCAACAGATAGTTTTGTTAGGGAACTCCAAGGATCTCTCCATAGTATTTAGGATCAGGGTTAAAAAAGTGTTATTTAGGATTTATTGTTGTATGTTTATAATAAATTGGCTGCTGTGGCCAAATTTAATCCAAAAAGAAGTTGTCGGTGTTTATTTTAGATAAGCTAGGTTAAAAGGGGTAGGGGGGTAAGTGGTCACAGCGACGACTCCGTTGTACCTAGTCATGTCCAAAATGAGAAACCCTAACTGCAGAGAGACAAATAGGGTAAATACAGATGAATATTACCTGCAAGATGATGCAAGCAACATAAATGAAACAGATGATGACATGCAAGACGACATGCGCACTGCAAGTGTACCTGGAAACAGGGCACAAGAAGGCGTAACAATGCAAAAGCATGCGGTAAACGCACGCAAGACAAGACAAATAATACAAGCACTATTGACAACTGCATGCAAAATAGCACAAAATATGCAAGTACATCCGACAGCTATGCACAAGATATTATAAACAACGCAGGTGACCCCGACACAAATAACTAAGAACCAAAAGATACAAGAGGTGCCAGAGAACCCACGCTAAAAGACATCTTTGGATAAATCCCCAAATGCAATGCATCGCTGAGTAACCTCAACACGCAAATGGGTGCGATGCAAAGTAATGTAAACCTGCTACGACACGACCTGCAAAAAATAGCAGAGCGTCTGACAGAAACCGAACAACGTATAAGCGACGTGGAAGACGCAATACGGCCAATACAACGAGATGTGGAGAAAAACCTGCAAGATATACAATATCTACAGAACAAAGGTCAAGATGAAATAACGTGCGGATTGTGGGCCTCCCAGAAAAGGCGGAAGGAAGAAACCCAGCAGAATTCATGGAAACATGGCTGACTGAACTATTCGGAAGAAATACCCTCACCACGATGTTCGCAATTGACAGAGCCCATCGTGTCCCCACACGGCCCCTCCCCCCGGGGGCTCCCCCCAGACCAATGATTATGAAAATATTACACTACAGAGACCGAGACATCATACTTCAAAAAGCCCGCGAGAAGGGCGAAATTCAATTTAATGGCGCAAAAGTCTCTTTCTTCACGGATTTTTTTTACGGAAATACAAAAGAAACGCGCAACATTTATAGAAATAAAGAGACGACTGAGAAACCTGCACGTGCCATACGCGACGCTATACCCCGCCTAATTGAGGGTGGCGGCGCTGGGCGCAACACACTTCTTCGAAAACCCAAAAGAAGCCGGCACATGGATAGATCACAACGAAATGGAAATCTGAAGGGGAAGAACACAGCGCAAATCACCACGAAGAGACAACAACTAAAGAAATGCTGAACTGAAGGGACCCAAAATTTTTGAGAGGAGCTCCTGGGACGACAGGACACATCGTTCGGAAGAATGGAGGACTGGTACCCCGATCGGAGTGGAAGACAACGGATCAGTGAGTTATATGTTGGGGATGTTCGTTGTTTGGTCTCTCTCTCGTATGTTGGGGAAATGTTAAATAATTTACAGGTAGAGGAGGTAATGTCATGCGGTAGAAACATGGGGCAAGGGGGGGGGGGGTAAGGGGAAAGAATGCTAGCATAATTGTGCAGATGATAACCCCTTAACGACCAGCCCATAGTGTTTTTACGTCCTCCCGAAGTGGGCTCTATTCTCTGAGGACGTAAAAACATGCTTCCTGCAGAGAATAGTGCCCCTCGGGCTGTGGACGTGACAGCTCCATGCTGTCGGTGTCCGCAGGTAGCTGACAGCATGGAGCTGTCATCCCGGGCTGTTCGGAGCCCCCCCCCCCCCCCCCCCCCCGGCATTGCGATCGGCGCTATGCAATGGATAGCGCCGATCGCAAAAAAAGTAAATAAAAGTTAAAGATTCAGCTGCTCTGATGGATCGGATCCATCGGAGCAGCTGAAATTACTCACTGAGGTCTGGCACGCTGCTCCCCGCTCTCCTGCCGCTCCGGGGCCCGAAGCCGGTCTTCTGCGCATGCGCGCCAGGCGGCATTACGTCAGCCGCATGCGCAGAAGGCCCGGCGGCGCGGGAGATTTAAAATCTCCTGGCTCCCGGCTCCTGTAGGTAGCCGGGAGGCAGGAGATGTCAGCGGGGACTGCGGTGAGCGGTCCCCGGTACCGCGATCGCCGTTATCCAATGGTTAGCGGCGATCGCGAAAAAGTTAAAAAAAAGTTTTAAAAAAGTCAGTTTCACCTCCCCTCATGGATCGGATCCATGAGGGGAGGTGAAAATACTCACCCCCAGTCCTCAGCGGTGTCCCGATGTCCCGGGACCCGAATCCCCGTCTGCGCATGCGCGCCCGATGATTGACATCGGGCGCGTGAACAGACGGGCTCGAGCCCCGGGAAATTTAAAATCCCTCTGCTTCTGGCTGCCATGTGTAGCTAGGAGCAGAGAGATTATACCGGGGACATGATCACTGTCATCCAATGGATGACAGTGATCATGTAAAGTGAGAAAAAAGTGTAAAAAAGTTAAAAAAAAAAAAAGTAAAAAAAAGTTTTTAAAAGTTTAAAAAGCGTACGTTTCATCTCCCCTCATGGATCATATCCGTGAGGGAGGATGAAAGTACGTACCTAAGGCCCCCAGATTTATCCGCGGACCTTACCACAGCTTCTGCACACGCGCCCGTCGCCAAAATGGCGGGCGCATGCGCAAAAGCTGTGGATTGCCAGGATAATTTAAATTCTCCCTGCTCCTGGCTACAAAACGTAGCCAAGAGCATGGAGATTTAATGGGGGTCCGCGGTGAGCGGTTCCTGGTCACGTGTTCGCCATTATCCAATAATGGCGATCACGTAAAAGTTAAAAAAAAAATTTGAAGTTTCATCTCCCCTCACTGATGCGATCGGTGAGAGGAGATGAATCTTTTTACCGGAGGCCTGCGTATTTGAATCCCGACGCGATCTTCCTCCGTGGACCTTCCAGGATTCTGCACATGCGATTGCCGGCAAAAAGCCGGACACATGCGCAGGAGTCAGGGAGCCCAGGAAATTTAAAATCTCCTTGCTCCCAGCGACCAACGGTCACAGAGAGCCTGGAGCAGTGACGGGTGGCCTCGTTGAGCGGTCCCCGGTCACGTGATAAAAAGGTAGCGATCTACCTTAGGCCGGTCTCACATGACCGGATAGGAATGACGGATTCCGCATGCGTCTGATCCGTGGTAATACGCAGATCAATCGCATTGGATTACACAATTCCGCTCACATTAGCGGGTCAGAATTGCGTAATCCACTCGCAGAAAAGAGAACGCAGCAGGTTCTATTTTACTGCGGATATCGGCAACATGGAGCCCATTGTGCTCCATGGTCGCGGATATACCCGCAGTCCATACGCAACTACATTGTATACGGGCTGCGGGTACCCATGTCATCGCTAAGCGATGGTGCGGGAAATACAAACAAAGGTGTACTGTGCATGACCGCCTGTGTGAGTACGCAGTTATGCGCAGTACATTACGCAGCCGTACGCAGGGTCACAGCCGGGCTCACAGATGGGATCCGCTGTGGGCCTCCGCAAGCGGATTCCGCCTGCACCCGCGTGAGCCCGGCGTTATTCAGACCGCTACCTGTGAAACGTATTTTACAAGAAGCCCCGGGAACGCTCGCTTTCCTGCAGTTCCAGGAGCACCTTGTTGAGCGCCTTCTGTGTGAGACCGCCGCACCTCATCAAGCTTACGGAGACTCACGGAACGCCACTTTTTACACCCCATACCCGCCACTGAGGTCATGAAATACCCCCAAAAAGCATGAGAGGAGGGGGGGGGGGATACCCGGTTTTATTGCCCCATGGGCCCATTCCAACCAGCCTCCGTAATTACCCCTGTCTTTGGAAATACTACACAGTTCACATTTTTACTTTTATCTAAGATTTGCGAACGCCAAAAAGGGCGCGGAGGGGGAGGGGGGAATTTTTAGGGAGTCAATCTTTATTCTGTACAAATAAGCAATGGGGCCTGGAATTTATTCAGTTGTGCCCTAAAATCCAACAGGTGTTCCGTCCTTTATAGGCCTTGCCATGCGTCCTGTAAGTAGATTAGGGCCACAATGGGTATGTTTCTGAACTCGGGACAAACGGGGGTATCCATTTTGGGGTGAACGTCTTCATTCCTATGTGCACTGTACAAAAAAACTGTTTTTAAATTGAAAAAATTGCCAAAAAAATTGAAAATCGTAACTTTTTCCTTCTGCTTTGCTTAGATTCATTCAAATACTGTGGGGTCAAAATACGCAGTACACCCCTAGATGAATTCGTTAAGGGGTCTAGTTTTCAAAATGGGGTCATTTGAGGGGGTTCTTTATAGTTTTGGCCGCTCAATGGCTCTATAAGTGGGCAATGGGGCCTGAAATTTATTCAGTGGTACCCTGAAATCCAACGGGTATTCCTTTCATTGTAGGCCTAGCCATGGGTCCTGTAAGTCTATTAGGGCCACAATGGGTATGTTTCTGAACACGGGACAAACAGGGGTATCCATTTTGGGGTGAAAGCCTTCATTTATATGTGTGCTGTACAAAAAAAATGTTTTTAAATTGACACAATAGCCCAAAAAATGAAAATCCTATTTTTTTCCTTTTGCTTTGCTTAAATTTATTCAAAAACTGTGGGGTCAAAATATGCAGTACATCCCTAGATAAATTCGTTAAGGGGTCTAGTTTTCAAAATGGGGTCATTTGTGGGGGTTCTATATGGTTTTGGGCGCTCAAGAACTCTACAAGTGGGCAATGGGGCCTAAAAGGACTTCAAGCAAAATCTATGTTCTGAAAGCCACCGATTACTCCTTTTATTTTGGGCCCCGTTGTGCATGCGGACATAAGATTAGGGCCACAATGGGTATATTTCTGAAAACAGCACAAACAGGGGTATCCATTTTGGGGTGTAAGTCTTCCTTCATATGTGTGCTGTACAAAAAAAGCTGTTTTTAAAATGACAGAATTGCCAAAAAAACAAAAATCCAAATTTTTTCCTTTTGCTTTGCTTGAATTTATTCAAAAACTGTGGGGTCAAAATGCGCAGTACACCCCTAGATAAATTCGTTAAGGAGTCTAGTTTTCAAAATGGGGTCATTTGTGGGGGTTCTCTATGGTTTTGGGCGCTCAAGAACTCTACAAGTGGGCAATGGGGCCTAAAAGGACTTCAAGCAAAATTTGTGTTCCGAAAGCCACCGGTCGCTCCTTTCATTTTGGGCTCCGTTGTGTATCCATACATAAGATTAGGGCCACAATGGGTATGTCTCTGAACACGGGACAAACAGGGGTATCCATTTTTGGGTGCAAGTCTTCCTTCATATGTGTGCTGTACAAAAAAAGCTGTTTTTAAAATGACAGAATTGCCGAAAAAACGAAAATCACAATTTTTTCCTTTTGCTTGGTTTGAATTCATTCAAAAACTGTGGGGTCAAAATATGCAGTACACCCCTAGATAAATTCCTTAAGGGGTCTAGTTTCCAAATGGGGTCATTTGTGGGGGTTTTCTATGGTTTTGGGCGCTCAAGAACTCTACATGTGTGCTATGGGGCCTAAAAGGACTTCAAGCAAAATTTCTGTTTTGAAAGACACTGACTACTCCTTTCATTTTGGGCCCCGTTGTGGACTCAGATATAACAACAGGGCCACAATGGGTATATTTCTGAACACGGGAGAAATAGGGGTATCCATTTTGGGGTGTAAATCCTGATTTTCATGTAAACTATAGGAAAAAAATATGTCTTTAAAATGACAGATTTGCAAAAATATGAAATTTTACTTTTTCTCCTCTAAATTGAATTAATTCCTGAAAAAAAACTGTGGGGTCAAAATACTCATGACACCCCTCAGTGAATACATTAAGGGGTGTAGTTTTTAAAATGAGGTCATTTGGGGGGGTATCTATTATTCTGACACACATGAGCCTTTCCAATCTCGGCTTGGTATAGGAAAACAAAGTGTTCCTCAAAATGCTAAAAAGTAATGTTAAATTTGTACGTCTCCTAAATAGTTAAAAAAAAACGAAAGTTTTTCCAATGTGCGCCCAAAATAAAGTAAACGGGTGGAAATATAAATCTTAGCAAAAATTTCTATATTATGTTTGCACATATTTAAGATATTGCAGTTGGAAATGTGAAAAAATGACGATTTTTTCAAAATTTTCCCAATTTTGGCGCTTTTAATAAATAAACACAATTTCTATCGGTCTATGTTTTCCGCCTAAATGAAGCACAACATGTGGCAAAAAAAATATGTCAGAATCGCTTGGATATGCAAAACCTTTCTGGTGTTTTTCCATGTTAAAGTGACACATGTCAGATTTGCAAAATTTGGCCTGGTCATTAAGGCGCAAACAGGCTTGGTCACTAAGGGGATAAGAATACTGGAAATAATAGAAATATGTAAGGTAAAGGAAGATATATGTAAATATTGGCGGTGGAGACGGAGAATGGGTGAAATTGTATGCATATATGTGGGGAGGGATGTAGGTGCAACAATGACACAGAGATACGGATCCTCCCAGTGCGGCTCCCTCATAAAAATAAAAGGGAACAGCAGCTACCAGAGAATAGAAACCCTGAGGAAGGTAAAGAGTAAGAAAAATGAATAGAAAGGTCAGGATTGTTTCATGGAATGTGCGGGGCATGAGTGACCAGACAAAACGCTCGGCAATATTACAAGTAATCAAGGAGCAGGGCCCGGCGATTATATGCCTGCAGGAAACACACCTGTCAAAAGAAACCACAGATACCCTCAAAGTGGGGGGTATGGGGCAGAGCTTCCACTCTACACACACAAGATACTCCAGGGGGGTCAGTATAGTAGTGCATAAAAACATACCGTTTAAATGCCTGGCGCGAAAAATTGACCCAGAAGGTCGATTCATATGTCTACACTGTAGAATATACAATTACACATGTATCCTGGCCTCGGTATACATCCCGCCCCCGTACAACAACACAGTAATGCGGCAAATAGTAGGATTTACAAATGATACGCCGGACGTCCCAATCCTAATAATAGGCGATTTTAACTCGGTAATCAACCCTGCTCAAGATAGATTAAGGGCTCATGTCCACGGGCAAAATAAGAATTAAAATCCGCAGCGGATTTTAACTCTTCTCCTGCCCGCGGATCCGCACCCCATAGGGATGCATTGACCACCCGCGGGTAGATAAATACCCGCGGATCGTCAATAAAAGGGATTTTTAAAAAAATGGAGCATGAAAAAATCTGGACCATGCTCCATTTTCATGCGGGTCTCCCGCGGGGACGGCTCCCGCGGGCTTCTATTGAAGCCTATGGAAGCCGTCCGGATCCGCGGGAGACAAAAATCAGATTTTACTCACCCGCTCCGGTTCTTCTCTTCGCCGCGGCGCCATCTTCTCTCAGTCGCGGCCGGATCATTTTGCTTCGGCCCGGCGCATGCGCGGGGCACGTCACCGACGTCATCCTGCACATCCGCCGAGCCGAAGAAAGAAGATCCGGCCGCGACGAGAGAAGATGACGCCGCAGCGAAGGAAGTATCTGGAGTGTGTGAGAGGTAAGTTAATTCTGATTTATTCCTATTTTCAGCGCTCATGTCCGCGGGGCAGGAGGGACCCGCTGCAGATTCTACATGGAGAATCCGTAGCGGGCCTGATTTTCCCCGTGGACATGAGGCCTAAGGACAGAAAATATAAGTGAGGAAAGGAACCTGACATCACTGGGCCGATTATTAAACGAAATATCACTAATGGACATATGGCGAACGCGGCACCCCACAAATAAACAATATTCATGCTATTCGACCACACATCAATCCCTATCCAGGATAGACCTAGCAATAGGGAATACTAGGCTATACAGTGACATAACTGCAATAGAGTACTTGCCGAGGGTTGTGTCTGATCATTCCATACTGCGCCTAGATCTACAACACAGCAACGCCGGTAACTACACCCAAAAGAGGTGGAAACTAAACCCGCACTGGCTAAACCTACTGAACAAAGAAAACGGGAAAACAGCCCTAGCGGAATATTTTGAACTAAATAAAGGTACCACAAGTGTGACAGTCGGCTGGGAGGCCATGAAAGCATATATGAGGGGGGTATATACACAACAAATCACTCAGGCAAAAAAGGGACATAGAGAGAGAGGGCAGAAACTACAGGTAAAACTGAAGGAAATGGAAGAAAATCACATAAAAGAGAATACCATAACAACACTTAACACATGGAAAGAAGCGCAAGAGGCCCTTAATAAATATACATTAGAAGCAGCGGCCACCAAAAACGGGTTCAGGAAGCAGGCATACTATGAGGAGGGAGAAAGAACGGGACACATGCTGGCAGTCATAGCCCGAGCACAAACTAGCCCCACATACATTATTGAACTAAAAAACGTACAAGGCGAAATCGTTAGGGATACAACATCCATAAGAGAGACTGCGCGGGAATATTACTCCGCCTTATACTCCTCAAAACTGGATAAATCAACAACAAATTGAGGAATACCTGGTGGGGATAGCGACACGGAGACTGACGGAAGAACACAGAGAATTTCTAGATGCACCAATAGACTTGGAGGAACTACAGGAGGCAGTGAAGGATATGCAAAGTAACAAGGCCCCAGGGGAGGACGGTTTCCCAATAGAATACTATAAACAGTATGCAGATATTCTATTGCCACACCTGTTGGAGACAATGGAGGAGGCAGAACAGAAAGGGGAACTACCACAAACAATGAGAAAGGCTAAAATAACAATTATATTAAAACCAGAGAAGGACCCCCTGTTGATGGACTCGTATAGGCCAATATCGCTGCTGAACGCAGATGTTAAAATAATAGCTAAAGTCCTAGCGAATAGACTATCTGGAGTGGCCCCCGCCCTGGTGCACCCGGATCAGAGCGGGTTCATACCAGCAAGATCTACAGCAACAAACATCCGCAGAGTATTCCTAAACTTACAAATACCAGTAGACAACGCCAGAGATAGAATCCTATGTTCATTAGACGCAGCTAAGGCGTTTGATAGCGTTGAATGGCAATATTTATGGAAGGTCTTAGAAAAAATGGGATGTGGCCCAATATTTGTGAGACGGGTAAAACTCCTATATACCGGAGTGGAGGCGGATGTACTCATTAACGGGGGGGTCCTCAGAAACATTCCCATTATACAGAGGGACAAGACAGGGGTGCCCATTGTCACCTCTCTTGTTTGCACTAGCAATAGAGCCCCTAGCGTGCAAAATAAGAACACACCAGGGAATAACGGGGTTTCAAAGAGAAAACACAGAGGAGAAAATCGCCCTGTACGAAGATGACATGTTGCTGTTCCTGGGGGATGGTGGAAAGTCCCTAGAGACTGCCATGCTAATAATCAGAGAATTTGGGACTTTCTCGGGACTTTCCATCAACTGGAATAAATCAGAAATACTCCCAATAGATAACCCCGAGATGCAAATCACTAACAGAGAAATAACCCTGAAATGTACACCTACAATTAAATACCTGGGAGTCAAAATCACCAGAAAAGTTAGCGAGTACGCAAAAATAAATTTAGAACCACTCATGGAAAAGTGGAAACAAAAGCTCCACATATGGCGCAAACTACCTATGACAATTATAGGAGGAGCGAATCTAATAAAAATGATATGGATGCCGCAACTGCTATATCTAACACATAATGCCCCTCACTGGATAACACAAAAATTCTTCCATAAAGTCAGGGGACTATTTAGGGAACTCATATGGGGGGGGGGGGGGGGGGATGGGGACGCCTAGGATTAAACTGGAACTGCTACATAATTCTAAAGAAAAAGGGCGGACTGGCCCTACCCAACCCGTTTTCGTATTTCATGGCCTCCCACCTGCAACACCTCAGGGGGTGGGAGACAAAAGAGGTACAGGAAGCCAGTTTCAGGATCCTTAAAGACTTCTTTGATGGGTCACATCTGTTCGAAACGCTGGAACGTGGAACGTTTAGAAGGGAAGGCCAGAACGCTCCCACACTATTACTTATACATAAAGTGTGGTGGAAGGCCAGAGATATGCACGGTATATCAGGCTGCACACAGCACACCCCCATATGGAATAATCCATACCTACCAGAGATTAACAAGCTACAAGGCTTCCAGGAATGGAAAAACAGGGGAGTCAGAAGGATGGGACAGATACTGGAGGGGGGAGAGCTGAAAACACTTGAACAGCTAAGACAGAACTATGACATTCCTAATGGTGACTTTTACAAATACCTACAGCTTAGGCATGCTATACAAGCAGAGAAGAGCACGGCAGAGATCACAGTGTCAATAAACACAGTAGCGGATATAATAGAGAATGCCACCACCACAGCCGGGAAAATATCTGTATTATATTCTTATATACAAGATACGGTTAATGCACACAACCCGATACCAACAAAAGCAAAATGGGAGGCAGACATAGGTCCCATTGAGGAGTCGCACTGGGAGGAGAAACTACAAATGACACCCAAACTATCTCTAAGCGAAGCACACAGAATATCACAAATATTCCTAATACATAGAGTTTACCGTACTCCGGCCTTCCTGCATAACATAGGTATGAGAACCTCTTCGATATGTGTAAGGTGCAAAACCCACACGGCGGACCTAATCCACATGCTATGGAGATGCCCGAAACTGCATAGATACTGGGCGGAAATACGAGATACAATAAATGCAGCATTCGGCATAGACATGGACTTCACACCATACGTATGCATTCTAGGAAATACGCATGATCTTGCGTTAGATGATAATGAAAAACTGGCAGTATCCAGACTATTGTATATAGCTAGAAAGACAATAGCTTAACACTGGCTAGATGAAGAATCGCCTACGCTAGGGGAATTCAAAAACAAGGTCAACCAAATTTTACCATGGGAAAAAAGTATATATACTAAACGCAAGACCGGCCAAAAATATTATGACATATGGCTGAGATGGATACACGCCCAGAGTCAGACAAGGAATGATGGAACCAATATATAGGGGGTGGGGGGTGAGCTGTGTGGGTTGGCACCAATGGGTTGGGGACCTGACCCAGGAGAGGAGTAGATGTAAATAAGGCACAGTAAAACAAGTATTTGCCATATATAAAGTTTATTAAATAAGATAGAATCGTTTACAAGATTGGTATACTGAAAAATAAACTAGAAAGAATTGGGAGGGCAGGATAAGATAAGATAGAGGGGAGAGAGAGAGACCAGACAATGGGCAAAGGCATACCGCTGCCCCTTGTAAGCAGCAAAAATAAGCACTGCACTAATAAGATGACAAGAGAAGGAAACAAAAGAAGACAAGGAGCATGAAGACAGAAGAACAAACGACGACACTGGAAAATGTTACTACCGCCCATGATGGAAGACTGAAGATATACAGAGACCTGTCATTTAAAGGACTAAATGTTGAGAGAGAGAGACCCTAAGGGGGAGGGGGGGGGGAAAGGGAGGGGAGGGGGGAATAGGGGAAACCGTTATATATATAAAAATTTTATAAAGATATGTAAAAGATGAAAAGTTGAATAAAAATACTTTCAATTCAAAAAAAAAAGACACCACGGACATCCTCAAGCGTCTAGAAGGGATAATTGTGTCCCCCAATACCAAACTGGCAAATTTAGACGTGGAGGCTCTTTATAGCTCCATTCCACATACAGGGGGTCTAAGGGCAGTAGAGTTCTATTTGAACCAAAGAGGAATACACCTCAAAGAGCATAACCAGATGCTATTGAGCCTCCTGTCGTTCGTTCTCACCAGAAACAATTTCCTTTTTGAGAGGAAACACTTCCACCAGCTCAGGGGGACAGCTATGGGGAGCCCATGTGCCCCCAGTTATGCTAACCTTTACCTGGGCTGGTGGGAGGAGTCATCAGTATTTTCAGAGACAAACAAAATATGGACTACATCTGTGGAACTATGGGCCCGATTTATTGACGACGTGCTAATATTGTGGACGGGTGAAACAGAGGATTTTTTAAAGTTTGTAGACCCTCTAAACAATAATAACTTGGGTCTATACTTGACTGCTGAAATAGATCCTCACAGCATCACATTCCTGGACCTTCGCATAACAAAATTGGAAGATGGATCTTTACAGACACCCATCTTCCGTAAAGCCACTGCTACCAATACTCTCCTGCACTGGGATAGTCATCATCCCGTATCCCTGAAACGGGGTATCCTGAAGGGCCAGCTCATTCGGACAAGACGAAACTGTTCCTCCAATGTGGATTTCCTAGATAAATCACAGGAAATAAGCCAAAGATCTTTGAGTAGAGGATACCCAGGGGAAGTGGTCAAAAGGGCCAATGATTATGCAGCAAATTGCAGCAGAAAAGAATTTCTAAAAACTAAATCAAAGCCCGATGGTGATGGAAAAATTCAGATAATCGGTACCTATGATGACCATTCCAGAGAAATAAGAACGATTCTTAATAAATATTGGGATATTTTGCGGAGAGATACGGATCTTGTAGAGCACCTTCCAACAAAACCCCTGATAACGTACAAACGTGGACGCAACCTGCGGGACCGACTGGTGCACAGACACTTTACATCTCAACCAGCGACCAATACTTGGCTGGGCTCTGACTTGCCTAAGGGCAGATATTGATGCACTGGTTGTAAAGCCTGCAGATTTATTAAACGTGGAGCCTCGTTTACGAGTTCGTCCACTGCTAAAATCTACCAAATACGGGACTTTATAAATTGTAGAACAACTGGGGTCATTTATAAAGCCACTTGTACTTGCCCACTTGATTATATTGGCAAGACCATACGCCAATTAAGGAGACGTGTCTTAGAACACATCGGAAACATCAACAGGGGAGATAATACGAGTTTGGCCATACATGTGCGAGAAAAACATAATAACGACCTGTAAGGAGAATTTGTGTGTTTATCAAGGAGAAGACGATCCCAGATCTCGTGCAGAAGTCTGGGCCCAGGAGAAATACAAATTACACCAGCCTGTGCGGTATCAAGTGATTTCTTATTTATTCTAAGGTGTTCGAAGTTTATATATCATAAATGACATCACAGCAAAAGTATATACCTCCAAGATTAATAAGAATACATAATGATTAACATAAGTTACACCTCTTAAGGCGCTACTATAACATACAATGAGACCGTTATGAATTCAGTGAAAAGGAATGCAAGGGAGGCAGTCTGGAGATTCTTATCTTGTCTGTCTACCCCGTAATGGTATAGAAAAGGTTTCGTTTAACCCCTTCACTACTTATACTAGTACCATGCTATATCTTTCTAGTCTACAATCCAATAAAAGAACAATTAACTGATACATTGATCTACAATTTTCTTAACACGACCCAGAATCCGTAAAATTTCAGGGCTTGGAGAAAATCGGGGATAATGGAAGGAGAGGAAATGTTGATCAGAAATTACTGCAAAAAGAAACGCGATGGATCCACAGAATGGATTGCTGTTCCCGAAAGGTCTAAATGATAAACTATCATTTGTAGCCTTTATATAAATGTTCTGCGTAAGTGTCTTAAAGGTACAATTTATTTACGCCATCTCTTGGCGGAGGGTCTGAAATCAATTCATGTACAGAAAAACGACTGAATATATACACAGCACAGGATTATTGATGTGACCACCCTTGTAATGGAGTTTTTTGACTTTCAATGGCCCATATAGGTGACACGGTACTATGCGACAACCACATGGAGGTGGATGTCACCTCCATGTGGTTTGTAGACAAGTGCATACCTTATGTATCAAATGAATAAACGGTATGCCCATTATATCTAACAGAATCTATCATCTATTCTCAATGATATAACAATTGTGTAAGGTGCAAAACCCACACGGCGGACCTAATCCACATGCTATGGAGATGCCCGAAACTGCATAGATACTGGGCGGAAATACGAGATACAATAAATGCAGCATTCGGCATAGACATGGACTTCACACCATACGTATGCATTCTAGGAAATACGCATGATCTTGCGTTAGATGATAATGAAAAACTGGCAGTATCCAGACTATTGTATATAGCTAGAAAGACAATAGCTTAACACTGGCTAGATGAAGAATCGCCTACGCTAGGGGAATTCAAAAACAAGGTCAACCAAATTTTACCATGGGAAAAAAGTATATATACTAAACGCAAGACCGGCCAAAAATATTATGACATATGGCTGAGATGGATACACGCCCAGAGTCAGACAAGGAATGATGGAACCAATATATAGGGGGTGGGGGGTGAGCTGTGTGGGTTGGCACCAATGGGTTGGGGACCTGACCCAGGAGAGGAGTAGATGTAAATAAGGCACAGTAAAACAAGTATTTGCCATATATAAAGTTTATTAAATCGTTTACAAGATTGGTATACTGAAAAATAAACTAGAAAGAATTGGGAGGGCAGGATAAGATAAGATAGAGGGGAGAGAGAGAGACCAGACAATGGGCAAAGGCATACCGCTGCCCCTTGTAAGCAGCAAAAATAAGCACTGCACTAATAAGATGACAAGAGAAGGAAACAAAAGAAGACAAGGAGCATGAAGACAGAAGAACAAACGACGACACTGGAAAATGTTACTACCGCCCATGATGGAAGACTGAAGATATACAGAGACCTGTCATTTAAAGGACTAAATGTTGAGAGAGAGAGACCCTAAGGGGGAGGGGGGGGGGAAAGGGAGGGGAGGGGGGAATAGGGGAAACCGTTATATATATAAAAATTTTATAAAGATATGTAAAAGATGAAAAGTTGAATAAAAATACTTTCAATTCAAAAAAAAAAGACACCACGGACATCCTCAAGCGTCTAGAAGGGATAATTGTGTCCCCCAATACCAAACTGGCAAATTTAGACGTGGAGGCTCTTTATAGCTCCATTCCACATACAGGGGGTCTAAGGGCAGTAGAGTTCTATTTGAACCAAAGAGGAATACACCTCAAAGAGCATAACCAGATGCTATTGAGCCTCCTGTCGTTCGTTCTCACCAGAAACAATTTCCTTTTTGAGAGGAAACACTTCCACCAGCTCAGGGGGACAGCTATGGGGAGCCCATGTGCCCCCAGTTATGCTAACCTTTACCTGGGCTGGTGGGAGGAGTCATCAGTATTTTCAGAGACAAACAAAATATGGACTACATCTGTGGAACTATGGGCCCGATTTATTGACGACGTGCTAATATTGTGGACGGGTGAAACAGAGGATTTTTTAAAGTTTGTAGACCCTCTAAACAATAATAACTTGGGTCTATACTTGACTGCTGAAATAGATCCTCACAGCATCACATTCCTGGACCTTCGCATAACAAAATTGGAAGATGGATCTTTACAGACACCCATCTTCCGTAAAGCCACTGCTACCAATACTCTCCTGCACTGGGATAGTCATCATCCCGTATCCCTGAAACGGGGTATCCTGAAGGGCCAGCTCATTCGGACAAGACGAAACTGTTCCTCCAATGTGGATTTCCTAGATAAATCACAGGAAATAAGCCAAAGATCTTTGAGTAGAGGATACCCAGGGGAAGTGGTCAAAAGGGCCAATGATTATGCAGCAAATTGCAGCAGAAAAGAATTTCTAAAAACTAAATCAAAGCCCGATGGTGATGGAAAAATTCAGATAATCGGTACCTATGATGACCATTCCAGAGAAATAAGAACGATTCTTAATAAATATTGGGATATTTTGCGGAGAGATACGGATCTTGTAGAGCACCTTCCAACAAAACCCCTGATAACGTACAAACGTGGACGCAACCTGCGGGACCGACTGGTGCACAGACACTTTACATCTCAACCAGCGACCAATACTTGGCTGGGCTCTGACTTGCCTAAGGGCAGATATTGATGCACTGGTTGTAAAGCCTGCAGATTTATTAAACGTGGAGCCTCGTTTACGAGTTCGTCCACTGCTAAAATCTACCAAATACGGGACTTTATAAATTGTAGAACAACTGGGGTCATTTATAAAGCCACTTGTACTTGCCCACTTGATTATATTGGCAAGACCATACGCCAATTAAGGAGACGTGTCTTAGAACACATCGGAAACATCAACAGGGGAGATAATACGAGTTTGGCCATACATGTGCGAGAAAAACATAATAACGACCTGTAAGGAGAATTTGTGTGTTTATCAAGGAGAAGACGATCCCAGATCTCGTGCAGAAGTCTGGGCCCAGGAGAAATACAAATTACACCAGCCTGTGCGGTATCAAGTGATTTCTTATTTATTCTAAGGTGTTCGAAGTTTATATATCATAAATGACATCACAGCAAAAGTATATACCTCCAAGATTAATAAGAATACATAATGATTAACATAAGTTACACCTCTTAAGGCGCTACTATAACATACAATGAGACCGTTATGAATTCAGTGAAAAGGAATGCAAGGGAGGCAGTCTGGAGATTCTTATCTTGTCTGTCTACCCCGTAATGGTATAGAAAAGGTTTCGTTTAACCCCTTCACTACTTATACTAGTACCATGCTATATCTTTCTAGTCTACAATCCAATAAAAGAACAATTAACTGATACATTGATCTACAATTTTCTTAACACGACCCAGAATCCGTAAAATTTCAGGGCTTGGAGAAAATCGGGGATAATGGAAGGAGAGGAAATGTTGATCAGAAATTACTGCAAAAAGAAACGCGATGGATCCACAGAATGGATTGCTGTTCCCGAAAGGTCTAAATGATAAACTATCATTTGTAGCCTTTATATAAATGTTCTGCGTAAGTGTCTTAAAGGTACAATTTATTTACGCCATCTCTTGGCGGAGGGTCTGAAATCAATTCATGTACAGAAAAACGACTGAATATATACACAGCACAGGATTATTGATGTGACCACCCTTGTAATGGAGTTTTTTGACTTTCAATGGCCCATATAGGTGACACGGTACTATGCGACAACCACATGGAGGTGGATGTCACCTCCATGTGGTTTGTAGACAAGTGCATACCTTATGTATCAAATGAATAAACGGTATGCCCATTATATCTAACAGAATCTATCATCTATTCTCAATGATATAACAATTGATGAGTGCCAACATATAACTTAGTTAATTGTACAGATGGTTGTAATGGAACCACATATATAGATGATAGGGTGAAAATAATGCATGTACCCGTTTATAACACGCCTGTGATTGTCAGAGTGACTGACACTCCCTTTGAACATCATGCATGGTGTCTTAACCAGAGGGATTATGTGTCCCAGTGATACAATAAAGTATATGTCACATATATTAGATGGATGGAAACAAATCACATGCAAATATGACATGGTGATAACAGTGGCTGCATCCCGCCTAGACATGTATTTGTGTCAAAGTGATTTATATATATCCTTTGAACATTATGCATGGTGTCACATAATGCATCGTATATAATAATTGGGAGTTTTATATAAACATCAAACATCTACTACATTCAGTACTCCTATTTAAATATGATATGAGAATCAATGGAGTAATGGCTGGGTTGTTCCAGCATCCTCCATATCCGTGATTACATTTTAGATCGTTGCCTAAAATGCATTTTGAATAAAAACATCGGCAGTGCAATGAAAAGATACATTATCTAATACAAGTGCTTGTTCTGATTGAAGTGTCCTAACATATATACAGATCAACGACAAACATCCTCCCATCAGGGGTTAATGAAGTCCTGCACTCTGTACACAGCCATCCATGTGATTGCATTGGAGCTCACAGTGATGAGCCCCCTGACAGGGGAGGCGTGGTTTGAGCTATTTAAAGCCTGGGAGTGAGGCTACAGACCATCTATGGTCCTTCATTCACAGCCGGTCAGGCTGTTCACATCTATATTGATTTATACCATTCTGATGACGCAGCTACACCGAAGCAAGCTGTAGAAACGCGTTGATGGTGTTCTATAGTAATTAGATGGGGACAAAGAGAGCTTTGATGGGTGATAAAATCTAAATCCATCAGATTAATATTCAGTCCCTAGAACTTTAGATGTTGAATATGACTGCTAGAAAAAGGGGGTTAAAGAGAGTCTTGATGGGTGATAAGTAGAGCTGAGCGAGCACCAAAATGCTCGGGTGCTCGTTACTCGAGACGAACTTTTCGCGATGCTCGAGGGTTCGTTTTGAGTAACGAACCCCATTGAAGTCAATGGGCGACCAAAGCATTTTTCTATATCGCCGATGCTCGCTAAGGTTTTCATTTGTGAAAATCTGGGCAATTCAAGAAAGTGATGGGAACGACACAGAAACGGATCGGGCAGGCGAGGGGCTACATGTTGGGCTGCATCTCAAGTTCCCAGGTCCCACTATTAACCCCTTAGTGACCAAGCCTGTTTGCGCCTTAATGACCAGGCCAAATTTTGCAAATCTGACACGTGTCACTTTAGCATGGAAAAACACCAGAAAGGTTTTGCATATCCAAGCGATTCTGACATTGTTTTTTCGCCACATGTTGTACTTCATTTAGGTGGAAAAAAAAACCGATAGAATTTGTGTTTATTTATTAAAAGCGCCAAAATTGGGAAAATTTTGAACAAATCGTCATTTTTTTCACATTTCCAACTGCAATATCTCAAATATGTGCAAACATAATAGAGAAATTTTTGCTAAGATTTATATTTCCATCCGTTTACTTTATTTTGGGCGCACATTGGAAAAACTTTTGTGTTTTTTTAAGCATTTAGGAGATGTACAAATGTAACATTACTTTTCAGCATTTTGAGGAACACTTTGTTTTCCTACACCAATCCAAGATTGGAAAGGCTCATAGGAGTCAAAATGACAGATACCCCCACAAGTGACCCCATTTTAAAAACTACACCCTTTAACGTATTCACTGAGGGGTGTCATGAGTATTTTAACCCCACAGTTTTTTTTCAGGAGTAAATGCAATTTAGAAGAGAAAAAACAAAATTTCATATTTTTGCAAATATGTCATTTTAAAGACAGGACTTTTTTCTATAGTACACATGAAAATTAGGATTTGCACCCCAGAATGGATACCCCTGTTTGTCCCGTGCTCAGAAACATACCCATTGTGGCCCTAATCTTACGTCTGGATGCACAATGGAGCCCAAAATGAAAGGAGCAACCAGTGGCTTTCGGAACAGAAATTTTGCTTGAAGGAGATTTAGGGCCTATTGCACACTTGTAGAGCCATTGAGTGACTAAAACGATGGAGAACGCCCACAAGTGACCCCATTTTGAAAAGTAGACCCCTTAACGAATTTATCTAGGGGTACGATTACTTTTTTAACTTCACAGTTTTTGAATGAATCTAAGCCAAGCCGAAGGAAAAAAATTACGATTTTCATTTTTTTGGTAATTCTGTCATTTTAAAAGCAGTTTTTTTGTACAGCACATATATAAATGAAGACTTGCACCCCAAAATAGATACCCCTGTTTCTCCCGTGCTCATAAACATACCCATTGTGGCCCTAATCGTATGTCTGGATGCACAATGGGGCCCAAAATGAAAGGAGCAACCGGTGGCTTTCGGAACAGAAATTTTGCTTGAAGGAGATTTAGTCCCCATTGCCCACTTGTAGAGCCATTGAGTGACCAAAACGATGGAGAACCCCTACAAGTGACCCCATTTTGAAAAGTAGACCCCCTAACGAATTTATCTAGCGGTATGATGACTTTTTTGGCTTTACAGTTTTTGAATGAATCTAAGCCAAGCAGAAGGAAAATATTATGATTTCCATTTTTTTGGCAATTGTGTCAATTTAAAAACTGTTTTTTTTAACTGTGTACATAGGAATGAAGACGTTCACCCCAAAATGGATACCCCCGTTTGTCCCGTGTTCAGAAACATACCCATTGTGGCCCTAATCTACTTACAGGACACATGGCTAGGCCTATAATGGAGGGAATGCCCGCTGGATTTCTGGGCAGAACTGAATAAATTCCAGGGCCCATTGCCCACTTATACAGAAAAAAAATTGACTTCCTAAAAATAATCCCTCCCCGTTCCCCCCCCCCCCCCCCCCCGCCATCCCCATTTTTTTGGCATTCCCTAAATATTAGATAAAGGTAATAATATAAACTGCGTTTTATGTCCGAAGACAGGGGTGATTACGGAGGCTGCTTGGGATGGGCGCATGGGGCAAGAAAACCGGGTATCCCCCCCTCCTTTCATGTATTTTGGGGGGTATTTCGTAACCTCAGCAGCGGGTATGGGGTGTAAAAAGTGGCGCTCTGTGAGGCTTTGTAATTTTGCTGCGGTGCAGCGGTCTCGCACAGAAGGTGCTCAACAAGCTGCTCCTGGAACTGCAGGAAGGCGAGCGTTCCCGGGGCTTCTTGTAAAATACGTATTACAGGTAGCGGTCTGAATAACGCCGGGCTCACGCAGCCGTAGGTGGAATCTGCTTGCGGAGGCCCGCAGCGGATTCCAGCTGTGACCCCCGCTGTGACCCTGCGTATGGCCGCGTAATGTACTGCGCATAACTGCCTACTCACACAGGCCTTTTTTTGTTTATATTTCCCTGCCGTCTCTTAGAGATGACCCGGGTACCCGCAGCCCGTACAATGTGTTTGCATATGGGCTGCGGGTATATCCGCGGTCATAGAGCACAATGGGCTCTAGGTCGCGGATATCCGCGGTAAAATATAGCATGCCGTGTTCTGTTTCTGCGAGTGGATTACGTAATTCCGACCCGCTAATTGGGGGGAATTGTGTAATCCAATGCATGTGATTGATCCGTGGATTACCGCTGATCAAGCGCATGCAGAACCCGTAATTCCTCTCCGGTCATGTGTGACCGGCCTAATGTTAGATCGCTACTTTATCACGTGACCGGGGACGGCTCAACGAGGCCGCCGATCACTGCTCCAGGCTCTCGGTGACCGTTGGTCTCTGGGAGCAAGGAGATTTAAAATTTCCTGGGCTCCCCGACTCATGCGAATGTGTCCGGCATTTTGCCGGCGGGCGCATACCCAGAAGCTGGCAGGATCCATGGAGGATAATCGCATCTGGATTCAAATGCGGAAGCCTCCGAGAAGATGTTTCATCTCCTCTCACCGATCGCATCGGTGAGGGGAGATGAAACTGCCACTTTTTAAAGAACTTTTATGTGATCGCCATTATGCATTGGATAACGGCGATCACATGACCAGTAACCGCATACCGCGGCTCCCCGTGACATCACCAGGCTCTTGGCTACCTTTGGTAGCCAGCAGCAGGGAGATTTTACATTTCTTGGGCAATCTTTCACTTTTGCACATGCGTCCGCCATCATGCGGACGGGTGCATGCGCCGAAGCTGGGGTAAGGTCCAAGGATCAACATCCCACCAGGGAACAAATCCGGGACCTTGGGTACGTAATTTCATCCCCCCTTATGGATACGATCCGTAAGGGGAGATGAAACTTTAACTTTTTAAACTTTTAACTTTTTTTTTTGTTTACTTTTTAACTTTATATGATCACCGTTATCCGATGGATAACGGTGATCATATGACTGGAAACCGCATCCATCGGAGCAGCTGAATCGTGAACTTTTTGGGCACTTTTATTTACTTTTTTGCGATCGGCGCTATCCATTGCATAGCGCCGATCGCAATGCCGGGGGGGGGGGGGGGGTCCGAACAGCCCGGGATGACAGCTCCATGCTGTCAGCTACCTGCGGACACTGACAGCATGGAGCTGTCACGTCCAGAGCCCGAGGGGCTTTATTCTCTGCAGGAAGCATGTTTTTACGTCCTCAGAGAATAAAGCCCACTTCGGGAGGACGTAAAAACACTATGGCCCAGTCGGTAAGGCGTTAAGCCACAATAGCGGCAAGAGTGCGCCCCCCTCCCAACAATTTTTACTTCTGAAAAACCCTCATTAGCAAGGCATACCTTAGCTAAGCACCACACTACCTCCAACAAAGCACAATCACTGCCTGCATGACACTCCGCTGCCACTTCTCCTGGGTAACATGTTGCCCAACCCCCCCCCCCCCCCCGCACGACCCAGTGTCCATAGCGCACACCAAAGTGTCCCTGCGCAGCCTTCAGCTGCACTCATGCCACACGCTGGCCTCATAGCCACACCACCCTCATGTCTATTTACAAGTGCATCTGCCATGAGGAGGAACCGCAGGCACACACTGCAGAGGGTTGGCACGGCCAGGCAGCGACCCTCTTTAAAAGGAGCTGCACACGTGGGCATAGCAATGGGGAACACATGTGCCACACACTATTCATTCTGTCAAGGTGTCTGCATGCCCCAGTCAGACCGAGGTTTTTTATAAATAGTCACAGGCAGGTACAACTCCGCAATGGGAATTCCGTGTGCACCCACAGCATGGGTGGCTCCGTGGAACCCACCGGCTGTACATAAATGTATCCCATTGCAGTGCCCTGAACAGCAGAGCTAACATCAGATTAAATGCAGGTGGTCTTCGGCCCACACTGCATGCCCCAGTCTGACCGGGGTTTTTAATACATAGACACTGGCAGGTACAACTCCCTAATGTGAAGTCCCTGTGGACCCACGGCATGGGTGGCTCCCTGGAACCCACCGGCGGTACATAAATATATCCCATTGCATTGCCCATCACAGCTGAGGTAACGCCAGGTTTAATGCAGGTGGGCTTCGGCCCACACTGCATGCCCCAGTTAGACTGGGGTTCTTTAGAAGTGGACACATGCAGTTACAACTCCGTGTGGACCAACAGCATGGGTGGGTCCCAGGAAGCCACCAGCGGTACATAAATATATCCCATTGCAGTGCCCATCACAGCTGAGGTAACGTCCGATTAAATGCAGGTGGTCTTCGGCTCACACTGCATGCCCCAGTCTGACCGGGGTTTTTAATACATAGACACTGGCAGGTACAACTCCCTAATGTGAAGTCCCTGTGGACCCAAGGCATTGGTGGCTCCCTGGAACCCACCAGCGGTACATAAATATATCCCATTGCAGTGCCCTGGACAGCAAAGCTAACGTCAGATTAAATGCAGGTGGGCTTTGGCGGTACATTAATGTATCCCATTGCAGTACCCTGCTCAGCAGAGCTAACGTCACATACAATACAGGTGTGCTTTGGCCCACAGTGCATGCCCCAGTCAGAGTGGTAATATGCACCTTAACAGTAACCACGTTGGTGGGAAATGGCCTCGCCACCATCATGTCTTTGGGAAGCCTCCGTTTCCACACCCCAGTGACATAGCATTAGCAGCGGTATAGGTAGAGCCCAGAATTAGTAACATTTCAGCGGTAGCATTAGAGACAGGCCCCAGTAACATATCACTAGCAGCAGTGTAGGGGGAGCACAGTATTAGTTCCATTTCAGTAGTAGTAGCAGTCCAGACAGGCCCCAGTAACAATTCTGAAGCAGCAGAATAGGGGGAGCACAGTCTTAGTTCCATTTCAGTAGTAGTAGCAGTCAAGACAGGCCCCAGTAACAATTCTGAAGCAGCAGTATAGGGGGAGCACAGTATTAGTTCCATTTCAGTAGTAGTAGCAGTCAAGACAGGCCCCAGTAACAATTCCGAAGCAGCAGAATAGGGGGAGCACAGTATTAGTTCCATTTCAGTAGTAGTAGCAGTCTAGACAGGCCCCAGTAACATATCACTAGCAGCAGTATAGGGGGAGCACAGTATTAGTTCCATTTCAGTAGTAGTAGCAGTTAAGACAGGCCGCAGTAACATTCCCGTTGCAGCAGTTTAGGGAGATAACAGTCTCTTGCACATTTCAGTAGTTGCAGTATAGACAAGGCCCCAGTTACATTTATGTAGCAAAAGTGTAGGCCAACCCCACACACCTTGCTGTACCATGAGTGCAGGCGAAGTCCATAAAAATTACTAGGATTACACTGTAGGCGAGGGCCCAAAAAAATTGGTGTACCAACAGTACTAATGTACCTCAGAAAAATTGCCCATGCCTAACCAAGAGGGCAGGTGAAACCCATTAATCGCTTTGGTTACTGTGGCTTAATTTGTAACTAGGCCTGTAGGCAGCCCAGTTAAAATAAAAATTGGTTCAGGTGCAAGTTTCAACGCTTTAATGAGAATTGAAACATATAAACATTGTTTACTAAAGTCATATGACTGAGCCTTGTGGGCCTAAGAAAAATTGCCCGTTCGGCGTGATTACGTGAGGTTTCAGGAGGAGGAGCAGGAGGAGGAGGATGAATATAATACACAGATTGATGAAGCTAAAAGGTCCCCGTTTTTTATGGTGATAGAGAACGATGCTTCCATCCGCGGGTGCAGCCTACGTATTGTTTAGGTACCGCTGCTATCCGCTGGTGGAGAAGAGAAGTCTGGGGAAATCCAGGCTTTGTTCATCTTGATGAGTGTAAGCCTGTTGGCACTGTCAGTTGACAGGCGGGTACGCTTATCCGTGATGATTCCCCCAGCAGCACTAAACACCCTCTCTGACAAGACGCTAGCTGCAGGACAAGCAAGCACCTCTAGGGCATACAGCACGAGTTCAGGCCACGTGTCCAGCTTCGACACCCAGTAGTTGTAGGGGGCAGAGGCGTCACGGAGGACGGTCCTGCGATCGGCTACGTACTCCCTCACCATCCTTTTACAGTGCTCCCACCGACTCAGCCTTGACTGGAGAGCGGTGACACAGTCTTGCTGGGGAGCCATAAAGCTGGCAAAGGCCTTGGAGAGTGTTCCCCTGCCTGCGCTGTACATGCTGCGTGATCTCCACGCCTCCCCTGCTACCTGGCCCTCGGAACTGCGCCTTCTGCCACTAGCGCTGTCGGATGGGAATTTTACCATCAGTTTGTCCGCCAGGGTCCTGTGGTATAGCATCACTCTCGAACCCCTTTCCTCTTCGGGTATGAGAGTGGAAAGGTTCTCCTTATACCGTGGGTCGAGCAGTGTGTACACCCAGTAATCCGTAGTGGCCAGAATGCATGTAACGCGAGGGTCACGAGAAAGGCATCCTAACATGAAGTCCGCCATGTGTGCCTGGGTACCTGTACGCAATACATGGCTGTCCTCACTAGGAAGATCACTTTCAGGATCCTCCTCCTCCTCAGGCCATACACGCTGAAAGGATGACAGGCAAGCAGCATGGGTACCCTCAGCAGTGGGCCAAGCTGTCTCTTCCCCCTCCTCCTCATGCTCCTCCCCCTGCTCCTCCTCAACGCGCTGAGATATAGACATAAGGGTGCTCTGACTATCCAGCAACATACTGTCTTCCCCTGCCTCCGTTTCAGAGCGCAAAGCATCTGCCTTTATGCTTTGCAGGGAACTTCTCAAGAGGCATAGCAGAGGAATGGTGACGCTAATGATTGCAGCATCGCCACTCACCATCTGGGTAGACTCCTCAAAGTTTCCAAGGACCTAGCAGATGTCTGCCAACCAGGCCCACTCTTCTGTAAAGAATTGAGGAGGCTGACTCCCACTACGCCGCCCATGTTGGAGTTGGTATTCCACTATAGCTCTACGCTGCTCATAGAGCCTGACCAACATGTGGAGCGTAGAGTTCCATCGAGTGGGCACGTCGCACAGCAGTCGGTGCACTGGCAGATTAAACCAGCGGTCGGTCTGCTCTGTCAGACCCTGCAGCAGTTCGTGGGCCGTGTTCCTCTTCTCTCCTAAGCTGAGTAGTTTCAGCACGGCCTGCTGGCGCTTGCCCACCGCTGTGCTGCCACCCCGCGCGACACCGACTGGTGGCGACGTGCTGCTGCTGACACATCTTGATTGCGAGACAGAGGTTGCGTAGGAGAAGGAGGAGGGTGGTTTAGTGGAGGAAGCATACACCGCCGCAGATACCAGCACCGAGCTGGGGCCCGCAATTCTGGGGGTGGGTAGGACGTGAGCGTTCCCAGGCTCTGACTCGGTCCCAGCCTCCACTAAATTCACCCAATGTGCCGTCAGGGAGACATAGTGGCCCTGCCCGCCTGTGCTTGTCCACGTGTCCGTTGTTAAGTGGACCTTGGCAGTAACCGCGTTGGTGAGGGCGCGTACAATGTTGCGTGAGACGTGGTCGTGCAGGGCTGGGACGGCACATCGGGAAAAGTAGTGGCGACTGGGAACCGAGTAGCGCGGGTCCGCCACCGCCATCATGTTTTTGAAAGCCTCCGTTTCCACAAGCCTATACGGCAGCATCTCCAGGCTGATCAATTTGGCTATGTGCACGTTTAACGCTTGAGCGTGCGGGTGCGCGGCGGCGTACTTGCGCTTGCACCCAAACAGTTGCGCTAGCGACGGCTGGACGCTGCGCTCAGAGACATTGCTGGATGGGGCCGAGGACAGCGGAGGTGAGGGTGTGGGTGCAGGCCATGAGACGGTAGTGCCCGTGTCCTGAGAGGGGGGTTGGATCTCAGTGGCAGGTTGGGGCACAGGGGGAGAGGCAGTGGTGCAAACCGGAGGCGGTGAACGGCCTTCGTCCCACCTTGTGGGGTGCTTGGCCATCATATGTCTGCGCATGCTGGTGGTGGTGAGGCTGGTGTTGGTGGCTCCACGGCTGATCTTGGTGCGACAAACCTTGCACACCACAGTTCATCGGTCGTCTGCCCTCTCAGTGAAAAACTGCCACACCTTTGAGCACCTCGGCCTCTGCAGGGTGGCATGGCGCAAGGGTGCGCTTTGGGAAACAGTTGGTGGATTATTCGGTTTGGCCCTGCCTCTACCCCTGGCCACCGCACTGCCTCTTCCAACCTGCCCTGCTGCTGCACTTGCCTCCCCCTCTGAAGACCTGTCCTCAGTAGGCTTAGCAAACCAGGTGGGGTCAGTCACCTCATCATCCAGCTGCTCTTCCTCCGAATCCTCTGTGCGCTCCTCCCTCGGACTTACTGCCCTTACTACTACCTCACTGATAGACAACTGTGTCTCATCGTCTTCGTCCTCCTCACCCACTGAAAGCTCTTGAGAGAGTTGCCGGAAGTCCCCAGCCTCATCCCCCGGACCCAGGGAACTTTCCAAAGGTTGGGCATCGGTCACGACAAACTCCTCCGGTGGGATAGAAACCATTGCTGCCCATTCTGGGCAGGGGCCCGAGAACAGTTCCTGGGAGTCTGCCTGCTCCTCAGAATGTCTCATTGTAATGGAGTGAGGAGGCTGGGAGGAAGGAGGAGCAGCAGCCAGAGGATTCAGAGTTGCAGCAGTGGACGGCGTAGAAGTCTGTGTGGTCGATAGATTGCTGGATGCACTTTCTGCCATCCACGACAGGACCTGCTCACACTGCTCATATTCTAATAAAGGTCTACCGCGTGGACCCATTAATTGTGAGATGAATCTGGGGACCCCTGAAATTTGCCTCTCTCCTAATCCCGCAGCAGTCGGCTGCGATACACCTGGATCAGGAGCTCGGCCTGTGCCCACACCCTGACTTGGGCCTCCGCGTCCTCGCCCGCGTCCACGTCCTCTAGGCCTACCCCTACCCCTCAGCATGGTGTATTACGAGTAGAGCAGAAACAGAACGCTGTAATTAAATGTGCCGCTTATTGGCCTGTGGTTGGAGGCTGACCTAACTTACGGAACGCACAGCAGAGCCAGGAAACAATTTTGCGCACGCCTGCACTGAGACGTAGGTGCGTATGACTGAGCTAGTGGAATTCACAGCGCAGAAGCAGTGAAGTAGCCAAAGGCCACTAGTAGGCCTTAAGTATTTTGCTTCTATTTTTTTAAATGCTGAGCTGGTACAGCAGACAGATACTGTAGGCAGCGTATATTATGTATACTGTTTCCCTCTGGCGGGATGACGGCGGTGATGTAACGGAGACAGCAGAGCCAGGAAACAATTTTGCGCACGCCTGCACTGTGACGTAGGTGCGTATGACTCAAGCCTGCTGTAACGCTTAGCTACATATTAATTAGGACTACTACCCCCAGCAGACACGCAGTACACTGAAGACGGTCACAGGCAGCCCAAATATGCTATTTTTCCCCAATTTCTTTGAAAAAGCCCACTGCCTATATAGCCTGTATATCTCTTTCCCTGTACCACTGTCCCTGCCTCACCAGTACTGGCCCTATATTCTGTACAATGACTGCAGACTGAGGACGCAATGCTCTGCACGGCCGATATACAAAAAAAAAAATGTGCAACACTGCTCACAGCAGCCTCAACAGTACTGCACACGGTCAGATGTGGCCCTAAGAAGGACCGTTGGGGTTCTTGAAGCCTAATATAACTCCTAACGCTCTCCCTATAGCAGCAGCATCAGCAGCGCTGTCCCTGATCTCTGTCAGAATGCATCTGTGGCGAGCCGCGGGAGGGGCAGATTTTAATACTCGGGTGTCATCTGATCTCCCCAGCCACTCACTGCAGGGGGGTGGTATAGAGCTGGAACATCACAGGAGGAAGTTGTAATGCCTTCCATGTCTTTCTATTGGCCAGAAAAGCGCGCAAATGTCTCAGAGATGAAAGTGAAAGTAACTCGAACATCGCGTGGTGCTCGTCTCGAGTAACGAGCAACTCGAACACGCTAATACTCGAACGAGCATCAAGCTCGGACGAGTACGCTCGCTTATCTCTAGTGATAAGATTTAAGTCCATCAGACTAACACTTAGTCCCCATAACTTGATATGCTGAATACAAATATGCAAATAAAGGGCTGATAGTTTGCACATTGTCAACTATATGTGGATCCATGAAAGCCTCATATACGCCATTCACAAGTAAACAGTATGGCTGAATGATGAATGAATACAAGACATCTATATACAGCCGTTTAATACAGCACCATTAGTTGAGATTACAGCGCTGGACACATATATATGGTTTTGTGAATGTCCCATTAAATCCCAGAGACTGACCGTAAGAAATTTGACATCGGTGTGTTAATAGGACATAGGTGACTGGTCAATACAATGTCACAGTCCTTGGGACTTGACCAAACCACTGGTGGGGCAAATAAATATAACAATTGACAACTCAAAATTGATTGTCCATTGAGGCTTGCTCACTAAATAAATCTAATAAGGTGAACGGAGCTGTATATTTGCGAAACAGAACAATAAATAAGAAAGAATAAAGGAATCTGTCTTTCCCACACAGTAAAGTTTGCTGTGCGGGATCTTTATGTTCTAATTCACAGTCAGCAATAAATATGAGGACATAAACATAAAAAAAAACATTACGACAAAATATCAATATATCGGTGTTATCCTAGTAAAGAAGAGCCACACAATTCACGAGTTTGATCACGCACGTTTTTATTTAATTTGAATAAAAGTTATATTTTAATAAGCAGTGGTTCCCTTCGGTGAGACGGCTCTAATAATTAAGCTAAGGGAAATTGGCTGTCACGGTGATAAGCCTTTACAGAGTTATTCTATGTTAAAGTGACACGTGTCAGATTTCCAACATTTGGCCTGGTCATTAAGGCGCAAACAGGCTTGGTCACTAAGGGGTTAAGCAACATTTTGTTTATGAACTGTAGCCTCTGGGCACTGAGGGGGACAATCCGTGTCTGTTGCAATCTGCAAAAAGCCTGTGTTGCCCTGGAAACTAGCGTATGTTATAAATTGTAAAGCAGTCGTCACCCCCTGGCAGAGAGAGAATAAGCCAGATCTAAGCTTACTACATATATAGCACTGGTGGTGAACCTATGGCACGCATGTCAGAGGCAGCACGCAGGGCCCTCCCTGCTGGCATGCGTTGCCGTCGGCCGCTCACCACTTCAGTGAATACCGGGAGGGGCCGTGGCTCTACTGCCAGTATACACTCAGCTGCACTGCTATCTGCGCTGATCCCGGCGCACACTGTGATGTCAGTGTGCATCCGGGATCCTCATCCCCCCTTCCCTAACGTCTCCTACTACTTGGTACCACAAGAGCAGAGAAAGGAGGCGTCCGGGAGCACACTGATGTCAGTGTGCACCTGTGATCAGCGCTGCTGGCGGCGCGCCAGACAGTGGAGCAGCGGCGCTTCCACGAGGAGGAGGGGGAGGCCACTATTACACTGGGGCCGCTGTGGGGTGTCACTATTACACTGGGGGCCGCTATGGGGTGTCACTGTTATACTGGGGCCGCTGTGGGGTGTCACTATTATACTGGGGGCCGCTGTGGGGTGTCACTGTTATACTGGGGGCTACTGTCGGGTGTCACTATGATACTGGGGGCCGCAGTGGGGTGTCAAAATTACACTGGGGCAACTGTGGAGTGTCACCATTACACTTGGGCAACTGTGGGGTGTCACCATTACACTGGGGCCGCTATGGGGTGTCACTTTTATACTGGGGCCGCTGTGGGGTGTCACTATTATACTGGGGGCCACTGTGGGGTGTCACTATTATACTGGGGGCCACTGTGGGGTGTCACTATGATACTGGGGGCCGCAGTGGCGTGTCACTATGATAGTGGGGGCCGCTGTGGGATGTCACTATTACACTGGGGGCCGCTGTGGGGTGTCACTGTTACACTGGGGGCGCTGTGGGGTGTCAAAATTACACTGGGGCAACTGTGGCGTGTCACCATTACACTGGGGCAACTGTGGGGTGTCACCATTACACTGGGGCAACGGTGGGATGTCACCATTACACTGGGGTTGCTGTGGGATGTCACTATTATAGTGTGGGCCACTGTAGGGTGTCACAATTGTACTGTGGGCCGCTGTAGGGTGTCAATATTACACGGGGGGACACTGGGGGATATCGGTATTATAGTGGGGGCTGCTGTGGGGTGTCACTATTACTCTGGGGACGCTGTAGGGTGTCACTATTATACTGGTGGCCGCTGTGGGGTGTCACTATTACACTGGGGACGCTGTGGGGTGTCACTATTATACCGAGGGCGGCTGTGGGGTGTCACTATGATAGTGGAGGCTGCTGAGGGGTGCCTCTATGATACTGGGGGCCGCTGTGGGGTGTCACTATTAAACTGAGGGCTGCTGTGGGGTGTCACTATTACACTGGGGGCTGCTGTGGGATGTCACTATTACACTGGGGGCCGCTGTGGGATGTCACTATTGTACAGGGTGCCGTTGTAGGGTGTCACTATTACACTGGGGGCGACTGTGGGGTGTCACTATTATGCTGGGAGCTGCTGTTCGGGGGGTCAATATTAGCACTGGGGCCGCTGGGGGGGGGCACTATTAAACTGAGGACTGCTGTGGGGTGTCACTGTTACACTGGGGCCACTGTGGGGTGTCACTATCACACTGGGAGCCGCTGTGGAGTATTACTATTATACAAGGGGCCACTGTGAGGTGTCACTATTTTACTAGGGGCCGCTCTGGGGTGTCTCTATGATGCTGGGGGCTGCTCTGGGGTGTCACTATTATACTGGGCCGCTATGGAAGTTCACTGTTACACTGGGGGCCGCTGTGGGATGTCAATGTTACACTACGGGGTGCTGTGGGGTATCACTATTACACTGGGGACCGCTGTGGGATGTCACTTTTATATTGGGGGCCGCTGTCGGGTGTCACTATTATACTGGGGGCCACTGTGGGGTGTCACTATTACACTGGGGCTGCTGTGGGGTGTCACTATAATAGTGGTGGCTGCTGTGGGGTGTCACTATTACACTGGGGCCGCTGTGAAATGTCACTATTACACTGGGGGCCGCTGTGGGATGTCCCTATTACACTGGGGGCCGCTGTGAAATGTCCCTATTACACTGGGGGCCGCTGTGAAATGTCACTATTACACTGGGGGCCGCTGCGGGATGTCACTATTACACTGGGGGCCGCTGCGGGGTATCACTATTATACTGGTGGCCGCTGTAGGGTGTCACTATTACACTGGGGACGCTGTGGGGTGTCACTATTATACCGAGGGCGGCTGTGGGGTGTCACTATGATAGTGGAGGCTGCTGAGGAGTGCCTCTATGATACTGGGGGCCGCTGAGGGGAGTCACTATTAAACTAAGGGCTGCTGTGGGATGTCACTATTACACTGGGGCCGCTGTGAAATGTCACTATTACACTGGGGGCCGCTGCGGGATGTCACTATTACACTGGGGGCCGCTGCGGGATGTCACTATTACACTGGGGCCGCTGTGAAATGTCACTATTACATTGGGGGCCGCTGTGGGATGTCACTATTACACTGGGGGCCGCTGTGGGGTGTCACTATTACACAGAGGGACACTGTGGGATATCACTGTTACACTGGGTGCCGCTATGGGGTGTCACTATTATATTGGGGGCCGCTGTGGGGTGTCACTATTAGACAGAGGGACACTGTGAGATGTCACTGTTATACTGGGTGCCGCTGTGGGGTGTCATTATTATATTGGGGGCCGCTGTGGGGTGTCACTATTATATTGGGGGCCGCTGTGGGGTGTCACTATTACACTGGGGATGCTGTGGGGTGTCACTATTATACTGGGGGCCGCTGTGGGGTGTCATTATTATATTTGGGGCCACTGTGGGGTGTCATTATTACACTGGGGATGCTGTGGGATGTCACTATTATACTGGGGTTTCAGAAAAGCGATGCGATGGCAGCATTCCAGGCATATAAAGTGAAAAAATACTTTATTCCTACATACACTGCTACGTTACGACCCTTTCGGGGTCTTTGTCAAGCATAAAATCATATTACAGGCACCAACATATAACACCAACCCAAACTGACCACAACCTATCACATATACAGATTCACATGTGTATCAAATGGTTATTACCTTAGGGTTCAACCTCCCAGTCCGGTATTTTTCCACCTTCAGGATCACAAAACACGCTCTCCTTGGCTGTCTCCATGTTCACTGAGTGTATTAGCGTTCCCTTAACCCTTCTGCGCATGCGCGGGATGTCTGTAGCGCCGCGAGAATCCCTCCTCTGACATCTGTGTAATGGGATCCTCGTATGTTACTGCTCATGCGCGGGACCGGCTGAAAGTCTCACATCACTGTTTCTCAGCAGGTTTCCCTTTGTAGCGCTATCTTCCCTTGTCAATCCGCTCCATGCAGCGCGATTCCCCTGTTAGTAAACTGTGTGGTGTGCGATTCCTACCCACATGTATATATATATATAACATGCCAGTATTCTACTGTCATATTTACCGAGGGATACCAGAAATCATCTGCACTCTGCAGATCTTAGCCAAATGAATAGAAAACCATTGCATATTTTATCAGACTGGAAAAAATAAAAAGATGCAACCTTCCTGTGTGTTCTGATTTTATACTATATTTTATATATCTATCAATCATATTAGGAAGGAGCCAATCATATCCTTACTGCTCATTTAAGTTTATTCATTTAAAGTTGTTTTACATTCAGTATCATCCCAGTTGGACATCAAAACTACTCCTAGATATAGGTATGGCATAATTAGTGATGGTAACAATATAATGAGGAGGGGGTAGTCGGATCAACAGTGTAATTACATACTAAGGGCGGGAATATACATCGTCATCATTATTATGCAAATTTATTAATATTTCAATGTTTATCTTTATCAAAAGATTTATGCTCATTTCATTTTTTTAAAGAAAGAGCATGGGGAGAGCCGTGGTAGATGTTTGTGTCTGTCCATATATCCAGGACGGATGGAGGGAGCCCTGGTAACCCATCATGTAGAATCTGCAATATATAAAAAAATCAAATTAAAAACAAATATTTTAAAAAGGTACAGTAGTAGATGTTATTCAAATATATACTATCCTGTACTGTTACTCTGTGGCAAGACGACACTTCAGATATGTGGCATGAAATCATAGTCTAAATGTAACCCTTTAGGCGACATCGTATCTAGGAGGAAAATCCAACGTAGTTCACATTTTTGTAATAAAAGGGTACGGTCTCCACCTCTTTGAAGGGGTGGGATCGAATCTATCAACCTAAATCTTAGTTGACTGACAGAATGATTATGTTCTTAAAAATGTTTCGAGACGGGAAGTTCTTTATTTTGAGTTCGAATAGTACTCTTATGTTCGTTTATCCTTTCACGGACCTCTCTAGTGGTATGACCCACATAACCCTTCCCGCAAGGGCAGGTGAGTAGGTATACCACATATGACGACCGGCATGTGAATCTACCCCTGATTTTAAATTTTTTCCCTGTGAGGGGATGTGAGAACTCCTCCCCTTTCACCAGGTTCCCACAACATGCACAGGATAGGCATGGGAAATTACCTTTTCTAATTGGCGCCAAAGTTTGCTGGATTGAATGTTCCTTCAGTGGGATGGAGGGTTTCACTAAATGATCCCTCCAACTGGGATGATACTGAATGTAAAACAACTTTAAATGAATAAACTTAAATGAGCAGTAAGGATATGATTGGCTCCTTTCTAATATGATTGATAGATATATAAAATATAGTATAACATCAGAACACACAGGAAGGTTGCATCTTTTTATTTTTTCCAGTCTGATAAAATATGCAATGGTTTTCTATTCATTTGGCTAAGATCTGCAGAGTGCAGAGACTGGGGACATTAATTTACTTACCAGCTCACTTACCTAATAAATAAATGAATGTCTACAACTTCTTGCTGTATAAAACGTGGGGTAGGCCACAGCTTTATTAATTAAAACAACATTAATAATAACTTTTAACGATCAAGACCTATCCATGCTGTCCGCAGATTAACTTTATCAGTCCGTAAACCATCCTCCGAGGACGTTTGTAAGCCCTGGTCCTTCGGCTTGCAAACCTTCCTCTATTCCCTAACCAGCATGGACAAATTCTGGGCCAAACACAAGCTGTGATAACTTCCAACAACTGCCATTTGCTACAGTCCTTTCTCCTCCCCTAACCCAGACCTTCCGGGCGGGTGGGTGGGTGTCTTCTTATCTCCTATCTTCCTTCTTCTCCTCGTGTGTCTCCTCTCTGGTCTACTTCCTCTCCCCTCCCTCTTCGCTTCCTGTCCTAGCTCCACCCCCTCTAAGCTCGCTTTTCTTAACCCTTCCTATGCCTGTCCCCAGTCACATGCCATTTTCTTAACTTAGTTCACGGCATACGAGACTGGGGACATTAACTTACTTACCAGCTCACTTACCTAATAAATAAACGAATGTCTACAACTTCTTGCTGTATAAAATGTGGGGTAGGCCACAGCTTTATTAATTAAAACAACATTAATAATAACTTTTAACGATCAAGACCTATCCATGCTGTCCACAGATTAACTTTATCAGTCCGTAAACCGTCCTCCGAGGACGTTTGTAAGCCCCGGTCCTTCGGCTTGCAAACCTTCCTCTATTCCCTAACCAGCATGGACAAATTCCGGGCCACACGGGATGTGCCGCGTTACTGCGGCTCATTCCGTCCCACCCCACCGACCCTAGATAGAGCTGCCTCTACACCGTCCTGCAAGCCAGATAAAAATTATCCAACCCTACATCATTGAGGTGGACCCCGTCCTCCCTCCATGCCCCTCTCTCCCTATCTTCTAGCTCCCAGTGGCGAACCGCCACCCCCCCAATGGACTGAACGAACTGAGACATCTTCATATTAACTAACCTCCTTGCTCTATCTATTGCTTCCAAATTTCTCGCCCCACTCCAGTGTCTCCACGCGACTATGTCCGACCAAACGATAATAAATCCTTGAAAGCATTTGTGGAAACGCAAAATGTCCTGCTTCATAATAACCAACAGGTCGATCATCTTCATCTTCCCCAGATCGTTCCCCCCCAGCGTGCACGACCAAAAACCACTCTCCAGGGGTTACGCCTGGATATGTCTGTTACGAGTTTCCACATGTCGCGCCATACTAGCCCCCGTACTCCATGCCAGGTTACGGATGTTCCGGTCAGGCCTAAGTCCACTCCCAATGGGTGCACCGCTGCCCTCTTATGTGTCCAATAAACTTAAGAGTGACCCACGATGCCCACCTTCCACGGCTCCGCGGCTGATAAAAACAAAAAGGGAAATACCAGGGCAAAAAACCCGAACTAGCACAAACATAACAACCAAACCACTGAGGAAACAAAAACGCTGAGGAAACTACTAACTAACATCCCCCCACTATCAGGTCGGGTCACACGTACATTTTTTATGCTTGGAATTTCCATCTACCCAATCTTTTAAACCTTCTTCATGCATACCACCCGCATCCACCGATGTGGCAGCCCCGATTCTAAAGGAGAGAGTCCAGAATTCCGCCGGTTCCAAACCCGCTGACCTTAACGCCGCTCTTAACATCGACGAAAATTGAAAACGGGTGAGAGGGAGGCCCGAAGAATGGACCAAAAATTGCTCACCGGAGGTCCTAGTAGCCATGTAATGTACCACCGTATCGACCGGGCACCACTGTGGGCCCAGCCGGCTGATAGTCACCCACTCCCCTCTGCGTACACATCGGTCTTCGATATCCTTATCCTCACGCTTAACGACCCGTCGACCCCGATCACATCATTCCAAAGTAGCCCGCCCACCTTAAACTTACTGGCGGGAACAAGCTCTCCCATCCTCAAGGCCGCCAAAACGCGAGCAAAAGGCCCGACCTAAACCACAAAGTTTCCGAACCGTTCAAACACGTGTTTTCTAACGTATCTAACAACTTGCTCAGCACTGGATAGGTGATCGGGCGTCGATCGTCCGCCCGGACCTTCTCTTTCTTCCAACCCCGCACGATCTGGCGAAAAATGAATTCTTTTGTAATATCCTCGAAACCATGCAATTTTAATAAAAACGCTACACCCGCCAGGTGCTTTTTAACTGCATCAACCGATGACCGTTTATACCGCAATGACGCTAACATATCCAGCGTTGCCGAACGGGCCTTATCGCCCCCAGCCATGCAACCCCCAGCAAAAATCAACCATTTTGCCAAACCGCGTTGTAATTTTTTCACGTGCCAACCGCCACAGATGTCTCGACTAGCTTCAGCAACTCTGCTCTGCCAGATTCCACAAGAAATGCGGGCAGCGTACCCCCTCGGCGTCTGCCTGCGGGTGCCGCTCCCTGAACCGCTCCATCTGCGAACGAGAGAGTGCGTCAGCTGCTAGATGCCTATAACCCGGTACGTGTTTTGCGCGTGGATATATATTTCGTTGCAAGCATCGTAACACCACGTGCTTCAGCAGCGCCAACACCGGCGGGGAAGCCGAGGACTGCCTGTTAACAATTTGCACCACCGAAACATTATCGGACCAAAAACACCACTTATGGTCCTGGAGCTCTTCACCCCATAACTCCGGAGCAGCCACCAACGGGAAAAAACTCCAAAAGCGTAGTGTTTTTATTCCATTGTTTTTGCATCCAGGATACTGGCCAGGGTTCCCCGCACCAGTGGTTCCGGAAAATTACACCAAAACCGGCCGACCCTGCTGCGTCAGCAAACAAGCAGAGTTCGGGTCCCGACCACTCCTCCTTGGGGCACACCACTCGCCCATTGAAAGATTCCAGAAAGATTCTCCAGATATGCAGATCACCACGAATTCCCTGTATGATCCTCGCAAAAATGGTGGGGCTCCTTTACTCCCACCATCACCAGCGATAGCCTTCTGGAAAAAACGCTGCCCATGTGTATCACTTTGCAGTTTAACAAACCCATCAGGACCTGGACCTGGCGCAGCATGGCCTTCTTACCACTCGCAACGTCTTTTACCGTTTGTCGCAGCCGCGCTATTTTATCTTTCGGCACCCTGAATACCATTTCTTTGATGTCGGTCTCGATCTTCAGAAATGTCAGCCTGCTTGCCGGTCCTATAGTCTTCTCTTCAGACAATGGGACCCCCGCTTTTTTCGTCAGTGTCCGGAAAGTGTGCCCCACAAACCCCGCACGCGCCCAATGACTCCGTTCCAATGAACAGAAAATCATCCAGATAATGCGTAACCAATGTGAAGCTCGTCTCGTACTTGAGCATCCATTCCAGGAAGGAGCTTAACAGCTCCAAGTAATAACATGAAATAGAACAACCATTGGTAGGCACATATCGAAGAAAATTTGGTTGTCTATTTTGCACCCCAGCAGATGAAAAACACTCAGGGTGAATTGGAAGCAGCCTGAAAAACAGACTCGATATCCGCTTTTGCTAACTGAGCCCGCTTACCAGCCGTTCTGACTGGTAACACTGCCTGGTCAAAAGAAGCGTAAACTACTGACGCTTGCTCCTTCCGTCGTTGATTTTAAATTTGGGCACAACGTGGAGTCGGGCTGAAACGTAAACGGGATAACGAAACCGTCGAAAAAACCATGTCTAAGACTTTTTTTTTTTTTGCCTCCTCCATCCTGTGGTACTTGTCGAGCCACTGGAAGACGTGTTTGCTTCTCACTGGGGTTCGGTGTTCCACTGACACCACCCCCGGCGACTTCTTGTCTCTGCTTCCTAAAACACCGTACCGCGCCATGCTGCCCACAGACAAAACACTCATGTCTGAACTTGCATGTGGAGTAAAACCTGCAATGGCCCCCGCTGTAGAGCCAACAGGAGCCATTCGGTCTTGGTGAAGCCGCAGGGGGCTGTTGACCGCCCCCCACGGCTCCCCCTTGAAAAGTTGTTTTTTGCGGACGCTGCGCTAAAATAAGTTGTAACCAGACGTCAGTAGCTTTTGACGCCCAACTTATATGACCGATACCCGAAACTCGACGCCGAAAGTCTTCGTCATAGCGCCACCATGCGGCACCTCCTTGCAATTTATACGCGCTGAATATCGTATTAAGATACACTAACAGCTCTGGGCCTTTTTCCGGCTGATGCTGACATGTAATATATGCCAGCACCAAAAACGCCTGCAACCAATCGCCAAAAGTCTTGGCGACTTATGGCTTCTTGTCCGCGCACACGCTCCGATATTCGCTCCTTATCCACCATCACGTGGTCCGCCGATAGCAAGGACCAAATATCCACATAAACACCTTTGTGAATCTTATCCAGTAACTCCTCTGACACACCGACCCCTAACGGGGCAACACCGCAAAACAATGAGTCAGCATATCGTAACCCTTCTAGAGGGTCCACATCACCACCGGCTGTTGAGCATCCACCCTCCTGCCCCGCAGGCGGGCCTGAGCCCCCTGGGGATCCACAGGACACTGACAACACATCCTTTTGATCCATCTTGCTCACAGCGATTTTAACACCAACACCAAATCATTTCTATCTGCCGCCTTAGCGGGATCCATCACATTTTCCAAGCATTTAGACAATTAAACTCACCGGCATGACCGACCTCCGGCGTTGCCAAGGGTGTGGTCCCTGCCATTCCTCTTCCCGGGCTCCTGCCCCCGCCGAGGGATGGCTGCCGCGCACTCTCCTGCGGAGCCTCTCGCGCCCTCCTTCCATGCTCAGCTCCAAGGTGGCCCAGCTCCGGCCGTTCTTGCAACATATCCCGCCTCCTGTGGCGTATACTGTCCCTGATTGCAGGGGTTGATGGCGGAACCGCTGCCTGGCGGTAGGTTTCCGCGTGGTACCGCTGCCCCGGACCACTAAACTCGTCACCCTCGTTCTCTCTGCTTGTCCTCCTTCTTCCTTTACTTGACTCCTCCACTAGCCTAGCATGCTCACTATCGCGTTTGCTCTGGTATCTCTCTCTCCTAGCTCGCTCCCTCTGTTTCCGCTTTGCGCCCTGGCCTTGTCCGTTACTGCTGGCACGACTGGCGTAACCGAGGGACGACTCGCCCCCCCCCCAGACGAGAGGGCCCCCACGAACCGTGGGTTAACGTAGCAGCGCCTATGGGTGATTGGGCCCACGATCTCTTGCTGCTGCAAGGGGTGGTAGCTGCGAGCACCCTGTCTACTGTGCTCGTGACTATGGGGGCTGTATGAGCAAACAGGGCCAGCGGGTGGATGTTGGGGGGCTCGCCGGCTGTGACGCTGAGTGGGTGGGGGGTGACCGGCATAATACATGGTCAAGGGTCTCTCCGGTGTGTGGACCGACAACGGGCTCCTACTCTCCTCTGATACCTCCCTACTATCTCTGCTGCCCTGCACACTCCCTGTTCTAGAGCCTGCGCTACTCGCCGTGCTAGTGGCCGGGCTGTATCTCCCCCCATCCTGCTGCGCTTGCACTGGTGAAACGGGAATTATGCCCCCTGGCCACGTGTCTCGCCGGAGCTCTACCCCCCGCCCCTATACCCGCTACCTGTCGCTGCTGCTCCTATGTGCCGCCATCTTGTGGGTGCCTGCCGCCATCTTGTGGGTGCCTGCCGCCATCTTGTGGATGCCTGCGTTGCTGCCGCGTGCCTCCGCGCACCTCACGCCTTCCTGGCTGTTCCTCAGCTATGTTGGGGTCGACTGCCGTGCGCCCTGCCGCGTGCTGGTCCCGTGGGCCGGAGCATCCCCGCGATGCTGCCGCTTTTCCCGTGTTTTTTGCGGACTGCCTGCTGGCTGTAACCGCTGGTCCTCCGCGGGCGCTCTCCCCGCCGCGCGGTTTGAATTTGGCGCCAAAGCCGCGTGGCGCGTCCCGCTCCTTGCGGACTCTCGCTGCCGCGACTGCTCCTGCGGCCGCCTCTCTTCGCGGCGGGACTCGGACTGAGTCGCACTGGGGGGTTCTTACTTCGCTTCGGGCGGCCTCGCCCGGCATCCCCCAGGTGCGCCGCTCCTCCTCTGGCTTCCGGTTCCCCTGCTGCCGGCCCGAGTGGCCTCCCCGACTCCGATCCTGACCTGCAGCTGGCGATAAGATCCTCAAGCCACTCGGCGCCGTCCCGCTGGATCACTGCCTGGATCTGCGACCGTAGGTCTTCCAACCTCCGTCTTGGGGCTTCTGGCTTCCGCGGACCGTCCAACGCTCTCTCCTTCTTCCCGCTTGTTGTCTCCACTTGCGGCGACAATTTGCTTTTCTTGCTGTCCTGTTCTTTGCTGTTCTTCTCCACCTTAAAGTCCTCTAACGCTGACTTTTCTCTGCTGTTCTTCTGCTGCTGTCTTCTTATCTCCTATCTTCCTTCTTCTCCTCCTGTGTCTCCTCTCTGGTCTACTTCCTCTCCCCTCCCTCTTCGCTTCCTGTCCCAGCTCCACCCCCTCTAAGCTCGCTTTTCTTAACCCTTCCTATGCCTGTCCCCAGTCACATGCTGTTTTCTTAACTCAGTTCACGGCATACGATGATTTCTGGTATCCCTTGGTAAATCAGTGGCTGTGTGCCATATGACAGTAGAATACTGGCATGTTATATATATATACACATGTGGGTAGGAATCGCACACCACACAGTTTACTAACAGGGGAATCGCGCTGCATGGAGCGGATTGACAAGGGAAGACAGCGCTACAAAGGGAAACCTGCTGAGAAGCAGTGATGTGAGACTTCCAGCTGGTCCCGCGCATGAGCAGTAACCTACGAGGATCCCATTACACAGATGTCAGAGGAGGGATTCTCGCGGCGCTACAGACATCCCGCGCATGCGCAGAAGGGTAAAGGGAACGCCGGGTGTCAACAATACACTCAGTGAACATGGAGACAGCCGAGGAGATCGTGTGTTGTGATCCTGAAGGTGGAAAAATACCGGACTGGGAGGTTGAACCCTAAGGTAATAACCATTTGATACACATGTGAATCTGTATATGTGATAGGTTGTGGTCAGTTTGGGTGGTTGTTATATGTTGGTGCCTGTAATATGATTTTATGCTTGACAAAAACCCCGAGAGGGTCGAAACGTAGCAGTGTATGGAGGAATAAAGTATTTTTTCACTTTATACGCCTGGAATGCTGCCATCGCATCGCTTTTCTGAAATATTGGATTCTACCTAGGGGGGATTTGGAGGCTCTGACCCCCACGCCTTGGCGCGCATTTATTGGACTTGTAAGTCCCCTTTAAATAGATTTAAAAATCCTGAGGTGTGCTACGGGCTATCGGAGCGGATTACGAACTATTATACTGGGGGCCGCTGTGAGGTGTCACTATTACACTGGGGATGCTGTGGGGTGTCACTATTATACTGGGGGCCGCTGTGGGGTGTCACTATGATAGTGGGGGCTGCTGAGGGGTGCCTTTATGATACTGGGGGCCGCTGTGGGGTGCCACTATTAAACTAGGGGCTGCTGTGGGATGTCACTATTACACTGGGTGCTGCTGTGGGATGTCACTATTACACTGGGGGCCACGGTAGAATGTCACTATTATACTGGGGGCCGCTGTGGGGTGCCACTATTAAACTAGGGGCTGCTGTGGGATGTCACTATTACACTGGGTGCTGCTGTGGGATGTCACTATTACACTGGGGGCCACGGTAGAATGTCACTATTACACTAGGGGCCGCTTTGGGGTGTCACTGTTACACTGGGGGCTGCCGTGGGATGTCACTATTTTACAGGGGGCCATTGTGGTGTGTCACTATTACACTGGGGGCGACTGTGGTGTGTCACTATTATGCTGGGGGCTGCTCTGGGGTGTCACTGTTACACTGGGCGCCGCTGTGGGGCGTCACAGTTACACTGGGGGCTGCATCACTATTACCGCTGGTGGAGTCACTATTAGCACTGGGGCCGCTGGGGGGGGGGTCACTATTACACTGGAGGCTGCTGTGGGGTGTCACTATTACACTGCGGGCTACTGTGGGGTGTCGCTGTTACACTGGGTGCCGCTGTGGGGTGTCACTATTATACTGGCTGCCGCTGTGGGTGGGGGGGTCACTATACCATTATGAGGGTCACTATTATACTGGGGGTCACTGTGGGATGTCACTAATATAGTGCGGGCTGCTGTGGGGTGTCACTATTACTTGGGGGGGGGGGCACTGTGGGATGTCACTGTTATACTGGGTGCCGCGTCACTATTACCGCTGGTGGAGTCACTATTACACTGAGGGCTGCTGGGGGCTCACTATTACACTGCGGGCTGCTGTGGGCTGTCACTATTACACTGGGGGCCTCTGTGGGGTGTCACTATTACACTGGGGGCTACTGTGGGGTGTCGCTGTTACACTGGGCGCTGCTGTGGGGTGTCACTATTATACAGGTTGCCGCTGTGGGATGTGACTAATATAGTGCGGGATGCTGTGGGGTGTCACTGTTATACTGGGGCCGCTGTGGGATGTCACTATGATATTGGGGGCCGCTGTGGGGTGTCACTATTACACTGGGTGCTGCTGTGGGATGTCACTATTACCCTGGGGACCTCGGTAGAATGTCACTATTACACTAGGGGCCACTTTGGGGGGTCACTTTTACACTTGGGGCTGCTGTGGGGTGTCACTGTTACACTGGGGGCTGCTGTGGGATGTCACTATTGTACAGAGGGCCGTTGTGGTGTGTCACCATTACACTGGGGGCGACTGTGGGGTGTCACTATTACGCTGGGGGCTGCTGTGGGGTGTCACTATTACACTGGGGGCCGCTGTGGGGCGTTACTGTTTCACTGGGGGCCGCTGTGGGATGTCACTATTGTACAGAGGGCCGTTGTGGTGTGTCACCATTACACTGGGGGCGACTGTGGGGTGTCACTATTACGCTGGGGGCTGCTGTGGGGTGTCACTATTAAACTAATGGCCACTGTGGGGTGCCACTGTTATACTGGAGGCTCATGTTAGGTGTCACTGCTACACTGGGGGCTGCTGTGGGGTGTCACTATTACACTGGGGCCACTGTGGAGTGTTACTATTACACTGGGGCCACTGTGGAGTGTTACTATTACACTGGGGCCACTGTGGAGTGTTACTATTATACCAGGGGCCACTGTGGGGTGTCACTATTATACTAGGGGCTGCTTTGGGGTGTCACTATGATATTGGGGGCTGCTGTGGAGTGTCACTATGATACTGGGTGCTGCTCTGGGGTGTCTTTACGAAAGTGGGGTCCGCTCTGGGGTGTCACTATTACACTAAGGGCCGCTGTGAAGATGTCACTATTACACTAGGGGCTGCTGTAGGATGTCACTATTATACTGGGGGCCGCTGTGGGGTGTCACTATTACACTGAGGGCCACTGTGGGGTGTCACTGTTACACTGGGCGCCGCTGTGGGGTGCCATTATTATACTGGTTGCCTGTGTGGTGGGGTCACTATTACCGCTAGGGGGGGGGGTCACTATTATACTGGGGGTCGCTGTGGGATGTCACTATTACCGCTAGGGAGATCACTATTACCGCTGGGAGCACTGGGGGTTCACTATTACCACTTGGGCCGCTGGAGGGGGGGTTACTATTTCACTGGGGGCCGCTGTGGGGTGTCACTATTACACATGGGGCCACTGTGGGATGTCACTGTTATACTGGGGGCCACTGTGGGGTGTCACTATTACACTGGGGCCACTGAGGGGTGTCACTGTTACACTGGGGGCCGCTATGGGGTGTCACTATTGTACAGGGTGCCGTTGTAGTGTGTCACTATTACACTGGGGGGGACTGTGGGATGTCACTATTACGCTGGGGGCTGCTGTGGGGTGTCACTGTTACACTTGGGGCCGCTGTGGGGCGCCACTATTATACTTGTATATAACAAAAAAGGGTCCGCAGCACTCAGATTACCCCCAACTGAACACGTCAAGGTGGGGGGGGGAGGAGGGAAGAAAAAATTGCGTCAAACAAAGTGACAAAACATGCAAAGTCACCAAATAGGTTGTGGATCTTCAACCAAAGAATAGGTAATTTTGTAGATTGAGAGGGCGGCAGCATATAGATGGTGCTTCACAGTATCATATAAAATATCGACTTATTGTTTTATCTTAAAATGGCAAGACAACGTTTCGACCATTAAAGGTCTTTTTCAAGCCGCATATTAGGTGAAACCAGACACACAGTCAATGTTTCAGGATCTACAAAATTAACTATTATACCGAGGGCCGCTGTGGGGTGGTCACTATTAGCACTTGTGGGGTTACTATTATCGCTGGGGGGGTCACTATTATCATTGGGGGAGGTCACTATTATCACTGGGGCCGCTGGGGGTGTCACTATTATTGCTGGGGCCGCTGGCGGGGGTCACTATTATCGCTGGGGTATGTTTACATGTGACGGAAATGGGCAGGGCTGTTTCAAAATAGACCGGGTGCAGATTTTGACTGCTTTTTGGATGTGGAAATGTTGCAGAATTTTCCACAGAAATGTTAGCGCTGAGGACATTCTGCAGTATTTCCGCATCCAAAAAGCAGTCAAAATCTGCACGCTGTCTATTTTGAAGTAGCCCTGTCTTTTTTAGAATGTAGGGTGTAAAATCATATGAAGTGATAAGCCCCGCCCCCTGACATGTTGGCACTTCGCGATAAATAAGTCGGTTTTGGGTTACAGTTTGGGCACTCTTTCTCTAAAAGGTTCGCCATTACTGATATATAAGCTTCTTCAGGTCAGCCCACAGCCTCTCGATAGGGTTAAGGTCAGAACTCTTGCAACACCCCAGAGGGGTACCCTGGACACTTGACTTACGTGAGGAGCTGGGAGGGATAAGTTGGCTTGTCACGGAAGCACTTACCGGCTCCATTTCCCAGAGGATGACACATAGCCAAGGACAGAGCAGGATTGCAGGACACCTTCGACACCCCTAGGATAGGGAATGCCAATAATCAGGATGAGGCGGGGTAGTAGTTGTTGTCACGGGTAATGCCACCGTTCCCACACACTTATGTATCACACTGACACAGGTGTATAGTACCTTGGGTACCCAGGAACGGTTAGAGCCCAGTATTAACTTTACTTGGATGAACAAACAATGTTACAAGGCAATTTAGAATTTCAACTTTACAGTGCAGGTAAAATTATGCTGTGCAGAAATTAAACTTTAACATGGCTGTTAAAGCATGAGCAAATGAAGCCACAGAATCACAGTACCTCCACTCTGCTCTCATAGACTTCTGGACGTGTGGTTGTGACAATTATTGGGTGTACTTTTTTTTTTTCTTACTGTAAATTTTTATTTGAAGTTTTCAAATTTTACAATATTGTAATAAACATTTAATTGAAATGCATCACAGTCTCATTAATTTATCACAGAAGCTGTTTGTAATGGTATGGATTGGGGGAAAGAGAGAAGAGAGCACAACTAGTATGCAAATTTGAGTAATCTTCTCTTTTAGTGTCCCGGTCCAATCAGGAAATTAGACTGTTGATCAACAGTAACAGGGTGCTAACGACCTGACCAGGGCCTAACCTGAGTTTAGGGGAAATAGGGAAGAAATAGGGAAAGATAGGGAGGGGGGAAAGGTGACTTCTGAGACAGGAGTTTTTGTTCCCATGGGGTGGACGCTGTAGAGGGCAGTTTCGGGCTGTAAAATGAAGGTGTGATAGTGATTGATCATTATTATTATAGTTCTCGTTTACAGGGAGGTTAGGAATCTATTGTTTTGCAAGGGGAAGGAGTAATCTAGCCATGGGGACCATATGTTCCCGAATTTCTCGTGTCTATCAGCTAGAATAGAAGTCAGCCTTTCATTTATTAAGTACCAGTCCATTCTACGCTTGACCTCAGTGACGTCTAAGGAAGCTTTGCGCCACGAGTGGGCAATAACCTGTTTCGTGGCCAGAAAAAAAAGGTGATTAGCTTTCTTGAGTCAGGAGGGATACTGTTTATGCGCTTATTTAACAGCACTTCCCAAGGGTTTTTGCGTATATTGTGGCCTGTGACTGAGTATATTAAGGAGTAAACTTGGATCCATAGGCTCCTAAACCCAAGGACAGGACCACCATATGTGGAGCATATCTCCCGAAACTAGACATCCGCGAAAACAGTTGGGAGAACTTCCAGGTACTGCATGGGCTACTCTATCGGGGGTTAAGTACCAGTGGAATAAAATTTTAAATGAAGTTTCTAACATTAATAAATTTCTGGCGCTACTGTTGGTAGACTCCCATATCTGGGTCCACTCCTCTTCGGATAGAGTTTCGTCGAGGTCCCATTCCCAACACGTTATATACGGCAATTGTACGTGATAGGAGGAATGCACCAAATCCGAGTAAATTTGCGAAATGAGGCCTCTTGCATGCAGGTATTTATGACAATATCTCTCAAATGGAGTTAAGGTCAGTGGAGAATTCGTGTTCTTAAGGAGAGAGGATATAAAATGTTTTAACTGCAGATATTGGAATACTTCCAAAGGCGATACGTTATATTTTTCCTGTAGAGTAGGAAAAGGAATGAGTCCATTTATTGAGAGCAAATGATATAATTTGATGAGGCCTGAGCTCGTCCAATTCCCAAACGACTGAGGCGATTCCATTCCTGGTATAAACATAGGGTTTCGCAAGAGTGGCGTAAGAGGTAGGTGAGGAGATATTAGTTTGCCTGAAAACTTTATAGAATCCCATATATGAAGGGAATGATTAATAACAGTGTTGTTGACTAGGGGTCTATGTTTAGGTAGTATCCATAAAATGGAGTTGATTGTAAGGGGATGTATTTCTGTTGCTTCCAATGACACCCAAAGAGGGGGAGTGCAAGAGAGCTAGTTGAGCCATCTGGGCCGCCTGGTAATCTTTTGAGTAGTTAGGAACTCCCAAACCTCCTTTTTGTCTATGTCTGTATAAGGTGGATCGTGGGACCCACGGGATAGTGCCAGCCCACACAAATCGGAGGGACACCTGCTGAGGAGTCTTCAGCATGTGTCCGGGCACCCGTACTGGGAGAGCTCTAAAATAGTATAATAGTTTAAGGAGGAATGACATCTTCAAGGCATTAACTCTCCCAATCCAAGAAATATGATATTGGCTCCAACTTTCTAGGAGTAACTTTGTTTTGCAAAGGAAGGGAATGTAGTTTTGACTATATAAAGATGTATAGGAGTTTGTCAGTTGGATGCCCAGGTAGCCCAAAGAGCCCGTCACCCACTGAAACGGGAAGTTTGTCTGGAGCAAATCTACCGACTCAGGTAATAGCGTGAGATTGAATGCTCTGGATTTTGTATGATTAATTGTTAAGCCAGAGAGTGACCCGAATCTGGATAGCTCCGCCATGAGGTTGGGTATGGTAGTGTGTGGGCAAGATATAAGCAGTAATAAGTCATCTGCAAATATTGAGAGTTTGTGGTGAACCGAAACGATTTTGATTCCCTTTATATCAGAATTGTTACGAATTTTAATAGCCAGGGGTTCCATGGCCAGAATGAAAAGTAGTGGGGATAGTGGGAAACTCTGTAGTGTTCCCCGGTGGATTGGAAATGTATCAGAACAGAAGCCCCTAAAGCATACAAAGGCCCTAGGGTGGGCATATAGTATCCGTAGCCATGTGAGGAACTCACCAGGAAACCCCCACCAGTCGAGGACCAAGAATAGGTATTCCCAGCCTAAGGTGTCAAACGCTTTATGTATGTCTGGATAGAAGCATAGCTGGGATCCTTCTGGTTCTACAGAGGTGGGTGAGGTGGATTATTCTTCGAATACCATCGGGGGCCTGACGGCCTGGGACAAATCTAACTTGATCTTTATCAACTAGTGAAGGAAGGGCCATATTTAACTGCGTCGCTAGGATTGTGGTGAGGAGCTTAACGTCTACATTTATTAGGGAAATGGGGCGGTAATTTTGTTTGTCTAACAAGTCTTTATCTGGCTTAGGTATCATTGCTATCGAGGCCAGAAGGGCTGTCTGGCCTACCTGGTGTCCGTCTCTCATTGCATTGAAGTAATCAGCCAGATAAGAGCACAGAATTAGTGACAATTTTTTTGTAATATGGGGCCGAAAAGCCATCTGGGCCAGGTCTTTTATTGGGCTTTAATGCTTTAATGGCATTAGTCACCTCTTCATGGGTAATTTTAGATGCCAGATTGTCAAGGAATGTTTCTCCAAGTGTTGGTAGTGGTATTTCTTGGAGGTAAGGGGTGATTTTATTTCTTGGGAGGGCACACCTTGTTGTGAGTACAATTTGACTAGGAACTTTTGGAATTTCCGCGTTATAGTGTGTGGATTAGCAGTAATTCCATTTTGGTTTGTACGTAATTTGTAGAAGGAGTTTGTGTTCGGGTGTGAACGAAGTCTATGGGCTAGAGGTATGGAGGATTTGTTGTTGAATACATAAAAACGCTGTCGGGACCAAGGCATTTTATGTTCTATTGAATCAGTAAGGCAAATATCTAGTTTCGTTTTAGCTCGAGATAATGCTTGGAGATTATTTTTAGATAGATGTTTTTTGGCTACTTCTTCAAGTTGAGAGACTTGTTGTTCTAATTTTAGTTGTTGCGACATGCGTTCCCGTTTACGACGGGCTGCTATTTGTATTAAATGACCTCGAATCACTACTTTGCGTGCTTCCCAAAGAGAAATGGGGGAGGAGGCAGACGGGCTATTCATTTGAAAGTATTCTTCCAATTGTGGAGTAAGTAAGGATATAACCTCAGGGATCGATAAAAGAGTCATTAAGGATCCAAGATGTGTTTGTAGGTTTAGACATCAAAGAATTACAGGTGATGTATAATGGGCTATGGTCAGACCATGGTACTGATAAGATTTTAGACTGTAGAATTTGAGGTGTGAAAGTGTCGGGGACTAGAATGTGGTCTATTCGCCTGTATAGGGAGTGTGGGGCTGAAAAAAAGTGTATAGTCTTTAGTAGTTGTTCACTGTTAGGACTTTAAAACATAACCTTTAATAAAGCAATTAAAATTTAAAATAGTCCTCACAAAGACTGACACACATAATACATAAAGAAAAATATTAATAACTCTGGAAGTGTATCTCAGAGGGTTCTTGAAAATGTAGATGCCATATATCGTGCTTTCTAGGTATAGTGCGATGCCTTAACTGGTATCTATTCGAGGCAACAAATAATTTCAGGGTGATAATACACCCCCACAACGGTAATATCTACAGTCTTGGGAAACTGATAGTGCCCAAGACCGAGATTATTTGTGCTTGGTATTGGCACCAAGAAGGCTTAATCAATATCTGGTCCTTGGTCCGACGCGTTTCGCTCAACTTGAGCTCCTCAGGGACCTCTTGTGAATATTTAATATGCCTCTCAGGATCTTAACAGCAATTGCATAATAACCAAATAGTGAGCATTCAGTTGGTCGCAGGTAAATATATATCTTGCAGATCAGATGTTATCTGCAATGAAGTATATAATACCTCTTAATATGGTAAAGAAAATTTTTTAAAAAAAAATTTTTTCTTCAAAAAAAAAAATTTTTTTCTGAAACGTTCAGAGTAAGCCATGTATCAGAGTCTCGCGTTGTGCATGAGACAGTGCTGCATGGACTTTACACACCCATGCCTTGCATCTACCTTGATAGCTTGCTGGCCCCTATATATTTACTAATTCCTATCTACCAGTGGTAACGATGTTGCCTAATAGTTTTTAGGTCACACACTGGAGAATTTCTAAGTACTATCTCTCTCCGCTAATTAGATTCTATTAGTGCCTTATTCCTAATGCTTCTCTGATTACAAGATAGCCTAAAGTATCGCACTAAGTAGCAGGTAGATCAGTAAAACAAAAAAGGATAGAGCAACAGCAAGCCAACCACCCTGATGGTGAGTGATTGGTATCAATGAGCAAAGTGAAAGGAGCTCTCTTAAATAGGAGCTAAAGTGCCCGCCTTAGAGAGGGTGTGTGTCTCCAAACTCCAATCAGGGTGCAGAGCTTGATTACTATAGGAAGTGTTACCAAGGCAACTTACAATGTTTTCCTACACTGATGGTTCAATCACGATCGTGGTTACTTAGAAGTGGATCAATCATTCCCTTTATTAAGGGTGTGTTGACAGATTATGCCTCATCCAATTGCATCATCTTAGGGACTATAGATATGGTAGAATCACTTGTTCAATAAGGCCGAAGTGAGGCTGCCGGCTCCAAGGGGGAGCGTCATCAATGACGCGTTTAATCCCGCCCCTACGTGATGACAGCACTGTGATACGGCGTTGTTCTATCTGCCGGTATCCCCGCAGGCGCATTAATATATTAATCTGGAACGCAGCGTCGGCCCTGCGTGTCGCCGCTGCGTCTTCACGTTAGTCCGCGTCATTGACGTGCTTGCGCATGCGCTGTGAAGTCGATTCGATCCGTAATAGGATATCTCCCTACGCAGGCGTACTGATGTGAGTTTGCATTCATATGAGCGGCACTTCCTCAGGCATGTATATTGGATTAACCCCATCAGGGCACAAGCGTCTATGAGGATGTAAATATAGTACTAGCCCAGGTATCATTGGCACATAAAGCCCACATAGTATACATCAGTTTTATTTATATACTATATTAGTAAGGATACATATAATACATCCCATTTCTCCTCACTTGTGCTGTATGAGCCTTGTGTGGTGCTGAGTGTAAGCTCTCGCCTACGACCTGAAGGTTGCAGGTTCGATCCCCGCATGACTTAGGCAGCCGGCTCAGGGTCGATCCAGCCCTCCATCCCTCAGAGGTCGGCAAAATGAGCACCCAGCTTGGTGTGGGGTAATACGCAATAATCACCTGAAAGCGCTGCGTAATAAGTTGGCGCTGTACAAATACCAAGATTATTATAGTTAATATATAGAATTGGAGCATGTTAAATGAGGTTTGTATATAAACGCATGATGATCCACACAAGTAAATTGGTTAGTGTATCAAATCTATGACAATAGTGTCGATGGTAATGATGCTACCCAAGTTATATTGGGAAAGGAACGGTTCCTTACGAATGGTCTCTTCAAATAAAACAGTTGAATGACAGGTTTTCGTTAAGTCCAGTCGGGTGAATTGAATCAAATCTGTAAATCCAGTTCGCTTCTTTTTGGAGAAGTCGTCTATCGATGTTACCTTTACGGCCAAAGGTGCGAATGGTCTCAATTCCTTGGAATTTCAGTTGAGTCTCGTCTCCCTGATGTTTTTCCCACATGTGATTGGCGACCGGAGTGTTTTCCTTCCTCCGTATTGTACCAATATGCCCTAAAATACGTCGGCGGAATTGTTGTACCGTCTTTCCGACGTAATTTAATGGGCAACTGCAGGTAGCCAAATATACAACGTTTGTACTCCTACAATTGATAAATTCGCGGTTTGTGTATATTTTTGATGTTGATACACACTTAAAGGAGGAGCTCTTGAGTATAAATGGGCAAGCCATGCAGTTAGAACATGGATACGTACCGGTGAAGTTATGTCGCCCTAGCCACATCGTGTCTGGAAGTGTTGGTTGGAGATGGCTTTTTACAAGTCTGTCACGTAAATTACGTCCACGTCTGAATGTGAAAGTTGGATATTCTGATAGATATCCCTTAACATCAGGGTCCTCAATAAGAAGATCCCAATGTTGTCCAACAATTTTACGAATTTCACTGGCACCTGAGTCATATGTGCCTATAATTCTCATTTTTTCTGTGTCTGTTCGTTTACGTGTCTGAAGTAGTTCAGTCCTGTTTTGACTAGACGAGAATTCCTGAGCTTCATTAATAATCATGTCAGGATATCCACGTTCCCTGAATCTGTTGGCTAATTTGGCACTTTCAGTTTTGAATTCATCCATATCAGAACAGTTCCGACGAATTCTCAAAAACTGTCCCTTAGGGATGGATTTCTTAAGGGAGTAAGGATGAAAGCTCTCCCATGCCAGTAGGGAGTTGGTGGCTGTTTCTTTCCTAAATAATGTTGTAGATAGTGTACCATCCGTTTGTTTCTGAATTTTCAAATCCAGGAAAGAGACAGAGAACTCATCACATACAGTTGTGAATTTGAGATTTAAATCATTATGGTTCAATGAGTCCACAAATTCCTCCAGGGATCTTCGGGAGCCGGACCACAACAAAAAGATGTCATCAATAAAGCGTATCCAAAAAATAATGGATCTGGACCAGAGAGAATTGTGCTCAGCGAAGACGTGGTGTTCCTCCCACCAGCCCAGGTAGAGATTAGCGTAGGATGGGGCACATGGTGTCCCCATCGCTGTCCCCCTGAGCTGGTGGAAGTACTGACCGTTGAAAAGAAAATAGTTATGGGTAAGTATGTAAGATAAGAGTTCCATTACAAAGGAATTGTGTTTGGACAGATATATTCCTCTTTGTTTTAGGAAATAGTCTACAGCTTTCAAACCACCATGATGGGGTATCGAGCTGTACAAGGATTCCACATCAAGTGACACTAATAATGTATCCGGTTCAACACAAATTCCTTCTATTTGTCTAAGAGTGTCCATAGTGTCCTCTATGTGGGAAGGGAGGGATGAGACAAAAGGCCGTAAGATCTGGTCTACATATTTACTAATGTTTTGACATAGGTTGTCCACACCTGAGACAATTGGACGGCCGCGTAATGGATTGGTACCCTTGTGAATCTTAGGTAATGTATAAAATGTAGCAATTTTCGGGCATTTGGGAGTCAGGAATTTTAATTCTGATATTCCAATCAGATTATCTGCACGTGCTCTATTCAAGATGGATATCAGTTCTTTCAAGAAAGTATTAGTAGGATCCACTGAGATCACTGAATATGTGTCTGTATCACTCAGTAGATCCATGCACGTTTTGGTCGTCATGGATCGGGACGACTACATTAAAACGTGCATGGATCTACTGAGTGATACAGACACATATTCAGTGATCTCAGTGGATCCTACTAATACTTTCTTGAAAGAACTGATATCCATCTTGAATAGAGCACGTGCAGATAATCTGATTGGAATATCAGAATTAAAATTCCTGACTCCCAAATGCCCGAAAATTGCTACATTTTATACATTACCTAAGATTCACAAGGGTACCAATCCATTACGCGGCCGTCCAATTGTCTCAGGTGTGGACAACCTATGTCAAAACATTAGTAAATATGTAGACCAGATCTTACGGCCTTTTGTCTCATCCCTCCCTTCCCACATAGAGGACACTATGGACACTCTTAGACAAATAGAAGGAATTTGTGTTGAACCGGATACATTATTAGTGTCACTTGATGTGGAATCCTTGTACAGCTCGATACCCCATCATGGTGGTTTGAAAGCTGTAGACTATTTCCTAAAACAAAGAGGAATATATCTGTCCAAACACAATTCCTTTGTAATGGAACTCTTATCTTACATACTTACCCATAACTATTTTCTTTTCAACGGTCAGTACTTCCACCAGCTCAGGGGGACAGCGATGGGGACACCATGTGCCCCATCCTACGCTAATCTCTACCTGGGCTGGTGGGAGGAACACCACGTCTTCGCTGAGCACAATTCTCTCTGGTCCAGATCCATTATTTTTTGGATACGCTTTATTGATGACATCTTTTTGTTGTGGTCCGGCTCCCGAAGATCCCTGGAGGAATTTGTGGACTCATTGAACCATAATGATTTAAATCTCAAATTCACAACTGTATGTGATGAGTTCTCTGTCTCTTTCCTGGATTTGAAAATTCAGAAACAAACGGATGGTACACTATCTACAACATTATTTAGGAAAGAAACAGCCACCAACTCCCTACTGGCATGGGAGAGCTTTCATCCTTACTCCCTTAAGAAATCCATCCCTAAGGGACAGTTTTTGAGAATTCGTCGGAACTGTTCTGATATGGATGAATTCAAAACTGAAAGTGCCAAATTAGCCAACAGATTCAGGGAACGTGGATATCCTGACATGATTATTAATGAAGCTCAGGAATTCTCGTCTAGTCAAAACAGGACTGAACTACTTCAGACACGTAAACGAACAGACACAGAAAAAATGAGAATTATAGGCACATATGACTCAGGTGCCAGTGAAATTCGTAAAATTGTTGGACAACATTGGGATCTTCTTATTGAGGACCCTGATGTTAAGGGATATCTATCAGAATATCCAACTTTCACATTCAGACGTGGACGTAATTTACGTGACAGACTTGTAAAAAGCCATCTCCAACCAACACTTCCAGACACGATGTGGCTAGGGCGACATAACTTCACCGGTACGTATCCATGTTCTAACTGCATGGCTTGCCCATTTATACTCAAGAGCTCCTCCTTTAAGTGTGTATCAACATCAAAAATATACACAAACCGCGAATTTATCAATTGTAGGAGTACAAACGTTGTATATTTGGCTACCTGCAGTTGCCCATTAAATTACGTCGGAAAGACGGTACAACAATTCCGCCGACGTATTTTAGGGCATATTGGTACAATACGGAGGAAGGAAAACACTCCGGTCGCCAATCACATGTGGGAAAAACATCAGGGAGACGAGACTCAACTGAAATTCCAAGGAATTGAGACCATTCGCACCTTTGGCCGTAAAGGTAACATCGATAGACGACTTCTCCAAAAAGAAGCGAACTGGATTTACAGATTTGATTCAATTCACCCGACTGGACTTAACGAAAACCTGTCATTCAACTGTTTTATTTGAAGAGACCATTCGTAAGGAACCGTTCCTTTCCCAATATAACTTGGGTAGCATCATTACCATCGACACTATTGTCATAGATTTGATACACTAACCAATTTACTTGTGTGGATCATCATGCGTTTATATACAAACCTCATTTAACATGCTCCAATTCTATATATTAACTATAATAATCTTGGTATTTGTACAGCGCCAACTTATTACGCAGCGCTTTCAAGTGATTATTGCGTATTACCCCACACCAAGCTGGGTGCTCATTTTGCCGACCTCTGAGGGATGGAGGGCTGGATCGACCCTGAGCCGGCTGCCTAAGTCATGCGGGGATCGAACCTGCAACCTTCAGGTCGTAGGCGAGAGCTTACACTCAGCACCACACAAGGCTCATACAGCACAAGTGAGGAGAAATGGGATGTATTATATGTATCCTTACTAATATAGTATATAAATAAAACTGATGTATACTATGTGGGCTTTATGTGCCAATGATACCTGGGCTAGTACTATATTTACATCCTCATAGACGCTTGTGCCCTGATGGGGTTAATCCAATATACATGCCTGAGGAAGTGCCGCTCATATGAATGCAAACTCACATCAGTACGCCTGCGTAGGGAGATATCCTATTACGGATCGAATCGACTTCACAGCGCATGCGCAAGCACGTCAATGACGCGGACTAACGTGAAGACGCAGCGGCGACACGCAGGGCCGACGCTGCGTTCCAGATTAATATATTAATGCGCCTGCGGGGATACCGGCAGATAGAACAACGCCGTATCACAGTGCTGTCATCACGTAGGGGCGGGATTAAACGCGTCATTGGTGACGCTCCCCCTTGGAGCCGGCAGCCTCACTTCGGCCTTATTGAACAAGTGATTCTACCATATCTATAGTCCCTAAAATGATGCAATTGGATGAGGCATAATCTGTCAACACACCCTTAATAAAGGGAATGATTGATCCACTTCTAAGTAACCACGATCGTGATTGAACCATCAGTGTAGGAAAACATTGTAGGTTGCCTTGGTAACACTTCCTATAGTAATCAAGCTCTGCACCCTGATTGGAGTTTGGAAACACACACCCTCTCTAAGGCGGGCACTTTAGCTCCTATTTAAGAGAGCTCCTTTCACTTTGCTCATTGATACCAATCACTCACCATCAGGGTGGTTGGCTTGCTGTTGCTCTATCCTTTTTTGTTTTACTGATCTATCTGCTACTTAGTGGATAATAGCAGAAAAAACCTTTGTCCGCTGCGCTACACCCGTACCCTGAACCAGAAATGGGAATAAGCTCCTAGGAATCAGCGTCCATAGTAAGCAAAAGTTTTATTCCCAGAATACCATTTACATACAATAAAAGCAACGCGTTTCAGCATCAACTGATGCCTTTATCAAGCTTAAAGAAAATGCATTTCCTTGCACATATAAATACACAAATGACAAACCTTAATCCAATGTCACGATGCGATGCATCTGTTTTCGTTCCTGCCCCATGCTGGACGCCGATCAAGCATGTGTGTGTGTATGAGAGGCGGGGTTCCCTGGAACTCCGTCACGGCGTCCGGCGGGTTCCCCAGTGTACGTGCGTTCCACTCTGGAAGGCACGTTACGTCCCCCGTCTTCCGGGTCACGTGTGGGGGCGTGACTAACAAAAGCCAGTCACGCCCCTTCCCTCTGGTTTTAGCTCCGTTCGTACTAAAAGGCTGGCTGGCTCCTATACTAATGGCCGTGGGGGCAAAGCTCCCTGAAATTCTGCCATATCCTACAGCCAGTGCCCCGATCGGTATGCATTCCAAAAAAGGGGAAGCACGTTCTATACCCCGTTATCGAGGTCCCATGAGGGGGCGTGGTTTATAGAAACTTATCCCGCCCCTACTGTGAATCAGCTCCGTTATAATGGGAGCTGGCTCTCAGCTGAACCGGTTGTCAAGCATTTAATTTAACGCCCCCCTTAATGCATCCTAATTCATCAATTTCATATTCTATAACTATTGATCTTCACACTTTATACTTAATAAACGGGCATGTATTCTTCCCAAAATAACCCCAGAATTACCCTAAGGGTTAAAAATATACATACTAACAATTACCCTATATGCAATAATAACAATCAACAAAACAATTTAAAATACATTATTAGCTATAAATAATATAAAATCTTATAAAATCTCATATCCATAGTTACATTTTTTATCAATAATCATTACTGCATAAAGTATAAAAACTGCACATGTATAATACATAACATCAAATTCATCTATAATGTTAATTAATAATATTAATAATAATATCAAATAATTTTAAGTAATTTTTTCTAAGGTTTCATTCAAACCGTTCGGGTGTAGGGATTCCTGGTGCAGGCGGAACACAACGCTTATTTGTTGCTCCGCCTGACACCTGGTAAGTAGATTTTTCTACGGTTGTTATTTTTTCCTCCCTATGGCTATGGCGCCATCCCTAATTCTTATACCTGCTACTTAGTGCGATACTTTAGGCTATCTTGTAATCAGAGAAGCATTAGGAATAAGGCACTAATAGAATCTAATTAGCGGAGAGAGATAGTACTTAGAAATTCTCCAGTGTGTGACCTAAAAACTATTAGGCAACATCGTTACCACTGGTAGATAGGAATTAGTAAATATATAGGGGCCAGCAAGCTATCAAGGTAGATGCAAGGCATGGGTGTGTAAAGTCCATGCAGCACTGTCTCATGCACAACGCGAGACTCTGATACATGGCTTACTCTGAACGTTTCAGAAAAAAATTTTTTTTTTTGAAGAAAAAATTTTTTTTAAAAAAATTTTCTTTACCATATTAAGAGGTATTATATACTTCATTGCAGATAACATCTGATCTGCAAGATATATATTTACCTGCGACCAACTGAATGCTCACTATTTGGTTATTATGCAATTGCTGTTAAGATCCTGAGAGGCATATTAAATATTCACAAGAGGTCCCTGAGGAGCTCAAGTTGAGCGAAACGCGTCGGACCAAGGACCAGATATTGATTAAGCCTTCTTGGTGCTAATACCAAGCACAAATAATCTCGGTCTTGGGCACTATCAGTTTCCCAAGACTGTAGATATTACCGTTGTGGGGGTGTATTATCACCCTGAAATTATTTGTTGCCTCGAATAGATACCAGTTAAGGCATCGCACTATACCTAGAAAGCACGATATATGGCATCTACATTTTCAAGAACCCTCTGAGATACACTTCCAGAGTTATTAATATTTTTCTTTATGTATTATGTGTGTCAGTCTTTGTGAGGACTATTTTAAATTTTAATTGCTTTATTAAAGGTTATGTTTTAAAGTCCTAACAGTGAAGAGTTGCACATAACATTTTGGACTTTACTTGCCCCCAGTGACAAATCTTTAGTAGTTGGGTTTAGTTCTCGCCAGGTATCTAATAAATGGTATTGTTGAAGGAGGGATTTAAAGTTGTGTGAGATCGATTGTTGGAGAAAAGGGGAGTAGGCTGGAAGAGTGGTTGAATTCCTATCCAGATTCGGGTCAAGAATGCAGTTTGAGTCACCGCAAAGGATTATAGTGCCTGTTTTGTTGGTCTCGACCAGTTCAAAAAGTTTCGTGAAAAACTGGATTTGTCTTGAATATGGAGCGTAGTAGGAGACGATAGTTACTGGGACATCTTGGATGGAGCCTGTTAGCAATAGGTAGCGACTAGAGATGAGCGAGCACCAAAATGCTCGGGTGCTCGTTACTCGGGACGAAATTATCGCGATGCTCGAAGGTTCGTTTCGAGTAACGAACCCCATTGAAGTCAATGGGCGACCAGAGCATTTTTGTATTTCGCCGATGCTCGCTAAGGTTTTCATGTGTGAAAATCTGGGCAATTCAAGAAAGTGATGGGAACGACACAGCAATGGACAGGGCAGGCGAGGGGCTACATGTTGGGCTGCATCTCAAGTTCACAGGTCCCACTATTAAGCCACAATAGCGGCAAGAGTGGGCCCCCCCCCCCCTCCCAAAAACTTTTACTTCTGAAAAGCCCTCATTAGCAATGCATACCTTAGCTAAGCACCACACTACCTCCAACAAAGCACAATCACTGCCTGCATGACACTCCACTGCCACTTCTCCTGGCTTACATGCTGCCCAACCGCCCCCCCTCCCCCCCACAGCGCACACCAAAGTGTCCCTGCGCAGCCTTCAGCTGCCCTCATGCCACGCCACACTCATGTCTATTTAGAAGTGCGTCTGCCATGAGGAGGAACCGCAGGCACACACTGCAGAGGGTTGGCACGGCTAGGCAGCGACCCTCTTTAAAAGGGGCGGGGCGATAGCCACAATGCTGTACAGAAGCAATGAGAAATATAATCCTGTGCCACCGCCATCAGGAGCTGCACACGTGGGCATAGCAATGGGGAACCTATGTGCCACACACTATTCATTCTGTCAAGGTGTCTGCATGCCCCAGTCAGACCGCGGTTTTTAATTCATAGACACAGGCAGGTACAACTCCCTATTGTGAAGTCCCTGTGGACCGACAGCATGGGTGGCTCCCTGGAACCCACCGGCGGTACATAAAAATATCCCATTGCATTGCCCATCACAGCTGAGGTAGTAAGGTCATGTTTAATGCAGGTGGGCTTCGGCCCACACTGCATGCCCCAGTCAGACTGGGGTTCTTTACAAGTGGAAACAGATGCATTTATAATTCCCTGTGGACCCACAGCATGGATGGGTGCCAGGAAGCCACCGGCGGTACATAGAAATATCCCATTGCATTGCCCAACACAGCTGAGGTAGTAATGTCGTGCTTAATACAGGTGGGCTTCGGCCCACACTGCATGCCCCAGTCAGACTGGGGTTCTTTACAAGTGGACAGATGTAGGTTAAACTCCGTGTGCACCTACAGCATGGGTGGCTCCCTGGAACCCACCGGCGATACACAAAAATATCCCATTGCATTGCCCAACACAGCGGATGTAACATCAGCTGTAATGCAGGTGGGCTAAAAATTCATTTGATTACACTGTAGGCGAGGGCCCACAAAAATTGCTGTATCAACAGTACTAATGTACATCAAAAAAATTGGCCATGGCCAACCAAGAGGGCAGGTGAAACCCATTAATCACTTTGGTTAATGTGGCTTAAGTGGTAACTAGGCCTGGAGGCAGCCCAGTGTAACGAAAAATTGGTTCAAGTTAAAGTTTCAACGCTTTTAAGAGCATTGAAACATATAAAAATTGTTTAGAAAAATTATATGAGTGAGCCTTGTGGCCCTAAGAAAAAGTGCCCGTTCAGCGTGATTACGTGAGGTTTCAGGAGGAGGAGCAGGAGGAGGAGGAGGAATATTAGACACAGATTGATGAAGCAGAAATGTCCCCGTTTTGGATGGTGATAGAGAAGGATGCTTCCATCCGCGGGTGCAGCCTACGTATTGCTTAGGTATCGCTGCTGTCCGCTGGTGGAGAAGAGAAGTCTGGGGAAATCCAGGCTTTGTTCATCTTGATGAGTGTTAGCCTGTCGGCACTGTCGGTTGATAGGTGGGTACGCTTATCCGTGATGATTCCCCCAGCCGCGCTAAACACCCTCTCTGACAAGACGCTAGCCGCAGGACAAGCAAGCACCTCCAGGGCATACAGCGCGAGTTCAGGCCACGTGTCCAGCTTCGACACCCAGTAGTTGTAGGGGGCAGAGGCGTCACGGAGGACGGTCGTGCGATCGGCTACGTACTCCCTCACCATCCTTTTACAGTGCTCCCGCCAACTCAGCCTTGACTGGGGAGCGGTGACACAGTCTTACTGGGGAGCCATAAAGCTGGCAAAGGCCTTGGATAATGTTCCCCTGCCTGCGCTGTACATGCTGCCTGATCTCTACGCCTCCCCTGCTACCTGGCCCTCGGAACTGCGCCTTCTGCCACTAGCGCTGTCGGATGGGAAGTTTACCATCAGTTTGTCCACCAGCGCCCTGTGGTATAGCATCATTCTCGAACCCCTTTCCTCTTTGGGAATGAGAGTGCAAAGGCTCTCCTTATACCGTGGATCGAGCAGTGTGTACACCCAGTAATCCGTAGTGGCCAGAATGTGTGTAACGCGAGGGTCACGAGAAAGGCATCCTAACATGAAGTCAGCCATGTGTGCCAGGGTACCTGTACGCAACACATGGCTGTCTTCACTAGGAAGATCACTTTCAGGATCCTCCTCCTCCTCCTCTTCCTCCTCCTCAGGCCATACACGCTGAAAGGATGACAGCCCAGCTGCATCTGTACCCTCAGCAGTGGGCCAAGCTCTCTTCCCCCTCCTCCTCATCCTCCTCATGCTCCTCCTCCTCCTCCTCAACGCGCTGAGATATAGACAGGCGGGTGCTCTGACTATCCAGCGACATACTGTCTTCCCCCGGCTCTGTTTCCGAGCGCAAAGCGTCTGCCTTTATGCTTTGCAGGCAACTTCTCAAGATGCATAGCAGAGGAATGGTGACGCTAATGATTGCAGCATCGCCGCTCACCACCTGGGTAGACTCCTCAAATTTTCCAAGGACCTGGCAGATGGCTGCCAACCAGGGCCACTCTTCTGTAAATAATTGAGGAGGCTGACTCCCACTGCGCCGCGCAAGTTGGAGTTGGTATTCCACTATAGCTCTACGCTGCTCATAGAGTCTGGCCAACATGTGGAGCGTAGAGTTCCACTGTGTGGGCACGTCGCACAGCAGTCGGTGCACTGGCAGATTAAACCTATGTTGCAGTGTCCGCAGGGTGGCAGCGTGCGTGTGGGATTTGCGGAAATGTGCGCAGAGCTGGCGCACCTTTCCGAGCAGGTATGACAAGTGGGGGTAGCTTTTCAGAAAGCGCTGAACCACCAAATTAAAGACATGGGCCAGGCATGGCACGTGCGTGAGGCTGCCGAGCTGCAGAGCCGCCACCAGCTTACGGCCGTTGTCACACACGACCATGCCCGGTTGGAGGCTCAGCGGCGCAAGCCAGTGGTCGGTCTGCTCTGTCAGACCCTGCAGCAGTTCGTGGGCCGTGTGCCTCTTCTCTCCTAAGCTGAGTAGTTTCAGCACGGCCTGCTGACGCTTGCCCACAGCTGTGCTGCCACGCCGCGTGACACCGACTGCTGGCGACGTGCTGCTGACACATCTTGATTGCGAGACAGAGGTTGCGTTGGAGGAGGAGGAGGAGGAAGGTGCTTTAGTGGAGGAAGCATGCACCGCCGCAGATACCACCACCGAGCTGTGGCCCGCAATTCTGGAGGTGGGTAGGACGTGAGCGGTCCCAGGCTCCGACTCTGTCCCAGCCTCCACTAAATTCACCCAATGTGCCGTCAGGGAGATATAGTGGCCCTGCCCGCCTGTGCTTGTCCACGTGTCCGTTGTTAAGTGGACCTTGGCAGTAACAGCGTTGGTGAGGGCGCGTACAATGTTGCGGGAGACGTGGTCGTGCAGGGCTGGGACGGCACATCGGGAAAAGTAGTGGCGACTGGGAACCGAGTAGCGCGGGGCAGCCGCCGCCATCATGCTTTTGAAAGCCTCCGTTTCCACAAGCCTATACGGCAGCATCTGTAGGCTGATCAATTTTGCAATGTGCACGTTTAACGCTTGAGCGTGCGGGCGCGTGGCGTCGTACTTGCGCTTGCGCTCAAACTGTGGCACTAGCGACGTCTGGACGCTACGCTGAGAGACATTGCTGGATGGGGCCGAGGACAGCGGAGGTGATGGTGTGGGTGCAGGCCAGGAGACGGTAGTGCCTGTGTCCTCAGAGGGGGGTTGGATCTCAGTGGCAGGTTGGGGCACAGGGGGAGAGGCAGTGGTGCAAACCGGAGGCGGTGAACGGGCATCGTCCCACCTTGTGGGGTGCTTGGCCATCATATGCCTGCGCATGCTGTTGGTGGTGCCTCCCCAGCTGATCTTGGCGCGACAAAGGTTGCACACCACTGTTCGTCGGTCGTCAGGCGTCTCTGTGAAAAACTGGCACACCGTAGAGCACCTTGACCTGTGCAGGGTGGCATGGCGCGAGGGGGCGCTTTGGGAAACAGTTGGTGGATTATTCGGTCTGGCCCTGCCTCTACCCCTGGCCACCGCACTGGCTCGGCCTGTGCCCACACCCTCACTTGGCCCTCCGCGTCCTCGGCCGCGTCCACGTCCTCTAGGCCTACCCCTACCCCTCAGCATGCTGTATTACCAGTGATTTGATTTCCCAGGCAGGAAAGAAATTGGCGCACGGCTGCACTCAACCGTAGCTGGTTGCGTCTGATTTTTTTACGTTCTCCACGCAGCACACACGTACCCAGAGCCCTTAGGACTGACACAGGCAGGCCAAATATAATTAATTTGCTTTTTTGCAAAGGGAGGGCCCCACTGCGGATATTCAATGAACAATACGTTTAATAACTGTGGTGTGGCCCTGAAAAAGTGTCACACAACTTTAGTGTAGCAGAGTTATTAACTCTGGCAGAGCAGGTATTTGCCAGTCAGGAAAGACAATGGCGCAAGCCAGCAGTAAACCGTAGCTGGTTGCGTTTGATTTTTGTACGTTCTCCACGCAGCACACACGTACACGGAGACCTTAGGACTGACGCAGGCAGGCCAAATATAATTAATTGAATTCGCTTTTTTGCAAAGGGAGGGCCCCACTGCGGATATTCAATGAACAATACGTTTAATAACTGTGGTGTGGCCCTGAAAAAGTGTCACACAACTTTAGTGTAGCAGAGTTATTAACTCTGGCAGAGCAGGTATTTGCCAGTCAGGAAAGACAATGGCGCAAGCCTGCAGTAAACCGTAGCTGGTTGCGTTTGATTTTTGTACGTTCTCCACGCAGCACACACGTACACGGAGACCTTAGGACTGACACAGGCAGGCCAAATATAATTAATTCGCTTTTTTGCAAAGGGAGGGCCCCACTGCGGATATTCAATGAACAATACGTTTAATAACTGTGGTGTGGCCCTGAAAAAGTGTCACACAACTTTAGTGTAGCAGAGTTATTAACTCTGGCAGAGCAGGTATTTGCCAGTCAGGAAAGACAATGGCGCAAGCCTGCAGTTAACCGTAGCTGGTTGCGTCTGATTTTTGTACGTTCTCCACGCAGCACACACGTACACGGAGACCTTAGGACTGACACAGGCAGGCCAAATATAATTTTTTCGCAAATTTGCAAAGGGAGGGCCCCACTGCGGATATTCAATGAACAATAACTGTGTTGTGGCCCTGCCTACACAATTCTGTCCCTGTAGTATCAATGGAGGGTGCAATTCTCTGCACAGACAATTTTTTGAAAAAAAAAAAAATGCAACACTGCTAACAGCAGCCAGCACAGTACTGCACACGGTTAAATTTGGCCCTAGAAAGGACCGTTGAGGTTCTTGAAGGCTACACTCACTCCTAACACTCTCCCTGCCTAAGCACCACTTCTGTCCCTAATACCGGGTGCAATGCTCTGCACTGCCGATTTTGAGGAAAAAAAAAAAAAATTTCCACTGCTAACAGCAGCCTGCACACACGTAGATGTGGCCCTAAGAAGGACCGTTGGGGTTCTTGAAGCCTATACTCACTACAAACACTCTCCCTACAGCAACTCCAATAGAACAGCACTTTCCCTCACTAACTCACACGGCATCTGAGCCGAGCCGCGGGAGGGGCCGACTTTTATACTCGGGTGACATCTGATCGCCCCAGCCACTCACAGCAGGGGGGTGGTATAGGGCTTGAACGTCACAGGGGGAAGTTGTAATGCCTTCACTGTCTTTCAATTGGCCAGAAAAGCGCGCTAACGTCTCAGAGATGAAAGTGAAAGTAACCAGAACACCGCGTGGTACTCGTTACGAGTAACGAGCATCCCGAACACCGTAATATTCGCACGAATATCAAGCTCGGACGAGTACGTTCGCTCATCTCTAGTAGCGACCCTCTGGGTCTGCAATGGTGGAGACGTGTGTGAAAGGAACTGATTTACTGAAACAGATGGTGACTCCCTTAGTTTTAGTTGGCGCGTTTGCTGAATAAAATGTGGGGTATTGGGGGGATAGGTAGCGCGGGGTAGAGTTGCTGGAGAAGTGGGTTTCTTGCAGGCACACTATGTCTGCGTGTCTGCTCTTGCAGTATCTGAATGCTTTTGAACGCTTTTGCGGGAAATTAAAGCCCTGTACGTTATGAGTAATTATTTTTAGGCCCATGGGTGGGGGCAGGGAATATAAGAAATGGAAACCGTCTCAGGACCTCCACCCCATGGGATGGGAGGTTGGGGGGGAATGGGGAGAGGGAAGAAGCAGGGGAAAGCAGGGTGTGGCCAACATAATATACACTTAGTACTAGGAGCAATGGATGAGATCGTCTTAGCGGTAACAAGTAACAAACTTTTCATAGTTACGAGAAGGTTTACAAGTAGAAAGTCACATCAGTTCCGAATGGGGTGGCTTATAGTATTGGTAGCTGAGGATAAAAGTAGGAAGGAGAGACCCTAAGGGGGGCAGGAATGGTAAGGGGTAAGGGGGGGGGGAGGGAAAGCAGACAGGACGGAAGAGGAGGGGAGTAGATCAGAGTAAAGGAACAAAGCATAAAACAGGTTAAAAGTTGACTGTAATTCTTGAATGTTGTTTCGTTAGGATGTAGCAGTCTTTTAAGGAGGAGAGTTGCTTCAATCTCCCGAGGATCCACTACCCAGAGAAAGTCCGTCATGTCTCTGTCATCTTGTTCTTTGGATAGAAACTCATATGTTTAGTCTGGAGGTGAATTTAACTCAAGATAATTCAAAGAGATGTTCACGACTAGTGAGAGAAAAAGTCTGCAAGAAAAAATCTGACGTCTTGCTGACTCAAAAGTCTTTCATAGCTATGATTCCAGGGGGCTGTGGATCCATTCAGGGGGTTGTGGCATGTTTCTCTCCAGGTGGGAGTTTTGGAGGCGAGGGGGATGTGGGAGATGAGGCTGTGGAGCCCAGCTGGGGCAGGGGCAGCTGCAGGTTTAATTTTTTGAAGCAGCGCCAGGCACCCTCAGGTGATAAAATAGTGTGCACTTGCACTTTATCTTGGAATGAGAAAGTCAGCTTAAATGGAAAGCCCCTTCTGTACTGGATCTTTTCTTGTTGCAGGATAGACAGATATGGCTTAAGGGCTCTCCTCTTGGACAGTGTAGATGGTGCCAAATGAGGAAACAACTGATAGTCGAAGCCCTGGAATGTTAACTTGTGGGATGATCGAGCTGCTCTTTAGTACGGTGAAAGTAGAGCTTTAATACGATATCCCTTAGGGGACCCTTTGGGTTTGGTGCTCTGTGCACTCTATCGAGTTCCATTCGATCGATTGGGAAGTCACTGTTGATTGTAGGTCTTTAATGTATTCGGGGACTCCACGGATGCGTATATTGTCCCGTGCTCTATTTTCGACATCTTCTAGCTTGTCATGAAGAAAATGTATCTCTTCGTGAAGTTGTTCTATTTCTTTTTCGTGGGAATCTAGGACTATGGTAGTGTGGTCCATTCTATCTTCAAGAGCGATTGTCCTCTGGCTAAGCTCTTGGATTTCGGTGGAGAGTTTGGTCGTTATTTCAGAGGAGGTTTTGTACAGCCCTTTTTGTAGTAGCGTTTGTATTAGGGCTAAGAGATTGTCTGGTATGTTAGAAGTAGGACTCTCTGAAGGGTTGTTGTTAGGGCTGTCCATGTTAGCACGTGGTGGAAGCTGAATGTCCTCCATCGACAAACGAGATGTTTCATCACAGGAAATGGTAGCCTCCTGTTGTTTTGAGGGTTTTTTAGCACTCTGTTGAGAGTTTAGGTTGTTTTTCGCTGTTCTGAGTTGAACGGGGCGCATGGTTGCTGTATTAGGAATAAGTGGACTAGGAGTTGTTTTGTTCAGGTTTTTAGGCAAGTTGGGTCTCAGGGTAACATAGTAAGTCCATCTAGTCCAGCCTGTCTATCCTCCTTTGTTGATCCAGAGGAAGGCAAAAAACCCCAAGGCCAGAAGCCAATTAGCCCTTTTGGGGAAAAAATTCCTTCCCGACTCCCTAATGGCAATCAGATTGTTCCCTGGATCAACCCCTAATAGTTCCTACCTTCCTATATACCCGGATTGACAATTAACCTAAGATTTATATCCTATAATGTCCTTCTTCTCCAGAAAGACATCAAGTCCCCTTTTAAACTCCTCTATGGATTTTGCCATCACCACTTCCTCAGGCAGAGAGTTCCACAGTCTAACTGCTCTTACAGTAAAGAATCCCCTTTTATGTTGGTGATGAAACCTACTTTCCTCTAATCGTAGCGGATGTCCTCTTGTTACCGTCGTGGTCCTGGGTGTAAACAGATCTTGGGAGACATCCTTGTATTGTCCCCTCATGTACTTATACATGGTTATTTGGTCACCTCTTAACCTTCTTTTTCTAGAGTAAATAGTCCCAATTTGGATAGCCTCTCTGGGTATTCCAGTCCCGTCATTCCATGTATTAGTTTAGTTGCCCTTCTTTGAATCCCCTCAAGCACTGTGACATCTTTCCTGAGCACCGGTGACCAGAATTTTATGCAGTATTCCATGTGAGGCCTGCCAAGTGCCTTATATAATGGAAGGATAATGTTCTCATCCTTCGCCCCTATACCTCTTTTAATGCACCCCAAGACTTTATTTGCCTTTGCAGCAGCTGACTGACATTGGTTACTCCAGTTTAGTCTATTATCCACTAATACCCCCAGATCCTTTTCCATATTACTTTTCCCCAGTGGTACCCCATTAAGTGAATATTGGTGACATCCGTTTCTCCTGCCCATGTGCATAGTCTTACATTTTTCAACATTGAACTTCATTTGCCATTTTCTTGCCCAAGCCCCCAGCTTATCTAGGTCCGTTTGTAGCCGCACATTGTCCTCCGTTGCATTAATTACATTGTATAATTTTGTGTCATCTGCAAATATTGATATTTTGCTGTGCAGCCCCTCTATCAGGTCATTGATAAATATGTTGAACAAAGTGGGGCCTAATACTGAACCCTGTGGCACCCCGCTAGCGACTGTGGTCCAAGCAGAGTACAAACCATTTATTACCACCCTCTGCTTTCTATCATTGAGCCAATTTTTTACCCACTTACACACGTTTTCGCCCAGTCCGAGCTGCCTCATTTTGTATATTAGCCTATTATGTGGCACGGTGTCAAAAGCTTTAGAGAAATCCAGATATACGAGATCAATAGATTCTCCCTGGTCCAGCTTAGAGCTTACTTCATCGTAGAAACTGATCAGATTTGTCTGACATGAGCGACCCTTCATGAATCCATGCTGGTGAGGAGTTATTCCCTTATTCTCCTTGAGGTACTCATCGATGGCGTCTCTCAGAATCCCCTCGAAAATTTTTCCCGTTACTGAAGTGAGACTTACTGGCCTGTAGTTACCAGGCTCACTTTTGCTCCCTTTTTTTGTAAATTGGAACCACGTTGGCAATGCGTCAATCCAATGGTACTACACCGGTCTTGATAGTGTCTAGAAATATTAGATATAGCGGCCTAGCTATGTCGTCACTTAGTTCCCTTAGTATCCTTGGGTGTAATCCATCTGGGCCCGGCGATTTATCAATTTTAGTTTTCTTTAGTCGCTTCCGCACCTTCTCCTGCGTTAGGTATGAGATATTTTGTGAGGGGTTCATTTTATTCCCCTGCATCTCGTGTGGCATTTCCTTTTCGTTTGTGAATACACTTGAGAAGAAACTGTTTAGTAGATTTGCTTTCCCTTCGTCATCATCAATGATTTCTCCTGCATTATTTTTTAAATGGCCAGCGCTCTCCCTGCAAATCCTTTTGCTGTTAATATAGTTGAAAAATTGCTTCGGGTTGTTTTTGCTCTCTGTGGCGATCTGTCTTTCTGCTTCCTCCTTGGCAGTTTTGATCTTATCTTTGCATATTTTGTTTTTTCCCTGTATGATTTTAGCGCTTCTTCGCTGCCTTCTTGCTTTAGTAGTTTGAACGCTTTCTTTTTTTCGTTTATTGCCCCTCTTACCGTCTTGTCGAGCCACATTGGTTTCCTTTTAGTTGAGATTCTTTTATTTTTAGAAGGGAATGAACTGCTCACATGAGGTGATTAGGATCCTTTTGAACTTTTCCCATTTGTCCTCCGTACTGGCATTATTGAGGATGTCCCAATTAATGTTACCGATAGTAATTCTGAGCTGATCAAATTTTGCTTTACTAAAGTTTAGTTTCTTTGTTGCTCCCTGATAAGGCTTCCTATTGAATGACAGCTGGAAGTTGATTATATTGTGGTCACTGTTCCCCAAGTGCCCCTCAACCTGCACCCCCTTTATACGTTCCGGTTTGTTGGTTAGTACTAGGTCCAGAATGGCCCTCCCTCTTGTTGGTTCCTGCACAAGTTGGTTCAGGTAATTGTCTTTAATTACTCTCAAGAACTTATCACCCCTGTGAGATTTGCAGGTTTCCTTCTCCCATGTTATATCTGGGTAATTAAAGTCCCCCATGATAATTACTTTGTTGCGGTTTGACACCTCTTCTATCTGCCTTAGTAGTAAGTTTTCAGTTTCTTCTGTTGCTTTTGGTGGTCGATAGAAGACCCCTATCAGGATTTTGTTATTTTTTCCTCCCTGTATTTCTACCCACAGAGATTCCACCTGTTCGTCTCCTACCCCTATATCCTCCCGTAGCCTTGGCTTCAAGTTCGATTTGACGTACAAACATACCCCTCCCCCTTTCTGGTTCCTTCGGTCCCTTCTGAAGAGATTGTACCCCTGCAAATTCACCGCCCAATCGCACTTATCATCAAGCCATGTTTCCGTAATTCCGACTATATCATAATTTTCATCAGTCATTCTCGCTTCAAGCTCACCCACTTTACCAATCAGACTTCTTGCATTCGTGGTCATACAATTTATATCATTTTTTTTGTTTTTTAAATTTGTTTTGTTGCTATTCGTACTTATGGCTGATCTATCAGTTCTAACTGTACTAACCCCACCCCCTGCTCGACCCACATTTCCTTTGCTTGGACCCGGATCGCTAGTTACACTGGCTACCCCACTATTTCTCATTTTACCCTCCCCCCCAGTCCCTAGTTTAAACACTCCTCCAGCCTTCTAGCCATCTTATCCCCCAGCACAGCTGCACCCTCCCCATTAAGATGCAGCCCGTCCCTACGGTAGAGCCTGTAGCCGACAGCAAAGTCAGCCCAGTTTTCCAGGAACCCAAATCCCTCCTTCTTACACCAACTCCGGAGCCACTTGTTTACCTCCCTAAGATCCTGCTGCCTTTCTAGTGTGGCTTTAGGTACAGGTAGTATTTCCGAGAAAACTACCCTGGAGGACCTCGCCCTGAGCTTGGACCCTAGGTCCCTGAAATCATTTTTGAGGGCCCTCCATTGACCTCTAATTTGTTCATTGGTGTCAACGTGCACCATGACCGCTGGATCCTCACCAGCCCCTCCCAGTAATCTGTCAATCCGATCCGCGATGTGTCGAACTCGAGCGCCAGGAAGACAACACACCGTTCGACGATCCCGGTCTTTATGGCAGATTGCCCTCTCTGTCCCCCTAATAATTGAGTCCCCCACCACTAGAACCTGTCTAGCCTGCCCTGCACTCCCCGTCCCCGTCTCACTGGAGCAGTCATCCCCCTGGCGTTCAGAGGGCATGTCGTGCTGCAGCGGTGCTGGCTCTGTAATGGCATTGCCCTCATCTGCCAACGTTGCAGACATGTTGGGTTGTGCCAGTTCAGGACCAGCCACCCTGGATCTATTCCCTCTACGCCTCATTCTATCTGACACCCAGCTGACTGCCTGCTCCCCCTGCACTTCTGTACTACCAACCGCCCCCGCCTCTACCCCAGCGAGTGTCTGCTCAGCGAGCAGCAAACTCCTTTCCATGATGTCAATGGCTCTCAGTGTTGCCAGTCGCTCATTTAGATCCAGAATTTGGGCTTATAAATGTGCGACGTGCACGCATCTTGCGCAACAGTATGCACCCCCGATCGGCTGATCAAGGACCGCATACATTGCACAAGTAGCACACTGGATGACATTGCCAGGCATGGAGCTTATCCTAATGGGGATTTACAATTTACTTGTGGAAGTAGTGAAGATAGATTTGTTCACACTCCGCTCACACGCTGCTGCCTCTGCTCAACCGCTCAACCGCTGCTGCAACCGCTCACCTGCTGCTGCAACCCCTCACCCGCTCCCCTGCTGCTGCAATCCCTCACCCGCTGCTGCAACCGCTCACCCGCTGCTGCAACACCTCACCCGCTGCTGCAACCGCTCAACCGCTGCTGCAACCGCTCACACGCTGCTGCAACTGCTCACACGCTGCTGCAACTGCTCACACGCTGCTGCAACCGCTCAACCGCTCACACGCTGCTGCCTCTGTACAACCACTCACACGCTGCCGCTCTCGCGCAACCGCTTACCCGCTGACACTTATGCGCAACCGGCCACAAATTTATTATTTTTTTTCCCCCTCACAAACACTTAGACCCCCAGACACACACACACACAGAAGACACAACTAGGGCACGCCAGATACACAGAAGACACACACTTAGCTCACGAACACACACAGAAGATACTTATCGGCTCCTCCACTCCTCCTGGTGACGTCACCCGCTCTCCCGGCGGCCGCTCACTCTGCACTCCTGTCTCAGCTGCTCTGCTGCTCCGTTCTGGTCCCCTCCACTGCTGCTGGCGCTGGATTCCTGGTGGCTTCTTGGTGCCGGCTACTGCGCTCCGGTCTCACCTTACTGCCCCCGCACCTGCTTCGGCGCCGGTATCGGCTGCTGAGCTGCTCCGATGTCCCCTTCAGCCCCCCGCTCGTGCCTCTGTCTCGGCGCGCTGCTCCTGGCCTGGGTCTCAGGGTTTCTCCAGGGTTGTGACCACCACTCAAAACCGTGTGCGGCTAGTGTTACATTAGTAAGATGACATATTGTTTAGAGATCTAGGTCTCTTCTTTGAAGCACTTTTGTTAAGACGCACTGGTGTGGCGATGCGTACGTTAAATATACTTTATGCTGCAGAGGTTGTGAGGATCTTTTATCTGCGCTGTATCAACAGTGCGGTTGTATTAAGTCGTTTTGTGTTGGTGGTATCGATGCAGGTCACTAGATGGCAGTAGGGTCTATCCACTGTGTTTACTTAGCAAGGTGCACTGTAGTTGGAGAGACTTTATTGTTAGTCACAAATTACCAGCATTAACTAAGATATGGGATATGGAGCTCAGCACTAGTGTCCACAAATTAGGTAATGTGCTTTTTCAAAGATGGCACTGTTTATTTCTGCTTATGCCCTCAGGTTGTGTAGTGGAGTCCACTGGGAGTGATGGAGGGGTTCTAGCTTAGCGTAGATAGCAATCCTGCGAGGCTTGCAGATATTGTGGCAATAGTGATGCAAGTGTGAATAGTAATATTGCAGTAATCAGATTTTCAAAAGTGTCAATGGTGCACCTGCAGTTTCAAATATCCTCTTGGTGTATGTGCTGCTGGCTCTGCTGTGCGAGGTGTAGCAGCGCAGCAGGGGACTCACCCAGTTAGATGCTGTGGTTCTTGCACTGACACTCTGCAGGTCCCGCTGCCGTGCCTCCGCTATGAAGTTTCCTTCTCCTGGGGTCAGGGAGTCTTTCTGGTGCCTGGGAGTACCTCCGCCTGCAGAGGGAAGCTGTGGGCGTTCTAGTCTCTGACGGGGAGCTGCGGGATCATGAGTTCCGCTTTTGTGGTCTTCTCGGCTGCGACTAACCTCCGGTGCTCCCACTGGCAGTGAGGTGAGTAGTGTGGTGTGCGGTCCGCCGTGTATTCCGTCCACGGGAGGCGGCAGTGGACCCCCCGGGTATGTGGTCAGGGGAGCTAGATTTTCCCGCTCTCTGTTGCGCGCGGGGATGGATAGGCCACGGAGGGTCTCAGGTTCTCCCTTCTCTCTAGCCGGCAACCCTGGAACAGATCAGTCTCCCGAGTTGTTCTATGCTGACCGGGTGGGTTGTTGTCGGGTCTGCGGCAGGTTACTTGTATCCTGGAGAAGCTGGATGGCCCAGGTGTACTTCTACACGGTGATCCTGAATCTGGATGGCCATGAAGGAAAATCAGACAATCAAGACTTGCTTTAGTATCTCTGCACTGGCCTTGTCAAGGGAAGTGATTACTTACAAAGCTCTCTCTTAGGCTTGGGCTCACTCCACTCTCATTCAGAATGCAGTCACTATAGGAAGTCTCTCCTTCTCCTCCATCTTCACCACAGGGAAGCTGAAGGTGCTTCCATGTGGCTCTCTATTAGCACTCTCTCTTGTGTCAGGCAAGATGACACTCTCAGTGAATATAGATCTCGGACCCTTTCCTGCTCTTAAACATGCCTGTTTATACCTTTATTCATACCACATGACATGACAAACTGATACATTTGCAGGCAGGCAATGATTTTATGAGAGTTAACCTATCAAGCGCCGCAGCTGTGCAACTCACACACTGGATATGACAAGACAAGTTTTGTACAGTGCATCTACATGAGACAAAACGTATGACATTTATGGAGGGGACCAGGATGGTGGTCTGGGCCACTACAGACACGTAGCGTCACCCCATGCAGTGTCCTCATGGTTCTGAAAATATACCTGATGTTGAGCTGGGGCCTTCAGGCGACCCATAATCACCAATATAAAATTCTCCTTTGATACAGACACCAGCAGTAGTGGTGCCAGGTAGTCTGCGAGAAATACCCGAGGTGTCAAACCTCACTGGCATGGGGTAATTAAAGGCCATTTTACACACAATGATTATGGCTCAAAATTCATCCAAATGGCTTAAAATTTAAAAACTACATCCCTTAATGTATTCACTGAGGGGGTTATGAGTATTTTGACCCAACAGTTTTTTTTCAGGAGTTAATGCAATTTAGAAGAGAAAAAATAAAATTTACATTTTTGAAAATATTAAGGAAAGGAAGTCAAGGAGAGCGCCAAACACTTTTCCAGATGTTTGTTGGTAATTTATATCAACTCACCTGGTGCCAGACATGACACCCTAGGGTGAGCATGTCAGCACCTAGTATCCAGGCAGGCATATAGCATTTTTCTTTCACAAAAAAATCCACCGAGTTGTATTACAATGGAGAGCTGCAGGTGTCACCCAGAAAAATCCGAACCCCCTAAGAGGTCGGATCACACAGAGATAAAGAAAAGGAAAAAATAGGGCTCCTTCGCTACTTTATATGGAACAGGGACCGATTCTTTTTTAAAAAGAATTGCAGCGGTCAGTAATGATTAATAATAAAAACATTTATTAAACATAACAATTTAAGGTCACAGCCTTATAAAAAATATATAAATACTTGCAATGCGAAATATGCGACGCGTTTCGACGTGCTAGACGTCTTTCTCAAGCATACATGAATACCAATCAGGCCGGGTATATATAGCACAATGATTAATTACATACCTTTCCCGGAAAGGTCACCGGCGTTGTGCATCGTTCCGGTGTGCGGCGCCATCTTGGGCCATGAATGATGACGTTATCACCTACTGATCTATGGGGCTCCTCTCTGGGAGCCGACGTACGGGGTTTCGTCACATGACTCCTAATGCGGAGCTACGCTGTATGGATGACACGCAGCGCTGCGCTCCATACACAGATGATCTGCCGGGGGCGGCATCTAAGAGTCGTACCACGTCACATGACTCCTCGTACGAAGCTACGCTGTATAGGTGACACGCAGCGCTGCGTTCCATATAGAGGTGGTTGGCCGGGGGCGGCATCCAAGTGCCGTACCACGTGACAGCTCACTACTGAATTCAAGCCGTGTCACGTGACTCATATACGGAAGCCTCCTGTGTGAAAGAAGACTTCCCTTATCTACCGATTAGGGCGCTAACCTCAATCTGTAACAAACGGCTACTTTAAATAAACCAATGTGTTGCAGGATTATTAAAAATATATAAAAAGGACCGCTATGACAGTTGTTTTACATGTAAATAACTATTAATTCTACCGTTGTGTTAATAAGTTGATTTGAATAAATATTTTCCTTAGTGCAATAATTACGGCTATATTAGGCATGATAATAGGAATAATGGGGAGGGGGGGGAGGAAGAAAACTGAATGGGGGAGGGGGAAAAAAAAAAAGGGAGGAGGAATTCTTTTAAGGTTATTCTCATAAACAAATATAGCACTATAAAAATATAAATACATATGAATATAAAACCCATTACTAACCAGATATGTACAAACTATGAATTCATGATTACCCATAAATGCTCGTCTAGAACTATTGCTTTTAAGAAAACTGACAAAAAAATGACTCTATCCTTCACAGAAGATACCGATTTATCTAGTTATCAAAAAATCTTTTCCAAAGATTCATTCAGACCTCTTGGATAGAGGGTGTCCATACGGAATATCCAGAACATTTCTTTCGTTTTGAGGCGAGAAAATGACCTAGAAGTAATGCATTCTACAGGAGTGACTCTTAATAGTGAAGCATTTTTTTGGTGCTTCTCCAAAAAGTGTCGTGAGACGCTATGTTTTTGGAAACCCTTTACAATATTGTACCTGTGTTGATTTATTCTAGTTCTGAGTGTTTTAGTAGTGCGTCCAATATATTGTAGGCCGCACAGGCATTCCAAAAGATAAACAAGAAAAGATGAACCACAGTTCAAAAATTGGTCCAATGCTAACCGTTTTTTCTCCCGATTTAAAAATATATCTTTCTTGCCCTGTGTTATTACTGGGCAACACTTGCAGCGAGCCTTTAGGCATTTATATATGCCGACTACTGCGTTGGCATATCCAGAATTACGTTCTTTTAGATGGTATTTATCAGGGTTTGAGGCGGCCAATATATTTTGCAGGGTCTTATTTTTGCGGTTGATGAATTAAAAGAAACTGCTCCACAGTAGGAGATTATGAACATCAATCGAAAGTTCTCATGACTAGGTTTCGGGAAAAAGGTTATCCCTCTGAATTAATTCGTTCTGCGTATGAAAAAAATTTACAGGACCCACCTTTTGGATGATAATTCCAGGAAGAGTAGGACGCATACAACTACCTTTGAGAATGGTGTTAACAATAAAAAACCATTATTTATTACTAAATATAATGTCCAACATAAGAAAATTGAAAATATTATAGTAAAACATTGGATGATCCTAAAACAAGATCCGTTCCTTCAGGATAATATTCCGAGTAAACCAAAAATCGTTTACCGCAAAAATAAGACCCTGCAAAATATATTGGCCCCCTCAAACCCTGATAAATACCATCTAAAAGAACGTAATTCTGGATATGCCAACGCAGTAGTCGGCATATATAAATGCCTAAAGGCTCGCTGCAAGTGTTGCCCAGTAATAACGCAGGGCAAGAAAGATATATTTTTAAATCGGGAGAAAAAACGGTTAGCATTTGACCAATTTTTGAACTGTGGTTCATCTTTTCTTGTTTATCTTTTGGAATGCCTGTGCGGCCTACAATATATTGGACGCACTACTAAAACACTCAGAACTAGAATAAATCAACACAGGTACAATATTGTAAAGGGTTTCCAAAAACATAGCGTCTCACGACACTTTTTGGAGAAGCACCAAAAAAATGCTTCACTATTAAGAGTCACTCCTGTAGAATGCATTACTTCTAGGTCATTTTCTCGCCTCAAAACGAAAGAAATGTTCTGGATATTCCGTATGGACACCCTCTATCCAAGAGGTCTGAATGAATCTTTGGAAAAGATTTTTTGATAACTAGATAAATCGGTATCTTCTGTGAAGGATAGAGTCATTTTTTTGTCAGTTTTCTTAAAAGCAATAGTTCTAGACGAGCATTTATGGGTAATCATGAATTCATAGTTTGTACATATCTGGTTAGTAATGGGTTTTATATTCATATGTATTTATATTTTTATAGTGCTATATTTGTTTATGAGAATAACCTTAAAAGAATTCCTCCTCCTTTTTTTTTTTTTTCCCCCTCCCCCATTCAGTTTTCTTCCCCCCCCCCCCTCCCCATTATTCCTATTATCATGCCTAATATAGCCGTAATTATTGCACTAAGGAAAATATTTATTCAAATCAACTTATTAACACAACGGTAGAATTAATAGTTATTTACATGTAAAACAACTGTCATAGCGGTCCTTTTTATATATTTTTAATAATCCTGCAACACATTGGTTTATTTAAAGTAGCCGTTTGTTACAGATTGAGGTTAGCGCCCTAATCGGTAGATAAGGGAAGTCTTCTTTCACACAGGAGGCTTCCGTATATGAGTCACGTGACACGGCTTGAATTCAGTAGTGAGCTGTCACGTGGTACGGCACTTGGATGCCGCCCCCGGCCAACCACCTCTATATGGAACGCAGCGCTGCGTGTCACCTATACAGCGTAGCTTCGTACGAGGAGTCATGTGACGTGGTACGACTCTTAGATGCCGCCCCCGGCAGATCATCTGTGTATGGAGCGCAGCGCTGCGTGTCATCCATACAGCATAGCTCCGCATTAGGAGTCATGTGACGAAACCCCGTACGTCGGCTCCCAGAGAGGAGCCCCATAGATCAGTAGGTGATAACGTCATCATTCATGGCCCAAGATGGCGCCGCACACCGGAACGATGCACAACGCCGGTGACTTTTCCGGGAAAGGTATGTAATTAATCATTGTGCTATATATACCCGGCCTGATTGGTATTCATGTATGCTTGAGAAAGACGTCTAGCACGTCGAAACGCGTCGCACATTTCGCATTGCAAGTATTTATATATTTTTTATAAGGCTGTGACCTTAAATTGTTATGTTTAATAAATGTTTTTATTATTAATCATTACTGACCGCTGCAATTCTTTTTAAAAAAGAATCGGTCCCTGTTCCATATAAAGTAGCGAAGGAGCCCTATTTTTTCCTTTTCTTTATTTTTGAAAATATGTCATTTTAAAGACATATTTTTTTTCTATAGTGCACATGAGAATAAGGAGTGACACCCCAAAATGGATACCCCTGTTTGTCCTGTTTTCAGAAATATACCCATTGTGGCCCTTATATTATGCTTGTATGCACAACGGGGCCCAAAATGAAAGGAGTAGTTGGTGGTTTTCAGAGCAGAAATTTTCCTTGAAGGCCTTTTAGGCCCCATAGCACACTTGTAGAGGTCTTGAGCGGCCAAAACCATAGAAACCCCCCACAAATGACCCCATTTGAAAACTAGACCCCTTAACGAATTTATCCAGGGGTGTACTGCCCATTTTGACCCCACAGTTTTTTAATGATTTTAAGCAAAGCAGAAGGAAAAAATTATGAGTTTTGTTTTTTTGGCAATTCTGTCATTTTAAAAACAGGTTTTTTTTCTTCAGCACACACAAGAATGAAGACTTGCACCCCAAAATGGATACCCCTGTTTCTCTCGCGTTCAGAGACATACCCATTGTGGCCCTAATCGTGTTTGGATGCACAATGGGGCCCAAAATGTAAGGAGTAGTCAGTGGCTTTCCGAACAGAAATTTTGCTTGAAGGCCTTTTATGCCCTTTGCCCACTTGTAGAGCTGTTGAGCGACCAAAACCATAGAAAACCCCCACAAATGACCCCATTTTGAAAACTACACCCCTTAACGAATTTATCTAGGGGTGTACTGCCCATTTTGACCCCACAGTTTGTGAATGAATTCAAGCAAAGCAGAAGGAAAAAATTATGAGTTTAGTTTTTTGGCAATTCTGTCATTTTAAAAACAGCTTTTTTTGTACAGCACACACATGAATGAAAACTTGCACCCCAAAATGGATACCCCTGTTTCTCCCGTGTTCAGAGACATACCCATTGTGACCCTAATCTTATGTCTGGATGCACAATGGGGCCCAAAATAAAGGAGTAATCGGTGGCTTTCAGAACAGACATTTTGCATGAAGGTGATTTAGGCCCCATTGCCCACTTGTAGAGCCCTTGAGCGGCCAAAACCAGAGAAAACCCCCACAAATGACCCCGTTTTGAAAACTAGACCCCTTATCGAATTCATCTAGGGGTCTACTGCGAATTTCCACCATGCAATTTTTGAATAAATCTAAGCAAAGCAGTAGGAAAAAAAATACGATTTTCATTTTTTTGGCAATTGTGTCAATTTAAAAACTGTTTTTTTTTGTACAACACACACATGAATGAAGACTTTCACCCCAAAATGGATACCCCTGTTTGTGCCGTATTCAGAAACATACCCATAGTGGCCCTAATCTACTTACAGGACACATGGCAAGGCGTATAATGGTAGCAACACCCATTGGATTTCAGGGTACAACTGAATTAATTCCAGGCCCCACTGCCCACTTATAGAGCCATTGAGTGGCCAAAACTATAAATAACCCCCACAAATGACCTCACTTTGAAAATTAGGACCCTTAACAAATTCATCTAGGGGTATACTGCATATTTTAACCGCACAGTATTTGAATTAATCTAAGCAAAGCAGAAGAAAAAAAATTACGATTTTCATTTTTTTGGCAATTCTGTCAATTTTAAACCAGTCTTTTTTGTACAGTGTACAAAGGAATGAAGACGTTCACCCCAAAATGGATACCCCCATTTGTCCCGTGTTCAGAAACATACCCATTGTGGCCCTAATCTACTTACAGGACACATGGCTAGGCCTATAATGCAAGGAACACCCGTTGGATTGCAGGGCACAACTGAATAAATTCCAGGCCCCATTGCTCACTTGTGCAAAAAAAATTCCCTAAAAATCCCCACACACACACATTCAACACCCTTTTTGGCGTTCCCCCAAATCTTAGATAAAAGTAATAATGTGAACTGTGTGGGGTTTTTTTTCGAAGACATGGGTAATTAAGGGGGCCTGGTTGGGATGGGTACATTGGGCAGTAAAACCAGGTATCCCCCCTCCTCTCATGCTTTTTGTGGGGTACTTCTGACCTCAGTGCCAAGGATGGGGTGTAAGGCTGGGTTCACACTGGGCAGATGTGCTGCGGCAAATACGCCTGTGGCCGCTAATCCTGAGCTTAGCCAGCCATGTGGATGAGATTTCTCAGAAATCTCGTCCACACGAGACAGCAAACCCGTCCCGCTTCTTCCGCTGTGGCCGCGCTCTCCTCTATGGAAGCACCGGCCGCAGCGGAGAAGCAAGCGGCCAGGCCGCTTCAAAACCCGCGGCTAAGTGCCGCGTTTTTTGAAGCAGCGGATTCCCGGCAGAAATCTTGCGGTTCTTCGCTTGGACCAAACTGCGAGATTTCCGCCCAAAATCTGCCCAGTATGAACCCAGCCTAAAAAGTGGCGCTGAGTCTCTTTTGCGGAGGTGCGGCAGTCTCACACAGAAGGCACTCAACAAGATGCTCCTGGAACTGCAAGAAGGAGAGCGTTCCCGGGGCTTCTTGTAAATTACGTATTACAGGTAGCTGTCTGAATAACACCGGGCTCACGCGGCCGTATGTGGAATCTGCTTGCGGAGGCCCGCAGCAGATCCCAGCTGTGAGCCCTGCCATGGCGCTGCATAAGGACATGTAATGTACTGCGCATAACTGCCTACTCACGCAGGTGGTCATGCGCAGTACACCTTTTTTTTGTTTGCATTTCCCGCATCATCGCTTAGCGATGACACAGGCACCCGCAGCCCATGCACAAAATAGAACCTGCTGCGTTCTCTTTTCTGCGAGTGGATTACACAATTCCAACCCGCTAATGTGAGCGGAATTGTGTAATCCAATGCGATTGATCTGCGTATTACCGCGGATCAGACGCATGCAGAATCCGTAATTCCTATCCGGTCATGTGGGACCGGCCTAAGGTAGATTGCTAGCTTTTTATCACATGACCAGGGACCGCTCTCCGCTCCAGGCTCTCGGCGACAGAAGAGCGGCGCCGCATCCTGGAGGACCCTTTCACCACGGCAGACTACAGGGAAGGCGGGTGAGTACTTTCAGCTGCCCTGTTGTATCTGATCCATCAGGGCAGCTGAATCTTTAACTTTTTAAACTTTTTTTTAAACTTTATTGCAATCGGCGCTATCCATTGGATAGTGCCGGTCGCAATGCCGGGGGGGACTGCCCGCAGCCCGGGATGACAGCTCCATACTGTCGGCTACCTGCGGGCACCGACAGCATGGAGCTGTCACGTCCTGAGGGGCATTAATTCTAAGAGGATGCATAATTCTATGTCCTCTAGGATTAAAGCCCACTCAGGCAGGACGTAGAATCCCGATGGGGCCGTAACTAAGGGGTTAACAGACCCCCCGAATCTTCAGGGACGAGCCAGCAAGTACTTGAAAAAGGTGATGCTCTCTCAAGTAAATCACCTTAATGAGTATGCCCGCTCATCTCTATTAGCTAGCCCTAATATTCAGAAAATTTTATAATCTGGACAATCGGTAGCTTGCATCAACTAATCTCTTATGAACATGATTGAGCAAATAAAATCCTCTAGTAGGCCTAGTCCATAAACATTACATGATGTTAGGCTTGCTGTTGGGAACTGTTGTTCTACATGTTTTCCCAGCAGCTCAGCTTCACAGGTGTGGATGATTGTGCTGGCTGGGTGTGGTTTGCTCTAGTGAGCCAATCTCTCAGGTCTGTTGCTTATATATACCAGCTCTTTTGTCGGCTGGTTTTCCTCTTGCAGTTTCAGCAGTCTTGTGTTCCTGCTTCTTTTAGGTCTTCTGATCTATCTTTGCTGGCATAGTCACCAGTTCTGTTTCTGTATATTTGTCTGTGCTGGGTCTGCTTAAGGCCTTCTGATCTGTCTGTGCTGGCACTGTCATCAGTTCTGATTGTGTCCTGCGCTGCTTGAATCATTTACCATCTAGGGTGAGTTAGGTCCTTAGGTTCCAGTGCGGGGTCATCACAATCAGGGCGATCACCCTGCTTGCAGGCAGGTATCCTGAGGTTAGTTGTCTCGAGTAGGGACCATGAGACAACAAGGACCCTTGAAGTGGGCTCTCGCCTTAAGTGACTTGGCCAATCCACGAACAATTTCCTCGTGCTTATTATAGCAATTCCATTTGTTTGTGCAGGTATGCTGGTGAGTGTTTTGTGTGTTTGGCATTCTGTCGTTACTCTACCTGTCCAATAGTATGTAGTCTGTCTCTCTGTTCTGGAGTTCTGTCTGTATTTCTGTATCTGACTTTGTTCTGAATTCCTGGCAACAGTCCCTCTATTTGAGGAGACAGCTGCCTACCACTGCAGGACAGGTCTCAGCCTGATTGGTAGGTCTAGTGGATCCACCTTCTGTGAATCCATAATACATGACGCTTACTATCGTCTTCAGCCAATTATCTGCAGCTACCCTGGAAAGGTGTACACTAAGAGATCACCATTTAGGACAGACCATTATGTGGTACAACAAAATTTGGCATACCTACTACCATGTGATCTAGAGCTCCAGACAATTTGTCATGTAAAAAGGCAAAGCATATCTTTGGCCTAAGTTTCTACCATTTTATCTCACATATTTTATACTATTTTATTTGGTAGCCCATTGTAATCCCAATAATGGATGTAATTTAGAAACAGAGGCACTACATTATTAGCGAGTTTCACGTATGCACATCCTGTCCAGGAGGGATACAGTTTATAGTAACACTTTTCTTTCACAAATGAGATGGCATGATGATCCCCAGTTCATGAGAACTAACCTGGGGTTACTGAGCCATGTGTAACAATTTTGGGGAAATATATACATATACTCATACACATGAATACATACAAAAATATATATATATATATATATATTTTTTTAGGTCCAACAGACCAAGGTGTTGTCCAATCTCCTGAGTCTGTTTCTTCCAGCACTCACGGGGTTATTGTGTCTAGCTCCTCCACCCTGCCTGTGGGTATTTGTAATCAGCTTCCTATTTAAACCCTCCAGCCCTTACCCATAAGGCTTGGTGTTGTTGTTCAATCTCTGGGTGACTGCATGCAAACTGCTTGTGCAGCTGTCTGTATACACTTCTTCATGTATCCTTTACTAGTTTATATTGTGTCTTTATGTGTTCCCAGTTCCATGTGTGCTTTGCTGCTGGGTTCTGTTTGTCTTTCTGTTCCCTGTATCTGTGATCTCTGGACAGGACTGGCTCCGGTTTCCATCTTACATCCACTCCTGCATATTCGTGTGGCTCGGTACGTATGACTCTGGATTTCCATTCTCACCAGGTAGGAAGGGAGGTCTAGGAGTCAGGGTTAGAAAAGGTGGCCGGGATCTCTCCACCACCAGGAGTATCTCCAGGACAGGGATATCCAGTCCACCTAAGTTCAAGGTAAGGCCCATCCATTTTCTGTGTACTGAGTACCCACATTTGTTCAGTCTTAATCTCAGTGACAGCTGTCTATCCTGCCGGGTGGTCTCACTCAGCAGGACGACACAGTGGATCCGCAAACACTATGTTACATATATTTTTTTTAAACATGACCTGACCTCCTTCATAATGAGGTAATGAGCTATATACACATACAAGCATAGAGGAGGATATTACAGGAGCATGGGTTAACATAAAACAGTTCTTTAATTTTCTACAAGTGCTTATTGATATTTAACACACATATTGTCTAAATTATTTTCCAACATATTATTCTCTAACATATTATGCAAGCCCAAACCCATGGTACTACAGCCATAACTTAAAGATATGCATAGTCTAGCAGATATTTGATTTTTTTTCTTTCAGATGGAGACTCTGATACCGTAGTTGGCATGGACCCAATTATCTTTTCCTTTCAATTTGACTGAAGTGCCAGTCGTCAACTGGATCTGGTATGGTCCATCAAATCTTGGTTCCGAACCTTTTCCCAATATGTCCTTCTGATGACAATCCAGTCATCTTAAAACACAACTTTAAGGCTGGATGTGGAATTGAGGAAAATACATTTATGAGTGACAGTTGACTCTTATCATAAAACAATCACATGGGAAGTATGATTCTCATGCCAGGACTAGAGAAAAATGTGACTGCTCTCAGTAAGAGAAACAAAGTGATCATGTAGATATGATACCTTCTAATGGCTACCGAAAATACATGATGTTATACCTACAGTTCCAAGCTTTTGGCTTCCTCTACAACAACATGTACATATTTGTATAATTACTTTATTTGTCAATTTCTTAGCTGTAGGTTTGGCATTGGCATTTTTATTTATTTTATTCTACAAGCCACGTCTTTAATTGAAAAGATGTATATACCGTGTTTCCCCGAAAGTAAGACAGTGTCTTACTTTCTTTTTATCCCCCAAAAGCCAGACTATGTCTTACTTTCGGGGTATGTCTTATAATAAAAAAAAATCATTACTTACCTCCCCCGGCGTTCTGTCGCGCTCCGGCAGGATGTCGCTCGCTCCTCGTCCCCGGCGCAGCATTGCTTTCTGAATGCGGGGGCTTGAAATCCCCGCCTCCAGAAAGCTAATACACACGCCGTCAGCCAGTTACAGAATGGCTGTGATTGGCTGAAGGCGCACGTGGCTTCAGCCAATCACACTATTCAATGACATCATTGAATGGCTGTGATTGGCTGAAGCCACGTGCGCCTTCAGCCAATCACAGCCATTCAATGATGTCATTGAATAGTGTGATTGGCTGAAGCCACGTGCGCCTTCAGCCAATCACAGCCATTCTGTAACTGGCTGCCGGCGTGTGTATTAGCTTTCTGGAGGCGGGGATTTCAAGCCCCCGCATTCAGAAAGCAATGCTGCGCCGGGGACGAGGAGCGAGCGACATCCTGCCGGAGCGCGACAGAACGCCGGGGGAGGTGAGTAATGATTTTTTTTTTCTACGGTATGTCTTACTTTCGGGGTACGGCTTACATTGGCCGACCCCCCTGACACCCCCGATACGTCTTACAATCGGGGGTGTCTTACTATCGGGGAAACACGGTACAAACCAATATAAGCTCCAAGACACCTATCTCTGGTAGCTGTATGCTGTCATCTGCAGTCCCTGAAACGGTTCTGGCTCACAGTGAAGAGGGCATTGGTATGTTGACTAGTTGGTTGGATTGTAACAGGCGCATACCATGCAGCCCAGTACAAACCAGGTTGCAGCAGTGTCGAACACTGGGGCAAATCAAACAGAAGACACTATACTACACAGTACCTCCTCATATCGATGGGATAGCTCATGGCTCAGTTGTGACATCATGGTGTAGAACGTGCGGGGAAAGCACAGGAGCTTATCCTTCCTCCAGACCCCGTCAGTGTGTGATCCATTCTTCTTTCTTCATAGTCTCTCTCAGAGACTTGTTCCTGCAATCTAAGCAACAGAGAGATATCCACACCCAATCTTGGTGTAACCAAGTTAGTTAGTTAAGGAGAGTCCATCTACTGCTTCTACTCCCCAGAGTTACAGGAGTTACATCCTTGGTGAGAGCTTGGCAGAGATCTAAGGTAGGCAAAAGCAAAGACCCTGGTGCAAGCAGACTGTTTTTGCAGGCGGCTTGCCATTTCCTTCCCGTCATCTACCCCACAGCAAGCTGGGTACTCATTTTACCCATGAAAGGCTGAGTCAACCTTGGGCCGGCTACCTGAACCCTGCAGGGATTGAACCAATAACCTTCAGGTCCTGAGCGAGAGCTCAGGACTGCATTTCTGCTGCCCTACCACACGAGGCTCTTCGGGAAGATCTGTGTGGACTTGAATAGAAACAACAAAACCCTGCTTCTGCATTCTATATTGATTTACCCAATGGTTCAATAAAAAAAAGATTACACTGCGGCACAAGAGTTGTGAAATCGAATGCGATTCCAAAAGTGTACCTCAGGTCGATGCTTACCTTCAAGCCTACACATTGCGGCGAGTGCCATCATCTCTAACCTCCTCGGATATGTCCCAGGAAAGGATTGGTTATTCCTCCTGCTTACCAATATTGGTCATCCAGGCATAACCTGTTCTGCTTGTACACTTCCATGAAATTCTGGAACAGTCGCCAAAAACTTCTACCTCGAATTAGTACTTAGTTTATCTTTAACATGCTCAGATGCAATTGTTCTGTGGGATCTAGTGATTTAAAATACAGACTATTTCCAGGCTGGTCAGTGGTTACTGTTCCCATTTCCTCCTCCCTTTGAATCCACATGAAAATAATATAGCGGGATTCAAGGAAGCTACTTTTAAGGCCCCAATCTGAAAAAAAACATGAATTTAAGGGGTTTTTCTCAACTAATAAAATACAGGACGCCGATGTGATACTCCTCCACAGAGTCCACTCTGGGCCCAAAGTTCAGGGTAATCACCATCCCCTCAGGCCTCTTAAGTAGTGGAATAGTTCAAACTGTTTCAGCATCACATGGAGGCCCATTCTAATGAAGACAATGTCCTACACCCATTTCCAAAACCTTTAGGGGCTACGCAAAGGAAAGGGAGAGTCGACAGTGGTCGTCATCCTGTAATTGTTACTGAAAATTGTTGGCCGCTCATCTGGAAGAGTCAACTTTACCCCAAGTCTTCACATTAGCAATTTGTCCATAGTAAAGGCTTACAATGAACATACATCTGTCACAAGGACTTAGGTGTAAGAGGAAACACAGTCCCTCTTTTTTTTATGATCAAGGCAGGTGGGACTGGAAGCTTCCTAATTTTTGCTTAACCGGTTGCCCATAGCATTCATGTGGCCGGAGTACCCGACACCCCCCTCCCCTCCTGGACACAAGAAGCCTAAAGTTGGCCCTTTCCAACAGAAGCAATCCCACACTTATTAGGGAATATCGCTTACTGCTCCCCGCTGCCACGTTCTCCCCTTTCCAGGCACTACTGCACATAGAGTTGCACAAGGATCCCATGTATGACCAGTAGTCCCGACTGCCAAAAAGAACTGGGAGCAAGGAGCACCAAGGAAGTTGTTCAGGAAAGGCCAACAGTAGCCGCTTCCCTCTGGTATTCTGCCAGATTGCAATGCCCAGCTTGGGGCTGCAAGCCAAATTCTCAGTAACAGAGATGAAAGGATACAAGACACCGGGCAGCAGATCCGGAGGTGAGTATGGGGTCTCTGGGGGGGGGGGGGGGGCGCTGTGACGGACTCCGCTGCAGAATTCCGCTTGCGGAGCCAGTCACGGCTGTGTGGACTAGGCCTAACACTGCTTATTCTGAACCTTTAGATAACAAAAATCAGAAGTGTTGTGGAGGAATTTCTGCAAATTTAATGCGATAGGGGCAGATTTTGGAACATAATAATCTTTATTTGTATAGGGCCAACATATTCTGCAGCGCTTATACATATACGACAAAACATAAAAATAACAATAATAATATCTAAATAATAGCTTGAATGATTCTCATAAAATCACCTTTCAATTACTTTTAACCCATTTGCAGAATTAAACACAGAAATATAACTTTTGCTTCTATCTGAGTGTTGCGGCCAAGGACAGCGGTTATTTGCCTGTGTTTAATCAGTCTTGTTCTGCAGCTTCCACTTGTTTATCATGCATTCACATAAGCATTAGGATAAATTAAAAATATACTGAAAAACGTCTTTTGCTGCCCCTGCTTATACCACATGGGTAGCCATCTGTCCTTTGTCTACTATCCAGTACCCTCTTAAAGGATAAGTGTTTCATAGGGTTGCCAACTTTGTCACAAAAAAATATCGGCCATGGTAAAAAAAAAAAAAGGGGGCGTGGCTTATCACAGCATTTTTTTTCCTCCTTTAGCTCTCCTGGTTCCGATCCAGCAGCTGTGCGCTTGTGCAGGGTCCAGGCCAGCGTGTTCTTGCGAGGAGATGACGTTTAGTGTGAATCACACGTCATCCACCCGTGAGAACACGCTGCAGATGCTTGCATCGCATACTATCTACACATATATAATTTTATACATGAGATACCCAGGTTACCCCAGCATGGTCCATATCACTATATACAGGAGATATACCTCCCCTGTATATAGTGATGCTGATGTAACCTGGATATGTCCTGTATGTAATTATATGTACAGCTGGTAGAACGTATACCACCTAAACATACAAGATTACATGCAGAACATGGTACATACCTCATTGTACCACATGTACTGCTCCTCCGCTTTCTTCCTCGGGTCCCGACACTGTAACTGCAGCGCCGGCCGGACATCCATCCTGACCCCCACACATCGCACACACACAACTCCACTACACCCATCCTGATCCCAACACATCACACACACAGCTCTTCTACATCCATCCTGACCCCCACACACAGCTTTGCTACATCTATCTTGACCCCCACAAACATCACACACACAGCTCCGCTACATCCATCCTCACCTCCAAAAACATCACACACAGCTCCACTACATCCATCCTGACCCCCACACATCACACAAACAGATCCGCTACTTCCATCCTGACTCCCACACACATCACACAAACAGCTCTGCTACATCCATCCTGACCCCCACAGACATCACACTCATAGCTCCGCTACATCCATCCCGGCCCCCCACACATCACACACACAGCTCTGCTACATCCATCCTGACTCCCACACACAGCTCCGCTACACCCATCCTGACCCCCACACACACAGCTCTGCTACACCCATCCTGACCCCCACACACATCACACACACAGCTCCGCTATATCCATCCTGACTTCCACACACACACAGCTCTGCTACATCCATCCTGATCCCCACATATCACACACACAGCTCTGCTACATCCATTCTGACCCCCACACATCACACACAGCTCTTTTTTTTACCCAATTGATAATAAGAATTGATCTTATTTGATTTCACTATACCCTGATTTTATACGTAACTTATACCTTTTATCTTATTTTCTATGTTTTAGTGTGCGCGCCACTTTTCCTATGTGACTCACTTTGTATATATGACTTCCTTTATAGAAATCGTACTTTCTGTGAAGGGCATTCCATTAATTTTCTCTGCAACAGTGACTTATGACTTTCTTTGTATTTACTTTTATTCCTATTTAAACCTAATATCCCAGACCCAATTGACTATTTCATGCACAACTATTGCATCCATTCAGTATTGCATACCAATCCCATTAGTATCTGGTTGCCTTTACTTTCACTTTTACTTTCTTTTGTATTAGGCTGTTATTTTGTTTTAGTGTAGTGTTTGTTTTGTTCAAATTCAAGTGCATATAAAGTTGTAATAGTGTGGATGCGTACACTTCTGGTATGTGACATGTATGCCGTACGTACAAAATAAAATGCCCTAAGGGTCCATCTTGACAGGACGATTGTCGGGCAAACGATGCCTGACACTCGCCCCTGTGTGTCCTTGCTCCTGTGCTGCTGCGCAGGAGCTAGTAGTGCCAACATGCTCATAGCGGCCAGCAAGGGGGCGGGGCGGCTGCAGGAGATTTCTCTCCTCTCACTCCCTCGCCCCTCTCCATTGACTTAACATAGCGCTCGTTCAATACTGAATGGAAGCTATTTACACTGAACAATAAGCAATCAGCTCATCTCCATCGTTTTATGCTGTGTAAACAATGGACGATGAGCTGATCACTCAGCGTTCAGTGTAGACAGCGGCCATTCAGTACTGAACGGCCGCTATGTTAAGTCAATGGAAAGGGGCGAGGGACTGAGAGGAGAGAAATCTCCTCCAGCCTCACCGCTGTGAGCCAGCAATACTAGCTCGTCGCGTCAGCGGTGTGATTTCTGTGCGAGCCTCTGCGAGTTTTCACGCAGTCAAATTGCAGCTGTCTGCATAGGATTGCATAAACTAATGCAATCCTATGGTAGTGTGCAATGGTGGAAATTCTGCGTGAAATCTCGCTGTGCAATTTCCGCACATGTGCATTCAGCCTAATGCAGCGCAGGACTGACCACTGTTTTATGGGACTCCTGCAAAGTGAGCCAATAAAACATTCCACTATCCAATAGATTATATAGGACTCCTTGATTGACATCACAGAATAGAAGCAGCTAGCCAAAGACCAGAAGCATGCACTTAGAAAATCTATAGGTCAAAAATACCACATGGTTTATGGGTGCGTCCACAAGAGCGTAGGCGTATTTACGTTCGCACGAGCGCAGTGTATAATCGCCGGAAAGAACGTTTTTCGCTGATCACGACCAGAGCTAGAAAGCGTATTTTCGTTTGTTCCTACTTTTCAAACGGTCTTTTCGCCATCGAATATTCGCCGGCACGTATTTCGGTCGCGTATGTCCGTTTTTCCGCGGGTTGCCATTTTTACGCGCTGTAAAATCGCCCATGTGAACGAATACATTCAAAACCATTGCCTCAGATGGTCACGTATATACGTTTGGTCGCAAAAACGCGCCGTTTATGCGCTCGTGTGAACGCACCCTAAAGCTGTATCAGTGTAGTGAAATACCTCTGCAGCGCCACCTATTTTTTCTCCTCATCAGTGTGCAGCAGGGTTCCGGCTTGGCTAGTAAGAGGCCTATGATGTTAGGAGGGGTAACCTCAATCCTTAGGCCTCCTTCCCACGAACGGATTTCCGCCACGTAATTCGCGGCGAAAATCCGCTGCGTTGCCCGCTGCTATTAGGTTCTATTGAACCTAATAGCTCAATGCTCACGGTGCGGAATTCCACCGCACTGTGAAATCTCCAGTCCTCACCCGCGGCATGCTCTATTTGCCGCTGGTGTACGTGCTGACAGCTTCCATTGCAGTCAATGGAAGCCGTCCGTTCACGCTATCTTCCGCTGTAACACAGCGGAAGATAGCGTGAAAATGCTTTCCCGCCTACCGCCGCCGCGTCATATGACGCGGTGGGCGTGTCATGTGACACGGCGGCGGTGGGCGGGGAAGCGTCATGCGGGAGCGAAGACACCGGATCCGCTGCTAAGTATGGGGTCTCTGGGGGGCGCCGTGACGGGCTTCGCCGCGGAGTATTCTGCGGCGGAGCCCGTCACGCTCGTGTGCAGCCTGCCTTAAAGGGGTTGTCCCAAGAAAGCAAGTGGGGGTAAGCACTTTGGTATGGCCATATTAATGCACTTTGTAATATACATTGTGCATTAAATATGAGCCATACAGAAGTTATTCACTTACCTGCTCCGTTGCTGGCGTCCTCGTCTCCATGGAGCCGTCTAATTTCAGCGTCTAATCTCCCGATTAGACGCGCTTGCGCAGAAGGGTCTTCTTCCTTCTCTTGGATCTCGGCACGAGCGGAGTTCTGGCTCCGCCCCCTTCTACGCGTCATTGCGTAGCTCCGCCCCGTCACGTGTGCCGATTCCAGCCAATCAGGAGGCTGGAATCGGCAATGGACCGCACAGAGCCCACGGTGCACCATGGGAGAAGACCCGCCGTGCATCGTGGGTGAAGATCCCGGCGGCCATCTTGGTAAAGGAAGAAAGAAGTCGCCGCAGCGCGGGGATTCGGGTAAGTAATAAACTTTTTTTTTTTTTTTTAACCCGTCCCTTGGGGTTGTCCTGCGCCGAACGGGGGGCCTATTGAATAAAAAAAATCCCGTTTCGGCGTAAGACAACCCCTTTAAGTGTTTCTAAACATTTATATGTGGCTGGACAGCCCTTTTAAGTGTCCCTCTTTGACCATCCATTGGGAGCCATGGACAGCACCCAATAGGAGGAGTGCCCCATTGTCTTTGTACAAATGGAATGAAGTAGAATGTTTCACAAGCTGTGTACTAAGTTATGCATCAGCAATCCCATCTATACTTACAAGAGGCTTATTGTACAATATCCAATCATGCACAAGTAACAGCATCTCCTGAAAGTAGTCTGTATTAAGGAAATAAGATAGATCTAAGTTTAAATCTGGGGTGCTGGAGTCCTCCTGACACAGAGGAGATACATGGTGGCACACAAGCTGTCCGGCCGGCGGAGCTTTGCCTTCTCCCCTACAAAGATTTTCGATGAGTCACTGTGGCTGGAGTTTTGCCAGACCACACTGATTGCTCCAGTGCACCACACATACATGGCAGCTGTGCAGCGCTACCATCATATTTACAGAGGAGACGTTGCTGCAAACTATCTGAAGAATGCTGTGTCTTTTTACTTGAGGACTGCAGCTACAAGTCAGCCAGACTCTGGCCATGATGCCTCCTTGATCTCACAAGTCCTAGCGCTGCAGGCACAATATTGTGGGATGGTATCACACTGAAGGTAAGTGCTCAGGAGTTTCTCATTTGTACTGAATTCTCCTCTGTATACCTGCCTGGTATGACGCGAGCGATACAATTGCAGAATTTTTCCGTGATGCAAAAGTGACTAAAAATGCAGAATTATGAAACTTTTTCAATGGTTTCCTTCGCATTTGCGATGTTTTCACTCCTGCGATATTGCAGAGAAAAAAACCCGCAGCATGTCCTATCTTTCTGCGTTTTGTGATTCATTTTTATTAATCGCCCATGTTTCCTTAAGGAGCCTCATTTTTATCGCAACACATGAACGTGCAATTTTTGTGTTTTTAACATTATAAAGCAGCGATGTTTTGGAGAGAAAAAGTAGCGCTGATGGTCAAAAACAGCAGGAACAAGGACACAATTTTTCCGTGATTTTTCTCGCGGCAATATCGCAAACGCCCATGTGAAACTACCCGTACGGCTCCTTCACACTGTTTGTCGCAATTACCGCAGTGAGAACATTGCCATTTTGCTCATGAGATATCTGAGCTTCGGTGATGCTTTTCTTGCAAAAACATCGCTGCCACTTGTGATTTTTTTTAATGCGTTAATGTTCAAACTCTGCGCTGGAGTTTAAAAAAAAGAGGCGGGAAGATAGCAGCAGCCCGATCTTCCCCACACGATGTGTTCACTACAGGTCCTATATTGTCTCGGTCGTGGTATTCATGGCTTAGAAATCCCAGCAGTGAAAACGAAGCCACTGAACTCCTATTGAGAGAAGTGGTTTTGTCCTGGCCCGTTATACGGCCATGATTTTTATGGCTGTATGAGAGGAGGAAAACGCACTCGTATATTCACCCTTACATAACGTTTCCCTGAAAATAAGACATATCCTGAAAATAAGCCCTAGCATGATTTTGCAGGATTTTTTAGGGTGCCGGGCGCTTTTTCGGGAATTTTGAGGATTCTTGAACTATTAGCCCTACTCCAAAATTAAGCCCTAGTTACAGTTAATAAAAAAAGTAAATTTAAATAGTGTCCAGGCAGCTATACATGTAAAAAAGTGAAATCTTTTGGAGCAAAAATTAATATAAGACATTGTCTTATTTTCAGGGAAACAGAGCAGTATTTTGGGTTAGATTTATTAATGCTGTCTAAGAGTGCAAACAAACAAGACAGTCATGAAATATGCCATATTTATCACAGGTGAGGTCTGAAAGCTCGCTATAGCATGGTGTATTTTTGTTAGCCATTAAAAGGTATCATATCTACAAGGTGACTTGGTTTCTCTCACTGAGAACAATGTGCTGCCTGCATTCACCTGGGAGACGCGGACACCTCTATGATGGGACTGTTTATTGAACCAGACTTACGCTGAGCACCACAACGCTGTCTGGAATGTCGAATGGCTCATTTCTGCTGCCTTCCTAAATGCTGCTGAACCTCAGAGCTGACCTGCAGTATTGTTTGGACTGTTTTATTAACATTACGATGTGAGTGGAGCAGAACTCAGTCAGGACTGAGTTGCTATTTGCCTATAGACATTAAAAGTTTCTGCAGCGTTGCAATATGTGGTCCTCGCCTGCAGCCTGCTGCCCACACTACAATCCCCACACAAGTGGGAAGGGGGGGGGGGGGGAGGGGTGTTCTCATGGATTGGTTCCAATGGTCCACCTAAACACATCATTGACCAGTGCGACTACTTTGCACTGCTTGATGATTATTTGCAGCGCTTCATGGACTTCATGTTCACCCACAATGATGGGGTATTTTAGCAGGATAATGTACCATGCCATCAGGCCCAAGCTGTCCAGAATTGGTTCAAGAAGCATTCTGGGCAGTTCTTACGAATGATGTGGCTTGCACGTTCATCCAACATGAGCTCAATCCATTATTTATGGGATGTGGTGGAGAGGTCCATTTGCACCTGAGATCCTGCACCTAGAAATACCATAGAGCTGTAGGTGGCTATCCAGACAGCTCAACACCCCCATGGCCAGACATCTTCCATGCACTTGTGGAATCAATACCACGCCAAATTGCTGCATTTTGCTAGGCTAGAGGGGGCCCTACATGTTGTTAGTTCCTGTCCCATGACTTTTGGCATGTCTGATAGATGCAAATCATGTCCTATGAGGAACGGTTAAAGGATCTAGGAATATTTAGCTTGCAAAAAAGAAGGCTGAGAGGAGACTTAATAGCTGGCTACAAATATCTGAAGGGCTGTCACAGTGCAGAGGGATCAGCCCTATTCTCATCTGCACAAGGAAAGACTAGGAGCAATCGGATGAAACTGAAAGGGAAGAGACACAAATTAGATATTAGACAGTGAGTGTGATCAATGAGTAGAACAGGTTACCATGGGAGGTGGTGAGTTCTCCTTCAATGGAAGTCTTCAAACAAAGGCTGGACAAATATCTGTCTAGGATGATTTAGTGATCCTGCACTGAGCAGGGGGTTGGACCCGATGACCCTGGAGGTCCCTTCCAACTCTACTGTTCTATGATTCTATGTAGTTAATACAATATGGAGGGCAAGTCCTCTCTTTTCTCGCCCATACTGTTAACTGGTGAGAATACTGCTAATGAAAACAAAACCATTGAAATCAATGGTTTTAATTCGTCCTGTTATGTGGCCATGATTATAACAGGACTAAATCACGTCCATGTGAAGAAGCTCCAGTGTGTATATACTGATAGAATCTAACCTCCATAGGCTAATTTCACAAGGGCCCGATATCGCGCTTGGAAACGTGCCATGTCCCTGTGAATGTGAGGTGTTTTTGTGGCAAGTGTTTCTGATTGTTTACAATGGGAAACTTTGCATTGCGTGCAACTCGCACGCCGTGCAAAGTTTTTCTTGGCCCTATTGGAAACAGCGAGGCGTTCTGAGGAAACACCCAAAGATAGGACATGCTACAATTTTCCTCTCACACTGCGATGCAGAAAAAAAGTCGCACACGTGTATGACGACATTCCAAATAATGGGTTTCATATTTGTGGAAGATTTGTGTGTCTCGCAACGCACGAATCTTGAGCGAGTTTCTCGATCGCGTGAAAATGACCTTATGTGTATATACTGAAAAAGTTTCTACCTCGCCTCTGTATATATAAAGTACTGTATTTTTCCATGTATAAGACACGGTTTCTTGACAAATATTTTGCTCAAAAATCGCACAGTGTCTTATACACGGGATGTAAGTTTTCATTGGAAACGATCTAATGAAAACTTACATTGATGTCGACTGCGAGGTACCACTCACGGGTGTGTGGGAGTCCTTAGGGCTCCGTCACACTACCGGAGCGGGTAGGCCCCAGCCTAGGAGACAGCGGGGTATAGATGTAGGCCTTGTCACGATGGCTCTACCATCTCCCCCCGCCCCCCGGAGGGTAACCAGTGATACATCCAAGTCGCTGAGAGCAGGCTATTAAATAGGTTAACCTACTGGTAGTTTACCTTAGTCCGTTTGTCACGTGTGACGCCACCGTTCCTTCCTCTGCGGTGAATTCACAATGATGGAATAAAGAATCCACAAATGCAGAGTTGAGGATTAAAGGCAGAACCGGCAATGGTCGGTAATGCCGATCACTTGAACAGAACTTGAACAAATCCAATACAGTCCAGCACAATGGACATCCACTGGCAATACACTTAGTGCAGAAGAACACGTGATGTGACAGGGAGGAAAACATGGGGAGGACAAAGTGACTTACACAGGCTAAGTTATGTGTCTCTCTGTTCCCGGACACCTTCTCATGAACACTCACTGACTCTCTACCGGTACACACTCACAGAGTAGAGGAATGCACACAGCGCTGCACAGTGGGAACTCGCACTTGCTGAGGCTTCTTACTCTCTTAATCTTCCAGGCAGGGAAGAAAAAGGGGTCCACAACACTCGTCCGCTATCTTTTCAACCTCTTTCATATTCTCTACTGTCTGTGTGCAGACCGGCTCCTCTCAGGACAGACAGATAGGAAAGACCCCCACCCCCTTGCAACCACATATATAAAACAAGGTCACATGACATACAAATATACTTTTCCAGACATAACCCAGACAGTAGCTCATTCATTGCTACAGGTATGCAACACACATCCCATTCACTCACATGTAACACACTGACAATACACATAAGTACAAGACAACATAGATCACTCAGAAACATCCAGAAAGTTCCACAAAGCTCCTGAATTGCTGTTGAGGAGCACTGCTGGTCTCTGGAGCTCCATTCTCTTGCTACAGACTACTTCACCAGCTAAGTACCTCTGTCTAATACCTTGGACTGTTCATTGTGTGTTCAGGGCTTCCTGAGGGATTTGTTAGTGGCCAAGGCACAAGTGTGGGCCCGCATGTATCAGAGCGGTTGGCCTGCCGATTAGGCAGGGGTCTCTCCTGGGGTAGGGATTTTAAATTGCCTGGTCGTGCTTTTTGGTTGTCTTATGCACAGTTGTGCTTATTCTTTCGTTTGTGTATGCCACATGTCTGGTTAGGACACAACAGATGGGCAGTCTATGTCATCCATCCTCAGTATGGACTGTTTAGGTGGTTCCATGAAACAGCATGTCAAAGGCCACCTTCTCTTTCTGGCTCTTTTATATGTGCTATAGCCGCTACATGGCAGAGTAGAATTTAATAACCCTTGAACTCCTAAATGTCCTCACTGCTTCAATGCAGTGTGAGGAGCATATGTCATCTTTCCATCGGTGAAAGGGTTACAGCCTGTAACTTACAGGAACCCATTCCTGCTCTCAGAGGGAAGCCAACCTGTCATTCACCTGCCATGTTATAGATGTTCTCTTAAGATATGCTGTCTGGTATATAAAATGCATTGTATGTAATTTTTGGGGTGAGCCACTGTTGGTAGCCACACATAGTAGCAATAAAGAGTGGGGCCCAAGCTGAACTTTTGCACCTGGGTACATGAGCTTTTATCTATGCCCCTGAACCGTACAGTTGTGCAAAAAAAATAGGCAATGGTCTTGTTCATGACGAAGGGTGGTTAGGAGGAAATTTTACGAAAGGTGGTGGCCTAGAGGTCATGAGGTGCTGGCCAAAATATGAGGTGCCTGATGCAACACCTTGTGGTAGGAGCTAGCCTGCCAAAGACCCACCGCGGCACTGCAAGATTGGCAAAAGCTAGCAGTCACTTCAGCAGGACTCGTGGAATATCCCTCAGTCCCCCAGCCCTGGTAGAAGACCACTCAGCATATATAAACAAGTCTGTAGTGCTAACGGTTTTCAAAAGACAGAACATCTGCAGGTCATTAATTTTTCATTGCTTTTGCAGATTTATAATTTTCTATTAAACAAATACTTTGCCCAAAAGAATAGAAATACGGAGACAAATATACAAAAAATAGGTGCTGAATTTTTAAAAAACATCTGTAAATAATAAAGCCATGTGATTAGCCGTGGAAATTTACATAAACCCCGTATTACACTCCCCCCAACACGGAACAAAAATAGGCTCCTCTGAAAGTAGTGTAACGTTCCTGTGGACGGGGCCTGCTACTGATTTTAGAGAGAACTTGGGGTGGTTTCACATGGGCGACAAATATGGGAAACAAATGATTTACAATGGTTTCCTTTCCATCAGCAATGTTTTCACTGATGCGATGTTGAGAAATACAAAAAAAAAAAATTGAGGCACGGTCTATCTTTCTGCGATGTGCGTTTAACCCCTTATATTTATCCATCGACGTCGCTGTATGAAGGCTTGTTTTTTGCGGGACGAGTTGTATTTTTCAATGGCACTATTTATTGTACCATATAATGTACTGAAAAACGTTTAAAAAATTCTTAGCGGAGAGAAATGGGGAAAAAAAAGACATTCCACCATCTTTCGGTGCGTCCTGTTTCTACGGCGCACAAACTGGAACAAAAACGACCTGATATTTTTATTCTATGGGTCAGTACGATTACTACGATACCAAAATTATATAGTATTTTTTTTTTTTTGCTGTAGTACTTGTATATTTTTTTTTAAGATATTTAATTTTTTTCAATTATTTTCTGCGGTCATTTTGTGCGCGCAATAACTTTTTTCATTTTTCTGTCGACGTAGTTGAGCAAGGGCTCAATTTTTGCGGGATGTCCTGTAGTTTCCGATAGTATCAATTTAGAATACATACGACTTTTTGATCGCTTTTTATTGCATTTTTTTCTGGAAGACAGGGTAATTAAAAAAGTGTATTTCTGGCATTCTTTCTTTTTTTTTTTTTTTTCAGACGACGTTCACCGTGCGGGAAAAATAATGCACGACTTTAATAGATCGGACTTTTATGGACGCGGCGATACCAAATACATATTTTTATTTTATGATTTAGATTTTTTAGTAATTGATATGGCAAAAGGGGGGTGATTTAAACTTTTATAACTTTTTTTTTTTTTTTTTACAATTTAAAAAACTTTATTGATCTTTTTTCTTACTTTACTTTGAAGTCCCCCTGGGGGACTTTAATATGCGATGCTTTGATCGCTCGTGCAGTATGACGCAATGCTATAGCATTACGTCATACTGCTTTTTTACAGGCAGTCTATCAAGCCACCCTGTGTGGATGGCTTGATAGGCAGTCTGCTAAGGCAGCCCTGGGGCCATTCATTAGGCCCCCGGCTGCCATGACACCTGCACGGCTCCCCCGATCTCACCGCGGGGGGGCCGTGCGGGACCCCCAAACAGCGTTCGGGGGATTTAAATGCCGCTGTCAGAATTGACAGCGGCATTTAAAGGGTTAATAGCCGCGAACGGCCGAGTGCGGCTATTGCCCGCGGGTGTCAGCTGTAATAAACAGCTGACGCCGCGCTGTATGGAGGGAGATAGCGGCGCTACCTCCCTCCATACACGTCCTGCAACAGCAGGACGTAGTTTTACGATAGCGCCGTCACTAAGGGGTTAAGAAAAGAAAATCTCCCATGTATCCCTATGGGGTCTGCATTTTATTGCTATGCGACAAACATGCGTTTTGATGCGGTTTTTAACATTAGAAAGTCCCATTGACTTTTGCGATTAAAAAAAAGTGATTTTTATCGCCGGCAGTGACGCAATGCGAGATTATTCTCCAAAAAAAAAGCATCGCCGGTGCTCAAAAATTGCAGTGAACAGACGCCATCGCCGTGGGAACCTAGCCTTAATCACCCAGATACTGATGTATCTGGTATTGTATAAATTCAGACATTTTGCCTCGTCACATTATTATTGTTATTAGGCAATTACAACCTATTTAAGCATTATAACCTGATGATCACTGACACTGCTATAGGAAATGCAGGGGAGGCGGTTGTACCCGGGCCCAGGAGCTTGAGGGGGCCCATAAAGCCTCTCTTTTCCATATAGGGAGCCCAGTACTATGAATAAAGCATTATAGTTGGGGGCCCTGTTACAGGTTTAGCATTGGGGCCCGGGAGCTTCCAGTTACGCCTCTGCTAATGACATAGTCTACCTAGACGATAGCCACTGAAATGTAGAAACTATGCTCTTAGGCCTCATGTCCACGGCGAAAATCAGGCCTGTTACGGATTCTCCATGGAGAATCTGCAGCGGGTCCCTCCTGCCCCGCGGACATGAGCGCTGAAAATAAGAATAAATCAGAATTAACTCACCTCTCGCACGCTCCGGATACTTCCTTCGCTGCGGCGTCATCTTCTCTGCGTCGCAGCCGGATCTTCTTTCTTCGGCCCGGCGGATGCGCAGGATGACGTCGGTGACGTGCCCCGCGCATGCGCCGTCCCGAAGCAAAATGATCCGGCCGCGACTGAGAGAAGATGGCGCCGCGGCGAAGAGAAGAAACGGAGCGGGTGAGTAAAATCTGATTTTTGTCTCCCGCGGATCCAGACGGCTTCCATAGGCTTCAATAGAAGCCCGCGGGAGCCGTCCCCGCGGGAGACCCGCACGAAAATGGAGCATGGTCCAGATTTTTTCATGCTCCATTTTTTTTAAAATCACTTTTATTGACCATCCGCGGGTATTTATCTATCCGCAGGTGGTCAATGCATCCCTATGGGGTGCGGATCCGCGGGCAGGAGAAGAGTTAAAGTCCGCTGTGGATTTTAATTCTTCTTTTGCCCGTGGACATGAGCCCTAAGGTCGGCTGCACACAAGTGGATTTGCATTGCGGAATCTGCAGCAAATGCTGTTCATAGCATGCTATGGAAAATCTCTTCTTCCTGCATGGAAACGAATTGTGATTTCCGCAAGTGGAGGAAAAATCGCAGCATCCTCTATGTTTGTGCGGTATTCACACAGACAGCTTGCATTGAAGTCATTGACAGCTGGTTGAACCGCACCACATCTGCAATTGACATTGCGTACAGGTCATGAATTCCGCATCATCACCTAGCGGCGGCGCAGAAAGAGAAAAGATGTGAAAAAAAGTCTCTACTGCGCATGTCTAATGGCGAGCCGCCGACTCCATCTGCAGTACAGATGAAGAAGAAAGAAAACAGGTATGTGCGGCCGCCGGCGAGGCACAGGGCCGAATTCAGCTCTGGGGGATCCCACTTGTGGAATCCGACCCGTTCGTGTACAGGCGGCTTAAGCCTGCATTCATACCCATGAGGGGGTCATCAATTGAATGCCAAGAAAAGAAGAGGATTGCTCTCCCGCCTGGTGGAATCCAAACCTTAGAAGAGTCTTGTAACGGTATTTTCTATGTGTAGAGGTTACTCTGGACCCCATGGCGGTGGCCAACTCTTCAGACACAAAGTCTATATATATTGGAAAAATGTAATTTATGAACTCCAGTAAAAATCCCCTGCGCTAAAAATGAACAGAAATGCTGCCTGGGATTGTCTGGCTGTAGAATAACTCCATAGTAGCCTCCACCCCACTGGTTCGCAGTCCTCTGGAGGTCGTATAACGCTGCTCTGGCCTCCCGTTTGGCCTGCGGAGTCACAGCAGCGAGCTCTGAACCCGGAGAACTAGAGGCCAGCGGTGCCCTCCAGCCCGGTATACCCCACGGCTGCTTCCATACAACTCCCAGCAGGAGGAGTCACTTTGCTTTTTTGTTTTTCAACATTTTTGTTTGCTCTTACTTTTTATTCCCTGTATTTTCCATTTCCCGGCGACTGATCCTAACGGGTAGGTGGACTCCTAGTGCTTCATGTAGAGACCTCGCTGGGAGTCGTGTATGTGTCAGTACGTAAGTGACTACAACAATGTTATCCTAGATTGTATTATTAAGCTTAACATTCTAGAAAATATGTGCTTTCGTAGAGGCTGCCAGACAATGACTTGTTGGCGCATGATCTGCAAAGGTTTTCCCAGTGCTTGGCAGGTGGAAAGGGGTTAAGGAGGAAGTCTTGTGTTCCAATGAATCACTGCTAGGTTAGCCTGGTGTGGATGACAGTGCAGTAATCCCAGCCGTGTGCAGCAGGACTTCAGGAGTCAGAACCCTGTTCACCCCATATAGTCACAAGACGCTGCAGGCACTATGAATTGTATTGGAGGATTACATTAATGAGCCTGGCAAGTAACACAGATGTAGCGAGAGCCTTAACCCTTTAGTGGCTGGCACACAACATCCTGCACATGTTGTCCTAGACTGTGACATACATCTCTTATATTTGATTAACTGGATATCAACTTTTGAAGCTCCTTTTCATTCCGTGAATGGGATTTTACTAGGAGCAAATAAAACTGCTGGTGAGAATGGAGAACCTGGAAGTAACCCAGGACAAGGGAGAAGTGACTGACTGTGGAGCTGTGGCAGCAGGTAGAACAACCTCTCTCTTGTTAGTTTGCCGGTTTATATCCATCACTTCCAGCTCATACTGGGACGCCCAATACCATTTCCATCTGTGAAACTCATGCACATAGTCAGTGCTGTGCAGATATTGATGCTGGTCAGATTCACATGGTGATTCTAGCACAGATTTCTCAGTTTTCCTGGCCTTTTCCCTCTGTGTCTGTAGTTGAGAAACTTGTAAAAGTGTTGGCCTGAAATAGAAGGCAATGCACGGTCCACTTTGCAGGGAAGGTATCTAAATTTTGCTCCTAGTAATGGTCCAATACTAATGCCTTAATGTCCTGCTAGTGATACATTTATGGTTCGGCTCCAGAAACTACTATCACTTATGCTAAATTATCTAATGAGTTATTCCTATTTGTTGCCCACTAGCCACCACTACTAGTGGACATAGGGGGCTTGCAACAAGGGGGTGCTCTAATAACTACCGTGTTTCCTCAAAAAAAAGATGCTGTCTTATTTTCGGAGGGTGTCTTAATACTCAACTAGTAGGCGGTGTTCGGTTCCCTCTCGCTGGGCTGCTTCGCTCCGAGAATGGGACTTGAATACCTCGCCTCCATCAAGAGATTGCTGTGACTGGATCAGGAGCACCGTGGCACAGTCAATCAGAGCCGGCACTCGATGAACCAATCCCAGCCATTTAATGATGTCATTCACTGAATGACTGTGATTGGTTCATCACGCCAGCTCTGATTGGCTGAGCCACTGCGCTCATGATCCAATCACAGCATGAGGGACCCAAACACTGCCTGCTAGATCAGATAGAGCCAGAGAAAAACCACCTAGCGCTCCCGAGGACAGACTGTAGAAATCTTCTATCATGTATCGTTTTAACTTCTTTATTTGGAATGCGACGCGTTTTGTCCCGTTACCTCAGAGCCTTTGTCAAGCATAAACATATAACATAGAACAAAACATTTATATAGCAAAAGAAAGTATTGCTTACATTCGAAATCCAATGGTAGCACTTGGCGCCACCATATTGGGGTGGGGCCAATGACGTAGTCAACATCAATCAACGTGACTGTGCCGGCATCATGACGTAATTGCGTGCTGATGTCAGGACGTGCCAGTCAGGTGGAGTCACGTTTAGGTCACCTGGCCAAATTATGGAAGTCCAGAGTGGGTCCTAAATGCTCATTTGTGGATACAGCTGCTGAAATGGTCAGCTGCCTCGGTCCCTGAGATAGAATGATTGAATTCATATCCACCGCCCATGTGCCAGTCTCTGAGTAGGAGCTTCCAGATTTCACAGTCTTGACCCCGTCACCACTAGCTGATCCCCATGGGACTTTTTTGACTTCTCGGCAGACGCCTGTGTGGGAATTTGATTTATATGTGGAGATCAATGCACGCCCGATCAACACACAGTCTTCATAGAATAAGGTTCACATCCAGTGGCATAGTTAACACGATGACCGGTGGCTTCTCATCTGTTGCAGCCTTCCTCTGCCTTCACAGCCGTTGTAACATGTACCATGTTATCATCTGCCTGCTCAGCCATTGAGGACCTCAGATTGTGCTTAGTCTGGTTCCTTCCCTGTGGCCTAACCGCACAGACAGGCCCTTCTGTAGGCAAATGACTCCGAAGGCTTCGCCTACAGGTTTACAGAAACACACAAGCCCCTTCACCACGACAAGGTGACAATCCATCAAGAGGGTGTGTATAGATATATCTGGGGTCACTACAGAGATCTCTCCCATCATCTATTTATACGCAGGACTATAACAAGGGGGCGCTCTAATAACTATGTAAAGTATATCGGAGCTCAGTACAGAGATCTCCCACATAATCTATTATACCCAGATCTGTTCTAGGGGGGCGCACTAATACCTACCTATGTATAACGTTTTCCCCCCAAAACAAGCTCTACCCTAATAACACGCCCTACCCCTATTTTTGGGGGGCGGGGGGCTTGAAATATAACCCCTCCCCCTAAAACACAATGCTATACTAGGTTAAGGGGAAAAAAAAGCAATACTCACCTAGCCCCCGGTGCCTGTCCCTCGCGCTGCTCTCAGCACTGACATGATTTTCTTCTGGTGATGGGGCTTTGAATGCCTCGCTCCGGTAAGAGAGCGCTGTGATTGGATTGACCGTCGCCCATCATCACCGGTCCTGTACGCACATGACTGCTGTCCGGCTGGGTATTCGTTAGTATTCCATAGCAACTGAGGCTGCAGGGGGTTTGTAGTCTGCCCGTAATCTGCACAAGGATGCAGGACCTTTGATGGCATCACTGTCGTGATAAGGGGCGGAACATGTAAATCATTCACTCGAGATGAGTATCATCGTCATGTGATCGGGGGCGGAGCATGACAGTGACATCATCACCGGTCCTTCATCACCACTGCTGTGCTGCTTCTGATCCCTGTTGTATGGGATGAACAATGTATGTAGCAGAGCTGCGCGTGTGACGTGCATGTAGCAGAGCTGTATGGCGCATTGCGATACTGTAAACACTGGAACTTTAATTTCCTAATAATTACTAGTGTATTAATACCCAGGACTGTGACCAGAGGTATGACCTAAAGGTTCTGGGCCCCCATGCAAAACCTCTAACAGGGCCCCGAACTATAATGCTTTATTCATAGTACTGGGCTCTCTATATGGAGAAGAGAGGCCTTATGGGCCCCCTAAGGCTACTGGGCTCGGGTGCAACCGCATCCCCTATAGTTATGCCCATGACTGTGACTGTAACAAGAGGGCGCCCTCTACATCTAGAGGAAAAAAGGTTTCTACACAACATAGACCTTTGTGAAAAAAAGTTAGGCCGGCTTTACATGAGCGTATGCCTATTTGCACGCGCATGAGTGCTGCATATTTGTGGAGCGAATGTTGCCTTTTTTTGTGCATGCATTAGCATATTTTACTGTAGTGTTTTAAGATTTTTTTCTTTTTCTTCCCTGCACAATTTTGCAGTATTTCACGCCTTTCTTAGCATTTTGTGTGTGCACTTCTGCATCCCTATTGACTTCTTTGGAGACTTTTGGTGCGCAAATGTGCAGGAAAATACAGCATGCTGGGTTCCTTTTGCGCAACTTAAAAACACAGAGGAAAAAAAAAACACGTGAATGAACCCACTGCAATTGTGTGTGCAAATACGCCGTGTGAAGCTTTAGACTGGTGCTTTCTATAACCATTAAAAATGTTGGAAATGACACATACTGTATGTGATGGGTGTGCAGTGTCAGTGAATGCTGTGCCAGGTGCAGAGAGTCTACGAACATCTAAACGCATCTAAGAAATGTCGGAGTTTTATTTTCAATAGACATTAGATAATCTTCTCAGCTTTCCCTCCATTCTGCCATTCTCTAACTTTATGCACCGTGACGTAAGTGCCCTTTGCTCATCACGTGAGGAGCGCTGGCCAATCACAGAGCAGGTATAGTGCATTGGTTGTCCTAACACTAGAAATGCATGGCGGTGGTCTTGGTTGCCCAAAACTGGCACATGGACCCAGCAGAATGGAGAGATTGCCGAGAAGATCATCTACAAGTCATATACCCCTACACCGTCCGCTCAAGGGACAGAGTTGTATTTTGAAACTGGAAGGTCGCTTCAAATATGAACTTTAGAGTCACTTTATTATTTTATAAGTTTACTTTGTGGAGCTTCAGTAAATGTTACATTTTTCCTTTTTTTTACTTTAGGACTTTTAAAGCATCCGTATCATTTATTGGGACACTTCTGTTCATGGACCGTAGCTTGAGAAATCAGTAACTATCTGCCATAATTCGTTGATCACTGTCTTCCCACACAATTCCAGCAAGGACATCGGACTTATTTTCCTATTTCCATAAAGAGAACCCGCTAATATGTTTGATTGTAAGTTAAAAGCCCTCAGCATGAAGAATAATGTCACATGTTAGATGTTCCCTACAAGCCTGAGGATGTTATGTTCAAGGAAGAAGAAAGCCAATCTTAAGCACTCCACAACGATCGCTGTCCCTTCTATGCAAGGTCATGGCTACCTTGATTACTCCATTGAAAACCATTCTTCAAAAGCTTTTGAAAAGATGGACGAGCTTCGAAGAAATAATCAGCTGTGCGACGTTCTGATAAAAGTCATTTATAATGGGCAAGAAGAGCGCTTCCCTGTACATAAGATTGTGCTGGCGTCTTGCAGCTCTTTCTTCAGGGCTATGTTCACCAATAACTTCCGCGAATGCCATGCCAAGGAAGTCACCATCAGGGACGTATGCCCCATAGTAATGCAGAGCCTCATTGAGTTTGCCTACACATCAAGGATAACAATGGGAGAGAAGTGTGTCTTGCACGTGCTCTTAGCTGCAATGAAGTACCAGATGGACGACGTGGCGAAAGCTTGCAGCGACTTTCTCATGAAACACTTTGAGCCGAGTAATGCCATTGGAATCTCCAACTTTGCGCAACAAATAGGATGTACAGAGTTACATAAGAAGGGAAGAGAATACATCAATATGCACTTCAGTGAGGTGAGCAGCTTACGTCTCCGTAGAGATTCGGCATTATCCGTCTGCTCTTCATGTATTTTTGCAGTTCTTTAACCCCTTAATGACATGGCCTATTTTGGCGTTGAGGACCAAGCGATTTTTTTTTTTTTTTTTTTTTGGTATTTTTCCATCTCCATATTTCAAAAGCCATAACTTTTTTATTTTTCCGTGGACGCGGCCGTATAAGGGCTTGTTTTTTGCGTGGCGATCTGTAGCTTTTATCGGTGCCACTTTTGGGTACATAGACAATATCGTAAAAATTTTTTTTTTTTTTTTTTATGATAACAGGGAGAGAAAACGCATCAATTCTGCCATAGATTTCTTTTTCTTTTTTTTACAGCGTTATTCATGCAGCATAAATGACACACTAAATTTTTTCTGCGGGTCAGTACGGTAACAACGATACCAAAATTGTTATATTTTTTTTAGGTTTTTACACTTTTTTGCAATAAAACCCCCTTTTTTTTTGGAAATCTTTTTTTTTTCTCTATAGCTGCATTCAAAGTCCTGTAACTTTTTTATTTTTCTATGTACGGAGCTCTTTAAGAGCTTATTTTTTGTGAGACGAGCTGTAGTTTTTATTGGTACTATTTTGGGGAATGTACGGCTTTTTTGATCACTTTTATTGCATTTTTTGTGAGGCAAAATGCTAAAAATTAGCATTTTGCCTCTGTTTTTTAGCGTTTTTTTTTTACGCTTTTTGTCGTACAAAATAAAAAGCATGTTCAACTTTTTGTACACGTCGTTACGGACGCGTCAATACCCAATATGTGGGGTTTTCATTTTTTCCCCCCTTTTTTTATGCTAATATTAGAAAAAGCATAAAAAAGGGTTTTTTTAATTTTTTTTTTTTACATTTTTCTTTTTTTTACGTTTTTCTTTTTCTTTTTTTTTACACTATTCGAGTCCCTCTGAGGGACTTGCAGCACTATGCCTATGATCGCTGTCATAAGGCATGGCAGAGCTACTGCTCTGCCATGCCTTATCGCTTGTACAGCGATTATAGGCACAGGCAATACAGGACGCCAGTGTCTGGCGTCCTGTTGCCATGGTGACAGGCCGGGCTCTCGCGATGACATCGCGATAGCCGGCCGGAGACACAGAGGGAGCGCGATCCCTCTGTGAACTCTTTCCCTGCCGCGATCTACTTAGATCGCGGCAGAGAAGGGGTTAACAGCGGGGGGCGCATCTCCGATGCCCCCCCCCCCCCCCCCCGCTGTTGCAGCGGGACGCCGGCTGTGACTGACAGCCGGCTCCCGCTGCGGGATATCGCGGGATCATATGTGATCCCGCGCTATCCCCAGGACGTACCGGTACGTCCTGTTGCGGGAAGTACCAGGCTCCCAGGACGTACCGGTACGTCCTGGAGCGGGAAGGGGTTAAAGGAAAGGAAGATTTTCCTGTTTCCTACACTCTGCCTGCGGGTGGCGCTGCGCCTGCTGCTTTGTTATGTAGATCGATGTAGGAGGGCTATGATGGGGATTTGATTATGGCCGCGACAGTCGAGGGGTCCAGGGGACCCTAATTCTACCTCCGGCTCTCGGTTATTTGGGCTTCTCTGTGTGTCAACTACTATTTTCAGATGTTTCAGCAATATCTATGAAGCTCCGATTACAGTATTAGCATTTACAGTGGTTTTCCCAGAGTTTTTTGTTAATTTTTTTTTCCCCCAGAAAATGTCAGTCAGATATTAACCCCTTAAGGACTTGGCCTATTTGGGCGTTGAGGGCCAAAGGATTTTTGTTAGATTTTAATCTCCATTTTTCAAAAGCCATAACATTTTTATTTTTTCTGTCGACGCGGCCGTATAAGGGCTTGTTTTTTGCGTGGTGAACTGTAGTTTTTATTGGTACGATTTTTGGGTACATAGACTATATTGTAAAACTATTATTATTTTTTTTAATGATCTTAGGGTGCATTCAGATGACCGTATATCGGCTGGGTATTCACACCGGCCGATATACGGCGTCTCTCTCTGCAGGGGGAAAAGGCTGAAGGCTTTGCGCATTTTTTGCATCCATCCTTTGGATGTAACGTTTATTTTAAGGCCATTGTCACGCAGGCGTATTTGCTCAGCGCTTTGCATGCACAATACACAGTAAGTAGAACACATTGATTTCAATGGGTTCGTTCACATAATTGTATTTTGTGCTGCATTCAATCTAATCAGCTAAATTGCCTATCGCAATCAATGGCAGCTTGCTTGTGTTCAAAAAGTACAGTAAAACCTGCATGGGGGTGTGCAAAAACGCATCTCACATCACGCAAATGCACGTGTAAATGCACTTACACCCGTGTGACCCCAAGGCAATTACCTAGAGACTTCTCTATAGGAAAAAAAACCCAACAAGCCACATAAGAAAAGCCACCAAAACGACTTGTAAAAAAAAGGTGTGAATTTCATGGAGTTTATTATAAGTCCAAAAAACTACCATAATAAACTGTGAGGGGAGGAAGCCTTACGCCAAAAATGTCACTATGAAATCCAAGTATCTAGCGGTTGATTAAAGTGTAGGACGGCCTGTATGGATGGTGACGCTCTTTGTTATTTCAGGTTACCAAGGAGGAGGAGTTCTTAAATCTCTCCCATTGTGAACTGTTAGACTTGGTAAGTCAAGAAAGCCTGAATGTCCTGTGCGAGACGGAGGTGTACAACGCCTGCGTCAGGTGGATGCAGTGGGATTTGAGCAACAGAGCTCAGTATTTTTATGTCTTGCTCAATGCCGTTCATCTCTACGCTCTTCCACCCAAGTTTCTGGCGGTTCAACTAAAGCAATGCCCCATTCTGAATAAGGAGAATTCATGTAGGATGTATCTGTCCAAGATCTTCCACGAAATGTCGCTGCACAAGCCTCTCCCACCAACAAAAGTACGGGGCAACCAACTAATCTATGTTGCGGGTGGCTACCTGCATGCCTCATTGAGTTCCATGGATGCCTACAACCCACAGACTGGCACATGGATTAAGCTTGCCGACATGTTAGAAGCCAGGAGTGGCCTCGGAGCCGGTATTGTCGGTGGTTTGTTCTATACCGTGGGAGGACGAAATCATTCCTCAACGGACAATACAGACTCCAATTCTTTAGCCTGCTTTAACCCTCTTAATAATGAGTGGACATCCAAAGCCTCAATGAACGTCCCCAGAAACCGTGTTGGAGTAGCAGTAGTTGATGGCGCCCTCTATGCCGTCGGAGGCTCATCTGGATCTGAACATCATAAAAGCGTTGAGAGGTAAGTGGCATGAAGGCTGGGGGGAATTGGCTCAGAATGTTTGCTGTGAAAATTCTCAAAGCTTATCTCAGTAACAAATGTTACTTGTATCGGTAGAACTACAGGAAGTGCCACGCTGCTAAGTAAGACAGCCGGCTGCCATGTATGCCAATACCCTGGAGGTCTCTACCACCAGTATAGCTGTATGTATCTCATATTATATAGAAACACACAAAGTGAGACTAGAATTGCTGTGCCCACTTAATGCAGTGCCACACAGTGATGCCCAGAACGCTCTACACCCGAGTACCCAGATCCAGAACGCTCTTGGACAGTTGAGCAGAATTAGACGTGAGAGGCCATGTTTACTTCTGTGTTTGCATAGCAGAAAATTGGCAGTGCGTATGCAGCAAATCCATGGATTTTGTCGCGGGTTTCAGTCTTTCCATTTAGAATTTTGAATCCACAGCTTATTGCAAGTAGGTTGCGGATTCTGAACTGAGCTTTCCCGCCCCATTGTGGAATTTTCTTTTTCAATCTTTTCCACATGGCTCATATTGTAAATGCTGCGGATTTTCTGCAGCATTCATGTCTCGTGTGAAGGCATCTTTAAGGTTGGCTTCACAGCGGCATATGCGCAAAAGGTCTTGCAATAGAGCGACTTTTTTTGCTGTGAGGGTCGTGCTATCGGACACATTATAGCTAGAGATGAGCGAGCATACTCGCTAAGGACAATTGCTCAATCGAGCATTGCCCTTAGCGAGTACCTGCCCGCTCAGAAGAAAAAATTCGGCTGCCGGTGGGGGGGGGGGGGGGGGGGAGTGGGGGGGGGGAGAGCGGGGAGAAACGGAGGGGAGATCTCTCTCTCCCTCTCTCCCCTCGCTCCCCCCTGCTCACTGCCGCAACTCACCTCTCACTCGCGCTGGCAGCCGAACCTTTTTTTCCGAGCGGGCAGGTACTCGCTAAGGACAATGCTCGATCGAGTAATTGTCCTTAGCGAGTATGCTCGCTCATCTCTAATTAAAGCGCATCTTACTGTACTTTCTGCACTGCCGGGGATCATTCATATCGACACGAGACACATTCGCGTCATGATTGAAAAGCCTGTGCAGCCTAATTGGGCCCCAGTCTTATTGATTCCCTAGTGAAATCTGTGCAGTACATTGCGCAGTTTTGCGGTGATCGGGTGCACAGCCAGATTTGCCTTAGGTGTGCACTGTGCACAAAAATAGACACCTGTCGCATTTTTTTCGAGCTCGCAAAAGCAAAAAGGTATAAAGGGAGCGCTATTGTGGACTGTCGCATGCATATCCGTGCATTCTACTGTACTTTTATACGCTGCCAGGCCTGGTCACATTAGCGCGGGACACATCTGTGCTGTAATCGAACCATCTGGGCAGCCTAATTACTCCCTGGTGTTATCGATTAATACCAGTGTAGTGCCCTTTTTCATGCGAACGGGGCGCACATTTACGCATCCCCATAGACTCGTATGGTGCCAAAGCGGCGCAAATGTGCACAAAAATAGAAATGTGTGGATAAAAGGGAAGGTGTGAAGGGTTACATTGAAACCAATGGGTTGTATTCTCGGCACAATGCAAACGATCTCGTGATAAGCCGCCCTAACGCCTGTTATCCAGAATTAACTTGAAATGTCACTAATATCGGGCATTTCATTTTTTTGTAAATGCCAATACCAGAAAATTACCTTTTTTCTAACTTTTTCATAGCCATGGACTAAAAATCAACCAATAGATGACATCGTCTCAATATGTTCTCTTTGGAAGCTTTCCAAATTTTCATGTAAACTTAATGCGATCCTCCCGCTGACAGGACAGCGAATACCTGGCCAGGGCAATACTGCAAAAAAAAAAACAATAAAAAAATATATATATTTCACAAGTTATTTCTGACCTTGATTCACTTTTATCAGAAACCTGCTTCATTAACCAACCCGTCCGAAGAGCAATATGGCGCAGATATCCTGCCGCGCAGAGCTGTGAGACCGCGGCATTATGTGTTCTTGTCACTAGTGTTACAGGCCAGTAATAAGTCGCAGGCGCCTGCCTAAGCTTTTCTTTACATTTTTATTGACGTTTTCCAGTATATAAACAAAACCCATTTTAACAAACACATGGGATCTTATGCTTTATTAAAACTTTACCAAACTCTTATAAATAACCCACACCAATATTGGATAAAGAAGGCCGCTGTGTTTATTAACGGGGTTACAAACATTGGGGAGAAATGTAACCAATAGAGATGAGCGAGCGTACTCGTCCGAGCTTGATACTCGTTCGAGTATTAGGGTGTTCGAGATGCTCGTTACTAGAGATTAGTACCACGCGATGTTCGGGTTACTTTCACTTTCATCTCTGAGACGTTAGCGAGCTTTTCTGGCCAATAGAAAGACAGGGAAGGCATTACAACTTTCTCCTGTGACGTTCCAGCCCTATACCACCCCCCTGCAGTGAGTGGCTGGCGAGATCAGGTGTCACCCGAGTATTTAAATCTGCCCCTCCCACGGCTCGCCACAGATGCATGCTGACATAGACCAGGGACAGTGCTGCTGATGCTGCTGCTGCTATAGGGAGAGTGTTAGGTGTTATTTTAGTCTTCAAGAACCCCAACGGTCCTTCTTAGGGCCACATCTGACCGTGTGCAGTACTGTTGGGGCTGCTTTTAGCAGTGTTGCACTATTTTTTATTTTTTTGTATATCGGGCGTGCAGACCATTGCGTCCTCAGTCTGCAGTAATTTTACTCAGTATAGGGGCAGTACTGGTGAGGCAGGGAAAGAGGTATACTGACTATATAGGCAGTGGGCTTTTTCCCAAAAAGTTCAAAAATACAATATTAGGCCTGCCTGTCACTGCCTTCAGTTTACTGCGTCTCTGCTGGGAGTAGTAGTTGTTGAATTAATACCCAGGCTTGCGCATAATTGTTGCCTGCCTCTGCAGTGCGTTACGTATGCAAAGTCAGCCTCCAACAGGGAAATCGAAATACAGACTATATCACAGGCAGTGTGGTTGTTCACAAAAACTTCCAAAAAAATACAATATTAGGCCTGCCTGTCACTGCCTTCAGTTTACTGCGTCTCTGCTGGGGGTAGTAGTTGTTGAATTAATACCCAGTCTTGCGCATAATTGTTGCCTGCCTCTGCAGTGCGTTACGTACGCGAAGTCAGCCTCCAACCACAGGCCAATAAGCGGCACATTTAATTACAGCGTTCTGTTTCTGCTAATCTCGTAATACACCATGCTGAGGGGTAGGGGTAGGCCTAGAGGACGTGGATGGGGCAAGGACGCGGAGGCCAAGTCAGGTTGTGGGCACAGGTCGAGCTCCTGGTCCAGGTGTATCGCAGCCGACTGCTGCGGGATTAGGAGAGAGGCAAGTTTCTGGGGTCCCCACATTCATCTCACAATTAATGGGTCCACGCGGTAGACCTTTATTAGAAAATGAGCAGTGTGAGCAGATCCTGTCGTGGATGGCAGAAAGTGCATCCAGCAATCTATCGACCACACAGTCTTCTAGGCCGTCCACAGCTGCAACTCTGAATCCTCTGGCTGCTGCTCCTCCTTCCTCCAAGCCTCCTCACTCCATGAAAATGACACATTCTGAGGAGCAGGCAGACTCCCAGGAACTGTTCTCGGGCCCCTGCCCAGATTGGGCAGCAATCGTTCCTCTCCCACCAGAGGAGTTTATTGTGACCGATGCCCAACCTTTGGAAAGTTCCCGGGGTCCGGGGGATGAGGCTGGGGACTTTCGGCAACTGTGAGGAGGACAATGACGATGAGACACAGTTGTCTATCAGTCAGGTAGTAGTAAGGGCAGTAAGTCCTAGGGAGGAGCACACAGAGGATTCGGAGGAAGAGCCGCTGGACGATGAGGTGACTGACCCCACCTGGTGTGATAAGCCAACCGAGGACCGGTCTTCAGAGGGGGAGGCAATTGTAGCCGCAGCACAGGTTGGAAGAGGCAGTGGGGTGGCCAGGGGTAGAGGCAGGGCCAGACCGAATAATCCACCAACTGTTTCCCAAAGCGCCCCCTCACGCCATGCGACCCTGCAGAGGCCGAGGTGCTCAAAGGTGTGGCAGTTTTTCACTGAGAGTGCAGACGACCGATGATCTGTGGTGTGCAAGGTTTGTCGCGCCAAGATCAGCTGGGGAGCCACCACCACCAGCATGAGCAGGCATATGATGGCCAACCACCCCACAAGGTGGGACGAAGGCCGTTCACCGCCTCCAGCTTGCGCCACTGCCTCTCCCCCTGGGCCCCAACCTGCCACTGAGAGCCAACCCCCCTCTCAGGACACAGGCACGACCGTCTCCCGGCCTGCACCCACACGCTCACCTCCGCTGTCCTCGGCCCCATCCAGCAATGTCTCTCAGCGCAGCGTCCAGCCGTCGCTAGCGCAACTGTTTGAGCGCAAGTACGCCGCCGCGCACCCGCACGCTCAAGCGTTAAACGTGCACATAGCCAAATTGATCAGCCTGGAGATGCTGCCGTATAGGGTTGTGGAAACGGAGGCTTTCAAAAACATGATGGCGGCGGCGGCCCCGCGCTACTCGGTTCCCAGTCGCCACTAATTTTCCCGATGTGCCGTCCCAGCCCTGCACGACCACGTCTCTCGCAACATTGTACGCGCCCTCACCAACGCGGTTACTGCCAAGGTCCACTTAACAACGGACACGTGGACAAGCACAGGCGGGCAGGGCCACTATATCTCCCTGACGGCACATTGGGTGAATTTAGTGGAGGCTGCGAACGAGTCAGAGCCTGGGAACGCTCACGTCCTACCCACCCCCAGAATTGCGGGCCCCAGCTCGGTGGTGGTATCTGCGGCGGTGTATGCTTCCTCTACTAAACCACCCTCTTCCTCCACCTACGCAACCTCTGTCTCGCAATCAAGATGTGTCAGCAGCAGCACGTCGCCACCTGTCGGTGTCGCGCGGGGTGGTAGCACAGAGGTGGGCAAGCGCCAGCAGGCCGTGCTGAAACTACTCAGCTTAGGAGAGAAGAGGCACATGGCCCACGAACTGCTGCAGGGTCTGACAGAGCAGACCGACCGCTGGCTTTCGCAGCTGAGCCTCCAACCGGGCATGGTCGTGTGTGACAACGGCCGTAACCTGGTGGCGGCTCTGCAGCTCGGCAGCCTCACGCACATGCCATGCCTGGCCCACGTCTTTAATTTGGTGGTTCAGCGCTTTCTGAAAAGCTACCCACGCTTGTCAGACCTGCTCGGAAAGGTGCGCCGGCTCAGCGCACATTTCCGCAAGTCCAACACGGACGCTGCCACCCTGCAACATCGGTTTAATTTGCCAGTGCACCGACTGCTGTGCAACATGCCCACACGGTGGAACTCTATGAGCAGCGTAGAGCTATAGTGGAATACCAACTCCAACATGGGCGGCGTAGTGGGAGTCAGCCTCCTCAATTCTTTACAGAAGAGTGGGCCTGGTTGGCAGACATCTGCCAGGTCCTTGGAAACTTTGAGGAGTCTACCCAGATGGTGAGCGGCGATGCTGCAATCATTAGCGTCACCATTCCTCTGCTATGCTTCTTGAGAAGTTCCCTGCAAAGCATAAAGGCAGACGCTTTGCGCTCAGAAACGGAGGTGGGGGAAGACAGTATGTCGCTGGATAGCCAGAGCACCCTCATGTCTATATCTCAGCGCGTTGAGGAGGAGGAGGAGGAGGAGGAGGGGGAAGAGACAGCTTGGCCCACTGCTGAGGGTACCCATGCTGCTTGCCTGTCATCCTTTCAGCGTGTATGGCCTGAGGAGGAGGAGGATCCTGAAAGTGATCTTCCTAGTGAGGACAGCCATGTCTTGCGTACAGGTACCCTGGCACACATGGCTGACTTCATGTTAGGATGCCTGTCTTGTGACCCTCGCGTTACACGCATTCTGGCCACTACGGATTACTGGGTGTACACACTGCTCGACCCACGGTATAAGGATAACCTTTCCACTCTCATTCCCGAAGAGGAAAGGGGTTCGAGAGTGATGCTATACCACAGGACCCTGGCGGACAAACTGATGGTAAAATTCCCATCCGACAGCGCTAGTGGCAGAAGGCGCAGTTCCGAGGGCCAGGTAGCAGGGGAGGCGCGGAGATCAGGCAGCATGTACAGCACAGGAAGGGGAACACTCTCCAAGGCCTTTGCCAGCTTTATGGCTCCTCAGCAAGACTGTGTCACCGCTCCCCAGTCAAGGCTGAGTCGACGGGAGCACTGTAAAAGGATGTTGAGGGAGTACGTAGCCGATCGCACGACCGTCCTCCGTGACGCCTCTGCTCCCTACAACTACTGGGTGTCAAAGCTGGACATGTGGCCTGAACTCGCGCTGTATGCCCTGGAGGTGCTTGCTTGTCCTGCGGCTAGCGTCTTGTCAGAGAGGGTGTTTAGTGCGGCTGGCGGAATCATCACGGATAAGCGTACCCGCCTGTCAACTGACAGTGCCGACAGGCTTACACTCATCAAGATGAAAAAAGCCTGGATTTCCCCAGACCTCTCTTCTCCACCAGCGGATAGCAGCGGTACCTAAACAATACGTAGGCTGCACCCGCAGATGGAAGCATCGTTCTCTATCACCATAAAAGACGGGGACCTTTTAGCTTCATCAATCTGTGTATAATATTCATCCTCCTCCTCCTGCTCCTCCTCCTGAAACCTCACGTAATCATGCCGAACGGGCAATTTTTCTTAGGCCCACAAGGCTCAGTCATATGACTTTTGTAAACAATGTTTATACGTTTCAATTCTCATTAAAGCGTTGAAACTTGCACCTGAACCAATTTTTATTTTAACTGGGCTGCCTCCAGGCCGAGTTACAAATTAAGCCACATTAACCAAAGCGATTAAAGGGTTTCACCTGCCCTCTTAGTTGGGAATGGGCAATTTTTCTGAGGTACATTAGTACTGTTGGTACACCAATTTTTTTGGGCCATCGCCTACAGTGTAATCCTAGTAATTTTTATGGGCTTCACCTGAACTCATGCTACAGCAAGGTGTGTGGGGTTGGCCTACACTTTTGCTACATAAATGTAACTGGGCCTTGTCTATACTGCAACTACTGAAATGTGAAAGAGACTGTTATCTCCCTAAACTGCTGCTTCGGAATTGTTACTGTGGCCTGTCTTGACTGCTACTATTACTGAAATGGAACTAAGACTATGCTCCCCCTATACTGCTGCTTTGGAATTGTTACTGGGGCCTGTCTTGACTGCTACTATTACTGAAATGGAACGAAGACTGTGCTCCCCCTATACTGCTGCTTCGGAATTGTTACTGGGGCCTGTCTTGACTGCTACTACTACTGAAATGGAACTAAGACTGTGATCCCCCTATACTGCTGCTTCAGAATTGTTACTGGGGCCTGTCTTGACTGCTACTATTACTGAAATGGAACTAAGACTGTGCTCCCCCTATACTGCTGCTTCGGAATTGTTACTGGGGCCTGTCTGGACTGCTACTACTACTGAAATGGAACTAATACTGTGCTCCCCCTATAATGCTGCTAGTGATATGTTACTGGGGCCTGTCCCTAATGCTACCGCTGAAATGTTACTAATTCTGGGCTCTGCCTATACCACTGCTAATGCTAGGTCACTGGGGTGTGGAAACGGAGGCTTCCCAAAGACATGATGGTGGCGAGGCCATTTCCCACCAACTCGGTTACTGTTAAGGTGCATATAACCACGGACACGTGGATAGGACATGTAGTGCCTCAAAAACATCCCCCTCCTCCTCCAACAATGAAAACATTCTTGGCAGATACCTTTGCATTGGTCCGTCTGGTGGCAGTCCAAGAATTTCACCTTTACCGACACAACAAGAGAGCCCCCCCCCACCATCCCCCCGCCACGGCCCACTTAATCCTGGCCACATTCCGAAAACCAACTAAATAAAACCGCGCTACTAGGTCCGCAGTCGCCACCACATTCCCACCTACGCGGTTACTGCTAAGGTACATATTACCAGTCTGACTGGGGCATGCACTGTGGGCCAAAGCACACCTGTATTGTATGTGACGTTAGCTCTGCTGAGCAGGGCACTGCAATGGGATTTATTTATGTACCGCCGGTGGGTTCTAGGGAGCCACCCATGCTGTGGGTCCACAGGGACTTCACATTAGGGATTTGTACCTGCCAGTGTCTATGTATTAAAAACCCCGGTCAGACTGGGGCATGCAGTGTGGGCCGAAGCCCACCTGCATTTCATCGGACGTAACCTCAGCTGTGCTGGGCAATGCAATGGGATATATTTATGTACCGCCGATGGCTTCCTGGGACCCACCTATGCTGTCGGTCCACACGGAGTTGTAACTGCATGTGTCTACTTATAAAGAACCCCAGTCTGACTGGGGCATGCAGTGTGGGCCGAGGCCCACCTGCATTAAACCTCACGTTACCTCCGCTGTGCTGGGCACTGCAATGGGATTTATTTATGTACCGCCGGTGGCTTCCTGGGACCCACCCATGCTGTTGGTCCACACGGAGTTGTACCTGCCTGTGTCTACTTATAAAAAACTCCAGTCTGACTGGGGCATGCAGTGTGGGCCGAAGCCCACCTGTATTTAATCTGACGTTAGCTCTACTATCCGGGGCACTGCATTGGGACAAACTACAGGAGCAATACAGTGCTAATGAGAAGTGCACAGCTACGCTAGCATAGGAGTCCGCTGTAGGCACGCGATTGCTCAGGGTTTGTGCAGAGGCCTATGTCCTGGGTGCAGTGAAAGTCTGCTTCCTGCCTAGGATTGCTAAAGCTGTGGGCCAAGGCCTATGTCGTGGGCGCGGTGCAAGTCTGCCATGTTTGGCTGCTCAGATAAATTTTTAGTTCATGTCTTGGGCTTCCTAGGACCCCCCTATGCTGTTGGTGCAAACTTAGTTCCCATCGCGGTGTTTGACCTGTCTGGCACAAAGGCACTGACTGACTTAGGTAGAGGGCTGAGCGCTGACGGCTTTCCCCTTGCAGTGTGGATTGAGCTATGCGACACCTTGACAGAATGAATACTGTGTGGCACATGGATTCCCCATTGCTATGCCCACGTTTGCAGCTCCTGATGGAGGTGGCACAGGATTGGAGTTCTCATTGCTTCTGTACAGCATTGTGGGCTATCGCCCCGCCCCTTTTAAAGAGGGTCGCTGCCTGGCCCTGCCTGGCCCTGCCAACCCTCTGCAGTGTGTGCCTGCGGTTCCTCCTCATGGCAGACGCACTTATAAATAGACATGAGGGTGGTGTGGCTATGAGGCCAGCGTGTGGCATGAGGGCAGCTGAAGGCTGCGCAGGGACACTTTGGTGTGCGCTGTGGACACTTGGTCATGCGGGGGGGTTGGGCAGCATGTAACCCAAGAGAAGAGGCAGGGGTGTGTCCCGCAGGCCGTGCTTGTGCTTTGTTGGAGGTAGTGTGGTGCTTAGCTAAGGTGTGCCTTGCTAATGAGGGTTTGTCCGAAGTAAAAATTGGTAGGCGGGGGGGGGGGGGGCACTCTTGCCGCTATTGTGGCTGAATAGTGGGACCTGGGAACCTGAAATGCAGCCCAGCATGTTGCCCCTCGCCTGCCCTATCCGTTTCTGTGTCGTTTCCAGCACTTTCTTGGGTTTTGCAGATTTTCACAACTGAAAACCTTAGCGAGCATCGGCGATATACAAAAATGCTTGGGTCGTCCATTGACTTCAATGGGGTTAGTTACTCGAAACGAACCCTCGAGCATCGCGCAAAGTTCGACTCGAGTAACGAGCACCCGAGCATTTTGGTGCTCGCTCATCTCTAGTAACCAATAATAACCATAACACTTCCTGTAAACTCTGTTTTACAGACCCAAGTTTATTAACCAATCAATAAGCATAACAGTTCATGTAAACTCCGTCTTACAGACATGACTTTACCACCACCAAACTCTCCCCAAGTTTACCTGCCCACCCGCGACATGGGGTGGTGGGTGACAATCTCCCACCAGGCCATGGCATCCACTAATGACATGGCTCCCCCCAACAAACCGCAGCCTCCTCAATCATCTACACAAATCCATATTAAAAATATCCAACTCAATCTCTGACAAGTATACTATATCATTCCTATGGAAGCTGGGAACAAGACCTTCCATATCAGCATGTCTAAAAAGAAGACATCCACTCCTGGAATGAGCTCTACCACCAGGTTAACCCTTCTCCGAATTCTCTCGCTATATACAGATCTCGGCAAAGACCATAATAATCGAGGAACAATATCTGAAAAAACCATCATTGTATCTGGAACCTTGTTTAATGCTCCACATCTCCCTTTCAATGTCCCATGACATATCAAGGTGTTCTCTTCTATGCCATTAAAGGGGTTGTCCAGCGCCGAAACAGGTTTTTTTTTTTTTTTTCAATAGCCCCCCCCCCCCCCCCCCCCCCCCCCGTTCGGTGCGAGACAAACCCGATGCAGGCATAAAAAAAACAAACCGTCCAGTACTTACCCGAATCCCCGCGCTCCGGCGACTTCTGACTTACCTTGTGAAGATGGCCACCGGAATCTTCACCCTCGGTGGACCGCAGGTCTTCTGTGCGGTCCATTGCCGATTCCAGCCTCCTGATTGGCTGGAATCGGCACACGTGACGGGGCGGAGCTACGAGGAGCCGCTCTCTGGCACGAGCGGCCCCATTCAGAAGGGAGAAGACCGGACTGCGCAAGCGCGTCTAATCGGGCGATTAGACGCTGAAGATTAGACGGCACCATGGAGACGAGGACGCTAGCAACGGAACAGGTAAGTGAATAACTTCTGTATGGCTCATAATTAATGCAAAATGTACATTACAAAGTGCATTAATATGGCCATACAGAAGTGTATACCCCAACTTTGTTTCGCGGGACAACCCCTTTAACCCCTAAGTGTAAAATCAAAACATCTGGACAGGGCCCACGTGACTCTCCAAGCCCACGTGAGTCTTTATGCATCAGTTCAGCCATTAATCCACTCCACCTCATACATCTACCGCGCCAAAAATTTTCCAAACTGTGATCTGTACAATCCCAAATTTTCTGAATAACAGCCATCTGCTGCCCTTCTCGAAGCCCAGTACACAAAGGAGGGTCCAACAATCCACACAATACTTTTCTTAATTCCTAAAATGAAAAAAAGAATTAGTACACCATATTATTCAGGCGCATGTACAACTTAAACTGAGATGAACCCCATCTGTTTACTTTTTCTTCAATAAAACTGCACCTGTAAACAATTAAGCACCATTATATATTAAAAGCAAGGTAATGACTGTCCATCATCCCTGTCTCCCCCAAAACAAGACAGGGTCTTATGCTAATTTTGCTCCACAAGATCTTACTTTTGCCATGAATAGCGGCCTGGACACTATTTACATTGACTTTTTTTTTTTTTTTTTTTAATTAACTGCAACTAGGGCTTAATTTTGAAATAGGGCTTAAAGTTCAAGCATCCTGAAAAATCCTGCTAGGGTTTATTTCCAGGTAGGTTTTATCACCGGAGAAACAGGGTACATGGATCAACAAAGAACCTGGTGCTTGCGGGCACAGACACGTAAACGCCTGCAAATTCCTAACCAGGCATATATTCTCATGAAAATGAGCAAACAAGCGAATCCATACCCCTTTACCCATTCTGTCTAATTCTTATAAAGCTCCCATGGTTGGACACATCCTTAAGGCCCCAAAGTCACATCTAAACAGCCGTACCTCATATGCTGATCTACACACTTCAGGCAATACTTTCACCAACTCCCCTAGTAAGCTAAATGTGATAGCAGAGCGTTGATCAGCGGCGTACACTACTGTCTTACAGCCCCTGATCAGCGGCGTACACCACTGCCTTACAGCCCCTGATCAATCGCTCTACCTGAAAAACAGAATTAATAGGTACCAGATTATATCACCTTTGAAAGAAAGCCATACCCGACATTACCTTCCAAACTGAGCTATATGAGCTGCATCCTGAATGTTGGGCTCTTCTTCCCTGAATTGCTGCATCCACAAACAAGACTATGAAATAGCAGCGGCATTAATCTCACACCGACCATCTCTAACCCTCAGTAAGAGGTTATATGTTAGACATAATCTGACTAGCACACGAACTAACTCCTGCTGACCGACTCTTACCAACAATCACTCCATAACCATTACCCACTGATGTCAGCACCTCATGATAACTCCTCCGCTTCCACAAACTCCCATCACCAGGCTGACTGACCATTACAGTCACAGATACCAACCATAGCACTAAATCCTGCTTTAGCTCCCTTGACATCTGCTCATGTGATGTATGGGCCTTCCAACCGTACATCACCACACATGACCTGCGGGAATACCTGCGACCAATAATAATCACCTGTGAAGCCAAACAGGACTGACCTGCTAACCGCTGCAACTCCCTTCATACATAATGTCTGACTAATTAACCCCATAAACTATACACCCCTGACATTGGCAATTAGAAAAACCATCACAATGCTATCAATTAAATACCTAAAAACTCCAACCGAGTATATGGCCATACCATTTTTCCCGTTCGCCAGCGGCACCTCAAAATCCTCCATCCTGACCAAATGCCCTCTAAAACCTGTGCATACCCCCATTACCCTGATGCCCCTTAAACAACAATCATCTAAGTAGTGTATTACATCTACATCAGGAGATTCCTTCCTTCCACCTCCTCTAAAAATGAGGATAGTTCTAAATAATAGTAGGATGTCTTGGATCCCATCGGTAACGCCAAACCGGAAACCCAAAGAATTAAAACCCCAACCAATAAGAAGTTATCCGAATATTGCATCACATGACCGAAGTGCCATAATAAAGCCAATGTAGTCACATGATGCATATCTTAATGCCAGCAGCTCAGGAGCCTCAGCATTCAGAGACAACTGCTTGGGGTAAGATAGATGATAAATCACTGAGAGGAGATAGACTCCTTCTGTGGTATCACCCTTAAAGGGGACAACCTCATATTGAAAAAAGGGGGGTATCAAAATGACCGGCAACTCTGCCCTCAGCTATGTTCTTAGCAATTTAACTACCTCAGGATCATAAACAACTGAAATTAACTTATTAACCCCTTCACAGTTGAGTCCCTTTAACTCATGTACATGTAAGCCGTACCGGGAGCCTTCTTTAATGAGACGGGCCTACTTCCAATATGAGAGCCTCACTGGCGTCTTGCCCTATTGCAGGAAACTCTCTATTTACGGGATGCAAGGAATTTGTACTGATTTCTGACTAAAACAACCATAAATGGATGAGAGCCGCACAATATGAGCCCTCATGTCAGTACCTACACCTCTCCATTACCTCGATCCCATAAATGTAACCACACATCCAGGTAGTGGGGCGCCCCAAGGATGTCTAAGACCACCTAACTAGTTACACCGAGGTAGTGAGGCGCCCCAAGGATGTCTAAGACCACCTAACTAGTTACACCGAGGTAGTGAGGCGCCCCAAGGATGTCTAAGACCACCTAACTAGTTACACCGAGGTAGTGAGGAGCCCCAAGGATGTCTAAGACCACCTAACTAGTTACATCCAGGTGGTGAGGCGCCTCAAGGATGTCTAACAACCACCTAACTAGTCACACCGAGGAAACCCCAACTCGGTAACCATTATTAACCATCTCTGTTCCTCCGGTCATCACAGCCTCATCCTCTGGTTACCTCACAGCTGACTGCCTGCATACAGTGGTTACCTCACAGCTGACTGCCTGCATACAGTGGTTACCTCACAGCTGACTGCCTGCATACAGTGGTTACCTCACAGCTGACTGCCTGCATACAGTGGTTACCTCACAGCCGACAGTCTGCATACAGTGGTTACCTCACAGCTGACTGCCTGCATACAGTGGTTACCTCACAGCTGACTGCCTACATACAGTGGTTACCTCACTGCTGACTGCCTGCATACAGTGGTTACCTCACAGCTGACAGTCTGCATACAGTGGTTACCTCACAGCTGACTGCCTGCATACAGTGGTTACCTCACAGCTGACTGCCTGCATACAGTGGTTACCTCACAGCTGACTGCCTGCATACAGTGGTTACCTCACAGCTGACTGCCTGCATACAGTGGTTACCTCACAGCTGACTGCCTGCATACAGTGGTTACCTCACAGCTGACTGCCTGCATACAGTGGTTACCTCACAGCGGACTGCCTGCATACAGTGGTTACCTCACAGCTGACTGCCTGCATACAGTGGTTACCTCACAGCTGACAGTCTGCATACAGTGGTTACCTCACAGCTGACTGTCTGCATACAGTGGTTACCTCACAGCTGACTGTCTGCATACAGTGGTTACCTCACAGCTGACTGTCTGCATACAGTGGTTACCTCACAGCTGACTGCCTGCATACAGTGGTTACCTCACAGCTGACAGTCTGCATACAGAGGTTACCTCACAGCTGACAGTCTGCATACAGTGGTTACCTCACAGCTGACTGCCTGCATACAGGGGTTACCTCACAGCTGACTGCCTGCATACAGGGGTTACCTCACAGCTGACAGTCTGCATACAGTGGTTACCTCACAGCTGACAGCCTGCATACAGTGGGTACCTCACAGTTGACAGTCTGCATACAGAGGTTACCTCACAGCTGACAGTCTGCATACAGAGGTTACCTCAGAGCTGACTGTCTGCATACAGTGGTTACCTCACAGCTGACTGCCTGCATACAGTGGTTACCTCACAGCTGACTGCCTGCATACAGTGGTTACCTCACAGCTGACTGCCTGCATACAGGGGTTACCTCACAGCTGACTGCCTGCATATAGTGGTTACCTCACAGCTGACTGCCTGCATATAGTGGTTACCTCACAGCTGACTGCCTGCATACAGTGGTTACCTCACAGCTGACTGCCTGCATACAGTGGTTACCTCACAGCTGACTGTCTGCGTACAGTGGTTACCTCACAGCTGACTGTCTGCATACAGTGGTTACCTCACAGCTGACTGCCTGCATACAGTGGTTACCTCACAGCTGACTGCCTGCATACAGTGGTCAGTTATCTCGCAGCTGACAGTGGACAGCTACCTCAGAACAGTCTCCTGCAGCGCTCAGTCACCTCAGAGCTCAGTTATCTCAGTGCAGTGTTTAGTCACCTCAGAGCTCAGTTACCTCAGAGCTCAGTTACCTTAGTGCAGCGCTCAGTTACCTCAGTGCAGCGTTCAGTCACCTCAGAGCTCAGTTACCTCAGCGCAGCGCTCAGTTACCTCAGTTCAGACATGATACCATTAATAAAACACAATTGTTAAGCAGACATACATTCCCCATCATCACCCTGACTCGCCCTTTCTTTACAGCCTAGTAAGGGTTAACACTAACACATTTAAACTGACCAATCTACCTTAGGGGGCGCTCACACGACGGCCCCCATGCCCAGCACCTTGTGAGCCAAAGTCAAGAGCAGAGAGAAAGTACAATGGAAATATTCACATGTCTTCCCTATAATGGACCCGCTCCTGGCTCTGGACCCGCCAAAAAACCAAACACAAAAACCGCCGTGCGAAATCACTCCCAACTGGTACACAAGCTAAATTATTCTATACACAGGTGGCAGTAACCAGGGGTAACACCTGGTTACCGGGGGTCTCACCACTTGTAGAGCCTCACCTGTACACTGCCATTACAGCAGCACAGGACTTGACAGAGGGGCCGTCGCCATCTTGTAGAGCTTCACCTGTACCCTGAACCTGCAGCAGCACAGGACTTGGTGTTGTCACCTGGTGGGCACTGTTCTTGCTGGTGTTGGCATCTGCTGGGCACTGTTCCTGCTGGTGTTGGCATCTGCTGGGCACTGTTCCCGCTGCCAGGTTTCAGTCGCCTTCGAACGGATGAAGGTAAAGGCAGCCCCTGCGTTCACTTTGCTGGTGGTTCTCTACTGACAAGTCCTCCTCAGATACAAGCGTTCACACAATGTCCTCTGCAGCTCCTCCTGGCCGGCGCTGCTGACAAGTCCTAAGCTGAAGCGCGGGGGATTCCAGACTTCTCCATAGCTATTCCTCACTGTCCGCTTCATCCTCGCTGACGATCGGCCGATGCAAAAGGTCCTCCATCATCACAGAGGATCTGAAGCTGTGACAGGAATTGTGAGGGGAGCTGACAGGAACAGGGAGCTGTCACCGGGATGCTGCATGCTGCTTCCTTTCCAGATGATGATGGCCCACATGTCTGCACCTCCATATCTCACTGCTGCTCCTCCCAGCTTGTTCCTCTGGGCCAATCACCAGCCACTGTCAGGCCACCAGATTCTGCCTGACAACCACAGGCATTTCCCGCTATTTTTCTTCAGCCAATCATCTGCTGCTGCCAACCAGTCCACTGGGCAGAACTCACTCTCTTCCATCTCATCTGACCCAGTAATGACCTTTGTAACATATCATAGTTAACCAGAAAACCTCCTCCATAGAAGGTGACATATCATCCATCCATCATGTACATAAAGCTCCCAGATCCCATGAGTCTCCATAGAAGGTGACATATCATCCATCCATCATGTACATAAAGCTCCCAGATCCCATGAGGCTCCATAGAGAGTGACATATCATCCATCATGTACATAAAGCTCCCAGATCCCATGAGTCTCCATAGAAGGTGACATATCATCCATCCATCATGTGCATAAAGCTCCCAGATCCCATGAGTCTCCATAGAAGGTGACATATCATCCATCCATCATGTACATAAAGCTCCCAGATCCCATGAGGCTCCATAGAAGGTGACATATCATCCATCCATCATGTACATAAAGCTCCCAGATCCCATGATGCTTTCCCTCCTAACTGTCCCTCAAGCCTTACATCAGTGTCCATATTGTAGCGTGGCGACAGACGGAAGTATCACGGGTCTATTTCCTCTGTTGTTCTAGAACATTTTATGGGGGGGGGGGGGGGGGGGGTTGTTTTTTTTAAAACTACGGGCCAACCTCTTTAAGGCTACATTCACTCGGGGTGGATTTGGCATGAATCTGCATGAAAATCCACTCCAAAAGTCATGTCAAAATCTGCATAAAACGCGCAGATTTCACCCCCTTGTTTAACTTCTTTCCGACACACAGAAGATATATGATTCAATGGGCCAGTAGTTCCTACATCCCGCTGTACATGTACCCTGCTGACTACCAGGGAGCTCAGAGGGAAGGTGAAACACTGAACAAGAAGAGAACGAGAAGTTCTTGATTCTTAACGATTTACTGCATGAGTGCGAAGGAGCTGCTGATGACGTCACCATTTCTTTCATTCAGGCAAATGAATCGTGAGGTTCTTGTTTTAGGGCCGTAAGACTAATGATGTAATCAGGCAGTCAGAGGAGCTCGTGCGGCCATTTTTGTTTCTTTGGGCCCAGAGGGTCGCTTTAGCCTTTTAACTCCTTCGGCCTGCTAGGTGGTGCCAACTCAGGTAGGAGGCTCATCTAGCCTCATGGTCAGGGCTTCCCTATTTATAGGGGCACATTTCAAAAACTCGTCGAAAAGCCAACTTGTTCGATCATAAGGGACTTTCCGTAAGCGACAGAACTGTTCCACAGGACGCACTAAAATTTGCCATTTTTTTCAGAAAATTTTGCGCCAATTTCTGCATGGTTAACAAATGTGGAATTGAATACAGATTCAATTCAGATTTTGATGTGGAATTGAATGTGGCTTAACCTCTTAACGACCAGCCCATAGTGTTTTTACGTCCTCCCGAAGTGGGCTTTATTCTCTGAGGATGTAAAAACATGTGTCCTGCAGAGAATAAAGCCCCTCGGGCTCTGGACGTGACAGCTCCATGCTGTCGGTGTCCGCAGGTAGCCGACAGCATGGAGCTGTCATCCCGGGCTGTACGGACCCCCCCCCCCCCCCCCGGCATTGCGATCGGCGCTATCCAATGGATAGCGCCGATCGCAAAAAAGTAAATAAAAGTTGAAAAAAAGTTACATATTCAGCTGCCCTGATGGATCGGATCCATCGGGGCAACTGAAATTACTCACCGAGGTCCGCCGCACGGCTCCCCCGCTCTCCCGATGCTCCGGGCCCCGTAGTCGTCCTTCTGCGCATGCGCGCCAGGCGGCATTACGTCAGCCGCATGCGCAGAAGGCCCGGCGGTGCGGGAAATTTAAAATCTCCTGGCTCCCCGGCTCCTGTAGGTAGCCGGGAGGCAGGAGATGTCAGCGAGGACCGCGGTGAGCGATCCCCGTTACCGCGATCGCCGTTATACAATGGATAACGGCGATCGCGGGAAAAGTGAAAAAAAGTTAAAAAAAGAAAAGCTTCACCTCCCCTCATGGATCGGATCCATGAGGGAAGGTGAAAATACTCATCCCGCTTCCTCCATGTCCTCCGGACGGTCTCCGGACCCCCCGCTGGCTTCTATGATGTGCCGATGTGGCGTGCATGCGCAGAAGGCCGGCGAGCCCCGGCTAATTCAAAATCTCCCTGCACCCGGCTGTCACAGTTAGCCGAGTGCAGGGAGATATGACTGGGGACCGCTGTATGCAGTTTCCAGTCATATGATCACCATTATCCATCGGATAACAGTGATCATATAAAGTTAAAAAGTAAAAAAAAAGTTTAAAAAGTTAAAGTTTCATCTCCCCTTACGAATCATATCCGTAAGGGGGGATGAAATTACGTACCCAAGGTCCCGGATTTGTTCCCTGGTGGGATGTTGATCCGTGGACCTTACCCCAGCTTCTTCTTTCTTTAAAAAGTGGAAGTTTCATCTCCCCTCACCGATGCAATCAGTGAGAGGAGATGAAACATCTTCTCGGAGGCTTCCGCATTGGAATCCAGATGCGATTATCCTCCATGGACCCTTCTGTGACAAACAGGGGTATCCATTTTGGGGTGAAAGTCTTCATTCCTATGTACACTGTACAAAAAACACAGTTTTTAAATTGACAAAATTGCCAAAAAATGAAAATCATAATTTTTTTCCTTCTGCTTTGCTTAGATTCATTCAAATACTGTGGGGTCAAAATACGCAGTACACCCCCAGATGAATTTGTTAAGGGGTCTACGTTTCAAAATGGGGTCACTTGTGGGGGTTCTCCATCGTTTTGGTCACTCAATGGCTCTACAAGTGTGCAATAGGGCCTAAATCTCCTTCAAGCAAAATTTCTGTTCCGAAAGCCACTGGTTGCTCCTTTCATTTTGGGCCCCATTGTGCATACAGACGTAATACTAGGGCCACAATGGGTATGTTTCTGAGCACGGGACAAACAGGGGTATCCATTCTGGGGTGCAAATCCTCATTTTCATGTGTACTATAGAAAAAATTCCTGTCTTTAAAATGACATATTTGCAAAAATATGAAATTTTAGTTTTCTCTTCTAAATTGCATTGACTCTTAATAAAAACTGGGATTAAAATACTCATGACACCCCTCAGTGAATACGTTAAGGGGTGTAGTTTTTAAAATGGGGACATTTGTGGGGGTATCTATCATTTTGACTCCTATGAGCCTTTCCAATCTTGGCTTGGTGTAGGAAAACAAAGTGTTCCTCAAAATGCTGAAAAGTAATGTTAAATTTGTACTTCTCCTAAATGGTTTAAAAAAAAACGAAAGTTTTTCCAATGTGCGCCCAAAATAAAGTAAACGGATGGAAATATATATCTTAGGAAAATTTTTTATATTATGTTTGCACATATTTGAGATATTGCACTTGGAAATGTGAAAAAATGACAATTTTTTAAAAAATTTTCCCAATTTTGGCGCTTTTAATAAATAAACACAAATTCTATCGGTCTTTTTTTTTCCGCCTAAATGAAGTACAACATGTGGCGAAAAAACAGTGTCAGAATCGCTGGATATCCAAAACAATGCCCTGTCAAAAGCTGTCATTAAAATAACGTGCCCAAGTCCTAACGCATCAAATGATAGGACAAGACCTATCTCTTGACAACAAAACGCCGGAGAGTCCATAGACCTCCTATGAGAGCTGGCCGGCAAAGGGAGGGGAGGAAAGAGGACGGAGTTTAGCAGCGCAGAAAAAAAGCCATGTTTTGGTCGTGGCTATTCTTCGTTCATGCAATTTATCACTCCAATAGCCATGATATTGTAGTGTGGCTATTGGAACGCTAAAACGACGTCTATGTGACCGAGGCTTAAATAGACATAATGTAGATCTAGAATCCTCAGCATTTTTCAAAAACGCTGCAGATCCATTGCAGAACTTTTGCGCACCGTGTGAAGGGTCTTTCTGATTTCTCCTCCACATGACTTGTGCTGTAAAGGCTGCGGAACGCTCGCTGTGATTCCATAACGGTATTGTAGTGGAGATTCTGCAGCAATTCCGTCCCGTGTGAAGCCAGTTGTGGAATGGGATAGGTTGCACAATCCACCGCAAGCTGCAGGCTACCTGCGGATTTTGGTGTGGAATTCTGCAGCTGACGATTTGCAACTTAATTCCGTCCCGCATGAAAGGTCCCTTAAAGGTAAAATGGGAATTGGGCAACAATATCATGCTTACGGGGACCTCCCGAAGGATCGGACGTGTTAGGCGCACTACAAAGTGCAAACTACTCTGCTAAATCTAGTACCCTTTATCAGTGCGTAAATGATATAATGCGTACTTTGCGGCATTCTCACGCACGCCAGTGGTCTGGTTTTAAAATTCAGTCTTTGAAGCCAAAACCAAGAATTCATTAAACAAAGTTGAAGCAGTGTTTGTCCTTTCTATTGTCTCTCTTTTTATGATCCACCTGATTGTGCCTTCAAAAACGGTATAAAACCATGGGCAGAACCTGCCGGCCTTCCAGAAGCATTCTAGGCATCTCACTAATCCTTTATGTTCACAAGTACCCGACTTGATCGTCTCTTCGAGCAACGTGCGCACTTCCTGTCCCAGAATCCCTTCATCTGATTCATTAGCAGGTAATGTATGTCTACAGATTCGTCATTTTGTGATCCTCGGTGTTCCCTGCTCTAGGTACGATCCTGACCTCAACCAGTGGACATTTGTAACTCCCATGCAAGTTGCTCGAATTGGGGCTGGAATAGCGTCCTGCCGTGGGCTTCTGTATGCGCTTGGTGGATTTGATGGACAGAACCGAATAAACACTGTAGAGTGCTATCACCCTGAAAATGACGGTGGTATTCTGTGGCATCAATGAGAACTATACGAAGTGGCGCAGGTAGGTACATCTCATCTGTGCATCACCAGGCACTGAAGTAACTTCCACAAATCTGGTGCACAATGCATTTGGCTTTACTAATATAAGCTATGGCTTCAGGTGGCTATGATTACCTCTGACTACAGTGCCCACACACATGTATGCGGGGTCCGGAGGAAAACTGTGAGCACGCTGCTGTTTGATGTGTGGAGCCAGTTTACCTGTAGAACTTACTGGCGTTGTACCAGAATTTTAAGTTATCCCCGTCTACAGGAAAGGGGACAACTGCTCAGGGATTTCCATCAGCCCCACTGAAAGTGTGCAGTGACAGAGAAGCGAGTCACCGCTTGGAGACAGCGGGGTTGAGTTTGGGCCTTGTCACGGTGGCTGTACCGTCTCCCACCCGGAGGGTAACCAATGACATGTCCAAGGGCCGAGGGCAGGCTAATAAAGGGGAACCAAAGGAATGGATTACTTTGAGTCCTGATTTGTCTCCTGACGCCACCGTTTCTTCCACAGCGGGGGATCCCTGGGTGACGGAGTAAATCCACACACACGTGTGTAGTTCGAGACACAGCCCCCGGAAACTGATGGGTGACTGTTCGTTTTACTTAACTTCATAAACAGAACAGTTCAGCAGTTACTTGACAAGTGGTGTGACAGGGAGGACTCACGGGACATCAGGAGAAACCACGGCCACAGTTATCTGTAGGTCCTGGCCCGGTATTACTCTTTCTTCTCTCTGACTCTACCAGTTCACATTCACAGATTAGGACACACAGCCGAACCGCTGGGGAGCAGTAGTCCCCACACTCACTAGGCCGTCCTCTAGGCCTCCTCCATTCTGTGTCTGTGGGTTGAAGGTACCCACACACAGCTGCCTTGCACTCCTCACTCAGACAAAACCAGAACGGGACTCTCTCTTTCACGTCCAAACTCAGAATACCTAACACATCCATCATGACGGACAATTCGATACAAAGCCAGACAGTCATCCACATACCAGACACTTAACTCTTTCAGTACTGCAAATATGCAATACACACCAATTTTGCAACATGAAAGACATTGACAACACAAGACTGCGCATACACACCATTAAAGAAGGGGCCCCGTGGTACTGGACCACTACAAGTGCATGGAGCGTTAGTGCGCTTGCGCAAGCAATGCTTCATTTAGTCCCTTTCTCACTGTGGGAAGTGCAGTAAACCTGCAGTGAGAACTGAGGACCTAATGGGACCCTCTTTCTGGAGATCGGTGAGAGTCTCACTGCCGGGGCCTCTCATCAATCAGCAAGTATTCCCCTGTCCTGTGGCTATCCTGCTAAATGAATGAAGTGCTGACCACACATGTGCAGCCAGCACTTCATTCAAGGTGACGTCATTGTGGATGGAGAACTGACCCTGCAGTGACAGGAGAGAGGGGTTCCATTATTTAAAAGTGACGCATTTGCTTGTAGGGTGGCACATGGCCCCATCAGAGGGGGGAACTTTTACTTGGGGGCACAGAGCTTGGGCGCTTTATTACTTCATGGTGGCACTGAGGGCGCTCTGTTACTTTGAGGGGCAGAGAGAGAGAGCACTTCTACTTTGAGCATAGAGGAGCTTTATTACCATATGGGGGGCATTGAGAGGACTCTTAATTGGTGGAGGTGTGCTGTTTGGGGGAACAAAGAAGAGATCTTTTACTACGAAGAGGCTTTGGGGGTAATGGTAGGATGGGGAGATAGTGCAGGGATGCATCATGGCTGAAAGTATGCTTCACGGCAGATTAGGTCCACATAAAGAAGAAAAAGTAATGTATAATTGCAGTCAGGGAAGATGTGACCCTTGATCACTGGGGGTTACTGTAATGAGCCAGGGCAGTGGGGTCTGATGTCACAGTACAAATGTCTGGCTGGTTTCTGCCCTTGGTATGGTGTTCCCTAGAGAAGAGTCCAAGGAGGCAGGAGGGGTCAACAGAAAAACTCACTAGTTTATTGTGCATGCAGATGTTGACAAGGCAACATCCAATTCAGTCCACTTTTGCAATATTTAGAGATGGTGGCTGGAAGTACGGCCACCTAAAATTGCGTAATGCTTGGGACAAACCTTGCATCCTGTACTTGGACCCGTTTATCCTCAAATCCTTCGAACCAGTAAAATGGCTGATGCTTGTATTCGCTAACCAGCTTGCACACTATACCTGGGCTTCCTCTCTTCTGAACCTTCTAGAATTTTGTAAGTAAGCCTAAAACTTGGGGTTCTCCCATCAGCATAGAGCTGATTGGCTAAGAGGCCAGACAAATGCTGAGTAACTAAGGCTGCTCTAAACTGAGCTCTATAGACTTCCAACCACTGGCTCCAGTACATTAAAACATTAATACAGCTTGTGCAACAAGATAAGCAGAAAGCAATTAGAATATATATATATATATATATATATATATATATATATGTGTGTATATATATATATATATATATATACATATAATATATATGTGTGTGTGTGTATATATGTATGTATGTGTATATATATATATATATATATATATGTGTGTGTGTGTATGAAGTGCAGCATAAACAATCAGATGCTGTCTGTTTATACTGCACTTCGTATAATAAAGGCTTTTTGGACATATCTAATTTGGAACCAGCGGTATCTTTAACTTGCCTTATGTATGTGGCCGTGGTGGACTGAGCGGCGAAGCTATCCAAGTGGAATCCTGAGCCGGAATACAGAGTGAAGCAGCACGGGTATAACGGGTGAGCATTTTTTTGCATTTAACAATCTGTAGAATATATATAGCATCAATAAAGCATACATTTTCAGAACACATAACCTTAATTCCCAGGACTGGACCGATATCATGTAGGACCGTTCCGCGTCACCAATACTGCCCAGTGCTTACTACCCGCGTTTCCCCGAAAATAAGATACTGTCTTATATTTTTTTTGCCCCAAAAAGGGCACAGTGTCTTATTTTCAGGGAGGGGGGGGGGCTTTTACTTACCTGGTCCGCGGCATCCTAATGGTGTCCGGCGGCGGCGCAGAATCCTCCTCATCTCACAGATGCCTTCTGCTGGCGACGGGGCTTTGAATACCCCGCCTCCAGCAAAGCAAGCGCTGTCATTGACTAATCGACCGCTGGCAGCCAATCACGGCTA